>NC_140580.1:560527443-561926610 GCF_964204655.1 Triturus cristatus | reverse complement strand
GAGCAGAAAGAAGCCTTGTTGCAAAATCATCCTGTACCCTCAACTTTTTCAGACGGATACTGGTGGTAACTGAGACTGACTAACCAGTCCTAGAGCCAGTGCTATGTTAAAAGACACTCGGAATACAGTGAAAACACCTACATACACTAGGGAACACTATGCGTTGGGGTCCCCCTGTGATCAGCATGACCTCCTCTGTAAGCCCCTACTATATCATAGGGCAGGGGATTAAAACTACCTCTTAAAACGCGCCACAGGGCGTGTTTGCACACGTCACCTCAGGCCCCGTCCCCTCACTTCCCCACTGTGTAAACATGCCCTGTGGCCGTTTTAAGTTGGGAGATTAAGTCCCCTTGAATCCTGAGGGTCCCTAGGGTCCAACTAGACCACTAGGTACCTCCTGTAAGCGCCACAGAGCTGCGTTGCAGAGAGGTGTAAAAAGTGGCACGGCCTGGACCACCTCTCTGCAACGCAGCTCAGTGGCGCTTACTGGAAGCACCTGGTGGGCTAGTTGGCCCCCAGGGTCCCTCAGGATTGAAAGGGAATTATTTCCCCAACTTAAAACACGCCACAGGGCGTGTTTGCACACGTCCCCTCAGGCCCCGTCCCCTCCCTTCACCACTGTGTAAACGCGCCCTGTGGCCGTTCTAAGTTGAGAGATTACGTCCCCTTGAATCCTAACGGTCCCTAGGGTCAAACTAGCCCACTAGGTACCTCCAGCAAGCGCCACAGAGCTGCGTTGCATAGAGGTGTAAAAAGGGGCGTGGCCTCAGAACACCTGTCTGCAACGCAGCTTCCTGGCGCATACTGGAGATACCTGTTGGGCTAGTTGGCCCTCAGGGACCCTCAGTATTGAAGGGGAATTAATTCCCCAACTTACAACTGGCCATGGGGCGGGTTTGCAGAGTGCTGCAAGGAGGGGGCGTGGCCTCCGGCGCGATGCCGGTCTTTTATTTATTTTATTTTTTTAAGAAGGAGTTCTGTGTGGCCCCCCTTCTTTTTCTAATTTACTGGCCCTGGGGACCCCATCCCCCAGGGCCTGCACCCTAATTTTTTGTTGTTGAAAAAAATACATTTGGCCCTCCCAAGGCCTTAATCGGCCCCGGGGACCCCAACACCGGGGTCATGGCCTTTTTAAAAAAAAATTCTTTAGGAGGGGGCTGCGTTGCCCTCCTCCTCAGGCCCTCCTCAGGCCAATTATGGCCCCGGGGACCCCATCCCCCGGGGCCGGCCTTTGTTTTTTATGATTTAAAAAATATATATATTTATAGAAAAACCTAGGACATGCTGGACAAACCGTATGTACCTATCACCATGACGATTTGCGTGATATTCATTAAAAGGCGACTATGCATAGAATGAATCCACATGGAATGTATTTACACCGCTAGTGAAGCTCTGACGTGTCTGACGCCCTACCGTGCCTAATCCCGGCGCCCCCGCCGGTGGGTACTCTCCAAGTAGACACCCTTGTCATTTATTTATACAAACATGGGTAGCTATTGATGGGCACATTTAATATACACGCACACCAAGCCATTCAAAGGGGATTCGACAAACATTCGACCAAACTATGCAAGAAACCCCCCCTCACGGTTAATAAAACACACATCCACCGCCGGATGTGTAATACTTTTTATTTTACTCTCTGGAAAGGAGACGAACCTCATTTGAGAGACACAGCGTGCTCCTGGCTGAGCACAATGCTGTGTTACACCCACCAGTGCCCGCCAAGTGCCTCACACCTCTGTGTTGTATTCCACCAGCTAGTGTGTATGCTATGACACTCTCTTGCCCATGTGCACTGTAACACCACCCCGTGAATATGTCATGCCACACTTGCCTTCGCACGGGTTATATTGCCCCATCTAACGTGCCTTCCTCGATGCCTATGTTATAACGCACAGCGCTATGCCATACATATTACAATCTGGGATCCATATCTTTGTCACAGTGCATATGCAACGTTACACTCCCCAGCACATAATTTATATTACAACTTTAGAGACTAGTTAGGTTACACAACACTGCCCTGTGCATATTACACTCCAAGGCGCATATCGCATAGCACACGCTAGTGCCTGTGCTATCTCGCGCTCTCCAATGAATCTGTCATTGCGCACAATGTATTGCATATTATATTTCATGCCCGGTTCATCTTATATCACACTTTTTGGTGCATAGTTTATACCATATACTATATCTAGTTTTCATTTTCAATCGTGCTCTCGGGACTATGTTCTATATAACACTGCGTCCACCTACCCTTTTCACGGGCATTACATTTTGCATTGGGGGTGGAGGGTCGGGGGTGTTTCTGCCAAGTGAGCCCAGAGTCACAGTCACAAACGTCCTCTTCTTCCTGAATAAAAGTGAGATTATGCTGCATACTTGTTCATATTTTAAGTAGTTCGCACAGACACACATTTTAAAAACAATAAAGTTCCTAATACCCACCTTCTCTGAACAGTTAGCTTGCTGCCCCATCCACCTCCTCCCTATCCTCTGTTGTCTGAATCCATGGACTAGCCTCCTCCCTCCTGCCATGCATGGTCTGATGTGCTGCCACTGCCCTCCATTTAGCATGATGTACCAGTCCACTCCTCCTGCCCTCCATTGCCCAATTCTATGGCCCATCATTGAGCTCCTGCGTAGCCTCTGTGCTTAGCTTGCTGCCCCTATTGTCCTTCCCCCCTGCCCTCCGATGTCTTTGTGCATGCCCCTGCTCCATCCTTTTTGCCCACCATGTTCCATGGACCTGCCACTCCTATCTACTCTGAGTGTTCTGTTGAGCTGCCACTCCCCTCCCACCTGCCTAGCATTGTCAGATGACTGTAACCTGTCCTGCCACCTCCACCCTGCCTGTCCACATGCCATGCCCCTATCCCCTTCCTCCTATCCTCCATGGTCCATTTTACTGCCACACCATTCTGCCCTCCCTGGTCTGTAGTGCTGCAACTGCTCCTCCTGCCTGCCCCGCGCGGTCTGTTGTGAGGCCCCTTCCCCTGAACTCTCTTGTCTGTGCCCAGGTCCTGACCCTCCCTTCTATCCTCCATGGTCCTTTGTGCATGCCCCTGCACCCTCCTTCTTGCCCATCATAGCCATTGTGCTGCCACTAACCCTCCCGCTTGCCATGCATGGTCTTCTGTGCTGCCATGGCCCCTCCCACCTTCCCTGTGTGGTCAGCTAGCTGCCCCTGACCCCCTCCCACCTTCCCTCCATGGTCTGTGTGTATGCCATCATAGTCTCATTGTTGCTCTCCATGGTGTGTCTTGTTTCTAGTGCCCATCCTGCCTGACCTCCATGGTCATCTTGCTGGTCCTGCCCTGCCCCCTTGCCCCCAGCCCTCTGTTTTCATGTGCAGACCCCTATTCCCTCCCTCCTGGCTTGTCTGTTCCATTGTAATGCCCCTGATCCGTCCCTCCTGCCCTTTATGGTCTGTTATGCTGCAGCTTTCTCTCCTGTCTGACCATTATGGTCAGCTAGCTACCATTGCCTCTTTCCCCTCTATTCTCTGTTGTCCATGTGCATGGTCCTGTCCCCTCCCTATTGATTTCTATGGATTGTTGTGCTGCACTCCCGTCCCGCATGCGCTGTGTGGTGTATTGTGCTGCTGCAAACCCTGATGCCTGTCCTGTACATCAGTTTGGTGCTCCTCTCCATGTCCCTCCTGTCCTCTGTTATCCGAGTCCATGTCCCTACCCCAATTCCTCCTGCCTACCATGATCCAATGTACCATACTTGCGAACATTTTGAACTTGGTAAGAGGGAGATTTTGAAAAAAAAACTGGGGTATTGATTTTCCCCTTTGAGTTACATTGAAAAAGAGGAGATTGTAGATAGGAGACAGATCAAATAAAGCCCATTTGAGCTTAAAAACATTGGACGTTTCCTGGCTGAAACGGGTCTGTTGGCATGTATGGTTGTTCTACCACTGCCTCTTCCTTCTGCCCACAATGGTCTATTATATTGCCACAGCCTCTCTTGCCAGTCCTGTATTGTTGGTTTGTTGCCCCTGCCCCCTTTCCACTGCCCTCCATAGTCTGTTGTGCTGCCACTGCCCTTCCTGCTTGCCCAGTGTGGTCAAATTGTTGCATCTGCACTCTCCTACCTGCCTTCAATTTTCAGAGTCCGTGCCCCTGGCCTCTGCCTCTCAACAGTATCCCAATGAACAACTAGATTGCTAACATTCTATATTTATTACAAAAGTGTGGAACGCCTGACGTCATCTTGATGTAATCAAAACTAATACCTAGAGTATTTCCTTTAGAAATTACATATATGAGAGGGTCTTATTTGCATCAAAATTATGGTTAGTGCTCTAAAAAACTAAAATGAGGACATATTTTCTGAGTTTTCAAATAGCGACAAAGAACTTTTAAATTATTTGTAATCTTTATGTTTTTTTATCCAGTTGACCACTTGATTAAATGTTGCACCTAGGGGAGAGGATGTGGTGTTGCTTCCAGAGCTGCAGACTTTGCAACTGGGGAACCAGGTTGGAGTTTCTGCTTCAGCTCAACATTCTGTGATTCTGGTCAAATCACTTAATCTCCCCATGTCTACAACCAAAATGAATTTGATCTTGTGTGATGTAACCAATGCTCATGTAAAGGAATCCAATACCTGACAAGTCTGCACTATATAAAACTGCAAATACACAAAAAAATAAGTGTTTTGCACACTTCTGTCATTGGGCTACATGTGGGTTACATCTGGGTGATATTTGGGCTACATTTGGGCTCTTTTGTCTCTGGTGGCCATCTTGGGAGATTTATTTGTTATGAAGTTTCCTAATTTCCTCATTTACTGCAGTCTCCTCAGTAGGAAATACTTTCAGTTTTTTACTTTGGTTCCATCAAGAAGGCATTCAGATGTGTCACACATTTGCCATAAATTCTGAATGTTCGCACTCTAGTTGCTTATTAGATCACTGTAGTAAAGCTACTGCTCACCAGGGAAGTCTGCTGCTGGTATTGAAAGTGCATGTTTCAGTCTGCATGTCAGAATTTTTTAATGAAATAGAAGAGGATTTGAGAAGTCACTCAAAATGTGCCCTAATTTTTCTTTCTGCAGCACTAATCATACTTTCTATGGCAAAATGAACCCCCTCATTTTGTTCCTTTTTAAATTAAATGTTTTAAGAGTTACCACTTTATTCCAACCAAGATGGCTTCAGGTGTGCCATACGTTTGTCATAAGTAGGACTGTTAGCGCTCTAGTTGTTCTATAGAACACTCTGGGAAGCTGCAGTAGAACACAAAGGAATCAACTGACCGTCTCTGCCCTTGTTGGATGTACATGTTTTACTGAGAATGTCAGACTTCATTCTCACATGACTGAGAAAGATAATGTGAATTTACAGAAAATATGCTCTCAGTTTAGCTTATAGATCACCTTCCAAACCTCTGTGGGAAAAGCATGAGAAAATAGTTTTCTCTCAAACATGATTCATGATATCACAGCAGAAGGCTTTTTCACATGGTAAAATCACCTTAGAATACACCACCATTCCTAAAATGAGTATGGTACCATCAACAAATGATTTATAATGTAACTAAAGTCTTAAAACCTGATATTAACTGCAATGCTTTTTAATAAGGTGCTATCATGTATATTGGTCCCAAGATGGCTGCCAACACTTCTTGGATGAAGTGCTGACAGCCAATCAGATCTCACGATGAGATGTGTGGTTAGGCTCCGCCCAGATATATATGTGATTTTACTTTTGATTTTCTCAGGAACTACTGAACGGATTTACACCATTTAAGCAAAAGGCACGAGTCTGAACTGAGGACTACCTCTTTGCCAAATTTGGTGTAATTCCGTTCAGCACTTTGGGCTGTAGCTGCGTTAACAGGTCCTATGGGAAAATGCATAGGGAAAACGCGTTTTGGGACTCCCCTTTTTTCTCGGCCCCCGCTTGACGAATCACCGTGAAATTTTCAGGATAGGAGCGGACCGGAGCTGGCCAAAAGTTTGGAAAATTTCACGAAGATTCATCAATCGACGCCAACGTTATTCCAAATAGAATGTTGCAGATTAACTATTGAAAATAGGTCCTAACTATAACTACCTTCTGGCGACTGCCAGTAGGTAATATGTTTATATATATATATATATATATATATATATATATATTCCACCAATCCCGCTTCACACTAAAAACGGGCTGACACATGCTCAGGTACGATCCAGAGAGGCTTTACTTTCACCATCTTGGCACATCTCGCTGTATTTAAAATTTCGCCACTGCTGTGACACTTGGCAGACGCGTTTCGGCGTGGTTGCCTTCCTCAATGCCGCTGTGTATGACAGAGACGCGCAAACAGGGATTTTGAAAAGTTCGCCCATCAACTCCCATTGGAGGATAATCGTGGTCATAGAGAGAGGACTGCGGGTGCAGGGTAGTACTCACTCCGCCTGTTGTGATTTGTCCCTTGATTGACTCACGACACATCAAAGTCCCTGTATGCAACAAGATGTTATCCAAATTGTGCTGCTAGCGTGGAAAATGCAGTCTGAATCCGGGGACATAGTTATTAACTGCGTACCCTGCACACGATGATGCTCTGACTCTGTCAGCTGTCAGGCTGCATTCTCTGGCTGCTGCAAACAGATGGTGATTTGGCTTCTCCAATCGTCCTTTCAGCAGACAATCTGCTGCTCTTTCCCCAGTGTACCAACACAAGTGTCGCTGCTGGGGGGGCGCCGCGATGCGTACCATCAAACGCTCGAACCAAAGTTTTTGTCGGCAGTTCACGGTGCACCAGACCAAGAGGCGTGCCAGTACTCAAGCGCCGACCGCTTGACTCATACTCCACCAATCCCGCTTCACACAAAAAACGGGCTGACACATGCTCAGGTACGATCCAGAGAGGCTTTATTTTCACCATCTTGGCACATCTCGCTGTATTTAAAATTTCGCCACTGCTGTGACACTTGGCAGACGCGTTTCGGCGTGGTTGCCTTCCTCAATGCCGCTGTGTATGACAGAGACGCGCAAACAGGGATTTTGAAAAGTTCGCCCATCAACTCCCATTGGAGGATAATCGTGGTCATAGAGAGAGGACTGCGGGTGCAGGGTAGTACTCACTCCGCCTGTTGTGATTTGTCCCTTGATTGACTCACGACACATCAAAGTCCCTGTATGCAACAAGATGTTATCCAAATTGTGCTGCTAGCGTGGAAAATGCAGTCTGAATCCGGGGACATAGTTATTAACTGCGTACCCTGCACACGATGATGCTCTGACTCCGTCAGCTGTCAGGCTGCATTCTCTGGCTGCTGCAAACAGATGGTGATTTGGCTTCTCCAATCGTCCTTTCAGCAGACAATCTGCTGCTCTTTCCCCAGTGTACCAACACAAGTGTCGCTGCTGGGGGGGCGCCGCGATGCGTACCATCATACGCTCGAACCAAAGTTTTTGTCGGCAGTTCACGGTGCACCAGACCAAGAGGCGTGCCAGTACTCAAGCGCCGACCGCTTGACTCATACTCCACCAATCCCGCTTCACACAAAAAACGGGCTGACACATGCTCAGGTACGATCCAGAGAGGCTTTATTTTCACCATCTTGGCACATCTCGCTGTATTTAAAATTTCGCCACTGCTGTGACACTTGGCAGACGCGTTTCGGCGTGGTTGCCTTCCTCAATGCCGCTGTGTATGACAGAGACGCGCAAACAGGGATTTTGAAAAGTTCGCCCATCAACTCCCATTGGAGGATAATCGTGGTCATAGAGAGAGGACTGCGGGTGCAGGGTAGTACTCACTCCGCCTGTTGTGATTTGTCCCTTGATTGACTCACGACACATCAAAGTCCCTGTATGCAACAAGATGTTATCCAAATTGTGCTGCTAGCGTGGAAAATGCAGTCTGAATCCGGGGACATAGTTATTAACTGCGTACCCTGCACACGATGATGCTCTGACTCCGTCAGCTGTCAGGCTGCATTCTCTGGCTGCTGCAAACAGATGGTGATTTGGCTTCTCCAATCGTCCTTTCAGCAGACAATCTGCTGCTCTTTCCCCAGTGTACCAACACAAGTGTCGCTGCTGGGGGGGCGCCGCGATGCGTACCATCATACGCTCGAACCAAAGTTTTTGTCGGCAGTTCACGGTGCACCAGACCAAGAGGCGTGCCAGTACTCAAGCGCCGACCGCTTGACTCATACTCCACCAATCCCGCTTCACACAAAAAACGGGCTGACACATGCTCAGGTACGATCCAGAGAGGCTTTATTTTCACCATCTTGGCACATCTCGCTGTATTTATATATATATATATATATATATATATATATATATATATATATATATATATATATATATATACATCAGTATTGTAGAGTGAGTAGTGGGGAGTGAGTAGTAGGAAGTATTAGAGTGTGAGTAGTAGAGAGTGAGTAGTAGAAAGTAGTAGAGTGAGTACTTGAGAGAAGAAAGTAGTAGAGAGTGAGTAGTAGAGTGAGTAATAGTGAGCAGTAGAAGTATTAGAGGGTGAGTAGTAGAGTGTGTAGTAGAGAGTAGTAGAGTGAGTAGTAGAGAGTGAGTAGTAGAGTGAGTAGAGAGTAGTAGTTAGTAGGCAGTGAGTAGTAGAGAGTGAGTAACAGAGAGTAGTAGAGTGTGAGTAGAGAGTGAGTAGTAGAGAGTAGTAGAGAGTGAGTAGTGTAGAGTAGAGTAGTAGAGAGTTAGTAGAGAGTGAGTGAAAAATAAGGCTGCCACACTTTGCCATGCAATGGCGAGCATACCGCAAGGGTTATCTGGTCACCTTCCATTTGATGATTGTTGTATTTAGTTATTACACTGATACTAGTGAGGTGAAAACTACCCATCTTTGTCTTCATAGCACTTAGATGCAGAGGACAAGCACCCATTCGCATCCAGTGTTTCTGATGCCTCCTGTACACCTGCACTATACATGTACAAAATCTACACAATACTCAGTTTTGCCACCCAGCTGCATCACTCATCTATCACCAGCTTCCAGGCCCTGATCACCAAGCGCTTGGAAACTCCGTCTTAAAGTGCTACGCAAATACCTCAAACACGAACGCAGAGCTGCTTGTATACAAGCAGAACTGGATAGTCGGGGGGGGGGGGTAAGTTTTCTTAAGCCAATGCCCTTAAACTTTAATAAAAAAATAAGTACACGCGCTGAGAAATAAACTCAACGTTTAAAAACTAATAAATGAACTCAGCGCTGTTCTCCTAGTAAAACGGCAGATTGGTCAAGATGAGGCACCTGGATTCAGCTCAACCGGTACCCACACGGATCAGGGCACGTTCTTTGTGTGTTTTATGGTTACATTGGAAACTAATAGGGACAAAACGACAATCAAAGGGCGTCTTTCTGTGGAGTCAGATCTGGCTCGGTCACTACGAATCCCAGGGCTCCTTGGGTACTCCGTTCACACTGTTGGCCCGCCGCCACCACCCTCTATGGACGTCTTATAAAAAGAGGATGCGGGACCCACCTGTGTACTCTGGCAGCGCCTAGTCCGCTCCTGGGGCGCAGCAGGAAGGAGGCGCTAGGGTCCTGGCTGCCCGCGTCCTCAGCGCCGAGCCGCAGCCGGCTCCAGACGTGGAATGAAGGCACTGGGATCACACACTCACCTGCGCCACTTGGCTCCTAGCAGCGTTCGGCCACACCCTGAGCAGGCACACAGCAGTCAGTGCGAGCCAGGCGCAGTGAGAAGGTGCAGCCGCCCAGGAGGCGTCACAACGGGGAGTGGAAAGCCAGCCAGTAGAGCAGCTCGATGCGTTAATGCACCGACCGCGGGGATCTGCATCAGACCTGAAGGTCACCTGTCCCAGCCAGCAGGATGGGGTTACCTCTGGGACCGGGCAAATTCGCCAGTATAAGAGCCCACAGCCTTAAGTGGGGGTGAGACAGATAACGGTAAGTCTACATTCTTTGAAACTCAAGAAGCCCGCTCCTGGCTCTGAGCCAAGAAAAAAAGGAAAACAAACAGATTTAAAGAAAACAAGTGATCTGTCCCTCCGATGACCTGCCCTCCCGCCTGCCGAGGCCGTGATGCGCCCAGCGCTCGGCCGGGTTAAGGGGCTCCGGGAACTTTAGCTGCCCTCACTGCCCCGTTATGTCCCGGCCCGATCCGACCCTGCACAGCCCAAGAGAGATGTGCGCATAAATGAAATATCTGTAAAGACACCAGAGTCAAGCGTTCATTCCTGTTCTTCTGCATTGCTTGTTTTGCATTCGTCGTTCAACCCCCACTGCTCCCCAGTCCGCTTTCACTTTCGTCCTTTACGAAAGCTTTCTTGTCTTTATGGGGCCACATGTTTGAAACACATGGCCCCATAAAGATAAGAAAAGCTTTTACCACAAATGTAAAGGAACTGAGCCAGTCCAACTGGGACGGCTCTAAAAGAGAAAAGTGTACGTCACTAGGCGCTCTTTTTCAATGGCTCGCCACCGTTTTGCATAAACGGTGACGCCAGCCAATGGAAAAGAGGGGCAGGGCTTAAAGCCCACTAGAGAAATCTACCCTAACTCATTAAATCTCGCCAGCGAGACTGCGCATGTCTGCGCAGTCTATGCCAGGTGAGACCTAAAAAGCAAAACCTTTCTCCTCCTCGCACCCTAATGCCAGACTGAGGCACAACGAAATTCCATCCTTCCTCTAGTGCAGCGACAACACAACTTTCAAGCCATTATGTATTTTGTGTGACTAATTCAGCCAGCCCTGACATTTTGCCGAGGGTACATTCCAACGTGTCCTATTTTAGAGCCTTTAGTGACTATTGCATTGTACAAAAGAGATTCATTTGGAACATTCATTTAACTGTATGGATATATCTGTCACAGGTGAGGTACTGAAATGTAACACACAGCACTCTGAAAAGGTGGAACTGTCACACATACGCAACCTTAATACTTGATAAGCTTTGCCAGACACGGTAGTATCAAACAGTTTTTTTTTTATATATATAAAGATTTTTTGTACAGTCTGTTTCTGCCCATGAGGGTGTCATATAACAATTTTACCTGAGACTGAGCCTCGGGCATTCATAAAAGTGTGTGACAGCAAACTTAAATCAGAAACAGTTGTATAATGTATAGAAAAGCCATTTTGAGGAAGTGAGAGAATAAAGAGAAAGGAAAAAATTAATGAGGATGGAAGCAAAGGATATATGAGAAATATAGAATAAATAATTTATGGAATAGATAACTTATTCAGAAATGAAGGGAAGAGGACCAGTTTAGATGTTTAAATGTTGGTTGAAGGGAAGCGTTTTGAATGTTTTCCAGAAAGTGCCAGTGTGATCCTGTCGTCTGATTTCATAATGGGAAGGAGTTTCAGAGAAATGGGCCCACTAAATAAAAGATTTGTGTGCAGCTAGGTGGCGTTTGAATGTCTTGATTTCGAGATGTTAAATTGCTTTGCTTATCAAGTTTCTTATACCACCTGAGATGTGAAGGCAGGAGTTCAGGTAAGTGGATGGTTGAAGTTTTTGGGGCTTTAAAGTCAAGCAGGCAAGTTTGAATTTGATTCTTGCCTTTAAAGGAAGCCAGGTAAGGTCTCTCAGTAAAGTTGTTTTGTGATCACTTCTCTTAGTACTTGTGGTTAAATGTGCTGTAGAGTACATGAGGGCTTTCAGAGGCCCCAGGGAGTTTTTTGTGGCTCCAGTGATTAGTAATTACAGTAGTCAAATTTAAAAATCAATGTTTCTTGGCCGATGGGGTAGAAGTTCACTTGTGTGAGGAGTGGTTTGAGGTGTTTCAAGGAGAAAAGTTTTCCTGAGGCGGAAGCCGGGAAAAGCGCGCTAGAAACTGGTATTCGTTTTATTCTTTGCTGATGCCAACATATTTTAACACTTTTAATCATTGCAATTGTTATTTGCACTTGCGTCATTGCCTTTGTTATTTGCACTCGCGTATCACTGTCTGTGGTGCGCTGCTGCTGCTAGTTCGCTCTAAGTTTTAAAAAGTCTGCCATTTGCACTTACGTTTGTCTCGGGCTGTGCTGCCCTCCGGGAGCCACGCTCTTGGTTACCGGAGGCAGAGACCTGATCTCCTGCTTGGGACGGCCGCCATATTGGGGGTTACAAGCGGGAGGCGGTCTAGTAGTTACGACTCCAGAGGAATAAAAGATGATGTCTGTGCGCACGCACAGCGGACGCACGCAGCGGGCGCGCCGAAGGCGCGCACAAGGCAAGCCCGTCCGCGCCCTTACAAGCCCCAAGCCTGGAGATTCTGCCCAAATCTGTCTTCCCTCTCTTCCATCGAAACGGTTAACTTACCCGCCCAAGGCTTTACTAGACTGCAGAATGGGAAACACCTCTCAGTTTACTACCATGGGAAATTGCCCGGACGTGTTTCCTCGGTTTCTGGAAGGACCGGTGACATGCAAGACATGTTCCTTCCGCTGCAATTTAAATACCCCGGACGGACCAATGGGGGACAGCTTGCCGGATATAGGTCAATTCACCCCATTGTTCCTTCTCTGTAATGTCAGATCCCTTGCTAAGCACTCCATTGAAATCTGGGACATGTTTAGCTCTTACTCCCCAGATGTATGTTTCCTTACAGAAAAATGGCTAAAACCCTCTAATCTCACCCAGATCAATCTAGCTATTCCTGATGGCTATAAGTTCATCGACTTAGATAGACAGGGGAAACAGGGGGGCGGGATCGCGTTAGCCTACAAAGACCACCTAAACGTCCAATGGACCACCACTCACTGCACGTCGAGTCTTGAGCTTGGTTTTTTCAAACTCACCAGATCTCCATCGGATAGCTGGAATGGGGCTCTGATCTATCGACCCCCGGGGCCTAGGACCCTCTTTTCGAACGAACTACTCGAACTGATCGCTCTACAAGCCCTAGCTTCCAGCAACTTAATTTTGCTGGGGGACTTCAATTTTCATGGTGAAGTTGTGGATAACCCAGAAATGAGCAACCTCTTAAATAGCCTAAATCAAATCGGGTTCTCCCTACTTTCAACGGCCCCCACAAACCAGGCTGGCCACGCTCTTGACCTAATCTTTACCAATATTAGGCTTTTATTTGGGCTCTTACCCCTCCCCTTAAGTTGGTCGGACCATTCCTTGGTCCCTTTCTCCTTACGACAACTGTCTACCGATCTATTACCGGGACCAAAAACTCACCCTTACCAACTTCACAGACCTTGGAACAACCTATCCTTAGAAGCCTTCGAGGCCACCTACAACGCTCTTCCACAGGCAGCCACACCGGCAGACCTTGACGTCTTGGGACGGTTGAAGACTTTCAACACCAGACTAACTTCTGTTTTTGATGTCCTAATTCCCGCTAAAAAATTCCGTCCCTCCAAACAGCGACAATCAGCCCCCTGGTATACGGGGGAGCTTAGCGTGGAGAAATCCAGATGTAAGGCTCTGGAGAGATGCTGGAGAACCAGTAAAACCTCTCTGGACCGACACACCTATAAACAATCCTTATCTGAATACCATCATAACATAAAAACTGCAAGGAAATCCTTCATCCTAAAACAAATTGACCAAGCCACCAACTCGTCGAAAACATTATTCAATATAGTCAAAGACTTCGTCTCCCCTAAAGCCTGTCGACTGCCTCAAACAGAGTCACAGGAACTCTGCAACTCCCATGCAGCCCACTTCGAGGAAAAAATCAACTTAATTTACGCCAATTTTCCCTCTACACCAGCTCAGTCCACAACCCCCCTCACGAATACTGAAGCAATCAACCAAAAGAGGCCTGGCAATCTCAACCACTTTGAGCCCCTTTCTATAACGGAAGTCAACACTTTGCTTTCATCGGCAAAATCGGGCTCCCCTAGTGATTTGTGCCCCCCGAGAACTATGGCCCATATAGCTTCTTGCTGTGCCCTGGAAATTCAAGGGATCTTCAACAGCTCCATCAGGTCGGGCGTTATTCCTTCCATCTGGAAGGAAGCATTTGTTCGCCCTATCCTGAAAAAACCTACGGCAGATCCCCACGTCCTCGGTAATTATCGTCCCATATCACTACTACCGATGTTGGGTAAATTACTTGAATCCGCCATAAACAGGCAGCTGAGTAATTACTTGGAATCTAACAATTTGCTAGATCCCTCGCAATCAGGCTTTCGTCCAGGATTCAGTACAGAAACTGCAATCCTGGCTGTAAGTGACTCGTTGAGGCTAGAAATGGACGCTGGAGGATCAGCTATTCTGGTCCTCCTGGATCTCTCCGCAGCATTCAACACCATTTCCCACTCTAAGCTGTCGGAGAGACTGCGGTCCTGCGGCATCCAAGACCAAGCTTTGAATTGGTTACAAAATTTCCTATCGGATAGAAACCAAACAATTATGCTGGGACCTTATCGCTCAGACAAATGCCGTTTGGCCAAAGGCGTCCCACAGGGCTCATGTCTCAGCCCCACCTTGTTTAACTTGTACATGTCTCCTTTAGCAAAGATTGCAGAATCATACGGGTTTGAGACAATCTCATATGTGGATGACACCCAGCTTATTTTCAAAATTAATCCTAACGCAACCACAGAACCCTTACGTTTCGCTTCCGGAATGATTACTGTTGGACCTGTCAGCCCTAGGGTGGTCTCCCCTTCTATTTTTGTATCGTGCCTCATTTTTTCCACCCTCATTTTTATGTTGGACTAGGTCACCGGGCGCCTTTTCATTGCCAATCAGTGTTAAGGTGCAGGTGCTCCCTTCTCCCAAGATGGCTGCCACCGACCCCTGCTACTGCAGGGTGGTCGTTTTTCATAGTAGCACCCTAGCTGCCAGGAGCTGGCTGGGACCCACAACAATGTTGCGACACCAGCCCGCCTTTTTGTCCCATAGGTAGAGTGGGGAAGCTCCTGGAAGATGCTGGAACCTTCTAGAAGGGAGGTGGGGTTTTACTTTTGCCGCCTTGGTAGAGGTCACCTGACCTAGGGCTACTTAAGAGTGGGAGGGAAACTTTTGTGGTGAGTTGGCCATTGGGGTGAAGCAGAGCTGGAAGAATCCACCAGGAGTGTAGGCGGTAGGGCCTAGCCAGGGACTTATGCCTCTGAGAGTGACAGGATTTAGGTACTGCCTCTTAAGTGAGTGAGGTGCCCTGTGAATCCCACTGATCTTGCCCAGTAGTAGGAGGACCCAGAGACTCTCTGCCAGCCTGACTAGGAAGGATCTAGTCGCCCTCTCCATTCCTACCCCCTGTAACAGAACCCCTTAAGGGCGCCAGATACATCTGCGCCACTAGACTTCATCTGTCCACTAGGAACTGAAACCTAACTGTAAGAACTGAGACTGCATGACAAGAGCGAGCTGTAAACCTTGAATGCCAGAGCTGAGACTGCGTGTCCAAGCTGACCCATCAAACTAAATGCTAAGCCGATTGCCAAGCCACCGGGGATCGACCAGGAACTAGCGCTGTGACCCCCGCGATCCCTGCCCTGGTCTGGGACCCCCGGCAGCGTGCTCCGCTGAGCACCATATCCCCATCCTTAACTTGAGCCCCCCCCCTGCGACGACGAAGCCAGCGCACTCACCGCCGCGGCCTGGAGGCCTGGAGAAGTGCCCTGCTGTGTCGCGAGGCCCTGGAGAAGTGCCCTGCTGTGTCGCGAGGCCCAGGAGAAGCCCGGGGCCCCGTCGCTGCCGTCGCAGCCGTGTGAGGAGGTGCGCAAGGTCGGGGCCGAGTTCCCCCATCGTCGTGAGGACGGACGCCTGCTGACGCCGAGACGGAGGTAAGCCCGGAGGCCGAGATCCCCCCTGGTGCGCCCCCTGCTGGTCTGGGAACCACACCGCACTTGGCCCGGGTTGTCCCCTCCGTGGGAGTCCCCTACCCTGCCTGCGCGACGGAGAGACCCCGCCGAGGGATCCTGTCCGTGCCCCCCTTCCACGATACTAAGCGCGGTGCTCTGTGAACTGCACCGGAGCATAAGGACCCGCTCCTCAAGTCCGGTAACCCTCCCCGCTGGAAGCCGTCCCAAGTACGGACTGACATTACCCTCGTGTGGCGCTTCACACCACCGACTCCGCTTCCCCAGCCGGAGAGACCGGGACTGCGAGTAGCGTGTTATGTTATATGCTCTGCTGGAAAGTACTTACATGCTAAGGATCACGAGTAGCGTGGTATGTTAGATGCTCTGCTCGAAAGTATTTATATGCTAATGATCGCGAGTAGCGCGTGGTGGTATATGCCCTGCTCAAATGTATTCACGGGTAAATGATTGCGCGTAGCGCTTGGTTATATGCTTTGCTTCACAGGATTAGGGGCCATCGATTACGAGGAGCGCTCAGTTCTACAGGCTCCATGTTAATGTGCCCGATGTCACCCATTACGAGTATCGTGCTGTGTTAGACGGCCTGTTCAGGGAAAGGCCTCACTTAGCGCGCACAGCGCTATAATTACCCGCACTTAGCCAACTGCCGTGGGTATCTGAATGAGGTTAGGCACTGCATAAATATCGCCAAGATTGCCGTATTTAGCTCGCAACACGTTACCGCCCTTAGGGCCTGGTGACCCCAGGTTCCTACATTGGTGGCCAGCGGTGGGATCCTTGGGACCTGTGACCATACAGCACCCTTCCGTGAGGCGAAGGGCGCCACAATTAAACGCCTATCCTACATTTTTTTTTGTTCCAGAGCTCAGAAACCATTGTTTGCTGAATTATTGGTTCCACTGTCCAGGTAGAGAGTGCAAGAAGCCTGGTTAGCCGTTAACTGTTGCCTATACCCTAGGAATTTTCTCCTTAGTGTCTAGGTCCCCACCTGCCAGAATGGAATTCCGGTTAGCTGACCTCGAGGGGTACACTGTGAAGCAACTAAGGGAGTTCGGGCAGGGGATGGGGGTGCCTGGGATGCGGAAGGCCAAAGGACCGGAACTCCGCACCGCCATTAGGGCATGGGTAGAAGCCCACCCAGAAGGGAGAGGGGATGAGGGGCAGGAGGCGCCAGATGCACCTCAAGAGGAGAGCGCCCAGGAGGTGGTTGACCTCTTGAACGTGGATATGTCTGAAAATGTGCCCCCAGGGAGACGTTCTGGGGCCAGTAGTAGGACAGGGTCTAGTAGGAGCGCGTCTCCAAAGGAGTATGAGGACAGAAGGGAAGAGAGGCAATTAAGATGGGAACTAGCCAAGTTGGAGCAGGAAAGAGAAAGGGAAAGGGAGAATAAGAAATGGGCAATGGAGGAGAAGAAGCTGGCGCACGAGCTTCAGTTAAAAGAGCTGGAGCTACGCGCCCTCCAATTGAACGCGTCTAACAAAGACAATGGTGGCAGCATACCCAGGGAACCTCAAGAACCAAAATTCTACCTACCCAAAGAAGTCATAGCCAATTATACATTAGGGGATGACATCATGAAGTGGTTGGAGGCATACGAGGTAGCCTTAACGGCCCATGGGGTACCCGAGAGTAACTGGGGAGGTGGTCTCTACCGGTATATACCTCCCACTGTTAGGGACACCCTGTTATATTTGGCCAAGGCGGATCAGGTTAAGTACGCCCCCATGAAAGAGGCCTTGTTAAAGAAGTTTGGCCTGCACCCCGAGAAGTATAGGCAGAAGTTTCGTGGCAGCCATAAGCTGTCCACCCAGACATGGGTAGATTTTTTTGATTACGCGAGGAAGGCACTAGATGGTTGGGTGCGTGGCAGCGAGGTGCAGGACTACCAAGGGTTGTACGATCTTTTTTTAAGGGAGCACCTCTTGGATAAGAGCTTTCCGGAGCTGCGCCAACATCTGGTGGACCGCAAGCTGAAGGATCCTCGAGAGCTTGCGGCGGAGGCAGATATTTGGGTGAGCACCCGGGTGTCTCACAAGGGCCCCGGGGAAGATGGCTCGAAAGGCGGACAGGGTTTCCCCCAGAAGAAAGAGGGGGAGATAAAAAGGTGGAGTTCTCGAAAGGTCCCCAAAATAAGTTTGGGAAGGGAGTAGGAACCCCACCCCCGTCCAATTCCACAAGACCCACTTACCCTGACCGGAGTCAGCAGCCAAGGATTGTGCGGTGCTACGAGTGTGGGGAGATTGGACACTACAGAGGAGATCCCAAGTGTCGCAAGCGACCACCAGCCCCATTGGGCGGGAAAAGTCCCGGGGTGAGTAGTATAGCGCTTGGGGTGGAGCTGCCCTTAGATAGGGAAGGGGAGTAGACAGGCCTGACGCTGGTTTCACTCGGGGATAGAGAAGTGGTCCCCGTAGTGTCCCTGCCCCCGAACACTGCTAAATATCAGCAGAGGGTGAGAATTAATGGGGAGGAGGTGGAAGCTCTGAGGGACACAGGGGCCAGCATGACCACTGTCGTGCGGCGGCTGGTGTCCCCAGACCAAGTAGTCCCCGAGGAGTTCCATCCGGCCGTATTGGCTGACGGCAGTTTGAGTCACTATCCAGTGGCTCGTGTTCCATTCGAGTGGGGAGGAGTGAAAGGCCTACGACGAGTTGCTGTGAGCCCTGCCTTGCCTGTGGGGTGTTTGCTAGGGAACGACCTGGAGCACACCAAATGGAAGGACGTCGAGTTTCACGCTCACACTGAGATGCTGGGATTACCAGGGTGGACTTGCGTGAGCACGCGGTCCATGGCTGCCCGGCATGGAACTCACCCGGGGTTGGAGCCTGGAATTAGGGCCCAACCCACAGCCAAACGTGGAAAGAAGAAGGTGGTGGAAGACAAGCCCCGTGAGTCGGATGGGGAGGCCGCAGAGGTGCCCCCGGAGTCCGCGGAGGTAGATGTCGTTCCTGTGGAGGACTTGCCGACCCTTGCTGACTGGCAAGAGGAAGGAGGGCCTACCCGGGAGGAGTTTTGTCAAGCACAAAGGACGTGCCCCACTCTTGAGGGTATGCGGCGGCAGGCCGAAGCTCAAGTGGCCAGTCAGGAACTGGGAGGTTATCATGTGTATTGGGAGGATGGTCTCCTATACAGTGAGCCCAGGGTGCCGGTACATGGATCTTCGAGGGCCATAGTGGTCCCCCAATGTTACCGGGCCTTCCTGCTGGAGTTAGCGCACGAGATACCCTTAGCTGGACACCTGGGCCAGGACAAAACCTTTGCACGGTTAGTCCCCCATTTTTATTGGCCCAGAATGAGGATTGCCTCAGACACCTTTTGCAAGACCTGCAAGTCTTGTCAGGCTAGTGGCAATACTGGGACAAAGTTGAAGGTCCCGTTGGAACCGCTCCCCGTGGTCGGGACCCCTTTTGAGAGGGTGGGTATCGATATTGTTGGGCCATTGGACCCTCCGACCGCCGCGGGACACCGGTTCATCTTGGTTTTGGTGGACCACGCCACAAGGTACCCAGAGGCTATTCCTCTGAGGACCATCACTGCACCGGTGGTGGCGCGGGCACTGTTGGGAATTTTTACCCGAGTGGGATTCCCGAAGGTCGTGGTGTCGGACAGGGGCACAAATTTCATGTCGGCCTACATGCAGGCCATGTGGAAGGAGTGTGGAGTGACCTACCGGTTCTCCACTCCTTACCACCCCCAGACTAACGGACTTGTAGAGCGCTTCAATAAGACATTGAAGGGGATGATCCGAAGCCTTCCAGAAGGCTTGAGGCGTAAGTGGGACGTCCTCCTCCCCTGCTTGTTATTCTCCTACCGGGAGGTACCGCAGAAGGGAGTCGGGTTCAGCCCGTTTGAATTGCTCTATGGCCATCCCGTTAGGGGTCCCCTCAGTTTAGTGAAAGAGGGGTGGGAGAAGACTTCACAGAAGCTTCCCCGTGACATTGTCAGCTACATGCTGGCGTTCCGCAGCCAGATGGCCAAGCTGTGGAAGGCAGCCACAGAGAACCTGGAGGCTAGCCAGACCGTGATGAAGGAGTGGTATGACCGCAACGCTCGGACGGTCGAGTTGGACGTTGGACAGAAGGGGTGGGTTATGGAACCTGGGGAGCTTTGTGCCCTCCAGGACCGGTGGACTGGCCCGTTCGATATTGTGGAGAGGCGAGGCCAGACCACATACATTGTGGATGTAAAAACCCCCCGTCAGCCCCTCAGGGTGCTCCACGTCAACCGCCTGAAGCCGCACCATGAGCGATCGGAGCTTGCTCTCCTTATGGTGACGGATGGGAGCGAAGAGGAAGAGAGTGAAGCTCTTCCTGACCTTCTTGCGGCACAAGAGAAGGATGGTTCGGTGGAAGGTGTAGTCCTCTCCCCATCCTTGACCCCAGAGCAGCAGAGGGACTGTCGCCATGTCCTGGGACAGTTCGTCTCGTTGTTCTCCCTCACGCCTGGAATCACTCATTGGTGTACCCATGATGTGGACACAGGGGATAGCCCCCCGGTAAAGAACAAGTCTTACTGGCTCTCTGACCGAGTGAAGGATAGCATCCAGCGTGAGGTGGCAAAGATGCTGGAGCTGGGGGTGATAGAACCTTCCAGCAGCCCGTGGGCTAGTTCAGTGGTGTTGGTGCCGAAAGCGGCCCCACCGGGTACGACGCCAGAACTTCGGTTCTGTGTGGACTACCGGGGGTTGAACTCTGTCACGAAGACAGATGCTCACCCCATCCCACGTGCAGATGAGCTGGTGGACCGGCTGGGAGCAGCCCGGTACCTCAGCACCATTGACCTGACATCCGGATATTGGCAGATTGCCATGGCCGACGGAGCACGGGAGAAGACAGCATTCTCCACCCCAGAGGGCCACTACCAATTTCGAGTGATGCCCTTTGGGCTCAAAAATGCTCCGGCCACATTCCAGCGGTTAGTGAATCAGGTACTATCTGGCCTGGAGTCCTTCTCAGCAGCCTACTTGGATGACATAGCTGTCTTCAGTAGCAGCTGGGAGGACCATCTGCAACACCTCCAGGAGGTATTGCAGGCGCTGCAACGCGCTGGCTTAACCATTAAAGCCAGCAAGTGCCAGATTGGACAGGGATCTGTCGTGTACCTGGGACACCTGGTGGGCGGAGGTAAGGTGCAACCCCTCCAGGCCAAAATTGAAACCATCTTGGCTTGGGAGCCCCCCAAGACCCAAACAGAGGTCCGAGCTTTCCTCGGCCTCACTGGGTATTACCGCCGGTTCGTCAAGGGATATGGTACCATCGTGACCCCCTTGACGGAGTTGACCTCAAAGAAACAACCTCGCAAGGTCATATGGACAGCTGCATGCCAAGAAGCCTTTGATACGCTGAAAAATGCGATGTGTACAGCTCTAGTACTAGCAACACCCGATTTCAGCAAGGAATTTATTGTACAGACCGACGCCTCAGAGCACGGCATAGGTGCGGTGCTCTCGCAACTCAACACCGAGGGCCAGGACCAACCTGTGGCCTTCATATCTCGAAGACTCCTCCCTCGGGAACGGCGATGGAGCACCATTGAGAGAGAAGCCTTCGCGGTGGTATGGGCTCTGAAGAAGTTGAGGCCATACCTCTTTGGCACTCACTTCCTTATCCAGACCGACCACCGCCCCCTTCGCTGGCTCATGCAGATGAGAGGCGAAAACCCCAAGTTGTTGAGGTGGTCCATTTCCCTACAGGGGATGGACTTTCGGGTGGAACATCGGCCCGGAGTTGACCACGCCAATGCTGACGGTCTCTCCAGGTTTTTCCGCCTTAGTGAAGAGAACTCCCTAGAGGTTGGGTAGCTCTTCCCTCTTTCGGCTGGGGGGGACGCATGTTGGACCTGTCAGCCCTAGGGTGGTCTCCCCTTCTATTTTTGTATCGTGCCTCATTTTTTCCACCCTCGTTTTTATGTTGGACTAGGTCTCCGGGCGCCTTTTCATTGCCAATCAGTGTTAAGGTGCAGGTGCTCCCTTCTCCCAAGATGGCTGCCACCGACCCCTGCTACTGCAGGGTGGTCGTTTTTCATAGTAGCACCCTAGCTGCCAGGAGCTGGCTGGGACCCACAACAATGTTGCGACACCAGCCCGCCTTTTTGTCCCATAGGTAGAGTGGGGAAGCTCCTGGAAGATGCTGGAACCTTCTAGAAGGGAGGTGGGGTTTTACTTTTGCCGCCTTGGTAGAGGTCACCTGACCTAGGGCTACTTAAGAGTGGGAGGGAAACTTTTGTGGTGAGTTGGCCATTGGGGTGAAGCAGCGCTGGAAGAATCCACCAGGAGTGTAGGCGGTAGGGCCTAGCCAGGGACTTATGCCTCTGAGAGTGACAGGATTTAGGTACTGCCTCTTAAGTGAGTGAGGTGCCCTGTGAATCCCACTGATCTTGCCCAGTAGTAGGAGGACCCAGAGACTCTCTGCCAGCCTGACTAGGAAGGATCTAGTCGCCCTCTCCATTCCTACCCCCTGTAACAGAACCCCTTAAGGGCGCCAGATACATCTGCGCCACAAGACTTCATCTGTCCACTGGGAACTGAAACCTAACTGTAAGAACTGAGACTGCATGACAAGAGCGAGCTGTAAACCTTGAATGCCAGAGCTGAGACTGCGTGTCCAAGCTGACCCATCAAACTAAATGCTAAGCCGATTGCCAAGCCACCGGGGATCGACCAGGTACTAGCGCTGTGACCCCCGCGCTCCCTGCCCTGGTCTGGGACCCCCAGCAGCGTGCTCCGCTGAGCACCATATCCCCATCCTTAACTTGAGCCCCCCCCCTGCGACGACGAAGCCAGCGCACTCACCGCCGCGGCCTGGAGGCCTGGAGAAGTGCCCTGCTGTGTCGCGAGGCCCTGGAGAAGTGCCCTGCTGTGTCGCGAGGCCCAGGAGAAGCCCGGGGCCCCGTCGCTGCCGTCGCAGCCGTGTGAGGAGGTGAGCAAGGTCGGGGCCGAGTTCCCCCATCGTCGTGAGGACGGACGCCTGCTGACGCCGAGACGGAGGTAAGCCCGGAGGCCGAGATCCCCCCTGGTGCGCCCCCTGCTGGTCTGGGAACCACACCGCACTTGGCCCGGGTTGTCCCCTCCGTGGGAGTCCCCTACCCTGCCTGCGCGACGGAGAGACCCCGCCGAGGGATCCTGTCCGTGTCCCCCTTCCACGATACTGAGCGCGGTGCTCTGTGAACTGCACCGGAGCATAAGGACCCGCTCCTCAAGTCCGGTAACCCTCCCCGCTGGAAGCCGTCCCAAGTACAGACTGACAGTACCCTCGTGTGGCGCTTCACACCACCGACTCCGCTTCCCCAGCCGGAGAGACCGGGACTGCGAGTAGCGTGTTATGTTATATGCTCTGCTGGAAAGTACTTGCATGCTAAGGATCACGAGTAGCGTGGTATGTTAGATGCTCTGCTCGAAAGTATTTATATGCTAATGATCGCGAGTAGCGCGTGGTGGTATATGCCCTGCTCAAATGTATTCACAGGTAAATGATTGCACCTAGCGCTTGGTTATATGCTTTGCTTCACAGGATTAGGGGCCATCGATTACGAGGAGCGCTCAGTTCTACAGGCTCCATGTTAATGTACCCGATGTCACCCATTACGAGTATCGTGCTGTGTTAGACGGCCTGTTCAGGGAAAGGCCTCACTTAGCGCGCACAGCGCTATAATTACCCGCACTTAGCCAACTGCCGTGGGTATCTGAATGAGGTTAGGCACTGCATAAATATCGCCAAGATTGCCGTATTTACTGATGGATGGTATTATGATGCATGTATCGCCTTGTTACTTCCTGAACTGCAACTGACCAGCTATACTTGGATAAACTTGAAGTATTTGCATAATTTAAACGGTGTGGCGTCACTTATTGTGTGTGTCCCTAGTCCATGAGGAGTGTGTGGTGTATGGTTGCTTAACACATAGCCCTCTGGTTGCCCGACCGGCTCGCGCCACGTTACCGCCCTTAGGGCCTGGTGACCCCAGGTTCCTACAATTACCATTTCCAACTGGATGACAGATAACTTTCTCCAATTGAACCCCAGCAAATCGGAAATCCTGTTAATTGGGAAGGCTCTGCTTTTCTGGTCCGAGAAGTGGTGGACGCCTGAGCTGGGCACTGCACCAGTACCCAAACAAGTGGTGAAAAACCTGGGGTTTAAACTCGACCAGACCCTCTCCATGAAGGATCACGTTGCAGCAATCTCTAGCTCCTGTTTCTTTAGCCTTCGACTACTACGGAGGATCCTCCCTTTTCTCCCCATCAAGCACCGTAGAACACTAGTCCAGGCCATGGTGATCTGCCGCCTCGATTATGGTAACGCTCTGCTGGCGGAACTTGGCCCGACACTGCTAAAAAAACTTCAGGTTATTCAAAATACCGCTGCCCGAATGATCCTAAATCACCCCGCAGGTATGCCATCAGCCCCGCTGCTTTTTGACCTGCACTGGCACCCTATTTCGAAACGAGCACACTTCAAGACCTGTTGCCTTACGTATAAGGCCTTAAACGGTAAAGGTCCCAAATACCTGGCAAATAAACTAATAAAAACTACCTCTACTCGTAACTTAAGATCAAATGCTCTGGAGCTCCTGAAGACCCCCCCTCATCCGGCTTACCCGCTCTGGGGGCAGGGCCTTCTCATATCTTGCACCGCGTTACTGGAACGCACTTCCCATCTGCATACGCACCTGCCCTTCCTTTGCTATTTTTTGGAAACAACTGAAAACCTTCCTATTCTGATCTCTTAGAGTTTCTACCTATTCTGACGTGTCTTCCCCCTTTCCCTTCTCAGTAGACCACTAGATATAGCGCCGAGATGCCCCAGGGTGAGTCGCGCGCTCAATAAGTGCCCATAACATAACATAACATAACAAAAGAGGTGCTTAATTTGTCTATGTGAGTTTTCCTGATTAGGGTGAAATCTTAAAGGAAGCCTAAATATTTGATGACTTGGGTAGGTTTGGAACCAAAAGCATCCGTTTTTAGTTCAGCTATCCAGTCTGTGTATATGTTTAGGAGGAGTTGTCCGAGAAGTAGAATGAATCCAGTCTTCTCAGGACTATGTTTCAAAAAGTTCACAGGCATCCATTTTTGAAGTTTGATTAAAGCATTTTTAAAAGTGATAACATTGTTGAAGTCATTTTCATGAAGAGTTATGTGACATCCATATGTTAATGAATAAATACATCAAATCCTTCCATCAAGACTTGCAGACGCTTCATATATAGTTTAAGAATATATAGAATTAGGCACTGCATTGATCTATAGAAGTAGGTACAGCTGAAACTGTAATGCTAACTAGACACCTGGTGTTCTCCTCACTGCCGGATGGTGGCAATTTTACACCCCCCTTCAGGGGCTCATGGGGCAGACAGGGACTACTAGGCCTCAACTGGTGTCGTTGAGGTCATTTGACACTGGTGGCCCATGGGTCATCATACTCTGAGTCTGCAAATTGAACCAAGGGCAACCCTTTCCGCACTTGATTTTCATGGTAGCGGAGGTGAGCAGTCACAGGCTTCTCAGGAATGTAGTGTTGGGTTCCACAGCTCTGTTTTGGCAAGCAAGGAATCCTTAGCTAAAGAATGATACAGATCTGAGGGTACACGCTGAGCCTGTTTCCAAATGCGGTCACATTACATATGTTAAAGTAGGCCCTAAATTACAATTATTATGCCCTCCGTGTGGAAGGACACATTTCGTTCACACATGCAAGGGAATGTAAAATATGTGCATCAGGAAGATTCTGAAGTGAAGTTTGGGAATGTATTGTTGCACATAAGGGGCAGTGCTTAATTTGAGCTGGTGGTTTCTGGTACCGGCACTTAGTTGTCAGCACTGGCACTCATGAAAGTCTATATCTCACTATCAAAGGAGAGAGAGAGGACTAGGTAGCTAGTCCGTATCCCCGGGGTTTATATGTGAGATCAAAAAGGACTAGCCTATTTGTGAATTTACATAGACTCAAGACTGTAAGGCAGGGTACAAACCATTTTGTTTGTTCATGAAGCCCTCACCTACCAACCTAGTTGGTGGCATGCTTCATCATCGGGCCCACCCAGTGACACCGAGTCCGAGGACAGCCCAACGGAGGCCGCAGAGACGACTGGAAGCTCAACGCAGACACTGACCGAAAGTATCGGTCCATTCCTCTGCCGGACTACTCCATGGGGCATGTTTGGCAACAAGCCAACTAATGCTCTAAGAGGGAATCCCCCCTCCCACATGTAAAGCACCTTAGCAAGTGCTACACATTTCTCAAAATTACACAATCACTTAAATCTAAGTAATTTGCACCTACACACTTTGGTCCTGAGGAAAGCCAGTTTTAATCATAAAGGCCTGGCTGAAACATGTAGACCACACCTGGATGTAGGAAACCCCAATTAACATTCCTATAACATCCAATAGCCTTTTTTAATGCTAGCAGTGACCCAGTTATTAAAATATAATTTACCCTCGGGTACTGGGATACCTGCATAGCTTTTAAATCGTCACCTTCACGTCACTACACTGCACACTCAGATACATACCTGCTCCGCTGTATCCAGGCAACGAAGCACACCCGGGACACACTCTGTGTCACTGGGTGGGCCCGATGATGAAGCATGCCATCAACTAGGTTGGTGGGCGAGGGCTTCATGAACAAACAAAATGGTTTGTACCCTGCCTTACAGTCTTGAGTCTATGTAAATTCACAAATGGGCTAGTCCTTTTTGATCTCACGCATGAAAGTCTGCCACATGGTGGGACTGTTTGTATAAGTTAGGGAAGAGCAAAATCACAGTTGTTATTGATTCAATATACATTAAAAATGACCAATGCCTGACGTCCAAGCCATTCTTATAGCTTTGAGGGTCTGTAATCATAATAGTCTTAATTGTCACTCTTGTGGTAGGTTGATGGTTAGGAGTTGTGTTGGTACTGTCATTGGCAGCGCTGGCAGTGGCCTGGCCTCCTGACGAGGGCCTTGGCACTTATTGTTTTTACAAATTGAGCACTGATAAGGGGAAAGGAGAAGGTGTTTATTACACCATCCTACTGCTATGTGAGTGGAAGTGAAAGAGTTGAGAGAGGGCATTAAGCCTCCTGATATAAATCTAGATAGTGGCATTTTTCAGGAAATGTGGAGTGGCGTTTAACATTCGATATGTAGGTAATGAGTGATACATTTGTACTCATCCCATTACTAGGTCATCCCCATTCTTTTATGTCACTGTAAAGGTGTATAAAATGAAGCACATATTATTTGTCTTGCCATCAGCCTTGTCAGTGTTTCAAAGTGTAGTAAATAAGATCTCTAATAGGATGATGAGTGTGAGCTGTTTTCAGGCTGATATCTTGGTATGTGGGGGACAGATGAAGAACATGACATATTACAAAGTGTGCTTGCGTGCTTGAGGTATTGGACCAGTGTGTATAGATATTAAGAAGGACAACTACTAAATTAAGTTCAGGAGCATAACGTATATTAGGGATACCATTTCCCCGGGAAAAATAATTGGTGAAATCTTTAATCACTATGATGCCTCTAACGGACAAATATAATTTAAGTTCCTGACTATATCTTATAGTGTGATATGCATAATGCGTTTCCATTTTGACCATAAATGCAGTGTAATGTGGCATTTACATAAAAAAAGAGTTAAAAAATGTTTGAAGCGAGTCGAGAAGAACTTTTAATTAAAAATGAGATAAACAGTGCTCCTTCTTAGCACTCGTTTGTCATGAAATGCTGCTCATTCTCATACTAATGTTGCTGCCCAGTGATGTGAGGGGCACTATTGAGACAAGCTTATTAGAGTGAGCAAGTAATCATCTTACATGAGTGAGTAGCACACTGGACATTTTGCCCCAGTCATTATGGTAGTTTCCCACATTTCAAAGGTTTTGTCTACAAAGTATATATTCAGCCAGTGCTGAAAACCTTCTTACACATGGTTCATGGTTAGTGCCATTCTTCGAGGTAACTATCATTGGTTGCCACTTATTTCACTGCAGTCACTTAAGCAATGTATTAACCCAGCATTAAAGGAGTAATATCATTAGCGACTACTGCCAATAACACTTTGGTGGAGTGGGGGAATAATAAAAAAATTTAAAAAAACATAAAAGAACTTAACTGCTGCTGCTGGACGCCGCCTCAGTGCTTCTCTGCTCCCGTCCCAACCCAATCGCGATGCTGTTCTCACATGAGGGCAGCGTTGTGACTGGCCTGAGCGGGCTGAAATGCAGCCCAGTTAAGGCCTGTGAGCCTGCGCTGGTTCACCACCCGGTTGTGCAACTCAGCCAGATGGAGAAATGCTAAGTGCACTTGTTTGTTTTGGCTGGGCACAACAGACATGCACACTTAAAGTATGCCAACCACTCCTTCTCCCTAGTGGACTACGCTGGAATAGAGAGGATCTCCCCACCCTCGACTAGCCGGACTGGAATAAAGTTAAAAATAAAATGATAATATAGTTTAATTATCATTTCATTTTTAATCTTCTGCCTTTCGCTTTCGGTAGTAGGGTGATGCTCCTCGGCCATAGCAGAGGAGCCGCCCCTGAGTAGTATCCTCCGAAGTGACTATCTTGTTTGCCTCATTGGCTTTGGAGGAAACAGGAAAACTATTCAGTAATGGACCATAAGGCGTTACCTGTGTTTTAGGATGTTAGGACATTTCTGGACACTGTTAAGGGAGTGGTATAATGTTAGGACAAAGCACATGTAGTGTATTTGTGATCCATCAATTTGTTGGACTTAACCTTCCGAAAGATTGCCTGATCGTGGGTGTAACAACTAGAGGATCTTCCGAGGGGAGATAATTGAAAGGGAGACTGGCTATTGTGGGTGGAGGTTTAGTAAATGAGCATTGAAAGAAGAGTTTACCTGGTTCAGGAGGATGATTGGAGAGAACTGTCTATGTCTACCTGTGAGCCTGTTAATAAAGAAGATGCTTTGTCTAGGGGGAGAATTTTAGAGCGTAACACATTTGCATGCCTTAAATTTAAGGACTGTGTACTGAATATTTCTCCTTGAGCTTCCTTTTCCTTGAATTAACGCACAAGAGTAGGAATGCATGTTTTTTGTATTGTATTGGAGTGCTTCTAAGCACATCTTTGTTTCTAACTGATTATTTATGAGTATGCTGATAAGAACGTTATTCAACATAATGTATCAATTACATTTCTCTTAAAAAACACAAAGGTCAGACCTATGCCAGTCAGGATTTAAAAACGTCGTCTTGGATGCAAAACTTCACTTTAATTATTGCTTCCCGAGTAATTACTGTGTATTTACTTTCTACAAAGATACGAGTGACCATCTTGAGCATTGATGTGCAATAGCACCTGTCAAATGTTATAGCAGAAGTCATCATCAGAATCAGTCACTAATGTATCATTATTGCAAGTTTGAAAGATGCTGCAGGGCATGTCTAAAATGGCATGGACAGTCTTTTTGAAAAAGAAAGATTGTGTTTTTGAAGCCATTTGAAATATTTTGGTCAAAAAACAAAACCATGTAATCCCCCCCCTAAGGATCAGCATGATCAAGATGACAAATTGTATAGACCATGCTTTCAAGCTACTAACCCATGCCTGCAAATCCCTCCACAACACCGGACCCAAATACCTCAACGAAAGAGTCTCCTTCCACGTACCCAAGAGAAACCTCCACTCCGCCAACCTCGCCCTGGCAGAATCCCCACGCATCCGCAGAACCACAGCGGGTGAAAGGGCCTTCTACGTCACGGCTAAGGCCTGGAACGAGCTCCCGGTCAACATCAGACGCTCCCCCACCCTGCACACCTTAAGGAAGAGCCTCAAGACCTGGCTCTTGAGCTGACTCGGAGCTGCATCCCCCCCACCCTCCCACCTAGGCACCTTGAGACCCTCACTGGTGAGTTGCCCGCTTCACAATTCCTTGATTGATTGACTGACCATGCATTCTGGCATTCTGACAAATTCAGATTACCCAACAATATCTTCAGTCTAGTGAATGCCATGTCCCAATAACTGGCATACCTACTCCGGTCCAAACCATATGTCTTAAATCTACATACTCTAAAGTGCATCTTGGACAATTGTCTGGGTGGAATGGGTAAATTCTGCATATCATAGTTGGAGTGAAATAGGTTCTAGTAAATATTTACTGTATTAGCTTGAAATGAGCATTGCTTGAGCTTCCAGTCATATAAGGGCGTTTTTTGTCCCACTATGAATGAGGGAGGGTCCATTAGATCAGCAATCCATCTGTCCTTGAGCCAAAATTGCACCGTATTTTTTTTTTCTACAGTGACATGCTTTGTACAGGGAAGAGATCGTCCAGCCTCCCTCGTGTTGGTTCAGAAGTCCGGATAGCAACCCTGATTTGGGGGCCTGTCCTGGAAAACCAGGCCATAATAACCTAATTTTTCTGGATACTCGAGCGTAAAATAAAAACGATATATATCACATCAAGAGTGTAGGAAGTACACCTACTGCATATCCTCAGGGATACCAGAATGAACACAAAAGTATGCGGTGGTGATGGAGGTAGTGTTTCACTAGGACACTTGCCTAAACCCTAGGACCTGCTGATATGCTAATCTTATTGGATGAGGAAGTCCCGCCCAGTTTTTGTGGCATGCTTCATCATTGGCTTCCTCACCCTACCTTGGTAAGATGGTACTACCAGGGCGGACTCAACTTCTATGAGATGGAGTTCTTAATAAGAAAAGCAACTTGAGAAAGACAGGATCCAGTTAATTATAAAAATGCCTTGAGGAAAACCCTAAGCAATTTCCTTTTTATTAGAAGATACCTTGGGTGTAGTTACAATGAGTGCTGGATGATTAAGGATACAATGTGTGTATCCAGAACAAGCCAACATGTTTCTGCTCATAGATTACATCAAACATTGATCAGGGGATTTTTTCAGGGCTCAAGGATCCCTGCTTCTGAAATATTAGGGCACATGTATGTGCGAAAATGAATTTCTTCCCTCCATACTGTTCCCGATAACAACCCTAACTCTTGTTTGTTAGGACTTCATGTTCTGGTCGGACGGGGCATCCTCTGAAGTCACACTTTCGTCAAGAGGTGCGCCCATGCGTTGTACCTACTCTACCTCCGAAACACCAGCCATAATGTTCACAAAGGATCAACACACCTCTTGACGTGCCATTAATTTTCTAGCTTCCTCGCATGTTAACAAACTTTCTTCATTATATAAATCAATTGTTACTAGAAACCTGCCTCAGAGCTACCCCATTGTTTCTACCTCACTTCTCAGAGCATTAATTCCTGAATAACTTCAAATTTCCGGAATACTATGAAATTTGTGTCTGAATCCAGACTCTATATTTTCGGCATATAGACTATCATACAAAATCAGATTTAATGCCAAAAATAAACAAACATTGGCAAAGCCAGTATGTACAGCATTGACTGTGAGCGTTTTGGCTTTATCACTGGTAGTTTTTTTTTTTTGCACAATTGTATTGTTGGGAAACTGCCGGGCCCTCCCAAATATAAAAAAAGAATTGGACTAAAGCAAAAATAAAAAACTTTTTGGGGGTCTGCAATAGGAGTCCCTGCCACTGAAGGGAACTGCTTTGTATGCGGAGGTGCCTCGTATGAAGTCGCAAAATGCCGTAACTCAAACTGAAGAAAGCTAATGACTGAAGTGGCTGCCCATTTCCGCATGTGGTGTGGTGTGCATTAGTGGGTAGAACTAAAATATGAAATTACACAACTATAGACCAGTAGAGGAAGAGAGCTGGCTGAAAGCCCCAATAAGTATATAATACTTATACATTTGGTAAAATCAAAAGGTCTTGTCTAACGCCAGACCTAAAAAGGATGTTCTGTTCAAAGCAGGAGAATGGAGAGACTTATCAGGATTACAACATTTGGTGTCCTGCAGTACAGAAAAATGTTGTGGAATGCAACTACTAATAGAGAACCTGTGCTTTGTTTTTGAGTTTAAAAATTGCTTCTTGCTTATATGAACGTTTATTTGATTTCATTGTAGTCCAACAGCTCCTCTTTTCTACTGCCTTTCTTCAGAATTTGATGAGCTCTCAGGTGACCATATGAAATGCAAATTTTTATATATTTTATTTTGAAACCCGTTTACATGTTCATGAATATAAAATGCCCCTCATAGCCATGTTTAGTACAGATAGGTCCCATGCTATCTACAGGGATCATATTCCACACTACATTTGGGAGGTTTACCGGTCCCGTCTCTGGTTTTAAATTGCTGTCTGTAGTTAACGTGTCTACTTGACATCAATTCCTGGCCACTACATCTAAGCTCACACATCTGCTTGTCTTGTAAATTCCTAATTGTCCCTCACAACCCAAAATAATAATCTTGTCTCTCTAGAGATGCTAGTTCATCTCATCGCACAGGAGTTTTTCCTTTTTGCTCAATTCTCTCGGTACCTCACAGAAGAACCTTTCTTCGTCAGTAGAAACTGTCTCAAGTGGTCAATCCTTTATCATTCATTCATTTAATTTATTTAATCATTTATTTGAAGCAGCGACAACAGTTAGATCAGAAAGGTCTGTTTAGCTTTTTTGGCATGTAGGTAATATAAGTTGGGTTGAGTGCACATTAGATGTTAGTTGCAGTTGGTCTGTGGTAGATAGCCCCACTACCCAATTGATTCATTTTGGAACAGATGTTTTCTCTGAGAGGTTTTGAACTTCTCACGTGAATTGGTGGTGTCAATATCTGTCTGTAAGGATTTCCAGTAAAAAGGAAGTAGCAGAAAGGAAGCCCAGATCTTGAACGCAGCAAAGCTTATTTATGTTTATTCAGAAGATTACATTGTAATACTCAATCTCACACTCTTCTAGAATTAAAGCATAGTAAACTCCTTGCAATAACGCTTCCCCACATATTATGCAATTTCTCTACCGCAACACCACACACTTGCACTAATGTAGATAGGCTGATGTTTGCAGTACCTGCTGTAGTTATACGTTTGAAAGTTTAGGGATGTGCAATAAGAAGACATCTTCTCAGCATTCTTTCTGGTGTAAGCAAATGTGTACATGTCTTATAACCACTCTTTTTGAGAAATAAATTCCCAGCACAAAGTGGCAGGATTAATACCTCACAAACAAGGCAGTGCTTCTCTCTTTCACAGAATATTGTTCTTCCTTCAGAGATAATGATCTTTGGATGGTGGTAGTTCTGTTTTTCTCAATCCATGTCTTTTGAGAACGCACTTCCTGAACTTTTTACAGCTTGCATTAGTAGTTGGTATACTTTTCGGTTAAGGATCAAAGAGCCTTTTTAGCAATAACAACCTTACAAATTGTATTCTAATCAGACAAACCCTCTCTGGACACAAACGATTTTTCATTATTTCCAGTCTTGTTTAATAGGTCTTTCTGGTCAGGTCGGGAACATTTTTATGAAAAATGATCTACCAAAAGAAAAAATATAGTAATTCTATTTGCTTCCAATATGCTCACCTTTAATCTAATACCCTTTCATCCAGTCTTGTACCTTAATTATGTTACAGGATGAGCAGCAAAAGTTAATCTTGAATATTCGGCAGTCCAACCTTTATCACAAGAGAGTTTGAACACTTACAACAACAATTTAATATGTTCTACTTCATTCAATTCAAGCCCCTTACCAGAATGTCATCCTGGAAATGTAGCACACTTTACCTTCATATGTACAGAACATACGTGTTGGAACACAGCATCATCAGAAGGCAGCAGATGGGGTGTTTTCTTAAACTGGTTATCACTAAGGGTGTGATGAATGTAGTCAATGCAATTTAAACCTGGTGCAGCAGAAATGAGATGATTAGGTGCCAAAATGTAGATGCACGCTGCAGCATCATTAATGGTTGTAAGCACACATTTATTTATGTTGTTACTTTGACCACTGTCAAACATACTCTTATGGTAATACCTTCACTTCAAGAAAACATCACTTTGACTTGCTATCGGTATCATTAAGGTGACGATTTATTCAACCATATATCTTCAACCTGTACTTGAAGTCCAACCCAAAAATCAAAACCACCCAGTTGCTACCTTAAATTTAATGATATCCTAACCCTACAGATCCTCTTTTCCCTAAGCCTAGATCTATTTATATCAAAGTAAGTAGATAAGAGAACATGAACCGGGAAATGCCTACTGCCCCTCTTGCATATTGATAATATGTATATTGAAATATTAGTTTATTGTTAAATTCATATTTAACATTGGTTATTTTAGTTTACTTTTCAGGCCAGTTTTTATTTGTGACTACTTTTAAATTAGCTTTTAATCTACATATCCACATACAATAGAACTTGACATACAGATGCTATTGAGAAAGTATTAGCATGTCTCAGTGAGGTAGTGGAAGAATTCGTGAGCATTTCACTAAATATATCACAATGGTGATAGAATGAAGTAATGGAGTTGAAAGAATTGGGTTTCAGCCCACCAGTTCATACCGTATGCTCATTTAGAACTTCACCTTTCTGCCTAGACTGATAGCTAGAGTGCTGTCTTTTGTTCAGTACGTCTGTTCCATTCAGGGAATGGGCATAGATGACTAACTGATGTCGCATTTGTAGGCATCCTGGTATCACTGCCAAACTGGGCCGTATTTGAGCAATGAAGTCAATTAGTAATTGGAAGCCACTGTTAGCACTAATCGAGCAAGATTCAAACTGAAGAGTCAAACTATTATTTTACTGTCCCTTTTGACTGGAATGCCATGCAGATGTGATAACATCATTTCAGAAGTGTTACGGAGTTCTTGTTTCCAAGATCTGGTAGACTGTCAGCAAATATTTGCCTATTGCTGTGTAAATCAAAAATGTACTTTACTGCAATTCTGCAAATAATCCTTGTGAATTAATTTTTCAATACGCCCATATAATTTCATATAGATCACCAAAAAAGCAAAAAGAAATCCATTGTTTGCTTTTCTAAATCTTTGTTTTCTAGCAAGAAGGACATGAAACACAAAATATTGCCTAGCTGGCATCTTCAATATGAGAAACTCAGCAACTGTGTGATTTGTTAATATTAAAACTTGACGGCACTTGCACTGGGATTTATGAGATTCATTACCTAAAATTAGTTAATTGACATTTGGTCTTATGTCACTGGTCTTCATTATTCTATTTTCACAGAGCCATGCTATTATTTAACATGCATTACTTAATTTCTCTGTCAACTTGAAGCTCTTGTATTGCTTTAGTGACATATAACCCGTGTTGATGTGCGTGAGGATTGAACTTGCTAGCTATTTAAAGCTGCAACCTGTATATCGGAAGGTTGAAATAAACTTAATTGTCATGAGAAAATTCTTATCGGTTTTAGAAACAAGTTTAAAGTGATTTAAATGCTGAAGTAATTTGGAGTGCCTCTCATAATTGCTTTTTATAGGAAGAAGGAAAGTACATTACCTTTTTACTGATGGAAAAGAAATGGCAGAAGAATATGACATGAACACATGTGAGCTGTTGGGTAAGTGATATCCAGAGTGCCAGTGTGACTTTGTTCCTTAGCTGCTTTGCCCCAAATAGCGGATAGTACATAACAATTTTCAAAAAAGCATAATAGTTGCTTTCTGAATGTGTATGAATGGTGAACTACTGTTCATGAACAGATTTTGCATTCTGAATAGTCACCAATTAGTTTAGGAGTATTGGAAGTGGTAACCTAATGGGGATAGCTAGTAATAATCCTGTATCTCCCATGTCTAGAATCACAGATGTTTGCATGATATTCTGGGCAAAATATGCCACTTTGATTCTCACAAAATAACAGGCTAACAATTTTATAAAGATGGCTTCAGATTAACGTATTGTAAAATGTCACCAAGCTGGACAAAATGATGTAGTTTTATTGATTTGAGACTTTTCTATAGCACTGCTGCACCATAACAGTATTAGTGTACTTTACATAGAACATACATTGGTATGGCATAGAATAATTTGTGGAAACAGTATTGTAGATTACAATAAAGCATACACAAGTTGGGTAGTTCCAGTAAAAGTACCTCCATGGATACCGCTGAATAGGTTCACTACAATAGCTCAGACACAGCTTCAAGAGGTGCTCAGTTGAACTTTCCCCGAGGACATGGAGAGCATGTTGAGATCTTAAATCAGATGGGAGAGATTTCCAGATTTATTCAGTGGGCCCTATGAACGTTCAGATTTTGTGCTTGGGAGGATTTGAACTTCAGGACTTCTAAGTAATGTGATTCTCTGCTTTGGAGTCTTCTTTGTCCTCCATGTTCGTTGAGCAGGTTGTTTAAAAGGGAAGGATTCTTTAGGTGAATTGTTTTACAAGTTAGTCACTCAATCTTAAATTTGCTCTTGCACTCTGCAGAGAGCCCAGGGAGGAATAGGTGAGATTTGGTCATATTTTATAGTTGATGTTGGAAGGGTCACCAAGGAGTGGGGGACTGTCATCAGTATTTAGAGTAACCACAAATGATGTGTGTTAAATTGTACCCAAGACAATCTGCAAAATGACAAGGGCACGTGCTGCAGTTTTTTGGTTGGTGGAGGAAAGGAATGGTTTTGTCTTTTTTAATTGAGGAAATGTGATAGATGGTTGCTTTGACTTTCTTGTTGATGTGTTGGCCCTGTGAATAGGTGCAATCACAAGTACAGCCTGGAGATTGTACTGCAAAAGAGATGGATGGGGAAAAACATCTACCATAAGTTCATTAACGATTGAAGGATCACATTTTTGTGAGAAGTAAGAACTATGTTTGCAAAGATTTACTATTAAGAAGTATTTTGACAACCAGATTAGGAGCTTTGTTTAGCAGAAACGAATGACAAGTTTGCTACTAGTTCAAGAAGTTTTCAATTAAAGTTGTGCATCATCCTTAGATTCAGGAATGGAGAATCATTCCCCTTCATGTAATGTGCTCAGTGGCTCAAGGTAAAGGTCGAAAAGGATTCGCCCATGAGAGATGTCACAAGGCATCAGTGCTGGTTCCTAGGTGCACTGCTCAAAATTAACCGGACAATAGTGACTCAATAGACATGATGGAAAATACGTGCAGTTATTTTTGATCAGTTGTGTTGAATGCAGCTGAATGGTCAAGAAGTACAAAATAGCAGGAATCTCCTTCATCCAAGATTCAGTGTATGTTGTCTATCACTTTGGGAGTGGCTGATTCAATTCTGCGCGTTACACAAAAGCCTATTTAATAGTTCGCTAAAAGATGCTGTTTTTCGATTAAAGGAATTGTTTGAGTTAAGGTTCCATGCTAAATATGTATAGTGTACAAGCATCTACATTCTTTCTAAACTTGTTTTTTAATGCTTTTAGCACTGCTATTGCTAAAAGACTTGGTCTGGCATATGATTAGTGTAAGTTTGGGTTCTTACCTGGCAAACCAGTCACGTTTTCAATCCATTGCACTTATTTGACAGGTTAAACAAACCAGCGTTTGGAAATAAGGTTGCAAATAATATGTTGCAAAAATATACCTGGTTGCCATCAAAATGGAGGATGCACAGACTATGCAGATTAAGGAACCAACTCTTTAAATTTCCTTTCTATCTACAAGCAGCTCCATATCCTAAGATTTCTTTTGAAGATCCATGAATAAGCGGCTAAAACGCAAAGCTTGTTTAGTCTGTCGAAATGAATGAAGGCACATTTATCAATCCTGCCTCCAACCAAATAGAAGAACAGATGCACTATTTGGAGATATTCAGGAAACGTATCTAAACAAAATTATCACTTGTGGTGTGTCTCAAAAATCAACAGTGACTGTTCCTGTTTAATATTCATGTTGACACAATTTATAGCTATCTACTCAGTGTAGGGGTGACATTTTACATGCATGATTAGGGTACCCATTTGCTATTTACAGTAACCAGAGACAGTAATACTTGTGGCTTTTAACAGGATTGAAAAAGTGGTGGGGTCTTAAAATGGGGAGTGGCCTATATAATTAAGAGGCGTGGCTTACATATGCTAAGTACATTTTTCTGAAGGCCATAGTATGCCCCCGCCAGGGATTTTCGTGCTACACTAAGTAAAACATGTGAAATATAAATCGAAAGTTAATCACTGACATGGAATACCTTAATGCTTTTTTTACATTATTGTTCAAAAATCAACCCATGTTATTTGACAGTAAAGTTAAATACATGAATATAGGGCCCAATAGTGACCCGTTTTAATGTCTGTTTTTAATTACTAATGGGCCTGAGACCTGGAGGAACTTAGCCCACTTAAAGCCATTACTCGTCAGGGGTAGTACGCGCTATATAAATGCAATTACAATACCAGGGCTTTAAGTGGGCCAAGTTCCTCCAGGTCTCAGGCCCATTAGTAATTAAAAACAGACATTAAAACGGGTCATTATTGGGTCCTCTTTACAACATAACTGGTGCAGTCCGACACAAGTAACTTAATAAGCTTAGGTGGAGTCAGCTTTGAGATACTTGCATACAAGATAAGCACTGGGAAGCCCAAGTGCTGCATTCAATAATAACATTTCAAGGACCCCTTCCCCATTATGGATGTTCACCAAAGCACTTTTTAGGTCTCGCCTAGCGTTGCTGCGCACATGCGTAGTTCGCTCGGCGAGATTTATTGCTAATGAAGACTTTTAGAAAAAGGCTTGAAGCCCCGCCCCTCATTTCCATTGACTGGCGTCACCATTTATGCTAAACGGTGGCCTGCCATTGGAAATGAGCTTTCTGGGTTGCCTCGCTTTGGCTTTTTGGTCCGGCCCATTCAGACTGGATCGCCTGCTTCATGGCTGTCGGCTGTCGTGAAGCAGTTTCTTATCACTATGCCAACAAACCGTGCGATCCAGTCCGGATGGGCAGGACAAAAAAGGAGACATGGCGCCGCATGTTTATTTTTGCATCTCCCTTTCACTTTAAAGTGAAAGCGCGATGCAAAAATAAACAGCGGCTGCCTGGGTAGCGCTTGTTCTCATTTGGGGCGGGGGGTGAACTGTCGAACTCCCCTTGTAGTGGTCAGGCTCACTTGCCATGCACCGTATGGGTTTCACAATTTTCCAGGGCCGCTTTCCGTTCACAGCCCGGCCCTGGGGAGGAGAGTAAAACTGATACCCTCTATAGGGCGTGCGATCCGCCAGGCGTGCGAGCCAGGAAGTGAATTTGGTAAACTTGTGCGCATGCTCAGAAGGGAGATTGTCGCCTTTAGTCAGTCTCCATTTATGTGCGCTAGGTGCGGTCTGCCCCTCACCGTCTGCTCCGCGCAGATGGCTGTCATGGGAGCAAGAACCGTAGGGTGTGAGGCGTAACGCAGAGAAAGCCCCAGAACCCCCTAGACTTGGAGATGGTCACGTTTCGGGACCCGGACAGCCCCGGCGCATGCGTGGAGCAAGACAGCGGTAAGGACTGGACTGTGCACCTGACTCCACTCACCGCCCATGGCCAGCAGCAGAAGGTGGTGGGGGCAGAGTAGAGACCCCCTTCTAATTCACCTCCCGAATGCCCCCCAACGCCTGCTCCGCCCTCCACTCTTATTCCTGGGTGCAACGAGTCACATTGCCCTGGAGCTGGTCCTGGACTCCCCCATTCCCGGGGGTCGTTCTTTTATCATACCCTAAGGGCCGTCACCCCAGATAAGAGGCACGAAAACATAGCTCAATACTTGGGTGTGAATAGATGTTGACCTGTTCTCTACAAATGATGCGGATGGAGAGGCAACGGTGGAGCAGAGAGCAGCGCTGACAAAAGCCTCCTGTCCCATCTGTAACTCCCCCTCTCCATCCACTGTCTCCCTTTCTCTCTCACTTCTTCTCTTCTCCCCCTCTGACTTTTCTCCCAAGTTCGTCTCTCAGTGCGGGCTCAACATCGAGGGATTCTTTGCCACCTCCAGCCCCGCTGAGCCTTAACAAAATCATGTACTTTAACGTGACATCATGTAAGGTAACTGCTGCTCCTGTGACCCGCTCTTGTGCCTTCGGGTGGAGCTCGTGTTCAGAAAACTGCAAATAAGTCACAATATTTAGTTTTAGTATTAAAATAGTTTTCCCTCGTACCTCGCACGCCTTATTTATGGGTGCAGGAAGGTGGTGTGAGGGTGTATGCATCTTCTGTGCGCCATGAAGAAAGCTAGCGCTGTGGGAACGATGCACAGCCGCTTCAATGTGCCTCGTTCAGGGGCCAAATCTACATTTTATTAAATAAAACATGTCTGTTCCGTTTCACTGAAGACTTGGCTGTGGTCTACGCATGCAGGGGCCCCGTGCGCCCCTTCAGACCCTTTCTCAACTTCGAGACATTTTTCTGTACATTTAAATACATTCGGTTGGGCCAAATCGCGACCAGATCTGTACATAAATTACACGTCCAAATCATGCAAAACATTATCTAAAAAAACAAACTTTTCAACATATTGAAATAAGAAAAAAACGGTTGCCTCGAGTGATGCAAGAATTTTCGCTTTGACCTGTGCACTGTACATACGCCAATATTGTTCTTAGATTTGAAGTACCACGAACGAGTGGGGTTTTGTGCACTTACCCAAAGGGAAACCCAGTTTCTCCAAGCGTCGCAGGCATCAGTCGGCCAAGGGAAACAAGCTTTTGCAATGCAATAGTTCTCGCATTTATGCGAGTTTGAGCTATTGACATTGCAAATAACAATGCCTTTTATTTTTGTTTTCGTTTTTAAAACATAAATAAAAGGCATTGTCATTTACAATGCCAATAGCTTAAACTCGCATAAATGCGAGACCTATTGCATTGCAAATGCTTGTTTTTAGCAGGAAGTGGTCCACGAGACTGCTGCCTGCTCATAAAAAAAGTGTGTATTTTTGTTTTCTTTTCCTGAATGCATCTTGCTTTCCTTTATGAAGAACGCACTGAAATAAAAGGAAAGTTGCTTTATTTAAATATAATCACAGTCATGGTGGTCTGCTGACCTCAGCAGGCCATTATGCCTGTCATTGTAGCCAATCGTTCTGGGTCTAAATGTACGACCTACCTCTTGTGTATTAAAGAGGTAGGTTGACTTGCGATCCACTACGAGTTGGTATTTTGAGAATCAACCTATTAATCCATTCTCAAAATACCAATTGATTCATTAGAAGTCAGTGCAGAAATTGCGACCACTTCTGAGAAATTCCTTTATGTACGTTCCATTTAAGGAATCGCAAATTGCAAATTGTTATTTGTCTCAATTTATGGTTCCTTAAATGGAATCTTTGTAAACGAGGGCCATAGTATCTTTGAAATGGTGCTTTATTTCAATCAATGCATTTCGGAGTGTCTTCTTCAGGATGAGTCCCTTTGCTTCATTTATACAACAAATCTGCAGAATAACGGAAACTGTCTTTCATCATTTTTTTCCTCTATATTAAAGTGCGTTACACAAAAATAATAATTGTACCTCTCTAAATTTGTTTTCTCCAATAGAAAAAACACACGTTGAGGAAATAATAAACCTAACCCCAAATTCTCTTATGAATCCTACCAGCTCTTATCAGTCAGCATAAAGAAGAAATATCATTGTAATGCACAGTGACTAATAGTGCCCCATATCTCAATGAAGGATCAAACCATCTAAACCAACCCTATTCTCGGATCATCAGACACCAATGTTATGAAAGTTCCTCAATGGAAAATGTCAGCAATAGTTTTGTCACTTGAGGACAATTGCCAGATAACTTAAGCCATCGAGAACATTTGACTTTCTTGAACATACTAAAACACTTCTATGTTACTTGTTTTTACTTCACAAATCTGCTTCACTAATTACAATACCATGCCTCGCTTGTTCTAGTCGGGATTTTCGCTCTACATATAAAACCCTTATCTGCAGGCTCCTGGTATGCAGCTGTGCACGGTGCAAGGCACTAAACTCTCTGCAGCACACTGTGCCAGGTGCATGACCTGTTACAGATAGATCTCAAGGGGCTAGCGTGAGAGTAGTCACTCTCTTAAAGAAACCTGCATTAACCCCAATGACCTTGCAAGCTATCGGCCCATCACTTACCTACCCTGCAAAAGCAGTCTACGCTCAACTCGAAGATCACATCAGTACTAACAGCCTCCTGCATAACCACTAGTTCGGCGTCTGATCACGTAGCAGCATCGATACACCAATCATCACCAGTTTGTACACATAGGCATCTCCAGGTCCCAAAAGTATCCAATCATCTGTAAAATCTGCCATGCTTCAATACTGTATTCGGTCATCTGCAACCTCTGTGTGGCGTACCTTGGGGTTCTACTCGCACAACTGATTCAAGATTCACAAATATGTCAATGATGCACAACTGTACCTGAAAGTCTCCTCTGCTCAAAACATCCGGTGCCTCAAACACCACCTGCACCTCAGCCAGACATGGTTACCCAGCACCTATCCGAATCTTAACCCAACCAAGACAGAATTCATGTTATGTGCCCAAAACAGCAAGCAGGATATAGCACAAAACTGGCTTATTAACATATACCTTGATGGTTTGGAAACACAACTTTCACCAAATACCTAGACACTTGGGTTCACCTTGGACACAAACCTCCCCACAGGGAACACATTACCAAAAAAACAAAGATGGCCTGGTCCCAATTCGGTCTTCTTAAGAAGGTGAAACTGTTTCATACAGAGAGTGACTTCAAAACTGCTGTTCAGACCGTCATTCTCTTGCACCTGGATGGTGGTAACACCCTGCAGCATGGACTCCCAACCTCCACACTGGTACGTCTCTTGGGCATCCTACGTGCTACAGCACATCTCATACAGGGCCGAACAAAATATGATCACATCACCCAATCCTGATGGAACTCAATTGGCGTCCCTTGCTGGCCCACACCATCTTCCAAAACAGCTGCATCATTTACAAAGCCATCATAACCAGCACCACGATGCACCACACTTATCTTGTGGACTAGCTCACCGTGTCTTGTGGCTCTTGATACACCCGCCACCAGGTCAACATCAGAAGTGTAAAAAATTTAACACCAGACAGCAGACCTGAAACATCTATGCACCAAGGATCTGGATCAACATCCCCCTAAAGACTTTCTCATAGACACTCTAATTTAGGAAAGAGTTGAGACTGACCTATTTAAAGAACACAACATCACAATGTAGTAACAATCCAATAACCAGTTCTCCTATCAACTGTTGACTTTATGCTTGCCTTTGACCCTCTACAGCGCTTTGCTGCCTTTCTGGCTAGGTTTGCCCTGTTCAAATACCACATACATATAGAAGGTGACTATAGCTAGGGCATTAAACTAGTAGTGCTCAGACTTGTGTGAAAGGGTTGCTCTCAAATTGCTTTTATGCACCAAGATTCAGCAAAAGAGCAAGGCTTCAGCATTCCCTCTATTATTATTTTGTCTGTACTATTCACTCTGTTGGATATTTTCAAGAGGCATGGTTTGAGAAATAATGAAGGAAGTGTTACCTTTTTAGGTCTCGCGCCTAGCGTTGCAGTGCCTAGCACTGCTCTCGCAGTGCGAGAACTTTTGTAGGGGGGTTTGAAAACAGGTCTAGGAATCCCACACGCACGAGCGTGTGCTTTTCCTTTTGGGGCATGCTATTGGGCTTTGTGTGTGTGTTTTTTACAATGAGAGCACGCAATAGGCCAAAGGCGGGTGCATTGCTCCGCCCACGGCCTATTGGTGTCTATTACGCGCACCGGCCGTTATGTGGTTTCAATTATCGTGCCCAGACACAGGCACGATAATTGAATCCACGTCTTGCTTTGGCACGCGCACCAGTCACAGGCTTCTTTTTTTTTTTGGGATCCATTTCACAGGGAAGCAAGTAAATGAAAGAAGCCGTGTTTTGTTCGGCGCCACTTTCACACCTCCCAGGATAGCGTGTGGGGCCTGCCTCGCGGAGCTGACCGTCTCAGGGCATAGCGAGCTGGAGCTCACTTGCGCCCGGCTTGTTTCCGACTGCCTTTACACATGCATTAAGTGGCTATGAAATGCATAAATATGATATATTAAATGCAAGCAATGATGACTCAGAATTCTATTGCAGTGAGCTGCCAATCAAATTGATGTTGTAGTTACAATAAATAGTAATCCAGAATTACAAATCTAAATCCAAATGTCCATAAACCTTCAGGTTTACATCGCTGTCAGCACCGTCTGTCGCCGCACCCCCATCTCAAACAAGGCTAAGCTCCAATGGGAATCAGGGATTTTTCATTACTTGTGTGTGACAGTAACTCTCTGGGTACAAGTTGAAGATTAATACAACATACCTAGTGTCAACCCGACTCTTGAAAATTAAGAGGCTCTACCATTTGACTTTGCGTGTTTTGCTGCTGTAATGGCTTTGCAGCTGTTAGGATCCGATAGCCAGCGCGCCGACTGCCGCAAACTGCACACGCGGAAGTCCAGCACACGTCCGCTCCAAGACTACAAGTCAAGGCAGGCGTTGCGAGAGACGTATCACGTGACTCGCGCAACGCCCGTCGAGAACGTGCAAAGGTCGATTCCTTCGGAGCCGATAATTCTTCCGGAGTAGACGCGCCCGAGATAACACTGTGTTTGGAGAGAGGAGCACGGAGGCAAAAGGAATCAGTAAGCGCGAGGGCTGCACACACCCCCGGAGACTTCCAACCACCGAGGTAGGCGTGTTGTCGCTGGTTCTTACTGCGGCTCCTCATAGGACCAAGTTCAGAGACCAAAGGATCTCATCGGACCGGAGTGTTTGGGGTATTTCCCTGGGCAACTTATCTCTTGAACGATATCTCCCCTCTGTTGAAGAGACCGGCTGGTCGCATGCAGAGGAGCGGTTCTAAATTACGGCCACTCACCCATCAGAGAGCGTGAGTGAGTTTCAGCCTTGTCATTACTCTCGTGGCTTGAGAGCTCCATGACAAACAGCTTCCTGTTGCAAAGTTCTCTATCGTTTATTCACTGTCTTGTGAGGCAGTAAAGACAAACCATCACTTGGTGTGCATAGACGTATGTGGGATATCTGATACATGTTTCCTGCATATACTGGCAGAAGCAAGACGTGAAGAAAGGCACGTTCCAGCAGCCAGTCCTCATTATTGTTTCTTTTCTTGTGTTCCATTGTTAGACATAGGAGAGAGCCTTAACAAGAAGGGGTGGTGCCATACCCGCTGGGCTTGAGAATAGTGGTTCAGACGCATGTGGGTATCTGCAAACGTAAAGTACTAAGACATGTCGTGTTCCATGTGTTCTTATCACTGAAGTGCTGATCCCATATGTGTGGTCTTTGTTTCTTTTGTTTCATATTAGTTGCCTGAAACCTCTTGCCACTGCCTCTTGCTCTCCCCTATAAGTTAAGCCGTACCTTCTTTACTTTACAGGTGAGATGGCGCGCCAGAGTAGGTAATGCTGGTTTTCATGTCAACAGCTCATATCATATTATATAGACAAGGGTCTCATATGGTGTTTGTCTTTTCTTGTTTTCAGATCTCCCTCCCTGCAGTCCCCACCCTTTCCTTCCCCCGCTCGATTACCCCAACAGTCCGTGTTCACTTACAAGCCGGACTTGGGGTTGTCCAGAGGTGGGCCCCTTTAGAGCATCAACACAGCCCCGGGACATCGGAACGGAGGAACCTGACAGAATTATCGGCCCAAGAATTCTCTTTTCCTCCTGGTTGTGTTGAAGGCTAAGGATGGCTACCTTAGAGGACGTAATGGCTGCGTTAGCGCTGATGCAGGCAGAGCTAGCTGCTTCCCGACAGGAGACAGCGGCCTTACATTCCCGCGTAGATTACATGCAGAAAAACCCGTTTAGCGTGGGAGGCCCCTCACACCCGACATCGGTGGTGGTAGAAGTACCCTCCTCAGTACCCTTGGCCCCACCCGAGAGGTTCCATGGGGATAGAAAGAAGGTCCAAGTGTTCATGACCCAGGTATTGCTCCATTTCACCTGCAAGCCGAAAATGTTAATTACAAACCAAGCCAGTCGCCTTTCGGATCTCGTATTTGGGGGGGGGAAGCCGCCCAGTGGGCAGTCCCTATAGTTAGGAATGATGACCCCCTGCTATACGATTGGGATACATTCAGAGCAGCTTTCGAGAAGACGTTTGACCGGCGAGCAGAAACGTTCTCGGCGGACAAAGACCTCCTCGAGCTGCGGCAAGGATCCTTGGATTTGGTCAGCTACTTAAACAACTTCAGAAGATTGGTAGCAGAAACCGATTGGCCTGAAACCAAACCGTCAGTCATGTTTTACCACGGCCTCACTGAAGAGCTGAAGGACGTCCTGGCCCAAATCGATCCACAGCCCAGCACCTGTGCTGCCCTCATTGACCTGACGCTCCGGTTGGACCATCGGTTGAAAGAACGGAAAGGAGAGCACGCAAGAAAGGAGAGGTCCAGTCCATGGAGCGAGCGAACGGGGCTCCCAGAGAAAACACCAACCAAGCCTGAGCCTATGGAAATCGGAGCAGTGAGGGCATCGTTAACTCTGAGCGAGAGAGACCATAGACGCAAACAGGGATTGTGTTTGTATTGTGGCAAGAAAGGGCACTTCATCCGGGAGTGTCCGGTTAAACCCGCGTACGGTCGTTCTCGTCCCGGCCAGATGGCGATGGTGGCAACGGACAAGGGGGAGGAAAACTATCACGCCTGAGAACGGTTGAAGGGAGGCTCTCAGGCAGACGTACCATTCCTTCAGTGGATTTCGCTGTCTTTAGGGACACAGAACATTTCTTTATCACGATGCACATCGACATATATCAAGTAAGAAGACCTATCAGAGCCATGGTTGACTCCGGGGCTACCGGTTGTTTTATGGACAGAAAAGAGGCAGCCAGGTTAGGAGTTCAGCTCCTCCTCAAACCCACCCCGGAATTGGTCTACGCGGTGGATGGCAAGGAGTTGGAATCAGGACCGATACATCACCACACTCCTGAGTACAAACTCACGTATGAGGGATATCACCGAGAATGGGTGTCTTTTAACATCATCCAAGCCCCCCAGTACGGAGTGATCCTGGGGCTCCCGTGGCTTCAGAAACATGAACCCAGCATCCACTGGGAAACTAAGACCTTACAGTTGAGGTCAGTGCACTGCCAGAAGCATTGCAACCTGGAGCCGACCCGACCGTCGGAGGTGTTAGCCACCGTGCACAGAATAGCTCCCGCTGCCGAGAAAGAGGTGGTGTTACCTGACTGTTACCGCTCCTTCACAGAGGTATTCAGCGATACCAAGGCGGAAGAGCTCCCTCCTCATCGGGAGTTCGATTGTCGCATCGATTTGGTTCCCGGGGCGGTGGTGCCCTGCGGACGGATATATGCTCTGACCGTACCAGAAAACCAACACCTGCGAACCTACCTGGACAAATACCAAGGATTAGGGTTCATTCATCCTTCGTGGTCTCCTACAGCCTCCCCTCTTTTTTTCATTCCGAAAGCCAATGGAGAACTGAGGTGCTGCATAGACTTTCGGCCATTAAACGCCATCACGGTAAAAAAACGATACCCACTCCCGTTAATTCCGGTTCTCCTGGAGCAGGTGAGAGCTGCGAACATATACACCAAGCTGGATTTGAGAGGGGCGTATCACTTGGTGCGGATGCACGAAGGCGATGAATGGAAGACAGCCTTCAAAACGCGGTACGGGCTCTTTGAGTATTTGGTGATGCCCTTTGGGCTCTGTAACGCCCCTGCCGCATTTCAATTCTTCCTCAACGAGGTGTTACGAGAATTTATGGACGTCTTTGTAGTCGTGTATTTCGACGACATTCTCGTATACTTAACAACTGAAGAGGAGCACATCTCCCATGTGCGGCAAGTGTTACAGGCCTTACAAAGAAACCAGCTATTCTGTAAACTCACAAAATGTGAGTTCCACGTAACCACAGTGGAATTTCTCGGGGTTATGCCCTCTGGACAGGTCATGGCAGAGAGGAAGGTGAAGTCCGTTGTGGAGTGGCCCCGTCCTCACAACGTTAAAGACATCCAAAGTCTACTGGGGTTCGCGAATTTCTATAGGAGATTCATAAAAAAATTCTCCAACACAGTGGCACCCCTGACCAAGTTGACCAGATTGAAGGTACCGTTCATATGGTCCACCGTAACCCAAGAGGCGTTCGATCGCCTAAAGGAGGCTTTTACTTCCGCTCCTGTTCTTGTTCATGCTAAACCGGAGTTGCCCTTTTTTGTTGAAGCGGATGCGTCCGAAGTAGCGGTGGGAGCAGTGCTGTCTCAGAGACACGAAACCACGGGGTACCTCCACCCCATAGCCTTTATGTCCCGGAAATTGAACCCGGCGGAACAAAACTATACTATCGCCGAAAAGGAACTCTTGGCTATAAAAGACGCTTTCCTGGAATAGAGGCTCATGGGGGCAGCACATCAGATCACAGTATATACCGATCATCGCAACCTTCAGTTTTTACGAGCAGCTCGACACCTCACACCTAGGCAACTCCGTTGGACGCTTTTTTTTGCCGAGTTTGATTTTCATAGTGACCTTTCGCCCAGGTGTTAACAACAAGAAGGCCGACGCTCTCACTCAACAGGAAAGCCCTCAGCCCAAGGATACGGTTACAGAGAAAGCCATCATCGAGCCTAGCCGAGTAGTGGGGGTATTGACCACTGACAGCTTCTTAGAAAGTATCAGACAAGGGATACAGTCTGTAGAGTGGAGAACATGGCTCTGGTTCCATCCAGAATGGCGGTTACATCAAGGCCTCCCCATGAAAGGCCGACAAGTACTCATCCCCAACAAAAACCTGAGAAAAATGGCATTTACGTGGTGTCACGACCTCCCTTGTGCAGGACATGCCGGTCGTGAAAAGTCCCTAGAAAGGGTGTTACGACACTTTTGGTGGCCCTCCATCCGTCCGGATATCAAGACCTGGGTGCAGGAGTGTTCCATCTGCGCCCAAATGAAGGCAGATCACCAATCAGCCCAGGGATTGCTGGAGCCGATGCCCACTCCCGAGAGGCCCTGGGAAAGGATATTAGTGGATTTTATAGTGGGGCTCCCCCGAGACTAAGGAATGACGGCCATCATGGTGGTGATAGACTACCTAACTAAAATGGGCCACTTTATAGCCTGTAAACAGGCACCCACTGCAGGACAGTTGGCCCTGTTACTACTTACTCACATAGTCCGTCCTCATGGACTACCACAGGTTATAGTGTCAGACAGGGGGGCCCAGTTCACGGCAGGCTTTTGGAAGGCTTGGTGTTCCAAGCTCCACGTCACCTCCTCCCTTTCTACGAGCTTCCATCCCCAAACGGATGGCCGAACCGAAAGGCTGAACCAAACTTTGAAGCAATACCTTAGGTGTTATGTGAATACCACTACTGATGCGTGGGTGGAGTGGTTGTGGGCCGCTGAAATTGCTTACAACAGCGCCACACATTCGTCAACTAAACACACCCCGTTTTTCTGCACTTACGGGTTCCACCCCAGGTTTACCCCTTTGATCCTACCTAACACTGACACCCGACTCCCAGAATTGCGGAAAAGGCTAGTGCTTATGCGGAGAATCGTGGCGCAGGCTAGGGCCATTTTGCTGAAAGCTAAGGACCAGTATAAAACACAGGCTGACAAGCATCGCAGGCCAGGTCCCGTATTCAAGCGTGGGGATCGGGTGTGGTTGTCTACCAGGCATATCCGATTTAGGAAACACAGCGTGTTCAACCCTAAATATATTGGACCTTATCGGGTCATAAAGCATATAAATCCCGTAGCCGTGAAGCTGCAGTTACCGGCGCACTTCCGCATACATCCGGTTTTTCATGTCTCCCTTCTGAAACCATCGAGACAGCCAATGAAACAGCGTCCAGCACCTATCTGGGTGCAGCAAGAGCAGGAATATGAGGTGAAGTCCATCTTAGATGCCAAGACAGTGCGGGGTAGGTTATGGTACTTGATTTCCTGGAAAGGGTATGGGCCAGAGGATGATTCGTGGGAACCTGCTTCGGCGGTTCATGCGCCCCGGCTGGTTGCTAAGTTTCATCGGTTACACCCGCACAAGCCATCTGGCAGTCGATGAACCCCGGAAGGGGGATGTGCTGTCAGGATCCGATAGCCAGCGCGCCGACTGCCGCGAACTGCACACGCAGAAGTCCAGAACACGTCCGCTCCAAGACTACAAGTCCCGGCGGGCGTTGCGAGAGACGTATCACGTGACTCGCGCAACGCCCGTCGAGGACGTAAAAAGGGCAAAGGTCGACTCCTTCGGAGCCGATAATTCTTCCAGAGTAGACGCGCCCGAGATAACACTGTGTTTGGAGAGAGGAGCACGGAGGCAGGAATCAGGAAGCGCGAGGGCTGCACACACCCCTGGAGACTTCCAACCACTGAGGTAGGCGTGTTGTCGCTGGTTCTTACTGCGGCTCCTCATAGGACCAAGTTCAGAGACCAAAGGGTCTCATCGGACCGGAGTGTTTGGGGTGTTTCCCTGGGCAACTTATCTCTTGAACGATATCGCCCCTCTGTTGGAGAGACCGGCTGGTCGCATGCAGAGGAGCGGTTCTAAATTACGGCCACTCACCCATCAGAGAGCGTGAGTGAGTTTCAGCCTTGTCATTACTCTCGTGGCTTGAGAGCTCCATGACAAACAGCTTCCTGTTGCAAAGTTCTCTATCGTTTATTCACTGTCTTGTGAGGCAGTAAAGACAAACCATCACTTGGTGTGCATAGACGTATGTGGGATATCTGATACATGTTTCCTGCATATACTGGCAGAAGCAAGACGTGAAGAAAGGCACGTTCCCGCAGCCAGTCCTCATTATTGTTTCTTTTCTTGTGTTCCATTGTTAGACATAGGAGAGAGCCTCAACAAGAAGGGGTGGTGCCATACCCGCTGGGCTTGAGAATAGTGGTTCAGACGCAAGTGGGTATCTCCAAACGTAAAGTACTAAGACATGTCGTGTTCCATGTGTTCTTATCACTGAAGTGCTGATCCCATATGTGTGGTCTTTGTTTCTTTTGTTTCATATTAGTTGCCTGAAACCTCTTGCCACTGCCTCTTGCTCTCCCCTATAAGTTAAGCCGTACCTTCTTTACTTTACAGGTGAGATGGCGCGCCAGAGTAGGTAATGCTGGTTTTCATGTCAGCAGCTCATATCACATTATATAGACAATGGTCTCATATGGTGTTTGTCTTTTCTTGTTTTCAGATCTCCTTCCCTGCAGTCCCCACCCTTTCCTTCCCCCGCTCGATTACCCCAACAGTCCGTGTTCACTTACAAGCCGGACTTGGGGTTGTCCAGAGGTGGGCCCCTTTAGAGCATCAACACAGCCCCGGGGACATCGGAACGGAGGAACCTGATAGCAGCATAGACTTCCTGTGTTCTTCTGATATGACTTCCTCTTTCAGGGGTTGAATGTAGTTCACTAATGGGAAGGCCGTTTTTGATTGGGGATCTCGCAGTTGCACAAATATTAATAGTAAGGAAGGAAATGTATTTCGGGCAAAAAGCTTATGCTCTTTTGCAAAGGCCTCATACCTCAAAAGTGTTATTTTCACTGTTGAAAGATGAACTTTGAGTTTTTTTCAGCTCAAATATTCCCCTTGTGCACTCTGGGACATTGCAATCTCTGTGATAAGGGGACGAGTTGGATTAGCTGTTGCGGTTCCTGAAGGTAATCTGGGCTCGTGTCACCGGCTCAGCCCCAGACATGATGTGTGATTCTGGCAGACGCTAATGCGCCCTCCCGCTCCCCTTTGTGCACTTTGGATACAGTGCAATCCTGCTTGACACAAAATAAAAACAATAGATCTTGATATGGCAAGTCCTCGTCAACTGTTTACGGCTAGAACAGAGTATTTATTCTAAGGCGCTTGACAAACAAATAAAAAAATGCGGGAGAGAAATGGAAAACATCAGTTGCGCGCGGAGAGTGGAAGGATGTACTCCAACCCACTTTGTGAACCTGCGCCGACCCCGCGCCGGCTCCAGCTTCTGGGATCTTAATCCTTCCCGCTTTAAAAGATTTGTTCACGGAGCGTTCGGCCTCCATTATTCATGACACCGCGGCTTGCGTGTGCGCACAGCTGCGCACGCGCGCAAAGATACCCTCGTGCCCATGTATGCACGCACCGCTGGGAGAAAGGAATGCAGAGGCATGGGCAGTGTGCCCACACTGCAATATCCCTAGTGCCTTACATAGGCAGGTACAGCTCGTTACTGAGTACCTGTACTTTTTAATTTGAAAGGGAAATTACCTGCACTTCTCAGCACTGCTGCTATATATTTAATGGGAGAGTACCTGCACTTCTCAGCACTACTGCCATACATTTAATGGGAGAGTACCTGCACTTCTCAGCACTGCTGCTATGTAATTAATGGGACAGTACCAGCACTTCTCAGGAGCGAACAGGTACCTTTAATAGTGAGTACCGGCATTTCTGTATTGTCATTTAAACACTGAATATCCCTGATACTTGGAGGCATGTGAACCACAAATACACACAGCCATGCAGTATTCCACTCAGCATCAGGCGAAGCCCCACACTGCAAATATTCATCAAGCATTTGCAATGCAATAGGTCTCGCATTTACGCGAGTTTGAGCTATTGACATTGCAAATAATATTGCCTTTTATTTTTGATTTAAAAACATAAATAAAAGGCATTGTTATTTACAATGCCAATAGCTAAAACTCTCGTAACTGCGAGACCTATTGCATTGCAAATGCTTGTTTCTTTTATTTTAGCTATACAGGAGAGATGCGTCACAGCTGTTTCTGAAAAACAATACTTTCTCCTGTCCCCCTACACAAGACCACAACAAGAAATTCCTCTCACACTTGCCCCATGACACTTCCAGTCATCCTAAGTTGATGTTAGATTGAAGGAGCAGGAAAAACTAAAAGTACCTTGTTTAAAGTTGTGTTTCTATGTATGCTCGAGGTGGGGTGTGTGCTTGCATGTATGACGTTTCCAACACATTAAAACAATCTCTTTTTTGTTACTACCGTTGCCAGTTAGGAAATGGAGACAGAAAAATACCCTTGGAGCCTCGGGGTTGTGGCAGGTGGAGGTGGGAGAACCTGCTCCCTCTGCAGCTGGCATCGTGGACACCGAACACATAAAAGAAAGTAATTCAAATGTATGTATAACACACTGGTTAGTAAGTATAATTATTTATTACTACTTGCGTTGTTTCAAAAACCTATTGCAACACATTTTACCTTCTCTAGAATGTTTAATTCACGAAAGGAGCGGTCCCCCAAAATTGTAACTCGAGTGAAAAACAATACTTGTTGTCACTTTATATCGCACACCCATGAAAAAACATTTTACGTTCTTCAGAACTCTTTTAATAGACGCATTTATTCATTACAAATATTGGAGATTCACAAGACCCCGGAACACCTTTACATCACCCTAAAACATTAGGATTCACCGTGAAACGCCCGAAAAATATTATATCATGGAAACCTTCGTAAATACCTACGTTTTGTGAACGATGAATAGAGCACACGTTTTGTTCCGCAAAATGAACTCACAATTGAAATAAAATCACATTTTGAAAAGTTAAAATTACTTGTACTGCCCGTAGTAAAAAAATGAGTCATCAAGAATTGACCACATTAAATCTGTGTCTCGTCGCTGTTAACTCTATATGAATGATCAAATGCTCTAATGAAAGGGCTCCTGAATATGTTATTACAATTTTTTTTAATGCTGGCGAAGTATTTTATTTCATAACTATGTGAGACATGTTACTCTACACATCGTTGCTAAGCATTCAAAAACATTATATAGATTTCTTCTTTATATGAGCTCTAAATTCCTGACACATCTGAGATCCCCAAATCCCTAGTGACGAGTTTTGTTACAGCTGATTAGTCAAATTACTTTGGCTCATCTTTACAGTCTCATCAGTATGTTACCAGAACATGCATCAGCATCTTTAAATGGGAGCATTGGACCCACTGGACTGTCATGATGAGGTTGCCGTATGGCAGTGGAAAGCATTCTGGGCCAGGGCCGGACTGGCCGTAGCGGGCACCGGGCAATCCCCCGGTGCGCCGCACGGGCGGGGGCCGGTTTTGGGCCCCTGGAGGCCGTTTTTGTTACAGGGCCGTTTCTGCAGCATAGCTGCAAAATCGGCCCTGTAACAAAATCAGACGAAAATCGGCCCTGGCAAAGAACTCGGCGGCACCCCCAAGCCTCAGGGGGGCCGGCCGAGCACTTTGCCAGGGCTGGTTTTGGTTCCCAGTCCGGCCCTGTTCTGGGCTCATCATTTCAAAGGTCCATGTCTTGGCACCTCCCGCTCGATGTACAAATGAGAATATGGCACTCTAGCAGGGGTGTGTATCAGTCACGGCTGGCATGACTCATGGGGGGGGGGGGGGGTAATTAAAAATAAATAAATTTAAACTTACCTTCGCCTCCGGTCCCTTGTTGCGTCTCCACTCTCTGCACCACCGCCTTACAGGAACTAGGCAGCTGCCCTATCCTCCGCATAGCCAATCACAATGCTGCAATGGAAGCGTTGTGATTGGCTAGGACACCAAGAAGATGCAGAGTGCATATGACTGGTTTGGTCGGCCGACCAAACAGTCAGCGCACTCAGAGTGGGCAAGCCACTTATCCCCTGGACACCGGCAGAACCGCCTGCCCTCCCCCCCCCCCCCCCCCCCCCAACCAAGTATACCAATCTGCTTTCTGCACCAGTGTGTATTCTGGTAGATTCTGAATACAGTTAATAACATTGATATTTTGTGTCTTTGATTTCTGTTATTATTTTTAAAATAATTGGCATACATATTTTATACAGCAGATTTGCTGCACTCTAACTCCAAAGTACCTTAAGTGTGGTTTCCAGGAAAAGAAATTTGCTAGCGAAATAAACTCCCATATGTATTTATGTGTGTGTGTATATATATATATATATATGTATGCATGTGTGTGTATAGATAGAGAGATATATATAGATATATTATGCACATTGGTTGCATGGTGTCACTACTGATAAATAGATGTAGTAGTAGTTCTTTAAAAAGCCAAAACGTAGGTTAGGCTTTCTTCCATTGATAGGGAATACTTTCATTATTGCAGGGCCATATCCTATGTGACAAATGGGAAAATAGTGAAATCATTTGTAATTAGTACCTTCTGATGGATACATCTGCCAGTGGATTCCTCACCTACTGAATTACCCCTGCGCCAGCATTCCACGGAAAATCTTTTCTAAGCTCTCTCACGTCGACGAGGACGTCACAATAGCACGGCTCTGTTCGCGACTCCGTATGACGTCACTGGAGCCATAAGAAGACCTCGTTGGCGTGCTGACGTCCGTTCCCTTTTCTCCGCGCCGTCGACGCGTAACAGTTTTTTATGGGACTTTTCATTTTACCTGTGATAAGATTGTTTCCATCTTCTACTTTGTGTTGTAGTGCAAATGGCTACCTCAAAGAAGTCCGGTTATAAGCCCTGCAGAGAGTGTGGTGCCCTATGTCCATCACGGATCCCACTACGACTGTCTCTGGTGTCTTTCTTTGGACCTGAGACGTCGAAGGGTGTTTGTGCTGTCGGAAGAAGGGTCGCAAAAGATCGAAGTCGTCGACCTTGCATACTTCGAAGTCCAAGAAGCATAAGAAAAAGAGAAGACATGGGTCTCGGTGTCGATCTTCGAAGGGCAGGGCTTCGAGGTCAGCCTCCCCGTACAGCGGCGTCGTGACAAGGATGCCATCTCGCTGTCGCCTACTCCTTCTCCGCAGGTGACTCCTGCCCACTCTCCGATGCCAAGGGATTCACCGGCGCCCAGGGAATCTCCGGCTCCCAGGGAGTCTGCTCCTGCGGCTTCACCTGTACCGGCTCCGATGGCGCCGCAGCTTCAGCCCCCCCATTATGGCCTTGGATGGATCTAGACCAGGGGGTTTCGGATCCTTATCCTCCTTTTCCAGGACCACGAGTGGATCCGTCGCATTTCCTAAATGCGATGTTTGGCATATTTGCCAAGGCATCTTACCATACCGGTACTCCGTCTGGCCCCGTGGGTCTGCTTGCCTTGAATTTGGGCATCCCCCAACAGTATGCCCAGGCACCTTTTGTGCCTTTCATGCCCATGGCTCCATCATGGCAGTTTCCGGCACCAAGGGTTTTGACTCTGATACCCCAGTCTCCGGCCCAATCTGATGTTGGGCCGACGTCTTCCCGAATTCGGGCGGCGCCATTGCCCACATCGGAAGGTCCTCCTCTGATGCGGGTGCCGTTGTCACTGGCGCTGCGGCTGGACCGGCGCCGCCGATCCCGAAGCAGTTTTCCAGGAGAGATGTGCAAAGACTGCTGGAGGAAGAGGAGTACCAGCAAGAACATGAGGAAGGGGAGATCCTCGACTCCGTGGACAACTTCGAGGGCCTGCGGGAGGCTGGTGACCTAGATACTTCCTGGGAGTGGGAGCTTTCTTCTCCGAAGGCCTTGCCTTCACAGGACGTTGCCCCTTTTCACTCAGTCATCAGGAAGGCCGCTGACCTATTGGACCTTCCGTTGCCCTCGGCTGAGGAGAAGTCGAATATCTTGACTGAAGTGTTGCATTCTCCTTCCTCTTCTGTTGAACCTCTGCTGCCTTTCAATAGGAGTTAACGGAGCCGATTATGGAGGTGTGGCAGAAGCCCTTGTCTGCCCTTGCAGTATCTAGGTCAGTGGCAAGACGGTATAAGCCTGATCCTGGTGATCCAGCTTTCCTTTCTGCCCATCCTTCGCCAGAAAGCTTTGTGGTTCAGGCTTCTTGTTCCAAGCAGTCGACTGGATCCTTCCCCCACCCCCGGGGGTCAGAGACTCGGAAAAGCTTGAGCAGTCTTCCAAAAAGGTGTTCTCCTCTGCAAGTATGGCTCTGAAGTCAACAAATGCCACCTGTTTGCTAGGAAGGTACATTCATGCACTGATGGACTCTGTCGAGCAAGTAGCTCCTACAGTACCTGAAGATGACCGTGTTCATTTTTTGGAAGCGATATCGGACACACAAGCAGCAGCCCGTCAGGTCATTCAGTCGGGTTTGGACACTGCGGACTCGGTTGGAAGGATGATGGGCTCCTCAGTGGCTACCAGGAGGCATGCCTGGCTTAGGTCTCTAGGTTTCTCACCAGATTTACAGGCTACTTTGCTCGATCTACCCTTCGATGGATCTAGATTGTTGGGAACAAAGGCAGATTCTGCACTGCAGCGCTTCAAGGACAGTAGGGCTACTGCAAGATCCTTGGGCCTGCAGTCCCAGCCCAGGGGCTATGGATATAAAAGGTATCAAGGCTTTGGGAAGGCAGCTTCCTTTCGAGACCGTCATCAGCCACAGCAGCAGCAGAACACTCTGTACAGGTCGTACTGAGGAGAAGGTAGAGGCCGTCTGCAGGGAGCCTCTCAACAACAGTCTTCCTCCTCCTACTCCTCCTCCCCTGTCCCCACCACCGGTACCATGGGAAAGCAGCCCTAGATCCCCCGTTTGGTTTTGAAACTTGTAAAAAATGGGTACGCCGTACCTTTTCAAGAGTTTTCACCGCCTTACCCTCCTTGCCAGGGCTGGTGTTAAGCGGACCATTTGCTGCTCTTGCAGCAGGAGATTCTTGCCTTGCTGCAGAAAGGTGCCATAGAGGTGATTCCAGAGCAGGAAAGGTGTCTGGGATGCTACTCACGTTATTTCCTGATCCCCAAGAAGGATGTCCGGTTGACCCCGATCCTGGACCTCAGGGTTTTGAATTTTTACCTCAGGCAGGAAAAGTTCAAGTTGTTGACCCTAGCTCCGGTTCTTCAGGTGCTGCAGCAAGAAGACTAGATGGTGTTGATCGACTTGCAGGATGCGTATTTCCGCATCCCTATTCTGAAGTCACATCGGAAGTATATCCGGTTTACGGTAGGGTCTCAACACTATCAGTTTGTGGTCCACCCATTCTGTCTCACTTTGGCACCACAGGTCTTCACAATGGTGATGACGGTGGTGGAAGAACATCTCAGAAGGTCAGAGATTCCGGTTTTCCCCTATCTGGACAACTGGCTGCTCAAAGCAAGATCACCAGAGATGGTGCTGCGTCACTTGTAAGTAACAGGGCAACTGTTGTTCAACTTGTATTTCTCGATAAATGTACCCAAATATCACCATATGCCCTCTCAGCGCAGCCTGTTCATAGGGGCAGTACTGGAGACTACTGTGTGTTGAGCTTTCCCGCCTCCGCAGAGGGTTCCGGACATCCAGGAGATGATTCCTTTGTTTCACGATGGAGCGGTTGTTCCAGTCCTGAATGTTCTACGCCTGCTCGCTTTCTGCATACTGTTGGTCAACCATGCACGCTGACACGTGATGGCACTCCAGTGGTGCCTCTGCTGGCACTGGTATCAGCACAATGGAGATCTCGGAGAGAAGGTCAGAATCTCCAGAGACACTGCAGTGGAGCTGTCTTGGTGAATTGTGCCGGGCAACCTGTCTCAAGGAAAGCCTTTTCATCCTCCTTCACCGGTGGCCACAGTAATCACTGATGCCTCCACTCTAGGGTGGAGTGCTCATCTGGGGGATCTGGAGATCAAGGGTCTTTGGTCTCCGGAGGAAAGATTGCTTCACATCAACCTTCTGGAATTGCGCGTAATACGTTTGGCTCTCAAGGCCTTAACTCCTTCCCTTTACGGTAAGTTGATTCAAGTCCTAACGGACAACACTACCGCGATGTGGTACATAAACAAACAGGGAGGGGTAGGGTCGTATCGCCTCTGCAGAAAGGTTCTACGACTGGTGCTGGGCTCAGGGCCATCAGATTTGTGTGTTTGCAAATCATCTAGCCGGGGTGCTAAATGTGCGTGCGGACAATCTCAGTTGGCAATACTCGGCCTATCATGAGTGACGGTTTCATCCGGAGGTGGTCCATCACATCTTTTGGATGTGGGGGTTTCCTTGGTTGGACCTTTTTGCCACTCAGGAGAACACTCACTGCTCGTTGTTCTGCAGTCTTCAGTATCCGATGCAGGGAGAGTTGGGGGACGCGTTTCAATTGAATTGATGCTCGCAACTCCTTTACGCGTATCCTTCCATACCCTTGATTCCTCGAGTTCCGAGGAAGATTCGCCAAGACCGGGCCCAAGTCATTTTGGTCACTCCGGATTGGCCAAGAAGGGTGTGGTACACAGATCTAATTCCCCTCTCTTCGTACACTTGCTCCGTCTCCCTCTCAGGGCAGACCTCCTCTCGCAGGGGCAGGTTCTACACGCCCACCTCCAAAGCTTGCACCTTCATGCCTGAAGATTGAACGGGGCAACCTGAGTTCTTTCTCTCTGCCACCAGATGTGGTGGATGTTATTTTATCATCCAGGAGACACTCCACCAAATCTATTTATTCCTCTAGGTGGTCCAAGTTTGTGAAATGGTGTGGAGAGAGGTCCATTAATCCTTTGACGGCCCATTTATCTGATGTACTTGGCTTTTCATTTTCCTTGGCTCAGCAAGGTTGTGCTGTGGCTATGGTAAAGAGTTACTTGTCGGCCTTGCCGGCTTTTCTATGTTTGCCGGACCAGCCGTTTTTATTTAAGTCCCTCATTAGTATGAGGTTCATTAAGTGCCTCACCAATAGGTATCCTTCCACTACCTTCATTTTGCCTCAGTGGGATTTGAATTTAGAACTTACTTTCCTGATGGGGTCTCAATTTGAGCCGCTTCATAGTTGCCCTTTGAGGCTTCTTACTTTCAAGACGGTTTTTCCAATCGCTATTACCTCAGCCAGGAGGGTAAGTGAGCTTCAGGCTCTTAGTTCTAAACCTCAGTTTTTAACCATTCATGCAGAAAAGTTGGTTCTCAGTACCAGGGCTGGTTTCCTGCCTAAGGTGATCCCTCCTTTCCATCTAGGGTAGTCTATTACCTTACCTACTTTCTATCCTCCCCTCACCCTTCCAAGAAGGAGGAGAGACTTCACCGCCTGGATCCTGGGAGGGCTGTCAGCTTTTACCTGGACAAAACCAGGGACTGAAGACTGGATGAACAGCTGTTTGTGGGCTATATCGGAAGGATGAAGGGCAAAGCTGTCAACAAACGCACACTCTCTACGTGGACCATCTTGTGCATCAAGATCTGCTACGCCTTGGCCAAGAAGGAGCCGTATGAAGGTATTAGAGCTTATTCCACCAGAGCCAAGTCATCTTTTTCTGATTTGGCTAGAGATCTTCCTGTTGTGGATATCTGCAAGGCAGCAACCTGGGCCTCCCTCCATACCTTTACAAAGCATTACTGCTTGGATTCGGAGGTTAGGAGGGACGGCCTTTTTGTACACTCTGTGCTGTAAGATTTTTTGGTATTGGCAGGTGGACACCCTCCTCCGGGAGATGAACTGCTTGGGGATTCAAATCAAAAGGTGAGGAATCCACAGGCAGATGTATCCATTAGAAGAACAAGTTACCAGCTTATAACGAAAAACTTCTGACTGTTTGAAATTATTTTTCATATGTCATTTATATGCTATACAGTTTGTTGTTAGGAAATGCTTTGGTTTTTGTCTTTTTCTTTTTACCTATGCATGTATGTATATGTATATATATATATATATATATATATATTATATATATATATATTTGTGTATATATTTTGTATACTGTGTATATTTGTGTTAGGTTGTCGGTCCGCCCGTTCGCTTCGAGGACACGGAAAGAATGGGTGGAACTGACGTCAGCATGCCGACGAGGTCTTCTTATGGCTCTGGTGAAATCATACGGAGTCACAAATGGAGCCATGCTATTGTGACGTTCTCGTCGACGTGGGAGAGCTTAGAAAATAATTTCTGTGGAATGCTGGTGCAGGGTTAATTCAAAACTTGAGGAATCCAAAAGGTAAAGAATCCACAGGCAGGTACTGTATCCACCAGAAAAAGCATTACCGAAGGGAAGTAACTTGTTCTTTCATGCATGTCATCTTTTGAAATCTGCCCGTTAGCAGGTAAAGTATCAAATACCTTTCTGGTTTCCTGAGGTTTTGAATTTCCCAGAACATGATAGATATCAAACATTTTCTTTGCCAAAAGTTGTGTTTCCCAGTCATTTGATATATTCCTGCCTGTCGGTGGCAGAGTAGAGTCCCACTGCTCTAGTATCAGAAACGTTAAGTCCAAGATGTAAAGAACATCTAACTTTACCAGTAGCTCCGAAGGGGTCGATTACGATGTAGTAAGGAAAGGCTCCGCGCAACATTTGATTCGTCTGAATCCGATTCAGAAACCGCTTTTCCAACCTACTAGGACACGTTTCCCAACGAGCGATTACGATGGCTGAGAAGTGGTCGACTCTGTTCCGAAAGGCATTGGGAGTAACCGAGTCGGGTCGGAGCCGAATCGTAGCAGTCTACGGAGCGTGTTTCCAGCCAAGCGATTAGTATGACAGATTCGGACAGCCTTTCAGAATCGGTTGTTCCGAAACGAATTGGCTGTGGGAATCTGACTTTGGGGTCCCGTAGCAGACCCCCTTCACCCGGGGCTGAATCGGGCCCGTGGGTGTACCTATGAGTCCCCCTACCCATGCATGCACAGTGTGGCAGGCACCATGGGGTGCACGTCACAGGGTGCATGCTTTTCCCCAGCAACCCCTTTTTTAGGTCTCGCCAGCGAGATCTATTGTTGCTGACTTGCCTCGGAAGTGGGACAGGAGATGGGCACGCGCAGGCTTTGGCGGATTTGAGTTGGTGTACGCGCACGTACAGCCACGCGGTGTGCACATCTCCTGTCCTCTTCCGTCCTGAGCAGCCTCATGCAATTTCATTTTTTTTTTAAATGCGCACGCGCGCTCCAAGCACTTACCGGCTCTTGTTGGGACTCTGCGCTGCTCCTCTGCTGTTCCTGCCGGTCACTGCAGCAACACGCGGGGCTCCGTTTTGCTCACAGGAGCCCCGCCTGAAATCCTGCTTTGGCCGCACCATGCACCATTCACGAAGGCGGGGTGGCCCTTCGCCGGACATCCTGTACTGTGGTTTTTTTTTTTTTGCCTTGGGCACTTTGGCGATCACCTCCCTGCGACGCACGAGCCGCGCAGCACTCATTAAAGTCCGGCGGTTTTGAAGTCCGCACATGCCGCCACTGGGCACGAGCCGCAGAACACGCGAAAGTTACAGGTACCGAGCATGCGCGGGCAGCCCTCTCCCTCGCAGGTCTCCTCCCTGGCCCGGATATGGAGCTGCTTTCTCTTTTGCTTGTTCAGTTTTTCCTTGACCTAATTTGGTGCACATTTCTCTCTCGCATTCTACTGTACATGGGCCAAGCACAGAAGCCAGATTAAAGGTCATTTTCCGATTTCAACAATATTGAAGGGAAACAATCAGAATTTTTCTGCTGAATTATTTCTGTTTGACAGGAATAGCTGGATACGTGAATTGTCACTGGAAAACAAACACTCAGTCGACCCAGCACGCACAACCTTCCACTCCGACAACTCGTAGACTGAATCAACCACATTACCCAGTTAAAAAAGCCGTGCAAGGGCTCCTTCCAGTGGAAATAGTTTTGCAGAAGCAGCACTTACCTTAGTAATGAAAGGTGCGTTTGTTCTACGACTGCGGCGCCGAAATATTCAACACAAAAGCTTACTTTTATAAGCTATATTCAACCAAAATCTCTCTTTTAAGAGCTGAATATTAAATTAACTAACTGGAACAGAATTAGTAGAGGGAGAAACCTGGACCCCTTTGCAAGTTCTGCTGCTTTTGTTTTATTGGCAACTTTTATATTGAAGGTTGCTCTTCCATTGCACAGAGTGCGGGTTGTCTGGTGTAGTTTAGCGGTACTCCTGTAGGTGATGTAAAACACCTGGTGAGGTTTTTCCGTACACCTCCATGGCCCCAGGGCGGAGGGAATCAGAAGCTGCTCTTGTGAACGTTTACTTTTCTTCTTTTATTCAGAAGTGGTGTTAGGATTTCACTGTCTCCATCCCGAAGTGTTTTTCTCTGTCTAATGTTACTACTCTTGTGAGATGTTATGTTTGATCAGAGAGGCATCCACAGAGTGAGTTACTTGCGGCTGGTTTTCTGGAGCAGCAGAGCTAGGCCGCTCTTCTGCGTGAACTGCCAGCCTTGCTTTGGGATGGGGTGCGTGTACCTAAAAGCAGTTGTGAGGTTTCTGAAAGTGTAGGGAGAAGCATGAATCTCTGGTATGCTTTCATCCTCTGGAAATACCCTGGGGCGATGAACAGTGCCTTGACGCGAGATTGTGCACAGTTTTCAACTCCGGTGTTGGAGTTGTGAGAGAAATGTGCTATATTACCGAAGTATTATTCTGGGACCATATGACTCAGCAGACGCCCGAAAGGGAAGAATACACCAGACTCAGTGCACGCATTTGGAAAAAACCGACAGAAAAAAACATGCAGGGCAAACTCCGTGAAGAAATGATGCACCTACCAAACAAAAAAGATTCATTATCTGCACTTTTGTGCATCAAAGGGTGAACAAGACCGTATGTATACAAGCCCACCCCAGGGCCTGAAGTAGTCAGAAGCTTCCCCAGGAGTGCGCCCCTCTGACCAGTGTTTGGGCTCGTTGATGAAGACATAAAGTAGCCCTCGTATGAGGTGGATGGATTGGAGGTAGGTTCAGTCCACAGCGATGGAGGGTTCCATGTAAGGCTGCGAGGAGAGGAGCCCGGTGCCCAGCCAAGCAAACATGTTCATTGAGGGTCAGCTGAAGAAGGTAGAGATGTTGCAGATGGTGGGTGAGGCAAGCATTGAAGATTGGGACAAGGGGAGTGATTACATGAAAGTGAAGCGGTCCCTCTAACATGTGGCCGAGATTATACAAAGGCATAAACAGTCTGGGTGCAAGAACAAAGGGTGTGCGGGAGCGGTGACCCTCCAGAAGGGTCACTCCGTGCGGAGAGTCAGTCTTAGGAAAAAATGGTGAGGTCTCTGAGGCGGAGTTTGAATGTCTGGACTAGGGTGGGTGCTTTTAGGAACCCTCTGCCACAGCGCAAGTCATCCCTCCTTTTGTCTTCAGTAGCATCTACGTGTTTTTGCCTCCTCCCAGGCGCGCAACACCCTTTGGACTCAAAGGGCTTCAGCACCCCCCCCCCCCCCCGTCGTGTGTGGCAGCCCGGGAAGAGACAGCTTCCCGGGCACAAACACAGCCGCACCCGAGCACTTCACAGGTCTTTAAAAGACCATTTGTATGTTAGCGAGGCCTCGCTGGTGTTTCACCCCTTCTAAGAGACCCTGCAGCTCCACTCTGCTTAAAGATTCAGCCCCCTCCCCCCCGAAATCAGCTCCACTCTGCCTATTGCTTAAAGATTCAGCCCCCCCCCCCGAAATCTTTTCTTAGCCCCCCCCCCGAAATTTGGCTCTAGTTGCGCCTCTGCCTCCTCCTGTATACAGTTTATAACGCTGCTTAGAATGGAAGCTGTCAACGCCTGGTAAAAGTAGAGTAGGGTAGGAGTTTCCTTTTTCCTTACTTATCTTGCCTGACCATGAGATGCATGGGTTTTCATATTCCTCAGACTCCAGTTCGCACCCTCCAAGTTATACTGTGAGTCTTCTTGCCTTATCCTTTGACCTCCAACATGACAGTCCACCTACGACCTTGATTCTGAAGGGACATCGGGGTATCATCTAGATAGATATCTCAGTTTAATTAAGGTTTTGCTGCAGAGAAGTGTGTGATCTACTTGTCAGAAGCCCAGCCTTTCATCCTTCCATAGTCCTTAAAATGAGTACCAATTTTAAATGCATAACAATAATTGATTATAAAGTGCCTCTTTAAAACACTTTTTAAAAACTCATTTTGTGCTAATGTTATTATTTTCACCGCAAATTATCTAATGACATGCAAATGATAAAGCACCCCTCCTTTATGTGGCTGGTGGTCTTGATGATGGAAGAAAGTTTTTGTTGAAGCAATTGATAGCTGCACTAGCCCTTGTCTCGCATTATTAAAGTTTGAGCTATTGGTGTTGTATTATTTAGCAATGCCAATAGCTCAAACTTTAATAATGCGAGACCTATTGCATTGCAAATGCTTGTTCCAATTGTTGTTCGGAATACAGGCTCCCGTTGAAGTCAATGGGAGTCTGACCTGAATCGTATCCGGATGCATCAAAATCGCTCGGTCGGACTCCCCCGATCCGAGTCGTTTGGAAAGCATTTCGAAACCGAATCGGTCAGAATGCTTTCCTAACGACATGGTATTCGACCCCCAAATATACAAGAATTTGATGATGGCTGAACAAACTTGCTCTCTGCCCGTGATCTACCTTTATCTATTTTATTTCTCAGGTGCAAAACCCCAGGCCTGTGGTGGTCTTATTTATCAAATACCCAATCCCTAGTTCCAATTTACACCATGATATTCTCTTTTGTGCCTCTTTGGCCACTTTCTAAGAGTTCTTCTAAGCCTCCTTAATGACACCTTCTAGAACTGCAGTCTTCACAAGTGACTCCTCTCTTATCTCACATGGAACCAAGACAGTAGTAATCATTGTAGGATTTTAGCTTGCTTATGGCTGAGGATTACATTTGTGAACATTAATTCTATACCAGGCCTTACATTCTGTTTCAAAATGATTTCAGCTGGCAGCTTGTGCAGACAACCCAAAAAACAGAGCATGGACTTCCAGGTGAAATAAAATCCATCAAATGGAGTCCAAGCCCTACTCTATATAAACGCAACTGCAGTTAGAGCTAAATGATACAGTGGCTTTAAATAGGTAAGTGTACCACCCCTGCTTTAGACGTGCAGTAGGAAGAAAGTATTGTGCTAGTGCAAGCCAAGTAGGTAGTTAAACAATAGCTCCTGGTTTGTTTTTGGTTTGTATGTATTAAATTGGTATATGCATTTTTATGTATATGCAGTTTATGCATTCCATAAAACGGTAGATAAAAGGACTTGGTAGCATCATTGCAATAACTAGATTGTGTGGAGGACAGGTGAGGAAGATGCAGTGGTTAATTTGTAAAAAAAGAAAAAAAGAAGTGCTGGGGCTCTTGTCAGGAGGCAGCTTCACCAGCCCATTTCTCCTGTTGGCGCTGCCTAACACAAAACCAACAAACCATACAAGTGGGGAGGGGTTGTGGCCTAATGGCCAGAGATGCCCACCTCAGAGCTGGGGACCCAGGTTCAAGTCTCGGCGTTGGCTCAACATCCTGTGATTCTGGGCGAATCACTTAATCTCCCTGTGCCCACCAAAAATGAATGTGTCCTTAGCTGGTGCTCATGCGCCGATGTTGAGAATTAAGTGCTGGTGCTGAGCACCGGAAACCACTGGTCCAAGTTAAGCACTGGGGAAAGGCCAATCCGTACAATATGTTAAGTGCAAAAGTGAAGGAGTGGCTTTATGAGCACAGCGTACAGTTCCAAAGAAAGGGCAGGTGTTGACAAAAAGTTCCATTTGGAACATGTAGGTTCTAGAACAAGTTTAAAGATACTTATGGAGACAGATTAACTTTTTTTCAAGGACAGGTATTGTAATGAAATGGCAAAAAAGCTAATCTTTGAAACCTGGATGAGGCAAAATGTGGTGCTTGTGTTAGTGAGGTGGTGCAGGGGTTAGGAGTAGAGTCTTGGATAGAGGGAGGTAGTTAAGCAAGTTGATGGGGTGACATAGCCATAAATAGATGAGTAAGCCAGGGTTTAGAATTGTAGAGGTATGACTTTAGCATTGAAAGGTGTATATCCTGTTGCTTGAAAGCGTAAGTATCATCAGAAGTTGCAAACTGTTTAGGTTGAAGACTTCAATGATGGATTTGAATGGAGAATTGAGGAAGACATATGAGCAGGTACAGAAAAAGCTAAACTTGCTGATAACTACTGCATTGTTTGTAAGAACAACGTATGTACAGCAGTCAGACCAGACGTTTTGAGTTTCCATGCGAAGACTATTGACTCTTGCTTCTCAACTTTTAGCAAAGGTGTCAAGACAAGATAATTGGGTCTATTTTACATAGTACAGGTCTATGTTCCTACCTTAGTGTGCCAGTTGATCAGAGCCTTTAATAAAAGACTGGATCTTGTGTTTGGAACAAGTATTGCACACTATAATACATTTAGCATTTGGCCACGTATTAAACAGTTATTCCGTTATTCAAAAAGAGCTGAATAGTCCTATTTTTCATAAATAAAGTGTAACACCTATTGTGTATACTCCTTTAAATAAAAGGTGTTCCCGTGTGACTTTTATTCCTCCTTTTGTTATGTGCACACGAAAACCAGACCGAATTAAGCTCAAAAGTGTACTTTGTATTAAGTTAAATTTATGTTGAAATAATGTTTCTAATCTCAAAAATGCTTGCTTAAAAACATTAACCGTGGTTTGTGTTGCACGAAAGAAATAGGAAATGTTCATGTCAGAAAAGCTAATACAGCCATAAACGTGCAAACGTCTGGTTTTCACTGTTCTGCTTGGACATAGCTCCTCACCCATCATCATCACCACCATCCCCTTCCTCCTCCCACAAAAATTTACAATGGGATGGCTCTTTCAGGTTTTTCCAATTTCCCAGTAGTGTGCGGATATTTTAATTTGTTTTGATGTTGTGCAGAGGTGTGAGCATGTGTAACAGACAGCGCATACAATATCATAGATAAAATGCTAACCTGCTTCCACTGTGATTAAAACACGTATCCGTCCGGTTATGTACAGTTTTCTAGATTCAGCTATCATATACCGTGCATAAATTATGAATTTCGTACGTCATTGATTTGCTTTTATTATTTATCCTACAATAAACTACAATAGGCACTGTACAATTCCACTGTGAGTCGAACATCGACTGCTAAGTGCAGTCTTTGATTGCAAGCATATTCCCGCTGTGTGGCAACATGTTTTCTTTTTTCTACTTGTATTCTTTTAATTTATCTTGCATATGTTGTTGTATTTGTCTTTTTTTTTAATCCTGGTTGTGCTAGAAGGGGAATGCAAGAATGAGTTACTGGATTGATTAATGGATGCAAGAGTGTAAAGATGGATGGTAGAGTCCAGGTATGATAACTTATCGAGTGCCTGAACCTATCAGTGACACGAAAGGCACTTCCATTCATATGCCAGACCTACTGACATTTACAATGCTTGTGTTTTTTTGTATTTTTGAGTGTCATTGTATCAGAAATGACTCTTTCCATACTGGCTTTAAGCAATCGCTGTAGTTTAAGTCGGAAGAAATAGAAATTTGATAAGTTCCTCCCACTTCTTTTTCTTTTCATTGGAGATCCATTTGGCCAGCAAGCATATAAAGCTTCTAGTGCACACAGAGGAGTTTTACATTTTTCGCCATTACAAATCTGAGTGTGGTACCATCCCACAGGACATACATGCTTCTTCTGCTATAGATCACTCTCTATCTCTTTCTGGTGCACATTCCAGTAGGCAGGAATCTGCGGAACGGCACAGAAGTGGCTGTACACACTGACGCCCAATATTGTTCTTTGAATGGACTTCCATTGCCAATGTAGAATTTACCTAAAACATCAATTACAAGGGTACCTTTTGCAATAGAACCCTCTGCAATGTTAAAAGCTACAGTACAAGCCTTTGTTCTCTTCCATATCAATATAGGTGTAATGCCTACCTAACCGGCATCTCATGCCTCTCTTCCAGTGCTTAATTTGTAGAATAATTGGTGCGGGTTCCCTATGCGTTGCTAAGAAGCCCAGCCAGTGCTATTAAATGTCATCACGCCGAATTCAAAGCTGCGTAGTCCTGAATTTCCCTAGACATCTGTAATCTACTGCCAGACACTGCCTGCCCCTTTATTTCACTTTTGCCTGTCCTGTTTTTTTCTGTCTTTCTCTTCCTCCTTCTTTCTCGCTTGTGTGTTTTCCCTCTCTCAGGAAATGTCTGATGCAGAAAAAGAAGTGTTGGTCCCCAAAAATGAGTACCCGTGGCTCTCACCGTCGACCACCACCTCAAATTAAGTACTGCTCTTACCTCTCTCTCAAGACTGCCATCCAAGTACCTGCTCATTTTCTTTACCAGTGAGTGTAATTTTGATCACTCTTCCCCCCCACCCTCTAGAATCCTCACTGGATTCCTGTCGCATCTTGTTTGAAACTTAAATCCCTCGACTTTATTCACAAAGCTGTGCATACCTTCAAACAAGCCTACCTAGCTGAGAACCTGTATGTAGGCGTTTGTATACTTATGGCATGTAGCACTAGCCACATTACTGTAGAAATTTCAAAATCAGAAAAGAGAAAACAAAACCTTCTCTTTCACCCCATTCTCTGGAACAACCCTCCCCCATATCTTAGGATGCCAACTTGCCTCAGTGTATTCAAATCTAATCTGAAATGTCTCCTTTTCTCAGTTCACTCCCCTCCTTTTCCCAGTCCTGCCTCTTGCTGTACCACTCTCGCATCTGATTTATTCTTCTGACCTCCTCTAATTTTCTGTTTCTGCTAGTAAGCATAAACTTGTTGCACTTGCATAATTTAACTGTACATTTTCTGTAATAGCAGTATGTGCGGTATTCTTTGTAATCAAGTGATATTTATGAGAAAAAACATATCTCATTATCCTTCCTCCATTATAGGAGTTCTCTTCGTCCCCTCCCCTATTTCCATATGTACTTCATTGTTATACACAACCAGTGCCTCCTTCTTTGTCTTCACAGTTACGTTAACACTCCTTATGGGCTGGGGCTGCTTTTTTATTTATATATATTTTTAAAGTATTAGTTTTTTTATTTCTACATAAATGTCACAAGTATTGAAAAGGACCACTAATCTGCGCCTCATCCGAGCACCTTCGTGCTACTTTTGACCATGAAGGGCCTTTAATTTAATTTTGTAAAGATTTTTAAATAAATAAATGGCGTTGCTAAAATCCTGATTAATATCTTGTTTTGATATGAGTTGCTGCTCACTTAAGGAAAGTTGGGATTTTGGAGTATAGTCTAAAGAAATGTTGTCTGACATAAATATCTTTTTCAAATATTTCATTGCATTAGGTGTTTATTTTCTATTATTAGCTCCAATTGGGCAGTTTTTTTATAACAAATACTTAGGATATGGTATTTGTGTCAGCGATATTCTGTCAAAGATATTCTGGTACCACACTGTTAAGGGTACATCGAATATCCCCTCATACAGCCTAGCATTTTTCCATGCTAATGCAGACATGACAAGAAACATGGGAACAAATGTCTGTGTTTCCAAATATAATGCCAATAATCAGAACAATGCACATAAATGTGGGCATCTCTGGACTTCAACCAGTAGAAAGCATAGAATATCAATGGAAGAGATTATTTCACCGTACACAGCACGAATTGCAGAATTCTAGTGACCCAATACAAAAGTGATTTCATCAAGGCAGCAGCAGCTCCTCTGCTATGGCAGAGAAGCATTGCCCCACCTGCCAGCAGTCAAAAAAATGAAAAATAAAATGATAATAAACTTTTGTTTATTATCGTTTTATTTTTCTCACGAGCCGAGGCTTGGGGGCAGGGCAAGGATGGTCCAGGCTGGAGGGACTGTATGGCACTGCCTTAACTGCGCATGTGGGTTTGGCTGGCCGTATCAGACCGGCCACACCCAGATGCGCATGGAAGCTCTCTCCAACCCCAGCTGCATAGCTGGGTTATAGAGAGCAGGCACAGGCTCCCAGTCTGTGTGGGAGTGCAAATCATCAGCGCTCAGGCCAATCCTAACGCTGATTTCAACAGCATGAAAGCGCCATCCGGATTGGCCTCAGTGCACTCTGAGAGCTTGTGCCTGGACGAGTGCTATGCGGCGAGCAGGTAAGTGTTTTATTTTTTATTTCTCCCCCCCCCCCACTCCCCTGATCCCCACCTGCCTCCGTTCCCCACCTCCAAATCTCCCTCCCACCCCACAACTCTTTCTGGTCGCCGGCTGCTACTTCATCAAGGAACAGTTATGCAGAATATTCAGTAACATATTGCCACTTTACTTCATGGACATAGAGAGGGTTTGTGATAGGCAATATGCCGAGCAATGTTTGTTAACTGTATTTTCTAACAAAACAATGTCACCCACTTGTCTTAGAACGAAGCTTGAATCATCCAGTATTTACGTCAGGATAAAATGACAAAGCAGGCCTTTAACATAGACCCCAACAAGTCATGGAATCTCTTTTAGATAAAGTAAGTGATAGAACAATCAGCCTCAGACCACATTATATGGAATAAAATAGTTGGGTATGGTTGCTTTGAATGAACAACATAGAGTTTCTCTGCTCACTTTCTCCAAAACTGGCAATCTGTAAACTCTATTTTAAGTCAAATGGTGGAACAGTGCTTGGGGTTCTGTGACATGAACAGTTTCCTATATTGTCCTATAAGAACACAATTCTGTCTACAACTGTTACTCAGTAGCCGCAGAGATGTCTTTGTATTTACTTTTAACTCAATTAGTACACTGCTGAATTGAAAAACAATGATTAAGAGCAGTGCTTCCCAAACTCTTTAGAACCACTGCCCAATTTTTATAACAACAACATTTCGTTACCCACCTAACTTTAATGGACCTGAGGTGGGCTATTTTTTTTAATGTAACTAAAGCAGCATGTGGTCGTGCTCTGTCACATACGTTTGCCAATGAAATGGTCACTAAACATGCAAAGGCATACTGATAAAACTATTATAATTATAATGGGTGGAAATTGGGTTTCAGTGAATATTTACGATTTGGGCATCACCAAACGAAATGCCTTGATTTGTGTTGATCCTATTAAAATCTTTATTTCCATCACAGTTCAGAATTACAAATGTGTTAACTTTTTTGCTTTCCTAGCTGCTGAATGTGTACAGTTCATTTACAGGTATTCTCATTTTGTTGTGTGCTATCAAAGAAATGACTGTACCACAGGAAGAGTGTCACATAATTCACTTTATTTTACTTTCTCTGACTGCAAAGTTAGAGGAATTTGTAAACACCAATCCCCTTGTTAAAAATATTAGTAGCAATTTGTCAGAAGACTTAGCCTGACATTTGACCTCTGTCTCTGAAGCAGGTCTTTGTGACAAGATAATTATAGAATTACCTACCTAGACAGCAATGGTGCACTGTACAAATATAGGGGATGTAGATCAGTAAGATGGGGGAGTAGGGATGAGGAGATGGTGGGTCCGCTATATCAACTACAAGGGAGGAGAGGAGGCAGGTTAGACATTAATGAGATGTTAGAGTTTTTATAAAGTGCAGTATTAGGTCAGCCTTTGAATTTCTACCTTAAAAGACTTTCCGGATTGTTGTTGCAACATAGTAGAAAGACTGGTATAGCATATTTTGCTTTCTTGCATCTCCTGGGGTTAAGTCTACCAAGTTTGATGTCCCAGATTTTTTCTCACCCCTCTTGAGGTCTTCACCTTAGCATCCAGGCTGAGCGAAGTGCCTCATTATATAAGTTGTAAAACCTTTACATTGCTAGTAGTTTTACCCATTGCAACAATGCCGCCACATTTAAACTTTTTTCTGAAAAGGCTCGGGGTCCTCCCAAAGGGAATGCATCTTCCTATTTTCCCCAAGCGAATATGGCTGGCCCAAGACACCTACAAGCACCTTCATCTTTCAGGCTCTTCACTATAAGGAGACTGCTGTCCTATTTGAAATCTTCCTAATCATTCGTACATATATGCTAAACACTCCCAGAAGGTGATCATACAATCCACTCCCTGAGGGGCCAGTCACAATCTGTCCCAGCTTTATCTGATTACTTTATCATTTCTCCTGCACACAGATATAATGTTTTGGCTTCCTTTTGGGATGATAATAGTGGCTACCTACAGGCTTGCAAACACATTGCACCTGCTTCCAGTTCATCAAGAATAATTCTATCATGTGATTATTTGCAGGCAAATGCTGAAATGGGACCTGTTCAACCAATGACGCAATTAAATGGGGTGGGAGAGTGATTAAGAGAGGTTCTGTGTTTTAGACAGGAAGTGTGCTTCTGGATTGTACACACAGCTCAGAAGGGATTAAATATGTTTGTGTTTTGTTTTTTAATATAGATGTCTGAGGTCTTCAGTTCTAGACATCTACACAATTAATGTGCTAAGAAGGCCTCCCAGGTAGACAGATGCCCGAATGAGGGACCTCGAGTAGCCTTCCATAAATGAATGTTTCATTCTCACACTTGATGCTATTAAAGGCAAGAAATTCAACTACAGAGTAATTGTAAAATACATCTGTGTATGTATGTCTTTGTTATGGAAAACATGAAGAACAGCACAGAATATGACCAGCATTTTCTAGTTTATCCTGGAAAGGTGTAAAATGTTGTTTGATTTTTTTCTTCTTTCTGTGTCTTTAGCCCATCTTCATGAGGAAGGACACAAAGGCTAGTTTCCAGTGGAGAGTTCGTAACCTGCCATATGCCAAAGACGTGTATAGCATCACAGTAGACCAGACTGAACGCTGCTGCACTATACGAACTTCTAACAAAAAGTAAGTGCACATTTGTACTTTTACAACACAGCATAGTGGTGGGTAACAAGTTGAATGCATTTTAATGCGCTAAATGATGGGAAAGTTTGTTATTGTGTACTTTTAATGTTCTTATTTTTATTGTATTAATACTTGCATCTGAAAAGCTGGTCTCGAACTGAGTCAGTGTATTGAAAAGAGTTGCGGTGTAATAAATGCTACTGGACCATGCAGGGGAAAGTGTTCGCTTATAGGTATGAACAGATTTTTTATCAGCCCTACCATTAACTGAAATTGTATCCTTGAAAAGATCGAACTGTAACAGCCTGGTTGAATGACCATACCTATCTGTTGTTTGCACACACCATCATGGACACATTTACAATTCCAAATCAACTACAGGCAAAAAAAAAAAAAATGAAACGTTCTTCAGAAAATTGCTAATTTCCTCAATTGTTGGTTGAATGGGGGCAGATTTCCTTGAGCTCTCATATGACTGCACGTCCCAATTGGGATTCCACTTCTTGAGGCCAGACATTGAGGGTGTTGGATGTAGTCCGTTTCTGCTATCGATTTTTAGGTCGAAGCCTACCAGACAGCGCAGCTGTTTTGTTTGCGAAGACATCTTGGGGACATTTTGAAAGCTTCCCTGTGAATGCATTCCGCCCACTGCTTACCATTGGCTTTGTGGTTTGCAACTCACATTTGCTTGCTTTCTATTTTCTGTCTTTATTTGTTTTAAATTGTCCAGCATGTCTTTGTCCCTCCTGTGGAGTATAGCCTGTTCATCATTCCTCCTTGTATTCTTCCATGAGTGCTCACTTTCTGTAAACTGGCCTCTAAATTGTATTGTTATCTTGTGACATTTGCTTTGAATTTAAAGACAGAGGCTGAATGTCAGGCTCCCACTTCCAAGGAAGCTTGGTGTTTACTTTTCTTTGCCTGACTTCAAAGTGAGAGGATTTATCTGACAATCCTGCTGGGTACCCATGTGATAGGAAAGACTGCAGGGTGTTATTTTTTCTAGCACACAACAAAATCTAAATGTATGTAAACTGTGCAAATATTTCAGAATATATCCGAATTAGGAAAGCACAAATGAAGCACATTTTCTTTGCAATTCTGAAGTGTGATGGAAACACATTTTAATATTGTGCTGAATATTTTTATCAGTAAAACAGTTTTTCTATGCAAATGTAAAACTCATTTCAAATGAAAATGTGTTGTCTGTAATAGCAATGCGCTACCACACTGAATACTCCACTCCATTATATTGTACTCCACTCTACGCCTGTACACTGTCCTACACTCTAATTCACAACACTCTACGACTCTCCATGTCACTCTACTGTACGATACGCCACTACACTCTCCGACTTGGAACTCGACTCTACCCACTCCACACTAAACCACTCCACTTTACTTCACTTGGTACTACACCACTCCACTCTTCTCTACGGCTCTACATTCCATGACACTGTAGTCCACTCTGTGCTACATCACTCTACACCGCTCCACTTTGTTTCTCGACTCTGACACTACTCCATTCTACAAAAGTCCACTCTATGCCACTCTACTCCACCCTGTGCCACTTTCCTCCACTCTGCCATTCTGTGCCGCTCCACTCTGTGCCACTCCATGCTACGCCACTTAATGCTACTCCACGGCACTCTACGACACTTTAGTCCACTCTATGCTATGCCACTCTATGCCCCTCTACTCTAAGTCACTCTAGACTATACCACTCTCTGCAATCCACTCTACATACCTCCGCCATGACACTACAGCCCAACACTTTAGGACACTCTACTCTACTCTACAAAATTCTACTGCACCCTGTGCCTCTCTACTCTATGCCACTTTATCCCACTTCACTCTAGACCACTCTACGACACTCCACTGCATGATGCTTCACTCTACAACACATATTTGGACAATCGGGCATATACATGCCCACGGGTACATCAGCAGAACAAGCACAGCTAAACTGTCTAACGAATAGGGGTTAACTCTGCTGTCTGCAGTGAACAAGAAATAAGTCAGTTGAGCGAGGCGAGGACTGATGTGTTTGGCAAATAAATATTTGACTTATTGCTTCTATCTCTGGACTGGTAACCGTTTATTTTCTGTCCTGATTGTTCTGTATTCTCAGAATACTGCCCAAGAAGAAGTGTGGAGGAATATTTACTTGCAGACACAAGCAGGGTGTAATGTTCTGACTCACTAATCGATACATTTAGCTGTAGAGCCCGGTGCTACAGAGAGTGTTTATAGGAGGGAAAGTGAGGGGGTGCCAGTCACTCATTGCCTAGAAGATTAGAAGCTTCGGCTAGGATGATATTAATACAGTTTTAGACATAAACCATTGTTGGATTCTTTAGGGGCAGCAGGGCCTAAATTGACAGAGCTCTTGCCCTGACCCTCGGGTGCTAAATAGGTTACTCCATTTTTGGTGGTCTAGGCTTGGCCAGGGCGACGCCACACCATAGTAGTGTGTGTATGCATTGGGACACAATAAAGGGTGTAGAACTTGGCGAGTTTCAGTACATGGGTTTGTGAGAAGAAATGGATTCCATTTGCAGTATGCTGCCAGTCTCAAATACTAGGGCTGCACTGAGCGATTGAAGCAAAGAGTCATGAAAGCCTTATTGAGTTAATCACATCCTGAACGGGCTCTTCCTACTGCAAAGGGGGCGAAAGGCGCTGTATCCAATGCAATAACACCCCAAATGTAAACATAGCGCCTTGCACTCATGTTTGCGGCCTACCAGTAGTCTGCCCACTATTATTACCGTGCCGCTTATGTCAGTATTTACACTGCTTCAAATGCCTGTTTTTTTTTTCTCAAACCTTAAATCCCTTCGACCACTGCTTTGAAAGAATAGGCTGTTAGTGACTAAAACAGACCGTACAATAGAGCAAAACTGTCGTCACATTTGGTAGTGTCAATACATATATTTCACATATAAATAATAATGATGAATCACCTACATGTGTTCATAGAACATAAATAGACTGAGGTCATCTTCACCGAAAATAAATGTTCTAGTGCAGAGTGCCCTTTTCCAAATGTATGCATGGATTTCATTTTATTTGTAGATTCTACAATAGCTTCGTGGCACTGCCCCGATGTGTGCACAGCTAGTGTTTCTTCTAGTTTTCCAAGAGAGGGCACTGTTCAATGCTTCCATCTCTTGCTTGAAGGTGTATGGCAACCATGCTGCTCCAGGATGGCTTCGTGCAACAGAATGCATTACCTAAAGGTGGCACTGTTGGGAAATGCATACTCACTTCTCAGTTGCTGACATGTACACAGCGAATATCGTTTTGTAGAGATCCTTCTACCACACATTCTACAATATTTAGAAAACGACAGTAGCTTTTCCCTTGTGTTAATTGCGTTGCGAGTTATTTAGTGTAATTCAGTGGGTCTCCTTTTACGAGATAGATATTATTTAAAAGGCAAATTACAGGCGTCAAACAATTACTTCCTGAGCAGTTTTTCTTTAGGCTTTCTGAGGAACACGAATGTATGTGCACCTAAAATAACCAGAGCATGTTAAGTGGAAGTCTTGTCGTGTTGCCTCCCGACATGACGCGGATAAATCGGGTTGTGTTCCTTTAAAACCTCATTTTTGGAGCAGTTGGTTCTGCGCCCGTGAACTGCCAGTTTAACAACACTCCATGTACCTGCTGTGCTTTCCAGGTTTCCTCGGCCCTCGTGTGTTCACTGCGCTTTGGCAAAGTGGGAAAGCGCCCGCTGCAAACCTGGCCTCGTAAAGAAAACAAAGCTCTTTCAGGCTTTTGCGTGTGTTATTCTTTTGCCGTGTTGTTCTTCCTCCCGTTTAAGTTTAATCCGTTCCAATGAAGTGGAGTGGGCGTGCAGCGCAGCCTCAAGTGCACGAGCCTTTCACAATCGCCGATCCCCGTGACGCTTGGGTCAGGTCTCCGGGATTTCTTCAGGGCATCGGGTTCTGCTCCCCCTGCCAACAGCTCATACCACGAGCTCTCTGAAGCACTACGTAGCTGGGTTATGTTCCAAAGTATGCTGCCGCGCCAAAGTCAACAGGTGAAAAATTGGCGGATTCCTTCCCTGGTGGCCCCACTTGACACCAAGACCGGTTCCAAAGATGCGTCTAGCCAACGACCTGCAGAGAAGGTGCGCACCACACATTCAGATAAACGCGTGGGATCCAGTGCTTGAAATGGAAAAACAGAAGTGCAGGTACTCTGTACCAGAGTACCTGCTTGTTTCTGAGAAGTGCTGGTACTCTCCAATTAAAAGTATAGCACTTCTCTTGGGAAGTGCCGGTACTCTCCCTCTCAAAATAGAAAAGTGCTGGTACTCCGTACTGGACAGTTCCGGCCCATTTAAAGCACTGGGGGATCCCATGAAAACCAGTCTATACACGGGTCTGCCTTAGGTGTTAATATGATCACTGTAAAGCGTGAACCCAACTCTAAGTACACTCAGTGTAGGCGTGCAAGGCACTCGTTTTATACCTCTCTCCATACAGGATAGACCACGTAAATCATTCTACTGTAACACATCTCAGAATGATTTTTTGTGTTCCAGATAATACTTGTGAACATGACACTCGTTTATGCTGAAAGTACGTGTGTGGCCCATGGAATTCTACCGCGACAAAGGTGCCAGCTTTCAACATTCGAAAGTCGAATGTAACTCCCTATTGGAAGTGTATAGGCTGCTGTGTAAAGAAGGCATGTTCAGAACTATGTGATATTATAGAATTTGTGGTGAGAACTCTTGAAAGAGAATCTCAATATAGTATGGCTGACAGTGGCTTTATCTGGATGGAAAGACAATTAACTGGAGCAGGACAGAGAAGTACTTAGAGGGCATTGGGATCCTTCCGTTCAGGTTCAACCACACGACTCGTGTTAAGTGATTGATGAAGGATTGTTAGTTGAGGGTACTGTAAAGTAGTCTCACGAAATGACAAATGGCAGAGATCAGTTTGGGGTTAACATGCTGAACAAATTTAAGGTGGCGAGTCAATATTCTGAAGGCCTGTTAGGACAGTATTCCAGCTGGCCACAGTTAGATACTGTGCTGCCTTCTGCAGTCTTTAAAGTGTTATTAATACACATAGGGCCTGATTATGATGTCGGTCAGAGTTGCCTCCGACCGACATTGCCGAGCAATCTAAACCAACCGCATTAATACAATGCGACTGCGCGTGGTGCAGTCGCTCACTCCCATTTGTTTATGGGAGCTTGTGCTGCAGTCGGAAACCGGCTGCAGTTCAAGCTCCCATAGAGAAAAGGAACTTGTGTAAATCCCTGCACCCTAAGGCAGGCACCTTAACAGTGCATGGATTTACAGGGGGCACCACAACCGTAGGCACAGAGGCAAGAGGGCCCTGCTATGGGCCCCCAAAGTCGCTTTCCGACAGCCTTTCTATGTCGGAAAGGCCGGCATGGAAAGGCTGTGTGAAACAGATATCGTAATCCCTATGGCGGAAACGCTGTCCTAAAGATATTACTTTGCGGTTCTGACTTGCCGACGGGCTCCTTGAGCCTGTCAGAAGCCAACCGGAATGACCTTCTGGTTTGATTTCCGACCGCATACATTGTAATTAGACAGTCGGAAGTCAAACCAGGGATAGCGGTCGGAGGCTTTCCGACTGACATCATAATTGGGCCCATAGTTGTTATTGCAGTCCTTTCCCTTTGTTCTTAACATGGGGTTCAGCACGGAGTTTACTGTCCAGCACCACAACCAGTCACTTTCCCGTACACATTATCATCCAGAGAAACTCCTTTTGACACAGGGTTTGATACTTAACTCTGAATCGTTATAGAGGAAAGGGAGATTGGCAAAGTAATTTTGTTTTCTGACAGTTCAGTATTAAATAGCGATAGGAAACCCAGTCCCGTCCAGTTGCATGCATTTGCAGTAATGGTCAAAAACATTGTGAAAAGAGCTTTTGTGTGGAGTATTGTTTCATCTTGATGAATTGAGATGGCCACATTTTTAGCTTCGGCTTGGTGGAAAGATAAGAGTTAATTTGTGTAAGGTTGGTGCCTTGGGAACTAAAGTCAGCAGAACAGATATATAAGGATTTGGAACTGACAATCATGATTTGCTAAGATTGGTTGTGCCAGAAGGGGGATTTTGTTATAAAAGTTAATTCAGTTTAATAGGGTATTAATGAGTTGTTTACAGTGTAAACTGCAGGCTGGTGGATGAATGTTGTGAGGTGACAGGCTGCGTCCATGATGCAGACTGAGTTGTCCACAGTTTGCCGAGTGTTGAATTTTGGTGCTTCTTGAAGTCTGATTGGAATCGGTTTATCCTTGCAACTCATCAATCATCTTTGCCTAGAAGGAAACACCAGTGATGTGGTGGCCGTTGTTTGTCATTCGGAAATAACATGTTTATTTTAGTTTCATTTTGCAAAAGGGCGACCTTGGCAATATTAAAGTGGTTGTGAATTATCCTTTCTGCAGATAGGTGTTGATGGTCGTAAGCAGGTGATACCTATATCCTTTTAGCAATTAAGATCACAGTAACCTGATTATGGTCTGCTTGGAAGCTCAACAGTTGTAGTTGCTAAATTCAGGTTTGGACGTTTTTGGAGGTGAACTAAAGATAGTGTAACTGAGCACGCTTGTAGTGGTCTTTTTTCAGAGCTGGGCAGGTGATGGGAAGTTTCAAAGAGTTGAAGCAACTGCACACTCTTTAATTTCCTGTATTTTGCTTGCAAAGGAATCTGTAAACTCTTTATAAGTTTGTATGGGGAATTGGGTTAGACACTTGTCTGGTGATCTGTTTCTTAGGACAGTTGAGTGCTCCATCACCCTCTGACTTCTGTATATAGTTTGGCTTGTCTGTCTTTATGTAATTTGTTATTCGCAAGAACAGATTTAGTAATAGCTCATGATTGAGTATTTGTTGCCAGTGACTTTCTTGTGCTCGTAGTGCTTTCCTTCTGTAGTTTTCAAACAGGCCACTTGGAGAGAAAAAAAGGCATTATAAACTGGTGGGATTGGATTTCTGTGTTTTTTAACTGACGGTTAAATAATCCAACGTACATCGTAGATGAATGAATAAAAGATACAATGGAGCTACCTTTCACAAAATGTTGTCATATATGTATGCGTGCTGATTATGGTGGTCTGTAACCACCCCAAGCATTACTTACTTTACTGAACATAGATTTCATCCAGAGAGGTGACTATATCTAAGATCGAAATATAGATAAGGTCCTCACCAGGAAGACACTTTTATGTCCGATACAGATTAAAAAATCCGATTTTTAGCTATGTGGACAAAATATAGGACTGTTTGGCAATAAAGATGTCGAGATTCGGCAAGGTATGTTGAATATAAGCATAAACACACCTCCTTTTTAGGTCAAGCCTAGCGCAGCGCACATTCGTTGCTCTATGGGAGGGTTCTTGTGGGCACTCCAAACTTCTCTGTGTGGGTCGGACTCCTCCCACACATTGGATTGGCCTTTGCGTGAGTCTTTTAATAATGAAAACATGCTAATGGCCAAAGGCGGGTGCATGTCCCACCTCTCCTCCAAAGGTTCACTCCCACTGCGTTTTGTTCTCGGGAGCGAGCAGCGGCATGCAGGCTGGCAGCTGCATTCCTATTGTAGAACCAGAGTTTTTTGGCGGTCCGGCGGCGCAGGGCATGCCTGAAATCTTCGAGTTCACCTGCCTTAGTTTACAGAGACACGGGACACTCTGCTGCTTCGTGAAAAACAAGTTTATTCAGCTGCAGCCGTGAACAGTTATCCTAGAAGTACAATCATGTAAGTTCTCAGGAGACTGCCGCTTCACTCCGCTGGCTTCCTGGCCAGCCGTATCATCTGCCCTAATGACTCCCCTCCGGGGCCTGATAGGTGCATGATGATGATGAGTAGATGGAGCTGTGTAGGTGGGATGAAGGAGAAAGGCCATATAACAGAACCCTGAAAAATTGGCCTTGGGGTGTCACCAATGGGGGTGGAGATCGTGGATGGATATGAATATGTATGTGTACAGATACTGGTTTCCAGTTGAGCATCAGCATTGGAACCTGACCCTTTTATACATAAGTGGCCTGTATGGGGTACCACCCAAATCAGTGGTTGGTCCTTTTTGATGTGCCGGTATAATTCCTTCTGAAAAATCTGGAAAAAGTAAGAGCCATTGTATGTCTCAAATGGTTGACACTCTGCTGGTGGAATGTCCGTTTTCTCTTTGTAATGTGCCATCATACTAAGTATAGCTTTGACCAAGGGGTCCTTGCTAACATCAGTCCCACTGCTGGTCTTCACCCTGTTTCTCTCTCGCGCAAAAGCGAACACGCTGCCAAAGGCCCAGGCGGACCCTTTGAAAGTGAAAGGCAGGGTTAGATATGGTATTCCCTTGCTAATTGTATGTGGCAGGAGTCCACACACCCAACAATCAGTTGTGTTTATTACCAATTGGTGTTGGTGTAGAAGTTGGATGAAAGTATTATTGAAGTACTCTTTCCTCCTATGTTGCTCATGGTCGGGTAATGTGTGAAACAAATGTGGAGAAACCGTTGGGGAAACCGTATTACGTGTTGCAGACATAATGATCACCTAAGATATCCCTGTAAGTAGTACACATAATGTCAACAAAACACACAAGCTTATGGTACATCTATTCTATAACATTTTACGATATTTACTCTTTATATGTGCTTTTTTGTAGATATTTTGATGTGCACTCTCCATTGTCCTCTAGGTGTTGCTCGTGGCAGTCTTCCTTCTTCACTTAGCCGTGGTTGTCAGCCGTCTTATGACACTGCCGGTCCCGCAGGCCTATGGCCACTACTCTGGTCACGAACCAAGGCTCTTACCACGACCCTGCAACCTAATTGGATAGGAGATGTCAATAGCAACTGTATCATGAAATATACATATAGTTCATTTGTTAGTAATTGTTCTTGGTCTTAGACTATACCTGGTGGAGCCAGGCACCGTCTGGTCTTGAAACAAAGTCTGTGGATCAGAAGTGTCCAACCTTAGTGGAGGTGGCACGGCTTCCTGTAATACATCATCGTCCTCCTTCTCTGATGCCGTAAATTCTAAATTAGCATCACTAAAAGGCACAAAACGCGGTACTTTCTCACCTTCAAAGTCTCCTATTCCCTCACGCACCCACTGGTCGTAGGGCAGCGGCAAGGGAACTTTCTTACAGTGTACACCGTGAATCCAATTCTTGCCTCCAGCAACTTTAACAGCTGTCCTTGTGGCCAGTAACACTAGGCGTGGCTCCCTCCACCGAGGCTCCAAGTTCTTGGATCTCTGGAAGTTCTTGGTACACACGTAATCCCCTGGTTGGATGGAATGGCCAACGTCACTGGAGGCTTCAGGCAAGGAATCACGGATCTGTTGGTGAAGGGCACGCATTTTACTTGTCAGTTCATGTAAATAGTCAATCAACAGAGGATACTCGATGTCGGAATACTTCTTTGGCCTAGGGACACCCCATACATTTGCTGGTCTTCCAAACACAACCTCGAAGGGACTCAGTCCCATACGGGAGTGTGTGGTGACCCTGGTAGATAATAAAGCAAGGGGTAATGCATCTGGCCAGTTCAAGCCGGTCGAGGCTTGCACCTTGGCAAGTTTCAGCTTTAGTGCGCCATTATAGCGTTCTACCAAGCCTGCTGATTGTGGGTGATTAGCAGCATGGAATTTCTGCCTTATGCCTAAAACAGCGCAGACTTTCTGCATGATCTGTCTAACGAATTCACTTCCATTGTCTGACCAGATCATACGTGGCAAACCAAATCTAGGGAAAAACTCTTTCAGTAAGACTTTGGCTGTAGACAAGGCTGTATTGTCTTTGAGGGGATAGGCCTCGATCCATTTGGAAAAGGCACATACCACCACAAGTACATACTTCAGATTGTTGCATCTATCCATGTGTATGTAGTCAATCTGTAAAACCTCGAAGGGGTACGTTGGGGGTGCAAAGTGACCTGCTGGAGTAGGGGTGCCCTTTCCTGGATTATGCATCAAGCACACTATACAGTGTTTCACTAAATTGTCAGCACATTTGGGTATACCAGAATTCTGCCAAACAGGGGCTAGGAGTTTGCATATCCCTTTTGCACTGATGTGAGCAGGACCGTGGGCCATGGTAACTACTGGGAGTACGTATGCGTCTGGTAACAGCCAACGTTGCTGTTCAGATAACTCTGTCCAGCATCCAGTATCATCCAGTGTTCCGGTCATTTCTCTCCACTTAGCTAGTTCTTCCGGGGTAGCTTCAGCTTGTATCGTTTTCACACTCTCAATTGTGTCCTCACACATCCCTCCTTCTGCAATCCACCTGGCAGGGCCTGCAACACACATACGGCTTGTGATGTCTCGGGCTGTGTTTTTGGCTGTTTGATCTGCAAAGGCATTACCTCTGCCAATATCGTCTGTTATTTTCTTGTGTGCACTGCATTTAACTATCGCTATTTGAGTAGGCAGTGTGAGTGAGTCGAGAAGTTTATTTACTAACTGGCCATGTTGTATCCTAGTGCCATGTGAAGTAAGAAACCCTCTTTCTCTCCATAAGCGGCCAAAACTATGTGCCACCCCGAATGCATACTGGCTATCGGTATAGACATTCACTCTTTTATCCTTTGCCAATATGCAGGCTCTAGTCAAAGCTATAAGTTCGGCTGCTTGGGCTGAGTTGTGTGGTATATGTGCTGTGCCCACTACTGTGTGCAAAGTTGTGACTGCGTAAGCTGCTGTGGTCTCGCCATTTGGCAGCTTGAAACACGACCCGTCCACATACAAGGTGCCATCGGGATCAGAAAGCGGGGTGTCTTGTAAATCTATCCTACCCTTCGTTTCTTCCTCTGTGCGAAAGAGACAATCATGGGCATCTTGTGTATGCGTCTCAGTCGGAAGGGGCAACAATGTGGCAGGGTTCAAGGTGTTGCATCGCTTAATATGGATGGGCTTGCCAGTAGTGTTAGTTCGTAGCCTGTCAAACGCGCACTCGTAAGGTGCTGTGTTCTTGTTCTGTTCAGGAGTGTGTCCACTGCATGAGGAACCATCACCATAAGGGTGTTATCTAGCACCAGTCCAGCTGATTGCCGTATTGATAATGCAGTGGCTGCTGTTGCGCGGAGGCAACTTGGCAAAGCTCTAGCCACTGGGTCTAGTGTGCTGGAAAAATAGGCACAAGGGCATTGCTTGTTGGCGAAATCCTGAGTTAGGATTGATAATGCACAGCCTTCCCTCTCGTGGACGTAGAGAGTGAAAGGCTTCGTGTAGTCTGGAGTGCCTAGGACAGGTGCGGAACATAGGGATGTACGTAGATCGATGAAGCTCTGTTGGCACTCAGGTGTCGAAGGGAGAGGGTGTGGTATGTCTTTCAGTGTAAGGGCCAATAAGGGTTTTGCCAAAAGGGAAAAATTTGGGATCCATTGTCTGCAATAGGAGGTGATGCCTAGGAATGCTCGCACTTCTTTTTGCGTTGTTGGAGCAGCCATCTGAGATATTGCCTGTATGCGTTCAGGGGTCAGTCTGCGTCCCTCCTTCGACAAGAGATGACCTAAGTAGGTAACCTCTTGGCGACAATATTGCAATTTGGAGGGGGAGACCTTATGTTTGTGTGTTGCTAGGTGCTGTAAGAGGGCCAATGTCACTTGTTTGCACAGTTGCTTGGAGTCAGCTGCAACTAGCAAGTCATCCACATATTGTATTAGGGTGGCACCCTGAGGAATAGATAAAGTGTCCAGTTGGGTCTTGAGAGCTTGACTATAGATAGATGGACTTTCACAATAGCCTTGGGGAGCTCTCTTAAAGCGGAAACTGCGGCCCCCTAGGGAAAATCCCAAAAGATCCCTGCTATGCTCAGCAATGGGGATACTAAAGAAAGCATTTTTAAGGTCGATGACAGAAAACCAGCCAGCAGTAGGGGGGCAACACAGTCAATAGTGCTGTTATATCGGGGACCACGGGAAACTGGGGAATAACAATTTTGTTAACCTCTCGAAGATCAATAACAAAGCGATAAACAGGGGTCTGAGTGGGGTCTGTGCGTTTAAGAACTGGTAACACAGGGCTGTTGCAGACATTCTCTCGTGTTTCTTCAATTACACCCTTGTGAATAAGATCAGAAATGATGTGTAGGAGTGCCTTCTCACCTTCACTAGAAATCTTGTACTGCGGAATGCGGGGTAATCTGACATTTTGTTTAAGTGTGATGGTGTATGGGGGAATTTGTAAACCGCCAACATCATTAGGGCCCTGGCCCCATAAAGAGGTAGGTAAAGCTTGAAGTTCAAGGGGTAATTCATTTTTGGACAAATATACAGGGGAGATTATTTTCCTCCCAAGTGTCAAGTGTACACCACTTGGTGAACAATAAATTGTCGCATGTAGTCGTTTAAGTAAATCTAGGCCCAGCAAATTTTCCCTACATCCGGTGGTGAGAATAAGAGGGGCCTCTAGGTAGCAAGGGCCAACGGACAATGGCAAGGGGGTAGAAACAGGGTTGCACACCGGTGTTCCAGAGAACCCTACGGAAACATTTGTTAAGCCAGACAAAGGTGCGTCAGGGAGTTTAGCACGCATCGCAGAACTCTTACTAGCGCCGGTGTCCACCAGAAAAGGTTCAGTAACACCCAATGCCTTGTGCCACATAAGGACCCTTTTGGTCCACAGGTATCGATGTTACTCCCTCCCTTTGTCTAGGGCAATCCTATTGTGTAAGGAAATCCTGTCCCTCAGAGTGAACATCATAATCATCATTGTAATAGTGAGCAGATTGGCTACTTAGTTGATTGAAATAATTAGCGGAAGATTGGGGAAGCAGGGGCCGGGTGTCATGGGATTGTGCTCCGCGGCCTCTACCCCGAGGGGCAGGCTGGTATCCTCCTCGGCCCCGGGGCATCGGCGGAGCACCGGTACGCTGCAATAGCACAGGGCATCTGTTCTTAAAGTGTCCCTCCTCCTTACAATAGGCACATTGGTTTGGACCTAAAGGTGGTCAGGGAATAATGGGGCCAGGCCGTTGTATGAGTTTGTAGAACTGTGGGGTGTGTTGTTGCAGTGACTGAGGACGTGGTTGGGGAGGATATGCCTGCTGCAGGAGTACTTTCGTCTTGAGATCCTTCGTTTTCCTGTCTGTCCTTTCTTTCTCCTCCTGGTCCCTATTTTCATAATATTGGGCAGTGGCAAGTATTTGAGCGGAGGAAGAAACAGCCCAAGCACTTTCAGAGCCCTTTAATCTAGTGGATATTTCTGGAAGGAGATTGGAAACAAATTTATCAACGAATAGCCGTTGACCACCCTCAGTACTAAGGTCCTGGCCACTGTGGTCGGTAAATGTCTCCTTGAATCGGGTAAAGAAATCGGAGACGCTTTCGTCTTTCTTTTGTTTACATGCAGAGAGTTTGTCCCAATTAACCCTCAGAGGGGGCATGAATGTTTTCATCAGCGTTAATATTCTGCCAGGGAGTTCAGTGATCAACTGTTCTGGTTTGGCACCACCCACTTGGCGGGTGTCTGCTGCAGTAATGTTAGCCCAGGTGTCACCAAACTCAGCAGCATGGTCTTCTTTCCTTATCCATGGTCCCACCCCATATCTGGGGTGGGACCACATTTCCCATTAACATGTCTATATCTGCCAAGTCCATAACACAGGCATCGACAGTCTGTGTCAGTTCTTTATAATAACCTGCTGGGTTTTTGCGGGGATCGGGCAGCGTCTGTTTTAGGGCAAGTACTTCAGAACGTTTCCAGGGAACATGAACCCAGACACGTTGGAAATGAGCGGGCACAACGTTGCCATCGGCAGCATTGCCTGTCGCCTCTCGCCATACGGGTGGTACTTCCCGCATAGGGTGCATTTTTACTGTATGTGAGAGAGTTATGGGCATCCCCATTTTACAATTATAGGACCCCCGCAAAGTGAGGACAATATCCACCGCCTCCCTCACCTCGCCGATCTGAACAGTGTGACCTACGTTGAAGTCCCTCTGCATTTTAACTAATTCGGTGGGGCGATCACCCAGTCCGCCGTCCTCCCACATGTCTCCCAAAATGGTACACATTTGATCGAACACATATCTTTGAATGGGGGAATCCCATTGATTAAATAATAACATCATGTCCTCTGTTCCGTAGTCAGAACCACTAGTGATCCACCTTCGGGCCAATCCGTCTAATTCGTCTCGTTCGCGGCCAACTGGCTGCTGACTGCGAGCTTGTCTGCGAAGCGAAGACATGCGTTTCAGCATGGGAGTAAAAATAGTATCCAAGAGAGTGGGCGTGTGAGAAATGCGGGGACTGTCTATGGGGGCATGCGTCAATGAAGGGATACTAACAGGAGGGACAGAATGCGGAGCTGATGGGGTGGAGGCGTTTTGGGGTCCTGATGGTGCAAGGGCAGGATAATGTATTAAGGGATGGATCACCGGCGGTTGTGGAGGAGGCGGGGGAGGATGTACCACAGCGCCATGTTGTGGTGGCCCTACAACGGGGGCAAGAGCATTGTGCTGAGGTGCATATGGTGGAGGTGAATTGAGGACTTGGGTCAACAGTTCATCTTTTTCTGATTGTTGCTCATAAGGTAATGAAGGATAACATTCGTCAGTGGTCATACGATGTTGCCTATCAAGTTACTTCAACATTCCCCTCTATCTCGTTCTAAGTTTTTTCGCTGCTTCCATTATGCTCATTGCACTTTATTTCTTATCCTTTTTCGCTTGCTTAATTTCCTTCTGCTTGGCATCTTTCCGCCATAGGCGGAAAGAGTCAAACATCGCCGGCCGGGCTTTTCTTTTAAATAATTTTTCTTCTAAATTGTCCAAGATCTCGGGTTGAAAACTACCGTTTGCTGGCCATTGAAGGACACCATCGTTGCTGGTGTATTTGATCCAAAGATCGTTGAAAACAACAGAACCATAACCATGTTTAGAATATAATTCATAATTGGGCGTCCCTACCGGAGGGACCGGGCAGGATTCTTGCAGTCTGGAGTCCCTGTCACAACAACAGCAACACCATTTACGAAATTTACTAAGACCAGGCATCTTCACAAGAACCCCACTAGTCTCTTACCAAACATCAAAGGGTAAACTAGACTTCTTTGGTCTGTACAATACGTACTTACCCCTTGGTTTCGGCCTTTGCAAAGGTCGAACAAAGAAACCCAAAAACAAAAGAGAGTGGGAGCTACCCACTCTTACCTGACCAAATGTTTTCTCGCGTCAGCAGAGGCCCGTATTTTGTCTCGCGATACCAATCTTCGCCACAAGGGGAACCAAGGCAGGGCGGCAGTCAGGGCAGCCGTCGGGAAGGGGAAACCGCGCTGAAAAGACCTCCGGTCCACTTGCGACATGCCGGAGTCGATCACGTGGTGCGCATCCTCTGGAGTTTTCTCACCCGACTTCTCGTGACCCTCAGGCTTGACCGCGACCTCTGAAGCCGCCCCACATTGGGGGCGCCAATTGAAGAACCAGAGTTTTTTGGAGGTCCGGCGGCGCAGGGCACGCCTGAAATCTTCGAGTTCACCTGCCTTAGTTTACAGAGACACGGGACACTCTGCTGCTTCGTGAAAAACAAGTTTATTCGGCTGCAGCCGTGAACAGTTATCCTAGAAGTACAATCACGTAAGTTCTCAGGAGACTGCCCCTTCACTCCGCAGCTCACAATCTTTTATAACATGAGACACCCACTCAAGCAAGACACTCCCCAAGGTCTGCAAATGTTGATCTATAATAAAGCAGTTGTGTATGTAATGGGCGTGTATCAGTGATGGATGCAAGGTTTGCACAACACGAGCATGTACGTGCCTAGACAGAGGGAGGCGTGCAGGGACGGACGTTGTTTTCGGCGCGGACAGATAAGCACGGATAAGGTGCATTCCGGACAGGGTTAGGTCATAAGCAGCTGCAGGGAGTGTTTCAGCGCCTAAAGCGTGGCCATGAGACTGGCTTAACCGCAAGGTGCGGGGAGGGCTACTTGGCACAAAATACTACAGAGAGGAGAATTACAGAATCAATGTAGCCTGAGTGAGGGCAAGACAAAATGGTGGTGCAAAACAAAATGGCAGCGGTGTAGTCCGAGAGTATGGTTCCTCACTCCCTGTCATGGATCAGGTTACTAATTAAACACAGCGTGGTCGCTTTCACTTTAGCGGCGGCGCTTGTTTTTTGTGTGGGCTTGTTTCCTAATTTCATGTTGTTTTACTTTGCTCCTGCCCCCTTTCCCGCCGTGTTCACTATGCTCCCGCCCCCCTTCCTGCCGGTCCGATTTCACTTTGAGGACCGCGCTTGCTGACGCCTACATTATCTTTAGGGCACCCTTCGGGGACCGTTTCTTCAAAGGGGGGTCGCTTTTTTAAAGTGAAGTATTTGTTTGTTATTTGTAGCACGGTCCTCTTTCACTTTGGGGACCGCGTTTGCTGACGCCTTCTTTCTTTAATTTTTAAATTTATATGTGTAAACGAAGTGTCTGTTGCAAGCCGGGTGAGAATTTTCCTTTTGTCGACACCAGGACAATACGAGTGCATTGCGGTGTACCTTGAACTCCTGCGCCGCTTCCTTCACAGGCACAGCCGTGTGGGAGCTGTGCTCGCGGGACAGGCTGCACACTATGCAGATTGTCCTCAAGTCGTCCCTGTAGAAGAGCTTCAGCCTCTCGTCATGCTTGTGGCACCAGAAGTGGCTGCCTTCCGGGCCCCGCTGGAGGCTGAGGCGCTTCAGCCGGCTCGCCATGGTGCCAAGCTGCACGTTGGCTCTCAGCCTCGCCTGGTCGGAGGTCCGCTTGCACTGCGGGCACAAGAAGTTTGCAGACAGGTCCACCTCGTATTTTGAGATACAAGGATGGCAGAAGTTGTGGCCCCTGTCCAGGGTCACAGGCTCTGTGAAGAAATACAAGCAGATGAAGCAGGTGGCGCCTTCATGGACGATCTCCTCAAGGTGCGCGGCCGCCATGGTTCAGGCCAGAAGCAGCTGCCCTGTGCGCAGGTGAGTTCACCTCGCATTGTTGGCTGAGCCTGTCGAGGGTGGCGCGAGTGGCGCTGCTATAAAAATTATGTCTTTTCTCAGATTGTACTTTAACCTGCGCATTATTCAGACTGATTAAAATTCAGATAGATAGAGGTGCAGTTTCAAATAGTGGAGAATTGCATTGCATCAATTTTAATTCCCTGTTCGCTCAAAGGATCAGCTAAATTTGCTCAAGAACTTCGCTAAGAAGAATGCACAACCATTCAATTGTTCTAATTTCCCATGCTTATAGTTGTTAGACCTGGCATTCTTGGGGTGGTTTCCTCAGACTTTTTGCCTCCCACCGTCCTGTTTTTGCTGACTTCATTTTTGCTCGCCTTAGGATTCTGTACACTTTACCACCGCTGACCCGTGCTGAAGTACTTGTGCTCTTCCCTTAGTTGTTGTCAAGATTCTGTAAAGGCCTGGAGATTAATGTTACGAAATTGAACTGGAGACAAAATAGTATTTATTCTTTTGTAACAGGCAATTTCTGTATTTGTTTACGTTAAGTATTAGAAAATGGGTCAGCTCTAGCGCATATTTAAATGGGATTTTTATTTATATTTGTATTCAATACCTAGCAACACAATACATAGGATAATGTGCTGCATACCTAAACGCTTATAAGGTCCCAATGGTGAGACCTATTGGCTATGCCAATGCTTGTTTTTTGTTGTTGCATACTATCACTAGAATGTTTTTTTTTTTTTTTTGTTCCATTTTGGAACAAATCGATTGAACAGACACCAAAGAGAGGACTCTTAGGTGATCTGCTTTTTGGTAGTAATGTATTTTATGCAAGTGTACGCTTTTCTATTTTGTGAGAGGAGACATTCATTGCAGATAGGTGAAGTGAAGAAATTCTGCCTTATTGTCCTTTTTCTACTAATTTGGTTTGACGTGTAATGGCCTTTACACCATTTATGTCGCACATTGTTTCTACGCATATTCTAAGGGACTTATGTTTAATCTCCTTCAGCCATTGCCTTCTTTATAGTTGGAAATTTCAGCCAGTGTCATGAGACATTGGCAATTGCATCTTGGATTCTCCCACAATAGTCTCACCTTTTTATTGACCGTATCCTTCTGCCTCCATTGCAATGCACGAGGAATAATTTTACATTTGAAACGTGCACTGTCATCACACGTTTTTTTATGTCTTCCATGCAAGGTATACACAGCACGAACCCTTTTGTCCTTGTTGTGCACTTCAGCAGGATTTTGTTATGTTTCTACTCTCCATAGTCTAGTGAGGAGGTCAAGCATATTGCCATTGTCAACGCGTTTTCTGTTTTGTGCTCGCCTCCTGATCAGAGCACTGTGCTCGCTGCGGGGCTTTAGGACTGTACGTGCAGTGGAGGTGCCAGGGCTGCGTTCCAGCATGCACAGGATGCTCTGCCGCCTTATTTCACTGCTGACACGTACATGTTCTGGGCTCCCATTGTCTTGAAACACATCACGGAGGCTCTATTTTGATAAATCGCTGTCACCACTTTTTAACATTTCACTTTACTTTTTGTGATTGTTTTCTGTTTACAATCTTTATTGGGTTTTTTAACGCAATGCTATCCTCTTTCCTTCTTTGCTATATTTCTCACCATGTTTATAGATGTAGCTCTTGAGAATAACCACAGAACTTTGCTGTTTTTATGATTTCTTCTGTTCACACCCCTTTTCCTTTCCGATCACTATCATTATGTTGGTTGTTTGTATGAGTAACAAAGCAATGAAATAAAACAATTATAGAGCTTTCAAATGTGTGTTTGTTATTGGTCTTCTTTTAATTTGTCATTCGGGTGAGGCATTTTCAATTCCAGGTTAGCCTTATAGGTCTTATACCAAAGTATACAATAAGTGCATTGTTTATGGTCTGCAGAAACAATCTCCTGTGTGAATATATACGCCGTGGGGCTGTTCAAATCTGTAAATGAAGCAAGCAAGTGTATAATTTATTTCTGAGGTGAGAAAGTATTATATGGTATTTGAGATTGTTGGTTGTGCATGCACATCCATTTGTTTGTGCTCTCAAGACACACTTACTTTTTTGCCGAGTGTTTAGTATCTTGATGAGCAGTCGTGTATTCACCCTCGTAAATTTACTCCTAATTTATGCAACAACTGTTTTTTTCTGATTTATGAGTAGAAAGGTTAGAAGCATATCTTTAGTGGGACATTTCTCTGTATCTAATTTCCTTATCCTTGCCCATTTTAACTATCAAAGTCCTTTGAATGAATAGCTTCACAAGGGTGATTATGAGTTCCACATAATGGTAAAATAAGGTCAAGAGTGGGAAAATAAATGTGTCTTGCAAACACAACCAAATGCATTTATATGCTCTTCATTTGTAATGCCATAATACTCTATCACATCAGACTCGTCCACGGGACACCGTGCCAGGAACACATGACCAAACCCCTAGGGGGCCTCCACTGGCTCCCCGTTGAGAAGAGGGTCACCTTCAAACTCCTCACCCACGCCTACAAATCCCTCAACAATATCGGACCCAAATACCTCAACGAGAGGTTATCTTTCCATGTACCCAAGAGGGGCTTCTGCTCCGCAGACCTCGCCTTGGCCGAGGTCCCCCGCATCCGGAGAACCAAAACCGGCAGGAGAGCTTTCACCTACATCGCTGCCAAGACCTGGAACAAGCTTCCTGTGAACATCAGACGCTCCCCGACCCTGCACACGTTCAGGAAGGACCTCAAGACCTGGCTCTTCGACTGATCCGGAGCCGCTCCCCCCCCTCCCACCTTAAGGGCCCTCACGGGTAAGTAGCGCGCTTTACAAATGATTGATTGATTGATAATTTATTCAACCTGTAACTTCATATTCAGTCTTGGAGAAAGCCTACAAGTGTGTATAGCCACGGGGTGAGACAGGTTAGTAGACCATCAGCCATGCACATATTGGATTATGTGGGATAAAGCCCATATGGATACCTTGAAACAAACCGGTTTTGCATTGTGTCACAGAGATGATAATATAAGATGAAACCTAAACAAACCTTTGGAAACCCTTTGATTATTTTATGCCCCATCCTAACAAACATTACGATAATATGTTAAATAGAATTAGCAAAGTGGTCTGCTAACATTTGGGCTATGTCAATGCATGTATGTTTTTTTCGCAGTATATATCGTGGAATAGCTGCAAGGCCTCGACAATCTAAAAAAAGTGCATAAATGTAATATTTTTGGGCCTCAAAAAGCTCACATATCCATGGTAGTCTCTTGCACTAAAAGGAACAACTTTGTGTGTAGATGTGCTTCTTGTGAAAGGGCAACATACAATCATTCACAGTCAAGTCAGCCAATGCCTGAAGTAGGCTGACCCATTGCCGCATGCTGTATGGTGTAGAGGCTGGAATAAAAATGCGAATGATACAATAATAGAAGAGGGCTGACAGCCCTATAAGTAAATATATGATAAATATAATATTAGTAAAACCAGAAGGTAATGGCTTACCTAAAAAAAAAAAGTGTCAAAACCGCTCCATTAAAAAAAAACTGAGCACATTTGTGGGCTAAGGCGCTGAATCCAGTGGAAGAAGTAACCAATAATAAGTTAAATTCAGAAGAGAAAATATGTCATCATTGACCTTTTTCCCCGTACAACACAGTACTGTGCTATAACTGTCAATTACTCCAGTACTGGAACCTTCATCGATTCACATGCTTGAATCATTCCCCGTCGTCGAGATGGGAGTGCCATGGTACATTATATTAGCAATGCAATGTTAAACAAAGACTAGAAGAGGCCCTAGGCTCTTTAATTTTGTAACATACCATAGTCATTTTAACAAAAGAGACTAAATATAGGTTTCAACCAATCAGATTGCTTTGACCTCTAGAACACTTCTGTGAGAAGCTCCAGTCCCTCATATTTTTTACCGCATGTCGTGTTAGGGAGTCTCCACTGAGCTCTGCTCAGTCATCTTATTCTACAGTTTTTCCAAGGATTCTAAACCCTTTTGTTGCTTTAGGATATATACAGATTACTCTTTAACTTCATATTGGGTCTGTATTTTTGACATTTTGACGTCAGGTCAGATAAAGAGAAGAAGAGCCTGTTCATGGCCTGTGGTACCTGTTCTAAGATGAGGCTCCATTCAGATGACTCTCATAAGGACTGCATTTATTGCCTTTATCCCCATCATAAGACCACAGAGTGTAAGGTATGTCAAACCTTTCCTAATAAAATCTCGCAAGACAATGAGGGGCGGCTGCTGATATGGCTATAGAAGCTTAAGGCAAGGAAGCCAGTATCTATTGAAGACAGTGAGAAGGCATCATCATCCTCCAGAAGTTCACATAAGAGTAAAAGGTCAGCCCATTCTCACTCTTCTCTTGAGCGACCTAAGAAAGCCTTAAAAAGTCTACTCATTGGCCTTACAGGCCCAGCCTTTCTAAATCTCCTCAAAAAGAGCGAAAGGAGAACGATCTACTTCCTCAAAAAGACCACAGAAAATTAGGTCTGAGCTGCTTACACCACCTCTTCAAGTGTGGCATTCTTTAAAAAAAACGTCTTCAGTTCCACCAGCTGACAAACTGCAGATGAGAAACTCCCCATCGAGACCATCGTCGTCGATGAAGAAATCCATAGCATTGTTGGTGGCAACTACCACTGGCTATGTAGCCATGCTGTCTCTGCCTTCACCTGGTTCCACAATTACATCCCCGTCGATGACCCATCTACCTAAACCGTCGACGCTCAAATAACTGCTATGTCATCTGATTCAAGCATGTGAATCTATGAAAGTTCCAATACTTGATTATTTGCTTTCTGGAGAGAAACAAGGTTGTGATCTATGCTTTTTTCATATTTGAAGTGCCTTGCAATATTCGGGCAGCTATTTTATGCAGATAATCTATTTCTACCGGATCAAACAGCAGTAGAGCAGCAAATGATACTTAAAATTCTACTTGATTACATCGCTAATGAAGATAAACAATGATAAAAGAGCAGCTGCAAATGACTGTCTCATGGTCTCCTAATATCAATGCCAAATAAATATGGGATAGGGTCCCTCTGTGCTTTAAGACTTACTCATTATACATCAATGGCTGACCGGTATAGTTTGTGACCTCAGGTAAACTGATAGAGTTATGGGAAGGCTGTACTTGGTGACACCCATCTGGGCAAAATCAGGAAAACGCACTTAAGGACATCAGTCTTGAGGTTAAGGAGAAAGCTGCTTGGCAGGGAAAATTGCAATCTGGGTTTACTTCATATTTCAGAATCTTTTTCTCTTAGATGGGCAACCTCGTTGGATAGACATAGCACTTGTTGCTCATTGAACAATAGGTAGACACTTTGGGAGTAAAACAGGCTTCGATAATCAAGCCATTTCCAGACCCATATTTAAGTCTTTACACGCAAGAAAGGCAAGATCATGGTCCTTAGAAACAGATATAAATCACTTTTCTATTACACCTTCATATAAACTATAATGTTCATTGTACAGTGTAGGATACCAGATCGCCATATACTATCGGCCAGATCAGCCATTGCACTGAAACACTTTGCTTTCTTTTGAGCCTGAATCTTTTTGTGCCAGCTTGCAAGCTAGCATCTGAATTTATTGTTTATGGTCTGGCCAAACGCAAACTAATAAAAAAGGCAACAAATAAGCAAAATGCACAGTGTGAGCAGATAAGAAACACTGTTGCTGATTGAACACATCCCCCACTCTGGTTCTTCTAGACAGTCAACCTACCCTTGTTTAACAAGCCGCCAATCTTTACTCCTTACCTTTGCAAGGTAGGCCACGCTTCTGATGTGGCAAAGATGAGGCCTCTTTATCTTACCTTTTCAACAACACCTTCCAACCACATTTGAACAAGAGAGTTAGTGTCCTTTAGATTGAAAGACACGTCACCCACGTTGATCTGTCCCCAACAGGGATTTTGAGGAAGAGCGAAGAAGGGGCATGGGTAGATCATGCCTATATTGCGTCTTGTCCACTACAAATTATTCTGAACTTTATACTACTCCTGTTCGTGGGTGGTGTTCCTTTTTATGGATGCTTGCTGACTATCCTTACCTTACTTTGCTTGTTGTCTGGATTACATATCCCAAGAGTTGCAGCACCCTTGTGACCCACAAATTAAACAGAAAAGTTATACCTATTGTGGAGACTCAGAAATAGTTGTCCTTTCTCTTTGGGGTCCTCACTCTCACCCTGTCACACTAGATCGTCCAATGGCATTATGTCACTTTTACCTTGAGTGAAAAGCTGAACGTTATTAAGGCTTTTGCGTCATCCCAGATTAGATCTTCAGCGCAAAAAGGCGTTAACTGTTGAGAAGACTTTTCTTGCTTTATGATGTTCTCTTCACCAAGCCTGTTACTATTATAATTTTCTTCCCTTTCACATTAACGGCCTGCATTGGATTTGCTGTTTCCAGGATTGGTGTGGTGTGCTGGTGTCTAAACACCCTCGAAATAAAAGAGCAGTATTTTGAGAAAACATTCGGTTTATGACCTATCTTTGTTTTCTGGGCTTTTTTCTCCTCTAAGTGTTTGAGTGTTCAGAAGCTCAGTAATTGCCACTTCTGGAAAAAAGAAAGAGAACTAGATATGAATCCTTTTGTTACATTGCGCATATCTGTTTTCTTAGTCCTTTGTGGGATTTTTAAAAGACATCAGGTCTCCTCTGTAAATGAGGCAAGGCCAGCATATCTTTTATTCTGTATATTAGCTTCCATGGCCTTCTACTCTAGTTGCTAATGGGCTCCTGTTAATTGTTGTAGTGTGAGGTAACCTCTCTGGCAGAGCTAATTAGAAAGAAGGATTTATATCCAGTCTTCAATTGTAAATAGCTATTTTCCACTAGCGTCAGTGGGATGGTGCAAGAGGATGAACTATGTTTATGGAAGTTCCAGTAAAGGAAAGGTTATCGCTCGATCAGCGTGTGGCCCTAGAGTTTTGTCGGCCGAGAAAGAGCACTGATGCCTTAAGAGCTGGGAACAGGCATATTTTTACGCTACAGTCATTGATTCCTAATGTTTGAAAATGCACCTGCCTAGTGCAGCTAGAAGTCAAAAAGTTCTGGATCTGACTTTAAGGAGCAGTCCCCATGATTGATAAGATCATCTCGTGCAATCAGTTTATAGACATTGAGCCTGTACTTGCCTCATCAGGCACTTTGGCAAGTCAACTAAGGCAGCTAAATGAATTTTGACACTTCTATCCTTGAACTCACAGAACAAGGATCATTGTGAACAAACCAATGTCTTTATCCATGAAGAGTCTCCTCTTCTGGTGTAAAAAGCAGGAGATGCACATGCCTGCAGACAGATTGCGCCTCAGCGCTATCTTCAGAGGAGAAAGAAGGGTGTGCAGCTAGGGGGCAACTGTTGTGGAGAAGATGAGGCGAAAAGGGTGAAGCAGAAATGAACATCGAATGGGAGAGTGCGGGGTGCGGTACGATGCAGAAAACCATAGGGTGGCAAAAAAAAGTGGGTTTTTTATGACATGTGGCAGAAATAACTGTGCAGACGTGGAGGGCACGCACTAAGGCATAACGATATGAAAAAGTCATGCTATTGGCAGTTGGGAGAGAGAGGGTTGGCGGATGGAGCAGAATCCCAGTTAGGGGAGCACGCAACCATTATATACGTTTTCACGGTTTATTGCACTTTATGCTTTTGAACTAGACGTTAGAGCCCCTTTATAGTACAAACGGCAGCTCAAGGTAATTGATCTGGTTATTGACTCTGATTTGTGTAACTGAAGCCTGCTGCACTGGAGATATACTCACAGATATACGATTTGCCTCAATCGCATACGAGGGAGTAAGGGCGTGGCCATGATGCAGTCTGAGAGGATGTATACTTCAAGTTGTAAACGAAGCCACGGAAATCGAGATTGATTTTATGAAAAGTGTCCATGCCTAGGCTAGTCCTTCCTTTCTTTGCTTCTAGAAGCATTATACCGATTTTCGATGTATGTATGCCCCCTAAGAATCCTAAAATGTATCTCATCTGATCCCCACTGCATTTTCACCTGCGTCAACAAATAATAGAAGTGCAGATCGGTGCAGTTGCCTCCCGAGGCGCGCAGTCCTGTTGGAAAAAGATTCCTTTGTGCCACATATTTATCGGGGGTTTTGTCCTTTTCCATGGAATCTAAGCTACTGAACATATCTTTTTCTGTAGGACTGCTGCATGAGAAGCCGTATGACTATCTACAAATAAACCTGCAACCATTTATTTTCATTTAAAGTATAATTGTGTCTTTTATAGTGGAGACGAGCCTTTGCGATGCTAATTTGCGTCGTAGGTTATTCTTTCAGTGAATTACTTAAACACATTTCATTTCCTTGTCGACTATGCCTTTTTTGTCACTTTGGCAGGGTTTAACACTTCCTTTGCACGTCTTTGTGCTCCTCTAATCTCTGCTATTTAACCTTTGACATCCACCGTATTATCCTCGTCTGCCACCTTCTCCCAAAAACCTGACAGCAATTACATCACAGTGTACTTGTTGGCTTTGAGTATGCCTCTTTCCCATAATGAATATCTTGTTCTTTTTTGGTGTTTCCCCTCTAAATTGAGAGGTATCACACGTACAAGTCTGCTTTCTAATCGTGCAGAGGAGAAATGCATGCCAGTCTTCTTTGTAAGATACCACCCTTTTGAGAGTGAAATTGTCGCACAAATTGGATGTTTCAGCGAGATTTGTTTACTGGATCTTGCACAAGGCGAGGGGAAGGTGTGTGTTTAGGAGAGAACGCAGACTTCTGCATTTTGAATTTCTCATCTACTGATTAATATTATCTACTCAGGAAATGTTTAATTTGACACAAGGACTTTTTCTAGTGCTTCTCCAATATTATATTTGACCGAACTTCATCTTTAGATACCTTGTCGTAGCACAGAAATATCAAGTGATAAGTTTGTGATTTGTGTGCTGACTGTCTAAGACATATTTTGATTTCAACTGCTACTTTAGGTTCAAACAGATGTACTCCATGAAAATTAAACGTTGATCTTAACTCCGATTAATATCTTCACACCTTGAAATCCCAGGGGTAGCATCATACACGGAACTTTTGGCCCCATGTGTGTATTCTAAGGAACAACACTCTTAAATACAACAGTCTATTTTGTTTGCCATGCCTGCCTACGAGTGTTTGCAAAGCATGGTAGGGTCCATTTAAAATAGGGAATACGCATATTGCTTGTTTTAAAGTAGGAGCGCGTATAGAACAACACTACAATTTTGAAACATGCAGATGATAAATTAGGCTCTATCTAAATCCTTCACATTACTCTCATAAGTAAACAAACACAAAAGTGTAAGGTCTAAGTGTCCGGTGAATCCGTTCTCCCAGAAATTCTTCAGACACTTGTATTGTTTTATCGTAGGGAAATAAGAATCATAATTCACTAAATGTAAGAGCAGACAGTAATTTGGAAACTTATTATAAAAATTTTAAGGTGAAGAGACGTGCTGCATTAGGTACTAAACAAGACTTATGTAAGTGATTAATGAAGCCTGCATCCATTCCATCTTTTTCAGCTTGCAGTCCTTCCGAGAATTGATAGTATCAAACAATAGAGTAATATACTTACACGTTTCTTCACTTTAAAAAAAAAAAACGACAGATGCCACCATCCCGAGAAAAAGCATATTAAAGCGACAGAAATCATGCCAGAAATTCATAAAAGGGAATTGCACCAAACCCAGTGCTGTACTATCACGATAATAAAAACAGATCCACAATACAGTACTTAATTCATTCTGGGACTAAATTACACCAAATCCTATTATATTTTCCTATTTGATGTATCCTTTTTGCATAGATTAATTACAAAAAATGACACAATTCATTTTGAAGACCCAGAGAGAAAAGGGTTATCTTCGGTGTTTTCTATCATTGCAAAGTAAGGGCACAGGCAATCAACGTGGCAATAAAAACAAACTTATGTTCCTCTGCTGTAAAACTGTCTGTCCCAATTATGCCAAACAAACTTGTAAATCTCTCAAGAGGAAAACGCGTTTTTATTTGTGAGCCTAAATAAGAAAACCATTGTTCCCAACATTTTTACAAAGCTGGACAGGTGGCAATAACATGCCTCCAGCCTCCCTCTCACAGCGACATCTGAAACAGTATTTTATAAAAGATGGAAATAGTCTTCTGATTTTTTTAGGAGTATGATAGAGCAACTAGCAGCTAGAAGAATTCCATTCTTCTAAAGGTCGGGTCCTAAAATAGCTTATAGCCATATTGGCTTAATTTTTAATAAAAACTGAGATTCGACAACCTGCTTCTGCTATCATTATGCTTAAAAATTAAGAATAGGGGATACGTCACTTAACCTGGTTAAAATACCCAAAAGGACTGCCTGATAGTAAATGCTTTTTATTGCGTTTTAAAAAGGAAAAATTCAGATGGGCCGGGCATTGTTGTAAATGAGGCTGTGCCTCAAAGAATCAATTTGAGAAAAAAACTTTCTGGGCACTTTCACTGGAACATTTGAAAAGAAAAAAAAATAGCAGTAACATTGAGATTTTGCTCAGAGTAACTCTTCCTATAACTGTAAAGGGTATTGCCTTCCATTTAAGGGAGACCGTTTGCACTTTAGCTAATGTGGTCATATAATTTAACCTGAATAAGTTGCCAGAGTTTGATGTTACATATGTTCTCAAGTATCTATTGGGGCGAGAAGGATTAAACTTGAAACACAAACCCAGCGGAAGGTTAGTAGAAGAATTGAATAATAAAATATTAGAGTTCCCTTGATTCATTTGATAAACCTCAGTTGAAGTGAATTCCTGGATTTTCCGAGTGCTATTGAATATTACATTTCTTAGCCCTCACATAGATAACTAAATACTCTGCATACAGTTTCAGTTTAGGTGTACTGTGAGCAGGAGGGCAAATTATGTCATCCCTATGGATTGCTATTGCCAGTGGCTAAATGAAAGGAGCAAACAAAATTGGGAACAATGGACACCCCTGAGGAGTCCACCACATAATCTGTACCATACCTGCTTTTACAGAATTAACAAAATCTGTAGCCAAAGCACTGATATACAGCATTCTCAATAATGACATCAATTAAATTGGAAATAAAAAGGTCTTTAACATTGGAAAAAGGGCATCCAAATTGACCAAGTCAAATTCCATTTCTGCATCAAATATTAAAGCTGGAGCTTTCAGATATTCTTTTAGAAATAGTTGATGGACTGGAGCAGACAGTGAGTGTTAGCCATTATGGATTTACTAACCAGAAACAGTTTCTGGTTCAGGGTAAATCAGACTAGGTGCAACTAACCTGGGCCTGTCAGCAAGGGCTTTCATAAAAAACTGATAGTCCGAATTTAGCAAGCTAATGGGACTATACAAACTAGGGTTATCTGGCGGCTTCTCTTTCTTTTAAATAAGCAATAGCCTCTGCAAAAGAGGCCAGAGGTGGCTCTACCCTGCAAGACTTAATTGAACCAAATTCTCTAAAAGTTCTGGGGAAAAGGTTTTATACATTTCTATAGGCAGCCTATTGCTACCTGTGGCTTTCCCATTTTTACAGTGATCTGGGATGGACCCAATTTCCTCCGGGCCCAATACTTGATCCCTTGTAAATTTGGAAATGCTAATTAATAAAAACAATCTGTGATCAAATTTGGATTGCTAGTTTAGTTTGATTGACAAATAGCTTTATAATGATTTTAAAAATCCTCCGTATTGAGACCTGATCTAAAACTAGCAAATTTGTTACCAGATCCCTAACTTATTTCACAAAATTCATGTTAGCTGACCAAGCTAGTAGTCTACAGCATGCTCATTTTCTTCACAGCATATTTAATTAATATCTTTTTCTCTTAACCACTCCAAAGCTATGTAATCGCTCTGGTTTTGTTTTGCTAACTTTAACTCATGAAGCTTAGATTCTGTATTCATAATCGAAGATGCCCTCTCAATGTCCTCCTGGAGCTTCAAGACCATATCTTCCTGCTTTTAGCCAATCTTGTAGAGTGAGCAATTCTATGCTCTCTCAGTGCAGTCTTAAAAGCATCCCAAGTGTTAGACCTGGCATCCTTGGCGTGGTTTTCCCTGACTTTTTGCCTCTACCTCCTATGTTTTTGATGCTGTGCTGGATTTCATTTTTGCTGGTTGAGCTGCTTTGGGCACTTTGCCACTACTGATCAGTGTCAAAGTGCAAGTGCTCACTATGTAAATTGATATTGTGATTGGTTCTCCCCAATTGGCATATTTGTTTTACCAGTAGGTCCCTAGTAAAGTGCACTGAGTGTGCCAGCGCTGGTAAATCAAATGCTACTAGTGGGCTTGCAGCACTGATTGTGCCACCCACATGAGTAGCCCTAAAAGAGGTCTCGAGCCTGCCACCGCAGTGCCTGTGCGCAGTTTGTTAACTGCCATGTCGACCTGGCAAGTGCACCCACTTGCCAGGCCCTATCCTTCCCTTTCCTTGCAAATAGGACACCCGTATAGTAGGCCCAAGGTGCCCCCCTGGGCAGGGTGCAGTGTATGTAAAAGGTAGGACATGTACTGGTGTGTGTAAATACTGCCAAGTTCGTTTTTCACTATTGAAAGGCTATCTTGCCCATAGGACTGAATGGGGAATGCTTTGTAACATTTTACAAGCATATCTTCACATAGGGATAAGATGGAAAATGTGAGTCTGGTATCCCTGAACTCAGAATTTAATAACACATCTTTTAGTAAGGATGGTTTTTAAATTATGTGTTTGAAAGTAGCACTTTTAGAAAGTGGCTACTTTCTTGTTCAACCTTTCTGTGTGCCTCTGGCTGTTTGTGGATTGACTGTCTGGTTTCCGTGAGACAGAGGATGTGCATTCTCTGTAGACAGCCTCTGAGGGGGTTGATGTGTGCCTGGCCCTTCCTGGATGACCCAGCCCTAAGCTGAATAGGCCTGATCTGCATTTGGAGTGGTGGGAGGAGTAGCACCTGTACCTGAATAGGGCTGTACCTGCCTTCCACAATGCTGCAGCTCCGACGATGCTGGCAGTGATCGGCCGTGCCCGACGCTAGCGCTCGCATCAACTCCGTCTTCTCAGCGCCTGCATCTTGTTATTGCGGCACCGATAGCCGCCAAGAGTGACTCGAGAAACTTGCCGACGTCGCAGCATCACCGAAGCCGCCTTCAAAATCTCATCTATGACTGCATTGTCTACGACGGCCATGTCTAAGATAACCTCGTCGACGATAGTGGCATCTACGATAACCTCGTCTAACTCATCTACAACGGTTGTCTACGATAACCTTGCATACAATGAAAGCATCATCGACAACGATCTTGTAGATAGTACACACGACAACTAAGGCATTGGAGTCATCAACAAAGACCAAAAACACCACATAGTCTATCATAACTTAATGTCAAGGATGATGGGGACTAATATGACCATATCTACAAATGGCAGCGATATATGGAGGGGCAATATGTGAAGCAATTTCACTACTTTGCTCTGCCTCTAACTTCAGAGGGCATGGTTCAGGTCCCTGTAACTCTAGCACTAGACCTACATGGTATGTTACAGGACAAACACTTTCCTGAGCATGCAAGGTCACATCATCTACGATTAGTCAGCATCCTTCGATACTCCTGCCACGCCAAGAATGACCCTGTGTCAACTATTGCTGTGCCGTATCGGGTGATGATAGAGAGAAGGTAACATTCACAATACTCGATCTGTTCTGATAAATGGGACGATTATTTAGTAATGAAGCCTTCACCTCCGGCACCACAACCAATGGATTTCCCACCAGATGTTTTTTGATGGTTTCCATACACTCATGGAACGGGCGGCCAAACGATTCCAACTTCCAATAACAAACAGGCTGCAACAGCTATTCGATTGTTGACCATACCTGGGAGGAATTACAATCACACAGCCGTCCTACCAAGAATCAATAAGAAATACAAAGCACCTGAAGACTCACCACCATCTCCAGTGAACACCCAAACCCAACTCGGTCATCACACAAGCAGCTCGCTGCCTTCGAAGAACTGTTCCACACCAATCGCAACCCCTCCTAGCAAGCAAATCAGATGCCTTATTAACATTGGTGAGAGGTTCTCCACCATGTCAGTACTACTGTACGGACATCCAATTCACTGGCGATACTGGGCAGGTATGACCGCCAGATGTGGGCAGACATTGCAACATACATGGAATTTCTGCCAGAATACAAAAGGGCAGAAGCAAAAAACAATTCTGCAGGAGGGCGAAAACTCCTCATGGAAATCATAGATTGTGCTATGGATGTAGTTTCAATAGGATCCCGACAGCTGCCAGGTTAGCGGTCCTTGGAAGCCAAGGTTGGTTGAAAGCCACAACCTTGAGACCTGAGATGCAAAAAGTTAGTTATACCGTACACCGGTGACGCTCTGTTTGCGGACACTGATACCACAAGATCTTTTGGTGTATTACTATTTCAAAAACACCCTTTAGAGTGGCCAGCAACAAGGCACTTTTTCATATTGAGGAAGACACCAGAGGTATCAGACTTATCCGCCCTCTCATCAGCCCTTTACGCTAGCTTAGCAGGTGGCAGCCTACCTTATGCAACCATCAAGGAGAAAGCAGGCAGCGCGGGCAGGAAGCACTGGCAGAAAACAGTGACAATGTTGTAGGGCCGGTTACGCCCCCTTCAACACACCATCCGTTTGGAGAAATGTTATTTTGTTTCGCTTCTATGGCATAAGGTGACCTTGGAAAAATGGGTCCGGAAGCCTCATCACATAGGGTCATACGTTGGAGTTCACCCAGATTCCACCCACCACTCCACCAAATCGAGGGCACTCACCTCCTCTCCATCTTCTTCGGAAGTAAGTGCTAGCTATGCTAGGCAAAGGTGCCATTGAAAAAGTCCCACATTCTCAGCAAGGAATGGGGTTCTATTTTCATTCTGTGCTCATAGACGAGAAAACGGGGGAATGGTGACCCATCCTAGACCTCTAGATATTGAATAAGTATTTACGGCCACAGTCTTTTCGCATGGTCACTCTCTCCGACATCCTACATGGTTTACACATGGAGACCACATGACAACTCTGGATTTACCTGATGTATTTTTCCACATCTCCATCCATCCCAAACACTGCCAATAGCTACGCTTCACTGTAGCAAGCACCCATTACCAATTCAAAGTTCTCTCATTATGCCTCAAATCAGCTCCCTGCATTTACCAAATGCCTAGCCCCTTTGGCAGCTTCTCTTAGGAGGGACGGTCATCAGGTATTTCCCTTTCTCCATGACTGGTTAATAGAAGCGCCAACAGCATTTCAACCGTCCAGTGCAACAGAGGTGTGCATAAAGTTCTCTCACTGTAAATTATCAAAAATCATCATCCATTCAAGAAGTTAGTGTTGCTGGGCGCACCACTAAATACTGTTGAAGACAAAGACATTATATCCCAGGACAGGTAACAAAGGATCAAGCAACTGGCTCTCAAACTATCCTGAAAAAATACCTGTTCAGTGCATCTTTTCAAATAGCCTCTGCGCATGATGTTATCAGAGACCAATCTGATCCCTCTCGCATGCCTGAAAATGAGAACCTTAGCGGAACAGCTACAAAACCATAGATTCAAACGATTGTTCGGCAATCGGGTGAACATCACATGAGGTATGATGAAGCACTAACCTGGGGGTCCCCATTTCTCCCACCTATCAGAGGGCATCACGTTCTTACCTCAAATACCAGACTTCCTAATAACTACAGATGCCTTCCTAGAGGGCTAGGGCGGTCGTCTGCAGGACCTGCACATTCAAGGAAAGTGGTCTCCACTCCAGAGGAGCGGGCATATCAATTGCCTGGAGCTCAGAGCCATCTATCTCAGTTTCCAAGCTCTCCTGCCAAGCATAGCAGAGCCTTAGTCGTTAGGTCGCCCGGACAATACCACCAGTATGAACTATGTGAACAAACAAGGGGGCACAAGGTCACCTTCGCTGTCCAGGGACCCTCAGGAAATCTGGAGCTAGGTGACAACACACAGAAAAATTCTTCGGGCGAACGTGTTCCTGGGGCAAGCAATCTCTTAGCAGATATGCTAAGCAGAACTAGTAACAGATGCCAGGATTGGGAGCTTGATCAGTCGGTGCTAAACAGGATCTTCTCGGTCTGGGGCAAACCGGCACCAGATCTCTTTGCAACAAACGAGAATCGCAAATGCCGGTTTTATGCAAGTTGGCATCCACATTTAAGATCGTGGAGGAATCCCTTTTTGATCAGAACGTCGGGGATCTATGCCTGCACTTTTCCCACAATACCTCTAATACGAACAGTTCTCAGCAAGATAAAAGCGTAGCGGTGTTGCTTCATCCTAATAGCTCCCAAGGGGCCCAGCCAGCATTGGCAATGTATCAAGGCCAGGTCCTTCATCCAGTCCAGATTTTTCTCCGCTGCGCATGGCTCCTAAATTCCATGAAGTCCTAGATCTGAATATTCCTCAGGTCGGCAGGGATAATCTCCAAAGCAAGGATGGAAGCCACGATAAAAAAAACATATAAGCCCAAATGGAAACGTTTCAGCTTATAAAACCTGTATCCTCTACAGGCATCACCTGAGCAGATACTAACTGGTCTCCTTTCACTAACTCAGTATGGGTTGGTGCATGACTATCAAATTACATCTCGCTGCAACATCTAGTTGTCGGCATTTCTCGCATTTACTCTCTTTGTGCTCGAACAGAATCATCAGTCAGTTCATGAAAGTTGTTCAGAGTTTTTCCTCCGGTAATGGCTCCTCCCCCGGACTGGCACTTGAATGTAGTTCTTTCTCAACTCATGAAGAGTCCATTCGAACCCATACACAGAGCAAACCTCAAATGTATCACATGGAAGGTCGCATTGTTGCTAGCACTCACTTCGGCCAGAAGAGTGAGTGAGTTGCAGGCTCTCACAACTCAAGAACGCTTCTTGCGCTTCACGGTTGATTCTGTCATTCTCAGAACCAATCCAGAATACATTCCTAAAGACCCTTCTGACTTTCACCTCAATGAGCATTTAATATTAGGAATTTCCTTCCCGAATCCGACCTTGCCAGCAGAAAGAAATAACTCTCCATTCACTAGATATTAAAAGATATCTAAAGTTCTACCTACATAGCACTTAACAGCTGAGAAAAACTGACCAGCTGTTGGTCTCATATGCACACACTTGTAAGAGTGCTGCAATCACAAAAGCAACCATTGCTCTATGGATATCAGCCACAATCCAGTTTTTGCCACTGGAAGGTGGGGAAAACCACTCACAGCAAAAACCAGGGCACATACAACTAGGGCAGTGCCCGCCTCAACTGCTTTCTTTGCAAGAGTGCGTCTGGAGAAAATGTTGTGCTGCAACTTGAAGAGTTCATTTGTTCAGCATTATTGCCTGAAATCGGCACAGCACAGTGATGTAGGGTTGGTTCCAGTTGTATTATGCCACTTCTATAACAGGAACCCCTTTGGGTTAACATGCGTTTGGTTCTGTATTTATGCAAACTTAAATGGAATATACACGTATAGATGGATACATGTGTATATGCATATATGTTTATTTTAAGTTGCATAGCAATATGTTGTGTATATATTTCTACCCACATTTGGTGCTAATACTATAAAGTATACAAATGCATTTGCTGCTTGCTATTCTGATGATTCAAGCATGTATATCTATGAAAGATCCAATACTGTAGAAGAAAATAAGTTACTTACCTGTAACTGTAGCTCTCCGGTATTGGCATCTTTCATAGATTCACATGTATCCCGCCCGACTCCCCTGAGAGACTCCCCTTGGGATTTATTTCCCTCTTGTGCTTTAAAAACCTGAAGGACTCAGCCTCTCTGGGGAGTGTTCTACAGGGTGCTATTGCCTGATTTGTTGTAGTTCAAGTTTGGTCCTTTTGTGTTTTTTAAAGGGCATAAATAAGCTATTAAAGTGATTGTTGATTGCCATTATAGCCTATGATAGTGATGCATACTGCGTTATTATTGTACCATGGGACACTACACATGCTACCAGTAAAGTCGGCAGACATCTGTGCTGGCTGACTACTATGGAGGGCTAGAAACAAATATATTTAAAATGCCCCCAAATCTTCACTGTTGGTCTCGGTTAATGCAAGGACCCATAATGCCAGGGACAGTGTCAGTTCTGTCCAAAATGCCCCCAATATGCTAAGGATGGTCAACTTTTACCCAGGGTCATGTGCTTAAACTCATTCATGCACCTACAGACATATGTGCGTGCAGATACCCAAGCCAACTCTAAACTTAACTCTAACACAGCTTGCAGTCCTCCTCCATGTTCTCAGATCTGTTACTCCTTCACATCTTCATTTCCACTTCGAAATGGCACACCAAAAGGAACCAGTAGATAAGGTTATGATGGCCATCTTTTACTCTGCTCCATTCAGGGCCACAAGCCTCTACCTAATCAGTAGCTGGGATAGGGCTGGAGGCAATCCCTCCTTCCTTCTTTTACTCCACCTCTTCTCCTGTCTTCTGATAAGGCAGGGGAAGAGGACAGAAGCCCCACCAAAGCTCCATTAGCTGGCAGCAGTTAGATAAAACAAACACTTATTTTTGGGTAGAAGCTGTAACATCATGAGCAGGTAGCGTATGGGCCAGCTGCCAATGGAACTACTGTGGGAGCTCTTTGAAATTTGTTTTGAGGAATTCCGATCAATGTTGTATGTTTAATTTAGTAAGAGCTATAAACTTTACAATATTTACTGTATTTTTCTCTGAGTTGTTAACTGTCTTTTGCTTCATTTCTCCACAGATATTATAAGAAATTTAGTATTCCTGACATGGACAGAATGCAGCTTCCACTGGACAGCTCGGCTCTAAAGTTTTCCCATGCCAACAACACCTTGATCATTACGGTAAGCTTTTGACTTAACATCTATTAACCTCTTCTGTGCCCATGACGAGATAGTCTCGTCATGGAGCACGGTCGCGCTGTGCCCATGACGAGACTATCTCGTCATGAACCCCACCCACTAATTAAACGCCCGGCACAGGAGGGGGAAAGGGCGTGGCACAGAAGGGGTTAATAGAACATACAAACTGTGAGCTGTGGGAGTCATCTACGTAGTGCTTGCTTCACCAAGACTAGAAAAGAAGTACCATGCAAAAAATAAATAAGTAATTGGTATTTGGCTATAAGTGCACTTTGGAAAACTTTGGATATTATATTGAGTTTGAGGGGGTGAGATATCCAAAAATGGTCGTGGGTGTTTAGTCTGATGCATTTATCATTCCATTGACATTAGGCCACTATTAATACAGCAGAAGGGACATCAGCCACTTTTGGGTGAATGTCCTGCATCTACTCAATGCTAAATAAGACCCTGACCCTGTTTAAATGTTGCTTTGTTGTTCAGAGGAAAAGGAGTAGTGATTTCCAATACATATAAAAGGGTGCTGTAGACCGTTATGTAGTTCACCTTCCTACCTTTTCAGTATTTTTGAAATAGGAATACCTTGGAAAAAGTAAAATATACACAGGCAGATTAAAGGGTTACCTGCATATTTGTTTACGAGCAGCTCTATATACCAAGCATGTAATCTGTATTGCACAATTATATTCCGCAGTATCAAAAACCCAAAGAGGTCTTGGCAGTAGAAGAGGAACTGCAGAAAGAGTTGAAGAAGATGAAGGCTTCCAGTGATGGAGATGTGGATTGTAAAACCCAGTAATTTTTTACTTTTTTTTTCTCGGAGTCGGTGTACACAACTATTTCGAGATCTTTGTATTACTTTTCATTTTTATGGAAAACTGAATTAAAGAATACCATGTTGTATGTTAATATTTGTTTACGGTCTATCTTTGTGTTGCATTTTTAAGATTTCTGCACGGAATAAGATTCCTCTCTAGTTGTTTTGTGGTCATTCTGTTTTTTGCAATTTCTTTACTTACATGTTCTAATGTACAACTAACTGTTCGGATGTTAAATTAATGTATTGAGAAGTTCTGATTAGCAATAAGGTTGGGAAAAAGTTTACAATAAATGTTAAAAGATTATTCACTCCTTCCTTTTCGCTTTTAGAGAAAAGGGTGTGAATTTTTTTATTTACATAATGCCAATCAAATGAATGAACATGACCGTTCAGCATGCAGCATCTGCAACCTTGCATAGACGTACACAGGAAAGAATGCATTTGGTTACCTAATTGTTTTTTTTAATGGTGTACACTAATGATTAGGGAATGACTGCTCTACTTCATTCAGCACATCGAATGTGTTATATTAACTTGTTTTTAAATAGTGCTTAATACCACACTTCATCTCTTTCTACCAGTACCCAACTTAATGGTACACAGTTTGTGACACTGGAAGGCGGAGTCTACATTGCCCGGATTCAAACTTGTGATGTTCCCATATACATAAAGATGAATAAATATGAATGTAAACATCCTGATACTTGTAAAGAAAAATATCACATGGGTTGCAAAATTAAATGCAGTACAAACACCATCAAACGTATTCTTGTCAATTGCATTGCTCTAATTCGCAACAATTTGAAAAACTAACATATCTTAGCCCTTATATATGTTTACAGCTTTTTCCTTTAATTCATGCCAATGTCAGGTAAGTACCTACAGCTAGCTTGGTCCTTTGCTCTTGCAAGAGTAGCTTCAACTATATTTCTGTGTACTTAGGCCACATAAAGTGGTCAGTACAGAAAGAAAGAGTAATGTTATTCATCATATGCCAAAATCATTGATTTAAGCATATGGACTCTTTTCACAGATTTCATAAAAATTCCAGAGCATCCACATGGAAATCTTCAGTCATTTTAACTTTGCGTGCTTGGGCCTAATTCTAAACCTGCGAAAAGTGTGCTGGTTTAAGGTCAGTATTAAGGTGCTAATGCACCCTGTGTGAGAAGTTCATCTCTGCATTTTCTGGGTATTGAATGGTCCATCATACAAAATTTTAAAATAATAGTCCTTTTATTTTCCCTTTTTAACTTCTGTCCCTTTTTTCAATTTAGCAGCTGAACATTAACACTTTCCCCCTCCTTTTTGTTCTCAGACACAAGTCAAGAGAAAGAAAAGTGTGTCACATAGTTACTTTATGTAGATGCATTGGTAGGAGTGCTCCACATAAGGGAACAAACTAACGTGCCTCTCTTTCTATCAATCAATCAGGGAATTATAAGCGCGCTACTCACCCGTGAGGGTCTCAAGGCGCTGGTGTGGGGGGGGGGGGGGGTGCAGATCCATTCAGTCGAAGAGCCAGGTCTTAAGGGTCTTCCTGAAGGTGTTCAGGGAGGGGGCGCGTCTGATGTCTGCCGTTAGCTCGTTCCAGGTCTTGGCTGCAATGTGAGAGAACGATCTTCCGCCTGCTCTGGCTCTGTGGATGCTAGGGGTTTCAGCTAGAGCGAGGTTGGATGATCGTAGGTTTCTTTTAGGTACGTGGAAGTTTATTCTGTCGTTGAGGCATTTGTATGCGTGAGTGAGGATCTTGAAGGTGACTCACTTCTCCACGGGTAGCCAGTGGAGTCTCCGCAGGTGTTGGCTGACATGATCGTGCCGGGGGATGCCGAGGACAAGTCGGGCTGTGGTGTTCTGTATTGTTTGGAGTTTGCGGGAGTAGGGACTGGTTGATGCCAGCATAGAGTGCATTGCCATAGTCCAATCTGCTGGTGATGAGTGCGTGGGTGACTGTTTTCCTTGATTCGGTGGGGATCTATTTGAAGGTCTTGTGGAGGATACGGAGGGTGTTGAAGCAACTGGAGGTGATGGCGTTGACTTGTCGGTTCAAGGTGAGTGATGAATCGAGTACAATGCCGAGGTTCTTTGCATGGTCTGCAGGGGTGGGTGGGCTTCCGAGGGCAGTGGGCCACCAGGTGTTGTCCCATGCTGGAAGGGTAGTTACGAGAACTTCTGTCTTCTCGGCGTTGAGTTTTAGGCAGCTGTTGGTCATCCAGACTGTGACTTCTTGCATTCCTCTTTGGAAGTTGAGTTTTGCGGTGGTGGGGTCTCTGGTGAGGGAGAGTATGAGCTGGGTGTCATCGGCGTAGGATACGATGTTGATGCCGTGTTGTCGGACGATGGCTGCGAGGGGGGCCATGTAGATGTTGAAGAGGGTTGGGCTCAGAGAGGACCCTTGTGGGACTCCGCAGGTGATTTCCATGGGGGCGGAGAGGAAGGGCGGTAGCCTGATCCTCTGGCTTCTTCCGGTGAGGAATGAGCGGATCCAGTCCTGTGCAGTTCCTTGTATGCTGGCGTTGTGAATTCTGGTAACTAGTGTGCAGTGAGAGACGGTATCGAAGGCTGCAGAGAGGTCGAGAAGGATGAGGGCAGCGGCGTGGCCTTGGTCCAGGATGGTGAGCGTGTTGTCTGTGGCGGCGAGTAGGGCGGTCTCTGTGCTGTGGTTGCTTCGGAATCCGGACTGGGACGGGTCGAGGATGGCGTGTTCTTCGATGAATCGTGTCAGTTCCCTGTTGACTTTTTTCTCTGCCACTTTGGCTGCGAAGGGGAGACGCGAGATGGGCCGGTAGTTTTTGAGGTCTGTGGGGTCAGCCGTGGGTTTCTTGAGCAGGGACCTGACTTCTGTGCACTTCCAGTCATCTGGGAAGGTGCCTGTTCTGAAGATGGTGTTGATGGTGCGTTGCAGTTCAGGCGCGATGGTGTCCGCGGCTCTGTGGTTGATGTGGGGGGTCGGTGGGGCCCCCCGAGTGGATGCTTTTCATGGTCGTGGCGGTGTCCTTGGTCGTGATTGGTGTCCAGTTAGAGATGATGGGCTGGCTGGTGTTTGGGGGGGGGGCGGGGGGCCAGCTGTGGCGTTTTGTGGGTGGTCGACAAAGTTGTCGTAGAGTGTTTTGATCTTGAGGTGGAAGTAGGTTCCAAGTTTGTCACAGAGGTCTTGGGACGGGGTGATGTCTGTCGCTTCGCTGCGTGGGTTGGTGAATTCCTAAATGACACTGAAGAGTTCCCTGGAGTTGGTGAGTATTTGTTGTCGATGAAGTTCCTTTTGGTTGTTTTGATTTGGTTGTGGTAGTCGGTCATGGCGTTCTTTTAGGTGGAGTAGTTGTCGGAAGTCTTGGTGTTCCTCCAGTTCTTTTCCAGGCATCTGCAGGTGCGCCTGGCTTCTTGGAGACCGGTGGGAACCAAGTGGCTTTCTTGGGGCGTTGTTTGCCCAGGTGTGGTCGTATCGGGTAAGGGTGGAGTTCAGTTGTTCGTCGTGATCCTGCTCCAGTTCCTTTGCGGAGGACAGGGCGTTGGTTTTGGTGCCTTGGGTATGTTGACGGTGAAGTGCACGCAGTGGTGGTCTGTCCATGGTGGTTGAGTTGTGTGGCTGTAGAGGATGCTGTTTCCTGCGGCGAAGATGGGGTCGAGGGTGTGTCCTGCTTTGTGTGTGGGTGTGGTGAAGAGTTGGTTGAGTCCGATGTTGGCGAGGTTGTCGGGGAAGATGGTGGAGTTGGGGTCGCTGGGGTTGTCGAGGTGGAAGTTGAGGTCTCCGATGAGTATGTAGTTCATTGATGCGATGGCGTGTGGTGCGATGAAGTCTGTGATGGTGGTGGCGAAAGGTGTCCGGCGGCCGGGAGGGTCTGTAGATGAGAGTTCCTCTAAGTGTGGTCTTAGGGCTGGTCTGGATCTGGAAATGCAGGTGTTCGGCGGAGGGGAAGGTTTCGCTGGAGGTGGTGAGGCAGAGGGCGCTTTTGTGGGTGATGGCGAGGCCTCCTCCCTGGTGGTTGGGGCAGTCCTTCCTCTGGATCTTGTATCCATCCGGGATGGCGGTGTTGATGTCGGAGGTGGAGTTGGTCCAGGTCTCTGTGATGAAGGAGATGTCGGGTGAGAGGGAGTCGAGTAGGTTCCAGATTTCCATGGGGTGTTTGTGTATGGAGCGCACGTTGAGGAGGATGCATCTGAGGGTGTCGTCGGTGCTGGCGTTGGTGGTGTTGAGGGTCTGGGTCGCGGTGAAGGTCCTGCGGCAGTGGAGGCAGGAGAACTGGCTGTGGGTCGAGTGCGGTGAGGCCTGTTGGCAGTTTCTGGGTCTTCCGGGGTTGAGTGCGAGGAGGGCGGGGGAAGTCGTAGTGATCGACGGTCGGAGATCCAGGTTTCTTGGCACTGGTCGTGGTCGGGCTTACCTTAAGCGCGCTTTCGGCGCACCAGCTGCGCGCAGAGAATAAATAGCACATCCAGAAATTACGAATCTCTGAATCAGGAATTTTTATTTCATCCCTGCAGATCTTAGATGTGTAAAAATGTTTATTTGGCCCTGCTTAAAGTCCTGTTTCACATGCATCTAAACTACAAGTACAGAATTTATTATATATCACTGCTAGGTGTGGCCTAACTTGCGCTATTTAAAGAACAGCGTAATTACCCCTACCTCTGCATGCAGGGGACGAAGGTCAAATTATGAACTCGAAGGCAGCAACATTTTACATATGTGTGACGACAGGGAGTTGTCTACTCCCATCTTTCTATAGGCCATAATCTGTCCAAGGTGAGGGCCAAACTAGGTTTTAAGGACTAAAATAACAGCGACTGGATGATCCTTCCCTGGGGTCTGGAGTGGTGACCTCAACAGCGTCTGCTTTGAAGACCTGGAGGGAGACCTAGTGTGGCTTCCCTAACGGACCAGGAGAGCGCACACCCTGGGGAGGATGCTGCCACATAACTAAAAGCAGATCACACAGTGCACTTTGAATCCTACACCACTGCAGCATTGGATATTAATTGAATTTTTTCAGGGCAAGACTAGAAGAGAGTAAGGCATTAACTACGAATATGAATCCTGGAGCAGAACTACCCCAGACGCTGGGCCCAATTAAACGAACTAGGAATAGATATATGTTTACCAGGCAAGTGGTCAAAGAAAGGCAACTAGAGGGACATGTGAGGGCGAAACCTGTATCAGTGGCAATGGATATCACTTAACTGCACTGTGAGAGCCACCTAAGGATAGATGGGAGCCCCACTATCTAGAGACGTACTACTTAACTGGAAGTCCGATTATAAGAACATGCCCACCACTTACAAAATGGGGAAAACATATGCCAGACATGACAATCTCTCCTTTAAACAGAAGATATCAGTGGGATCCGTGTTTTAGATCCCCATCTCTGCCTGGGGATTGGGGCCCTGGGTAAACATGCGAAGACAGACATCAAAACAATCTTCCTTGATATGAAGCCCAGTTTATGCATGATTGACTCTCAAACTGACCATCTAACAGCACGTATGGACCTGATAAAAGACCAACCAGATAAACATATTGACCTCATTGCATAAGCTGAATCTCTGATCTGGAGGACGGCATCTCAGACTTTAAAAACACAATAGGACAAATGGAAAAGGTGATGTCAAGGAAGGAGGACCTTGAATCCTGGTCACCTAGAAACAATTTTCACATAGTTGAGCTATGAGTCGCTAGATCTTGGCAAACCAGAGACTTATCTTGAAGTGCTACAGACCTGCTGGGCAAGACTAACTTCACAGATCTTCTGACAGTCAGGAGAGCACACAGATCGCTAGGCCCCAACCCACCACCTGTGGCATCACCTGGGCAATAGTTCCTTGACTATTGAATTAACATGACCTCTCAGTCTGGCCAGAGAGGAGGGGCTATTGCAGTATCATTGCTAGAAATTTCTTTTTCCTGGAGTTTAGGGCAGTGGTAAAAGAGTCTAGAAGGACATACATGAAGGTGAAGTAAACCCTAAAGAGGCGACAAAGTTTGTCAAATCCACCATCCAGAACGTGGAAAGGAGAAAAGCCGACCAACCGAGACATGGACACTGAACTAGTATGAACATTCTGAACTACTCTTATATTTTAACCTGTTTTCTTGGAGATGGTTTTCTTTTCACTCCTGTGTGATTGTTGAATTGCTTTGGATACATTCTTGAAGCTCGGGGACGTGTGTTTATTTACTTGTTGCATAAGTAATGTTGCTTACGCTTGCTTTGGAGAACTAATGCTACTTTGGCTCCCTGCAATGTTCCGCTTTACTACTTGAACTAGTGGGTGGCAGAGGCAGCCTGCTTTGGAAGGCCAGCTATACAAGGAATCTTGGGGATGGACAGTGGAGGTTCCCCCTGTACAAGGCCGCATGGTTCCGTTTATTGGAAAACTGATTGAAGTTGGGGTGTTCATTGAGAATGGGGGCGGAATAAGGGTCATTCTACAGGCAAAAGTAGCATTGATATTTATCAGAGGCCAGAGGTGTTGCAATTAATCCACAATGTGTGCTGTCTCATGGATGGCACGACATTTTCAGATGCACAGCAGAGGCAGCAACAAAAAAAAAAAAAAAACAACAAATAACAGAGTATTTCTCTGTGTTTTGGTGGTATGTTACACTGTCTCCCACAAAGCATACAAGTTACACAATAGTTAAGTTGGGGTGTTTAGTGAGAGTGGGTGCTGAACACAAGGGTCATTATACAGGCCAAATTAGCTTTGATATTTAAAATGTGTGCTGCCTCATTGATGGCACAACATTTTCAGATATGCGGCAAAAAAAGAAAAAACAACAAATAACAGCGAGTATTCCTCTGTGTTTTGTCGGTATGCTACACTGTCTCCCACACAGCATAGCAGATACACATTAGTTTTAAGGGGGGTTGGTACTTGGGATCCTAGTTCTGAGGAAGGAGAATGACCCGTGAGAGCTTTGTCGTTGGCTGAAACATAACAATGTGTCTTTAGATGCAAGGATAACAGCCCTAAGCATCTAAAACATTGATTTCAGTGGCACACACAATAAACTTAAATTGTTGACTGACTAGATCATGGTATATCTCTATTATTCCTTCAGGATTCCCTGGTCCAAAGAGACTGTATAAGAGCTCCCAAAAGTGGTTGAGCCCATTTGAGCAGGACCTGATCTTGAATGTGAATGGCACCTAATAATAAAAACTGCCTCAAAATGGAGCCAAGGCTTCTGATATAAAAAAACAATCATCATTGTGGCAACAAACGGAAGGGTAATTACCCTGTTCTGTTATAGTGCCAGGTAGGTAAAACCTACTTGTAATGTGTATACCTTCAGGGAGGATGTTCTTGCCCGTTTCCTCTCACTGGCCAGTCTTTATCATATAAACATAAATACTTCTGAAGGGAAGAAGCAATATAGAACCTTGCATTTTTCTTATTCATATTGTATGTCAAACGCAGCTTTGGTTTGACCTACAAGCAAATTGTGTACCTGATATTCACACTGGGGCCCAGATTTACTAACCTTAGAACCTAGCATAAAGTCGAACTACTATATAGCTGGTGGGAACTATTTTACTGTATTAGAGTTTCATACATTTCTCATTTTTTATTTTTCTTTACTTAGAAATTTGATGTGTCAAGGTTACATGGTTGGGCCAGGTCGGCAGCCAACTTTTTCATCTTCTTTTATTGAAATACACATTTCCCAAACTCAGATGGCTGGTGGGAGATGACAATATTTATCAATCAATCAGGTTTTATAATGCACCTGGAGGCTTAATCAAACAGCCAGGTCTTTAGGGCCATTTGCAATTCTAGAAGTGATATGATGATCCAGAGTTGCCTCGGGTGGCTTTTCCAGGTCCTTGCTGTGATGTGGGGGAAGGAGTGTCATCCACTTCTACTTCGTAGATGTGAGGAGTATGGGCAAGTGAGAGGGAGGAATAGCATAGTCTCGACAGTTGGTGGAAGTTCAGGCAGTGGTTAATGTAGGTGGGACCTTGTTTGTGTAGAGCCTTGGGTGCGTGGGTCAGCAGCTTGAACTGGCATCTCTTCTGTATGGGGAGCCAGTGGATTTGCCTAAGGTGGGGTGTGATGTGGGTTTGTCGAGGAAGGCAGAGGATGAGTCTGGCTGTGGTGTTCTGTAGTAGGGGATCTCTGTGTATAGTCATAATCATGTGAATAGTCCAGCCCATGTGTGTGGACCCTTGAGCACTTCAATAGATATAGGGCCATATGTATCAAACTCCCGTTTTGCGAATCTCAATTTGCGATTTTTTCTGAATCGCAAAATGAGATTCGCAAAACGGTATGTAATTAATCGCAAATAAATAGCGATTCCATAAAAATCGCTATTTTCATTGCAATAACCGAAATTGTGATTCCTTATTACAAAAAAAAAATCGCAAAATTCGCAAAATACGGAATCGGAAACTCAGGTGCAACATGATGACATCACAACCAGGAAGTGTGACTACCCATGCTGCACCTGAGTTTCTGAAGCACAGTGAGAGAGCAGGAGTGGAGGTGAGGGATCACTGCAGTGCTAGAAAGAATGGCAGAGAATGGAGACCTGGCCAGCAAGGGCAACCAGCAGCAGGGGGAGAAACAAAGGAGAAAACAAAAGTTTTCTGAGAGTGAGCTGGAGGTCCTGATACAGTAAATGGTTGTCAGCCATAAGCTCCTCTTCGGAGAAAGTCCCTCCGAGTGCCTGAGACACGCAAGCGGAGGATCTGGGCGGATATCCAGCGCAAAGTAAATGCAATAGGCGTCACCCACAGAAGCGTTGAAGACCTCAGGAAGCGCTGGTACGACCTGCGCCAGCGCTCCAAGGAGAGGGTTGCAAAAAGGTTGGAGCAAGCCAAGAAGACTGATGGTGGGACCTCTACTGCCACCGCCTCAACACCACTGGAGGAAATGGTGGAGGGCACTCTTCATCCGGAGAGTGTAATAGGCGTCGCCGACCTGGACAGCTCCAACCCCCCAGAACCAAGACTAGGTAAGAAGCATGCCATCACACCCCTGATACCCCCCTACTACCCTCACACCCCCAGGAGAGACCCAGGGGCATGACAGAACTAAAAGTCCAGTGCAGGTTCACAAGCACACACAGCAATGCATTATGGGTGATGTAGTCACATGCACATAACAGTGGAGCATTGACACCCAGCCAGTCCCAAACAGTATGTGCGCAACATGAAAGGTAAAATACAGATAGACAGGACCCATGCAACTCCAAACAGTGAATTTTAATGCATTCATTTCATTTCATAAGGCTTTATTCGGAGCATAGAAAAAAAATGTCCATATAAGCACATACATAGCATAACAAAATAACATCAACAAATAGTTTAAAAACAAGAGAATATTACAAACAGGGGAGAATAAAATATTTAAAAGCACATACTTTTCCTGATATTAATCGCTTTGAGTAAGAAAGTTGCAGTAAAAAAGCAAATATCGGGATGATGCAGGTTAAAAAGCAATTTAAAAGAATCATGTACTGTTCTAACACCGAATTTTATAAAAATAGGTTTTAAAAAAGCTACACGGAGATTCCCATACAGTGGGCACAACAAGAGAAAGTGCATCGTGCTTTGTGCAGACAAATTGTCGCAAGGACAAAAACCAATGGGCTGCTTGTTTACAGTTGGAAAAGCGACCAATTTATGCACAATCCCCATTCTGAGTCTAGTTAAAACAAATTTGTGGGAGACTCTGTTCACCATGGTAAAATATGGCTGAAATCCTTTCAGTTCATTCAAGGAGTTATATTGCACACAGGTAGAGAGAGATTTACATTTATCATTCCGACCCTCGGATTTACACAGCAGAAAGATATACTTCATTTCAGCCTTAGAAATTGCAGCGGCCCCATATCTATCGGATTTAATGTTAATCCCGTAGAATTCTTGAAAACTGTTGGCAATATACTTAATCCATGGTATCTTAAAATGATTATCAGCGGAGAGACAGTCATCAATGATGGCTCTATTTAATGACGTCTCTTCTTTGAGCCAAATTGACCGCCATAACAATAGTGGCCTTAAGAGAAGCAAATCAATTAGAAAGGGGATACCAAGTTCGCTGTGGACTAAGTCATTAGAGGCAGAATTGGGTAAGTTCAACAGTTTTTTCAAAAAGGCATTCTCCTCCACCTGTAAACCCCCTGCCTGGGTAAAGCCCCAGATCCCAGCTCCATAAAGCGCAGTTGAAAGGCAACGTGACTGAAAAATCTTAAGCATGTCACTTATTCGCTTGTCCCCTAGTTTGGTGGCAAAGGTGAACACCCCATTAGAGCTTCTGACCATCTTGGCTCTAACACTTGTAAGTTCACTAGCCCATGTACAGTTCTTTGAGAAGTTAATTCCGAGATAACAGAAGTTGTCCACCACTTTGACCCTATGTTGATCAATGTAATAAGCGTGAGGCTTATTCTTTCCGGTGCCGCATTCCATGGTATAGGTTTTGGTTTTGTTGATCACAAGCTTTCTCGATGTAATAAATTGTGAAAACCTATCCATCAGACGTTGTAGGCCTATCGGGGTCCTAGATAATAATACGGCATCGTCCGCATAGAGTAGGACCGGGACAGTCATATTATTGACTCTAGGGGCATCGGCCACGACTGACTGTAGCACAGTGTCCACTTCGTTAATAAAAAGGGTGAAAAGCAGGGGGGCTAAAACACACCCCTGCCTTATTCCCCGCCCAATCCTGAATTTAGTGGTGCACTCCCCATTAGAACCATATCTTACACTAGTTCGGAGTTTTTCATACAATCTTGCTAAAAAGAAAATAATGCCCTCAGGAGCCCCCATATCGATCAGCTTGACCCAGAGAATAGCGTGATCCACCAGATCAAAGGCACTACTTAAGTCTGCAAAGCAGAGATAAATAGAACCCTTTCTGGCCTGGGTATATTTCCCTATCAAAAGTCCGAGATTCAGGCATTGCTCAATCGTTCCACGGCCTTTTCTGAACCCATACTGGCAATTAGCCAAAATGCCATTGGTCTCTGCCCATTCTTCCAACCTAACCAGGAGAATCCTACTCATGATTTTAACTGAGGAGTCCAACAGGGAAATGGGGCGATAGTTCTTCACATCCCCCTTGTCTCCTTTCTTATGAATAGGTACAATGATAGATTCCTCCCAGGTTGGGGGTATCCCGTAACTGACTGCTGCATTAAATACTTTAACCAGAACAGGACCCCAAATCTCCGGGGCTACCTTGTAGACATCAATGGGTACTCCATCAGGGCCCTGGGCCTTACCACCTTTACTTCTGGCAATGCTACCCAAGACCTCAGAGAGACTAATATTAAGGGGCACTATAGGCCAGCTGTCACTTAAATTTAGCAAAGAATTAGCTGAATCAAAAATAATAGAAAAATGGGAAATCCAAGTATCCATGCCAACCATAGAGGTGAGCTCCGGAGCCTTCTCATCTTTCAAGAAAGGGCAGTTAACCGTGGCCCAGAAAAGCGAACAATCTTTCAGTTCGGCGGCCTGCGTCAATCTGTCCCAAGCCTCGTGTTGTAATTCTGTCTTCCTGCGCTTAACTATATTCTTATAGTTAGATCTAAGCTGACACACCTGCTTCTTGTCTCTAGGTTTGGTAGCCAGAGCATCTTTAAGCTCTTTTAGTGCGCAGGTACAGGCACGATCAAACCATCCTCTTTGCCGTATTGGCTTGCCATCACTTAATTTGGTAAATTTTTGGTCAATAATGGTATTGATTCTTACAAAATGTTGGACAAGATCGGCATTGACGTCATCCTTTTCAAGGATCTCAGTAATTTCAGGAAGACAACTATTGATGATACTCTCAGACGTCATTACTGATTTGTCACCTTTCCATCTCAACCTAGTACCATTGGGTCTATGTGGTTCTATACTGTTAATGACCCCAGATGATACTACAGATATTTTGTTCCAGAAAACAACCTCTAAAACTATACAATTATGATCGCTAAGCACGATGTCCACAACCTTAGGAGCCAGACTCCATGGGACTAGGCTTGAAGACAAACATATAAAATCAATGACAGTGTTAGCCCCCCTCCCTGTAAATGTCGGGATACTTTCTGCAGAGTCATTATTTTTGGTATCCAAAATTTCCATGTCGAAAGCCGCTAAAAGGTGGTTTAAAGAGTCCCCATATTTATTATGAGGAAAATGGAGATCCACATCCCCAAATCGGTTAGTAATTCCGCACGGACAATGACTAGAGAGGGGGCAAACTGTAATATTAAAATCCCCTGCGAAAATAATTTCAAAAACAATTTTAGAACCATTAATAATATCTTCTAGAGCACTGAACAAAGAATCTACCACCGCATACCTGGTACTATCAAAAATATTATTATAGAAATTAATTAAAAGAATATTTCTACCATCCTTCTCGTGCAGCCACAAGATTTGTGCATGGGTCCCCACTAAGACATGCTTCTTAACAATAATGGGAATTTTGATAGAAATCAGGACCAAAAGCCCTCCCTTGGCTCTACCAGAAATGGATGCAGTTGCAGGTAGCTGGTAAGAGATATATCCATTGTACCCCAAAAAGTTTTTACACCAAGTTTCCTGGAAACAGCAGATATCAAAAAGATTAATAAACTCTGGCCAACCCAAGCTCGCTTCTTTTGAAGTTAAGCCAGCAATATTCCAACTAACAAAATGACTTCTAGTTGATAATTCTGTGCCTTCGTCCGGGGGGGAAACACTTGAACACTTGCTATGGTTATTGGTTATATAAGATACTCCTTTAGCCCCCTCAAAAGCAGTACCAGATTCAGTTAACGGGCAGTGATCATGGGGGGAACTAACGTTTCTTATCAGCCCCGGAATAACACTTACTGGTGCTGTGTCACAGTGAACAACCCGGTCTTCACAGTATACTACATCAGAGATCAGTCAGTCATTACAATCTAAACCGCTCAAGCACTGGAACCGATTGGAGTTAACTAACTCAAACCTATTAGGCACATTTGAGGCACTGCCTCCACCCCTGCTAGGAACATTAAGGGGTCTACTAATAACGTGTTGGTAAAAAAACCCAAGTGGTCTAAGAGAAATGCCCTGTTCATTTGTAGGTCGTGAGGTGGCTCTAAGCAAAGTTGTAGTAGCTAGTTGTGGGTCGCTAAAATTAATGATCACACAATCGCCACTAATGCTTTTAGGAGAGTTCCCAATCCAATTGGCTCTGGTAGTAGTTAAAATTTCGTGAGACAGGGCCACTGGGTAGCCACACTCACGATTTAACCAGGCCACTGTTTTATTCTTAAGGGACTCGTGGCTTTCAGGATTGCCCCGAGACCCCTTGTCCGGAAGTGAGGGAACGTTAGTTAAAACTGCCACGTAAGGGGCACATTCCGGGGGTAAATTGGGGCAGGGATAACGATAATTTTTGGGCTTATTGACGATCTTCCAAGGGTTATCCACTACCATAGATAAAGGTGGAATATTAGAACCAACCGCTAAATTCGGTTCAACTGTGGAGTTAGGACAAAGGCTCTCATTAGGGATGTTAAGAGTTTCCGGTTCTGATACCATAGCTGTTACTAGATCTGATGGATCTAGTAGATCTACTCTATTAACCTTAGTCCCTAAATGGTTGTCTAGATGCCCCCCCAGTCTCTTAATTTCTAATGATAGAGTATCAAGTTTGTCCATTAAAGGCAAGATAATTTTATCAAACTTAGTATCTATCAGACTAACTAGAAACTCTAATTGCTTGGGGTCTAATGTTACTTGAGTATTTTCAACAACAGTAGGTGGGTTACTCACTGCACACTTAGATGGTGGATCCGATCTTTTTTTATTATGGTTCCCTCCTCGTTTTGGAATTGTTGACCTAACAACACCCTTCCCCGATCTTAGTACTCTCTGCACTCTCGGAGCCGGAGAGCATAGAGCTAATGATGAGTCTGACGATTCTGGCATAATCAGGATAGGATCAGGATCAGGTACGGGGATCACTACGGGACGTTGCGAGCATTCAGTATTCACACCACCGTCTACTGTGGCTATTGGTGAAACAATAGCTGAATCTGGAATATTAGGTAGGGAGTCTGAAGGGCACCCCCGGCCCAAAGAAAGTCGTCGCTCTTTGTTGATTTTATCAACGACTTTCACAAGATAACTATCAAGGGTGGCACAATTAGAGCGGACAGTCTCCTTATTCAGTGTAGACATCTTAACTTATTAAATAATGAAACCACAAATATAAAACTAAACTAAACACTCTGAAACGCCTTAATCAGACAGAATTAATTTGTTATAACAGTAAATCACTTAAGATATTACCGTACAAACTAGATATATCAGCAACACAATTAATAACCATTAAAAATCAGGTGCAAAAGTGCATTATGACCCGGGTACATACAGATGCAACTCTTTAAATGATCGATTGCACAGCGTCCGGCCCAGCCCAGCCGCGGCCAGCCCCGGACGGCCACAGACGGTCCCGCCCTTGTCCCGGGCTTCTCCCGGCGCCGACCCGCGCGCGATCCCGCGACGCGGAGGGAGCCTCTGAAAATATAGCGCCTCCGGGCGCGTCGTCCAGCGTGAGTGGGCGGGGCTGAGGGGAATGCTGGGGCTTGCGGTCCTACCCTGCGGCAGCCTCAGGTGGCGCGAGGCAGCAGCGGCAGGGGAACCGAGCGTCCGTTCAGAGCCGAAGGAAGGTTCAGGACAGCCCCCAGAAGCCTGTCAGGTACTGTGTCTTTCCTCGTTAGAAGCGTTTTTCCCCCCGCTCCACCGAGGGAGCCTCTGAAAATATAGCGCCTCCGGGCGCGTCGTCCAGCGTGAGTGGGCGGGGCTGAGGGGAATGCTGGGGCTTGCGGTCCTACCCTGCGGCAGCCTCAGGTGGCGCGAGGCAGCAGCGGCAGGGGAACCGAGCGTCCGTTCAGAGCCGAAGGAAGGTTCAGGACAGCCCCCAGAAGCCTGTCAGGTACTGTGTCTTTCCTCGTTAGAAGCGTTTTTCCCCCCGCTCCACCGAGGGAGCCTCTGAAAATATAGCGCCTCCGGGCGCGTCGTCCAGCGTGAGTGGGCGGGGCTGAGGGGAATGCTGGGGCTTGCGGTCCTACCCTGCGGCAGCCTCAGGTGGCGCGAGGCAGCAGCGGCAGGGGAACCGAGCGTCCGTTCAGAGCCGAAGGAAGGTTCAGGACAGCCCCCAGAAGCCTGTCAGGTACTGTGTCTTTCCTCGTTAGAAGCGTTTTTCCCCCCGCTCCACCGAGGGAGCCTCTGAAAATATAGCGCCTCCGGGCGCGTCGTCCAGCGTGAGTGGGCGGGGCTGAGGGGAATGCTGGGGCTTGCGGTCCTACCCTGCGGCAGCCTCAGGTGGCGCGAGGCAGCAGCGGCAGGGGAACCGAGCGTCCGTTCAGAGCCGAAGGAAGGTTCAGGACAGCCCCCAGAAGCCTGTCAGGTACTGTGTCTTTCCTCGTTAGAAGCGTTTTTCCCCCCGCTCCACCGAGGGAGCCTCTGAAAATATAGCGCCTCCGGGCGCGTCGTCCAGCGTGAGTGGGCGGGGCTGAGGGGAATGCTGGGGCTTGCGGTCCTACCCTGCGGCAGCCTCAGGTGGCGCGAGGCAGCAGCGGCAGGGGAACCGAGCGTCCGTTCAGAGCCGAAGGAAGGTTCAGGACAGCCCCCAGAAGCCTGTCAGGTACTGTGTCTTTCCTCGTTAGAAGCGTTTTTCCCCCCGCTCCACCGAGGGAGCCTCTGAAAATATAGCGCCTCCGGGCGCGTCGTCCAGCGTGAGTGGGCGGGGCTGAGGGGAATGCTGGGGCTTGCGGTCCTACCCTGCGGCAGCCTCAGGTGGCGCGAGGCAGCAGCGGCAGGGGAACCGAGCGTCCGTTCAGAGCCGAAGGAAGGTTCAGGACAGCCCCCAGAAGCCTGTCAGGTACTGTGTCTTTCCTCGTTAGAAGCGTTTTTCCCCCCGCTCCACCGAGGGAGCCTCTGAAAATATAGCGCCTCCGGGCGCGTCGTCCAGCGTGAGTGGGCGGGGCTGAGGGGAATGCTGGGGCTTGCGGTCCTACCCTGCGGCAGCCTCAGGTGGCGCGAGGCAGCAGCGGCAGGGGAACCGAGCGTCCGTTCAGAGCCGAAGGAAGGTTCAGGACAGCCCCCAGAAGCCTGTCAGGTACTGTGTCTTTCCTCGTTAGAAGCGTTTTTCCCCCCGCTCCACCGAGGGAGCCTCTGAAAATATAGCGCCTCCGGGCGCGTCGTCCAGCGTGAGTGGGCGGGGCTGAGGGGAATGCTGGGGCTTGCGGTCCTACCCTGCGGCAGCCTCAGGTGGCGCGAGGCAGCAGCGGCAGGGGAACCGAGCGTCCGTTCAGAGCCGAAGGAAGGTTCAGGACAGCCCCCAGAAGCCTGTCAGGTACTGTGTCTTTCCTCGTTAGAAGCGTTTTTCCCCCCGCTCCACCGAGGGAGCCTCTGAAAATATAGCGCCTCCGGGCGCGTCGTCCAGCGTGAGTGGGCGGGGCTGAGGGGAATGCTGGGGCTTGCGGTCCTACCCTGCGGCAGCCTCAGGTGGCGCGAGGCAGCAGCGGCAGGGGAACCGAGCGTCCGTTCAGAGCCGAAGGAAGGTTCAGGACAGCCCCCAGAAGCCTGTCAGGTACTGTGTCTTTCCTCGTTAGAAGCGTTTTTCCCCCCGCTCCACCGAGGGAGCCTCTGAAAATATAGCGCCTCCGGGCGCGTCGTCCAGCGTGAGTGGGCGGGGCTGAGGGGAATGCTGGGGCTTGCGGTCCTACCCTGCGGCAGCCTCAGGTGGCGCGAGGCAGCAGCGGCAGGGGAACCGAGCGTCCGTTCAGAGCCGAAGGAAGGTTCAGGACAGCCCCCAGAAGCCTGTCAGGTACTGTGTCTTTCCTCGTTAGAAGCGTTTTTCCCCCCGCTCCACCGAGGGAGCCTCTGAAAATATAGCGCCTCCGGGCGCGTCGTCCAGCGTGAGTGGGCGGGGCTGAGGGGAATGCTGGGGCTTGCGGTCCTACCCTGCGGCAGCCTCAGGTGGCGCGAGGCAGCAGCGGCAGGGGAACCGAGCGTCCGTTCAGAGCCGAAGGAAGGTTCAGGACAGCCCCCAGAAGCCTGTCAGGTACTGTGTCTTTCCTCGTTAGAAGCGTTTTCCCCCCGCTCCACCGAGGGAGCCTCTGAAAATATAGCGCCTCCGGGCGCGTCGTCCAGCGTGAGTGGGCGGGGCTGAGGGGAATGCTGGGGCTTGCGGTCCTACCCTGCGGCAGCCTCAGGTGGCGCGAGGCAGCAGCGGCAGGGGAACCGAGCGTCCGTTCAGAGCCGAAGGAAGGTTCAGGACAGCCCCCAGAAGCCTGTCAGGTACTGTGTCTTTCCTCGTTAGAAGCGTTTTTAATGCATGTCAGATGCAAGTCAGAACAGAAAATTAATGTGTGCATTTACGTCTACAGCACCATCTGAAACACAGGGAAGAGTCAGTGGAGGCGAGGAAGAATCCCCTGACGCAGAGGCAACAGGGCTAGAGGAGAAGGAGGGCATGGAGGAGGGCAGCCCAGTGATCCATCAGAAATGCAGCAGGAGGCATGCAGTGCCACCATTGCCCCCGCTGGAGGATGAAGCCCAGGACACTGATGGTGATGTCAAACCTGTCCCTGGACCGTCAGAGCCAAGACACCGTGCTCTAGCACGTGCAGATGCAATCCCGCCAATTCCATCCAGGTGCATGGCACGTGCATCCACCAGTTCAGCAGACCCAGGAGAGGAAACAGTCTTCAGAGGGCTGGAGGGGTAAATGTTGGAGGTCCAGCACCTGCAGGCGAGAAATATCAGGGCAGTTCAGAGACAAATCCGGGCTGGCTTCATGGGCATGACAGGTGCCCTGGAGGCACTCTGCGCTGAACTAAGGGCAGATCATGCTGCTAGGCGCAGGGAGATGCAGCGCCTAGACCTCTACACCAGGGCAGTCAACCGCCTCACCTCCGCAACCAATGTGATGTCAAGGCGCAGCATCAGTATGCAGCGTGAGGTGGCACACAACAGCCAGGACGTGGCAAGGGTCCTCGTACAGGTGACATGTGCTGTGGATGAGCTGTAGGCAGCACGCACGACTGGCCCAGGAGTCCTTACTCCAACAGACGAGAACGCACAATCTACAAGGAGCAGCATTACACCCCCACCACCCCCGGATAGGCGCTGTAGTGTGCGTCACAGAGGTGCTTCTGGGACAGGTGAGGAGGGCACTGTGCACCCACAGCCAGGGTCCACGGGCTGACAGCGCCGCAGTTGAGGTGCACAAACTTGTACAAGGAGATGGGTGAATCAACCCAGTGCACACGGACACTTGAACCAGATTGTTCCTTCGCACTGTTGTACCTCCGCTCAGCAGCGTTGGCAGGATTCAGGTAGGGCGTCAGTATGAATTCCCGGACCGCATACGCACTGTCACTTGTGGGGTGGGAGAAATATGGTTAAACACTGTACTGGCAATGTTGTCCTTTACTAGTCTGTCCTTTGTACACATGCAATTACCTAGTAGGTATCCCTCACCAAACTCCCCATTTGTGAGTCGGCGGTGTATCCCACTGTGGTGGAAGATGAATGCATCATGCGTGCTGCCTGGGTATTTAGCAACGATGTCGGTGATAATGTGTTTGGCATTACACACCACCTGTATGTTCAGGGAATGGTATGATTTCCGATTCCTGAACACATACTCGTCCTGGGAGGGGGGGATATGGTGACATGTGTCCCATCTATGCATCCAAGGACGTGGGGAAACTGGGCAATTTGGTAGAAGTCCTGCTTCATCTGGTCTAGTGCCTGTGGTGTGCTGGGGAAGTGTATGTGGTGAGGCAGCCTCTGTACCATGGCATCAAGGAAGCGTGGAAAAAGCGCGACAATGCACTCTGGGAGACCCCTCCTGCTGAGGCTATCACCCCCTGGAAGCTACCTGATGCCAAGAGGTGCAGTGAGCACAGGACCTGGATGTGTGTGGGGATGGTGTGTGTCCTGCGTGTGGGGTGTTCAAGAAAAGGTTTGAGCTCATCAATTAAATCCAGGATGCTCTCCTCATCCAGCCTGTAGTTTGTATGGATCTCCTCCTCAGTCCGCTGGAACAGGGTTATGCGCGCTCTAAAGATCCTTTCCTGGCGTCTCCTTCTCTGTGCAGCAGCTCTGAGTCTCAGCCTCCTGGCTATCACGTACAGCCCAGCCATTGTGGAAGACATCTGTTGCATTGTGGGCTGCCTTAAATAGTTTGCACCTGGTTACCACCTGCTCATACTTGGTGGTAATTGCGATTCTCTAAATAACAAATGTCATCAAATCGCTAATAGGGATTTTTTTCTTACATTCCGTTTTGCGAAATTGCTAAATGCAAGGTCAACAATTGCGAAGTTCGCTATTGTTGAGTCACATTTTGCGAACTCGCATAAAAATCGCTAATGAGTGGGAATCGCAAAATTGCTAATCGCAGATTTAACGATTAGCAATTTTGCGCACAGAATGTGTCTCTTACATAGGGAAGCAGTGTTATTTTGCGATTCGCAGTGTTTGCGATCGCGAAACAGCTTCATACATATGGCCCCTAGTCTCTTAAGTTGTCTTCTTCTGCAGTCCTGCATAGACACTTAAGAGATAATAAAAGACAACAATGCAGCCTGAAACACTAGGCTACTCTGGCCATTACTTCATCCTGAATAGAAAAGGATAGCCAGGTAACAGTTAAATTTAACAATTTTACTAAGTTTCACACATCGAGAAACTCCCCTTCACAAAAATCCCTTTTTCATGATAGAGATGAAGGGTTGGACAGACAAGCCCCATGGGCTGCCATTATAGGTCTGTAAATGGATACCGTGCCTTTAAGAATCCTTCCAGAGACCCTCAGTATCCCATGATGCACAGCCAAAGGCCAGTTACTTTCAGTTCTATTTTCCGGCTCCTGCTAGCAGGACCCTGGAGCATCTAGCTCTTCCCTTTCTGGTTTTTCATTCACTTTTAGTGATTAATTCTGGATTTTTGTAGTTTCACTCGACGGCTTTGGCCCTTGTCTACATTCTGCTGTGGTTTTTGTGTCAGAATTTCTGCAGTTTTCTTGTCAAAATGCTATCTTTTGGCACCTGCCTTCTCTGTAACATCTTTTCCAGGCGCACCTTGCGGACAGGGAGAAGATTCGGCTCCCTGGGTTGGAGCTGGGAAGACGGTAGGCATCTTCTTCAGCATCTGGGAAAGGAGAGGGTAAGTCCTCTACCAAGTCCCATGCTGCGACCTCTGGGGTGCTCCCCAGCAGGAAAACGACTGAAAAACGTCGCCGGTCCCAGTCGACGTCGAGAGAGTTGACGTCATGGAGAGCCGACATCGACATCATGGAGCTTCGACATCATGGAGCATCGACGTCATGGAGCTTCGATGTCGACGTCATGGAGAGTCGACGTCATGGAGAGTCGACGTCATGGAGAGTCGACGTCCTGGAGGGTCGACGTCATGGAGAGTCGACATCGACATCATGGAGGGTCGACGTCGACATCATGGATGGTCGAGGTGCACATCGATGAGAAGGTAGACGTCGAGGGGTCAAACCCGACGCTCGACGTCTAGGTCCCTTTTCCGGGCCTCGCTCCATGGGGAGCCTATCATCGTCGGCGGGGACTTAGCATTGCAGGCAACGTTGACTCTTGACGTCGAGCAGTGGATCGACGTCAAGGAGAACTTCTGATGGGGAGTCTGGGGCTACTATACGTGGCCAGCTCGTAAGTGAGGGACGTTGGTTTCGGAGTATTCGCGTACCTACTCATCATCTAGGTTGCCTCCTGCTCCGCCTAATCTGGTGGTACCATCAGGGATACCTCAGAATTCTCTCCCGCTCCTCTCCTACCCACTGCCTCAGCCTTTGGGGCCCGTGGCTCCGCAACCTATGACCCCCGTGGAACCTCGATGACCAAGAACAAGGTCTCGTTTGAGACATCGGTCGCATGGGCTCTGCTGTCTTCCTTAAGATCCTGCTGTCACCGTTACGGAAGGCCTCGGTTCCGGCATGCCAGGGATACATCTTCCGCCAGTACGGGGAGGTTCTCTCCTACTCTCACAAATTTCCCCCATAGAGGGTTTTTCATTGGTTGGCAGTATTTCCACCTACCAGGAGGTTCTGGCTTCAAAGCTCCCTGTACAGTCGACATCGGTGATGTTTGAAACTCTACGGAAGAGACAAAAATTTCGTCCACTGCTTCCGTTGGTGCCGGGTTTGGACACCTTCTAGGTTATGGGAGTACTATTGCCCCCCGGAGTCGGATGCCTTCCTCCGGGTGGACCTCACTCCTGACTTTGTCATAGGAGTGGCGGAACGAAAACAGCTTGTTCCGACTACCCCGGTGCCACCGGATAAGGAGAGCCGTAAGAGGGATTCGGCGGGTAGGAACTTGCAAGTGGGAGTTCCTTCAACAATTTTGTGGATCTCCTGCCCCGAGACAGGAGGAAAGACTTACAGGAGATAGTCACTGAGGGCCTGATGGTCTTGAATCCAGTCGTCTGCGCAGCAGTGGATAATTCGCTCCTGGTGGCCCCCGGGTATTGCCATATTACTCTGCGGCGGCATGCTTGGATTCGTCTGACACCTCTGACGCCTGCGGCACAGCAGTGTATTTCCATTCTCCCGTTCTCTGGCGCAACTCTTTGGCTCCCATGCGAATGATGAGGTAGCCCGCATGAAGACCGAAGTGGAGACTTTGAAGGCTGTAGGTTTGGAGAAACCTAGAGCAGCTTAAGACCTTCCGCCCTTTCCAGCGGCGTTATTCCTACCGGATTTTTTCAGCAGTCTCGGGCCTCCATTGCGAACAGTGGAGGATCCAACCAGCAGCCTGGACAAGGGACCAAGGCCCCTGCTGGTTCCAAGCCCTGAAGGGTTTCCTTCCCCTCGTCCGTTATCCACTCCGGTGGGGGGGAGCTGTGTGCAAGAACATTTGGCAGAAAATAATTCAGAACATTGGGTGCTGAATATTGTGCACAGTGGATACTCGATACGTTTTACAGGTTCTCCTCCATCAATCCCTCCAACTCAATTACGTTACATACGCGAGTTGTAGAGGGAGACCAACACCCTCTTACAGGAAAGGGTGTTAGAACCGCTTCCTCGGGGGCAGGATGGAACAGGACTGTATTCACTGTTCCTTCTCGTGTGCAAGACAGACATGAACGAGTTTGGACCCATTCTTGGCTTGCGACAAGCTGACACAGTGATTCGAAAGTAAAAAATTCTGGTTGTTGTCCCTGCATCAGATTTACCCTCGACTTCATCAGGGAGACTGGCTATGATAGATCTGCAGGACGCAGATTTTCACGTACCCATAGTGGGGACAATGTCGCATGTTCCTGCGTTTCACAGTGGGCAACAACCATTATCAGTACTTCGTGCTGCCTTTCGGCAGTCAACACCTCGGACATTTTTCAAACACGAGACCGTAGTGGCTGCGCATCTGAGAAGGATTAGAGTGTTCGTCTACCCGTATCTGGACGACTGGTTGATCAAGGCAGCTACTTTCGGGAAGCGCACCTGCATTTCAATCGGACTTCCAATCCCTTACTTCGTATGGGACTCCACAGCAACCTCACGAAGTCTGTCTCGGCTCCTTAACCCTGTCTACAGCACCTTGGTGCCACTATTCGACGCACGCACGGCAAATGTGTGTCCTTCGGAGGAGAGATGCTCATCGATCCTTCAGAAGGCTCAAGCTCTCAGGATCATGCCCTCCCCCACGGTGGGGACGGTATCGTCTCTCCTGAGCTTTATGGCTTTATGCGTCTTCCTCTCTCCAGATGCACGCCTCCATAGGGGACCCCTGCAGGAATGTCTGGAGGATTAGTGGACCAGACGCTGGGGGTTTGAGAAGACAGGATTCAGCTGTCATGAAAAGCTCTACGGCTCATCCGTGGGTGGTGTTCTCCACAAAATCTCCTGGGGATTCCCTTCCAGCACATAGATGCCCACGCATACCATAGTGATGGTTGCTTCTCTACATGGCTGGGGTGCGCATTCTGGCCATCTTCAAAAGATGTCCCGAAAGAGTCCGGGTACTACATCGTCTTCCTGGATGTTCGAGCAGTCTATGTGGCGCTGAAAGCCTTCCAGCCATCGTTTCACACCTGCTTCATGCTTGTCCAGATGGTCCATACAACGACCGTGTTCTGCCCCAACAAGCTGGGGCATCCAGATCTCAAGTGTTATCTCTGGGATCCCAGACAATCTGGTTTTGGCTGTTAGCCAGGAACCTGACCAGCATGGCAACTCACCTTCTCAGGTTCAGAATGCTCAGGCAGACGCTCTCTGCAGACTCATTCACGTGCACCACACATGGGTCTTGCCCGACTGAATGGGGCAAGACATGTTCGAAAGATGGCGTACCACGGAAGTCGATCGGTTCTCTATCGCAGTAAACAGCAGAGGCCGTGACTTGCCTTCAGGTTCTGCCACCCAGGGACTCTGGAGAAGGCTCTATTGGTCGGTTGGTCAGGCGTTTTTTTTCTCTACGCTTTTCTGCCAATTTTCCTGATTCCGACGGTGCTGTTCAAGCTCTCTCTCTCTGGCGGGCATAGATGAGCATCGTTGCTCCGGAGTGGCCCCGTCAGTGGTGGTTCACAGACCCACTCCACTGGTCTCTTCTGCCACTTTCTCTGTCTTTCGTACTGGCCGGACCTTCTGAAGAAGTTAGGCAGACAGATGGTGCACTCCAGCCTCTTGTCGTTGCATTTAGCGGCATGGCTCCTGAATTAGTATAGTGCGAATGTTTGAATCTTCATCAGGACTTCTGGAGGTATATGTATAAAAAAAAGAAAAAAGGTCAAACTTCCATCTACACGCATGTCTTCTGCGCATAATAGTCGAAGTTTTCCTTCTAGTGTGTTTTTAAGGACTTGGTTCCTACTTCCTGTACGGAAGATGTCCTCCTTCCTTACTTCCTGCTCTTGGCTCACTCTGGTCTTCGATACCATTCCATCGATGTTCATCTGGCAGCTTTGACTGCTTATAGGGAATGTCCTTCACAAATTTGTTTTCTTTTAAAAATCCCAGTCATCTGAGATTTTCTTGAGGGATGGACGTAAGTGTTTCTTTCCATTCGGCGTTCTTCGCCTCCCTGGGAGTTGCGTGTAGTCCCGTCACGACTGATGTAGGAACCATTTGAACCCTTCCATAGGGTTTTTCTTCAGCATCTGCCCTAGAAGATGGCTTTCCTTGTGGCCATAACTTCTGCCCATAGGGTCAGCGTTCTTCAGGTTTATATTGTAAAGATCCTCATATGGCATTTCGTTCCTCTACGGTAGTTATGAGGACGCAACCTAAATTCCTTCCTAAAGTTGTGTCAGAGTTTTATGTACCCGTACTGTTAGCCTACATGCTTTTGTCAGAGTCCCTCTTCTCCTGCTGAGAGAGCTTCCTTTCCTGACGTTAGGGGGGGTCTTGTACTTCTATTTGGACGAGACTATGGATATCCGTAGATCAGACCAGCTATCTGTAAACTATGGCTCAGTCTGAACAGGTATAGCTATCTCCGAACAATCTATTTCTGGGTGGATTGCTTTCCTGCTTTCAGCTGTGTTATCAGAATGCTAACAAGCCTTTGATTAGTAAGCCTAAAGCTCACTTTACCCGAGGTAAAGCAGCTGCTGCGACTTTACTTTGTGACGTACCTATTTCGGAATTCTGCAATGCTGCCACTTGGAAGTCAGTCCATACATTTACTGAGCACTACAGCCTAGACACTGATGCTAGGGCGAATGCTCAGGTTGGGTAGGCTTCGCTGAGCAATTTATTTGCACAACAGTGGGTGTGTTGTTTCTTCCACCGCTGGGGTTGTTTTTTGGGGGTGGGCTTGCCTTTCTACTCACATTATTATGACTATACACAGATGGAGTAGTTGCTTACCTGCAACTCCAATTCTGTAGTAGGGGTATCTCTGTGATAGTCATAAGCAACCCGCCCTCCTCCCCGGTGGATGAAACAGTGATATCCTGAATGCAACAGGCCTTACTTTATACGCCTTCAAAAAGAACTGAAAGTAACTGGCCTTTGGCTGTACATCATGGGATACCGAGGGTCTCTGGAAGGATTCTTAAAGGCACGGTATCCATTTACAGACATATAATGGCAGCCTATGGGGCTTGTCTGTCCAACCCTTCATCTCTATCATGAAAAAGGGATTTTTGTGAAGGGGAGTTTCTCTATGTGTGAAACTTAGTAAAATAGTTAAATTTAACTGTTACCTGCCTATCCTTTTCTATTCAGGATGAAGTAATGGCCAGAGTAGCATAGTGTTTCAGGCTGCATTATTTTCTTTTATTATCTCTTAAGTGTCTATGCAGGACTGCAGAAGAAGACAACTTAAGAGACTATATCTATTGCAGTGCTCCGGGGTCCACGCACATGGGCGGGACTATTCACATGATTATGACTATCACAGAAATACCCTTACTACAGAACTGGAGTTACAGGTAAGAAACGACTTCTTCTGTATGGTCTGAAATCTCCTTAGGAGGGGTGTGGCGATTCCTATGTGGAGGGTGTTGCCGTAGTCTAGTCAGCTGGTGATAACTGACTGTGTCACGGTGCGTCTCGTGTTTAGGGGTAGCCACTTGAAGATCTTACGTAGCATGCGCAGGGTGAGGAAGAAGACGAGGAAATGACGATCTGTGATTTCATGGTGAGCTTGTTCTCAATTATGTTTCCAAGGTTTCTGACACAGTCGGAAGAAGTGAGTGCAGGTCCTAGGTCTGATAGCAACCAGGAGTTGCACCACGTTTTCCTGCTGTAGCCAGAAATCAGTACTTCAGTCTTGTCTGTGTTCAGCTGCAGGCAGCTGTTCTTCATCCAATCTGTGATGCTTGTCATGCATCTGTGGAAGTTGGCTCTGGTTGGGTTGTTAGTGAGTAAGAGGATGAATTGGGTGTTGTCTGTGTAGAAAATTATGCTGAGACCGTGGGCTCCGACGGTGTTGGCCAGTGCGGTCATATATGCACTGAACAGCATGGGGCTGAGATGAGCCCTGGGGGACACCGCAGGTTATCTCCTTGGGTTCGGAGGTTCAATGTGGCTCCTCTGGGTTCTACTGGTGAGGAAGGAGGTGATCCATCTGAGCACGTACCATTGGATGCCGATGTGGTGGAGCCTTTCGAACAGCTTCTGGTGGGATACGGAGTTGAAGGCTGCCGAGAAGACTAGGAGGATCAAATCTGCTGTTTCTCCTCTGTCGAGGAGGGTTTGTATGTCATTGGTGGCTACGATCAGGGCAGTTTCGGTGCTGTGATTGCTGAGGAAGCCGGATTGGGAGACATCTAGTAGCTGGTTTTTCTCTAGGTGTGTCCTGAGTTGCTTATTGGTGATCTTTTCCAGTACTTTTTCCTGGGAATGGGAGTAGGGAGATTAGCTGGTAGTTTATGAGTTCGCTGGGATTGGCGTAGGGTTTTTTGAGTAGTGGTCTGACTTTGGCATGTTTCTAGGCATCGGGAAATGTTATGGTGCGAGTAGAGGTGTTGAGCTGGGTGGCGAGTTCCTGGCTGATCCTTTGGTTTCCGAGGTTGAAGATGTGGTGCGGGCATGAGTCTGTGGGAGCTCCTGAGTGGATGGATTTAACGGTGGAGGTGGTGTTCTGGGTGGAGAGGAGGTTCCAGGTGATCAGTCTGTGGCTCGTGTCAGTTGCAGTGGTGGCGTATCTATCGAGGAACTCTGTAGGTGTGGGTTGAGGTTTGAAGTTTCTGTATATGGTTGTGATCTTGCTGTGGAAGAAGTCGGCGAGGTTGTCACATAACTCCTGTGAGGGTGTGATGTTTTGCTGGCAGCCAGGTTGGAGAATTCCTTAACAATGTTGAAAAGTTCTTTGGTATTGTTGCCGCAGGTTTCAATGCATATGACTAGGGCGGTCTCCTTTGTTGCCCTCAGTAGGCTGTGATAGAGGTTGAGGGAGGTCTTTAAGGCTGCCCTGTAGGACGTGTCCTTGCTGTCTCAATTCGCTATTCTGAGTTCTTGATAAGAATGCCAGTCTTTACCAATTCCTCTGACATAATCCAGTGGCAACCGTTCACGCATCCAAGAGCCCTGTCCACATAAACTACTAGCAGCTCGTAGATCCATAGTTTTGTAAAAGAGCAATGTGTAGAAAAAAAACCTGTTATAACCAGTATACTTATAAGCAATCTGAAGGAACCAAAACAGCTGCGTTTGCTTTGAAAACAAGAACAAACATCAAAGAGATGGAAGGAATGCTTAAATTAATCTCAGCTACTGGTAATCTCTTGGGGATGCCTTTCAGTCTATCATTTTTAGACCACTATGCCACTCTAGATGTGGACCAGCCATATGCAAATCAGTCTTGGTCCTACTCTAATATAACCAATCCAGCCCAAACTTTCAAGCCAACTAAGTTAAATTTATCCAAGGTAGCTGTTCTAATAGCATACGTGCATATCTCAGGCTAAGCAGGCGTACCATTTTGCAAGGAGTAGATGCAGCGAACAGTCAACTGGAAGAGACCGCTGAATAACTCATTGATTGTAGCAATGATATGAAAATACGGGTATGGAACAATGGCTAAACAATGCCATTGGTGAGGTATAGGAGCAAGTCTTTACACTGAGTTACCACAATAGATTAAGCAAAAACAGGTAGCTGGTGCCAATAACAAGCCAAGAATAGTCAGGCTGCAGACCGATTCATGAAAGAAAGCAGGGTGTACACAAACATTGAAAATAGATATGAGGTCATTCAAGGTTTTATGGACTCCTGAAGTGGATAGCGGCCATTTGCAGATATGGAACAAGGATTGCATTTAGGCCTAGATGTACTAAGGGTTGCTTACGCTGCACAATTGTTTGCTGTGTCCGCGTGCCTTTTTGATAGCAGGTATAATCCACTCTGTGCTTCTTGTTGCTGTGCACCATGCGAGTCCTCACACAAAATATCACTAAATAACCCCCTTAGTGATCTGTGAAAATCATAATTGGTAGTAATGGCAAACATTATAGACTTGTACTCTGCATTAGAGCCACATATTTTGCCCTTTTTGTTTTGCGGTCTCCTCTTCCTACAAGTGTTTTTTTAGGTCTCGCGCCTAGCGGTGCAGGGCGTAGCACTGCTCGCGCAGCGAGAGACTTTTTGTAGTGGGTTTGGAAATGGACCAAGGAATCTCACACGCTCGTGCGTGTGCTTTTCCTTTTGGCCCATGCTATTGGCCTTTGCGTGCGTCTTTTTATGAAAGACAGCACGCAATTGGTCAAAGGCGGGCGCATTGCTCCACCCATGGCCTATTACATGCATTACTGACATGTGTTTTCGATTATCGTGCCCAGACACTGGCGCGATAATTGAAAACACATGTCTCGCTGTGGCACGCGCACCACTCGCTGGCTTGTTTGTGTCTGCTTCTGCACCCTTGGTCTTGGCGGAGAACACGTGCTTCCTGACCATCGTTGGGGGGCCCGGCAACTGCGACCCCCAGAGGTGAGTGAGGCCTAAACCGCTCAGTCCCCGCGGCGATGAGAGTACCCCTCCCCAGAGGAGAATACTCCCCTCGCCGATGAGTACTCCCATTGCTCTTTGTTTCGGGGTGATAGCTTGGGTTAATGTGCCTGCTGCCGAGCGCGTGAGGAAGACGCAGATAGAGTTTGTGTGTGTGTGTGTTTGTCGCAAGTCATAGGTGCGACCCTTATATGGTCCCATACAACTTTTTGACAACAAGAAGTATGTTTCGTCATATGTTAGAACGTCCGGCGTGCTGTCTATGTTTTCTCTAACTGCTGCACGACAAACAGTCTACTACTGTCAGGCAGTAGTGGAGAACCCTATGAACATGGACTTTCCACAGCCCCGGTATCTGTGTGATCTTGGGCTCGCAAGTTTCACCCCGTGACCTTGAAGCGGGGCGGGGGTGTAGGGTCAGGCGGGGCACCCAAGCCCCTCTCCCCAGGCGTGTGACCTCTGTCGCACACAGTTATGGTGCACTTCACCCAGACGCCTACCCCCAGCCCCTGGACTGTTGTATCTGTCTGGGCCTAGCTCTGTGACCGATACCAGGGTCCTAGTCCTGTGCATCACACCTGCGGACCACCCTTACTGTGCCCTCTGACCCCAACCGTGTGTGACCGTGGACCACGGCATCTAGATAATGATGGGCCGTCCCCCCTGTAAGAGTTGTCTTACCCGAGTTCTCTTACCTCAGACCCCTAGTATACGATGCCAGCACTTCCTGCGTCCTCTGGCCCCAGCCCCCATGGAATGGGTGAAAGCTGCCACCCCCCCCCCCCCCCAGTCATATGAACAAAGCACTATTCTAATTAGACGCCCTCCGATTTCACCCCCTTGGACTGGAGGGCTAGTCCTCTGTGACATCTGACACTATGTCATTGAGATGTGGGTCCGGAATGCTACCTGCGCCCCCTGGCCTCAGCTCCCTTATAATTGTGGCCAGTCTGTCCTGCACCCTCTGACCCCCACCACCGCATGCTAGTGCCCAGGCCTTCCTGCCACCCCTGCACTCATCCCTCTGGGGTGGTGGGCTAGTCTTTCCTGTACCCTCTGACCTCCTGTTTCTTTGAATGTTGGGCTAGTCTTTTCGGTGCCCTCTGACCCCAGCCCCCTTTGGATGGCCTTCCAATCCTTTCATGCGCCCCATGTCACCATCCCACCTGGGTTATTTATTAATTGATTGTTGATTTCTTAGTCAACGCGTGCCGCTTGCGAGATGCTTCGGTTAGTGAGCCGCCCTATCCTTGCTCTGACACACCATACGTGCCCTTGGGATATTTATTTTGTGATTTCTTTCATGGGCTGTGCTTGAAAGCCCTTTCAGTTAGTGGACTAGGACTTCCTGTGCCCTTTGACCCGTCACCGGACCTCCCTTGTGAGAGTAGGCCTTTCCTGCAGTGTGCCATCCGAACTACCTGCCCCCACCCCCATTGTAAGCTATGACACGGTGTGCTCTACCCCAGCTCTCCAGGAGGGCGACGAACGGCCCTACAGTCTCCCCCTCACACATAGTGCGTCAGCCATTGTCCCTTCTGTTGCGAGTACCCCTGACACCCCCTTACCACCCCCTCGCCCACCGCTCCCCCCTCTCTCTCTTTCCCTGCCTTCTGGAACGGCGCTGTGGGATAGATGGAGAAATTAAGGAGCAGTCTGGAAGTACAAGACGGAAAGGGGGAACATAGACACACCAAAATCTACTTTCTCCCAAGCTATAGTCACAGATATACCTTTGAGGCTCTCTCAGATCTTGCAGACATGCCTGGTGTCTCCTTTTTAAAAGCCCATAGCAAAATTACATTTTGCCGGTTTAGTGCTCCCTCTTCCCTGGCAACTGGGGAATCTGCGTCCTGCATTTGCAACGCAGTAAACCACTGTTGGTTGCCCGATAGTGCTTGCCTAGTTTCAGTATTCAGTATAACACCAGCCGTGCCATATCCGGCTCTGTTATTTACATTCCAATATGTACTCTGTAAGGCATGCCAGTATTACTTTGCAGCTGTGCATTCGAATCAGTCTGGATGTTGTTTTAGTTCATAATATGTATTCAACACTTTCTCATTTGTTAAAGGTAGAGATGTTGAGGGTAAAAATACCAATGGCAATACCGCTTTGCAAATGACTCCACTGCAAACATAAAAAAACAAAAGTAAAAAACATTGTAATTTTAAAAGCCAACATCTCTAACTTTTACAAATGCGAGACCTATAGCATTGCAAATGCTTGTCTAATCTTTTTTGATGTTATGAAAGTAAGAACTTGCTGCCCTCTGCCACTTCAGGGCAGCTGGGGAAGTGAAAGAGACACTAGGGGCGCCCCCACCTTAATAATCAGCCTTTAGGGGCTCCAGTCCACTAGGAAAATGCCCAGTTGAATAAATTTTGCAAGAACCTACTTTGTTTCTCTTCCCCCATATGGTAGCGTAAAATCCACAAGAAAAGAGACTGGTTTTGTCATGGCTAAGAATCGTACATATAAAGTGTCCTCTATTATGGCAGGCATGCCTTTTCTTTGTAGAAATGGCTGATAAACAAATAAATGAGCCACCAGGCTTACTGGGTTAGTATTAGGGTCAATACGATGGACCTTTTCCTTACTCAGAAAATTAAAGGTTTATTCACTCAGTTTGAGAAGATACTGTTTTCATCCTACATCTCTTCTAAATTTAAATAAAAAGAAACACCTACATCGGCATTCCCAACAAGGAAGTGCATCCAAAATAATTAATGCTTGCAAGAAAATCCATTGCTCCAGTACAAGTATTAACCATTCAACCAAACTATACTGCAAATGTATTTGCACAAGGACTCTCAATAGTGGTAGGACATCTGTTTATGAGGGTTGGAGGAGGCATAGAGTTCAGTATCATCCTTACTCTAGACCAGTGATTCTTTTTTTTTTTTTTTTTGAAAAACCTTTATTGACATTTCGATCATTGACAAGTATGGGCCTACAACCCCCCAGGGCCGGCCGCTAAGCAATCAGAGCAATAAGGTCAAATATAAGCACATGCGGCACCTCGGTAGCAAAATCTTCATACTAAGATAGTTCGGCCCGGGAGCCGCGCAGGTAGGACACCAGGAGAAAAGGGGTTTTTCATTTTATAATGAAGCAAAACAGTAGGATCAGGTGCCAAACAATTTCCCAACAGCGATAAAGGGCAGGCCGCATGATAGACGTTAGCAATAAACAGCAATCTATCGAATCCATGGCGCAAACACAGGAAAGGATGGGGAAGAATATCAAAAACAGTTGCGCCTGCAGGCCCCCATACCTAACGCCCAGAGAACCCCAGGAAACTATGGCACACACGGAGAGACAACGGTTCACAGCAAAAGAGGCGTACCACGCTGATCCCAGAAAAGAAGAAACAAGAAGAAACAGAGAAGAAAAAAGAGGCCATGGAAAAAGAGAGGAAGACTGAGAAAGAAAAGAGTCCCCCCCCAACCCCCCACCCTGCACCTCTGCAAATTAGTATGGCCCCTCCCCCCAGCAGTGTGCCTGTCGCCCTGGAACTAGACCCGAAATATAGAAGAAACAGGGAAAAAGGAATAAGAAAGAACCCCACCAGGCGGGGGGGGGTGGAGAAAATATAATAAACTGGAGGAGGGCCTTCAGAACATACCCCCGGCTTCTCCCTCCCGCACAGTAAGGTATCCCAACAGCAAACAATAAGTAGCACCAAATCGACCATAACAAAAGGGGGAATGGGGAGCATTGCGCACCGAATATGCTAGTAAGTATGTCCTGGGAGTACACAACCGTGAGTCCGCCCGTCTACCAGATGACCACCCCGAGGGATCAGCCTCATCCCTGACCACTCCTGGCGATGCTGCCCATGCCTACCCCTCGACCCAGCGCCATGTCCGATGCTCCAAGGTGAAGGGATGTCCCAAAGCAACCGGGAAGCGACGCACACAGGTGGGGTGGAGGTCCCAGAACGCCAACACAGTCCGCCTCTCGGAGGGACATCTTTCCCAGTGCTGCCCCAGGATCTGCACTGCACACAAGGTCCGGGAAGGCTGAATCATCCAAAGTAGACAGACATTGCTGGTAAAGTCCCCGGGTCACCGGAGGTCGCGCACGGGACGAGGCCACCACCTTCCACTCGGAACCACTACCTCCGGAACAGATCAAACCCTCAGTCAGCCGATCATACGGTAGCATACTGTCCGGAGTGTCCGGCTGTGCACTAATCGCAGGGATGGCCGCGACATTATCCTCCTGTGTGCAGTGTAGGAAGTCCCTGTGTAACTGTGGACCAGCATGCCGCCATTGTCCCAACGCTGATGCCACACCGTCGATCTTACTCCCCAAGACCTCGATGCCACGAGCCAAGGAGAAATGAAGGGCACCAAGGGCCTCAAGGAAGTCGCCGTACCCCCGCACTGCTCCCCGCGGTCGCTCTGCCACACTCCCAAAAGTCACACACTCCCAATCCCGCTGCGACCCGGTAAACAGGATAGTAGGCTGCATCGCAACCAGATGGCCGCCGGGGGAGGCCCGACTCGTATGGGGGCCGGGACCCAGGGACAAGCACCTCGGGGTCCACGTCGCTGGAGACAGGGGTCCAGGGGCAGGCACAAATTCAGCCGTTGCTGGACTCGGGCAACAGTCGTCTCCACCAAGGACCAGCAGCCGCGAAAATCCGGGTGCAGTCTGCAAGGATCAGGGCGAGCTAGCGGCAGTGTCCGGGCAGCTCACCGTCAAAGGCAGGGGCAAACACCGAAGAGTCTGAGAACTGCACCCCCGGGCATGCCCTCGATCCACTACGCTTTAGCAACGGGAGCGGCCGCGGCGAGATGCAGGCCGGGGACAGCACCGCTCCGGTGGACCGACTCCACCCAGTCACCACAGGCCGTTGTTGTTAAACTGCCACCCGGCCAAGGCGTCCACTCGAGGTCCCGGCTCCGGGGCTGCACGGGCCGCAAAGTTCTTCCGCAGATTTCTCAGGCGGTACAGTAGCCAGAAACCCCGGAGTCACACGATCGGTTGCCACTCTCCTTCACAAACACGATCCCATGGCGCAAGCTGAGGATCTAGTACAGGATATCCGTGCGGGATGCGGAGGTTCACGGAGCCGGGAATCTACGCTGCCGTCTCGGTCGCCATCTTGGCTCCTCCTAGACCAGTGATTCTTAACCTTTTGACTTCTGAGGGCCCCCACCCAATCATTAGTGGAACTCAGGGACACTCCCTTCACCCCTCACTCAATCATTATTGAAATCTAGGGACCCCCCCATTGAGTCATTACCGGAACCTGGTCTAAGTATTTTAGAGGATTTCAACCACAAACAATTTGCACAAAAATACAGAAATAAGCATTCATCAAACAAATACATATATGATGAAATATTAAATTTAATTTACAAAACAAATAAACAAATTAAACTTTGAATTTTAATGGGAAGGCTGGAGCTTTTCTAAATTCAACTGAGGTCATTCATCGCCCATACTATATTCTGTTGATGCACTTGCACTGCTCCCATGAATCAATCTGAGGATACGCATAATTTTTAACCTCCAATTTCAAATTCCTTCTCATTTACACAGCATTTTAAAATATTCAAGTTTACATTTCTCTTCTTTATTTGTATAGTCTTTATTAATCGGGTAATATTTTTTAATTTTCTAAGCAGTTGCGGATCCCAAGTAGGCTTTGTGGACCCCAGGGGGTCTCCGGACCATAGGTTAAGAAGCACTGATCTAGACAGTTATCAAGCTTTTAAATGCTGTACAGAACACTGCACTTTCTGGGGTGTTTTCAGTTATTTGGCACAGTCACAACACAGAAAAACCATGCCACTCTCCGAATTCATAGGCAGGTCTTTGACATGGCTCTTTCACCTTTCTGAAAGAAATTTGACATTCACAGACTTTCACGATTTTCTACTCATGCAGTAACAGCTGTTTCAGGGTTTGTTTGGCCTACTGCATACACTTGGTTCCTATGACCAGATTCGTAATGCCAACCCTGCACTGGCATCTTGCTGTGCTTGAGATCACCAATCAAAACAAAATGAGTCTCAAGTCAGGTGCTGGAATCTTTCAGACAACAAATGTATTTGCGTAGTCTTTTAGGACATTCTCCTGTCCAAACATCTGTACTCCAGATAAGAATCACAAAAGACCACCACACAACTGGAGAACCCATTGTCTAGACAAGTGGTTCTTAACCTGTAGTCCGGGGAGCTCTAGGGGTCCCCAACACCTATTCAGGGGGTCGACAGACTGCTTGAAAAATTACATAATATTAGCAGATTAATAAAGTGTATATAAATAAAGAAGAAAAATGTAAAATTGAAAATTTTCAAATGCTCTTTAAATGTGTTGGGAGTTTGAAATGGGAGTCTAAAAATTCAGCAGGAAGCAGTGCAAGTGCATCAAACAGAACATAGTATGGACAATTGAATTTAGAAAAGCTCCAACCTCCCCATTAAGAAATAAATTGTTATATTTGTTTTTGAATTAAATAAAATATTTATCATATGCCTATTTGTTTCATGGAGGCTTGTTTCTGTATTTTTGTGTATTGTTTTGCAGATTCAGTGGGGATCTCCGGATTCCGGTAATGATTAAGTGGGGTTCCTCAGCAGTCAAAAGGTTAAGAATCACTGGCCTAGACCATTAGAAGGAGTGCCCCTGAACGGTTTAGGATAAGCTGCTACACGCCCCAATTGCAGGTGTTTACATGAGGCTACTTTGGACATTTCCTCTATCTGCATAGATGTTCTTGAGTGGCTCTTCTCTTATCAGAGTCCAGGTTGTTTTGCCTAGCCCACATCAAAATATGCCTGGATACACTTGCCATTCCCTAAACGAATAAGGCTTTTATTGTGCACTCTAACCTGATAAATACTAAGCCCGGGCAAAGCACTATGCTACGCTCGCGTAGTTTGCGAAGTTTGCGCTACTTCGCACTACACGAATTGCACGTAGCACAGTGCCAACACACATAGCGTAGTATAGTGCAGCGGTCATTTTTTGCTTGCTCGCGATCCTCAACATCAAGTTGGTGACCGCGAGCAAGCAAAATTACATCCCGGCGAGAATTTTTCCTCGTTCGCGATCAGCAACATCAAGTTGCTGATCGCAAGCGTGGAAAATAAACCTCCCGGCGAGATTCTCAACGCGGGGAGGTCAGGTTTCTCATTGCGAGTGGTAGCGTATGCTTGCGACTACTCGCGATGAGAAACTACCAGTCCGCGTTGAGAAAGCTGCCGCTCAAGTAAAAATCTACTCGAGTGGCAGAAAACTACATCTCGCACTGTGCAAGATGCCGTTTTCAATGATTGCACAGTGCCGGATACTTGTACGCACTGTGCAATCATTGAAAACGGCATCTTACACAGTGTGAACAGGGTACTACGCAGTTTGCGAAGTGCTACGTGTAGCTCGCGTAGTGCGAAGTGCACTTTGCGTAGCTACACGTAGCGCTACTTCGCGAACTACGCCCAGGGTTAATAAATACTGTGGTTTGTCATTTGCAATTCAGTACCATTTATGATGGTTTTCAGGTTCATTAGTGCAATTAACATACTGATCAAGGCCCAGACAAACAAGACATTAGAAATTGCATTAAAGCAGGCAGTTCTTCTGCAGTATTTGAAGGTGGGTCTGTATAAACAATGAGAATAGAATATACATGTACAGTAAATATGTGCTACCAATGTGCTGATTGTTAAGATATACAATGCACAATGACATTGAAAGTGGTGGATACACTGTTAATGACACAGCGGGGCTCGTTAGGATCTTGGTCGGAGTTGCCTCCAACCAACATCGGCACGTTCCCAGGACCGCAATTATGATGCGGTGTGGTCGCAAGCTCCCTTTTCTTTGCTAGGGGCCCCCAAACTCACTTTCCGACAGGCTTTTCATGTCAGAAAGTCTGACATTAAAAGCCTGTCGGAAACCAACATCATAATCCCAAAAGCGGAAACACCGTCCATAAGGGGTTATGTGCGTCCTCGGACTGGCCGGTGGGCTCCTTGAGCCTGTCGGAAGCCAGTCCGTCCGACCTGCCGGTTTAAACTCCAACCACCTACATTGTAATATGGCAGTCGGACTTTAAGCCTACGTTGTCGGTCGATGAGCCTCCGATGAGCGGTTGGAGGCTCACCGACCGACATCGTAATAGGGACCAAAATGTAGAAATAACGTTAAAAAAAAAAAAGCAGGTAACATTTTAAAACCCACATTTATGGCATTCCATTTCAATTGCACAGTGAAAAGTGAAATATTTGTATGCTCTAGATTGTTATGAAACATATCACATGACCAGACTACACACCGAGTGAATTGGGATCTGAAACCTACACAAGCTGTGTCATCCTCCCCTTGGTTCTCCTCCTTCGTTCCCACTTGGGCATTCCAGCTGTTCCCTGCTCCACCTCTTCCCTCTTGTCCTCGTTTTTGCCCCTCCCTTTACTTCTATCTTAGTTTCCGTCTACCGTTCTTCACTACCGCGAAGTCCTCTTGGTCTCTGCCCCACTCGTAATACCGTACACCGGTCTGCTGTGATTACACGTGTTCATACTGTTTATTAGTCGATGGAAGACCTTAGTGCCACTGTTCTTGTTAGGTTGTATACCACCCCTATTCTCCATTTTTCTTGAGCGCTTTCTAAAACTGTTAAATAAAGCTACTGAGTGATTTCTGTGCTAGTCATTGACATCTATTTAGTACTTTGTAAGAAGTGCGTTTATGAGAACGTGATGTTAAACAACCACCTATTACCATTGCTTCAATTTAATTCTCTTCTCCGGTTGATCTGTGCTTTTTGTTGCTGTCTTTTTATATACATTTCCTCATGTTAACCTTTTTTTCCTAGTGGTGCCACTGTTACTAATGTTTTCCTTCTGGGATCACCCTGTTTTTATCTCATTGCACGTGCTTATATGTATTTTAATACCGTATGGGGATAGTGTCCGAGATGCCTCTTGTTCTTTGCAAAAGGATTTTTTCAATTGTTTACATGTCAGATTCAGTCCCCTCTGTTTTCCAGCCATTCACCTATGTATCATAAGTTAGGCATTCTATTCCATGCTTCTTCAGATAAATGGTGTCTCACCCTGAAGGGGTGCTGGTTTTCAGGCACGCGAACCACAGTAGAACCCATTAGTCATGTGACATTAACTGTCTACAAAGTGAAGGTCATAGTGGACACCCAAACCCAGGTAGTAAGAGTGGATTCCTCCTCAATCGCATATTCTGAAACCCTCAGGAGCAAAGTCAGAAGGAAATCTGGGCAAGGAGAAAAAACGTATTTAGGTGATGTGTATAAAACCCACAGCGAGAAGCACTGGCAGGAAAAGATCACAGCTATTGAGCCACTGAGGGCTTAGTTTATGGTCAAAGGTAGATGAAAGCAATACTAAATGCAATTGGACAAACTGGTGCAGGCTGTGAAGAAGGGTATTTGTACAAAGCAACTGCCCAAAAGCACCATGATGCTACTGCTGAGAGGAAAGAAACATCTAACCCTAAGTAACTATCCAAACAAATTGAATTTTAGTGCCCTGTGAAGAGAAAGAAAAAAACATGGTAAAGGGGTAGAACAGGACATGTCGAGACAGTGTAACATGGACACATTTGGGACCTTAAATATGGAAGGCCTGCTGGAGAAACACAAGGCTTTAAAGATAACCTGCTTTACCGCTGGAAACCAGTGGCGAGAGCAACAGGGGCTAGAAACATGATCACAATAACAAAGATGGCAAACCAGTCTGACTGCCATTTTATGGACTAGTCCGTGCCTGTAGAATTTGGTAGCAAGAAGATCCTTTTAGCAAGCATTCCGAAAGTACAGGAGCATCAAAAACATTGGTCCTAAGGTGTAGTAAGGTAAAAGGAGGTATCCTCATCTGGTAAAAGCAGCACTTGTCAATACAGAATCTATAGTTATTGACCTTGGATAATGGGAAAGGAGGACAGCCCAAATTGCTGGGCCCAAAGGTGTGGCCTGACGAAGAATCAATGCATTGAGTAGTCCACTCAAGTATGGGCGACAGACAGGAACAGAAAGAAGCTGAACTCAAGAGGGGCAGATAAAAGAAAGAAAAGAGACGGGTGTCATCTGCAAGGAAACACTGTCTCCCTAAGATGACAGCCCTCAGCAGTTGCAAGTAAACATTAAACAAAACGCGGGGAGAGGAGCCCTGTGAAACCCTATGAGAGGGTTCGGACTGAAATTGTGGAAGCACCAGTATATGGCTCCATCCTGAGTGAAAGGAGTACCACCAGGACTAGGCCACTCCATAAAGGCCTGAAGTCCAATACGATAACCTGGATCTCATGTAATTAGAGCACTTAACAAAAGTGTGGTTAGCGGGTGTTGAATGCTTCATTGGTAAATTGGGAACAAGAGGTGGAAGACACTGATTTTTTAAGGAGGCATAAATTCCTTACTAGATGGCAATTTTTAAAATATCTGAATGGGTACACTGTGCAACTTGATTTTATTAATTTTGTAAAAACACTCATTCTCCAACACAGTATCTTGGCATTGGTACACAGAAAGCAGTAAAAACCACATGGCTAGGATTAAAGCAAGAAGAGAAGGGATATAGCAGAATAAAATGGTTGAAGGTCCTGTCTGAATGAGTGTAAGAGTGAATGCTGTTAAGAAGCATCTAGAAATGGCTCCACAGGTGAGGGCCCAGCAGATGAGGGGAGCAGCCGACTGTCGAGAAACGTTTGAAACTGGGAGCTAAGTACTGGAGCAACAAATTGATATACAGAGGTCTCGAAAGGATATGGCACTTCAAAACATTCAGAGAGGAGATTTTTCATCTTTATAGAATACCTTGCGCATGAGGGACGCCACCTTGAAGATGATTTTCTGCTCGACCAGGAGTTGGATTCCAGCTTGAGTGACATGGTCAAAATATCACAGGTTACTTGCTTTGTGCATGCACATTTAGAAAGCCTCTACAACTTTGCAATAAAGGACTCTGCAGGCCCAGACAGATAATATTACAATAGTCGATTCTCAACAAAACACATGCAGAGACTGTCTGAGGGTGGAGGTGACAGAGCAAGTGTGGAATCTACTTTTCACAGAATTGTCAGCAGGAAACATGTCAGTGAGACAGCATTTGCGCGCAACGTGAGGGTTAGATCATTATCCGTTAGTTAACAATTTGACAGGGTGCCAGTGAGGGGCTTCTTCCATGACTACAGGCCAAACAGTACTTTGTCAATGCTCAATATTATTACCGAGTAACAAGATTTCCGTTTTGTTGGCATTAAGTTTAAGACAATTTTGCAGCATCAAGTCTGGACTCCTCAAAGACAACTAGACTAGCTGTGGAGTTAGGCTCATGGTGGGAATAGGTTGAGTCTCATCTGAATATCAGAATGCTAGAAAGTCAAAGGACCTAATCAGCAGAACTTGTGTTAAATAACTTCAGCGAGACTGGCGAGCTCTGAGGCACTCCGCATTGTTGAATGACGTATGGAACAGTATGGCGAAAGGGCCAAAGACTGAGTCTGTGAATGCAAGGATGTCACTAGGGGAGGGAGACAGAAACCTTAGAGGAATAAAGGAAACATTATTTGATGCATTGATCAACCTGAAGTCAGTCTTTAAGACAATATTTGAACAGATTCGTTTTCAGGCCTTTCCTGGAGGATAGAAGATATGTATTCAGTCTTAGATCCTTCCTGAAGCCGGGTCCAAAATCTTAGTGCTTGAAATGAAAAGGCTTGGTTTACACATTTTTTTAACTATTGGGATTTCTAGATTCAATTGTGATTTATTACTAGTGTTTGTTTACCTTTCAGTGATGACAAGACACTCTTTCAAATAACAGGGTAGGCAACCTTACAGACAAGACCCGAAACATGACTCTACAGTAAGCAATTCTTCTATATGGTGGCACTTTTGTTACAATGATCCTTCAGTCACTAGTTCTTGCGTGGAAGCTGCTCACATTGGTGCCATTCCAAGGCGGGCGGTGGGACTCTTGCAATGAAGCAGGCAGCCAACCAACACACAGATGTCCTGTAGTAACTGGAGCTGACCGTGCTAACTTGGGATTACGTCAAAAACGCAATGTTTGATATGTAAGAGTAGCCCACCATTTGGAAGGTTAGTTTGAATATATTCTGCCTGTAACTTGACTTCATGCTGAGGAAAGGGTTCATTCTTACCTGAGTCAAGTTTTTTCACTGGTAGAGTGGGGACGGCTGTTTAGCTGAATTATGGGCTGGGTGCAAAACACTCACCACTTTTCTCTAACATCTAGATGACTAGAATTTTATGTCGGGACCGACATATGCATATAAACACATGCAACAGTAACAGAGCCCTCTGTCTTTGCTGCTCCGCAGCCAGTTAAGTGTTCTTCCATTATCTCTCTGATATTCATGATTGCGAAAGTTACATATGCTAATGTGCTTTCATTGTCTTCAACGCTGCCTTTGTGCAAGTTGGGCGCGCTTGCGTTTGGGGTCACAGCAGTGTTTTCCGTGCGACCGGAGCTGGGCTCTTCAGCCTGGTCGGGCGGACGCAGTTTTTTTCCCCCGCTCCATTTTAGTGTGCTATTTATGTTTAGTCATTTATCCTGTTGTATTCATTTGGCTTGTGCGCAGCGATCGCGCGATCTGGGAGCACTCTGCCTCCTGACAGGGCGCATCACGCCTGTGTCTATTTCATGGTGGGGAGGGAGAGAAGAGCAAGGACATACGTCTAGTCAGACACGCAGTCGTCTGTCTACCGGCCCAAGTGGGCCGCACAGCGCCCATTTTAGAGCCTGTCAGTGCTCTTCAAATTCAAATGAACGCAGGAGCAGCGTTTTGAGCTCCAGTGCACATCGACTCGTGTCTGCTCCCTGTGACGCCCTGTGTGCTTGATTTCGGGGCCGTATAATCATCTGCATAGGCTCTGCCTAGAGTGTTCTGTGGCAAGCCCTCCCTCCACCTCATAACCTGATACCAGCTATTTGGCTTGCCTGGGGTGGTCCCACTTCCCCTGAATAATTGCTCCGAGCTGGGGTTTACCCCCTTATTTTGAGTGTGTGACATTCCTGTTCTAAACTAACAGTCACACGGTGCACCATCAGCATGGCAGAATATTTTTATGATGAGTACTTTGATGAGGAACCCTCAGGGTCCCTGGAGCAGGAGTTGGTCAATGCGCTAGATGCAGGGGTGCAACACTAAATGAATAAGGCCTTGTGCTGGCTATAGAGCCTTTGAAATGCCACCTCTGTGGCTACGCCCAGCAGCAGGCCCCTGGCGTACAACCAAAGGCCAGTGGGCCCGGCCCCCAAAAAAACCCTCACACAGTGGATTTCGCCAAATTGGCCAAGACCATGTCTAAGGAACATGACTACACCACCCCTCTTCCTGAGGCAGGACCGGCTGAATCACTGTATGAGGACGAGGAGGATCTTTCCTCAGGTCATGCTTCGGACCAAGAAGAAGCCCGAGACCGAGCAAGCGGTCAAAAAAAGGAGGGGCATTTGGAGCAGCCATCGCAGTCCAAATTACTTACCTTTGAACCGGCGGAGACAGTGCATCTAAACTCTACTGCCTGGTTGCCTCCTCAAGAGGTAATGGACTACGTTCAGTCGCACCTCAGACAAGTTTTTGATAAAGACGTCAGAGCGCGGCTGCACTCAGAGTGTCCGAGACTGGTTTTACCGGGCAAGGTAGCCGAGACACCAGAGGTGGATTCCACTATGATGAAATACTTAAAGTACTCTAAGGACCCCAAAAAGGGCATAGATAGGGCAAGGAGAAAATGCCACCACAAGCTTCTAGACATGACGGGACCCCTCCCAAAAAACCTAGAGTTAGGCTTTAAAGCTAAAGAGTCAGCCATGGCTATCGACCCGGAGGAACTGATTGGCTCGGCTCAACGGGCTATATGCCAACTCGGCCAATGGGAATTACGCCATGTCGAGCGAAAGGCGACACTCCATTCTCATAAAAATTGTACCCAAAACTGGCAGAGCTTTCCTCGTCTGAGTCCGGCCCCTTGGCTCAGGTCCTTCTTTTTGGACACTTACAAAGTTCGTGGCTACTTTTAGCGAACTTGACAAGGCGCAAGGGTCCCTAAGGCGTGCCTTCCGTCCAATTTTTGGCAGGGCCAGATGATATCGGGGACGAATGTTCGGCCATGGCTACAATCAGGGTGCCCCTCGTGGCCAGTACCACCAACAACGCGTAGGCTACAAAGCCCCCAACAATGGCCCCTCCTTCTACCCGACTAGACATCCAGAAACCGCTTTAAGAAAGCCAAATATGGAGGAAATAGGGGTGGAAACCAAGACACCGGAATCACAGGTGAGACGGATTTTGTGTTTAGAGTTGAGGTTGGGGGCAGGATCCAGTTTTTTCTGCAGCAATGGCAGGCAATCTCTTAGGATGCTTGGATCCTGGAGACGGTGCAGGGATACAAGTTAGAACTCTACAGTTCCCCCTCCCAGACGTCCTACCCACCTCTCATGTATTTTTCCCAAGAAGATCAAGATGTCATTTGCGCAGAAGTTCAATCTCTTGTAGAGAAGAGAGCCATAGTCCACACAGATCCTCATCCCAGGGGGTTCATCAGCAGCATCTTCTAAGTCAAGAAGAAAGGGGGTGGATCAAGACTAGTTCTGAATCTCAATGAGTTCAATGGTTGGGTGGTCCATCGGCACTTCAAGATGGAGGGGATCCATTTTCTTCACGACCTTCTCCAAGAAGACTGGATGGTTTGTTTGGACCTGAAGGACGCATATCTGTCCGATCCTATTTCCGCGCCACATCGGCGTTTTCTGCAGTTCCGCTGGCAAGGAGTTTGTTACGAATACAAGGTTCTTCCCTTCGGTCTCTCGTCGGCACTTTGGTGCTTCACGAAACTCCTTTGTCCGGTGGTAGAATTCTTGAGAGCCCAAGGAGTACGGCTTATCATCTATTTGGACGACGTAATAATCATGACACGCTGTCCACAACTGGTGGTAACCCATCTAGGTTTAGCGATCAAGCTCCTACCAAGCTTAGGTTTCATTGTGAACTCTCAGAAGTCGATCCTGACACTGACTCAGTATATAGAATTCCTGGGGTTCCAGATCGATTACCATCTATGCCAGCTACTCCTCCCAGCACAGACGGTCAGGTTAATCAAGAAATAATTTAGACCGAACAATCAGATTGTATCGTTGAGGTCAGTAGCCCGGGTGGTAGGCCTGCTGGCCTCTTCTTTACAAGAAATCTTCCCGGGCCCCCTCCACTACCAAGCACTCCAGAGACTAAAAATTCAGCATCTCCAGAAAGGCATCGGATCCGTAGACCAGATTCCCCTCTCAGAGGAGGAGAGATTGGAGATGTTGTGGTGGCTGGACCACATGGAGGCTTGGTAAGGCAGAGCCATTTTTGGCTCGGCGCCAGAGGTAGTGATCGAGTCGGATGCTAGTCGTTGGGGTTGGGAAGCCTGTTGCGGACAGATCTCCCTGGGGTGTCGTTGGTCCCGAGACGAACTAGCCGTACACAAACTGCCTGGAGCTCTTAGTGGGATCATTTGCGATCGCAGTCTCTCCCCACGGAAAATGTACTGTTGTATATTGCTCCGCATGGACAATGTGTCAGCAGTACGGTATGTGAACAAACTGGGAGGGACGAGGTCCTTAGTGTTAGCGGAGATCGCCAAGGATTTTTGGCACTTCTGTCTACAACACCAGATTTCAGTGGGGGTGGAATATCTTCCGGGCTGCAGCAACATGGTAGCGGATTGGCAGTCCCGTTATCTACAGGACTTCAGTCACTGGAGACTCCATCCTTGGATTTTCCGGGCACTGAATCTCAATTGGGGACCCTGTTGTCTAAACCTGTTTGCATCTCAACAGACAAGTTCCAGCATTTTACAGTTGGCGTCCAGACCCAGAGGCACAGGCCACAGATGCTTTTCTCCAGATCTGGCCAATCACAGTGTGTTATGTGTTTCCCCTCTTCATGATGATCCCCAGAGTATTGGCACAGACCCACAGTCAAGGGCGGAATTGATTTTGGTCACTCCTCTATGGAGAGCACAAGCATGGTTCCTGGTCCTTCTGGAAATGTTGTGTGCTTCCCCGATCCTTCTTCCACATCGGTGGAATCTGTTGCTGGACCCCCAGGGATCTTCGCATCCAATGATCGAATCGGGTCAACTATCTCTGGTAGAGTGGCGAGTTTTAGGGACAGATGGCAAGTCCCTGGCCTTTCGAGAGCTGCTCACACGTTTATCAATGAGGCATGGTCAGCCAAAACCCAGAAGCGCTACTCCCTTAGCTAGGAATTGATGGTGCGGCTGGTGCAGTAAACGGGAGGTGGATCCCGTTAACGCACATTTTTCCCTAATCGTCAACTTTCTATCCTCCATCGCCTCTTCTGGAAAGGCGTATAGGACGGTGAATAATTTCAGGTCAGCTACTTCTGCAGGTCATGGCCCAGAAGATGGCCAACCAGTTGGTGAACATTCCTTAGTTTGCATGCTTCTTAGAGGTATCTGAAAGGTTAGACCTCCTTCTCCTAAATACTTGGTCTTATGGGATGTATCCATTGTTCTAAGATTTTTGGAATCTTAGACTTCCAATAAGTATCTGTCTAGGAAACAGTTATCATCCAAATTGACCATGTTGCTGTGTCTGGTCACTTGTAAACGAGTATCTGATGTTCGTGTGCTTGACTTAGCAGGACGCAGTTTTTCCATTACAAAACGGACCAAATGCAACACCTCGTCGGTATCATACCCGGCTTTTCCAGATAATCCTAAAATATGTGTTGTGCAATGTTTGAAAGCGTACGAGGTAAGTATGGCTGAGTTTTGTTCTGACATGAGAGGTCAATTGTTGATTGCAGTGCAAAACCCCTTTCGCCCAGTGACCCTAGCCACCCTATTGAGATGGGTGCGCTGGCTCATTAGCGAGGCGTGCATTGATGTGTCTAAATTTGGAGCCCACTCGGCTCGCAGGGCTATGGCCTCAAAATCTTTCAACTTGGGAATCAGCCTGGTAGATATAATGAGGGCGGCTGATTGGTCTACAGAGACCACTTTTAAAGCATTTTATTACAAACCTGTTGTTGATGTGGCTTGTGTAGTGGTGGCTAAGCTTTAAACAAGCATAATCTGAGCCTCTGGTCCGCACATAGATTAAAAAAAAATGCAAACATTTGTGACAAGTATTTTGCATTCTATTAAGGACACTGAGGTGAGGATTATCCCACCCAATTAAATGTCTTTGCATTGTATGATTTTCTGTATAGGATTCTATTCTCCCTCCCAAAATATTATCCTTATAGTCATTACTTTTTGACATGAGTCTTGAGACCAGAATTATGGTCTTTTCTCCTTTTCAATTTCAGGTGTAGATAGAAAATAAAGCAGGCCGAGACACAGCTCCAGGGTAAGCATTCGGCAAAGGTTGTGGTGGTCTTCGTCACATTTACAAAGCTGTTACCTGACTGCGTTTGGTTCAATAGACAGATCATGTGTTGAGCCCCCAGTTAATTGATTCTGGGAAAGGTCCTGTCGGATCAATGGTTCTTCACGATCAAGTTTTGAGGTTTGGACTTAACTGTTGGGTGGATATTCAAAGAAAGAGGACTCTTACTGTTACATGCGTTTATATATGAACATGCTCTACAGTTGATCAGGTGACTCATGGGTAATGTAGTGTTTATGTAAACTTGTATTTCATTGGTTGCTGTTTAGTAGTATAGAAACGAGAAAGCATAATCCTCGCCTCCGTGTCCTTAATAGAATTGAAAATTCTTGTCACAAATGTTTGCAAATTTGTAATTGTTGATAAGCTGGCGTTGAGCTCTGCTTTTATGAGTACCTTTACTTGGACAAGTTAGGGTAAGGGAGACATTGACATCGCATTTTAAAATTCCAATGGAGTTTGTACCTCAGGGATGCCTTGGACTCAGACATTCAGGTTGATCTTCACTTACGTGATAAAAAAGAGGTCACTACGTGTGTGAACTTGGTAGTGGCCTGCCTAACTTTTTTAACAGCTCCAACCAGTGTTATCTTACAAGTCTGCCACTGGAATCATTACCAGAGTTTACACCAGCCATCATTAGTACTTGCCTTCCGACAACTTTTGAGTGACACAAATGGCCTAAGGGCATTTAGTCTACTTTATATTTCATCTGCACGTGCAGAGTTAGCATTTCATTAACCGTTCAGAAGACAAGCAAACTTCACTATCGACCTGTCACTTCCTGATGTCATACTCCACATGTATCTGTGTCAGGATACTGTCACTATTGCCATCTACTCAGTAGAGAAATGTGAGTCATCGTTATACAAATATACAGGAAAAGGACAGCATATAGCAATCTGGACTGCTTATGCCTGTTTCCCAAGGTCACTTCCTCTAAGACTTTTGAGCTGGAACTTGAGCAGAGCATGAGTGAGAAAAGCTAGGCCATTGCACAAAAGCGGTGGGGTGGAAGGAGAAGGACCAAAGCAGATGGGGATTAGAGACGAGGAGAGGCAGAGAAGAAAGGTGTGGATCAGAGGTGAGATGAGGAGCTGGTAGAATCTGAACATCAAGTGCGAGGCAAGGACAGGAGAGGAATGAAATGGATGTGAGTCAATGAGCAAGGAGGAGACTAACATCGGAGATGAGTAATGAAGATGAGGGGCAGAGAGAAGCAAGTCAAGGGTGAGGTGAGGACAGGAGCAAAGTAGGGGGCAAGATGAGGAAAGTGGAGAAGACTAACAGAAGAGACAAGCAAGGATGAGAGGAGCAAAGGTCGAGACAAAAGGGGAGCAGGAGGAAAAGGTTAACGTTAATGGTCACATTCCCAGCCTTCACTTGGATACGGCTCCGAGTTCTCAGCTACCATGGTTCAGTAAGCAGACCGCGGACCAAGGAAAGCATTTGGTAGAGCAGGATTGAATGCTTTGAGGATACACCATACATTCCTAGAAGTGGCCAAAAGTGAAGTGAGGGAACTCTGTCTCCATTAGAAACAGTCAAGCATGTTACATACATAGCAAGCATTAGCAAAGCTAGCAGATCTTGCCTTTGGGAACTCTGGGCTATGTCAATTGTTTTAGCAAAGTGCGAGCTGGTGGCAAAATAAAATGGTATAAACATGCCATTTTATTCATACCATTTCTCTATGGTATGGTATGGTATTAACATGCCATTTTATTTTATTTATGCCATTTTGTTTATGTGTTTTGCCTGCTGCGCTTACAGCAGGCAGGGTAACGATCCTCCACCATTTAGGAGGAGCAACCCCTGGTATTAAGCCATTAGCACTCACAACCCAAGAAGAATCACTCTTGCAACTGTGATCTTAAGGTAGCAAGAACTACTCCAGAAGAACTGAACACTTAGTAAAATGGCACAAAGGAAATACAGAAACGAGATAAGGTAGGCAGGTGTGCGAGTGGTAAAGGCTCCATGTCAAAGAAAGCATCCAAATGGGCAACCAGTGGAGCAACTACCAGCAGCAAGGTGGACGAAGCAGAATAAGGTGCACAGGTGAGAAAGTATAGGACAGATTGGGCCGTCACACCTTATTCGGCTGGAAACAGCATTTCTGACTGAATTGGGAATTACAAGCAATGCGGGAATACCACATTCCCAGTAATTCCCTCCGCTCACAGAAAAGAAGATAAAGTTAACATATCGACATGTGACTGAGAAATTAGAAAAAATTACTTCTAAGACAGAGGGTGATTTTGTCGCACAAACCTATCGGGGAGCTTAGAAAATTTGGAATGAAGGTAACTTAGGAAAACAGTTGCAGTTGGAAAGACATGTGGAGGCAGTGATTCTCTAATTATCGAGAGACATGATAGGGTGGGGAAAGAAGTAGCTTTAGTTAATGAGATGCACGGAAGCTGGAATGGAAAATAAAATATTTGTCACCAGGAGGTGGACTACATCATAGGAAATTTAGATGATACAAACTCCAACTTCTGCCTGTCGAGGTTATGCCGTCATAGTCCACGATACCCAGGGCAACTCAGGAAGACGGCACACACGGAAGTGAGCTAGTCCAACTTTCGCTTTTTTCCATTTTGTTTTCTTTTTTCATAATCTTTTACGCAAAGTGCAGTGTGCTCACAGACAAAAACGACCTACATGTTTCGGCAATAGCCTTCAACTGGGTCAGGAGTATAATATACTATATTCCAGTGAATGATTTCACAATGGGACTCAAACCCAAGGAGGCGTCATCAAAGAAAAGAAATTCTTGGAATATTTATTGTTGACAATGATTAGTGATGCAGAACAACATTAAAAACTGTTGTTTTCTCTACACTCAATGGCCTTTTAAATCTGGCATTGCCCCGGGACTCCATGTGCCCACCAGTGTGGTGGAATATTGTACCTGTCCTGTGTCAACTATAATAGCTAGGATTGTGAACTCTAAAATTATGAAAGGATGTTACCAAACTGTTGAAAATAATTAATTAAACCAAGGCTGAAGCTGTATTACTCATTTAATCAAAGGGGGAAGGGAGAAGCAGAGATCCATTCAGCTTCCGTTAGGTATCGAAGAAATCAAAGGAGAATGAATCACAAATTCTGTTATTACCAGGGTCTAGGGTTCTGGTATATCGAAGACCCACATTCATAGACTACAAAAGGTGCGGTATATCTTGATTCTCCGCCCTGTCAGCTATGTGAATAGCCTCATCATTGGATCTTTTATCACTCGAACACTGGGTTCTCCAAATGATCACCTTTTTTTCACCTGGAGGTGGACCATCTGGTTTTATGACAGTTGTGATAAAAAGTGGAAAAGTTTTCAAGCAACGTGTAAGCTAAAAGTATCTCCTGTCCTCAATTTGGAACTTTAATTACTGAGGATGAGGCAAGGTTAAAAGGTGTGGGGTGGTGCTATGATGGAAGTGCTACTGTTCCACCGTACCTGGTGATAGATCGTGGAAGGTCGACATGTTTCAGCACTTGGTAGCCCTCACAGGTCTGTGGGCCTTCTTCAGGACCAGATCAAGGTTGGCTATTATCAAGAATAGCCTAAGGCAGGTAAGTACGTTACCAATCTTCATCGAGCTCAATTGCTCATCTTCGTTTTAGAGTAATAGTTGCTGATTTAGTCTATAACTCTGGAGAGATAAAAGACAGTACAGGCAGAGATACTCGTAGATACAGTTAATAAATTATGATGTAGGTATTATTATGTTCTATTTTAACACAATTAACTTAATAAACTTGGTTATGCTGGAACCGGTAAAGTATGATTTGTATTTTAAAATATCTAGAGAAAGTTATGAAAAAAGTGGTGTGGAACAGCTGTAGGATGAGGTTCATCCTCTATGGTAGTGAGGATGTCAGAGCACTGTAAATGGTGGTACATGCAATGCATTTCATTCTGCGGATCTAATGAGTGGTATATTGAAAATATAGTTTTATTACTCATGATTCGTATTGAGACATCTTCAAATTTAAGAAGACATATTCATCAATGTAATGTGGCAGCGCCCAAAATGTGAGAGGGTTGCCAGACTAAATAATGTAAAGAAAAACGATAGTAATTCCCTGAGCAAACTGAATATATCAGAAACTTCAATTCCAATTCATAGGAGTAATTTGAAAATCACAGATTAGTGTGTTTATGGATAAGGGCTTTGTCCAATCTGCATCTTCTTATTAAGGTCTCTGTAATCACAGCTTTGGCATTTATCCTCAGGAGACTTGTTTAAGCAATAGGCGCCTTAGTGTTCAGTAAGAAATCCAAGTCCATATTTGACTTTTATAGAACAAAGTATTTATTTCCAATTCATCGGGTCATAAAAGAACAGCCTTCATACGATAAAAAAGAAGCCAACATGTGTTTCGTCTAAGGATGATATTCCATAAGACTTCATCAGGGCTGTAATAAACAGATATACAGCACAACTATTAATTGCACTCCTCTTAACCGAACAAGTCAGAGGTCCCCATCTAGCAGGGGAGAGCAGCCCATGTTAGTGTAAGTATCAAAGAGAGTCAGATATCAAAGTGTGACAGAAAATGTGATCAATACACCCAAACCACCTTAGTCACACTAATTACATTCAAAATAGAAGGGAACAGAAAGAGAGAGAAAAACCACAGCTGGTGTCAGTCGTCGGAAATATAGTCAACTCACCAAAACAACCAAGACAATTAACACCACGTGTCAATTAAAATCAGCCCAAAATATCTAAATGCAAGTAATGAAGAGCACTCACCCTAGTTCCAAAATATCAATAGCGTCAACCGGAAATAACAATAAGGGTGGCCGCAGTTATACCAGCCAACCCAACTAGATAGTATTTATCAAAAACTTCCGTTGCCTATGAAAGAAAAGATGGAAAAACATATGTGTGTACACAACTCCTTTTATATTTAAACCGTCAGACCATAATCATCTAATTTATAGTAACAGCAGCATTCTGTACCGTAAAATTCACTAACAAGGATTCGTTTATAGCAAAAGATATATATCTAAACATGGTAACTAAAGTACTTTTTTTTAAATCTAAATCGAAGCAACGAGTACGGTCGTGTTCTGCCATACTCGACTGTCGAACTTGCGGGCAGATCTACAGAACCGTGACCGACCTTGTCATCCCATATTGTAACAAACCGTAAATATCTAAGCCTAATGATTAAAATGCCCTTTTTCACTCAACAATCAAAGCACGGTCGTATTCCACCATAATCGACTGACGACACATGCGGAAAACTCAAAAATACAGTGTCCGACTATGACATCTCATATTATAACAACCAGTAAGTGTCTAAGCTTGATGGTGAAACGAAAACGCCTTTCTTACCTCTGAATTCAAGGCACCGAGTACGGTCATATACTGCCATATTCCATTGGCGTCTTGCAATGCGCCCTGCTATTCAGTATGTTAAAAAGACGCGAGTGCTCTAAGCAATAAAGAAAGGACTAATAAACTATTGACGGTGATTTCACTGAGAACCTAAACCAGCGCCATCTTGGATAGGATTACAGGAACCACATCAATCGATTGCTAGTAACCAACTTAAACAAATTGCAGTCGTGTAAATAAAAAGATATTAAAAGAAAAATCAAAAGAATAAGTTTAAATATAAAAGGAGTTGTGTACACACATATGTTTTTCTATCTTTTCTTTCATAGGCAACGGAAGTTTTTGATAAATACTATCTAGTTGGGTTGGCTGGTATAACTGCGGCCACCCTTATTGTTATTCCCGGATGACGCTATTGATATTTTGGAACTAGGGTGAGTGCTCTTCATTACTTGCATTTAGATATTTTGGGCTGATTTTAATTGACACGTGGTGTTAATTGTCTTGGTTGTTTTGGTGAGTTGACTATATTTCCGACGACTGACACCAGCTGTGGTTTTTCTCTCTCTTTCTGTTCCCTTCTATTTTCAATGAAATTAGTGTGACTAAGGTGGTTTGGGTGTATTGATCACATTTTCTGTCACACTTTGATATCTGACTCTCTTTGATACTTACACTAACATGGGCTGCTCTCCCCTGCTAGATGGGGACCTCTGACTTGTTCGATTAAGAGGAGTGCAATTAATAATTGTGCTGTATATCTGTTTATTACAGCCCTGATGAAGTCTTATGGAATATCATCCTTAGACGAAACACGTGTTGGCTTCTTTTTTATCGTATGAAGGCTGTTCTTTTATGACCCGATGAATTGGAAATAAATACTTTGTTCTATAAAAGTCAAATATGGACTTGGATTTCTTACTGAACACTAAGGCGCCTATTGCTTAAACAAGTCTCCTGAGGATAAATGCCAAAGCCGTGATTACAGAGACCTTAATAAGAAGATGCAGATTGGACAAAGCCCTTATCCATAAACACACTAATCTGTGATTTTCAAATTACTCCTATGAATTGGAATTGAAGTTTCTGATATATTCAGTTTGCTCAGGGAACTACTATCGTTTTTCTGTATAGTTGCAATTGTTATCAATTGTAGGTAACAGCGTTGGGTGGTGGCTGTTTTGTTCCCTTTGATGCAATCCTTGTGATATTTTTGTTTCTCTTTTACTGTTTTAATCACTATTTGTTTGCGCAGGATATACCTCACTGCCCATCTTTTTCCTAAATAATGTAAAGGTCTGATTTGGATGTGGGACAATTTTTTCGGTATGATCGTGATGGTAAGCGTGTCCTTAGTTACTTAAGGAAGATTCAATGTAATGAGTATCTTCTTCTAGATGCCTGTTTCAGTATGATGAATGTGCAGCTGGCGAGAAGTTATAAAGAGAAGTAAAATCAGTAATTTGCGCCTGGTTAGTCGTGCGAAATTATGCAATGTTTTTCAACCGGTAATGCAATAATGCGTGTACAGCGATCGTAGTAAAGTCACGTTAAGTGTGACTCACTGCCAGTCTCATGTGTGTTGTCCGAGGCAGCAAAAATGATCTAAGCGGCCATATGCGAGGTCTAAAGATTGAGCGGAATGACAGATTCGCAGTGGGTAGACCACACTGTTCAAGGGTTGCTCATGTGCAAATGCACGTAATCATGCCACGTTTGCTGTGACGCTGGACTGTTCCTTGAGGATTCGCCGACAGCCGTGTCATTTCGTTACATGATAGAATGTGTCCGATTGTGAATATACGTAGGTTAAGTGATGGTGCACAGGGAAATAGAAGCATTGCCAATATGTTAGAAGTGTGAAATTGGGTTAATATTGTATTGAAATAAAAATAATGATAAGGAACAAATACCTTTTGAAGGAGGACAATGCGGCTCCTTCGGGGTCACAAAGGATTCTCGCTCTGGGAAAACAGATAGTTGTCTATGAGGACAGGCAAGGTGGGGTGCAGACGGTGGGTGACACAGGGAGATAAAAGTCATGTTACCTTGTTGAGCTCCTGGTCGTGCTTGTGCTGACTCTGTCCTAATAGCCCCGGAATTGGTTACTGTGGGCGGGAAGTCAGTACTATTTTGACCTCATGGATGAAATCGAAATTGAAAATAGACAATGGTTATGTGGTGATACATTATGAAAAAAGACTTGCTTTGTTAAAATGATAAAAAAAATTGTAAGAAGAGTCTATGTGAATCATTCCAGATATTACTTCACAAATTAATTAAGAAATTATTTTACTTAAGTGTGAGAGTTGGAAGTAGTCACCTATAGGAGGTTAACTCAGTGAAGATTGTGATGGCACCATATGTTGTGACGGTGTTTATTTGTTATGAGACCGCTGTCATTGCTCAGAGGTGAGGTGCCTTTTATTAGTACAGAGCAGGGTTTAACCCCTGGGGGCGACGTGGTTTTATGCATAGTTTGTAATTTTGATTTATACTCATTATTATGTTGTGACTGGGCCTTTCAGTGTATTGCAGAGAGCCAGGGTATATTGTCATTTAGGCCATGGTCATAGGTCTTCAGACGGTAGACCCTCCGCTGTTCCTTTTCAAAGAGGATGCGCTCTGCACTATTGTTCTTTATGGGAAGGGTTTCCAAAATGACCCATTGGATGTCTTCGGTAGTGTGTTTCATGTTGAGAAAGTGAGTGCTCATCCGGGTGGAGGAATTTCCCGTATTTGATGTTACTCCGGTGCCCACAAATCCTCTGTTTTACTTTTCAGCAGGTCATGCCAAAGAACTTAATGCTGCAGGGACAGGTAATCATGTAAATGACGCGAGTAGTATTACAATTGGTGTGGTATTTTATCGTCCATTTAAAATTTTCACTTAATTTTAGACTCTTGGTAGTTTTAGTGAGTTTGCAGACCGAACAGGATCCACATGGGTAATAATCAAGGATGGGTGGTAAGTTCCACACTGTAGTCACTGTTTCTCCTAGGGGTATTTTTTGTGATGGTCTTGTGTGGACTAGCAGATCTCTGATATTCCTAGTTCTTTTGTTGTCAAACCTTGGTTTCGGCCAGTTTAATGTTCCTGATGTAAAGATATGCCAGTGCTTGGAGACTGTACTGTAGGTTGTAACACACGTCAGGACATCTGGGTTGTTTTCTTTGTTGTTAGTTTCTAGGACGTTGTCCCTGTGTCGGTGTTGTGCTCTTTTCTGACATTTCCGTATGACTTTGGATATTCTTGTAGTCTTAGCTTTTGGTTCAGATATTTTGCTTGTGCCTTATAATCCTGTATGTTGTTGCAGTTTTGCCTGATGCGCAAAAATTGAAGTATCCTCTCTTAGAGGACGAGGATGAAAACGGTTGTAGGACAGCAGATTGAGTTTTGCTGTGGGTTTGTAGAAGGTTTTTGTGTTGATGTTACAGTCTTCTATGTAGATGGTAATGTCCAGGAAGTCCAGTTGTTGTTCGCTCACTGTGTAGGTGAACCCAAGGAATTAATATCATGTATTTAGCCATTGATGAAATTCTGGTAGAGTATTCGGTGTACCCTTCCAGATCAGTAGCACGTCTATGTAGCACTTCCAGAATAGAATCTTAGTTCTGAAGGGTTGGTGTCGCTTAGGATGTGTTTGTCCTCGAACGTACTAACATAGAGGCCTGCCAAACTTGGGGTGAACGTACTCCCCATGGAAGTACTGTGTGTTGGAGGTACAGGGTGCCTTCCTATTCAAAATAGTTTTCTGTCAGTGCCAGATGACAACGTTCCCTGATGAAATGTCTTGGGGTGTTGTGACTCCATTGTTCTTTAAAAAGGATATCTTCTATGGTTTGTATAGTGGCCTTCTGTGGCAGGCTCGTGTAGAGGCTCTCTATATCGAGCCCTACCAATCATGTCGTCCCTTCCTGAAATGTCTGGTCTTTGAGTTGATTCAGGAGATCCTGTGTGTCTTTTAGGTATGTGGAAGTATATTGTACCAATGGTTTTAGGTAGTGGTCAACAAATTGGTCTTGAGTGTGAATTCTATAGAATCTGTAATCTCCTAAAAGAGCCATGCATTGTTGGTTGCAGTCAGTAGGACTATGCCCCCCTCCTTGGTCCGCTGACTTGATTATAAGATGATCTTGTTGTCTTAGTTCTTGGAGGGTCAGACGTTCATTTTTTGTCATATTCATGTATGGTTTACCTGTTCTTTCTTTCTTTTAGGTTATCTACTGCTTTGAAAAGAGCCTGTTGAAAGGCTAATATTTCTACTAGTGTTGAGGTGTTTGGGGGACAGAAGGTCGATTTTTTTATGTAAGTCTGTGTCTCCATCTTTTGTGAGATTTTCTTTGTCTTTGAAGAAGGCTTTTAGTTTTATTTTGCCTTTCAACAGGCTCGTTTCAAAGAAGTAGATAACCTATTGTTTCAGGTATTGGTTCCATACTAGAACCATTATCCCAATTTGTCGACCACTACCTAAGACCATTAGTACAAAATACTCCCACATACCTAAAAGACACACGGGATCTCCTGAATCAACTCAAAGACCAGACATTTCAGGAAGGGATGACACGCATGGTAGGTCTCGATATAGACAGCCTCTACACGAGCCTACCACAGGAGGCTACAATACAAACCATAGACGATATCCTCTTTAAACAACAATGGAGTCACAACACCCCAAGACATTTCATCATGGAATGTTGTCGTCTGGCACTGACAGAAAACTATTTTGAATATGAAGGCACATGGTACTTCTAAGGGCAGGACATTCGCCCCAAGTTTGGCAGGCCTCTAGTACCTTCGGGGACAAACACATCCTAAACGACACCAACCCCTTCAGAACTAAGATTCTATTCTGGAAGCGCTACATAGACGACGTGATAATGATCTGGAAGGGAACACTGAATACTCTACCAGAATTTCATCAATGGCTAAATACACAAGATTAATTCCTCAGGTTCACCTAAGTAGTGAGAGAACAACTAGACTTCCTGGACATTACCATCTACATAGAAAGCGGTAACGTCAACACAAAAACTTTCTACAAACCCACAGCAAAAAACAGTCTGCTGTCCTACAACAGTTTTGATCCTCATCCTCTAAGAAAGAATCTTCCTTATAGACAATTTTTGCGCATCAGGCGAAACTGCAACAACAAGGAGTCTAAAACTAAGCGAAAATTTTGAATGGACCATCAAATACCACACCAACTGTAATACAACTCACGTCATTTACATGATTACCTGTCCCTGCAGCCTTAGGTACATTGGCATGACCAGCAGAAAAGCAAAACACAGGATTTGTGAGCATGGAGTAACATCAAATGCGGGAAATTCACCACCCGGATGAGCACTCACTTTCTCAACATGAAACACACTGCCGAAGACATCCAATGGGTCATTTTGGAAACCCTTCCCATGAAGAACAATAATGCAGAGCGCATCCTCTTTAAAAAGGAACAGCGGTGAGTCTACCGTCTGAAGACCTATGACCATGGCCTACATGACAGTATACCCTGGCTCTCTGTAATACACTGAAAGACCCAGTCTCAACATAATGAGTATAAATCAACATTACAAACTATGCATAAAACAGCATAAAACCACATCGCACCCAGGGGTTAAACCCAGCTCCGTACTAATAAAAGGCACGTCACCTCTGAGCAATGACAGCGGTCTCATAACAAATAAACACCGTTACAACATATGGTGCCATCATAATCTCCACTGAGTCAAACTTCTCTAGGTGACTACTTCCAACTCTCACACATAAGTAAAATAATTTCTTAATTAATTTGTGAAGTAATATCTGGAATGATTCATACAAGTCTTTTTTCATATTATATCATTACATAACCATTTAGTCTTTTTTCAATTTCTACTACATCCATGAGGTCAAAATAGTACTGACTTGCCGCCCACATTAACCAATTCCGGAGCGATTAGGACAGAGTCAGCACAAGCACGACCAGGAGACTAGGTAACATAACTTCTATCTCCCTGTGTCACCCAGCCTCGGCACCCCACCTTGCCAGTCCTCATAGACAACTATCGCGAGATTCCTTTGCGACCCCGAAGGAGCTGCATTGTCCTCCTTTAAAAGGTATTTGTTCCTTATCATTATTTGTATTTCAATACAATATTAACCCAATTTCACACTTATAACATTTTGGCAACGCTTCTGTTTTCCTGTGCGCCATGACGTAACCTACGTAATTTACAATCAGACAACTTCTATCATGTAACGACATGACCCGGCTGTCAGCTAATCCTCAAGGAACAACCCTGCGTCACAGCACACGTGGCATGATCACGCGCATTTGCACATGAGCAACCCTTGAACAGTGTGGGCGACCCACTGCGAATCTGTCGTTCCACTCAATCTTTAGACCTCGCATGTGGCCCCATAGATCATTTTTGCATGCCTCGGACAACACACACGAGACCGGCAGTGAGTCACCATTAACGTGATATTACCACAAACGCTGTTTGTATTACCGGTTGAAAAAAGTAATGCTGCATAATTTCTCATGACATACAAGGCGCAAATTCCTAATTTTACCCCTCTTTATAACTTTGCGCCAGCTGCACGTTTATCATACTGTAACAGGCATCTACAAGAAGATACTCATCTAAATCGAGTCTTCCTTAAGAAACTAAGAACACGCTTACCATCACGATCATACCGAATAAATTGTCGCACATCCAAATCCGACCTTTACATTATTTAGTCTGGCATCCCACTCGCATTTTGGGTGCTGCCACATTACATTGATAAATATGGCTTCGAATTTTGAGGATGTCTCAATATGAATCATGAGTATTAGAACTCTATCTTCGATATGATACCACTCACTAGATCCTAAGAATGAAATGCATTGCATGTACCACCATTTACAGCGCTCTGACATCCTCACTACTATAGAGGATGAACCTCACCCTACAGCTGTACCACACCATTTTATTCATAAGCTTCTATAGATATTTTAAAATATGAATCATTCTTTCCCGGTTCCAGCATAACCAAGTTTTTTTTTTTTTTTAACTTTGTTTATTGAATTTTGTACCAAAACATTACAGTCATACAATAACCATAAGCGATATTCAGTGGCATTTCAAGGTCTAAATCATCACAGCAGTACATCCATTGCGTTTCCGGGGGGCACGTGAACAGCAAAACATAAAGTAGCATGAGTCTTGGCGCAGGGACAGGGGGCATGAACAGCTGGCAGCAGAGCAATACACAAGTTAAGCGATCGATGTAGACGTGGGGGTCCCGCGGGTGGAGCTCCCCCATGCATTATGCCTCCCCCAAGGCGTGACCGCTGCCCATATAGCACGTGTAACAGGCATGCAAACCAATCAACATGGCATGGAAATCATGGAAGAGGGATCAGAGTGGCTGCTCAGGGAGAAGGGGAAGCCAGGGGACACATGAACACAACCCTCACCCCCACAGGTCTGCAACAGCTCATCCGTCACCTTGCACAGGATGTGCGTCAAGAGCACCAGAAGTAGTGTCGTCATGGGCCAGAGGGGGGAGCATCCTCCGTCAGGGCTCCCGGGTATTGCAGTAGGTAACATTGTAATGGTCCCCAAACATCAGCGGGACGGGATCGAGCAGGGAGCAGATCAGAGTATGTCAGTATCTGCTCTTGGCAGTAGACAAGGTCTTTAAGCCATTCCTTAAATTTCGGGGCCCTCCCCCTACCCCACCGGCATGCTATACGCCGTTTCGCCAACAGCAGCGTCGTTGTGACAAACTTGCGGCTCGCTCGCAGAATATGTTTGGTATAACCCAATAGCGCCTGCACCGGTTCGGGCTCAAGGGGCAGGTCCACCATCTGCGAAACGGAAGAATACACTTGGGTCCAGTAGGTCTGAATTGCGGGGCAATCCCAGGATAAGTGTAGGAAGTCTGCATGTGGGGCATGACACCTCTCGCAGTTATCCGAGTTCTGCAGCTTAAATTTGTACTTGGTAACCGGTGTGCAGTACAGGCGGTTCAGGAACTTAAAGTGAATGACACGGTGTCTACTGCTCGCAGAAATCTGCTCTGTCTGTATGCAACAGTACGACCACCTGTCATCCCCCAGCTCCAGCCCCAACTCCCGCTCCCACTCCCCACGGGCCCGTGAGGTGTCAAGTGCAGTGTCAGAGCGAACTGTGTGGTATAGTATGGAGACCAAGTGGGAGGGCGAGGACGCCTGTAGGACTCTATGCAATGGACCAGTGATTTCGGGCTCCGCCGGAAATGTCTGCAATATGGACCGCATTCCATGCCTCAACCTCATGTAGGTGAAAAGCTCCAGAGGGGTAGGCGCGTACCCGTCGAAGATGTGTTCCCGGTCGCGGAAGCGCCCAGCAGAGAACAGATCTCCCCACCTCTGAATCCCCAATTTGCGAATCAAGTCTTGGAACAATCTTTCTTGTAGAAGGGGCAGCTGCGGGTGGTAGGCAATGGGGAGAAGGGGCGAGTACAAGAACGAGCTCGCCACTCGCTTAGATATCTCCAGCCACGCCCGCACCGTTCCCTGCAAGGCGTTATAATCCGTGATATTATGAGGGAGAGTACTATGCAGCAGGCCGCGCAGGGGCAGAGGAGCCGCCAGCCAGTCCTCCGCAGCGAGTTGGGGCATAAATGCAACGGGGTGGAACCAGTAAAATGCATAGTGCGCTTGAGCGCAATAATAATATAACTCCAGGTCCGGTATATCCAAACCCCCCCGCGAGTAGGGAGAGGTCATCACAGCCCACTTCAGCCTAGGTCTCTTCCCACCCCAAACAAGCCGAATCAATTCCGAGCGTAGGCGAGTGAAAAAATGCCGGCCCGGGGGGAAGGGAATGTTCATAAACAAATATAAAAGTCGAGGGAGCACTACCATCTTAATCAAGGCGGCACGTCCTGCCATCGAGAGGGGGAGCGCAATCCAGCGGTCCACACAGGAGGAGACTTGTGTCAACGCCGTACCGTAATTAGATCGCATCAGTTCCTCCCTGTCACGAGAAATCTTAATGCCGAGATATTTTACGTCAGACTCACACCATTCTATGGGATAGTCAAGTGAGAACTTCCGACATCCGTCCGTCAGATGGAGGATCTGAGACTTTGACCAATTGATTCGTACGCCCGACATCTCACCGTACGTTATGAATTCCCGGAGTAGCGGGTTCAGGTTATTTTGGGGGTCCCGCACATACAAAGTAATGTCATCTGCGTAGAGCGACAGCAGAAGCTGCCTCTGCTCGCAGATCAGCGCCCGGTGTTGATGACGCTGTCGCAACCGCGAGGCGAGGGGCTCCAGCGCCAGCGCAAACAAGAGAGGGGATAAGGGGCACCCCTGCCTGGTCCCACGGGCGATTCCAAAGGGCTCCGATGTCCTACCGTTGATCAAGACCCTGGCACAGGGGCCACCGTAAAGGATAGCTATCCAGCCCAGGAAAACCAGGGGAAAACCCATACTAGTCAGCACCGCTACCAGGTAATCCCACTCCAGGGAGGCAACGCTTTCATCGCGTCTAAAAAGACGGCCACCATCTGGAGGCTGGGGGCCACATTCTGCAAAGTGGCAAACAGCGTGCGCAGGTTGTGCGACGTTGCCCTGCCTGGTATGAAGCCCGACTGATCCGGGAGTACTAGCCCCTCCATAAGGAGCGTCAACCGGTTAGCCAGAGTTTTAGAGAGGATCTTTGCGTCACAGTTAAGGAGGGACAGAGGCCGGTAGGAGTCAGGGGAGGTCGCCGGTTTGCCCGGCTTCAAGAGGGAGGTAATCAAGGCCTCTCTCATGGTAGGGGGGAGCTTTCCCAGCGTGTGGGCTTCCTCAAACACCACTTTCAAAATCGGGGCAAGGATATCTATGTACGATTTATAAAACTCGATCGGGAGCCCGTCGAGTCCCGGGGCCTTCCCCGAGGCCATTTGCATGATGGCCTCACGAATTTCATCAATCCCAAGCGGTGCCATGAGGAACTTCCTCTGTGCATCAGAGAGCCATCCCAATGTGATCTCCCCCAAATAGGGACCCAACTCCGGCGGTTTAGTGTGAGCGGAGGAGTATAGTTCAGTATAATGAGCAACGAATGCTTGCATGATAGACCGGGTGTCCCTATGGAGCTCCCCCGAGCTACCCTGGATCTCGAGGACTTGGTTGTTAAAACGGGGCGGCCGGATTGCCCAAGCCAGGTATTTACCCGGGCGCTCCCCCTCCCCGTACCTACGAGCCTGAAAGTATTTCCCCCTGAACCGAACCTCTCTGTCCGCAGTTTCTTTATAGTCGTCAGTAGTTCCCGGAATCGGGCCTGCGCCCCAGCATCAGTGTGAAACGTGGGGGCAGTCTCCAAGTCTTTCAGATCAGTCTCGAGTTTACGAAGGGTGCTACGCAGAACCTTGAGGACCCCCACCCCTTTCGAGATGCACAGTCCTCTAATTGTGACTTTAAAAGCCTCCCACACCACGGCAACACTATCCACCGTGCCACCGTTGCGCTGGAAGAAGCTCTCAATTTCCTGTGCAATTTCGGACCTGAAGACGTCGTCCAGCAGGGCAGTTGGCTGCAGTCTCCACGACATCGGAGAGCCAGCAAGGTCAGTCAATTCAACGCTCAGCAGGACCGGGGCATGATCGGAGTATGTACGAGCAAGGTGTTTTACACAGCCTATCGTGGGAGCAAGCCCCGGGGAAACTAGGATATAGTCCAGTCTCGCCCACGTGGAGTGCGCGGCAGTCCAGTGCGTGCCCTCCCTTGTCGCCGGGTGCCTAGAACGCCACGTGTCCAGTAAATGACGCTCAGTAAGGAGGTCATGCACATATGCCTGCGAGCGGGAGTAGTGGTGTGGGCCAGGATTCGCCCTATCCCTCTCGGGGTCAACAGCTATGTTAAAGTCACCTCCCCACACTAGGTAAGTGGAACCGATACGTAAAATCTCTCCCCATAGCGTTTGAAGGCAAGACGGATCATCTATGTTGGGACCATAATAGCACACCAAAGTGAGCGTATCCACGCCCATGCGCCCCCAGACAACACAATACCTGCCCTCCCGATCCATCCGCTCGCCCATGTGCACAAAAGGGGTATGTTTCCTAATGAGGATGGCCACCCCACGCGAATAGGTGGAGTAAGAGGAGAAGGTACGGTGCACAGCCCAACGCGACGCAAACAACACCGGCCTGGAGGGGTCCAGGTGCGTCTCCTGAAGAAAGGCTACCCCTATGTGATGCCTATCCAGGTATGCCAGGACGTGTCTACGCTTTCTGTGGTCTCCCAAGCCCCTCACATTCCAGGACAAAAAGTTAAGCTGCCCAGTAGAGTCCCTACGTGTCTGCGGATCACTCATGGAAAACAAGAAGACTCAAACACAGCAATACAATGCAACCACCGCCCCCCGAACCATGTGAAGCAGACAATGCCATCATCGCCACATCCCATTCAAAACTAGCATACATACCAAATCCCCAACTCCCCCCCCCCCACCCACAGCAGCATCCCAAACATGCTATCTGGACAGTCCCCCTCCCCCCCACCCCGAAGCAAACTCCTTCTATAGCAAATGCCATATTGGAGCAACATGTAAACTTAAAGTCAAGTGGGTAATACCCTTGGGAGGACAGTCTAGGTGAATACACAGTAACCCCTCGATCCAGAAGAATGCGCCCAGCCCGAGGGCCGGACCCTCTCCATGGACAAAAGGGCGCCCAGCAAGACGATGAAGTCCTGAGAGTCTAGAGCAAGCCAAAGAAGTGTTGAACTCCGCTAACATCCCCTCACAGTGAACACAGCTAGGTCCATGGGTCCCTATATCAAGTCCCACAATGGCAGACACGCGCAACACCTTACCAGCTGACAAGCAACAGTCTCAGAGTCGACAGGACAACGATCCAGCACCATCATCCTGATGCCGGCGAGGAGGGGCAGTCCTGGTCACGTTTCTTGAGTCGCTTCAAGAACTCCTCCGCCTGTTGGGGTTTAGTACAAAAAATTTGTTTCCCTTGATGAGTGATGCGCAGGCGGGCCGGGTAAAGAAGCGCATAGTCAATTTGTGCAGCACGCAGTTTGTGCTTGACCTGGACGAATTTCTTCCGCTCCTCCTGAACCACCGGGGTGAAGTCCGGGAAAATAGTGAAGGTTGTGCCGCCATAGGATAGGGTCTTCTTCTCCCTCGCCGTCCGAAGCGCGACATCTCGGTCACGGAAGTTCAGCAAGCGTGCGATAATAGGGCGGGGGGGAGCCCCCGGCGGCGGTCTCAGGGCCAGAGATCTGTGTGCCCTTTCGACGATGAACTGGGGAGATAGGGAGTCCATGCCCACCACCTCTTGCAGGAGACCCTCCACATAGTCCTCCATCTTGCCCGTGTGGGTCGATTCCGGAATGCCAATTAAACGGATATTGTTCCTCCGACTGCGCGCTTCCAATTCCTCATTTTTGGCTGCTATTACATGGAGGACTTTGTCCATGCGCGCCACAGTGGCAGACAGTTCCGTTGTTCGATCTTCGGTGTCTGAGATACGCCTCTCCGTCTCCGTGAGGCGTTCGCCATGGCTGTCAACCTTATGCACAATCGAGTCCATGCGGGATTGCATGGAATCCATTTTGTCCACTATGGTCGCTAGACTTTGCCGCATATCCAGCAGTATGGACTTGACATCCTCCCCCGGTGGGGCCTCCACCGACGTCGACCCCACCGCAGCGGCCTCCGGTTGCGACCTGGTCTGCTTCTTGGGCTCGAAAGTAAGGCGAGGCTGACGACTGTCCGGCTTCCCCATGGCGGCGCTGCCAAGCTGCCCACAGCAGGATCGAGGGCGCGCTCGGGTGAGCCTCGAGGGCAAGCAGCAAAGGGGGGGAGCGGCAGCTCAGGGGAGGGGGGAAGCCTCCAGATCGTACAGCGGGTCACAGGATCAACCACAAGCACCCAGTTCAACCCCCTCCACCTGCTACGTGGGACCCCGCTGGGGACCAGCTGCCGCTCCCGGGACCGATCGCGATCCCCCAAGCTTACCCCTCACCTCCACAGCGGGTAGCAACACTCCTTAAGCGACCAGGGTGACCCCTGCGCGGATCGCCAGCAGGGAAGAGCCAGGTAGGTGGGGGCAAAAAGGATCCAAGGCGAGCCCCACACGCAGGACCCGCAACCGTGACTCGCCAGTCAGGGGGAGACAGCATGCACCGCCGTCCAGCGCCCTCAGGCCAATGGCTCCCTTCTCAGTCCCGTCTCTCCCCAGCGCGGGCTCCACAACGCAGGCTCCGGCGCAGGAGGGCGCAGTCCCTCCGGGCCCCGCACCTCCTCCGATCCGCCGATCCGTCGGACAGTCAATCGCCCCCAGTGGGCAGGCAGCCAGGCACCAGCGGGGGGGGCGAGAGATCCGCCAAAGCTGGTGCGAACGAAGCAGCACCACGCCGCAGCAAGGATCCGGCGCGGGCAGGGAAGGCGGCCGCCGCGGCCGCGACCTCAGCCGGACGCGCCACTCACCAGCGCCCGCGCCCGCCGGGCATCACGCTGCCACCCAGGTCGTCCTCTCGCCCCCGGCCAGGGGTATCCAGTGTGGGCTACAGCGACCCCCGCAGGCACGCCGCAGGGCCGCCGCCCGCAGCCTCGGATCCGGAGGCGAGGCCTGTCGCCCACATGGGAAGCACCGGCCTCACGCCACGGCAGCCTCCCGGTCGCGGCTCCAATGGGACGTCCGCCACAGCCGGCGCAGCTCGCAGCGGCTCCCTAGTCCGATATCGCCGGGCCACCAAGGATGAAACAGCGCTCAGGTTGCGGTAGGGATGTCGGGCCGTCTACACAGGTCCGTGCAGGCAGCAAAAGACGACTGTCAGGAAGGATTATGAAGGATTTCGTCGCTGGGCTGCGGGAGCTTCACCCGAAGGCAGCCATTCCGCTGTGCGCCACCTAGCGCCCCTCCAGCATAACCAAGTTTATTAAGTTAATTGTGTTAAAATAGAACATAATAATACCTACATCGTAATTTATGAAATGTATCTACGAGTATCTCTACCTGTACTGTCTTTTATTTCTCCAGAGTTATAGACTAAATCAGCAACTATTACTCTAAAACGAAGACGAGCGAACGAGCTCGATGAAGATTGGTGAGTAACCTACTTACCTGCCATAGGCTATTCTTGATCATAGCCAACCTCGATCTGGTCCTCAAGAAGGCCCACAAACCCGTGAGGGCTACCAAGGGCCGAAGCATGTCGACCTTCAACGATCTATCACCAGCTACAGTGGAACAGTAGCACTTTCATCATAGAACCACCTCCACACCTTTTAATCTTGCCCCATCCTCAGTAATTAAAGTTCCAAATTGAGGACAGGAGTTATTTTACTTGCACTTAGTTTCCCAACTTTTGCACTTTTTATCACAACTGTCATAAAACCAGATGGTCCACCTCCGGGTGAAAAAAAGGTGATCACTTGGAGAACCCAGTGTTCGAGTGATAAAAGACCCAATGATGAGGCTATTCACATAGCTGACAGGGCGGAGAATCAAGATATACCGCACCACTTGTCTCATGTGAATGAGGGCTTTCGATCTACCAGAACCCTAGACCCTGGTAATAACAGAATTTGTGATTCATTCTCCTTTGATTTCTTTGAAGCGGTATTACCTCACAACTTCAAAACCACTTCGAAAAATAACAGTTCTCATTTATTACTGAGTTGCAAGTGCTTTTTCCCCAAAATATGTTGAAAAAAGGACAGCGCGAAAGGGCCTAAGGGTTAATGTTCTAGAGTATAAACGTTGGTTATGGGTTAGAGATTAAGGGGTAAAGATCAAGAGCTAAAGAGATAGGGTTAAGGGTACAGGTGTAAGTGTTAGGTGTTAAGGTTTAGTGTATGAAATTATGTGTAAACTGGTACGGTTTTGGGTATCCATTATGCAGATATGGGTTGAAAGGTTAAACATTAATGATTTTGGTATAGGGTTGTGGGTAAAGGGTTTGGGAAATAGGGTGAAGATGTTAAAGTATGGGGGTAAAGGGTATAGCAGCTAAGGATGTGGCATAATTGGTAACGGTTGAAAGCTGTAGGATTAGGAGTGTAGGTTATGGGGTTATGGTTTTATGGTTTAGGGTATAGGTGTTAGGGGATATATGTATAGAGGTTAAGGTATGAGGCTAAGAGGATCGGGTAATAGGGTTAAGGGTTTCAAGTATCAGTTCAAGGGTTTGACATATAGGGCTAAAGGTATATGTTATGGTTAAAGGGGTTTAGTTATAGGGTTATGATTATAGGGTTAAGGACTTGAGATAAAGGGTTAGGGTAAATGGTTAACCACTATTATTCAATGTATTTAGTTTCACCGTTGGAAATGTGTTATGGTGTGTTCATGATGGTTGCAGTTATTTTTAGCGTATCTGTTGAAAATAGAAAAAAATTGAAGTCTTGCTCTTTTTACCTAATTAATTTAATTGGAGCACACTACAGTTTTTAAGTGATGCAATTAGGAGACTTAATAACAACCTGATGTTATATTACAGTTAAATAAACTGAAGTAGAAGCCCCGAGCTGGAAAAATCCTGCTAGTTTTCAGCCAATTGATAATGCACCATTCTTGACAAAAATAACGAAGTAAAGCAGAGGACCAAGTTGCAACCACTGAGAACAAAAACAAAAAAAGTCATGAGTATAATGCTTGAATTAATCAGTCACTGGTAATTTCTCTGGGTCACATTCCATTCCTTTATTTTTTGATCACTGTGCGACTACAGACTTTGACCAACCATATGCAAATCAGACTTGGTTCTGATTCAATAAGAACAGTGAAACCCAAATTGCTAAGCTAGGTCCCTTACAACCTCTTCCTGATTACTCAGCTGGGAGGTGTGTAGTCAAGGCTCCATTTATTGGCGGCCGCAGCCATCTCCATAAAAGCACTCTCTCCCAGTTCTTGGCTGAATTTTTTAGTATAATTAGTAAGCAATAGCAAGCAACTCGTTTTTATTCTGCCCTTCTCTTTTTCTTGTACCCATCCTGGTGCGCGAAGGTTGCTTGGACGTTGCACTCTTTAATAGTCTCAGCTGTTTTAGTTGGTGGTCTGATTTCCTTGTATCCTGGGGTTGCCTGGCTTTTGTTTAGCGTTTTGGTTTGCAAAGTATCAAAAGAAGTAAGAAACCTTGGAATTACCATGGACTCCAAACCATCAATGAATGCCAAAGTGGACAAACCAGCAAGATCAACCTTCGTTACTATAAAAACTTTGTGACGCATCTTCCCCCATCTGGAATTTTCTCACAAAGTCCAGGCTACTACCTCTCTTGTTCTGTCTAACCTCGATTACGCCAATAGCCTCTACCACGGACCATCTTTAACAACTATGAAAAGACCACAACGGATTTAGAACTCTGCTGCCAGACTACTCTTACATATAAAGGCACTAGCCAACATCTCGCCTGCCTTTAAAGCTCTACATTGGTTACCGGTTGCCAGAAGATCCACATTCAAGCTGCTTTGTATCTCCCACAAAGCGATACATGGAACAGAAACGCTGTTCTTCAGGAATAAAATCAGCAAATACATTCAACAAAGGAACCTTAGCTCTAGATTGGCACCTCACCTCAAAATCCCACCATACAAGAAACAAGCATTGGCATAGCCAATAGGTCTCGCCTTTGGGACCTTATAAGTGTTTAGCCATGCAACACTTGATGTTGCTGCACCAAGGATATTGTGCTGTATAACTTCCACACAATATCCTTGGTGCAACCTTATCAACTGTTGCATGGCTAAATACAAGGTACAAGGTTTAGCCATGCAACAGGTGATATTGTTGCATCAGGGATATTGTGCTGCAAAACTAAATACTTATAAGGTCCCAAAAGCGAGACCTATTGGCTATGCCAATGCTTGTTTATGTTAGGCCCGGGGAGATAAAGTGATTTGCCCAGAATCACAGGATGTTCAGCGTTATTGCCGAGACTCAAACACGGTTTCCCAGATCCGAGGTCGACCGCCCTAGCCCTTAGGACAACTCCTCTCCTCAATGAGTCGCAAAGGGAATCCTGCCTATTAATGAATCAGGATTTTTTGCTACTGCTTGTGAACGGTGTTTTGGCACAGCGGCTTATTTGTACATCAGCTGCAGTGCAGAAATGGGTTGTACGAGAGAAGATCGACAACAACATCGACAGAATATTGTGTCTAAAATATCTTCTTAAAAAAATATTCTGTTCCTCTGTATTTGTGTGCGAACGATATTTTTGACACAATTTTTAATCAACATGATATTTTTGATTCGATATTTGTGTCATTCACCGCAGAACTAAGGGTGGGTTTCACATTTGTACATCAGGCCGATGTTTCTGTTCTTCCTGTTTCATTGTAAAGGAGTGGGGTGCCAACACTGTTACACTGCGAACCACCGATCTAATCAATGGCATAAGACTGCTCCCTTAACAAGCGTGCAACGTGATATGTGTGGTCTGATTTGAAGAGACAGATTCATGACCTAACTAAGAAAATGTTGAAAACCTTCGATCCATGATTGGACCATTCACCTGCACATTAAACCTTAATTTTTTTCCAGCTGGCCTTGGGGTTAATTCATAATCTGAGTTCGGCACGGATAATGAAAGATTTAGATACGGATGATCACCTGTAGGAACATATCTTCATTAGCAGAGTGCTTGGGAGATAGATGGCGGGGTCCTTACACTATAGGAACAGCAGAGGAAAAGGATGAACCAAGCAAAGCTAAACATGAAGCGTTGTTAGAGGATGCTAAGACATTATGTTAGCAGAATCAATGAATCTGTGTCTTATAAAGCGCGACGACTCACCCAGGAGGGTCTCAAAGCGCTGCAAAAAAGGTTGATTGGCAGTTAGAGTTGCTGCAATAGCATTGGTGCTTTTAATGATAATTGCAATTAGACAACTATGGCGCTGATTACTTGTGGAGCGATATCCAGGTGCTCTGTTTGCGCACCCAGCTATAATATTTCCAGATGCTAAAACCAATGGTGGGACCCCGCGAATATGAGGTTTTTCCAGGTTCCATGGTATTTGATTGTGTGAGATACCGAAACCAGTATTTCTGCATTCAAAATGATGGATCATGAATCGGAATAAGAAAATACTGGTCTGTAAATCTGTGCAGATGCAGGAAAATAGCACTGAAGTTGACTACCTTATAGGCGGATGTGCACATGTGCAAAAGCAATATGACATCATTAACAGTGAACACAGCAAATGGCTGAAGTGGGCTGGCCCACTGCTCAAGGCTTAAGCTAGTGGAAGGAAGCAAATGTGAATGAAACTTGACTCTTGAATAGACAAATGGATGCAGCAGATGTACCCCACACCCCTCTAAGAATATATTGTATTATGTTGTTTTAAACATTAGGCTGGCGAGGCACTAAAATTTACTCTAAGCCAGGCCTGATTCAATGCCAGACCTGAAAACAACCTCAAAACATACAAGTAAACAAAAACGGGAAACAGAAGGTAGAGAGAGAATTGTAATTGACCTAGAAAATGTCAGAGGATCACTCCCATAGGTAAAGCAACTCAGGCAATGTTTGATACAGGAGTTAGTTAAGGACCACCCTGAAGCTGCCACAATTTAAGGGAGAGTTGAAGATACACCACTACAAAGAAGATAGACGCATGAATGTCATGGACATACCATTTAAAACAGCATTTTGCATTATGCCAATAGGGCTGCATTGAGGTCCAACAAACGTGTGGGCCATAGCGAATATTGCCTAGACAAACTAAGCCAACTAACCCTGTTTACTTTTGGTATAATCGCGGCACGTAAAGCGCGGGTGCCGTGATTATAGCAAAAGTAAAGAAATAGAAAAAAACATCTATTTCTTTACTTTTGCTATAATCGCGGCACCCAATCGCGGCACCTGCGCTTCACTTAATATTAAAAGTGAAGCGCGGGTGCAGCCATTATAGCTAAAGAAATAGATGTTTTTTTCTATTTCTTTACTTTTGCTATAATCGCGGCACCCTCGCTTCACTTTTAATGTTAAAAGTAAAGCACGGGTGCCGCGATTATAGAAAAAGATCTAGTTCTTTACTTTTGCTATAATCGCGGCACCCGCGCTTTACTTTTAACATTAAAAGTGAAGCGCGGGTACCGCAAATATAATGACCCGTGAAAGACAGATGGCGGCTGCGCACGTGCACGCTCGCGTGAACGAAAGCGCTAGGCCAGCCAAAGCGTGGGGTAGCAGCACTTTTAAAACCCACCTACAAAATGTCTCGCAGAGCAGCGCATGCGCTGACTCAGCGAGACCTAAAAAAAACATAGGTGGCACATCCTTCTTTGTTCAAGCAGCCAAACTATGGCACTCTTTACCCCCAAGCATAAGATCCACGGATAAACACCTTATCTTCAAAAGACTAGTCAAGAGTTTGCTCTTCCCCACATAACCACCATACTCAAACATAAATATACAGCATATCCCTCTGTATATAAGCATTTATCTGGATTACAGATGTGTATCTACATGTGTATTGCTTTGTATAAAAATGTATAATGGTTTTTAAATATATCGATATTTGTTAGTTCTACTTAACAAATGTACATCTTACTTATAGTTATAATATTCTATGTTAAACATGTATATAAGTGACTGCATAAATAAGTAAACCTTTTATCATAACTATTTGATATACAATTGCTTCACTATTGATTAAAAAAGCAAATAATAAAAACAAATAAATTAACTTGAAGTACAGCAACACTTGAAAGTCTGAGTTTATTAAATACAACTTAAATCTAGACATATTACCTTCCTTAAACATGTATACCTTCCATGTACTAATGTATCTTTATATTTATTACTTTGCTTCTAATTCAGCATCTCCAATGCACAACCCTACATCTCACCCTATACCTCTCGCTATATATCCTCTACATCAACTCTCATCCCAAACCCCAATCCTACTGCAATAATACCCCAAATAAGCCTTTCTAGACTGTTCCCTCCTCTACCCCTCCTTACATCATCTCATACCTCTTTAGCTATTCAGGTCTCCCAAACAAGCCTTTCTAAACCGTTCCCTCGGACTCTTCCCCTTCCACTCCCCCGTTACTCATCCCAAACCTCCTCCTACTGCTATGAACTACAAAAAAACCCAACTACTTTCTAGACCTTTCCCTCTTCTATACCTCCACTATCCTTTTTCAATCCAAATAAACTCACCTATCCACCGCTCAAATTATTTTCATATTCTCCTATACTAATTCCCCACTAATCCTGTTTGAGCTCCGGAGTAGCATCCTTATGTGTAAACATGTGTAAAAGAGGTTGGTCATGGACTTTTATTAAGGGTTGGCGAAAAAATTATCTAACTTTTGCAATAACTTCTCCCTAAATACGACCCCATCTCTAACAGTCTCAGGGAGCTTCACTGGCTCCCGGTCCAGAAGTGCATCTAATTCAAAGTGTTTTGCTTTGTGCATAAGGCACTGTATGGAGGAGCGTCTCTGGACCTTCAGCAACTATTTCGCTGGCATATCCCGCGTCGTGAACTCAGATCGGCCAATAAAGGACTAGTTCAGGTCCCAAAAATCAGTAGAGCCAAATGGGGGGGTAGAACCCTCTCCTACGGGGCAGTCAAACTTTGTAACACAATGCCGATCTCATTCAGACTACAACCTAACAGAGTTCTGTTTAGGAGAATGATCAAAACCTGTCTGTTTCCAACTATATCCTCCTAATCCTGCCCACTACATACCAGTTACCACTCTCATTACAGCTCAGCGCCAAGACGCCTCGGCAATAGTAGCGCTTTATAAATATATTCATTCATACCTTCTCTGATATTCCATATAAAGGACCATTTTCAGTTTCATTATTGCTGGATTCACCCCTAAGTTTGCTCTTCAATCACTGCTTAAATGCATAAAATGGAAGATGTAATTTTGGCTTTCAAGAATGGATACTAGGGATGGGCAATAACATTCCGAATTACAATAAAGGTTTTCCATTAGTCGCTGCAGTACTGGAGAGTCTAAGAACCTGGATGGCATGATTCACTAATGGTGCACACAAAGTACTTAAAATGGTTGTTGCAGATTACTGTTCTGTATTTCCTTTGTAAGGTGCACAGCATCAAAGTAGAGCATAAACGTGGCAATACGTATAATCATCACCAGTCTAGTCTGTAAGCTAGATTTGTATTGTGGTTTGAGGGTTTGTAAAGAATGACTGGGCAGTGGGATAGAGGCTGGCAGGTTCGATTATACTGTACACGCCACAAAATGCGCCATTTTATGTGCACGTTGTGTAATAAAAATAAAAACCTTTCATTGAAAAGACATTTTCCATCACATTATTTTGTGCCATAATTTCTTTAATAGAGTCTGATTAGCACAAAGTAGCCAGTTTAGAAATAAAAGAATGGCTTGCGCTGCTCCCGCCATATAAAACTGATGAAGATTGCAACTGTGTGACACAAAATATTGACAAGATAAAAAAGTTACCCTCATCACAGCATTACTAAATTTTAAGAAAATAACTGAGGAATCGTCTACATAATACATTGCACAGAAGACCCTCTTCTTTTCACAAACCTGATTGGGTACGTACACATGCCAATGGAAAAATTATGATAAACCAAGCAAACTCCGGCAATGATTTTGAAGACCCAGAAATGGATGGGAATGTCACATGCAATAATAAAACTCTTGATTGGAACATAAGGGAACATTCCTTTGATGCAACTGAAAACTGGCAACACTTAATTTTGAGACGCATCTCTCCAGGAGAGGCACAAAGCCGATGTGAGGCCAGATCAGGGACTCTTAATCGGGCTTCACCAAATTCTAGAGTAGACACCTTTTCTGCCTGACAAAACCAACACAGTCAAATGATGCATTCAGAGTACTTGTGAATGGCAAAGGATAAAGCATGGTGCATTTCACATACCAAAGAGAAAATGCAGCTACTAAGACAGAACAACCTCATCTCCGTTACCATTCTATGTGTATGTAAAAGTTTGACGGACATACAAAGTTTGAGAGACTGAAACCTTTGAATTGTGCACTACTACATAGACCAACTTTTCTCTAGGCCATTAGATTTATTCTCAATGAAGGCCTCCATGCACCTTTAGCTTTATTGTCTAAATTTTACATACAAGATGTCCATAGAAATTTGTTTAAAGGTGACTTAAAAGTGATTATATACACAATACAATATAGGTGTTCGATTTCAAATAGTAAAAGGCAGATCATAAAATCCTACTTTGATCCTATTTATAAATTTGCTTTCCTTCTCTTGAAGCCAAGCATTTAGGCATTCCCTGAGATGTTCCCCCAGCCCATGATTGTAAGCTAGAACTGTAACACCCACGTGGATCATCCAAGTAAGCCACTTCATGAGCTGAAAGAGACATTTGCTGTGTGATGATCTTTCCAGTTTATCTTTTGTTTCGTAAGTCAGTGGAAGTGAAATCAAGAATGTGGAGAGCAGATGCCAGGGCAGCGTACAGGTGCGTAGTGCTGAAGCGGAGACAGTATACAGGGCTGCTTGTAGGAGATGACAGAGAGAAGGTCTGAAATGTAAAACAAACATGTTTGAGAATAAAACTATTACATATATATGTCTATAAACTGACAACTTCCAAATCTTACAAACCACCCCGAACGCCACCGCCAGATTCATCCTGAGCACCCCGAGAAATAACCACATGTCTCCACACCTCAACGATCTCCACTGGCTCCCAGTCCAAGAACGATGTTAAGTTCAAACTACTTACCCACACTTACAAAGCACTCCACAACCCCGATCCAGCTTTCCTCAACCACCACCTCAACTTCTATCAACCCACCAGACAACTGTGATCTGCATCCCAGGCATGAGCACACCTCCCTCGCATTAAGCTCACCGGAAGTGGAGACCGTTCCTTCTCATACCTCACATGCAAGACCTGGAATGACGTCCTGAAACCCCTCAGAACCTCCCTTTCCTCATGGGCATTTGAAGGAACCTCAAGACATGGCTCTTCCAGATGAAACAGGCATGATCTCCTACTCCCCCCTCAGGCTTGCCCTAATCAGCATCTGGATACCCTCACAGGTGATTAGTTGCGCTCTACAAATTCACATAACATAACACAATCTCTCCAAGTTAATTTATATTTCTGAAAGATTGTATCAATTGGCTGATAAAATGGAAAAACCTGGAATCTAATCACAAACGGACTGTAATCCATTCAGTCCGCTACTTTGAGCGCAGTGGCTCAAATAATGTTCATAAAGGATAGCATGGATCAAACTCCCTCTGGGCAGTGGCGGCTCCTCCGCTAAGGCAGACGAGCATCGCCCCACTGCTTTGGCTGCAAGCTGAATACAAAAAAACAAAATGATAATAACGTTCTGTTATTCTCATTTTGCTTTTTGTATTCAGCTTGCAGTTAAAAGGGTGGGGCTGGGCTAGTGGTGGCAGTATGACGCTTTGGCCGGCTGTCTCAGGCCAGCCAAAACGTCAAGCGCACTGTGCATGTTCTCCACCCAGGCTGCGCTACAGCCTGGGTGGAGAACATGCCCAGCTTGCCAGCCCCCGTCTGTGCACCGAATCAAGGCGCTCTGACCAATCACAATATTGCTAAGGCAGCATTGATATTGGCCAGGGGATTCTGGGAGACTGTATGCTTAGCTTCCTGGTTCCAGGCTGCTCCAGAGAGGACGGAGGAGAGGCAGCAATCGGTGGTATGAAGGTAAGTGGTTTTTAAAAAAAAATATTCACCCCCTCTTTCGGTCTCCCGCCTCACCTCCCTTTTTGGGTAGCAGCCTCTGGGTGCTAGGGAACACAATCCATTGAGCTACAACATCTAGGATAACGGAGAAGGTGAGTACATTGAAAACCTGTTCATTGTTAGACCACTACAAAGAGATTAAATGGTTTTGAAAGGTTCTGTTTTAGTTCTTGCAGAACGTTTTTTGAGCAGCCAAAGCAGAAAGGCAGCCTTCAGATGATCACAAATCGGAAATTAAGGCTGAGAAACTGTTTGGCACTTACAGGGATTGTATGTGTATAGTGATTTATTTTTAAGAGGACAAATAGACATGGGGGTAAGCTTACAGTGCAAGGAATAATGAATTACATGTGGAGGTTTGATATTTACATTTGATCCAAGATGCAAGGTGTCCTGCTTTCACTGCCAGAACAAATCTGGGCTGCTATATTTTTAATCACATCAAGTATTTTGTGGGAAACTAAGCTACTGTAGAATGACACAGCCCATACATGCACAGAGCATACAGTTTAGAATGACCAGGTTGTCTAGGTAGTGGAAAAAGCAGCAGTATCTTTCTTAGCTCAGTTACTAATAAACTACATGAATAAATAACTGGATCAAAACATATTTATATTGGGACTTAAGGCCAGCTAACATAGTACCCAAAAGTGATACACTTAGGCCAGGATTACACATTTGGCAGTCTTCCTGTAGGAAAGCCACCGTGGCAGTCCCAGGAAGACCGCCAAGCCTGTGGTGAACCTGCCCGTTGGATTCAGAGTTGAATCCAGGGCTGGCGTGCGCCGCAGCGCCTCCAGCATGTCAGTGCACTGTGTGGCATGCACCATTTCGTGCATGCCACATGGTGCATGCACAACCATGCACTTTGGGGGGGGGCACATCATGTGCCCCCCTCGCATGCACCCCAGTGAGCAGATCTGTCCTGGGGCCCTGTCGGGGGCCCCTTTCAATGCCTTTCCACCAAGCATTTCATGGCGGGGTCCCCGCCATGAAATGCTTGGTAGAAAGGCAGGTCGGAATCTGCTCGACTGTGCCAGCATCGGCGCTGCCATGCTTCCAGCCTACTTTCCCACCACCACGGGATCCTGGCAGTGGTGGTAGTCCCACTACCACCATCGTAATACAGCTGTCGGACCGCTGGGGTGGTGGCGGTCGGACTGCACCCGCGAGTCGGCTTTCCCCGGACCGCTGTACTCATAATAAGGCTCTTACTTTCTTCTGAACAGTGGTTTAAAACCTGTGGCGGAACGAAACTTGAAGGGGGCCTACTGCAAAGTACATGCAGAGGCCCTTCCATGCTCCGGATTCAGTCTGAAACTCTCACCCCTGTGGTCTATCAGTGCCAGAGGGCCCCAGGAGCTCCGGCCCACCCGCACTATGGGTGCTTTTGTTACACCACTGGTTTAAACTCACAAGTTTGGCAGAAAGGCCACATTTAATTCATTATAACCATGGTATTCATAGTACTTAAGAAAGCTTGCCCCTATTTTATTTCTGTATAGATAACACAGCTGCACCTCATTCATCTTCCAGCATCCTACAGAAAAGTTGAATACTTTTCAGAATGTCCCGTGACATTGAGTTACTTGTACTGCATGAGCCAACAACATTAAAATGACATAAAATGTTTTGAGACATGACGTATTTATTTATGTGTGTGTATATATTCACACAAAAAACAAAGGTTAAGGTGACAATATAGTTAGGTGTTGTCATAATATAAAAACAAATGTTTAAAAACCTAAACAACACTGAAATACACCAGTTACAGTCTACTAAGCTAACTAGAACTTGCGCCCAAGAATGAGTCACATAAGGACTGGGTAGTTTAGAATTAAAATTGCTTGGGTAACTTATAAATCAAATTATTTCAATGCCCAGTGGTATCCCACTTTTATAGGAGGAACAGAAGCAGAGCTATATATGACTTCTCTTTCTCCTCTACAGTTTGTTGGTATTCCTCCTCATACAGTTGGATTTTTTTTTAAGAATACTGTGTGCGCCATTTCTTCGCATAAGATAGCACCTTGCATGTCTCTCTGTACCCCTCAAATTCGATTACATCAATGTAAACATTCCTGCCATTTAATTAATTTGACAATTATCAGACAAGGTCCCTCTTCAAATTTGTTTAGAATGACAGCATGCCTCTCACGATAGGAAGATGCTTTAAAAGGCTGCCAGAGCTAACCCATGACCTGTGGCAGCTGGCATGTAAGGAAGGTGGTAGGGCGGGGGGGGGCAAGTACAAAAAAAAGAAAAACAAAATCATTCCACTTACCTTCTTCCTGGCGCAACATCGTCCTCCTCGCTCGGGTCGTCTCTCCTGTTGGGCTGGCAGGCTCCAGGAAGCTGCCCGAACCAATCCTGGCCCTGCCCTCGTGCTGCATGAGAGCAGCGCCAGGATTTGGAGAGAGTGACCTCTCTCACCACTCCTGAGGGCACTGAACCCTATGCTGTCTCTAACCCAGCCGTCTTAAGACAGCTGGGTTGGAGAGGTTTAAACTGGGAATATCTGGCTGGCCATCGCAAGACGGACGGGCAAAACGACATGCGCACTTTAATCCTAAGTGCTGTGCTTATCACTGCTTTCTGCTGCAGCCTGACTTGCAGCAGCAGAATTCAGAAAGCCTAGCCCCGCCCTGACGCTCGGCTCAGGAAGGGGGTTTGAAAAATAAAATGGTAATAAATTATCTTTATTACCATTTTCTTTTTCTTTGGAGGTAATTTTTTTAGTGGGGCAACGCTCCTCCTCCTTAACGGAGGAGCCACCTCTGCACATGACCCAAATTATAATAGCAGCAACTGCAACCTTAATGCACTGGCTGATACAAGAGTGCTCCTTCTAAACCACTTGAACACTTTTCTACCGGCCTGAAACGTAGGCAGGATAGGTTTTAAAACTGTCAGTTAGCAAAGTAACCCTACTACAAAAATCAGGAAGCTTCAACCTTGGTGCACAGGACCTTCAACCTGAAATTGCAGATGACAGCAGCCATGCATCAGTGTACATAAAGACTGTATGCTGAGAGTCAGAAAGTCTAGGACCGCTACTGGGTGCGCCCTCTTTTTGATAGCTCAATCCATCTACTAAGGTGGGCAGATGATGACTCCAAAAAGGCCTAGAGATTAATTCTCATTTATTTTTATTTATTTAAAAAGTTTTGCATAGCACGAACATGACCCAAGAGGGTATCAGAGGGCTTTACAGAAGAGGTGTGACATAAAAAGGGTGAGACAATTGTGGCAAAGCAATATACAGCAATGGGAACAGGAACGTAAAGACAAAATAATGGGGATATCGGAGCCATGACATTGCATAATAACATAAGTAGGCAGCGGTGCAAAACAAGTACGGCCGAGACTAAGCTTTTAGCGCAGAGAAGTACTCATAAATAAAGTTTTCACTTCCCTTTTGAAGGATTCTATTGATGGAATCAGTCTAATTTCCATAGGTAGGGAGTTCCAGATTCTCGGGGCAATACCTGAGAAGGCTTGATTATAGGTTTTCATTTTTTTTTTTTAATTCCTTTGGTTTAAGCAACAAGGTACTGGAGCTCCTTGAGGAGCAGGTACCTCCCGAAAGAACTAGCTTATTTGCAAGGTACGGAGGAGTGTTGAAATGAAGTGTTTTGTGGGTCATACTGGCAAGTTTTAGTTGTATCCTAGCCTCGAATGGTAGCCAATTTAGAGATTTCAAATCCGGGGAAATGTGGTTGGTTTTCTTGGAGCCAGTATTGATCCCAGCAGCAGCATTCAGTGACACCCTGAGAGAGGCCAGACTGTACCTTGGTAGACCACAGAGGGTTGCACTGCCATATTCCAGTCGAGAGATAACTAATCCTTGCACAGCAAAATTTGAAGTCATCAGGGGGAAGGAAGGGTTTTAGTTTCTCAAGGATGCTCAATTGAAAGTTCACTCCTTTGGTAGATGCGCTGATGTGCTCTTGCACATTCAAGTGCTTATCCAGCACTATTCCCAGAGATCCCGTAGAATTTATGATATGTGGTGTGCAGTTGAGAGCTGAGAGATTTTCCATATATTTCTCCAAAATGAGGGATTGCTTGGGAGGTGAGATAAGGAGGAATTCTGTTTTGAGAGCGTTCAGTTTGAGATGGTTGAAGGTTAACTAGTTTTGGGTTTTGTGCAGAGTTCCATTGAGTGTCTTGATATCGTCCGGTGAAGAGATTTTCATGTACAACTGATTGTCATCCGCATACATGTGATAATGTATTTTAGATACTTTGAGGATTTCAGTTAGAGGTTCAATGAATATGTTGAAAAGAGTGGGAGAGAAAGATGACCCTTGGGGAACCCCCAGAGTGCAAGGACTGGGATTGGAGAGGGTTTGATTGGTTTTAACACTTTGAGTTCTGGTATGGAGAGAAAAAAGGCAAATCATTTTAGTACTGAGCCAGAGAACCCCATCCCATGTTCCAAAGGTTTCAGAAGGTTTTCATGTTTGACAAAGTCAAAAGCTGATGAGAGGTCAAGCAAGATTAAAAGGCAGGATACCTTTCTGTCAAGCATTGTTAGAGCATCGTCAACTATATGCGTGATGGCTGTTTCAGTGCTGTGGCCCGGACGAAAGCCTGATTGGAATTAATCCAGCAGTTGGAATTCCTCAATGTGGTTACACAGTTGTACCTGAACACATTTCTCAAGGAGTTTTACCAGAGTAGGGATGTTTGTGATTGGTCGGAAGTTATTCAGATCCTCCGGGTCAGCTGTAGGTTTTTTTAAAATAGGCAGCTCCAGACCAGACTTTAAGCAGTCGGGGATCTCACCTTGAAGAAGGAATGCATTAATAATTTTGGTCCAGAGAGGGACTAGTGACCTTATCATTTCTTTGAAGAAATTAGAGGGAATGGGATCGTTGAAGTGATTAGAGGGTTTCAGGGTATAACAAATGTTGAGAATGGATGTGTCGTGGAAGGGAGACAATTGACTCCAAAAGGCATTGTTTTTAGGGGAGTGACTAGCAACAAGCTGGGGCTGCGAAGGTAGGGGGTAGTCTGGTAAGAGTGGTAGATCCAACAGGGCAGACCTTAGATCAGACTCGATCTTGTTAGATTTTTCAAGGAAGAAGGTGGCAAAGTCCTCGCAATTTGGTTGTGGACTGGACATGAGTGTCGATTGGATGATAGAGTTGTTGGATTGACGTTTAATCAGATCAAACAGCATTTTGGGGCGATTTTTGGCTTTGTCAAGTTGGCTTCTGAAGAAGGACGCTTATGCCGTTCTGATGTGTTTGTTGTCCATACTCCTTCTCAATCTGAGAAGCTTAAGGAGTTCGGTCAATGGAGAGGATCTCCATGCACGTTCTGCGAATATCAGGTTGCATCTGTCTGAGTTTAAGCTGTCATTGAACCATGGTTTGGAATCTTTTTTGGACTTTCTTTTCAGTCGTAGAGGTGCAATTGCATCCATGACTTTCAACATGGAGTTGTTGTAATGTTCAGTGAGTTTGTGGACGTCGGACATGACTGTAGGAGTAGGCAGGGACAGATTACAACGGGATATGAGCTTGTTCACATTTGTATTTTACAACAATCTTTTCCAGTGTCTCTGTTTCTTGGGTTGGCATCTTTTGATGTTCCAATGTTCTAAGATGAGGAAGGTGATATAGTGGTGGTCCGACTAGTCACAAGGGGTAATCAATTCCAACTGAATTGAGTTGGGATTGGAGATGATTAGTTCAAGAGTCGAGCCTAAGTTGTGCGTTGGGTTGTCACAGAATTGAGTCAAGTTGAGGTTCGCCAGGAGGTTTTTAAGACTATTCACAGCCTGATCATTCGGATCATTCCAATTAAGAATAAAGTCTCCCAGGGGGAAAAAAAAGAGAGAGAGAGAGAGAGAGAGAATATGTTTCCAGTGCTGTCATACATGATGTCATAGACCATGTCATGAGTGATACAACATATGAGGTCATACGCAGAGCATGGTGGGGCAGAAGTTAGAGTTGGCTCCGCTAACTATAACTGGTGAATTTCTGTGGGGGGTTTTAGTGCAAAATGTTAATGTTGGTACTGACAATTTATTTATTTTATTTATTCATTAAGGAGTTTTATATAGCGCTGGCCTGACCCAAGGGTATTGGAGCGCTTCACAACAGTTTTTGAGCAAGAGTCATACAATAAAGCAGTATTCTACATATAGATCCGGAAGTCCAAGTGTGCTGAGCAACAATGGGGAGAGGGAGGGTGGAAGGGGCAACAATGGGTTGAGGGCGGGTGTGAGGGGCAACAATGGGGAGAGGGTGGGCAACAATGGGGAGAGGGAAGGTGGGAGGGCAACATTGGGGAGAGGGAGGGTGGGAGGGCAACAATGGGGAGGGGATGGTGGGAGAGGCTTCAACTGAGAGCGGGAGGGACAGCAACCTGAAGTGGGGGGAACAGCAACGGGAGCAGGTGGCCTACCAATGGGGAGAATGAGGGGCAGCAACAGGGAGCATGAGCGCCAGCAACGGGAAGCAACAGGGAGGAAGAGGACAGAGTGGCAGCAACAGGGAAGAGTGTGGAAGGGTCAGCAAGGGAAGGGGGACAAACAGCATTCAAAGGAAAGGTACACAAGCACGAAAGCAAAGAAGGGGAAGCTCACAAGGGGGAGCTACATGGAGGGGGTGGGAAAGAAGCCTACGAGGGAGATCTATGGAAACACATGCATTATCATTGGAGTGTTTTACTGAAAAAGAAAAATACAGTTCATGAAAAGTATGCAGTGGAAGGACATAAGTAAAAGGCTATTCTCAAGGGGAGGGACGAACACAGAAGAGGAAGGCAAACCCACAAAAGGCAATGAATAAAAAGGAAGCAATGAGAGTGACAATAAAGCCAACCAATGGTACGCAATAAGCAGGCTCTAAGCTCAGTACAAGCTCACAACGGAGCGGGTGGGCGGGAGGGGTAGCAATGGGGAGCAGGTAGCAACGGGGAGCGGGTGGGTGGGCAGGAGGGGTAGCAATGGGGAACGAGGGGTAGCAATGGGGAGCGGGTGGGTGGGCAGGAGGGGTAGAAACGGGGAGCGGGTGGGCCGGAGGGGTAGCAACGGGGAGCGGGTGGGCGGGAGTGGTAGCAACGGGGAGCAGGAGGGGTAGCAACGGGGAGCGGGTGGGCGGGAGGGGTAGCAACGGGGAGCGGGTGGGCGGGAGGGGTAGCAACGGGGAGCGGGTGGGCGGGAGGGGTAGCAACGGGGAGCGGGTGGGCGGGAGAGGTAGCAAAAGGGGGTGGGTGGGCGGGAGAGGTAGCAATGGGGAGCGGGTGGGTGAGCAGGAGGGGTAGCAACGGGGAGCGAGGGGTAGCAATGGGGAGCGGGAGGGGTAGCAATGGGGAGCAGGAGGGGTAGCAACGGGGAGCGGGTGGGTGGGATGGGTAGCAACGGGGAGCGGGTGGGTGGGAGGGGTAGCAACGGGGAGCGGGTGGGTGGGAGGGGTAGCAACTGGGAGCGGGTGGGTGGGAGGGGTAGGAACCGGGAGCTGGTGGGTGTGCGGGAGGGGTAGGAACCGGGAGCGGGTGGGCGGGAGGGGTAGCAACCGGGAGCGGGTGGGCGGGAGGGGTAGCAACGGGGAGCGGGTGGGTGGGCGGGAGGGGTAGCAACCTGGGGTAGCAACGGGGAGCGGGTAGGGTAGCAACGGGGAGCAGGTGGGTGGGTAGCGTAGCAACAGGGAGTGGGTAGGTGGGTGGGGTAGCAACGGGGAGCGGGTGGGCGGGAGGGGTGGCAACGGGGAGCAGGTAGGGTAGCAACGGGGAGCTGGTGGGTAGGGTAGCAACGGGGAGCAGGTGGGTGGGCAGGAGGGATAGCAACGGGGAGCGAGGGGTAGCAACGGGGAGCGGGTGGGTGGGCAGGAGGGGTAGCAACGAGGAGCGAGGGGTAGCAACGGGGAGCGGGTGGGCGGGAGGGGTAACAACGGGTGGGCGGGAGGGGTAACAACGGGGAGTGGGTGGGTGTGTGGGAGGGGTAGCAACGGGGAGCGGGTGGGTGGGAGGGGTAGCAACGGGGAGCGGGTGGGTGGGAGGGGTAGCAACGGGGAGCGGGTGGGTGGGAGGGGTAGCAACGGGGAGCGGGTGGGTGGGTGGGAGGGGTAGCAACGGGGAGCGGGTGGGTGAGCGGGAGGGGTAGCAACGGGGAGCGGGTGGGTGGGCAGGAGGGGTAGCAACAGGGAGCGAGGGGTAGCAACGGGGAGCGGGTGGGTGGGCAGGAGGGGTAGCAACGGGGAGTGGGTGGGTGGGCAGGAGGGGTAGCAATGGTGAGCGGGTGGGCGGGAGGGGTAGCAACGGGGAGCGGGTGGGTGGGAGGGGTAGCAACGGGGAGCGGGTGGGTGGGAGGGGTAGCAACGGGGAGTAGGTGGGCGGGAGGGGTAGCAACGGCGGGTGGGTGGGAGGGGTAGCAACGGGGAGCGGGTGGGTGGGAGGGGTAGCAACGGGGAGCGGGTGGGTGGGAGGGGTAGCAACAGGGAGCGGGTGGGTGGGAGGGGTAGCATCGGGAAGCGGGTGGGTGGGAGGGGTAGCAACGGGAAGCGGGTGGGTGGGAGGGGTAGCAACCGGGAGCGGGTGGGTGTGCAGGAGAGGTAGCAACGGGGAGCGGGTGGGTGGGAGGGGGAGCAATGAGGAGCAGGTAGGTGGGGTGAGGGAACCAACGGGGTGATGGTGGGTGGGAGGGTGAGCAATGGTGGGTGGTTGGGTGGGAGGGGTAGCAATGGGGAGTGGGCGCAATGGGGAGTGGTTGGATAGTAGGGAGGGAGGGGTAGCAACGGGGAGCTGGAGTAGCAACAGGGAGCAGCAACAGGGAGCGGGTAGGCAGAAGAGGCAGCAAAGGGAGTGGGCGGGAGGGGCAAAGGGAAGCGGGTGGTCAGGAAGGACAGCAATGGGGAGTGTGAGGGTCAGCAACGGGAGTGGGTGGATGGAAGGACAGCAACGAGAAGTGGGAGGGTCAGGAACTGGGAGCGAGAGGGGCAGCAACAGGGAGTGGAGGGTCAGCACCAGGGAGCAGAGGGTCAGTAACAGGAAGCGGAGGGTCAGCAACAGGGAGCGGAGGGTCAGCAACAGGGAGCGGAGGGTCAGCAACGGGGAGCGGAGGGTCAGCAACGGGGAGCGGGAGGGTCAGGAATAAGGAGCGAGAGCCAGCAATGGGGAGGGGAGGGGGCAGCAACAGGGACGGTGAGAGGGGCAACAACGGGGAGGGCGAGAGGGGCAGCAACAGGGAGTAGGAGGGCTGAAGGGCCAGCAATAGGGAGCAGGACGGGCAACAATGGGAAGCGGGAAGGGCAAAAATAGGGAGAGGGAAGGTGGGAGGGGCAACAATGGGGAGAGGGAGGGTGGAAGGGGCAACAATGGGTTGAGGGAGGGTGTGAGGGGCAACAATGGGGAGAGGGAGGGCAACAATGGGGAGAGGGAGGGTGGGAGGGCAACATCGGGGAGAGGGAGGGTGGGAGGGCAACAATGGGGAGGGGATGGTGGGAGAGGCTTCAACTGAGAGCGGGAGGGACAGCAACCTGAAGTGGGGGGAACAGCAACGGGAGCAGGTGGCCTACCAATGGGGAGAATGAGGGGCAGCAACAGGGAGCATGAGCGCCAGCAACGGGAAGCAATAGGGAGGAAGAGGACAGAGTGGCAGCAACAGGGAAGAGTGTGGAAGGGTCAGCAAGGGAAGGGGGACAAACAGCATTCAAAGGAAAGGTACACAAGCACGAAAGCAAAGAAGGGGAAGCTCACAAGGGGGCGCTACATGGAGGGGGTGGGAAAGAAGCCTACGAGGGAGATCTATGGAAACACATGCATTATCATTGGAGTGTTTTACCGAAAAAGAAAAATGCAGTTCATGAAAAGTATGCAGTGGAAGGACATAAGTAAAAGGCTATTCTCAAGGGGAGGGACGAACACAGAAGAGGAAGGCAAACCCACAAAAGGCAATGAATAAAAAGGAAGCAATGAGAGTGACAATATAGCCAACCAATGGTACGCAATAAGCAGGCTCTAAGCTCAGTACAAGCTCACAACGGATCTTTTGCAACCAGACAGCTTGCGCTGTCTGGGGGTCTCCATCTAAAAACCTGTCTTCCAAGAGGGAGAGGCAGAAAGTGTCACTTCAGCCTGGTGGCATCCACCCTGCGTCAAATCCTGCTCAGAACTGTTATGCGCACGTCTGGTCAAGAAAAAGCAATGCCACAGAAACAGCTACTTGTACAGGCCTAATGGCACGGAGATACTCCAACTGTACAATAATTATTATGCAGAAACAGTTCAAATATGGTATTACTATTAAAAAATATGCCTAGTACAATTCTTTACTCTCTAAACACAGTTTAAAAATGTTATGCCAATTTCGACACCCCTGTGAAAAACGGTGTCCCTTTCAGGCATTAATTACACATTGATATGTATAGAATATGCAGGTGATTTATAAAAGGTAAAACATGTTCTTTTAACATATCTGTATAGTTAACTTACCTTGCTTTTGTGAAATAGGCCCCTTCAATTTTAACTGAGTGATATTGCAAGGATATGACATTTCTTATTGTGATGTGACTTCCTGTGAAGTAATTGTGAATTATGTATGGTAATTAGCACCCCATTGTATTATTAGGACGTGTGCCCTTATGAACATGCTGCACACATTTAAATGCTCATTAAGTTTGCTGTCACCTGTAAACATCGTGTTGCTCGCTTGTCCCAGAGCCGCACCACTCCGTAGTAGGAGGATCCGCTGGCTATCATTTGGTTTCCATCGCTCTGTAAACAGTACAGGGCACTGTCATGCGGCTCCTCCCACTCAATGACACATTTCCTGTTGGAACAAAGTACACAGGATTTCGCTTTAATCCACAGGTTGACTTCAAACGCATTGCTCGTTCAGCCAATGTTAACCCCACAAAGCCAATGGAGATTAAACTGACAGCAGCCTATTGAACGCGAAAAATGGGCAAATACCTGCCTCGCTGAGGAACGGCCACTTTTTTACCCAAACACAAGCATTCTCTAAAAAACAGAGATCCCTTATTCACGGCGCTCCTCGCAGGCCTTTCTCCTCCGAGCTTGAGCGCCAGAGTCAGGTGAACCTGAGACGCTGGCGGCCTTCCGCTCGCAGAGCCCAGGTAACGCGAGCCGGCTTCAAAGGGCGCAGCAATTTACTTTCAGCAACTTGTTTCCTTCGATTCAGGCGTCCCGTGACCCACAAGCGTGATTCACGGCGCTTCGGTACCTTTCAGGTGGGGTTAATCGAGTTTCACATTTTGTCAGGTGTGCCGCTACTAATTACACTACGAATAAAAACTGGACTTGGGAGTTATAAATATAATATCACAACAGCGCCCTGTTCGCAGATAACAGCGTCAACGTCTACGACAGCAGCTCAACTACCCCCAGTGTATTTGGAATAGAAAAGATATTTGTTACGAACCTTTTACTATCGTTGACGCTTTTTGGTTCATCAGTGAGCTCCGTATCTATTGGAAGTGCACATTTATGGAGAAAATAAATATGAATTTTACCATTTGATTGACTATTGTGTATTGAAATGCAGGTAAAGTACTACTAACACTTTTCCAAAATGGAAATAAAATTGTGTTTGACCCATGGAAACCTTTCACCACAAAGTCCCACCCCCCCACCAATCAAAGTGAAAGAAAAGCAGATGTACTAGCAGCACCCATGGGCATCGTTTATTGTGGGCAGAAGTGACATTGTCTGTGTGATGTCCGCATCTTCATCATTCCTGTATCCACCGCTCTGCGGTACTAATCTGCCAAGCGTCAGGGCACAGGCGTGCATCATTTTGTATTTTTGCGTTTATCGATCCTTTGTGAGGATCGGGGGCATTTTTACTGCTTCAGGGTCGATTTGCCTCAAGTTCCTGCATTAGGTTCCTGCTGCATCCCACTGTTTTCTGCAGACGCACTGCACATGCACATGTTCTTTTTGCATTTGTCACCCCGAGTGGGACGGTATGCCCAGACGTGGGTCTCGTGCTCTCCATGCCACTGGAGTCAAGCTATCCTGGCTGAAGAGGGGTGAAACCCCAACACCGGTCCTAGGATGCTTGTTTCCAGTCCAGGGAGGACCTGGCTTGACAGTTCGGGCTGGACTGTTCCCATGGGGCACAGGGTCAAGACTGATTTGCATATGGCTGGGTCCAAACTGGAACGGCATGGTGAGCAAAAAAACGATGGATTTAGGCCCAGATCTCTGTACTGGGGTGAATGTATGACATTGTTCTGCATTCTGTCCATCAATAGTTCTTTTTGCATTTGTCACCCCGAGTGGGAATCAAGCTATCCTGGCTGAAGAGGGGTGAAACCCCAACACCGGTCCTAGGATGCTTGTTTCCAGTTCAGGGAGGGCCTGGCAGTTCGAGCTGGTCTGTTCCCATGGGGCACAGGGTCAAGACTGATTTGCATATGGCTGGGTTCAAACTGGAAAGGCATGGTGAGCAAAAAAACGATGGATTTAGGCCCAGATCTCTGTACTGGGGTGAATGTATGACATTGTTCTGCATTCTGTTCATCAACAGTTCTTTTTGCACATGCACAGCACAGGAGCACACTTGGCAAATTATCATGGGACATGGATCAGTGAGCATCAAGCACATCTTCAGCTAAACATCAACATGGATATAATTAAACATCTTTGGAGACATGGATATAATGAGACATCTTTAGGAGAAGTGTTGCAGGATGTTCAGGTGTCTGGAAGACCAGCAATAATTTACTGTGTGCTCTGGGTCACACAGAAGTATGGTAGTATTAATAAAATGCCTGATATTATCATCATCGTTATTTCTTTTCATTGAGAACATTCAAGCCAATGCCGTGCAATCGTTGTGTTTTCTGTTGCCCTTCCTTTCACCAGGCCTCTGTGGTCAGGATAACCTTCCACTACGGGCTGAACATGGAAGCTCTCGGTACCTCACGATGCACAAATAAACATTATCGTACGGTCTTATAGCTCGCAAGGGTGCCAAGGCTCTTAAAACATCAAAGTCTAATCCTGACGTCTTCGACAATGGCTCTTAGAACTCTGGAGTTTGTAGATTTCATGTTCCCATTCTAAACAGGGCCTAAAAGCCTCAGCATGCACAGGAATGCAAGCTACAAACCGAGGGGCGGAAGAACGCTTCTGAAGGCACCAGGGCTAAGAAGCCGGACTCTGACGGGTTACGGTCCTTTCCGGGTCTCTCTTACGGTCCGTTTTCTCGTGTGTACATGTTGTGCTCTGTAAACTACTTTGAGCATCAGCAGGCAGTATTGAGGCGGCATGTGAACACAAATAATGTACAAACAAAACCTTAATCTATGGGCAGCAAAGGAATAAGATTTTCAGAGGATTTTACATGCCTGGTGCGCTAGAAAATCCACATCTTTACTTTAAATGGGGTTAAGCGAGCATACATAAAGGAAGCAGATTTGCCAATCAAACTAACATTAAACAAGCACTGGCAAAGCCAATAGGTCTCAGCAATGCCCGAATTATTGGCCTTGTCAATGTGAATGCCTTTTAGCCATGTTGTCTAGCAGCACATCTGCGGTTCAGCATGGCCAGGGCCGGACTGGCTGTAGCGGGCACCGGGCAATCCCCCAGTGCGCCACACGGGTGGGGGCCGTTTTTGTTACAGTGCCGTTTTTAAAGCATAGCTGCAAAATCGGCCCTGTAACAAAATCGGCCAAAAACCATCCCTAGCAAAGAGCTCGGCAGCACCCCCAAGCCCCCGGGGGGGGGCGCGAGCACTTTGCCAGGGCCGGTTTTGGTTCCCAGTCCGGCACTGAGCATGGCTGAACATCGCAGGATGTTGAGCCAAGGCAGAGTCTCTTTGCCCCCGTCCCCCCCATGTTGAGTTTATTGTCCTGCCCCTCCTAGCACAAAAAAGTGCGATGAAGTGGCCTGCGCTGGCCGCATCATAGCACTTTTTTCAGTGGCAGTGATAATGAGAAACGGTTGAGCTCTACAGTGAAGCGAGGATGTGGCGTAATGGTCAGAGTTGCCGACAAGGGAACTGGGGAACCAGGTTGGAATCTCTGGGTTGGCTGAACAATTTGTGATTCTGGGCCAATAACTTACGCTTCTCCCTGCCTACTACAATGAATATAACATTGTGTAATGTAACTGGTGAGAACTGAAAGCACTCCACTACTATCAGCTGGTGTTAGCACTATGGCAAGATGGAGAAAAGAACAAGTGCTCCGATACCATTGGATTGTGCAAAAAAAGCAGCAACGAGAGAGGTAGTGGGGGGACAGGTCAAGCAGGGAAGCAGGAGGGGATGGGCAAGCAACGGGGAAAAGAAAACCTTAATTGGAGCAGGATCAGAGACAAAAGTTAATGTGTCATTGTGTAATGTAACTGGTGAGCACTTAAAGTGCTCCAATACCATCCGCTTGTGTTCGCGATATGGCAAGATTGACGACGGAGTGAGCGTTCAATGCCATCAGAACTTACATAAATAAGTGATGTTTGTGTTTTAATAAATTTTCAAAAAATGCATTTGTTTATGTTCACGCGCATGCATTTTAGTAGTAGGACTGTATGCGTACAAGGGAGTCGGCCTGAAAACACAAGTATTCCTATGGAGGGCTTCAAAACAAAGACACAAATAACTCTGCAAACCAGGAGCAGTATAAGGAGACACGTACTTAGTACATGCGCTGTGGGAGAGTCAAACACAAGAAAAGGGCATGACGCCCAACACCCATGACGTATGGAATCAAACAGAATGAGAGTGACGCTGAAGTTTACCAATGGTAGCAGATGGGTGGCCTGTAAGCCCACAGATAGAACACAGCATGTCTCTTTGTGACAGTGAATGCACTGTCTAGCCGAGTCCTAAAAATGCATTGCACAGGAAAAATTGCACAACACAATGTGCCAAGTGAAGAATTGTGAATCCAACACAGTGAGACTTTCACACAGAGTCATTAGCTGCACCCCCTTTCCGTTCCATTCTAGTATATAGATGTCTTTGAATAAAACGCTCAGGCCAATGGACTTGCTTCGGCACAGAAAACCCCTGAATGCTCCTCCTATGTGGCTCATTGTGACATCAAAGTCTCCAATCGCCAATCACAGTCACTTATGGGTTCGTCATCTGCATTTTGGAAACCTGCCGTGGCTTTCAACCTGCCCCATTCTGAAATTAAAGGTAGTACAAAACCTAACCCAGAACTACTGGTGCTGCCATTGAGAATGTAAGTGGTTGTGTTTTTCACCTATCGTAACACTGAAAAAAATAACGTAGATCTCTTTGCCACTATAAACAGAAATCCTGACTGACTTACAAAAGCACGTTGTCATTTAATGCACGGCATAAAAGGGACCCTGCTCAAAATACATTCTTTTAAAGTTCTTGAACAAACTTATATTCAACCGTCACAGATGAGCTGGAGCTGAGACCAAGTGACAGCTTCTTATTGGTCACACTGAAAACAACTAGCAGAAAACACAACTAGAAAAGTGTGCAGAGCCACCGAGGAGTTCCATGACCATATAGAGGAATTAGACTGAAGGCAGAGTTCCTTTATAAGGTCATGGAACTCTGAGGTGACTTGCAATATATTTTTAATGTAAAGCAGAGGGCATTTTAAATCTTCTAATACATGGTCACACAAACACCCTTCAAACAAACTGCATAAATCCTTGGCGTCTTGCTCTTTTGTATTAATTCCAGGCATGAAGAATAAAAGCTGAACCTGTAGTGCCAAATTTAACATTCCCAGAAACTGAGCATTTTTTGTCAAAAGATATTAGAATAAGTTTGATGTAATTCAAATTGTAATACATTATGCGTTGAAACATGAAGAGACTCATTTTCCTGTAATGACCTATAGCGTGGCAAAAAATGTAACGTTGCCATAAATATCTCCTTCCTGCTGAATGCTTTTCATTTTAGAAAAACAGATCAATAGATGGAAAAGCCATTTCCCATTTAGCTTGTGTAAATTGTGGCTGCAGTTATGTTCTGTGAAATGCCTTTCATTCTTGAGGGCAGTGTGACGTCAGAATTCAATTGTAATAAATTATTACAATTGAGCGACTAAGTAATTGCTTTATTAATACCTGGGATTCCGCAACCCATATAAAAACCAGTCTCTAATTTCTTTATAGTAGGTGACTTGTGAAGTACACAGTCTCATATTATATAGAAATTACGTCAGAACATAACTGTAATAACTTATTACAGTTTAGTTCTGTAGTCACAATGCCTAGTGCCAGAACCAGCAGCTGAGGGGAAAAGGCAGGCCAGGCCACGGAGCACAATTAAAGCAGCTCGTTGCTTTTCTTTGTTCTGCCCTGTTTTTCTAGCTGTACAGTGGCATGCAGAAAGTAGATTTTTACAGCAACCTGTTTATTTTGTGCACTCCTTAGGTAATTTTATAAAAGTTAGAACCTTTCTGCATCTTTCTACAATGCCTTTTTGTTAAGAAACTGACTTGTATGAAATTGATGCCAATATCTTTTTGCAACATTTAACAGATGTTTTGATGTGGTTAATTTTGCAATGTACATTGTTTTTTTTCTTTGTGTTTGCAAACATGCTCTCTTTTTCATATGAAAGAGCTATGAACCAAGGATTTGTGATTTGTGGGTAAAGTGATGGTATAACCATGTATTATAAGGAATAAAGTACTCCCTGCGGTGCATGGTAAGGATATTGCAAGTAACAAAGAGGTTCCATAACCTTTTAAAGGAATTCTGCCTTTGGCCTCATTCATCTATATGCTCATGACCTCCTCAGTTGCGTGCACAAGTCCTGGAAGACTCCTGATGCATTGCCGATGGATTGGAGTGCTGCCCAGAGTATTAACAAAGGCTGAGACTAATTCAAGGACTACCCCTTTACATTTTGTAGCTTTTTTGTTTTTACCTCACTGTGTCATAGCCAGAACAAGATTTCAAGGCAAGGTTCTCTTTTGAGCAGCTGCTTACATGCAGGTGTGTTCCAGAGGTGCATGGAACATTGAATGGAAGTATAGGAATGACTAGATAAAACATCTCTAATAGCGAGAGGTAGCCATGAGGAAAAGGCTATGAATGGTTAAAAAAACAAACAGACGTAAATAGCATTTGCTGCTGACAGTGACATACTTTGAAGAACACTTGACGGTCATTTTGCCACTACAGAAAAATCTGCTTAAATCGTGCATAGAATCCTAGCAAGAGTAACTTATCCTTTCATCTTTCAGTTTGATAAAACGAGAACCAGTGATTTGAATAACATTAACATAAGAACCCCGATATGATTTAACTACTATAGAAAAACACAAGTCATTACTATTGGGGTGATCAAACCTGTGCTTTAAAGCACAAGTTCAGCATCAAAATAAAGCTTTACCTTTGACACCTGTCACGCCCCTTTGATCTCTGAGATGGCTTCTCAGGTATAAAAATATCAGTTTGGCGGGCTAGCAAAACATACAAATAAGCACCATGCCATATTATCTAATCCAAACCGATATACTAAAAACTGTGAAATATAGCCAGGTCTATCGCTATACCCCCATAGAACTGACTGGAAACGGTTGGAATCTTGGAAAAGTCCATAAAAACGAGCTGAGAAAAAAAATGCCAAGACACAGCTTGGTTCGAGTTCAGTTGAAAATTATAAGATGTGGTTAGTTATTCTGGAATATGAGGAAATAAGAGATCACGGACAAACCAGATGGGCAGCATAAAGGACTGGCAGAACTCTCACAATAGCATGCTTATGGTACCAAACTATTTAGTGTGAAGCTTACCTTCAATGGTGGCTCCTATCGCAATGGGGTCTCATGCTAAGAAGATACCCTATTGAGAGTTTCTCACAGTGGCACTGGATTCTTCCCATTTTGGATGACAATAGTGCATTCTGGGATATTTTTCCTTAGGTTAGGAGAGTGCTTCAAAAGTGGACAACAACCTAGAGTTGCAACCAGTCAGAGATCAGTTGAGTGCCCTCCAGCAACCACTACTGAGGAACTGCTATATCTTGTAGCTTCCACCACCTCCAAACACAACTAGAGTAAGAAAAGAACAGAAGAGTAGGAGACTGCTGTCTCTGTTCACCTGGGGAGAAGACGGAGGCCTGGCCTGTTTTCACTTAAAACCATACATTTTAAGAGCTTCTTATCCATCCAACCAGTCGCCCTCTGTGGTTCCAGGCTCATAATAGAAGAGGGACAAAAGAGTAATCGGACAGTGGGCCTGGATTCATCTGGCTCCTGGCATAAGAGAATTGTTGAGCCCGCCCTGTACTGCCTTTGCCTCGTACCTTAGAAGCTGTGTCTTGTAGTTTGAGAGCTTTACACGTGGCTAGGAGGAAAACCTGTGAAACAAAATTGAAGGATGGCATTTTTGCTGTAATCTCTATGGTACTTTTTTGTAGCCACATACTAGTGCATCATGCCACCTCAGTCGGGAACTACCCATATACAAGCCAGTCCTGGTCACACTCCGATAGAAGCAGTCAGTCCAACATGTCCCGGTTCGATAGGCCTGAGGAATTACTAGTGATCGTATTTGATTCCACCCATGAATCTTCTGCGAAGTCCCTGACAAAACAGTCAAATGCTGCTGGGATGGATTGCTAGATGTGATGGACCTTCTGTTCCACATACCGAGCATTCTTTAAAGAGAAACATCCTAAAATGGAAACCATTCAAGGCCACACTCGGCAGTTGCCATGTGATGAGTATGGTGGGAATGCTGATACAATTCTTTGGAGAACAATTCTAAAGAAAATGCATGTCAACACTTTCATATGCATGTATAGAGTACAACATTACATTAAAATGTTGTTTTACAAGTGTAAGGTTATGTAATTGCTGGGCAAAAATAGGACATTTAGACTGCTGTGAATGTGAGTCAATGCAATAGAAAAACAAGCACTTGCAAAGCTAAGAGGAGTTGACCTAACGGCTAGGGCGGTCGACCTCGAATCTGGGGAACCGGGTTCGAGTCTCAGCAACGACGCTGAACATCCTGTGATTCTGGGAAAATCACCTAATCTCCCCAGTGCCTAACAAAAAATGAATGTGTCCTCATGTAATGCAACTGGTGCTATGTAAAGCGCTCTGGCACCCAATAACGTCGGGTCAATTTTGCGCTATATAAAACTTGGTAAAAAAATAAATATTAATATGCCTTGTGCTGGCTGGCAGCCTTTTGAATTGTCTGTGGTCGTTTTCTTAATGATCTTTTCAAAACTTTATTGTTTGGGAAGCTTCCAGGCCCTCAATTAAAAAAAAATATGTATTTTGCCTAGAAACAAAAAGATTTGTTTTGGTCCCAATAAGCACTCGCTGCGATAATAGCTCGTGAAATTAAGTGATATGCTCCTTGTGAAAGGGCAGAATGCTGTCTCTTACACTGAAATTAACCACTCGCTTAAGTGGGCTGACCCACTGCCCCACGCTGTATGCTTCATAGGATGGAAGTAAATGTGAATGATAATAACAGACCAATGTCTGAAAGCCCCTAAAGGGAAGTATTTTAAGCGTATAGTTTTAGTAAAATCAAAAAGTATTTGCTAACACGAGAATTAATAAAGTGTACTACTGGAAGAAATGGAGTGAGAACAGCTGGACATACTGCAATATTATCCTTTAATTTATGTTCTGACAGCAATTTCGTTATTGCGGCCTAAAAGCTTGCTTCAGATCAAAGTCACTAAGACTGCAGCTATTCTTAGGCCACCCCCCAAAGGAGCTCCCCGTTATCTGAACTGTTTGCGGTAAAAAAAAATGAACCCGAAATCGCCAGTTACGAATCTTTGCGATCTGGTCAATGCACGTCTACAGAACAACTCCACTACAAATTAGAACCATTGAAAGTTTCTCCTTTCAGATATTTCTTCTAAAACCCATAGTCCCTTCTTTTTTCAGCTTATGAGTGTGCTAGCAATGATGGTGGATACCAGAGTCTAGTAGAATGTCTTGTATTGTAAGGCCTACTGATTTATTGGATATTCACTAAATTCAGGTGACCGACATTACAGCAGTTCATCTCATTAGGATCCCCATACATAGCAGATGTAGCAATAAATTGGCAGCGGATAAAATGCAATTTCATTCACAACTGCGTGGATGGTGTAAAAATATCTTCCTCAAGCTACCCCCAAGATATTAAGGGGAAAAATCACAAATATACCGCACTCAGAACTCTGAAGTCTTCATTTCATTTCATTATCCCTTTGTATAGTCAAATCCTATCTCTACTTTACATTATATGGTGGGCATTAAGAAGCAGAAGTGGTCACATATGGAGTTCAAATATGGGATACATTGCAACTCCTATCAATATTCCAGGAGAGAAACGACTGGAGAGCCAAAAATAGATTAATGAAGATACAATAACGAGCATAATAAATATTGATGCAGCTGACAGTTGCCCTGAAAAAACCAACAAAATCCAACTAAACCTCAAAACAACCCAGGTAGTACTCCCCAGAGCTCAGAGCCATCAAGCGCGACTGCTTCCAACTCAAGAAACGACAGCACCCCTCAAAGAACCCCGCCGACAGCCACTTTCAAGGCAGCCCTACGCAGTTACCCCCAGCGCATCTGAGAAGCCAAGAGAGAGGCCATCACAGTCCACATCAACACAGCAGCCAATCACACCAAAGAACTCTTCAAAACTCTCTCAGACTACTTCCACAGCAAGATCGCCACCATCTACAACAACTTCAACCCACAATCCTCTGCACTCAACAGTCTCAGCCAACCAACGCATACCAGCTGAATGATCACCACCTGGTCCTCGCTTTCCACCCAGGCTACTTCAGCCATGATTTCATTCATCCACTCTGTGGCACCCACTGACCCCTGTAACCACCGCCTCTTTAATCTCGGATCCAACCAAATCAGCCCAGAACTTCCCGGCATCATCAATACCTTCATCTCTACAGCAGTCTTTCTGCACTGTTGGAAGAAAGTAGAGGTCAGACTCCCTTCTAAAGAAACCTTCCGCCGACCCCAGCAAACTCAAAATATTACTGCCCAATCTCCCTGCTCCCTTACCCGACCAAAGTACTTGAGAAGGTCATCAACCAACAGCTCACCGAATACCTGGAACAGAACCACCTACTGGACACCTTCCAATCAGGATTCCATGCCAACCACAGCACCAAGACCGCCCTGATGGCCACTACAGACATCAGAATCCTCCTCCACTGCGTAGAGATTGCAACCTTGATCCTTCTCTGCCTTTCAGCAGCGCTCAACACCGTCTCCTACCACACCCTCATCAACAGACTCCAAAACATTGACATACGACAACGCCCTCAAGTGTATCGTCTCCTTCCTGACAGGATGCAGTCAGAGCATCCAGTTGCACCCCTTCACCTCTGAACCCAGGAACATCATATGCGGCGTACCCAAAGGATCATCCCTCAGCTCCACCCTCTTCAACACCTACATGACCCCCCTCGCAGAAATCATCAGATCCCACGGCCTCAACATAATTTCATATGAAGACAACACTCAACTTATCCTCTCACTTTCAAAAGACCCCTCCACCGCCAGAACCAACTTCTGCAACACCATGACCAACGTAGCTAACTGGATGAGGTACAACTGCCTTAAATTCAACGCTGACAAGACAGGAGTACTGATCTTCGAGAAGAACATTTCCATCTGGGACCACAGCTGATGGCCGACAGAACTCAGACTGTTGGACCTGGCCCATTTTGCAAGGCTATCTTCAAACGTTTTGCCGCCTTCTTCCTATTTTTTCTCACCTTTTTTTGTGGGCTTTAGGATGCTGGGCACTTTACCACTGCTGATCAGTGCTAAAGTGCCTATGGTCTCTGTCTTAATTGTAATGTTGATTGGTTTATCCATGATTGGCATATTTGATTTACTGGTAAGTCCCTAGTAAAGTGCAATGTGGGTGCCCCAGGCCTGTAAATCAAATTCTACTAGTGGGCCTGCAGCACAGATTGTGCCACCCACATGAGTAGACCTGCAACCATGCCTCAAACCCGCCACTGCAGTGACTGTGTGAGCAGTTGTAAGCTGCTATGTTGACCTGGCAAGTGCACCCACTTGCCAGGTCGAAAACCTTCCATTTTACTACATATAAAGCACTCCTAATGTAGGCCCAAGGTAGTCCCATGGGCAGGCTGCAGTGTATTTAAACGGTAGAGCATGTACTGGTGTGTTTTACATGTGCTGATAGTGAAATACTGCTAATTTCGCTTTTCACTATTGCAAGGACTATTTCTCCTATCGGTTATCATTGGAGCTGCCTTGTAACATCTTACAAGTGTACCTTTCTATTGGGAAGAGAGAGAGATTTGGAGTCTGGGCTCCCTGAACTCAGAATTTAAAAATACATTTTATAATGAAGTTGGTTTTTAAATTTCAAATTTGAAAAGGCCACTTTTAGAAGGTGGGTGTTTTCTTGCTTTACCATTCTGTGCCTCTGCCTGCCTGCCTGCCTGTGGAATCCACGTCTGGTTTAGACTAACAGTTGGGGTGTTTGTGCATTCACTCTAGACAGTCAAATAGAGAGAGCAGAGGTGTGCCCTGCATAGCTTCATTGACCACCACCAGGGTGATGGGCCTTCCTGAGCTAGACTGGTGGGAGGAGTTGTCACTGACACCTGAACAGGGCTGTGTCTGTCCTCTCACAATGCTGACTCCACCCCCCTGTAGTGTGTCTGGAGCCAGGACAGGGCAAGGCAGAACCTGTGTACTACCAAGACTATCCTTTAAAGTATGCCTACTTCAAAGGCAGAGAGAGGTAAAAGTATTGGACCTGTGACCCCACATTTGTAGAACACTTCTGGATCAAGAGGAGACTCTACCAAGAAGAAGAACTGGAGAGCCGTCAGGAGGAGTACTGCCCGTTTGCTGTGTTGCTTTCCTGGGTTGGCCTGCAGTTGCTGCTTCTGTCTTGGAGAGTACAAGGACTGGACTTTGCTTTCTTGTATCCTGCTTGCCAAGGTTCTCCAAAGGCTTGTTTGTGCTTGCCTCTTGTTAAGAATTCTCAGGTACCCAAAAGACTTCTTGCGACTCTGCCATCTGTGAGGTGCCCCCCTCCAGTCATAGGGCCTCAGAAGTGGGTTCTGCAGCTGATCTCTGTAAGAATTGGAGTGAAGCCATGTGAAGCCTCACAAAGCCTTGCCGTGCAACATCCTGGATCCGATGCCGGACAACGCAAAGCATTGCCAAGTCCCACAACACAGCTGACAGTTCCTCGTAACAGACGCCGGATGACGCGAAGCCTCACCAAGTCCCGCCGCACAGCTGACAGCTCTATTTAACCTGCGCCGGACGACACGAAGCATCGCAAAGCCTCATCACGCAGCTTCCCAGAACCGACGCCAGACGACGCAAAGCCTCACTAAGTGACGCATCACCTCCGGTGCGTGAAGCCTTGCACCTGTATGCCATTTTCATCATCAATGCTGGGCTTCAGTAAGAAACTGAGGCTGTGTGAATGGAAAAATTATTCATCACCTCCCCTGCCTAGCAGTAAGGAACCGACGCATCACCTCCCCTGGAAGCAAGGAACCGATGCATCACCTTTCATTCGAGTAATGAACCGATGCATCACCTTCCCTGAGAGTAAGTAACAGAAGCATCGCTCTGCTCTTCTGGAGCCTCACCTCCCCAGCGCCTGTTTTCGTCTAAAAAGTGACACATCCATAGTTTTATATGAAACTGCTTGGTAGGTGGTTCTATAGGGTATTGGCGCTCCTGGGCAATACGCAGGTAGGTATACTCTAGTACTGAGTGAGGATTGCAGTGCATATTGATCAGATTTGGTCACCGTAGCACGATAAACTTGCATTATTTTTCCTCCTTTTTCCTCCTTTTCACGCATTGAGTATAGGTATTTTTATTTTTATTACATACCTTCGGGTACCAGGCAACATTAAGGGGGTGTTGTTATGTTAAATTCACTTTAACAAAGTCATGGTTGACTGTTTAGGTTTATATGTCACATCTGGACTCACAAGGAACAAGCATGCCTCAACTCCGGACAAGTATATTTTATCTAAGAGTATTATCATTTTTATTAAAATAAACGTTTTTGTCACTAAACAACCCAGGTGACATATTTAAGACAGCATGAGTTTCCACAGGCTCAAGTAGGCAACACGAGCTGATCCTTCAAAGTTAGTCTGTCACAATGGGAAACTGACATTGTATGCTATTGTTGCATACCTTTCATTCCCAATTCTGTGCTACTGTTTGTTTCTTAGCCCTGAAGAAGTCACTGCGCACTACTGTAAGCACGACGAAACAAGTGTTGGCTAAGGCTGTTGTGAAGAAACTGACGCGCATGTTCCAGCAAATGCTCAAGCTTTTGTCACACTGTTATTGATATAATTGATACACTGTGAGCGTGTGCAGAGGACTGTTTCATATGGACTGAACTGTTTACATCTTTTAAAGTGATATCTCGATTTATGTATGTTGGATTTTCGTCATTTTGGTCTTGTTTTTTCACTAGATAAATATTGGCTATTTTTCTAAACTGGTGTGGAGTCCTTTTGTGGTGTTTTCACTGTGTTACTGTATGTGTGCACAAACGGTATACAAATTGCCTCTGTGATAATCCTCACTGCTCGTGAAAAGCTACCAAAGGGATGAACAGGGGTTATCTTGGCTGTGTAACTCCCTTACCCCGACTAGAAGGAAGGGTCTCTACTTGGACAGGGTACAAGCCACAGCCAACTAGAGACCCCCCTTTTCTAACACTGTTGGTTAGCGGTGAGGATAGGACTTGGGTTTGTACGTGACATACAGCGATTGGTGTACACTACTACCTGATCGCAGACCATTACGTACCAGCACACAGTTTTTTTCTCTTATGTTTTTGCAACTCGAGTTTCAACCACAATCATGTCTCAGTCTGGTGAGCCATGAGCAGTACCTACCGAGTTAATGTTTGAGCAGGAGAGGTTGGTGCCTCAGCTCAAAACGTTTTTCAGGGATTCAAAGTGTTCTTATAAAGACCTCACTGGAAAGGAAGAGCTGCAAAAGGTGCTGAGGGCCTGGTTGGCAGCCAGGAAGGATGAGGATGATGTTATGGAGAAGGAGAAACAAGCATCACCTGTGGGGCGGGGGCAAGCCAGAATGGTGGAAGAGCTCCCTCCAGAGCCAACATCATTGTTTCCTCTCCAGGCCTGTCTCCAGAGGGACTGCTGCATAGGCAGCGAGCCAGGAAGCTCAAGTTGGAGCTTGTAAAGCTCAAGTTAAAGCCGGTGAGGGAGAAAACGTTTTGGAGGAAATTAGACTGGCCCTGAAGGGGAAGAAAGTTCTTTTTGCTCAGGAGCTCAGTCTGAAGGAGCTGAAGTTGAAAGCCAAGAGGGCTGACTCCAGCTCAGATGGTGGCAGTGAAAACTGCAGAAAAGGTTCAAATACCCAGATACTTGGTGCCTGACTGCAAGGAGGCAGATGACATACACCAGGGTGGTAAGGTTTATGAGGTACCTCCAGAGGTGCGCAGGATCCCTGCGGTGGATTGGGGAACTGGCACAGGCAGTTATATTCCTAGCAGTGGGAGGGACACTCTACTGGCTCTATAAGGGAGTGACAGGGAGGGGTGTTCCCCCATGATAGAAGCCCTCGTAAGGAAGTATGGAGACACCCCAGAAAAGTGTGGGTTAAGTTTCAGGGACAATCCGATACTGTCTCACCAGTATCAGGAGGGTGATGTGGGGTACTTGTTCAAGGCACTGGATGGTGGGATGCAGGGCAGTTTGATTAACACATGTGAGGGGCTGTACAATTTGAGTGCTGGAGAGCATAGGTTCAGTCATGGTTTTCCAGAGCCATGCCTACACCCAGTGGAGTGTGAGCTTGCACTGGAGGCAGACCTTTTTGTGGATACCAGAGGGTCTGAAGAAGCTTTTGAGAGTGATCTTGAAGAGGGTGGCTTAGGTTTTCCCCAACCGAAGGAGGTTCGCAGTAGCCCAGATAGGTCCCAGTGTAATGGGACGGACAGAGGGTTCCATGTCCCTTCTCAGGGAGGGAGGAGAGGTGGGGTGGGCAGAGGCCCAGTTTGCCCAAACACCCAATGCCAGGTCCTAATAGTCCACCGTGGGAGATCCAGGAGGGGGGGCCTAGTCTGTACCTGGATGCCATCCCCTGAGCGGGACTCCATAGTGTCAGGAGAGGTGGGGGGGGGGGGGCTCCACAAGCGTCCCACCAGTTCTGGTGTCTGGCAGCACCACTCCAGAAGGGAGGGTGCAAAAGTCCAGATGGAGGATGAGAGGGGGAGACAGTCTGAAGTGGGAGGACAAGGGAGTCAGGGGTTGCCAGCTCTGAGGTCAGAGCACCCCAGGACTGACCCTGGTGAGGTCAACTCTGGCTTGGGGAAACTCCATGCTCTGTCAGATGGATAGGAGACCTGCACCAGGCAGACTCTCACACAACACATGAGGAATGTGTTTCCTTGGGGGGAGGGGTGGCAAGGCACCTGCTCAGCCTTGAGGGCTCAGACCCTGGGTTGGGGGACCAATTGGAGTTTAGCACCCCTAAACTAGTGTGAGAATTGTGCAGGACACTTGCCACAAGTGTCTTGAGAGTTCTGGAGTCTAGAGTCAGCTCTCCACAGTGAAAGGTACAGGACCCGAGAGGAGAGGACTGGTTGTGGGACAGCCCACCCCCATCTCCTGGTTAACCTCAGGGTACATACCCTGTGCTCAGTGACCAGTCTCAGAATTCCACCCCTGAACTGATGGGCGGGAGAGTGGATAAAGGGTGGCAGTCACCTGGGTCTATCACCCCCCCTCCCCCCCACCTCTGAGTGACCAGAGAGGTTAGCGAGCCCTTAAAGGCTTGGGGCCAGGCTCTTGTCACTGACAGCTGTCAGTGGCCACTGTGGATTGTAGTCTGGGTGGATAGAGCTGCCCTTGGGATGAGGACAGGATTCACACCTCGGGGTGGAATGGGCCACACCACTGTGTTGGCCATGGTGGTACTGTCTGCCTACTGGGAGATATCTGTGAGCAAAGTAAGGTTAGGTGCTGCACAGATGGTATCCCCGGTGAGGAGAAGGATTCCCCATGGGCTAGCTTAGTGGGCCCTGAGAGTATGGACAGAGGTATCCAATTGGGATCAGAGAGGTGTAGAATAGGAACGCGCCCCTGCTGTTGAGGGCCAGGGGTTCTATCGCCCTCAGCAGGGAAGACCATCAAGGTATTGATTACTGATGGCCAACAGAACTTGAACTCACACCGACAGACCAGGCACACAACCTAGGCATCATCCTCGCCAGCTAACTGACCATGAAACGGCAAGCAAACGCAGTCGCCTCCGCCTGCTTCTACACACTACCCGCAGAATTTACAAATGGATCCCAACGACACCAGAAAAACCATCACGGAGGCCCTCGCCACAAGCCACCTCGACGACAGCAACGCTCTCTACGCTGGCATCTCTGTCCAGCTCCTCAGACGACTGCAGACCATACAGAATGCGGCAGCCAGACTCCTTCTGGACCTTCCCAAAAAGGACCCAGATCAGCCCCCGCCTCAGACATCTCTACTGGCTCCCCATCTAGAAGAGATCCCAGTTCAAGATCCTCACGCACACCTACAAAGTCCTACACAATCTAGGGCCAGTGTACATCAACCATCAGCTGAATTTCCATCGACTCGTAAGACACCTATGCTCCACCGAGCTAGCAGGTGCAACCCCCCGCATCCGCCGCAGCTGGGGCTGATCTTTCTCCTACATCACTGCCATGACCTGGAATGACCTGCCTCTCCATCTCCGAACACCACACTCCTTAGAGGGTTTTCAGAAAAAAATCTCAAGACCTGGGTCTTTGACTGAGTCGTAGCACCCTCAGTGCCCAGGTTCCCCAGGGGTGACAGTGCTGTGCTATATAAATGCTATTTGATTAAGTTTAAATTGAACTATTGTTTTATCCTGATAATTGTGAGTCCTGCTAATGACCTTGCAGATTAATTAACTAATTTGCATGATCATGTCTAGTCTTCCTTGCACCGGCTACTTGTTCCTTCTGAGATAATTTTAAAGATGTGTGGCACAGCGAGCTATGTACTAGCCTATTGTTCTTACAGGAAATATTGAAACTTGATCACATACAAGACAGCGCTCTATCTTTTCAAAGCTTAATAAAAATGTCAAGCTACCGACCTAAAATAAAATGAAGGTGAGCTTTCACTGCCTTGATTCCCATGCCAAGGATCAGATTCAAAAGGAAACTAGAAACCCTTCTGTTTACATCTCTGTAATTTGCCGAAATGCACCTTACAAATAATATAATAACTTTACATTATTGATAAAACTGAAGTTGAAGGTTGGCTGGTAAATCACAATGTACACCCTTTAAAATTGGCATTTGATAGACATATCAAAGGACAAAGAAATACAAGTGATTCCTCTGGAGAAAGATTAATCAGGAAATGATTACGTAAACATGCTCAATCCTGATGCACAGTAAATGAATTTCATTTAATGTGACTTTCTAGAAATGTTCTGAAAATTTACATTTGCCAAAATATCATTTTATAGGCATCATTTTATATTTTTTTCTTGATTTGTATCAAATGATGTCTAGAAAATAGCTTTATGCAAAATCAAGAAATGAAAAATTAAAATTACAAGGTGCGAAATTACATTTTGGTTTATAGAAACAATAAAAAGTTCTCAATGATAGACGCTGCTCTTTAAACTAATAAATCCAGACATAGATAGCATGCTGCTGGACAAAAGAATGAAGATTGTGCTAATGTATTGTAAGTGCTCTTACACAGCAGTTACTACTCCTGGTGAGGCAGCGCAGTGCTTTGTGCCAGGCAGCATGTTGCTCTGGAACCCAAAGTTAGTGGTTATTGTTGGTTACTGGGAGTAGTCTTGTGTCCTCAAGGACACCAATCCATGCACTTACTGCATTGTGTTTGTGGTGGTTTATATTAGTAAGGGTTTGATGTGATTATTAGCGGGGGAGGGAGATTATGTGAGTTCAAGCTGATGGTGGATGTGATTTTTAGGTCTTGCCTAGCGAACGCAGCGCATGCGCTGCTTCGCCTTTGCGAGACTATTGTTGTCGGTTTGGTGCTCGAAGGGAGACAAACCATGTGCGCGCCTGGACAGGCGATGTGCACGCGCACCGCACGGCATCTCTTTTGCTCGCAGGCCTGTCCAGGTGTGCTACGCACGGCATCTCTTTTGCTCGCGGGCTTGTACTTTCTGTTTATCAAATGCTGCTGCTGATTTGTGGTGTTTCTTGAAGCGTGGAGTTATGCCCGCCATCATCAGGTCTGTTCACATTTTTTTTCTCCATGAATGCGTGGAGAGCGCGCGAGCTAAAGCGGGGTCAGTTGAATTCCGAAGCCAGTGTCCCTGGTGTGTAACACGTACAACCGTAGTGCCCTGCGTGAACGTGCCCTGCTAGCACGCAGAGTCCTGCGGACGTTACGTGTACACCTTGTCTCCAGACACATTTCCATGTCTTGTTTCTTCCCTTGACCTTCTTATGCCTCTGTTTCTGATTGACCTTGTCAGCGCTGAGCCCCAGGGCCTGTGTTGGCGCTGGCAGAGTCCAGATGGCATCGTTGCCACCCGGGGGAAAGCGGGAGGACGCTGAGCTAGAAGGAGTTACTGCACATTTAGCATATATATTTGATTGGCAGTTTTATATAGCGCCAACTCGGCCCAAGGACATTGGAGCGCTTTACATGAACGCTAAATTACATTTCGCAAGGTCGGGTTATTTTAGTTTTGTTTGATCTAAACCACCAGCTGGGAAGTATTGTACTGTAATCTCCTTTGTGCATAGGTTAGGGAAAGAACTTCACCTATTATGCGATACAAACAAACAAATCTGAATAACAAGCTTTAAAAACGTCTGATTCTAGTAGAAACAAAACTTTAAAAGGTCAACTTCCACTCAGGCTGGACATATTCAGAAAGTCTTACACCCTGAAACAGGCATGCTCTGGAAGGGCCCCAGCGATCATATCCGACAGGCCCCATTAATCTTCGATTTTAGAAGGAACTGTAAACAGCACTTCTGAAAGAAAGACCTCGCATAATCTGTGCTCGCCTGCTCTGCCTGGTCTCCCGAAACACGCACTACACAGATGAAAAAAGTGATCATGAAGCCTTAGTCTCCAATTTTTATGTCCGAATTTTTACTTGTCCTCTGTTATTTCTATGCCAAGCTATGGGAATCTCTCTGCCATCCCGGGCACAGAGTCTTGGCGTGTTGTGTGTAAATAAAAGAGAATACTTGTCACGGTGGGGGCTGGGGGGTCGTGTAACCCACCTATGTGTTGGGAGTTGATTTGAATTTAAGCAGAGAAGCATCTTTACACCTATGACATGACAATATGACATATGATTGCACCCAAAAACAATGGTCCAGAAGGAATAGCTAGGCTCTCTGCATTTTAGTATTTGTTATTTGTACCCCTCCTTCCCCCCCAATGGTTTTGGAGTGATATTCTATTTGACATCTGGATTGGCTAAGTGGCATGATATTTTAACAGAGATCTTTACAATGGATAAAACAAATATCTGAGAACGAGGGCACCATCCATAGGGAATAGTTACCATACCATTACTTATTAATTTCGTTATCCTTCAGCAGAATTTTAGTTTGTATTTGCAAAGATCCTTCTTAATCAAGCTAATGTGACCTTAGTATTCCTTTTAATGTATGTGCTTCCAGCAGCTGCAGCAACGTGTGCATCGGAGGCAGCTGCCTGCTTGCAAAGAGGCGGTACTGTGGAGTGTTTTGTTTTTCCCTCGAAAATCCTCATCAGGCTATGTTACGTGTCTCCTGGACACCCTATGCACCTTTCATTCTAGGCCTGATTCTACTTCTCTGGTCTTCTCTGCAGTCTTTTAAAACAACCTCATTCATTAATCTTTGATCTCGCGCTGCACACTATGCTAATGTCTGGTACTGCGGGCACAGGGTTGCTCCCTCTGTACTCTGTAGTCTCTATCCCACACATTGTCAATGTGAACCAAGTCCTCTTCGAAGCATGGACAATCCCTTTTCACAGAAAGGGTACAGAATAATAAGAAGGATTTCTACCATACAAGTGTGGCAAGGAAGGTTCTTTAACACATGACAAGAGTGATAACTTATTCTATTGCACCTTAAGACAAGCATAAACTTTCAATGTTTTGAGTATTAAAAAATAAATACTGGTTTTAAGCAGTCTTTCACAATAAATTATTCCCTGTGAAAAGGACTCGGTAGGAGATGTATCTATATAATGTGTCTAATATAAATATAATAAACAATGGCCCTATTTGCGTCCTATTTCTTTAAGTATTGTCCACTTCATATTAAACATTGTTAAATAATTCCCTCATTGCAGTCATTAATGTTCCTGTTTGTGCCGTCATACTCGTGATCTGAAGTCTACTACTTTCTAAAAATAGACTAGCTATAACTAGAGGAAGTAAGAGTGTGGTTGCAAACCTACAGTTATTGCAGACTTATTTACATACTCATGGGGAACTCCAACGAGAAAATCTCGGAAAATTGTAGATGTTAGGTTATGTTATTTTAAGGAGAAACGTACCTTTTTGTGCCAGATTATGCTTTCTCTCTTGACAGATTTAGACCTCGTATACCGCATAGTGCACCTCATAAAACAAAGGGTTTCAAAGGAGTGCCCAATTTGTCTGTAAAATGTGACTTGTAAATATTGTTGTAATCACTGTAGAGTCCCAGAGGATTTAAAATGAGTGAAATGCTTACTGGGGGACTGTCGGTGTTTAGAAGCATCTGATCAAACATTTCTTTCAGGTTATTGTTGTTGTGCCTGCCAACTGTGGAAAGAGAGGCAGGACTTGAGTCTATAGTGGTGAATTACGGGCGAGAAAAGATGGGCCTTATGTACACCACAGTCAATGCTACATACTGAACAGTGACTTGGCCCCTTGGCGTTTCATGTGGCGGATGTAGGTTTAGAAACGTGGGTCTTCTCTGAAGAGGGTTTCCCATTTTTGCTCTCTAGCGTGATCAGTCTTCAGCCTCCTAGTTGTTTTTTCCTGCCTCCACCCCACACCCCCTCGCTCTAAGTTCCCCATGACAAGGTACACCGCGTTATACCCAAAGTGGTTCATGAGGGAGATTAGGTTCGGATTGTTAAACCCCAATGGAGGTTTCAAAGTGGCATCTAAGTTTACGCCTCCTGTTCAGGTGAAAAGAGTGTCAGGAAGTGCTTTGTTATTACACAAAAGAGGTTGGTGCAATAAGTGTTCTGTGGTAGTTGTAAAACCAGGCCAGGAGAAACTGTTTAAAAGTGTAAAATATGACTCTTGAAATTTAATGATGTTGATATACCTGTGTTAGGATGATAGCAATCTAGTGCTATCTGGGGCATTGTCGGTAACAAACAATTCGTTACAAATACAAGATGCAGTAAGTGCGGTAACAAGAGTTTCATAAAAGAATGTGTTGACAGACAGGCAAAAAGAATTCTCCACTGTTGTCCCTGATCACACTTGTCAGGGAGAGGTGTCTTTATCTGAACCTCAGGTCTAAGATATGACAAACAAGCATGATGTTAATGAAAAAGCGGTGTCAAATGAGAATGGAAGTGTTTCCAAAAATGTTGTACTGGATTCTCCTTGTGGGAAACCAGCGGTACACCAAACTACGAGTAATTAAATTACCTGGTAGATTAGAGGATTAGGTTATGTAAGCTTTAGGATCTTTAATTAATTGTGTGTTCTATATATTTTGTTTTCTTCAAAATGTGTTTTTTTGCAAATGTGTCAGATAATAGATATAAACAAGCATTGGCATAGCCAATAGGTCTCGCATTTGGGACCTTATAAATTTAGCCATGCATTTTTGACATTGCAAATAACAATGCCTTTTATTTTTGTTTTCGTTTTTAAAACATAAATAAAAGGCATTGTCATTTACAATGCCAATAGCATAAACGTGCGTAAATGCGAGACCTATTGCATTGCAAATGCTTGTTAAATGAGCTAGAGGAGATAAGGTAGGTTGCAGGGTATGACTTTCAAAGGAAGATAGGTTATGATCTTTGAGATGAGATGTGGGCAATATGCAGAAATACAAAAACATATATTAAGGCAAACATACACACAACTTAGAATAGGCTGTGTGCAGATAGAAGAGGCATGCAGAGGATGGAAGGAAAGGAGACGGTCATTCAAAGAAAAAAGGAGCGGCAACAATCTGTAGTTTAAAGTTTTTATTCAAAACTTTGATGAAGGGTTTTAGAAACATATGAGTAGATTTTTGAGATGTCATGCACTCACAGGAAGCAAACTGTAGAAAGAAACATTATTATTTGCAAGTGGGATAGCGCTATATTAGGTATTTTAGCAAGATCCTCGAGTTAGGCAAACAATCTCTCTACTGCAGGCTATTAAAAAACCTCCACTTCTGCATGTGCAGCTGGTTAGCTCAGGTTTGGAAGGGTAAAGTAATGGCAAAACGTATGTATGGGGAAATATCATGGACTCTAGTCTGGGCTTGAATGAAGCAGTAACCTCATGATAAAAGCGTAAGAGAATATTCAGGGTAAATAAAGCAAACATCTAATGCAAGCATCGAAAAGGAAATTCTGTATATGCTGGAGCAGATATCTTCTGATGTTTGCCCTTAAAGTTTGTCTCACGGTATTAATTATCAAAGAAAAGTGCGATCCATTTGAATGCCCCTGGTTTAGCTTGGTACAGGATGGAGGTGACGATATCTTCACAGAGTGTGGAAGAGTATTGCCTGCATTCCTGTATATGGAGGGGTGAGACTTAGACACTGAAGTGAGGAGGAAGGGACCGGGCTACCTTTAGATATTCCATGAGACCTTTGTTTAACAAAAATATTTAGATTAGTCTTCCTGAGCACTGCCATTTCCTAGATGGCAAGCGTTAGAGGTAATATTGCATTTCGTCCTTGTTCGTCTCCAATTGCTGCGTCAGGAAGGATGACATCACCAGGTGCTAAGATTTCATACTTCATGGTACCCATGGTGTGGGTGCTCCAGCTGGGAGCCAGCCCACCTGGGACACCCCCATAATGTTGGATTATACCAAGCACAATTCTTACCATAAGTGGCCTCTTACCACTCAGGAGCTAAAAACCCAGGCAGAACATTGTGTCCTAATATGGAGTCACGCTCTTGTACCACAATAACTGTGTCTCCAAATGGTTGAAATAAGGCTTATAATACAGCTGACGTCATCCGAAGTAGAGAGTCTACAGGTTGACAGGTATGCATGATTACAGCATGGCTCAAATGTATCTATTAACAGTATGTTCTCTCAACCTCCTCAGAGAAATGGGCAGCAATTTAGCTTGTCATGTGACGTGTCCGACTGCATGTCAAACATATTGCATGTGCCATTTTACTCTGCCATTCAAAACATTTCTGTTTTTACAGCTGCAGACCTGTAACAGACAGTGTGTTACAGGTAGGAGTTTATGGTCAGTAGATCAGGCATCACTTGCTCAGTGGTCCAAATGGCAAGCGTTTCGACTAGCCATTTCTTCATTCAGTAAGTCGTTCATCAGAGCTCCACCCAGTTCAATGCATTAGGGAGACCATCCACGCCAGTTTCTTCTCATTGGAAGATGGGATTTGTAGTTCTGGTTAATCCATCAAAACCCACAAGACCCAGAATTCAAAGAAAATCCTGTAATGGATAAGGTACTCGCGCATGGAACCGAGAAACTTGAGCGCTCGTTGTCATTGTGTTGTGCCAAAATATACAAACGGATAACAGAATACACATTTCATTTTCCTTGTGTGATTAAACTAAAATAACAACTGAGCTCTCTGTTGGGTTTAAAATTTTAGTATACTTAACCGATTATGTATTTTAAGCTCCCTATCATAATAGGCCTAGAAGATATCATTGCAGCCTTAGTGTCAAACTTTAAATTTTTACTGGCTCATTCGAAAAATTTAAGTTTTGGGAATCTGGTGGGGAGGACAATATTAATGCAAAAACAACAATTGATGGACAGAATGCAGAACAATGTCATACATTCACCCCAGTACAGAGATCTGGGCCTAAATCCATCGTTTTTTTGCTCATCATGCCATTCCAGGTTGAACCCAGCCATATGCAAATCAGTCTTGACCCTGTGCCTCATGGGAACAGTCCAGCCCGAACTGCCAAGCCAGGTCCTCCCTGGACTGGAAACAAGCATCCTAGGACCGGTTTCGGGGTTTCACCCCTCTTCAGCCAGGATAGCTTTATTCCAGTGGCATGGAGAGCACGGGACTCACGTCTGAGCATACCCGTCCCACTCGGGGTGACAAATGCAAAAACAACAATTGATGGACAGAATGCAGAACAATGTCATACATTCACCCCAGTACCACTGGATTCAAGCAAGCCTGGCTGAAGACGGCTGAAATGCCAGAAACCGGTCCTAGGAAGCTTGTTTCCGGTCCAGGGAAGACATGGCTTGGCAGTTCGGGCTGGACTGTTCCCATGAGGCACAGGGTCAGACTGATTTGCATATGGCCATGTCTGAACTGGGGTGGCAGAGTGGGCTAAAGAACGGTGATGGATTAAGCCCAGATCAGTTGACTGGGGGTGAGTGCTTGCAATGTTCAACACTCCGTCCATCATTTCCTTTGGTTTTTGCTTTGTTCGCCATAAGTTGGCAGGTTATGCTCTGACGTGAGTCCCTTGCTCACTTTGCCACTGGATTCAAGCAAGCCTGGCTGAAGACGGCTGAAATGCCAGAAACCGGTCCTAGGAAGCTTGTTTCCGGTCCAGGGAAGACATGGCTTGGCAGTTCGGGCTGGACTGGTTAACCACATCTTGGTGTGACCAGTCGCAAAAAAGAAAACAGGAAAACTTGAAAGCAAATATGAAACTTAAGAGGAGGTAGAAACTTTTGAGTTCAAGAACAGCAATTCTTCTGTCCCTGCAGTAGGGGTATTTGGTACAGGAAACCACAACAGTAGCTTGCAGCTGATGGCAAACTGTCCAGAGCTGATAGCAGTTCAATTTACTGGCTAGTTAGTGAGGACCAAATCAGGTAAGATATTTAAATAGTGTCAGAAACAAACTACTTGACTGCACAGGAAGCAAATATATGGAATGATGAAGCTCAGCACCCAATTCCCATTTCTTCAGACCAAAATGAGTCCGACTAACCCGCATTTTGAGTTCTCTACAGGAAGGAGCCAGCCACTACTTGGCAAGAGATTTGAAGCAGAGTGGGAAGCACTCAGGGCCAGCTCCTTCACTCCAGCAAGATGGCAAGTCATTAAAGCATGATTGATCACTATGAATGCAATGGAGGGATCTACTAAAATGAGGAGGGCAAGCTCTCCCTTATACACCAGGGCTAACTGGCATCTTTCACAGGAACACGGACCATTGGGGTCCAACAAATCACTTTGATTGACAAACCTCTGTAGCTGACCAACTGAAACCTTGTCCAAAATCTTGGATTTCCAGAATCGGCCAGCAATTAGAAGACAGATGTATCCAACTTAGTCCATGGTTTACATCTCATGTTGTCTCACACTGCAAACATCCCTATGGAAATTCTAAAGAATCTGCTAACTACTCGAACTATACTTGCAATTTATCCACTTATACATTGCTCTCAATGTAAGAGTCGTCTGCTTTGGTGAAGGTGATGTTGGCACAGATAAAAGCAAAACTTAATTTGAAACTTAGTCGCCAGTTAGTCTTCAGTTTTGCTTTTCAAGAACAGAGAGTGGCAAAATCCATACTTTGACCAGGCCCAGTGCTTCAGGTGCGGTTAATGCACACCTGCAGGGATTTACCCAGCAGGCAACTTGAAAGATCCCTTCTACTCTTGAAAAGTAAATAAACACTTTGGCTAGTACTAATCTGTGAATGGGCGGACATTCTCATCTTTCCACAAGCCAGTGTCTTGTAGACCTGATGAGTCAAGCATCTCTGACAGACAAGACCATCAGATTTATATGGTGAGGTTGTATGAATAAATTGTTACACAAATTAAGTTCTCTCCAAGTCTAGCAAACAAAATATTTTTTACTTACTAATTCAAGTGCACAGAAAGTGTCAAAGGAAGGGTAAGATACTTATTATCCAGAGGGTGAAGTAAGTATGAACGTCCATGAGATATTCAAGCTGGCTGCTGTTGTGGACTGTGGACTAGCAGGAGGACAATATGTTTTCTATCGTATGTGTTACCCTTCTAGACGGCGTCTCTCCTCCTTTAGGAGCAACGTTTTCAGCAAAGTAAGAAATGTAGAGTTTTAATTGCTCCAGAAACTAGATGGATTTTTGAGTTCAGAGTTCTTCCTGCGAAGAAGCGGATGCAAATCTGTCCTTGGTGTGTTTTTTGTTGTGCGACCACTTGATTCAGGAATTGTGGGGAAGGCTTTGTTTTGTTTTCATTGTTCCTCATGCAGGAGGGTGAGCCAGTCCTCCTACTCAGCTGATATCACTGTTAGGATGTACAAGCATGCTGATGGACAGCAAGGTGTCTCGGATTAGTGGTCATCGTCACAAAATACACTGCAGTTTTGAGGAGCACTACGGCGATGTAGGACTCCTCTTTTCAGTTTCTTCATATTCAGTTGTGCTAGTGCAGGTATGCGACTCCTGCTGCCAGTCTGTGAATGACAAGCGCTGGTTCAGCACGCAGACTGATGTGGTAACTAGCAAGGCACTGGTATCCTGCATTTGAGATATAGGAGCCACTCTTAATCTGGCCCTTGCCACAAACCTCCTGGTTTCTAGGTGCTGTCTCTTTAATTTACCCATCTTCCCTTGGTGATCACATGCAGGGTAAGGTGGCTCCAGACAATAAAATGGCTGTAACCACGGAACCTGTAATGGCGATTGTCAGTTCTGCAAGCCAGTTCTGAAATTATAAGCTCCGTATTTTCCTTCATTTCACATCTCCTGTAAACAAGGTTTGCGGTTCTGAATTAAGTCCTTCTCCTCCACTGACCCAAACTCCCCATTTTGAGGTGAGAACAGATCTCTCATTCCCAGAAATGTCTGGTAATTTACTGGGGGTACATCAGAAGTCACGATTTGTGATCATGGAGAAGGTGGTAATCCACAGCTTACTCCTCCCAGACCATGGTAGCTCTCACCCTTTGTGACTTAAGACCACTGGCAGCACCGGTTGGTCGCAAGCTACCAGCATGATGCTTTCCTCTCAGTCTTTGTCTCACCAGAAGAAGTGGGAATGCCCCAGCCTATGGTGTACGGTTGCAAACTAGAGAAAAGGTGAAGTTTGCACAGCAACTGGTATTTATTACAACACGCTGGTGCACCAAACAGTGTGCACAAAGCTTGCTTTAGGACTAAAAACACTATTTCTATGCCAATGATTACAGAGCAACAAACTGGATCCCAGAGCGAGAAAATAATTCTTATTTTAATGGCTTTGTACTCAGTTGGGTTGCCTCTACCAGAAGAACTCATAAATAACTGGTTACCCACCTTTAGTTAGTTCTCAAAAAGAAATAAATTGTCTCCAGACTTCGGGGTGTCTGCCCTGGGAATCATAGTCTTTCATTTGCTTCTCTGGCCGAGCCGCGTGGCACAAGACACAATTGTATTGCTATTTACAACTACGCCATGTCCTGGAGGTGCATGCACCCAACCTCAAAGCTTTCCCCGTATGCAGCCTGTTAGAAAGAATCCAGACTCACGATCAAACAAATAGAAAGCAAGGGTATTTGCATTATTTACCGCACACTGGTCAAAACCACCCAAGATCCCCTTTCCAAACTGAAAGACAGATGGACACAGGATACTGGTCCTTTGGACGATGCTGAATGGGTCGAGGCAAAGATTACTCCCCAAACCCTTGCCATTTGATTGAAGCTAAATTCAATTTAGATATTTTGATTGAGTGCTCTACAGTTTAACTAGACAGGGCAGAAAAAAACTAGACACCAATCGCAACTGTCTATGATGTAAAGCGGCCTTAGGCACCTTCTATCACACGATTTGGACCTGCCCAGTCATACAAAGATAGTGTTCCCGGGTGCATAGTGCGTTGACCCAGACAGTACAGACCAGTCACACCTGATCCTAAAATGGCACTCTTGGGTCTCATGGATGAGTCTGTGGTAATCGTGTTACATGATTATTTCTTGTATGTGGTTTATAAATATCCAAGAGGGATATCACAAGTCACTGGTGACAGCTTAATGCCCCCATTTTCAAGGAATGGACAGACAGCTTGTATTACTGTGTATAGGCTGAGGAGCATGTGTATATCTTCAAGTGGTGCCCCTAGAAATCCTATAAGATTTGGAACCAGTGGTGGGAATTCTTGCACTGAAGAGCCTTGTAACCAATATCCATTGATTTTCATTGTGTTTTTAAAGCGGCTTTGGAATCAAATCGTTTTCGGCCAGATTCCCAACTTGTGGTTACTGCTATATGTTTTTTGGTGGTGAAAAATCAATAAAAAGATCTGGAAAAAATAGAAGAGGTTAAGCATTTCCTGCACTTTGGGCTGGCAGGAAAACATTACGCCCCAAAGTACATAGGAAGGCATCAAGTGAGATTACAGGCTAGCACTGCTGATACAATCCGAACATAAACAAATCGGGTCCTATAAAGGTTTTACTGAGTCTCAATAAGCTATAGAATAAAGAGCAAAACTAACCAATTATCAACAAAAGTATGGACTCTAGTTTAAATGAGGGTTCTACTCCTGCTTTCCAATTAACCATGTTGCTCAGTTCACTTGTAACACACATTGGCGCGAGGTCAGATATATTTGTTTTCAGAGTGGAGAACTGAGCAGTCCACAAAGGTTTGCCCTGACTGACAGCTGCCGTTTCAGAACCTGTGACCACCGACACCTACCTAGAATAATTGTAATGCACCAGCTCAACATCTTGCACCCGACAATTTAGGGCGCAGAAGATAAATGTTACTTTATTAACAGCAAGCAAAACAAAAAAAAACAAAAAACAGTTTCACGTTGAAAAATGCATCAGATTTTTCTTTAACAAAGCAATGCAGCCACCAACGCTGGCCAGCGTCCCGCAATGCTCACTTGGGTCAGTGCTATGCATTCTTAAAAACAATTCCGCCTCTTTGAACTATAATTTATGGGTCTCTTTTTTTGGCTCCTTCAGAGCTAGGTAATGGAAGCAGGGCTCCCCTTTTGATCAGTTGTGTCAACTAATTATAAAAACCTAACAGCCTAATCTGTCTGCCTTATTAGTTAGATCCCTCTTCAGCCCCACAAGAGACACGTTTAGGTCGCCTGATTAGGGTTAGTAAATAATTTATTGTAAGAATAGGCGGTCGGGTAACTGTACCAGTCTCGGTGGCGATTTTAATTTGCCACACTTAACATTCCTGAACTTCAGTGGGCACGTGTGGAAATTCTGGCCTACAATCCCCAATGAAGCACAGACGTCCCAAGTGTAGCGTCTTCCCCAGTCCTGAAGCATGCGATTTAAATACACCACACTGGGGCTACAGTCCAATACTTCATTATTCCTCGTGATACATTCACACATTGTGTGTTATCTCATATTCAACATGATCCACAACCCCAACACCTCCCTTCATATGATGTAGTTCCTGTTCAGAGTACGCCCCATAACCATGAGGGTCCTAGTGCGTATAACGTCAATATGCTACATCTCCCCCTTTGTTAAATAAAAAGTGGTGAACATCATGAAAATCAAGTTTCTTCACTCAATCAGCTAGGTGTTTGCATTTGTCGGCCGGACTGGGTGATCTGAGATGATTGAAGTCCACCCTGATCGGGCAGTGGTGACATAGCCTCAGGTGCTTGAGCCAGACCCACTACCAGAGCGGATTCATGCATGGTTTCAAGACTTGACAAGTGTCGTGGTGCGTGACTGAAATGTGACGAGTGACGGATTGTCCAGGACGTTGTGCTGTTATTAAATGTCCATTGCACGCCACTACCTGTAGAGAATCAGAGGCAAAAGGAGTGTCTGTTTTCTGTTTTTGTCTCTGCTTAACCAGTACCCAGTCTCCTTTATCAAAGACCGGTTCTCAGGCATGGCGGAGCCGATCTGCATACGTTTTCCTTTTTCTTCTACGAATCCCGTTGGTGTCTTGAACCTTGTCGTCGTTCACCGGTTGATTCGGGAGCCATTGGGGTAGTTTTGTTCTGATGGCTCTCCCAAATAGCAAGGTGGATGGACTCTCACCAGTTGTGGAGTGAGGGGTTAATCGATAGTCAAGGAGGGCCCAGCACAGGCCTTAGTTTAGATAGATTCCCTCCATGGCCGCTAGTTGGATGACCCTATTGAGCGTGTCCATGAAAAGTTCAACCACTGGGGTCTGGGGTCAGAAGGGTGTACTCTTTTGGTGTTTGATATTGAGTCAGACTAGAAATTCTTTGAACGCTTTTCTTTTAAAGGACGGGCTGTTAGCAAATTTGAGGATTTTGGGGATGCCCCACATTGCAAAGATGTCATCAAGCTGTTCTATGACTTTGTAATGGATTGCCGAAGATAGATCTTACACCAAAGGAAAACATGAATACTCATCTATGACTAGCATGAGATGATGTCCATTCGCTGACATCTTCCGTAACTTTGAGGGAATATCGGGCCTGAGAGTTAACTGGGCCAAGTCGGGGGCGTACCCCTTTAACCCAGACGTACAGGAATGTGACATCCGGCTGGGAGGAGACAGGCTGCAATGGCATCCCACCACTTTCCGATACCTCGGGATCCGAATATATAGAACACCGGCAGACGTCTTAGAAGGGAACCTCTGCCGAGCGATCGCTTCCGTCCAAGCGCAAATTGGCTTTTGGAATACTCTACCCCTTAACGTGCCCAGCCGCGTGGCGCTGACCAAAATGATTGTGCTACCTCGCCTCCTATACTACTTCGCGAATATGCCTCTGTATGTACCCGTCAGGCTCTTTCGTGACCTAGAGGCGCTGCTCCGCTCCCTCATCTGGAACAAGGGGAGGCCACGAGTGGCGCTGACTAAATTATATATGCCCACAGACTCGGGGGGCCTGGCGGTTCCTAACCTGGAACTGTACTATCTCGCGGCACAGATGCAATGGGTGGCGGGATGGCTGAGCGGCAAACAACTCGAAGATACTGCCACACATATGGCTGCATGGACACAAACGCAAATTAATGCGCTATTCCACCCGATAACCCGCGCACCCTGCCCCTCCCAGATCTACTTGGCAGTGGCGCGCAGATGCTTTCTGAGGAGCCTTCGTCTCACGCGTGCTACTAAACCTTATGCCCCGAGCGTGCCACTCTTGGGTATGCCTGGCCCGACAGGGCCGCTCACGGAGGCTCACTTAGCTGGCTGGGACCAGGCGGGGGTGGACACACTGAGCGATCTATATGCTGATGGCGAACTGCTCACGTTCGCCAACTTGGCTGAAGACACGACTCTCCCGGCGGGACAGTTCCTTCTGCACGCCTCCCTCTTGCACACACTCACGGCTTCCTGGGGTGACATGACAGAGGAGCCTCCGATGCATACCTTCATGCAATACCTGCACGTTATGGGCCATGGCGCGCACATCGTACACTGGCTGGCGCAGGCGCTACAGGCGCACTCGCAGCCATCCACAACAACACTGAGGGAGCGCTGGACGACAGACAGGGGAAGAGACTGGACGGACAAAGAATGGGCAATGATACTGTCCGGCCCGACAAACATCCCACGCAATCCCCGCTTTAAAATAATACAGTACTACATCCTACAACGCGCATACCTCACCCCTGATAAAATTAACAGATACTTTGCGAGGACAGATGCAACCTGCCCGCGATGCTTACTGCCGGGAGCGGACCTCTTACATTTGCTATGGCACTGCCCAGAGATACAGGCGTACTGGGAAACGGTGCTGACACTGCTCGCGCGTGGCGCAGATGGGCGGCTCCCGCATACATGGGAATCATGTATTCTAGGACTCTATCGGCGCACAAAAGAAAATAAGGTGCAGGCACGCTTTTGGGACATGGGTCTTATAACGGCCAAACGCATGCTTACCAAGCACTGGAAGGCAACCGTTCCCCCACACGTACGCCACTGGAGAGCCTCTTTTATTAATTGGGCGCAAGCGGAGAGCGCGGTGCTCCTTCGCGAGGAAACGGCAGGGCTCCGAAAGTTCCCCATCGCACACCTTTGGGATAATCTCCTTGGGACATTCCAGAGGGCTTGCCAAGATAGGGGGATAACTTGAATCCCTGGGGCCTGTCGCACCTCTGCTGGCGGGGCGGCGACGGCCCTGGGGCTGCTGGGATGCCGACTCTTATCCCCCCCCCTACTTGCCCCTGATTGCCCCCGGCGCCCTGGGGGTGCTGGGGTGCGGACACGGACACTGGGGAATTCCAGCCTACTTGAAAGCCCTCTTTCCCTTTTGTTCCCCTCCCCTAACTTGCGACTCCCCGCGCACACTGCGCGGTCCTGTTGTGCCCAGTCTGGCAGATGATGACCCTCCTGCTCTGCCGCAGAATGATCTCCCCCCCCCTTCTTTCCCCCCCTCCCCCTCCACCCTACTTGAGTTCACAACCTTAACCTTAGCGCATACTATTGCCATGCATACACGGGATAGATAAGGACTATGATGCTGCATACCAGGCTCGCCAGATCTATGCGCTGCCATATGGGTAGCTGTGAGCTATACTGCGTTATCCTTGCCGCGCGTCGGCCCACACTCTGAGCGCGCTGCTGGCGCTCGGCCACCCGGAGGCCTTTACATTCTGGGACAACAGAGACATCCGATGGGTCTCTGGCTCGGGACCTGGGCGGCAGCCGGCGTAGCCGCGGAGTGGGCTAGATCACAGCGCCATCCTCTACCATTGATAACATGCACCTGGGACACCACTAAAATTCAAAAGCACATACGCAGCATTACGCACCTACTCCCTTCACAACGCACGCACCTCCCTTCTGTGCGCATGTTACCCTGTACGATGCCGCCGGACCCCCGGGTTGTCGGCTAAATGGCTGTGTTCTAATATCTGGAAACGTACACTTTGCTTAACTACTTTACCACCTGGACGGTGACTGTGCGTTGTAAGATGACGTAAATGTGCACAATAAAGGTTTTAAAAAAAAAAAATGAGATGATGTCCATTTCCCAAAGGCCCTAAAATCTCAACTGCAACCTTCTCCCAGACATGGGCAGGAAGGTCAGACATTATCACTGGTTGCTGCGTCACCTTGGGAGACAAACAACTGTTTGTGGCATGCCTTCAGTTCCTTCTCAACTCGTTCATCTAGCCGAGGGAGCCTAAATCCATCTCTTAAGGCTCCTTTGGTGGCCACAATAACAGTCTCCTTCATGGGCCAGCACGATGACCCACTGTCTTAGGCTTCCAGGTATGACTATAGTTGAGCCTCACTGTATTGCATCTTCTTGGGTGATTGCTAACTCATCCTGTACATTTTTTAACTTTTGGAATTCAACATCTTCGGCAAGCGGCCGGTTACTTCCCCTCCATGAGTGCGTGGTAATGAGTTCTTTGATTATGGTCATGTCTTTTTTGGCATTGGTGGCAGCAATGATATGTTCCACAAACAGAGCTCCTGGTGTGCTGTTGCTAACAATTTAGTTGAGATAGGTTTCAGCTGTCGTGTATGTTGTACTGTGACAATGTTGCGGCACTCGTGAAAAGTAATCTGCTGGGTTTTGATCCTTTCCTGGCTTGTACACAATCTCATAGTCGTACTCTTGCAATCTATACCCCCACCTCTTGATGCGAGAGGGCATCTTAGCCTTCGCGTTTCCAAAACAAGAATTTTAAGCAATGCCTGGTGATCTGTGATGACAGTGAATTGTTTTCCTTAGAGGAATACATAAAGATGTTTGGAGGCCCATACCACAGCCGGACTCTCCTTCTCTGGCTGAGAGTTTGCACCTTCTGTTTCAGAAAGGTTCGACTGGCATTGGCCACAATGTGTCTTTGAGCATTCGGATGGCCACTGTGTTGAACAAGGATTGCTTCTAGCCCTACTGGGCTTGCATTAACTGTAATTTCAGTATGTAACTTGAGGTCAAAGTAGGCAATTTCAGTTGCAGTCTCGATCGCATGTTTAATATCTTTGAAACTCTGGTCTCATTCCGGATACCACTGAAACAGTACACTTCGCTTTGACAGGTCTACTAATAAGGCGCTCACTGTAGCAAAGTTGTGACTGTTTCTTGAGCAATTATTGCCCATGATTAAAAAGGATCACAGCATGGTAACATCTTAAGCGGGGGGGGGGGGTAAGTGAATGACAGTGCTTGCACCTTGTCTGGGTCTGGAGTAATTCCCCCCTCAGTGAATATATGCCCAAAAATGTTTGAGTTTGGTTTTGTGAAGCTTATACTTTGCAGCATTCAGAGTGAGACCTGCATCAGCAAGTAACTGGCACACCTGGTTAAGGGCTTTGTCGTGTTCTTCTTGTGCTCTCCCAAAAACCAGGATGCCATCACTGTACTTGTAAGCATGAGTAACAGGTTGGATTACTTGGTGAATAATGTCCAGAAATATCAACACAGCTGAAGATACTCCAAAACTCCGTTTTTTATATGTTATGTTATGTTAGCGAAGCTTATAAAGCGCACTTCTACCCATGGGTGTCCTGGCGCTACACACTGACTCACTGTAAGCGGGGTGCCTATACCGTAAATAACCAAGTCTTCAGCCCCTTTCTGAAGGAAAGGAGCTCTGAGGCCTTTCTAAGATGTAGTGGCAGGCTGTTCCAGGCTTTCGCCACCCCATAGGAGAAACTTTTGCCTCCCCAACTGGCCTTCTTTATTCGGGGAACGGCTACTAGTCCTCCTTCGGTGGAACGCAGCTCTCTGCCCAGAACATTCCATTCAAAGCACTTAGTGAGAAAATCTGGGCCAGTGCCACTCAGTGCCTTAAAAACCGTGCACAGTGCCTTGAATGGTGCTCGTTTTGTGACCGGTAACCAGTGCAATTGCCGAAGACCATCTCGAGCAGAGGCAAACCTCGTTATCCCAATTAGCAGTCTTGCCGCTGCATTTTGTACTGTCTGTAGTCTGACCAGATGTTTTTTTTTCAAGTTAGGGTACAGACTATTGCAGTAATCGAGGCGGGACAAAATGAGGGCTGAGACAGCTGTCCAGAAACCTTCTGCTGGAAGGAGAAATTTAATTTTTCTCAGAGTCCTAAGGAGGTAGAAGCAGGTAGAGACCACTCCGCTGACCTGGTCCCCAAAATCGAGTTTATGATCCAGGATCACCCCCGAGTTTCTGGCTTTGTCTACAGGCGCTGGAAGTTTACCCATACCCTCTGAACTAACCATCATGAGTTGAGTTGAAAATGTAGTAATGTACCTGCAGTTCTCCTCCAACTCGAGCTGATGGTATCCTTTGTTTAAATTAAGATTGAAAACACTTTAGCTCCGTTTAATTGCATGATCATGTATGCGATGTGTGAACAGGGTATCTCTCCCTCTCAATCACTTTATTTGCCCAACACATATCAACATAAATGGTTACTGCTCCTCTACTGTCTTTTTTGGTACTTGTACTATTGGAGAAACGGATGATGTTTGGCCTGTGGAACGTTCAATAATGTCATGCTTTAAAAGCACTTCCAACTCTTTCCCTACAGGTTCTTGTAAATGGAGAGCAACTCTACGGTGTCGCTGAGACACAGAGTGAATGTCTTCATTGATGTGAAGCTGTACTTTCCTTTTGAGTTTTCCCAGGCCATGAAATAGCAATGGGAACCGGCTCATGATCTCAGACTGAGCACACAGGTTGTAGTTGAGGGATAGCAACCCCATGTCAGCAGCTGGCGCAAAACTGTGCAAGGAGGCACTCGACAAGGGGCCAGATGTATGACCATTGATGTTTGCAACTCGCAAATTGCATTAAATTGTGAGTCACAATTTGCGAGTCGCAAACATCAATGTACAACAGTGTCAGAGACACAATTAGCGATTACTAATGGGGTTGCAAATTGCATGCCTCATGCATATTAATGAGGCACTCGCAATTTGTGACCCCATTAGGAATGGTTGGCCCTCTCAGGTATGGTGGCCTGCTGGGCTCAGCAGTCCTCCCTATCTGGGACTGCTTTTAAATCAAGCTGCTTTTTTTTTTTTTAATGGAGCCTGTTTTCCTTAAAGGACAAAGGGAGGCATTTAAAAAAAGAAAAATGAATTTTTTTTGTTTCATTTTTTGAGGGCAGGTATCTGTCCCTGTGACCACTGCCTGCCCCTAAAAAATATTTTCCCTGCATTCACAAAGGGAAAGGAGTCCCCTGGGGATCCCTTCCCATTTGCGAGTGCTTTGCCACCCTTCTGAGAAGGGTGGTAAACTGCGACTGTTTCGCGACTGCAATTGCAGTCGCAAAACAGTCTTACATAGGGCTCAGACTTGCTATTAGGAAGGGACACCCTTAGAACGCCCTTTCCTAATAGCGAGTCGCTAATCCTATTTAGCGAGTCGCAAATCATTTGCGACTCGCTAAATAGGGTTAGTACATGGCCCATTTGTTTTTTGCATGCGCAAACGGGTCACAAACCCGTTTGCACATGCAAAAACGGGTCCTACATCTGGCCCAAAGTCCCTTGTAGAACATGAATGGTGGCTCGTACCAATGTCTTTTTCTGTCTGATAATCACTGTGAACGATCCTTGCTGCTGTAGTGGCTCAAAAACGGACCAAGTATATACCTTCATGCCTGATGGAACGAGGCACAGGGGATAGGTTGTTACATTTTTTCACTGGCATGATATATATCGACACATTACTGTCTATGATGAAAGTTATGGGGTGATCTTTCACTTTCAATGTAATTTTCAGACCGGTTTCCGTGTTTGCTTTGTTCGCCCTGAGTGGGGCGGGTATGCCCAGACGTGGGTCCCGTGCTCTCCATGCCACTGGAGTCAAGCTATCCTGGCTGCTGAGGGCTGAAAGCCCGAAACCAGTCCTAGGATGCTTGTTTCCAGTCCAGGGAGGAACTGGCCTGGCAGTTCGGGTTGGACTGTTCCCATTGGGCGCAAGGTCAATACTTATTTTCATATGGCTGGGTCCAAACTGGAAGGGCAGGGTGAGCAAAATAACAATGGATTTAGGCCCAGATCTCTGTACTGGGGTGAATGTATGACATTGATCTGCATACTGTCCATCAATTGTTCTTTTTGCATTTGTCACCCCTAGTGGGATGGGTATGCACGGACGTAGGTCCCGTCCTCTTCATGCCACTGGAGTCAAGCGATCTGGCTGATGAGGGCTGAAGGCCCGAAACCGGTCCTAGGATGCTTGTTTCCAGTCCAGGGAGGACCTGGCCTGGCAGTTCGGGCTGGACTGTTCCCATTGGGCGCAGGGTCAAGACTGATTTGCATATAGCTGGGTCCAAATTGGAATGGCATGGTGAGCAAAAAATACATGGATTTAGGCCCAGATCTCTGTACTGGGGTGAATGTATGACATGGTTCTGCATTCTGACCATCAATTGTTCTTTTTGCAGTTACACTGTATGTAACATACTAAATATATAGTATGTGGTTGAAGATTGTTGTGGTGTATCTTGTAAGTTATAGTGTTTTGTATCGTGAGGTGTAGTGAGGTAAGTCATTATAGGGCTTTGCATGCTGATGATGTTGTTTAGAAGGGCCATACAAGGGGATGTGGTGTGATATAGTGCGATGTGTTTATGCATTTTACCTAGAGACAACGATCCAAATTTTTTATGTATGTACTGTATTCTAGATTTTGTAGGTTGTAGTATTTTTCATTGTTGTTAAATGGGTTCCAGTGATAAATTGTGATAGCATGTTCATGCTGAGATGTGTTGTTTAATGATGTAATGTAGTGTCATTGTGTATAGCATTATAGAGTGATGTGGTGTTATATCATGTAGCTCAGTGTGCTATTGTATGGAGTGGCGTGATGTGATCTGAGCAGAGTCCTCCTTGACAAAATGCAGGAATTTCTTTTTAACAAGTAATTGCCTAGTTCCCCATTTTAAGGGTCCCCTAATTGGCAAGGTCCCCAATTGCCAAGGGTTTAGTTGACTGTACCCATTTAAACATCTTATTTGTGTGTGCTTGTTGTGTATTTGTCTCTCAAGCTACAAGATGCCTTCTATAGGTCCCATTCAATAAAAAGAACAGATGAGGTGATGCTGGGTTGTTTGAGTGGTAAGGTGTGGATGTTTTGTATTGTGATGCCTGATGTGCCAAGGTGTTGTGTTCACTAAATATATGAATGTTGACGGGAAATGGTATATGGAGAGGCACAACAAGTTGGTGAATGGATGCACAGCTCCTTTTGTTTTTCAGGTGTGGGGTAACTTGCTTCTGCACTCTTACCACCCCCGTCCTGGTTAGAGACTCTTGGGCTGGGAGGAACTATAATTGAGGGGGATGGAAGAATGAATATTGTGGTGAGGTATAATGGGGTCAGGTCATATGTCCTCACATGGGTTATCAGGGACCACCGGGTGCAGTGAATAGCTGTTGATCTTTGTTTGGATAGCAGGATGACGATGTTTAAAGGCCCCAACCTATAAGGAAACATGTGTCACACAACTTTGCTGGCATGAGGGTGCCTCAGTAGTACCTCCGGGGACTGTAGGAGAGGCAGAGCAGGAAAGAAGTGCTTGTGGAGAAGCTATGCAAGGCAATGCTTTAGGCTTATGTACCTAAAATACCTAATCAAATGCAACCTCTTACAAGGGGTTGAATTTGATTTCATAGAAAAACAAATTCATTACTGAGAAATCATTTCATCTAAACTGTTTAAAGGAAATTTTCAGAACAAATAGCATTTACCTTTTCTTAGAAACCAATTCCCAGAATATCTTTTTTGTCAAAATTGACTTTCAAATGCTTATTTTTTAAATGTGTAAATGCAATCACTGCAGGTCTTACTTTCAGAAAGTTGTAGGAGATGTTTCAGTGCTTTACTTCAGGGGACATTATTTCATATTGATATCTTTTACACTGTCAAACAATTATTTCAGATGCTTTTAATTTGCTGACCCTTCACCGCCCATAAACACCAACTATCGCTGACCGCTCACAGCCCCTAAACACCATCAATCACTGCCCCTTAAAACTCCTCAACACGCCTAAACTACATTCATCTCAGAAGCCTAAAAGCCCTGTGTACACCAACAATCCACCATCCTGAACTATAGAATCACTCACTAGCCCTAACTCCATCCATTCCTGAACCCTAAAACCCCTTTCTATGCCTAACCCTTACCCAATTCATACCTCTTAAAACTCCTAAGTACATCCAAACTCCACCCATCCCAGAAACCTAAAAAACCTTTACTGCCCTTAAACACCAGCCATCCATGGCCCATAAGAACTCCTCAGTCTAAACTACTCATCTTGACCCCTAAAAAACCCTTTCTACATCTAAGCTCCACCCATCCCTGAATCATTAAAACCCCTCGCCACCCTAAACTCTACCCCATCCAGAACCCTAAAAACTCTTTGCCATCCCAGCCATCACCCATAATTGAACCTTAACCCTCACCAACCCTAAACTTCGCCCATCCATAAACCTATAAATTCCCTAAACACTCTTACACTACACACATCCCTGAAACCTAAGACCACCTAACACACAAACACCACTTATCCGTGAACACTAAAAACCCCTCAGTACACATACACTGCACCCATGTCTGTGCTCTAAAAACCTCTTTCTATGCCCAAACTCCAATTATTCCTGACTCCTAAAATCCTCATCACCCTATAAACATTACCCATCCCTGAACCCAAAAATCCCACAGTAGTCCTGGACTCCACCCACGTTTAATGTAATTTTGGATTTGTCCTTAACATTATCTTTCCTTTAAAATGTTTCCTTTATTTTTTACTTGTTTGCATTTCCTTAAAATTAGTTTTCCATTTGTTGGTTTCCTCCAATGTGGTTTCTCAGTTTTTGTTTACCGTTAATCACTTTCAAAGATCACAAAAGAGCAATTGGAGGAGTCTGCGTATGAATATATGGCATCTAACCGAGGTCCCTTTTATAATTTTTACTACTTGTTTCAACTGGCAAACATAAGCAGGCTCAATACCTTGAATTTCCAGATAAACGATGCAAACAACCATATACATGTCTATTTCTATAATGATTCAAGCTGACATTCACAATAAGGAAAGACCTCTGCATACTTACCATGTATTTATCACATATTCAACAAAAGAAACAAGGCTTCTGAAAGAACATTAACATAATAACATTACTAAAAGCCCACTTCATAGATCAAGACTTGCATCAGCATAGATTACAGAAAATGGCAGGTCGGAGATTTGCCAATCTGGTGAATTGTCATAGTTTTTCTACACATCGCATGATGATCACTCTGAATAATATATCCGACAGTAATTTCTATGGAAAGGGAGCTTTGTCGATGAAATGCATTTCCAATGGTGGTCTGAAGCTGAGGGTTAAAAGGTGCACTTCAGCAGCCTGTAAGACATGGAAGGAGAGCCTTCTGATTTTATGAAAGTTGAACCTCTGTATTTTACTCGAGCTGTTTCCCCCGCAATAGCTGCAGCAATTAGCTTAAGCGTTGGAACCTGAAATGACAATGCCAACTGGATATGTTGCACATTGCTAGTAGTCAGATAAATTCTTCAGGCATTGGATGACACTTGGAATGCTAAAATTCAGAGACATGGGGGAATCACACACGGGTGTTAAAACTGCCCTCAATGCGATCCTGGACATCTCCGAGGAACTGGACGGCACCAGGGCTTAGAAGCTCTTCCTCAACACTGCCCTGATGGTGGCCAAGAGGGACATAGCGGCCCATTGGCTGAATTCAGATCCACCTACGATGGCGCGCTGGCGTAGGGGAGTGGACTGGTGCGCGGCACAGGAACGGCCCCTATCCGCAGCCAGAGGGTGCCCGCAAAAATGTCATCGAATGTGGGGCAAATGGGTGGGGGTGGTGGAGGACTAAAGAGAGGGGGCTTCTGTCATGCGAATGTGGACTGGAGCTGGACCGTCATTATCTTCTTTATGCTTCTCAACTGTACGTGCGGATGTGATGTGTTTTCGTCTATATTCCATCTTAAATATTGTACCCTTGATTGGTGATGATGTTTTAGCAGCAATTTTACAAAATCAATAAAATTGGTTATAAAAAAAAACCTGCCCTCACACATAGAGATCTGTGTCATGCTTCATCATAGGGCTGCTAACACACCTCCGCGCAGACCAACGCTAGAGATGGAGCAATAGGGAAGGGGAAGACAATACAACACAAAAGTGGCAGATAATATGGGGATCACAAGTGAAAATAAGTGCAGGAACGGTGATTAAAAACTGGCTACAGGGAGTCCCGTCTAACAATTTTTGGAGTGGAGGGGTTGGAAACTCATAAAAGGTTTTCCAAACCACCATCCACCGGTCAAGGTGTGACCACTCTTTATTCTGGACAGGGTACCCAGTATTAAAATTGTTAGATGGGACTCCTTGTAGCCAGTTTTTAATCACTGTTACTGCACTTATTTTCACTTGTGATCCCCATATTATCTGCCACTTTTGTGTTGTATTGTCTTCCCCTTCCCTATTGCTCCACCTCCAGCGTTGGTCTGCACGGAGGTATGTTAGCAGCCCTATGATTAGGCATGACACAGATCTCTGTGTGTGAGGACAGTTTTAACACCCGTGTGTGATTCCCCCATGTCTCTGAATTTTAGCATTCTATATGCACATAGTCCCTCTTCTATGTAGTGGTTTCATAGTTGTTGAAGGAGGTCGAAGCAGGACTTGATCCTCCTACCCCTCTTTGTTGTGAGTTGATTGGATGACACCTATCAGGTGTACATAGAACATCCTGTAGTATGGATGGTGGTCTTAGATCTGCCTATCCTAGCGCTATTGCAGAGTAGGAAGGTAGTCCTGCACTCCTTACTCCTGATGCATTGCCTGCAGATTCCCCTTTACAAGCCGTAGGCCAACCAGACAAAAGCTCTCGACCCCAACCAAATGACTGGAAAAGGTTTATTGGCACTCTTTCTTTCTACTTTTTTTGTAATGCGACAGATATCTCAAGCTGAGATCTGTATGCAGCGGTAGATTGTGGATGAGTGATCAGATGCCATCTAAGTGCATTAAGTTGTTTCCTCCATCAGCAGTGAGTGTGAGGAAACAATAGCTTTTTATTCGAAACCTTTGTTCTACTCACTCACACCTTCCCTTCCCAGAGCTCAGTGCTTCTCTAACATGACTAATTAGTTTAAAGAAGACTACATACACTGCACTACCTATATACAACTCTGCCTGGTCTCGTGGAACATGAATCGCTTGTGTCGGACACTGTCCACTGATGGAGGCAGACCATCTTATTCAGGGCCAAGAAGAATAAGCTACAGCCAAAGACTTCCACTTGTCTTCCATGTGGCTAGAAACATTCAAAGGCTGCAGGCTATGTAATTAGGTTCTATAAAACATGTTTTTTTTAAAGAGTTTTATATAGCGAGAACTAGACCCGAAGATATCGGGTATCAGAGCGCTTTACATAGCACCAGTTTCGTTACACAAGGACATAACAGCCAAAGTGTGTGGACCATCTTCCATTGTGGCTGGGACACGAGCATATACTGCATCCGAACACCCTGCCTCATGTTGCCTGGGAACATGGAACACAGCCAAAGACTGAAGTCCATGGTAAAGATGCTTAAGAATATGAGCATAGACCACAGCCAAAGGATACTCTCTATGTAAGAAAGCATCACCTATAGGAACCTAAGTACCAAGGAATAAGGCCTAAGCCTACAGACCATGTTGCATGGGCTCAGGGAACATTACCTTGGATCACGCTTGTAAGCTCAGCTCATGCCACCCGGTGTCATGGGACAAGTTCATGGCTTGAGTGCAGTAGCATTATGTGTACTTTTCACATGGGAAGGGTTTGTAAAAGAATCAGTAAAAGGCGTGGTCACAAGTTATATTAGTTTGGTTTCTTTTAGAGTCCTTCAAGCTGCCCAAATGTCCTCTCAAAGCACACAATAATGCACCATGAAGAGTGATTCTGTTAACAGGGCAAGATCTACAACCAACTCGAGGGTGCCTTGCGGAGGATTAATGTGCACTTATGTGACACATACAATTTTAAAATGTATATCATCACCAGGCCCCTGAAATCCATTGAAAATAACTTTAGTCCATGTAGAGATATGGTTGGGATGGAAGACGTCAAACTAACATCTCTGCAAAAACCTTGGGAAATAAAATACTTCATTCGAAGTGATACAAAGGTTACTCCCAAAACCCTGCTAACTCTTGAAATGTGATAGTTGAGGTAGACTCCCAGCCTTAATTCCCACCCCTCTGCACTGCTCATAACCTCAAAAGGTATTACAAATGTCTTCACAAATAAAATCCTTGAGGACCTTACATCACCAATCAAAAGCTATTTAAAAAAGTAATATTTCTCTGCTGTATGGCTGACCCGAGAGCAAGAAAACCAACAATGGTGCTTATGGGCAGAAAGAAACCTCCCTGCGCGTAAAAAACAATGCCATGCTGGGCAAAAACACGGTGGCCTGCTAAGAATTTATTTCTGCAGAAAGTGCATCTGCAGGACTAGTAGAGTACTTTGATAAACGGAGTCTCTGCCAGACCAGCATGGATTTATAAATATGAATAGCAATGCACCACCGGGGGTGGGGGGGAATGGGAGGTGATAGCCCCAGCAAACGGAGCTGTGGGTAAATGACACAGCTTGAAATCTCACATACAGACCACTTTTAGCTGTCTGTTGCAAAAACGTCTTGCAGGCTAAGCCAAAACATTACAGTGGGCTTTGGCCTGCGGCAACGCTTACCAATGTTTTTTTATTTATTTTTTTAGTTTTATATAGTGCGAACCTGACCCGAATCGGGTATCAGAGCGCTTTACATGAGCACCAGTTTAGTTACAGATGGACACATTCATTTTTGTTAGGCACAGGGAGATTAAGTGATTTGCCCAGAATCACAGGATGTTGAGTGTCGTTGCCGAGACTCGGTTCCCCAGCTTCGAGGTCGACCGCTCTAGCCGTAAAACTATACTGTCTCCCCAGGTTTTGGTTTTTTTCACTCTTATTAGAGTACTTCTTATTCAATGGCTTTCCTTCTTCTGTCCCTCCCCTGTAACATGTCTTCTTTATCATGCTTTTGATAGGATGGCTTGGCTTGTGTGACTAAAATGCTCACATTTAGGCAACAACTTTTTTCTTTTGCTATTGACCTTCCTAGTGAGTGCATGTGTTTTGACCGTCTCTTCATCATGTTTTCTTCATGTAGCACAGTCCTCTCAAATACCTGGTGCACGCGCTACAAGTTGCTGCTTCTGCTTCCCACCTCAGTCATTACTACCCAACCATGGCTTTATTTTTTGATTTCACTCCCCATCAAGCTCCCCGCAACCACTCCCTTTGCTTACCCCAACTTGCTTCACCCACCCACTCCAGCATTACTCCACCACCCCTCTAGGTCATTAAAGTATTTTTTACAGTATTTTTGGAGGACCTTTCAGCTGCAGTTTGCTGCCGGGCCGCTCCGTTTTCATTAAAAAAAAAAAACATTGTTTTCAATTTACCACCCTTAGCAGCGTCCCCATCTTGGAACAGAACATAAAAAGAATAAACAAAATGGCAATCTCCTAATTCTGTAGGCTCGCGCATCTATGATGATGCATGCATGCATGCGCCTACATAATGACGCAGTACATAGCAGTGTCAAGACGCCTACATGTGCATTTGCGTTATCACATCTTTTTTTGGAGGGGGGGTGGGGGGTGGGGGGCTGATGCTGCACAGCATTGCCAAAAAGCACTGGCAAAGTCAAACAGTTAAAAAGGCAAGACATATTTGGTTTGCCAATGGTTGTTATTATATTTCCTGCTACGAATTAGGCTACAAATAGAATGAGTCACACAAAGAGGATTTTGTTCCTTAATAGTATCCACACCCTTATTAAACAAATCTTTGAAAAATAAGTTTCTCTGTGTATCACGTTTTACTTCTGCCTAGCTCACATCAGATTGTGCCATTGTTTTCGAAATTACATTTGCCAACTACTGATTTATTTCAACGAATACCATACATTTGGTTTCATTTTGACTTTTAAGAAAGAATGAATAAAGCTGGAAAATGTTACTTTTAGTTTATAAAACAAAGCTAAACACTTCCAGATAATGGACATCTTTGGTTCCAGTGTTTACCTCCCTAACTCGAAGAGACAAAGTTTAAGTATTGAAATGGCCTTCGGACCCCTAAGCACACTGTCAGAAAATAACCACAACTATACCAATATTAATATCAACTACAAAAATAACACTACTAAGAATGACAAAAACAACAACGATAATAATTGCGATATTGATCATTATAACAATGAATTTAGGGAAAATCTTGGTTATAAAATAATGTTTACAGTTAAATTTACAAGTATTTATTTGTAACAAGCATGCCACGGACTAAATCATCGCTAACACAGCAAATCCCTTTCAAAATAGTAACACTCATAAAATAATCATCGCAAAGGATTAACTCGGCGAATTAACGTTAATACATTTAATAAAACAAGAAATATTACATTTTTTAAAAGCTAATATAACATTTAAGTTGAAACAACCTTTCTTCCTCGTTTTTTTTTTAAAAATAACATTGGGTGATCATTTAAATTCATATGCAGATACATACCTCGTGCTTGAGCGCAGGTCCCAGTACCGGATAAAAGTGTCGTAACCACACGAGAGTACGGTGAACGGGGTTTCATAAGTGACGTCCAGGACCCCGGCCCCATGGCGGAAGTCTGTGCCGAGACAGCTCACCAGCTGCCCACTAGAAGACAAGATACGGGAGAACGGTCACTGACCATACAGAGGGCAGAGTGCACTCTACAGATGTTGATAGCACAGGCCCCACGCAAATAAAATGGCTTTAGTTGGAGAAAAAAAATCGAATAAACAGATCATACAGCAACGGGGTGACCTCAGTGGTTATCTAGACAGAGTAGGCAGGCAAAACACTGTGGCAATATGACGCCAATAGCAAGTTTTATACCATTCAATGAACACGACAAGTAACAACTTCCCCTCCACCCCACTAGTATACTGGTCAAAAGCAGGAACTTGTGACCTTGTCGTGCACACCTACGATGCGTTTCGTGGAAGGAATTTTTCCTATCCGGGATCTACACAACTGCCACACATTAAAATAGGTGCTGCTGCTAATAAACTTTAGAAGGGGTTGTGGATGTGGAGGGGGTTATCTGCCAGACATCACTATTCTAGTACTAAGACACGTGACGTCACACTTTATCTTGCGGTTTTTATGCATCCGAGCACAAACATTCACCCACTGTTTAAAGGAAAATACATTTGGTTTTCTCAATATTCACACAAGGAATTGTGATAACTTAGGCACAGATGACAATGGTGTGCTGCCACAATTTTCTCAAGAGGGGGCACTTTATGTGTACCTTGCGCTAGAGTCTAGACAGTGCCCAAATTCTGTTGCTACTGGACTCACCCAGCGTGGTATTAAGTAACTATAATTTAGTGTCACGTGCAAACATTTGCCGAACTGTAAACCAATTCTGCGACCAACAATGCACACCCTACAGGTTCAGACTCCACCAATCGATCGCACTGACGCGATATGGCTTACACACTTCATTTGATTCACTGATGAATTGACAGGATTGTGTTGATAAATGTGTCACTCGGGACACGCACACGTGATTGGGACTCTTCATGCCCTTGCTGGATGACGTGTTTTGAGAGGAAAGGTTTCCTAGCCAATCATATTAATCCTAGGGAAACTTCGTTGTTGTCAATGAGAGCCCTATTGACTCGACCAGATCCGAAAGATCACCCTTAAGGACCTTTCCAGTCATATGAGTGGGGCTTGGTACTAAAATGCTCTAGTTAGAATTGTACCACACATTTCTACAAACTAAAAAAACATTAATTTCAGTGGACTCCACCATTTGAATTGTCTTTTGGTTTTGCAAATATTTGATCTGTTTATTGTCGATATAGTCTCCTTCTTCTTCCAATGGATCCAACGCCTTTAAGACGCAGAATGTAATGTTAGGTACAGACGATGCAGGGAGGGTGGGGATCATGGCCGGCTGAAGATCCAGAGGAGCCCATGGCAGATCAATGCATGGGGAGCCCTGAATATTTCCAGACCAAAGTCCAACGCTAGGCATGTGCTAAGCAAATGACAATACAATGACATTAAAATAAATGAATACTGGAAAAGACCAGATAAATAATCCATTTATTGCTGGCATAGTGTGAGCACCTGAGGTGGGGAACAAAGCATAATACAAACATTCACAGCATGCCTTTAGCAGGATCTTCAGGATGCAAACTCTAGTCATGGAAAAGGGGCCCTCAAGGCGCTGGTGCCCCATTCGATTGAAAGGGATGGAATACCCTGGTGCTGCGACTGGTGGGAATTCATCATTGATGTCTGGTACCCTGACTGACACACAGCACACAGTTTGATTTCGGTTACTTCCTTCTCCAAGCAGACCATTGGCCCTCACTTTGGGAGACACCTACATGAACACAACTGCTAAGCATCTAAGTGTTAAATGTTTCGGACAATGCACATTCCTTTCAAAGTATTAGGAGAGTAAATACCTGAACGGAATTGTTTGGCGCACCTATTGAAGAGAGCGATGCTTCATATGTACAACTCAGTGCAGACACAACACACACTTTTTTTTCAACCACAGGCTGCTATGCCGGGTCAACCTTGGAATCTTCTTTGAAGTTAAGAAGAGAGGCTAGAATGCACCTTGCGAACAAGGTCACTCGCAGAGCCTGAAAATGTTGTTTCCATTGGCTACTTGATCCAGTGTCACGGATCTAAGACACCATCGTCAAATGCCTTAATTCCATCTGCAATCTGGGCTAAATCCTTGTTGGGGGATAAAGACCACACAAAAGGAGAAATGGAGTCCTAGAAGATGTTAAAATAAGTAAACACCTTTGTGTCAGAGAAATAGCTGATGAAGCAGATTAGCGCCTAACGCGCTGGTGTTCCCAGATCAGAAGGCGAAAGGCCTGCGCGATCTTTGTAGCCAGCACGCTTCTGTGATCACAGTTCTGGCGGCATGCTGAGACCAGTCCGTTTCCCCCAGTCGCTCTCCAAAGAGCAGATTACGTAGAATAACAAATTTCTTTGTCACTGTGTAATTCCCTCCGTGACCGTGACTGTGGGCGACTACATCGACCCTCGATGCCAAGCCCCTAGCAACCATTTAGAGAGGCTAGTCAGCCCTGGCGACAGCCCCCCATGCAAGCTAGGAGGACAAGCTTTAGCAACAAGTGCATGAATTAATCTCCCCCAACCTGAATCCAAGGGTGATGAGTTATTGGACTTTGTCTTGCTCAAGGCCAAGAATCTGTGGATTCCAGGCTTCTGTCTTGACCCCCCTCCCCCCACCAACCCCCGCTCGCTCTTTCTTCAGTACCTAGTAATACTCCTTAGAATAAAAGATTTACCAATGCAGGTCAAAAGGATAAATAATTTACAGACTAGCTCTTCTATACATGCGAAAGCTTGAATAAACCTCTTCTGTGTTCCAATGAGATGACAAAAATTGATCATGGAGAGGGAACGCAGAGCGCGGAGAACTGAAATAGAATGGATATGACCTGCACAACAACTTTTTAGCTAGCATATAACTTAGACACATTGGGAACACATCTTTATGTGGCTCCCTGCTTTATCTTCCCCCAGGTGTGGTCAGTGTGGCTTAGGCTACTGCAACAAGAAGTGTAAGATAAAGTGTGTAAACTTCTAGATGGTCGTGAAATTTTGTGGCAGTTAAGTGTTTAATGCAGCTGCAGTATGACCCTGCCAGTGGGAATGGTTTGATTACAAGCACTAGAAATCCGGAAAAGGCAGGATTTCCTGAAGAATAGCGGCAGAGAGCAGCCATCTGAAAGGGTCAGTGGTGTTTGCTTTAATTGTAGCTGAAAACTTGCCAGTCTGCGTAAACTGAAAAGGGAGTCAAAGCCAGCGACAATTCCCAAAAGGTACCCAGTGCACTGACGTCAGGCCCTAGTTCATTCTGTTTTCAGATCGCCGTTCACAAAGGTCTTCTACTTGTACAGGTAGAGCCAACGGAGGTGAGCAAATAACTGTCAATCGTGAATGCAAAATCACGTTAGTGACCCACAAAACATGATTTTTCACTTGTAAATGGATTTACTAGCACTTAAAAAGACACCAATATATTGCAATGTTAAGTGCAAGGAAAGCTCCCACAGTTTGGCGATAGCCTGTATCAAAACTCCTGAAAAACACCAAACCATTATTTTCAACCAGGCTGTTCCAAGTGAAAAGATGTATAGCATTGTTGCTACGTCAATTTGTTTTTTTTTTTGTAAACTGAAACTGAAGGAAGTAGAACTTTGCAAAACGCAAATCCCCTCCGTGAAATTAACAACGGTCTGGATAAAAGAGCACTACCAACGCCAATAGGTCTAGAATTGACTGCAAGCCTTTGACTTTGTCAATGCTTCTTTTGTTTAGTTATGGTATCTGCAAAACTGGATTGTCGGGTCAACTGCCAGAATCCCATCAATCCGAAAAACATAAAACCAAAACTTTTTCCTGGGTTCTCAAGAAGCACACATTGCCATAGTAGTCCCAGACGCTGACGGGAACTTTCTTGTATGCAAATGTGCTCCTTGAAAAAGAGAAAGTAGAATGCCGTCACTCACAGTGAAGTTAGCCAATAGCTGAAGTGGGCTGGCCCACTGCCCCAAGTGACTGCTGTAGTGGGTGGAAGCAAAATGTGAATGACATAATAAAAGACTCGTGGATGAAGAGGGCTGGCTGAAAGCCCTTGTACGCAAATATATTATATAGTTTTAATACAGTCGAAAGATCTTGGCTAACAGCAGACCTAAATAATGAGTCGTTACTTTCTGTGACAGTAGTAACAGGTTTGCACCCTATATGGTTATTTGAAGAAAGCAGTTCTCAGATTATTACAGAACTAGGTATGTTATTAGAAGAACTTTGTGCAATGAATAAGGCCAAGGGTAAGAGCCTTGCATAAGTCACACATCTCTGCCTGCTTCCAGCTTATAATGAAAACCACTGCGGCATCACTCCATCATACTTTCCATGAGTTTGGGGTGTTGGAGCATCACCGTGCTCATCCCGGTCCCTTACACGTCCCCCCTGCAATGTATATCGCTGTTTTTGTTTCCAATCAGTAGCTAGATATTGAAATACTGCACAATATTGAAACTGTTTTCTCCATTCTTGTAGAGTTTCCATTCCTTTAATTGTTTTACCTTTCTATAATATGGTTCTTAAGATGCCATGCTTACCCCTAAAACCAGACTGAAGCACTTGTGTGACCTGCCGTGCCTGTAGGGCCGACGAGGCCCTTTATCCAATCGGGCATTTGTGCTAGAGGGCAGGAGCTGTTAGAGGATGGCCACTAGCTCAGTCTTCAGCTGCCTGGGCTTCATGGCAGCAGGCAAAAAGAGAGAGACTGCAAATAAAGACAGGAAAGAAAGAGACAAGAAGGGTGTGTGGTCTCATTTGAAAACATTGAATGGGCGCTGTTGCTAACTGTTTTGCCAGGACTGTTTTGGTTTCCAGTCAGGCCCTGCTTGACTGGGGTATATCATGGTCATCACAGGTATTTATGGGCCGCTGATAAAAAGAGGTAAACTAAATTAAACGTTTCCAAAGAAATGTCATAGGGGTACCAACATAATACAAACTACCTTTCACACCCAACATCGCAGGTGCACAACGCCCATAAGGCAAAAAGGGCTTTAACCCCCCCCATGTGTCTCAGCCTGGGCTGCTGCAGCTTGAACTGTTGTGGGCTCGGCTCAGCAGTGCATGGCGTCTTATCTTCGCCACACCCGAGTTTTTCACAGGTATTTAAAAGACCATTTACCTGCCTTTTATAAACGGGTTAATAAAGCTTTGTTTTTTTTTTCACTCGGTCCAGTACCACGTGGGTCCCCACTCTGCCTATTTTTACAATTGTATTTTATTTTTACTGCCACAGTTAGAGAATGCATTTCATGAAAAGTTATCTCCCAAGTAGGGATGCCACCTTTCCAAAAGAACAATACCAGCCATTTGTTGTGTAAAGAACCTGCAAAGACTTGGCCTTGACACTAAATAGGGCTGTAAATAAAATGGTGTGTATTCATTTGTCTTTGTTTCCTTTAATTATTAGTCATGGATCATTAATGCAGCCCTAGAACACATTTATAAGTGTTTTCTGTTTATATTTGCTGTTTGAAGTATGAACAAAAAGTGCTAAAAACATGGCTTTAAGTGATTTTGCTTATTTTTTGTGCTGGCTGGGACTTCAAAATACCAGTGGTGCTGGTAGAAATCTAATCAGCTGACAACCCTAATCAGGAGACGGAAAGTGTGTTGCAGGATCAGCACATTATTTATTTCCTCCACCTTCCATCCCCGACTGATGCCATAATAGCAATAGTATAGCTTATATTTGAAACCCTACGACAACTCACACCTCATTCTCACTGCTCACCCTTCACTTTCACGCTCACCCTGCACTCACGTTGCTCACCATGCCATTCACCCTTCTCCTACCTTACACTCACACGAGCACCCTGCACGCACCTGACACTCCACTCACTTGTCACTTTCACCACTCACAGAGATCACACTGCATTCACGCTGTTACCCTGCACTCACACCGTTCCTCCTCCTCAATCCCTGCGCTCACACAAGTACACCGCTCACCCTGCACTCACAGCGACCACACTGCAATCATGCCCCTCGCCATGAACTCACGCCGTTCTCCCTCCACTCACCCTGTGGTCTCATGAGTACACCTCTCACCCTGTACTCACAGTGATCACACTGCACTTGCATTACTCACCAAGCACACACGCTTTTCACCCTGCACTTACACAAGCACACTACTCACTCTGCACTCATGACACTTCACTTACCTGACACTTCACAGCTCACTCTGTAATCTCACTCAAACAAGCACATCACTTTTCATTCATTCATTCGTCCCACTCTGGAATTTTACCTGAACCCAAACTCATGTCACATCATTCATCCAACTGTGACTCCTCTCACCCGAATCTCACAGTGTCAGATCGCTCATTGTGCATTCACATAAGCACTTCTGTCACTCACACAGCTCACCCTTCACTCACATAGGCACAGTACTCGACCTGAATTCACACCACACAAACAAGCACATCACTCACCTTGGAGTCACACCACTCACCTTGCATTTCCTTCTCCCACCCTGCACTCATATGGACAAAGCTCTCAGCCTGCATTCATATAGACACTGTTCATCCTGCCTGCACACACCAGTCACTCTCACAGATCACCCTTCACTCTTGCCGCTTACCCTGATCCGCACACAGGCACACCACCTAGCCTGCATTTACACCACTCACACACCCCTACACTCACTCTGCACGCACTAATCTTACTTGACACTCACATGGACCTTCCTATCACATTGCATTCATGCAGCTCACCCAACACTCAGATCAGCACATTTTTCACCCTACACTCGCACCACTCACGCTGCACTCACTCACACTATTCACCATCACCCAGCACTTACATGAGCACACGTTACTCTGCATATATAGAAATGACATCTCTCATGAATATACACACATTTCTACAAAGGCACCTACAGACTACCTGCTCTTTCCTTAGTACTAGATAGCTACTTAATTCCATCTGTAAAAATGGGGTGGTGCAAGAGGGGAGAGTGGACTGAGAATGTGGGATGGCACAAGGAGGGAGGCTAGGGCTCAGAATTTAGGGTATGGTCCTGGATTGACGATAGTGTGTCACCTTCAGCCATTCCTGGCTTTCCAGTCACCACAATGCTTTATTCCGAGACATTGTTTCTCCTTTTTTTTTTACCTTGAACGTTGGGTCTCAAAACCCCCCAAAATGCATAGTGTTACTGGATAAAATCCATGGTTGTCAAAAAAGTCAAGCATTTCATAAGATCAGTTATATGCTTTGATATTACATGTTAGAACGTGGATTAGTTAATTTCCAATACTGTAACTGCTTGATCCACACTTGAAACCAAATATAAGCCCTGTACAGCTATTTTAAGGAAGTGCACTTTTCCTTCACATCATACTTGCAACAAACATTGACAAGGCAATATATTATTATTTTTGAATAGCGTACAGAGAATATGTTTTTATTAAGCTTCACTAAAAGGCAAGGCAGATATAGCAGGAGCAGCAGTACAAGATTTTCTAACACAATAAAAGCTGATTGACTAATGGAAGTGTGAGTGGCAGCGTGTCTGTGTGCGAGTGTGACAGGGTACAAATGTACGAAAGAGTGCAAGAGATATAGTGAGAATTTGTGTTTGAGAGAATGTGTGAGTGCATGTGTGTTATGCGTACAAGTGTGCTGCTTGTCTGGCATACTGGAGGTTATTCGTGCCTCAGGGACAAGGGCACGAATAGCATATGGATGCAACAAATTACCTATGACAAACTGCAGGCCCTGACATGCTTCTATTAAGACACCGTGATTGGCTGGAGGGACTCGAACGACCTAACTGAGAAAGCCGCTAGCCCAGTTGTACCCAGTGGCAGGGATACGGAACACGAGCCACCACACCTGGCAATTCTGCAGCACACATAGAAAAAGGAAAACACCTCTCGTGATTGTTTTGTGCAGGAAAAGACACAAAAACAATCACCTCTACAATGAAGACACCCTTGCACCATGGCGCAAGGGTACCTTCATTGGCGCATAGCAGCTAATTGCGCACCAGCGCAGGGGAAAAGGACAGGAAAGGGCCATATCTTGTAGATATGGCACATTCCTGCCCTTTTCTTGTGACGCACGGCAATGCAGCTGGAAGGCTTGCTGCACTGCCCAGCGTTAAAATATTGTAAATGAGGTCCTTAATTTATAGCATATGGAGGGGATCTATAGCAAAATGTTCGAACTGATATTTGAGGTAACTATTATCATAAGATTTCCTGTACTAATTTTATAGGGGGTGTCTAAAGCAAAATGCTGACCCTTGTATACCAGTGGGAATTTGTTTTTTTTAAAAACATATTTTATTAATCGATTGCACAGGTGTTACAGGACCCTGAATATCAGGGTCGACGACAGAGTCACATTGTAGCATATCTCAATTACCGGTGGGAATTTTTAGAGGTACCCATGACTGTGGCTGAAGTATTCTTGGAAAATGTCTGGCACTGTCAAATTGACTGTACTCCTTGGCATAAGGGGCTCACCCATGAAAAAATGAAAATGATGACCTTGGTATAGTGGAAGTGATTTCTGACTTAAAACTTTTGAAAAAAATAACATCTGCTCCTAGGAAAGGCTGGTGCACCATGAAAGTGCTGGGATATTTCACGAATATCCTAAAAGGGTCTGCTGCATTTTAGCAAAGTTGATCCCAAAAGTTTCAAAATGTTTTCACGGAAAAAGTCTGCTCTCCCTTATATCATCTACAAGAAATCTGTTAACTTGTTTTGCTTGCTCGAATATGGGGGTAGTAGCACACCCCACCACTTACATAGATTTTTTCCCTCCTATAATGGCAATGAGATTAGCTCTGACCCTTTCTGGGAATGTGTGTTCTGCCCCATTGCTGGAAGCAGAACTGGCTTTAGGGCAGTGCAACCAGTGCAGCCAGACCTGGTGTTGACTTTGGTGGGGGGCGCTGTGTTTAAAAGTAATTTTTGGTTTAAAAACACATGAACTTCCTTGTGTATCAGGCAGTTTTCAGGCAACAATAACAAAATTATGCAGGATAACTCTGGTGATTAATGTTCCTATTGGTGAGAGTTCGGAATTTTGTCTAATGGCAGTTTTGACTCATCAAAAAGTAGATTGGAGGGTTAATGTGCCTGCTGTGAAGACTGTGTACCATGCAGATTACAGAACTGAGTGTGAATGAATTATCAGTAGCACTATAAAAAATGAAATGTACGTCAGAGAGAGGCTATGGAGAGATGAGGCGCACTGTTGGAGAGTGGCAGTGAGGAAATCCATGAAAGAGGGCATTAAAAATATATTGTCGCACGGGGTGCAATCAGCGCTTGAGCAGGCCCTGGTTGGGAGTCTTAACCTCCCCCCGAAGTTCAGTCAGGTCTAGTTGCGCCCCTGCAACATCGTGTAACTGCTTGCTAAAGGTAAGGGTTGTAGCCTTAATAAGCCAAGAAAGGCAGGTCCCTGCATTGGCTTTTCTTTCATTCATGCAACAAAATATACATCCTCCACTGTGGTTCAGCCCAGCAGTTGCGTTATAACATCTTTAATTGAGTCTTGAAATTAGATCTCTTTGGTTAATCCAGATGTTACGTGTCAATAACGCAAGCAGTCTTACAATCATTCCTATTTTCTATGTTCCTTGTAATTAAAAGCATAATTCTACTTAGGAAGGTGAGGGAATAGGTTTTAAAAAATCCGCCACCTTCTCCTTGTATCAAAGTAGAATTTGAATCCGCCAAATGCAACTGCCATACACAATAACCTAGAGATCTCTACCCACATATGCCTATAGCCCGTCCTGCCATAAAAATAGCACTCAAAGCTACAGTATTGCTGTATTTGTTCGGGGCACTGACCAGTTTATCTTGCTGTGAATACCATGATAGGCAAATAAAGTGTTTTTGTTGCGAACAATGGCACTATGCATGTACTCACAAATCTTTCCCCGGTTCTCTGCGGTAGGGACGTCCCAGGGACACAAGCATTGAGTCGGCCCCAGAGATGGTGTCGCCCAAAGCCTTTCGAGACTTGGGAAGGGGGGCCGCATGCCCCCTCCGCTTTTAAAATAGCACCCACTGGGGATGGGATCACCGTGGCCTTTCGAGGCTCTGGGAGGGGGATACGCATACCCTGCCAGCACTTTCTGGGCAGGGAACTCAACTTTGCTCTGGGTCAGCAGTTACAAAATGCTGCTCCCACCGGGGCAGGAGCAAAGAGAAAGTGCTGGCTCCCACCAGCACCTAGTAGAGTGCTGGCTGGGAGACAGTTGGGGTCTCAAGGGCTTTGGGGCTCCCCCCATGGCCCCTTATGACACCTGGAGAGTGGGTGGCATTTTTTTAAAAACAAAGATTTTCTTGTTGATGTTACCCCTACAAGTGGCAGGGGCATCACTAACCATTTTTGTAAAGTTGGGGGGGGGGGGGCCTGCAGGAAGCGTAGCAGCTCCCAGGAACATATAAAAAACACATTAAGTCTATTGGGTCATTAAATAAATACTTGACCCTCGGTGAGCTTACTATTTTTTTTTTAAAGCACTTCTTTTGCCCTTGCCATGCACTTCTAATCACCCCACATATTACCTCACTTGTGGCATGTTCTATAACACCATTGATAGCATCACTGCACCATTTGTAATGACATCATTGATCACAAGACTGCGCATCGCGGTGGTGCAAGTTAGAGTTACTTTACAGCACGAGTTATCGTTACTAGAGATAACTTTAACTGGTGAATTTCAGCGTTTTACTTTCTTCTTCAAATCTTTACGTTGTCACTGAAATTTTCACCTAACTGGAATGTTACTTTAATCTTTGTTTTTTTTCCAGTGAATTTCTACGTTTAAAAAAAAAGTAAAGTAATGTATACTGCCAATTCCTAACTATAACGCCACTCTAACCTTTGCCTATCCATCTATCTATCCATCTATCCATCTATCTATCCATCTATCTGTATATATTCACTCGTCACCACCAACCGGAAGTTTAGGGAGCTTCAATGCTCGGCGGTCCTGGATAGGCCCCGGCAGCCCTTGTAAATCCATCCGCAAATTCTCCGTAGTCAACGAATAATCCAGGACACCCAAGGCTGGTTCAACAATTTTATTTGGAAGATCTGCTCAAACACCGACGCGTTTCGCCTTTCAGCTTTATCACAGTATCATAGTTTGTGAATCTGGGAAACCAATCGAGCCATTGAGATTACCCTTAAGAGCTCTTTGTATTTCGCTTTACATGACCTGATATGAAACTCTACATGCTGTTTGTTACAAACACAGATAACCCTGTCAGAACAAAATGTCGTATCATTTATCAGAGAAACATGTAGCTTTGTCACTACTGTATGTACAACAATTACAAGGCCCATATTTATGGGAACGTGGTGGCAAGGGAGGCTCTCGAGTCTTGGTTTATTTACAATTCAAGCTTCCTGGACTTATTCATGATTTCAAAGTTTCAGATCACTTGTAAATGATCCACAATTTGTTTGTGATCATCTCGTTCAAATGATTTTCAGACTGAAGTGAATGCTAATTACTTCAAGGTTCTTATAACTATGTGCCATGCTCAGGACTGTGTCTGGGTGTAGGTCTCATCATCTTATCTTGGGAATCCTGAATTGTGTCTTTTATACCTAGCCCGTTTGCTTAAATTGGATATTTTGTTTGTCACTTCTATTCAGAAAATATTTGCTCAGGATATATTCATCATTCTACAATATGATCTTGCAATTGACTGCATATTCCTTTCAAATGGAGGACATAAATTAAGATGATCCTAGAAACCTTCCCAAGCTCTCCCAGTGCCCCTCTCATATCCGTCGCTGGATGCAGAATAGCTGGTTATGCCTGGATGGTGGAAAAAATGAAACATTGCTCATTGGACCTGTAAGCCCATCCCATTTCCCCTCTCTTGGTTCACTGATATGAATTCGCTCCCTACCCTGGTGAATCGCACACGAAGGTGTGACCACCAATAGTGATCCCTCATGTTCCCTCAGATAAATGTGGTATGCAAATAGCATTATACCACATATGACAACTGGAAAGGATCCTCCAGCTGTTAACATTACTCCCCAGAATACTGTCTTAAAATACTCCCTGAGGTCACGTTCTACATGGATTATTGTAATGGCCTCCACACCGGCATCACCCACACCTCTGGCTGGAACGGCTGTTGCCATTGTTATTAAGGCTCTTCTCTATGGAACTAGTTGCCCAATACACTCTGGTATTCAGATGATATTGCTACTCCCGTTGCAACATCTCAGCCAGGATGATACAGGCCCTACCCCCTCTACCTCAAGGTTTTGAGATCATTGTGACCTTTTTAGTGAAACTTCTAAACTACATCATAGTGTAAGGTCTGTTTTGGGTGCACTACTACCTCTGGCACATTCTTGCTCATCCATCCTACTCCCACCCACCCGCTGAGTGCTCCGAGACCACCAACTGGGTAGCCTCAGAGTGCTTTACAAAAACCCTAGAATAAAATAATTTACAGAAGCCTCTGCATAGCATAGCAAATGTAAGCAAAACTTGAGAAATTATAACAGGGATTAAAATCCAATCGCACTTAATTATTTTCTGTGAAAATCAAATGATTTATCTATATTAGAAGTAAGATGTGACAGTGGTGTCATGATAAATGTTGACATAAAACTTAGAAGTATAGTTGTGAAGGATTATAACAATCATTTAGGTTAGCAGCCCTGAAAATACAACGCGTTTAGTTCGCTAAACATTCGTTGGCTAATTAGCATGGGAACCAGCTATTTAGGTTTTTTAACTGGACATTAAGAATGGAATGGAACATAAGCACATATAATGATAGCAAAGGATTGAAAGGACAGATAAACGTCCAATAAACTAAAGAATTACAATTTGGATCATTTAATTAATTGGATACATTACTTACGAAGCAATACTTCCACTCATAAAATAATACTTCAATGTATTAATTGAATGTGGACAATGGTCTCTCACTGCCTCCTTCGAGTATGTGGCAGGATAAACTGTTTGTATGTCTGATACCCACAAAATGAAAACAATGGATCATTACCAGTGCCATGCCTCTCACAACAAAGGGCCAGACGTTAGTTTCCTTTGCGCCAATCACAATTTCTGTGTAGTACCGGTCAGGTGGTGAGAATCTACACTGAAACATGAATCAATGCAGTGCTTTAGACTGTTAGAGGTCCTAAAAGAAGCAGTGTAGTTGAGAAGGGCAACAATTGTACGTGCCTCTGGTCCAAACTTTCATACAGATGGTTTACATATCAATTAAAAAATGTGGCAACACCTCAGTTCTTCCTGATGAGTGTCCTCAAGGGCCTCTGCAAATTTACCCAAGGTCTGTACTGAATGAGGATTGAGTACTAGAATATAACTATACAATGATACTATCCAAGGGCTTCAATATCTATTTCTTGCATTATATACCATATTATCCGTACTTAACAACATCCAATGTGGTAGAGTTAAAGGCATTCTTCTACCATGCATAATGCTTCCTTAAATCCCACCTGACCGTCTGCCAGCACTTGGTTAACCCTGTCTTGTCCAAGACATGTATTAATGAAAATTTGCCACACATTTGATGGCAGAGTCAACTATGGAGTCAAGGAAAGATGCCAATTCAGGGTCTAATCCTAGCACTCCACAGCAAAAACCGTAAATGCCCTTTTCACTCTACATGCCTTCATAACCACTTAATTCTCCAAGGGAACTTGTTCGATTGCACCGAACACACTTAACAGGATCCTAAAATTGGCAGTCAAGGACTTTTGCTGTGTTCTTTTTACATTATGGATCAGCAAGTGTGACATTTCCCATGCTTCTCGTAACCACTATCTGCTAGAAAAAAACCATAACCTTGGTCTCAAATAATTCTAAAAGTGAATTCCGGGTAATCACTGCCAAAACTGGTTTCTGATCTGAATAAATTTTCATATTTATTTATATTTATATATTAAGGAGTTGTATATAGCGCTAGCCTGACCCGAGGGTATTGGAGCGCTTCACAACAGTTTTTGAGCAAAGTTCATACAATAAAGCAGTATTCTACATATAGGTTCGGAAGTCCAAGAGGAAGTATATGAGTTTTGAGATAATCTCATAGAGAGCCCGTTGTCTTGGGGTTGATACAAAAAAAGCGGTATTCTACAGATAGATTCGGAAGTGTGCTGAGCAGCATTGAGGTAGTCCGTGAGTCCTGAGATAACCTCATAGAGTGCACGTTGTCTTTGGGTTGAACCACTTAGGGGGGGGCGGAGGAGCAGTTAGAGGTCGAATAGCAGGGAGGAGGTAAGTCTTAGAGCTACAATGTCTGGGAGAGACGACCAGCAGGGATTTGTGTTTAGATGGCGGCTATCCATTTGTGAGGGAGCGGTTGAGGAAAAGGACTTTTAGGTGTTTTTTTAATTTTGTGAAGGACGAGATAGTCCAGATACCGAATGGGATGGCGTTCCAGATTTTGGGTGCGTTTCCGGCGAAGGACCGGATATGGATCTACAACAGATATTGAGCACAGTTCTAGCATCTAAATGCAGCTTAGAACTTTGCAGACTAGGAGGATGGAGTTGATATGAAAATGACAGGCTGATTGGAAGTGTGTGGTACAACTCAAAAGTTAAAGCTAATGGTTCAACATTACTTTCAAGGGCTTATGTACACAGCCTTGCTATTTTTAGGTCTCGCTTATGGAACAGTGCAAGCTGACTGATTGCAGAAGACATATTGTAAACTTACAGTGGACGTAGAGCAAACCCATTGCTTACCGTTGATTGGCTTTATCGCCACTCTTATTTGCTTACTTCTTACACAATGACTTGCTTTTCTCTTCTTATGTTTGTCCCTCCCCTGGATCATATCCTCTTTATGATTCTTTTGATTGCCTGCATTGTATCGCTCAACTGCTCACATTTAGAGGCCTACTTTTCAGTTTAATTCAGCACTCCAAGAGACTGCATATGTTTTCTAGCCATCTCATTCTTGTACTGTTTCCCCCTCTCACACATTATTGCTTCCCATCCCACCCAGCCTGTCTGTAAAACCACAGCTACAGGGATGGTTTTGCTGGAGTATGGCTGAAGAGTAGAATTTAAGGGTTGCTTTGCTTTATTGCCTGTAATCCACATACTGCATTAAAGCACAAGCTCTACCACATAAACACTTTTATGGTACTGGGGTGAGGGCCATCTGCAGTTCTCATTCAGCTGGCCTCTGAGCCACAGGGGGGTTTAGCATGATACTTCTCCTGAAGGCCCATAAATCTTCTCGCTGGGCTACTGCAGAAGACCAAATGGCTGAATCATGCGTAAAGTAAATTGGCCGTAGTCATTTTTCCCCATTACAAACTAACAGTACTGTACTCTTTTAAAATTCTGTTCAGTTTTCTGAGTGAAAGTTATTTGAAAAATAACCCATGCCATTTATGAAGTTTGAAAACACTGAATTCTATGTACAGCTCTGGGACACCATAAGATTTTGAAATTGTTTTTCTCCTACCTTTAAAGGTCTTGCCTGATCCAGCGCATGCGCTGTTCTGGCCGAGACATTTAGTGTACGGGTTTTCAAAGTGCTGCCACACGGCCTAGCGCTTGCGTTCACGCGAGCGTGCACGCGCGCAGCAGGCAGCTTTCAGCGCCCGAGGCACATTCTGGAGGTTTCACTTTTTCCGCCCGCGTCGCACAGCCAATGCTTGTTTTCCAAGCTTTGGCCACGCGCGCACACAACTCCCACTTCTCCCCCTCCCCCACCACATATGGCGTCTCGCGCGTGCGGCCAATGCTTGTTTTTTTTGGCACTGCTCGCATCTCCCTTCTCTGTTCTCCCCCTCTGTTGTCAGTTTTGCCTTTTAGCGCTTGCTTGTTCTCTTTGGTTGTATTTCACTTTCTCCATTTTACTCTTTCTTCGCTCTCTGTCTCACACTCTTTCCTTTTTCTTTGAGCTCTATATTTGTCTTACTTTCCTTGTTCTTTTTCTCCCATTCTTTTTGCATGGCTCACTCGATTTTTCTCCCTTTTCACCTACCCTTTCTACCTCTCTTTTTTTCTCTCTCTATTTAACCCATCTAGGCCCCTGTTGCCCTCCATCTAAGCCTCTCTCTTCCAACATTTGAAATTGTGCGTCATTGCAGTATCTGACTTCTCACACGGATACATCGGCAGGCAGGAGGCAGCACGCGCCTCCCGGAACCCGAGGACGTCTTGTGACCATCTCTTTGTCTCATGATATAGTTGAAATCGATATGCCTACAACAGGCTTCCTGGAAATAGCATATATTTCCAAATCTTCCTGAAATAAGATGGCATCCGCCTAGGCGCTGTATTGAACTGCATTAAAATTACATTTATGTAGCGCTTGGCACCCCTGACGAGAGGCGGCAGCGCTATATTTTGTGTTAAGTAAATGAAGCACGTGCCGTGCTGATCAGTGTTGATCAAGGTGGCATATGGCATTTTAATGGCAGCTGGTATGTGACAAGTGTATGACAGGTTACAAACACCGATCTCGTGGTCCAGGGATATCCACACAGTGGGCACAGCCCGGGGGAGGGGTGAGGAGGGGGTGTGCTCAGCACGGCTCTGCAGCCGAGTTCTCCGTCTCACATTATCAGGTACAAAATTAAACTACAGGAAACGGTACATTATGGCACCGCTACCAGCTGTCCTTAATCACGTCTGCCCCCTGCATGCAACAATTCACTGTTCGCCACACTGCCCTCTCGAAAAATATTTCGGAGTTAAAAACATAGCACAGTGGTCAGATTTCTATCCTTGTAATATAGATTTGCCCACGTTTAATGCACACACGAGTGAACGTTTCTTACTGACTTCTGTGGGTACGTGTAGTTTCTTCCTCAATATGTAATCACCTCACGTGCAATATTGTATATCTTTTGTTTCACATATGTTATTGGGGTGTCTGCCTATCAGGAAACAACGGATTCATAAAATGATAAAATGTTTTAGTGAAAAATAAATTAAGTGTATTAATGAGAAGAACTAATTAACAGATATAAAAACACTTTATGTAAGATCTAGGCAAACGCAGGCTTCAGACAAGTCCATACCTTTTTTTTAGAGAAAACCACTCCATCCCTAAAGGTTGCACTTTCTTCCTCTGTCCCATATCAGTTCTTTTCCCTTGTCTCTGTTCCTCTGTTTCATTTCCTGTCCCCCTTGAAGGCTTTGAGTTAATCTTACAGAGTGCATAAAGTGCTGGGCAAACACTCAGCATAATTTAACTAAACACACACTCACTCAATCACTCTCTCTTCCCCGCTCGCTCCCTCTCTCCCTCCATCTTCTCTCTCTCTCTCTCTCGCCCCAACTCTCTCTTCTTCTTCTTCTTCCCTCTTCCTCTCTGTTTCACCCTCCCTCTTCCCCCTCTCTCTCCCTCTTCCCCCTCTCTCTCTCCCACTCCCCCTCTCTCTCCTTACCTTCCTCTCTCTGCTCTCTTCCCCTCTTCCCACTCTTCACTCTCTCTCCTCCTCTTCACCCTCCCTCTTTCTCTCCCTCTTCCCGCACTCTCTCTTCATCTCTCTCTCTCTCTCTCCCACTTGCCTCTCTCTCTCCCTCTTCCCCTCTCTCTGGCACTCCCTTCTCTCCCTCTTCCCCCTCTCTCTTGCACTCCCCTCTCTCTCCCTCTCTCTTTCTTCCCTCTCTCTCTCACGCTCCCTCTTTCCTCCCTCCTTCCCTCCCTCTTCCCCCTCTGTCTCCCAATATACAAAGAAGCATATGGACTGCACCCAGGTAAGCAGAAACAATTGTAGTAGAGGCGACCTGAAGCCTACAATGAGTGATAAAAGTGCCGTGAGAGGCTCAGATAGCTGCCCAAAAGCGAGCCCTATTGGCTATGCCAATGCTTTTTTATTTTATAAGAAGGTAGAACAGCGAATTTATGAATCATAATCAGTTCAAGTCTAAATAAAAGTAACCGTGCTAAGACCTCAGTGTATTCCCAAAGAGGATAGGCGAAGATTTGGCAGCAGTGAGCTCTGCAGTTGTTTTTTCATTAATCCTTTTTGTCAAATCTGACCATCCGCCCTCAACATAGTCAACAAGCGCCCTCCAAGCATTGGCATAGCCAATAGGTATCGCCTTTGTGCCATTGTAAGTGTTTAGCCATGCAACAGTTGATGTTGTTGCACCAAGGATATTGTGCTGCATAACTAAATACTTATATGGTCCCAAAAGCGAGACCTATTGGCTATGCCAATGCTTGCTTAAACAATACTTTACAAACACTGGCAAAACCAACAACTTTGCACGTGTGTTAGATAGGATACACCTTTTGGTTTTGTAAATGCCTTTTCAGAGTTACATTCTAGGCATTGGAGTTTCCAGTATAGTTTCCTATATGTTTGGTTCCGTATAGCTGCTGTTGTCTGAAGAGGACAATTTTCAGTTCACATGTGAAATCCTGGAATGCAAGTCAAACTTAGAGTAGGCTCAGAATCAAAATTGTGAGCCTGATTACATAGATTCAGAAGGCTTCTTAATGTTTTTGGTAGTGTCTGCTGCTTTGAAACCGGGTGGTGGGGTGAGGGGGGAAAAAAATAAAAATAAAAAACTTGACCTTTGCTGCGTCTCCGCTGTCCTCACTCAACACTGGCAGCACCGGAAGCACCCAAGCTCCCAGTCTCTCCCAGCCAATCACGACGCTACATAAGCAGCATTGTGATTGGTCTTAGCGGCCTGTTCAGGCAGTGCCTGGGAGCCTGGGCATGTTCTCCACCTGGCTGTGCAACACAGCCAGATGGAGAACATGCTAAGTGCGCAAAACCGTCATGCCAAACCGTCATGCGACCTATGAGAGTGCAATCCACTCCTCCCCTGCTCTGACCAGCCCAGCCCGAGTACTGCACAGAACAATAAAATGATAACGTCTTGTTATTATCATTTACTTTTTCTGTTTTTGCACTGCTCATAGAGTAGTGGGGCGACGCTCCTCCGCCTTAGCGGATAACCGCCACTGGTTTTTGTTTTAGTTTAGAGTGGTGCCTTTACATGGAAACTCGTATAAGTGGAAAAGGGGTCTCTGTCACACACACACTTAAATGCCTAAGACCAAGTCTGATCCATGTGGACTCTAAATCTGACCATTTGAACAAACATTCTCTCGAAATTGACCTTAAGTTGTCTCTACATAGCATCATGAGACCCTTCGTAGGGCGTATGTTGCACCCTATCTGTTTAGAAATAGAAATCTGATTTCTTAGTCACTGTCTCTGGAGTCTCACCCAGAGGACATGGAAGCAACAGTGAAACATCTGACACCCATTTCTGTGAGTTGCTCTGTAGGTAGTTGTGGCGGTAATGGAGAGAAGTGCAGACTGGAAAACAAGGGTTTTTATTGCTTCAGGGAAGGAAACAGGTAAAGAAGGAGATTGTGGAGCGCCGAAAAAGGGGTATTCCTAGGCCTAGATTTAAGAGAGGGATGTGGAGGGGCACAGGCAAAGACTTTCGAGTTCAGGCAGAGCACAGTATAGAATGGGTGGGATTGGAAGGCTGCTAGTAAAGTGAGGGTTTTGAGGTGCACAGAGAGGAGGGTGGGGAAGCAACAGCACTGGCAGAGGAGTAGATGTGGTGGGACTCGGACTGGGATGCATATGATGTGCATAGGAAACGGCCCCGATGTCTTGATACAGAACGGCGAAGCCCAGAAAAGGAACGTGACTTTGATGGTTTTGTGGGACACATGGATCAGGACTCTGAAGTCGGGGTATGTGGGAGATTCACAATGGTACCCGATTTTGCTGTTCTATGAGGATATGATATAAGCAGAGGTACTGAGAGGGCACAGAAACAGTGTCTAAGGCTGGGTACAGAGAAATGAGTTTTATAAAGCACATTGAAGGGCTCTGAAGCATAGGCAGCTTTGAGAGGACACAGAAAGGACAGGACCCAAACCCCTTACAAATGCAGGAAAGGGAGGTTTCTAACACGGTAGACTGGTATGGGGCAGTAGGAAAAGGGAAGCAAATGAAGGCAGGTCTATCAGAAGGCAGGCCAAGCTGCAAGCTAGGAAAAATAATGTCCGCAGAGGTGTGAGGCAGATCAGGATAACTGAGGGGGTCAATCCAAAATACACTCACAATAATCCACTGAGCTTCTTTCGGTGACACTGGAATCCCTTCCATGCAGGTTAAACGAATATCCTTGCGCAGAACATAGTAAGCCATTTAACTTTTCAACTGGGAATGAAATACGTAATGCTCCGGTTACAACAGATCTCTGGATTAGGGTCATTGGTCCACTGAGGTATGCACTAGCATCAGAGGTAAGTGCCTGCACTTCTGCTGCTTTTAAGGTCTGTAAATAACAAGCTTTACAAGTAGAGGCCAGGAGAGACCCACCAACACAAACGAGAGGGGAAGGTGCAGATCAGTCTCCCGCTACACCTCATATTCTCTATTAAACATATCTTTCAGATCATCTCTCTCCCTGCTGACCAGACCCAAACACATGGGACACAACAGGAAGGAGGGAAGAGCATGGAGATGAAGGTCCGGTCCAGTGGCCCATATGAAGATTGCATGGAAGGTCAACATTCTCCTCCGAGATCAAAATAGTTGTGGCCAAGCATAAGGTGCTTGTGGTGCATAAGCAACAGACTGCAAAACCTAGTTATTAATAAAAAGTGGAAAAACAACAGCAGCTGTTAATTTTACAGAAACCAGAAGCCTAAGTAAAGTGCGGGGACGTTTTTCATATATTTATATATTTTATGTGCTTTTCATGATTTTGTTCATAAATATTTCCCCTCAACAGTCGGCATTTTTTTAACTTTAAATCACCGATTTGATTTTGGAAATCTTTATGTACATCAAGTCTATGTATTTTTGGCATGTGAAATGTATCTAGGCAACTCCTTCGGCAGGGAGTGACCTATCCATATCAAAAATAAAGATGAAAACGAGCTCTGGGTCTGCAGACAAATTCCTAGACTGCACATTCACCAAGGTGTTTTAAAGAACGATTGCCATAGATGTGCTGTGGGCTTGCCTTCCTATACATTAGGAAAGTGACTGAGGGATTTATATAGGTTGGAATTACTCCTACCTCAGGTAGACATAGCTAAAGACTTGACCAGATATGGGTGACTGCATCCAAAACTTTCTTCAAAGAAATTTTGAGCAGGTTTATCTAATCCATCCACCTGGTGCCTACACATGCACCATGGCTCATAGGTGTTAAGTGGTGTGTCAAGAGCCTGTGGGCAAGCAGTGGGATGATCTTGTGAACAATGTGACGGAGATGCAATCGGTAGAGTAGGTAAGGGCAGCAGTTGATTACAGCCATGCATTTCATTCATCCTCTGGCCAGCTGGGCCAACAATTCTTTCCTAAGGCTAAGCAGAACAAAGAGTAGGAGAGGTTTCATTTTAAGTCCGTCAATGATTCAGCGCATGATACCGTTACCGCACTTGTGAAATTAATCCAGCTCTTTTCAGAACCACCCACTTTGTAGCATCAATTTATATATCATTAGCAATGGTCCTTTATTCTCATTATCACAGAATCAAAAATGGAACTGAAGAGAGTTCTGGACGCGATTGACGCCAGGGTAGACGCGGCGAGGAGGACGGGGGACATAAGCGGAAAAAGAGTACAAGGAAATGTAGACCGTATGAAGAGCAACAAAAACAAATACCGTGCCATGAAAAATAAACGTGCACTTGCATATATTGTACAGATCTACACTGAATTCCCACGATGTTCAACATTCTATAAGATATTTCCTTTCCTGCTTCTTCACCTCTTCCTCCCACTCCTCGGCCCACTTTTCAGTCCGCGTTTCCAAATTTAAAAATAAAATATGTAGCTGGCATAAAGAAGGATCATAATCCAAAACAAAAAGTAAAATACATAAATAAATTAAGAAGGTGATGATTTCAGGCAAAGCAGATTCGAGCTAGAGGTCAGAGGAAACCACAGACTTCTTGACAGCTTCAAATTTCCGTCTTCCTAGGGCCTGGGGATGTGAGCTGAAAGGCTCAGCCGCGGTGGTGTACTGCTCCAGGAGCAAAGCAGATGCCACAGAAGGCCTAAACATCATACTTCTAGATTTCGTCTTCCAAGAGACCACTGGGCCATTGGGGGATCCTTATGCATACAATATTATTCTCTTTGCATTGTGTGAATGCAGGTTTTCCATGCAATGTCTTTTTCCTATTGAAAGCAAGGAAAATGTGTATAAATGCACTTTCCAACAGACACTTAATACCTATTTCTTTTTAATAGAAAGCAACTTACCATTCCCCACCCCCCAAAAAAGCTGAAGCTGCATCCCCAGAAGCAAGATATATTCTAAGCAGTGCACTAGCAAATTATTGTTGTACCAGTGTCCTGTACATATAGAATCCTTTTTGCCAATTTTTCGAATCAGTTATCGAAAGAAGAACAGAAACAACTTGCCCGATATTAACCCGTGACCTAAAGTTTGCACACAGACCTCTGAACATATAGGTAATCAAACTGAGCTCGGAGTACATAGAAATTAATTGGATGCAATGTGGATAAATTGTTTTCAAGTTCTAGATCTACTTATGTACCAGCACATCTACAGAGACGAACAAAGACTGATCATGGTGAAGGCAGAATTCTACAAAGTGGAGAGACCAGAACCGAGCAATGGTGCACACCCAGATCGTTATGTGCCCATATTAATGTTGAGCCTTAAGCTATGGTCCCAAACACATTTCCCCTATTAGACTGTGCAGAGAAAGGATACCCAACATTTAACTTCTCTTGGGTTTTACCAACAATGGACCATGCCTGAAAACCAGCCTCTGCCCACGAAAAAATAGTGTCTTCTTCTATTTATAGATCTGTATTATCTTAGTACCTGGGCAATCACATCAAGAACGGAAGTAGGGGTTGCCTTTGTAGGTTTGCCATTATTGCACTTTATGTGCATGCCAACACTTTTATAGTTATACATTCTAATTTCCTGCTGACAATTTAATCTCTAATGCACTTTCATTTATTTATTTATTTTTTTATTTTCTCTTTTTATTAAACAAAAGTGATGGTACAGTGGTGGGCCACAAGCCATGCAATATTCGTACACATTGATAATGGCTCATAAACATTTTCACAAATTAAATCCTGTCCCCATACAACATTAGACAGTAAGAAAAGCAACGTCCAAAACATTTTTCCGCAGTTCAACTGAAGGAGATTGACAGATATCACCCCGCGATGTGTTCCATTTCGCCCATTTGCGGTCTCATTTCGAAGGACAACCTCTGTGCTTGATGACATCTTTTTCTGCAACCATTGCATTGTCCACATCTTTGGCCCATTTAGAGAACGTAGGCAAATCTCCGACCCCCCCACCCCTGAGCAATATTCCGTTCCCCAAGGACACCCATGTGCGTTCTGTTTGAGTCAAGTCCGAAGCTTTCCACACATTCAAAAGACAGACGCGGAGAATGACCAATGGTTTTCCCACTGACCCTCGCTAGTGTAGAGAATTTTCACCCAGTAGGACTGGAGCTGCGGACACTCCCAGATAGTGTGGCAGAAGGCACCCTCGGCCGTGCACTCTCTGAGGCACCTAGGATCCGGGCGACTGCCCATCTTGACCAGTGTGCGTGCTGATAAATATGTTCTATGCTGGATTTTAAGCTGAATGAGACTCAGGCGCATTGGGATAGCAACTTCCCTGGGGGAGGAGAGGGCTTGCTGCCAGTCATCGTCCTCTAGGTATCCTAGGTCAGTTTCCAAGAGCTGCCAGAGTCGCACCAGAGGGTCAGGCTTATTGTTTATCACTTTGCGATAGGTGAGGGAGATCACTTTGTGTGTCAGGGGGTCAGTCAAGAGCCGATCCTCCAGCGGAGAGGCCTCGGGCAAAGTCTCGTTACTGGCGACGACCGAGGTGAGTGCATGTCGGATTTGGAGATATCGGAAAGTCTCAGACAGCGCCAACTGGTACTCTTTTTGGAGATCTGCAAATAAGACCATTGCGTTACGTTTCCAAAGCTCCCCCACTGAGGAGATACCAATTAGGTCCCATTTGTCAAAGCCCGGACACCGGCTCAGTGAGCCGCGTTGCTCAGATTCCCACAGGGGGGTGAGCAATGTTAGCTTCTTATGCCACCCCAATTTCTTTGTGGTGTGGTGCCACAATGTCACTGTGTGGGCTGTGGGGCCGGGTAGGTGTTGCCGTTTTGGGTTGGAATATAGTGTTCGTTGGTAGCCCCCTTTGGCCATTACCCATCTGTCCATTCGGTACGCCGGTTCTGACGGTGGGGCGAAGACACATTGGTTAACCACCACAAACTGGGAAGCCCAGTAGTATTGTTTCAGGTCTTGTAGCGCGATTCCTCCATCGTACCACCCTCTGACCAGCTTGTGTGTAGTGATGCATGGGCCTTTCCCGTTCCACAGGAGAACTCTGACCTCGCTCTCCACATCAATAAAATAGGCATCGGGGACCCTATGGGGGGTATTCTGCAATATATATAGAAATCGTGAAAGAGCTAGCATTTTAAACAAAGCTGCTCTTCCAAGCAGAGTGAGGGGCAGTGTCCGCCAGTGTAGCACGTCGTTACAAAACCTGGTCAATGGGGCTTTAAGGTTAGCATCGTAGAAACGGGCCAGTGTGGGGTGATGTATATGGCGAGATAGCGGAAGCCATCAGCGGCAACTGTGATACTGGTGTCTTTAGGCATCCACGGCGTAGGGCCCTGCAGCATAAACAAGACTGATTTCGTCCAGTTAATGGTATACCCTGAATGGGCAGTAAAGATTGCAAAAAATGTGTAGAATTCTGTGGATCGAAGCCGAAGGGGCCGCCCCATAGAGCAGAACGTCATCGGCGTAGAGGGAGATTCGGTCTTCATGTTGGTCGGTCCACTTCAGTCCCCTGATCATAGGGTCACCCCTGACCAATGTACTTTCATTTTAGAAGGAAGAGTCCACTTCCTGCTAAATATTTTTTTTTTAAATGAGTGACTCCTGAAATTACCAATTTTGAGATGGAGAGTGGACACCAAGCAGGAATCACGATTGATGGTTAACACAGAGAGGATGGCCACTGGTGGTTAGACGGGCACCCCAATGGACAGGGAATGAGAATCATGCTCAATACTCCCAATGCTGGACAGCACTATGACCAGAGGTGGGTACAAGACAATATAGTCAGTGGGTAACATTGCCTCAGGAATCCTTGTCTGAAGTGAATATGAGTCTTTATTACAGGTACGCCAGCAGTCAATGGAGGTCCAAAGCACCCCACTGAGCACAGAGTAATGGAGAATAAAAGCCCATAAAGCGGCTTGATGGAAGCAGCCATGTTGATTGGTTGATGAACATGAGATGCACCAAGAGAGCGTCTCTGCTCTCGTCAAGACACGCTCCCTTAGTCTGGAGTTTGGTGCCTGCCAGAGAAGGGGCAGCTTCTTTCCCTGCTCCAGACATTGCAGTCCATCTGAGGAGAATGCTTGGATCTTCTCTCTTCTAAAGAAAGTGTTGCAGGAGAAAAGCAAGTTACATCTGTACCTAAACTGATTGATTAGGTCTACTCCTTGACTGGAGAGCTTGAAGGAAAGTATATATTAACAAGAAGTGAAAAACAACTGGAGAGCCTTGACTGAGAGACTAAACGGAAAAATATAGCCATCTTTACCATAACAATTGAAAGTGAGGAAAGACCTTCCAGAAAGCAATTATTCACCTCAAAAAGAGCCATGAAAGGCTAACTACAGGGAAATATGTATTTTTATTGGGCTTTTCTTTGTTGCATTGTTTTGTAATTGCATTTATATAGCGCCTACTACCCCTGAAGAGGCTTCGAAGAGCTTTTTCTGTGAGTAGCACACTACTCCGGAACCCATCAAGGATTAGTGGTGAAATATGAAATATTATTTGGATTGAGAAGCATAGTGGAGGGATAGAGGAGGGAAAAGGTTTGCATTTATATAGTGCTTGCCAGCCCGAATGAGGCAAAGCGTTTCTAGGTGAGCAGCACGCTACTCCAGAACCAAAAAGTATTTGTGGTGCATTAGTCTAGGAGAATATGACATTTTGGTGGTGGACATGCTAGTCTGTTATATGGATTGAATGTTACCGTGAATTTTAAGCACAAATGCTCTTTATAGACCAACAGCACTTTGCAATGGTAGCCTCAAACAAGGCCTAATCTTGCATTCACATGGTACTGTCCTATGCATTGACATATCCTTCGATTGAAATGAAGTGTCTAGAACTGTGAAAAATCCCCTGTTTCCAGAAACTTTCTATCCCTCTTTCACAGCTGGTCAAAGCTAATGTATCGCTCTCCATCTAATAGAAATATACTTATCCAATTGTCTGACGATGACCTGGAACAATTCGTCCTTCAATTTTAATTCCTTCTCCATCGTCAGCAACCTCTTCCTTATTGAAGAAGCCTACAGACAGGCACATCTCACCACCAATCAGCTTTATCACCTGCAAAACTCTCTTCCCCTGTAAGACATTCTGCTACTGAATTTCGCCCCTATCCATTTCCAATCCCTTCCTCTCTCTCGCAATTCACCTCCATCCATTCACTTCATCTGGGAACACTTCCTACCCCACAAACTACTTATGCAAGTCATTCTACTTATGTGCAACCGGTCTTCATTATGGCACCAGGAAAGACATCAGTGCCCCTTTCCATTAGCCCAATCGCCCTCACTTACTTTCTCACATTCCATATCCGAGAACCCCCCCAGCCTCCATCCAACACCAAGGTCTGCAACTCCCCTCTATATTGGTCACTTGCATTCTCTGAAAAATCCAAATCTTGACACACACTAACAAAATTCCAACCTAATCATCCTACTTGCATAACGTACCACAAAACATTTATTATGCAAAGACAACTGGCCCTACAACCATTACAGGAAGGGTACACTGCTTGTCCCGACTTCAGAGTGATTCGTCTCAATCCACTAGTGAAGAACAGTTACATTGCAATATTAATGACAACGAAAGAAGCAGGAACCATCTCACAAGGGCTCTTGGCAACATCATGACGAAAATGGAAGACCTCCATCCAGAATGAGTTCCCTGCCAATGTGTCTTATGTGGCTCCATGGTGTCCTGCCTGAAATCCACATAGAAGCTCCCTCTACTCCCATCCATGCATTTAATGGTGCAGACAGCAAAACATTAGCAACTCAAGGCCTTGTCAACATCCAACCCCTCACTTTCTAAAGGGGTTTTGGAGACTTACTGAAAGATTATGAGGAAAAACCAGCAAGCAATAAACCTAAACATCTAGAACTCTCTGCTATTCAGGTAGTGAAATGCAAGAAAAAAAACAGTGGCAAAGACAGTAGGTCTCACCTCTTTGGCCAATCGGATTTGACAATGCTATTTCCTGATTCTGGCCTGATTTAGTTCTTGGCGAACAGGTTACTCTGTCACAACGGTGACGGATATCCCATCTGCTGAAATATAAATCCTCGTATATCCTATGTGATTTATATTTCGGGGAACGGGATATCTATCAGTGTTGTGACAGAGTGACCTGTCCGCCATGGTTTAAATTATGCCCTCTGTGTACTATTGTTAAAAAACAGAAAAGCGGAAAAAAGATGCGGTGATGCGGCTGCTGCTGGCAGATGCATGTGCGAGCCTAGGCAACAACGTGGGTGAGATTTTTCTGGATGTTTATCTTCCAATCCAAGATTGTAGATGCTATTAGACAGGTAAATTAAAACATTTGAGTTGCACGAAAGAGCCAATTTGCATCGCAGAGCAGCCAGGAGCAAATGTCACTTGCCAGGCATTCCAAAAACAAAATAAAATTGTTAAAAATGTGAAGGACTGCAAGGGGTTTGAGCACAATGGAGGTGAGGGCGACGAGATAGGGAGGGAGGGTGAACCAACGACTAGTCGGCAGGGAGCAAGGGAGCAACACAAGCAATTGACGATAGTATATGCCAACCAAATAATGAAAAATAAAAGCCAGTGTGGGGAAAACAATGGGCGAGCTTGGGAGGGGGGAATGAGAGAGCAACTCAGAGCACGAGTCAGCTATACAACACATGCACTCTAATGGAGTGCTGGATGAAAAAGAAAACAAGCATTGGCATAGCCAATAGGTCTCGCCTTTGGGACCTTATAAGTGTTTAGCCATGCAACAGTTGCATAACTAAACACTTATAAGGTCGCAAAAGCGAGAGCTATTGGCTATGCCAAGCGGCCGTGCGGCCGCGAAAGTGAAAGGGATCGCGATGCGATCAAACATCAAAGCGGCCGTGAAAGTGAAAGTAATCGGGGTAAAAACAGCGCGCGCGCCCGCGCACATGCACTGTAGCTCTAGGCTGGCCTGGTAGCACTTTTTGGAGCCCTCTCAAAAAGTCTCGCCAGACCAGCGCATGCGCTGGGTCAGGCGAGACCTAAAAAGGAGTTCACTGAATGTGGGCAGTGAAAGAATGCAAGTCATACAATGAAGAGGATGGTAAAGAAGTTATGCTGCGAGAGAGAAATAAACACAAGAAACAAGCATGCCATCAAATAAGAAGCAAGCAAATGAGATTGGCAATAAATCCAACCAATGGTAAAAGAAGCTGGCGGGCTATAAGATCACTAAGTTTTTGGTATGTTCACAAGAGGCTTTTGCCTAGATAGGTGTCTGGTAGGCAAGATCTGAAAAGGATCTCATCCAGGGCTAAAAAGGGTGCTAACCTTAAAAGCATAGTGTTAATTAATACTATATCCACCATGTCAAGCAAACAATCACATTTACCTGCCTTCTGCAGAGCTGTAGATCAGCCACAAATCGCCAAATGAATTACCACAAACAACCTTGACCTACTTATCCTCATGACAACCTGCATGAATGATTCTCCTCAACTGATGATAGACCTCCATGTAACAACTCATTATTCCGTCATCCTCCTTGATCACAAAGAAAAAGTCAAGAGCATGCGTAGCAAGTAGGCCCAAAACTCAATTGAGTGCAAAATTTAAAACCAGGCACAAACCTCTACTTTCCAGTGACTGTCAGTTTTAGTAAAAAAACGATTGATCCAGCTCCCACTAAAAACTCATGTTATTGATCATCCTTCAGGGACAACAAGCTATTTGTGAAGCTAACAGAACGAATGACTGGCCCGTTGATCTTAAAGGAGAACAGTGATTTTTTAGTCAACTTCAACTTGAATTGGGGAAATCGTAAGGCTGCAGCAGTTTGCAAATTCACTCTATTGTCCATAATAACATCACAATCTTGCTCCATTCTAACCAACATTAAAGGTTCCATCCTTGACTTGATAATTGCCTTGGAAGGGAAAACTAATAACCTCTATTCACTTTTTTCTACTTTCCACTAAAATCTTGACTTTTGTTGAACAGAAAAGGTACAGTGAGGTTTAATCCTTAATAATATCAGGCCTCTCGCCTTAGCTATTAAAATAACAACCATGGACTCTTCGCTGACAGACCTTAATATTAATAATTTTACTTTTTAATATATTATGACAATGACTACAATCAGATTCAACTAAAAAACCCAAAGTCAAAATAAAAAAAAATCTAACAAATCACCTTGCGATTCGCGACAAACTTCAATGAAATAACAACATTAAAGTGTTGAAACGTTAAAGTTGTAAAAGTCACTACTCAAAGACTAACTAAATTCAGACTTGCCAGAAAAATATTAACAGCAAATTTTTGTGTTAAAATCCTTCTCTATTGAAAAGGAAATTGACCAAATTATAAAAAAACACCAAAAACATGTACGGTTATAAAATATTCACTCAAACCTCATTCTAAGGAGATCAGAACACACGTGAAGAATTCACTGCTTTTTTGATGACCAGGTAACCAGCCCGAAGAGTTTTTATACTCCCAGTTTTTTTTTTAAAAGATCGATATTTAAATCAAGAGGGTCCAGCCATGATGTTTTTACAATTGTTCAATGATGATTGTATCTGTTATTCGATAGCCTGATTTTTATCTGCTGCTCTTAAATTTAGAAGGTTGCTAGATTAGTAATTTTATAGTACTGATGTTGTATATTTTATGATCTTTTATGGATTTGCATATATTCCGAAATAAAGATTACTGATTGACTGACTGAGAAGGTAACCAAGTTGGAACAGACCTTAAGCCAGCTAATACTCACTCAGATAGCTATGTCTTAACCCACAAGCCCTCATCCAAATTGTCCTGTTTTAGAGCTGTGACTCAAGCATAAATGCTATCAACCATTGTCAGGATGAAACAATCCTTCCCCTTTTTGAGCATATCCCTTTATCTCTTCTGAAAGCGATAAGGACTTAAGTGACATCCTAATTGTCAAATCTGATTAGCACTTATGTGTCCCAAGGCATAATCCTGGATCGTTTAAAAACCTGTCATCTCTCTCTCTCATACTGAAAAAAAATGGGTGCAGACACTGGTGATTTCAACAAGTCTCAAACATACTGTTGTGTGGTTGCATAGGCATTGGGCACAGACACTTCCATTTTACATATTCACATTTAAAGTGGAAATCTTTTTATACAGTGACCTTTGTAACACATTTTGCTGGCACATCAATGTACTCAGAAAATAATTGCTTGCATGTACATTTCATTGTTGGCACATTGTCATCTTGTGGAACACTCTGCACAAGGTCGCCGGTACTTTGCATAAACTATGTTATGGATTGTTATCTGTCAGGCGACTGCCCTAGGAGAGTAGAATAAACATGATGCGGCATGTCTGGAGCTCAGGCGCTGAATGCATGGGTTTAGTTTAATATATAAACTGCATGAGCCCTTGCTTAGAGAAAGGTGCATTTTGACAGTATTGTCGTGGTCACCCTGTGCCTGAATTCTGACCCAGCTAGATTCCATCCGTAGCCCGAGGGCAGCCGCCTGCTCTACAACAGACCTGGCTGTTGGATGATACACACACATAGGTAAATGGGGAGTTGGACCACTCTATGGGATACGGCAGATTAGCACAACAATGCACATTAGGATAGGATGAGCTAAATAGGAGTACCAATAGATGTGTTCTTCCTGTTTACCATTCTTGTCATGCTGGTGACATTGGTCTGCTTCATTCTATGAATCAGTGCAGCGCATATATTTTATCCAAGATTCCAGTTGCCTCAATAAATATTAGAAACATCACTTGTATATTTCTTGTGCACTTCTTTGGGCATGCCTGATTTACAAATGAAAGGGTAAGATTTGTTTCCACGATTTCCTTGGGGGAATTAGGATTGCTATGCTTGGGGGCTGCAGACACCATCCGGTGCCCTGACAGTATGGGGGCCCAGATGGTGCACTGGTAGCTAGCTAGGAACCAGGTCAACATATTCTGATGATATGTGTGGACTCAGTCCCACATATTTTGATGCTTATGTTGCCCAAATGCACAGTCTTACTGAGAAAGTAGGAACCGCACGATAATACCATTTCTTCTGAAGGTCCTGGAACAGTCTGTAGATTACTTTCAGGTTTCAGATCAGGATGGAGCAATGAGCAGCAATTGTAAAAATAACAGCTGATGTCCTTCAGATTTTAGATCTAAGTGATTCTTGCCTCTTCATACTCTTAGACAATTTGGCTAAACCCGACACATTCAATCACTCAACACTACAAAAAATTCTTAAATACTAAATGGGTTTGCATGGTACAGTTCCGAGCTCGTTTTCCTCTTGGAAAATGTATGGAAATGTGTTAAAATGGCAACTTTTTCTCCAGTCCTTCATTGCTAAAACAAGATGTTCTGCAAGGCATGTTCTTTCCTCTCTGTTCAACCTATACATCAAACTCCTTGCGCTTCCTTTCAAAATTATTATTTTTTGTCCCAATTGTGTTTGAAAGTAATCTTGCCTGAAGAAACTGCAATGGCTGTGAAAGTGTGGCTGGGCATACACACCTGAATAACATAAAACGTTCTCTTGCTCAACACCACTCAACCATGTACAGCAAAGTCCCATCCAAAATTGTCTTGACTCCTGCTCAGTGTTGAACAGCTAACCTTACATTATGGAGTGTGTCCAGTTTCTAGTCTTTTTCCTTGACAAGAACTCAAAGTTACCCTGATCTTATTAAAGCAATGGTGAAATGGGTGCATTTCCAACTTAAACTCTTAAAGGGTTTATAGCCTTCATCAATGAAAGTGATTTTGAACAAGTGATCCAAGCTTCTTTTTTTTCTAAGCTAGTCTGCGGACACATCTATTGTTGGCACTCCCAAAATTCATAATGCCCCCTCAAAGGGATACTTCATGCAGCTGCAGGACTGGACACAAGCTCTCATACATTTGATCATATTTTTCAAGTTTTGATCTCATAGAACTGGTGTCCCATAGATGCTGGAATTATATTTATTTATTCATGCAGTATTACATAGCGAGGACATTACCCAAAGGTGTTAGAGCACTTAACATAAGAAATGGCCTTGTATTACTCACACGACTCCGCACGTGATCAGAGCACACCTTCTTCAGAAACGTATTATCATAAGTAGAAAACACTATCTGCAGAGTTTTGTCTCCCTTCTCCTTGAAGTTCCATCTTTTAACAAAAAACACTGAAACAGTCCATCTCAGGTAGTTCCCCAAGGATCTGAAATGCTATTCCTCAAAACTACCAAAGAAACGCCTCTTATGATAGTTCTAAGACAGAACTAGAGCACTTGCTTTGAAAAGTAAGTACTTAGGGGCTCATTAGGATGGAGGAAGGACTGCCACCGCCAGCCTTGAGGTGGTGGCCCTGCCGTACGCGAGTTTCCCCTGCCAAATTAGAATGGCGGGGGGAATCTCACCGCGACCGTGGTGGTCGCAAAGAACGTCCACAACACGCAGTCCGCCAGATTGCCTGGCTGAGCGGTCTTTACCGGTAAAATGGCGGCGGTGCCTAGCAGGCACCGTACGCCAAATTACGATGAAGGCTGGAGGGGATTGGGTTTGGGGGCCCGTTGCGGGCACCCCTTGTGTTGGGGGAGGAGAGGGTGCACTTGGGGGGTACCCATTGTACCCCCTACATTTTCCAGCACTACGTTCGCAGGCACTGTGTGGTGCCTGCCACGTAGTGCTGTGAAATGTACAACATGGCATTTTCACATCGCGGCGGGTGCTGCTGTCAGCAGCAACCGCCACAATGTTAAGATGCAGGATCCGACCTCCACGGTGGCAGTCGCATCCTGATCCAGTGTGTGGGACCGCCGCATGCATGGCGGACTGTCCCAGTTTACACCAGTATGGTGGACGGACTGGAGTCCGTCCACCATCCTAATGAGCCCCTTAATTAGGAAAGAGACTGAATTGTTCAATAAAAGGATACAACTATGATTAAAATGCTTAAACACATTCATTCTTTTTCTCTTTATATATAATATGTTAAAACACTGATCAGGGTACTCCTCCAGAATAAATGTTGGCTGTTTAGACTATAAAGTTGGTAAATGTTCTTACCAAATCTAGATGTAACACCCATACATTCTTTATTTTTTCTTTTTCATTCTTTTTACATTGAATGAGATATCATATAGAATTTAACTTTTATGACAGGGCTACCTTTAACTCACTCTTTTGTGAAGTGCTCAGTAACTCTTGGGGTCTAGTCCATGCTATATAAAACTGATAATAAAAAATAAATACATTTCTCAGCGAGGCCCTATATGTTTTCTGTCACATACTCCTCTAATTTTAATCAGTATATTTCATTCAAAGCAATAGATTCTTACTATATTACTTCAACATTTTCTTTTTCAAAGGCTCTCCAAAAGAGCAGATTTTTTTGCAGTTTAGACAACAATTCACAAGACAAACATTTGGACAGCTATTTATTACAGACTTTTTCAAAATCACGGAGAACAAGGAACACCCAACTTCTAATGGAACCTATGTATGAAGCGTAGCTACTAATTGCATCCCAAAAATATGCCCCAAATCCAGTTGATATTGCAAGCTCTTTAAAATATATGCGATTGAAGCAGAATGTGTATCTCATGAGCTTATTTGGGTGCCAAGCCGCAATATTGTGCCTCTGGAATGAGCGAGAACCAACAGAAACGCCTCAGAAATCCATGAATGGTTTCTGTTTCGGCAAACTTGGACTCATTTCAAAATTGATGACTCAACTACTCCATTTTGCAGAATTTCAGTAGTAGGTTCAGGGTGGCTTTTAACAAGGTTAATTCACTGCCTGCCAAATCTAGTTCTAAAGTTATAAACCAAATCTACAATCCAATGGATGGCCGGTGACTCTTCAAGTCGTTGCCCTAATGCCGAAGCTCTACAACCTACTGCCTCAATAGCTCTAGGAGTAAGACAGGAATTCAAGAATGGCTGAGGGCAATTTCAGCGCAGTTCCTTGTTTGCAGACATCTTGAATTCCAAAGGACCCATAACTTATTCCAAATAATAACGCATGGGTGCTTATCTATGCTGAATGAGAGTTTGGCTGAGGAAAAGGACTTTAAATCAACAATGGAGCCAACATCAGCTTCAGTAGGGACGTCCATGGTCGTTCCACTGGAGGTGGCTCCGTTACTTTCTACATGTGCACCAACGGTGTCCTTTAGGCTGCCCTACCCTGCCCTGTCCAATTCTGCCTCATTTGTGCTCTGTTTGAATGCTAGCAATTCATTCTGGATTGAGACTCCAAAGTAGAAACATAATTTGTGACTGGAATCGAGCAACCTGTAGGCACATTTGAACAAGTGTATATTTTCTGGTATATTTATCTTAATAGAACGTCTGTTTTTTCATTAGTACCAGGTGTGTAATGGAGATAACAGCCACAGAAATCACCCAATCACCTGCTTCAACTTGATTACGAGAAGTGCCATCTAGCTTCTTTGGCGTGGTGCAATTCTACTCTTCACTCGTTTTCCTGGGAGAAGGGGTTACTGCTGCTCTCTGCCTGGAAATCACACTGAGAGTAACTTCCAGCACTAGACATGCAGTTGGCAGGCGAACCCTTGAGCCCAACTGAGTTTTTGTAGCAGTTAATGGATGAGGGTCCAGTAAAGTGCGAGTTAGACTTCCATAGTTCTTCTTCCTTGTTTAATTTGACATTTTTTTCAATTTTTTTTTTATTAAGAGCACAGGTTAAAATGTCGAATTATTCTCAATGTAACTTTATTATGGGTCTCATCTTAAGCAGGAGCAAAGGTTTGGATAGGGTTAACAGTGCGCGTAGGTCCTGACTTTGATCTGGGCCTTCAAGGACGCCATCTATAAATATTTCATAAACTTGGTGGTGGTAGCGTATAAACTGGACCGCATTCTCAGCCCCCGGCCCTTCAGCACGCTGGCCTGATGGCACAGCAGCAAAGCACCGGACAGCTGGGCTTGCCGCTGTTGCGTCACTCCGGACATGGACCAATGATGATGGACCATAGCACTTATAAGAGATCGATGAACATCAAGGCTTCTCCTCCCTTAAGTAGTCTTCACTCTCCCATGATGTACACCCACTTGGAGCGGACTTATTTGGAAGGAGCCTCAATAAGTGTGCAGCAGCTGTGCAAAAAGAATATATGACAGCACAACACATGCCATCACAACGCATGTCATTACAACGCGGTTGTAACAACGTAAGTGCTGTTACAAAGCAAACGTTTACCACGCATATGCCTTTACAACTAATGTTGTTGTAATAGCATGATTGGTAAACGCATATGCGTGATTAAAGTTATGTTTAAAAATATTACTATTTTATAGGTGACTGTAAACGCTATATATATATTTAACCCATACCCACCCTAGAATTACCCTTCCCACCCCAAAACCCATACCCACCCTGAACCCTAAAACTATCCTTGCCACCCCAAAACCCATACACACCTTGAACCCTAAAATTACCGTTGCCGCCCCAAAACCCAAACCCACCCTAAACCCTATGTAAGAAAAGGTCGGGGTGCGCTAGAGTTCCTGGCTCCAAGATGGCTGCACTATTCTGAGGCTCCTTGTGCAGGAGTATATAATCTGTCATCACCTGCCCTTACCAGACCTTCAGATACACACAACGCGGCAGTGATGCTGGGCACAGCTGGGAGGCAGTACCACTCGCAGCAGCTGGTGAAAAGCGGAGAGAGTTGCCAGCCTGGGGCCCTGCCTCGTGTGGACTGTGCCCTTTGGCCACCCACAGGGACTCTACTGGATTGCCAGCCGCTGCATTACCCTGGTGAGCCAGTCCCCACTTGAGACATTGGGGGGGGTTTGTGTACGTCCAAAGGCCTGTATGACCTAGATGGGCTCAGTGGGTGCCCGTGGAGGATTCTCCCCAGCCTTGGTGTGCAGCACATCCACTTCGAATGCTGGAGGGGGCGAGGTGGTCCTGCTTTGCTTACCTCGTTGGTCAGGTGTGCAGGCCTAGCTGGCTCTGGCTGCCATGATCTCCATTAAGCTGACCGAGGAGACGATGGCGAGGCCAGCTGTGTGACTGGACTCTAGGCCTTGCTTTGGCAGTTACGGCGCTAAAGGATTCTGCCAGTCGCCAGTGAGGAGGCTTCACAACCAATGAGTCAGGTTGGTTCCAGGGGAGCATTTGAGGCGCTTGTAAGTAGGGGCTGGTGGGCCTGCTCGTGCCCAGAGGTGTGAGTGCACTGAGGCAGGGCAGGGCATGGCAGGCTGCCGGTGCTGACCCATTTCCACATCTGCGACCAACCTGGAGGCCCGCCACTGCGGTGCAGGTGATGGAGACCCTTAGTGCATGGATCGCTATTGACTGGCTGGCCAGATGGTCAGTGGTCTTGTCTTTAGAATGAGGAATGTTTGATCTCCCACCCGCTGGCCCTGCACGCCCCTGCCACCCGTGGCGCTCGGGGTCCACCCCATGCACTGCAGGGGCTGCAGGTGCTATGGCTACGGCACTGGTGGTCAGTGTGGGTGCAGGGGGTGGTATTACAATGCCACACACCTCTCATTGATCCCACAGTGAATGGTATTTTGTGCATTCGCCCTGTGTGTACATATTATACACAGCCTCCACATCAACTGGGCAGTCAATCACAGATTAAGATAACCAAGATAAGTGATTATTGGTACTCATTTAGCTTAGAACTTTAACTGCCTTGCAATGCCTCATATGGAACGATAGGGGTTTAAATAACCACCATAATGCTCACCAGTTACTGTCTTATCTATATTGCCACCATATAGATGTAGCTTTTCTTCAGGAAACCCACCTTACTAACCCTCAGGCCTCTAACTTTGCGATGAAACAGAGTGGGTACTGTGCACTTGTCACTTACGCCTCCTACGCTATGGGAACAGGTATCCTAATCAAACCCGGGCACCCCCTTTCAGCTATTCCAGACCATGAACGACCCTAAGGGATGATTTTCCATTGTCCAGGGCAAAATATATGGTAAGCATATGACCTTTGTAAACGTTTACAACCCAAACACGGATGATCCTGAGTTTGTACGCCAAGTGTGGCATCATTGTCTGCAACTAACACCTCACTCCATCATATGGGGCTGTGACTTCAATCTGGTTCTTGGCTCCGCCCTTGACAGATCGCATCACTTGGCCCGCCCATTCCCCTCTGGCACTGCAGTTCTGCGTTCTCTGATGAGCGATCATAACTTAGTAGACATTTGCAGGAAACTGCATCGTACCCTTAGGGAGGGAACGCACATATCTCCAGTCACTGTCTCCTTATCTAGGTTGGATTTCTGGCTCAGCACCCTTAATGTATATGCCTGGAACAAAACTGTGGAAAAAAATGTGCGCACCATCTCTGACCCCCTCCCCAGTACATCTTGGACGTCAACGATCTGCTCTCCAACACCTGGCGTTTGTCTCTACTGACTTTGCAGGATGGGGTCTTCAGGGATGGGCTGAGAACCAAGATTGCTAATTATTTGCAATAGATGGGCGCAATATGGGAAGTCTTCAGCGCTGTAATGTGTGGTGTCTGTATTTCCAAACATCTCAGTGTTAGGAAAATTCTTCACCCTCTCATGACTATGATAGAGAGGGGATATGCACACTGGAGGCAACGATCAAAGTGTTTTGAGCGACATCAAATTGAAACTTACTGAGTTCATAGAGGTGGGGGAAAGGAAAACCAAGCACACGGGCGGCCACGGGTAAGACGGAACTTCTCGGTGACTTGAAATATCCTTATAATGTACAGCTGGGGGCACTTTATCCCATATATTGAACATAGAACATAGAACATAAGAGCATCATTTTGCACCCTATATGTTAGGCCATAAGAAAAGCACTTTATGAATAAATAATGTAAAGCCCAATTCCTTATTTGAATCCGTTACATAAATTTGACTTTAAAGTAAAGTAGCTGCTAAACTTGGGCCAGCTTCAGGCACTGATGAAAGGCCGAAGGAGGCGGCTTTGCCCTTCATCTCTTAAATCTGCAATCCTCGAAGGAATGTTTTATAATGAGAAGCTTTAGAATGCCCCACGCCAGAAGATGCCTCTTGAGGAGAAGTGGAGTGCGGTAGGGAGAAGCAGTTCGCCCCAATCTGGTAACATAGAAGAGCACCCCCCCCCCTCCTAATCTGATCAGCTAATAGCCCATTTACACTTCCCAAGCGCTCCCTGTCATCAATGCAACACATGCTCATTTTAGCAAGGTTTGCTGTTTGAGGCCCTCGGCTTTTGAGAACCCTCGAGACGCTTTCAAGGGGCATATTCATTACCCAAAGAGCGAGCGGGGTTACGCAGCAGTTTGTTATTGTACAACCGCAGACATTGTGCGAACATCTGCTCGGGTCGCCAATATTGCCCAATGTGTTGTCTGCCCCCTTTTTCTAACTCCTGGGCACTCGATAATGAGTCTTTAATGCGTGACGCCACAATATCCCAGAGATATCGGATTTAACCTGAAGTCTTAGCATTAGTTGGGCTTGTTTCTGTACTATATACTGGGCTTTAAGTGGGCCGGGTCTCACCGGTGCTGAGCACCGGCAGTTTTTTAAAGGGGGCCTCGAAACGGGTCTCTGTCGGGCTCTGTTTTGTGCCCTGGCACGAGCAGTCCGTGTTTTTCAGGACCGCAGTGACAGCAGGCACATGGATGTGCGCGTGCTCACACTGCTCACTTCTCACTAGTGGCGAAGTTACGGCATGACGTCATGCCAGGTGAGCGTTGTAGGGGGAAGGGAAATCCTCTAAAGAGAGTCATTTTCTCTCTGGATTTCCCTTTTCTTTTTGAAACTCAGGAGCAGCAACATTGTCGTGGCCAATACTTCTGACTTGTAGGTTTTATGTGACTAGTTGTATCATATCTGGATGCAAATGACAGAAACAGCAACATACAAGTCGGGAGGCACACTATGCTTAAGCACAGATTTTTAGTTTACGTGTTTTTAAGCCAACCCCTAATTCCATTGGTTACGCCCCTTTGAGAGACCCCACCCCCCCCAGTTTTTTTATCCCACTTAAAGCACTGACTATATATATTGGAAGGGGTGGGGGGGGGGGGGCAACTGCCTTGTGCTGCAGAAGCGAATAGCTGGCGCCCAGGTATCCGACAGTGGCTCAGAATATGTATTTTACGGCCACCTCCATGTATTTAAAGAGATACACACAACCAAATTATATGTAATTATTTGCTTAAGGTGGTACCGTACGACATGCACCGTGCGGTGGGTTTTAAAACGTGTGCGGTTTCATTCCGAAGGTTGTTCATCCGACCGGTAAACTGAGACATTCAATAACCCCAGTGTGAGAGTTTTGGGGAGCAGAGCAATTTGCTGAGTTGATAAGGACTGAATTGCAAAAGACTGCCATTTTTTGTGGACTCCTAGCAGTCTACTCCACTGGTAAACAGTAAATATATCTACCGAACGTTACAAATAAATAGAGTTGTATGCTAAGGAATATGTAACTGCAGCTCTTAAATAAAATCATGAAATATTTCACAGAAGGCAGCAAAATCATTCGTGAGTCTTCTTTGTGTGCAGGTAATCTTGCCTGTGTTGATTTGAAAGGTGTGCGCTGACAGAAACATCGGATCTTCAACAGACAAATGTTTCTGCTTCAAAGAAACGAATTACTGCACAACCCAAAATAAAACGGCACTCATAAATTGCAAAACAGGAGATATGACCCCAGTTTTAAATACTGCGGCTGAAGATATTATAGGTATTATTTTTCCTGTGGCAGTTAACCAAATTTGCGAGGCATTCATTAATATACCATCATAATTACTGCTATTACACCCCAGGGTGGTGCTGTCATTCTAGCTGGAGTATATTGGATGTCTGCATGATGCTGTCTGCACAATGTTTTCTGCCTCCGTATCACCACCTGAAAGAGCAGACAGGTGAGATGACCAGGAGTAAAGCAGGAGAGAAGAAAAGAGGGACTAGGGTAAGGGAATGAGTAAGGATATCTGGAAATGTTCCTCTAAGTGCTTATATCCGATTGGACAGATACATAACTGGTTGTGGTATAATAAGTGTAGATGGTTGGAAGGAAGCAGCCAAAAGAAAGCAGTGAGTAGCAGGTAGGAGGAGATCTGCATTGGTGTATTGCATAAAATACCTGGAAAAAAGGGATCGGCCATTCTGTGATGGTACTCATTCCTATCAAGCTATAGCCTCCAAATTCTAATCTGTGTCATCTCTTTGAAAATGAAGTGCGTCTCTTGTAGAGTTCTACAGCGCTACTCAATTGTCACTTCTCCTCTTCAACACTTACTTGAGACAGCTGACTCGGGTAATCTCTCAACACAGCCTACAAATCAAGATGCATGCAAAAACCCTCCGACTCCACATCAGGTTGGAGAGCTACAAAGACCATCATAAAAACGTCACCAGCTGCCGGAAACACACATAGTGTTAGATTAGGGAGAGTGACCTCAATTTAAAAATGACAAACACAAAACACCTCACAGTGGGAGAACCCTGGAAAAACAACCTGCGAATCAATTGGCTGAAAGAATTACGAGCAACCACAAACCCATCAGAAGAACTTAAAAGTGTTGTAGTGTGGCTTGACACAAATCAGTTATTTAGTTATCAAATCTGAACTGTGATTAAAAATAAAAAAATTCTTCTCCAACTCATGGGAAGAATTCTCTCACTGCTCTAGTCACTACATAGCATTGAATTAATCAGGAACTTGAAAATGTCGTGGCTGATTTACTGCAAAATTACCTATGCAGAAGATGCTAAGAAAGATATTGTGAAACTAAGAAACCAGGTCACTAAAACCTTGCTTCAACCTTAAGAAATCAGAGCACCTTACCTTGGTTCTCCAAACTTTTCACTGTCTCCAGATAGCTCTGAGATTAAAGTTGAAACTTCTCTGCACCATTTGTAAAGCATGTAAGGGCCATTGCCTAGAATAACTATAAGCCTTGTTTCCCAGAAGTGCATGCAAGGCGATAACCGAGATCCAGAAAAGCAAACCTGATCACTTAGTTAAAATGCAACAAGTCACATGTAGGAAGGTCGAAGGTGCAGCTCTGGAATGGACTGCACTTTTATCTGTGGTCCCACCCAAACCTGCACGTTTAAGTGATTCAGCATGTAAATGTGAGGAGTTATCTCGGGAGAATTTGATGCAGTTTTTTATTTTGTCTATTTTATGCGACTTTGCCATGTCATGGTAGATCTGTCTTCAGCTACTATTTGTGAGTACTGAGGTGCAGATCACAGTTTCCCTCACATCTCCCCTCACACACCCCTGAACAGCTTTTCAGTATCCTTACGTCAGAGTTTTTTTCATTACCTCACACACCTATCCTCAGCTACTCCTCACTGAATTTTGTTTCAATTTTTGCACGTAACAACACACGCTTGCTTACAGCAGTCGGAGGGGATGGGGTCACGGTGTAACTGAGTGGGGTTGGGGGATTCTCTACAAGGACACACTTAGCAAGTTCCCACTGCGGCAGGTGAATCAGCTGAGCTGCTTCAGCATGTGGCTTCAGAGTTGGTAGCCTTTATTATTAGCTGCCTCCGAGGCCCTGCCTCCTTGGTATTACTCATTAATCCTTCGATTGTGTTTCTATTCTCTTTCTATTTACCTGGAAGTTCACCCAGACAAAATCTGCAGGCAATTCAACATTTCAAAAATTTGTAAAATCTCGAAATTCTACAGAGAACTAAGGAACCTGCATTTTCTAAAAAATATATATGTTCTGCAGATTTAGACGGTCCTTAATGATAAGAATGCCATCAGTGGAGGTCCATCCCCTCCTTCCGTGTACAGCATGCCAAGGCAGCTAGGGAGCAGATGCGACCTAGCTATCTGCTCCCTAGCAACGACTAACCAGGAGCAGTCTTTCCTGGCCCCGCTTACACTCTGCCCAACAAAGGTGCAGGGACCAGGCCTATGGAAAGCTCTGCTTGCCCCACTGCAGCACCCACAGGATCATGTCTGCGTGTGACATGTTACCAAGTCCTGCAAGTTCAGTAAGGAGAGAATTACAATTTGCAAGCAAGAGACCCATTAACGAATATGAACGAGTTGAGGAATGGTTTAAGAATAAACGAAATATTTCGAAGTAGGAAGAACACAACATCTCCCGAAAGATAAACTGAAAAGGTTGAGGATGAGGGAGAGCGGGGCTGTGAGAAAATGTTTTAATTTTAAAAGAAAAACATGAAGCGTAAGTATAATAAAAAAGATTTCCTCCCAGTTGAGCTGCCCTTCTTGCTTTAAGAGGGCGTCATTTTATGAGTTAAAAAAAACTCGTTCTGCAACACATTCATAAAATGGTAGCTTTGAGAGGTGTATTTAGAACTTCGGATAATGAACAGACCAAACACAAGAACTGAGGGCTTTCGGAATGAGGGCAGGGCAGCACTGCCAAACCTCCCCAATTAACAAAGTTATGTCTGCACACCGCTGGAAAATTCAAAGTCCCAAATAAAGATAGAAAAACAAACATTTGTATTGGGGAGTCTGCAGCAATGGTGGGAGCTTGCCCCCTTTCTTTGGGTTCCACGGAATTGGCCCACACGCACTTTAAATGCGCCAATAAAAAGATACAATTTCTTTACCATCACTGGCATGGAACCCCCGCCAGGTTTTGTTGTATGGGTTCCCGTAAGGTTAAGTTCAGTGTATAAACTGACGTGCTGGGCTATGGGAAACAGCCAGTTTCTTCAAATAAAGCCAGGATGGTGCAAAAGAGACCCCGCTGGGGCTTTTACTTCGGAAAACAAACAGAAATGGCACTGAGCTCCATCTGCCCGTGGACCAATTTAGTGATAAACCAATTCTCCCCACTCTAAAGGCGACGCGACAATAGCTGCAAACGTTGGGGAAGAAGCGCAAAATAACAAGCTGTCCAGCTCTTTTGCTTTGCCCCCAGCCCCTTTTCTTAAAACACGTGTGTTCTTGTAAAAACGATTAGATTGCAATTTGTATAACACAATGACTCCCAAATTCAGACGTTTAACCCCTTTCTGTGCGAAGAATGTAAAGAATTTCTCTCCATTTCTAAAGAGGGAATGCTCTCAAACTGATTTCAGCGGGGAGGGGGGTTCCACGGGGTTTCTGAGGGAAGGAGCAAGGGCGCCGCACTACTTGTGTGGTAACTACCGACCGAGTACCGCCTGGGCATTAAAAACTCTCAAGGTGGATGAGGCAAATATTTCAAAGCGACGCATCGAGTGTTTATATACGCTTAAATATATTCGTTCTGGCTGTTTATGTGCTACATGCGGCCCAAATAACGACCCCAGTCTCGCGCATCCAATAGGGACCGACGGTAAGCGTACTAGCTCGCTTCCAAGGAACAGACTAGAAGATAGATATACGTTGATAAAGCCCCTCGTCGACAAGGCACCAAAATACGCTTTATGTGCATTTGAAATAAATAAGCGGTGGATTTGGAAACTTATTTTCTTGCTCCATTGTGGAGAAGCAATATTACCTGAAATGGTAAAAAAAAAAAAAAAGCCCACGCACCGTTTCTTAATCTCCCCTTCTTTCTGCTCTTGTAAAAGGTTTGAGTTACTAAATGTTTGCATTGTTGTAGAATACAAAGTAGGCACTTCTCCCGGGGGTCTGAGGCGGCCTCGGAACTTCATTAAGTATTTTACAAGCAGCAACATAATAAAAGATCAAAAAAATGCATTTACTTTTTTTGTGGATCGAAAAAATACCGTTTCCTCTCCTAAGGCTCTTGTATGGAGATATGTGCAAGCTTCAGGCCTATGCAGAAATAGTTGTTCTAAAGGCAGATAATGATAACATTTCCAAGAGATGGAAGATTGTGTTGAACAATTCTGTCATCATCATCTTACTCTTGATAAGTTTAGTTAAGATGTCGTGAAAATAGATTTCCCTCATTTTGAGCATGGAAGGGGATTCACCGAAGAGCTGGGGGTGGCGCAAGTGAAATCACACCCTTTGACGCTAATGTCACTGACAGTGACATCTTATAGGCCTTTAGATCTGAATCTTCCAGGGAGTGATGTCACAAGCTCTTCACACTGATGACATCACAATAATCATTGCTGGTCAAGAATAACGACATGATTATTATAACAGTACAATGCATACAAATGTCTATTTTAGATGCCATCTATATTAGGAAGCCAACATGATACGCCGGGGTACATTACTTACTTTGTATTACATGAAAAAGATATGTTTGTTCAAAGAAGATATAGTACCACATAACAGCACAGGGAAAGAAAATATTTATACCATAAACCGTCAGAATTTCCCGTAGTGAATAACTGAACAAGAAATGTATTGATAAATCATAGGGAAGAGGGAAACAAGATTTTAAAAACAATCACAGTTATGTTCACATTTAATAATTGGTATAGACCATCTACTGAATATGAAATATGTACCTGGCTTAAATTATTCCTTATTATTAACACAATATGAAATATGACCATGGGCTAAGCAAGGGTGGGGGGGGGAGGTTGTATTAAAACACACATTTTCAGGTATTCACAATAAACAAACTTGGCAACAACTTTTTAACAATCATTGCCAAAGCCAATGGGTCTGCTGTCAACAGCCAGCCTTTTGGCTTTGCAATGATAGTTTTGTTACGGTTTCTGCGAAACTGTATTGTTAGGAGAACTGCTGGCCCTTGCCAACATTCAATAAACAAATAAAAAAAATATTGCGCTAAAAAACACATTTTTGTCTCCTAAAAAGTACACAATGCCATAGTAGTCCCTGGCATTGAAAAAAAGTTATTTTTGTGTAGATGCACTCCCAGTGAAAGAGCAGAATGCTGTCACTCTCAATGAAGTGGGCTGACCCAGTTCCCCATCCTGTACGCTGATTTTTCAGACAAAATATGAGAATAACACAGCATAATGGGTTTGGGTCTTTGGAAAGTGCTCAGTTACTGAAGTGTACTGATTGTTAGGATATCTAATATCTCAGGGTGCTATCTTAATTAATAATCCGCAGCCCATGATTATAGCTTAAAAAGATATGTATAAAAAAGACGTCCTAAAATCTCATAACGATGATTGATTTTGTACAGGGAGAAGAAGGGAACTCCAAAGTTTTACAGAAAAGGCTTTAGAAGTAAGCACGGGTCCATATAAAAAAGAACATACACAAATATACATATATACACACATACATATATATACATATATATCTATCCTTCCCCTGTTTTCGACATGTTGCCCTCGAGCTGCCAGATCACCGGTGGTGCACGTATGCGGCGCTATGCCGCGTTCTGCTATTGAAATCCAAGAAAAGGCTTCTTTTCTCTCAAGAACGCCGCGGCACTCCAGTGCAGCTTTAGTTTGCAAGTTTTTAATTCATCACACAAAAGAATAGCATTTCTGTGTGTTGGTGCCCTAAGGAACATCTGTCACAACACTGATAGTTTCCACCAATTACCATTCTAAACTTTCCAGAAAACATGGCATTAACATTGACGACGGACATGCCCATTGTGATTATCAGCAGTGCTATTTTGTAACGGCTAACATTTCATAATTTATATAAAACAAATCATTGTATACCAAGATAAAACAGCCTAATCAGTACATTTCAAGAATTTTCAAACCATTATTTTTAAACTAATGTTATGTCTACATTTATTTCATTTTTTGCCACCAGTGTCTTAGACCTATTGGAATTTATTCGGCATATGGTTGCCATCTTTAAATGTATAATGTTTACTACATGTTGCCCATGTGGGCAATTCATCAATTCAACTCGACCATATGCAGATCTCTGTAAAGATCATTGAACTTGATACAAATATTAAGTATGCAGATATTGAAAGAAATGCGGAACTGGAACAAATAAAAGGGAGTAACGAGCAAATCAACAAAGAGGAATATATAGAGAATATTTCACAATTTCAACAGGTAATGAAAAATAAAATGAAAACGCATGAACAGGGGGTTAAACAATGAAAAGTACAGAAATTTCTTGGAGACAAACTGGATTACCAGCAAGGACAGGTTTTTACCTTTGCCCGGTGCTTTGAAAACATGAGCAGATGAAGACAAGGAGAAGTCAACCAGTTAAGAACGGAAGTATCCATCAGTGATTTCAGTTAAGATACTGGGTCGGAATGGTAAGGAGAAAGATCAGGCTATAGCGGAGGAGACGAGGCCTGTACATCATTGCAAGAAGAGTTTCATTTTTTATGGAACGACTGGCGCACAGACCATGGAAACAACAGCAGCAAAAAGGCGCAGGAAACGAAGGCGAGGGGGACAAGGAAAAAGACACAAAATGCTAGGGGTGAATACCATGGAGCTACAAGAAGCAACCTACCAGACAAACACAGTAAGTAACCTAACTAATATACCTTCATCCCATAAAGATGAGGACATTTGATCCCTTGGCCTCTCTTTTGGTCTTGTCTCATGTTTTGACTATGCCCAAACGATGGTGAATTTATACAAATTTGTGTAAAAGCTAAGATTAAACACATTCTTCAGCATGATGCCAAAACTGAGACAGTTGTTGACAAATGAAAGAGAGGAACATGATACTCTACAAGTCTCTGATGTAGACTACATGAGAGACTTACTCTCCCTAGAAGGAGTAGAGACAGATCAGGCTGTAGGGAACACTCACCTTTTGGACATGGCAGGGATGTATGCAGAAGAAAGGGGTGACACCAACTTCAGAGGAAAATCAAGATTCATTCCCCCCCACTATGCATGCTGGTATAGAAGTTTTCTCTGATCTAATGTCTACTGAACTGAGAAGAATGCAAACATAATCTGACCCGAAAATGAGAAACATATATGTACAAAATGAGCAATTCAGGCAGGTAGTAAGACAATGGAGCACAAATAAAGAATGTGTGGTATGAGAATCAGATAAAGGAGCGAAGATGTCTCTCTCTGGGATAAGAAAATGCATATGAAAGAGGCATATCTGCAGCTGAATGATACTCAGTGTTACATAAAGATTTCAAAAACAGAGTATGAGAAGGTGAAGTGTCTTCACTTGCAGTTGACAAAGTGGAAAGATGCTGAATTGGGATGAATGGAGTTTCCTGAAAAACACAGAACTGAAGGTGCCTGTCTTTTACCTAATTCCAAAACATTCATAAGAATAAAACCAAACAACCGGGGAGGCCCACTGCGGCCCAGATTGACAGCCTATTTGAGAACACCTCTATCTACATAGATCATTTTTTTACAACCCCTAGTACAGAACTTTCCCTCCTACATAAAGGATACAAGTGATTTCCTTAAAAGGATCTTTGATGTGAGACAGGAGGAGGGTATGCTCATGATGACTTTAGACAGGACATCGCTACACACACACGCATCAGACACAGAGATGGTCTAATGCCAACACAGCATTTCCTTAGAGCAAGGGGGATCAAGTATTACAAACACAACATGATGATCTTACAGAAGATGGAGTGGTGACTGAGCAGGGATATTTTACTATTCAATGGCAAACTCTTCCAACAATAGAGGGGGACTTCGATGGGTAACTGTTTTGCCCCATCTATGTGAATTTGCATATGGGCTGGAGGGAGGAGCAGGTACTCACTGGGCCAGAAATAAGTCAGTGAGCAGAGAGGACCATTGTAGAAGTTCGGCACATAAATGATGTGTTCACATTATGAAAAGGAGATGAAGGGACGGCCAGGTAGTTTGTAGAAGACAAACAAAAACAGTCTCAATCTGAACTTTGGAGTGAGATGAGCAGTACACAAATTGATTTCCTTGATGTATGAGTTATCGTCCTAGACTCGAGACTGATGACCACGGTGTTCAGGAAGCCCAAAGCGAGAAATGCGAATAGCTTCCAACCCCATACTCTGAAAAACAACATCCCTTTTGGGGAATTATTGAGGGCACCGCACATGTATAGCATGCTGTCATGATTAAAGCAGAGAGGGTACACAGAAGCCACACTGAGGGAAGCTCAGAAGAGGGTCTCTAAATGTAAAAGGGAAGACTTATTGTTTACTAAGTGAAAACATAAAAAAAAAAACACAAACCGAGATGTCAGATTCATCATCGCATTACATAATAAACATCACATGATGAGGAGAGCGTAGGTCAAACATTGGCATTTCATCAAAAATGATCTAAGTATTGGGAGCAGTGTCACAAATTACATTTAGGAAGGCAAGGTCAATAAGGGACATTCTGGTAAATTACGAGGTAACTACTACTACTCCTTGTACCTGGCTGAAACCCAGCACTGGCTTCTGAGGCCAGTACCAATGGTAAGAACATGATGGAACTCAATACGCCCTTTCACAAGAACATAAGAGTGAGAAAGTGTTTGAGCTGTAAAACTGATTACGCGGTGTATGTATTGTCCTGTCCGTGCCCTAAACGGTATGTAAGAAGTACAATCCTACAGGTCCACAAACGTATTCTCCAACACTTATGAGTAACAAAGAATGCAGACAACACTTATCCTGTGGCACGGCACTTCCAGAAAGCGCATGGAGGTGATCACAAGTTACTATCATACAGTGTGAGTGACTGCATGCCAAACAGGCTGAAGAGGGGGGGTGGGGGATAGAGAAAAAGAGTTAAGAAGGCTCGAATCAAGATACATTCTGGAAATGGTTTGCAAAGAAAAATTAGCGTTGAATGTTGATGAAGAGCTCCATTTGCCTCTGTAACCCAAGCTTTTATTCCTAGTGTTTATTCAAAGCTACTAGCGCTTGAGACCATTAGAACAACTTTTAAGATTTAATTTTTATATGTTTGTACAGGAATACAAGCTCAAATGCATTGCAGCATAGGAAGTTATGTAGCAGCAGACAAATAGTCTTCTCTGCTTCTCCGGATTCAGTCCAGATACTGGAGAATCGGAGCAACAGTGCTGGTTTGATATCTGGTTTAATTTAATTATGAATCCGGGCAGGGGAAGATTTAATGAACTCTTTTGTCTGATAATTGAGATGGTTTATTGGTAAATGTTATGCCATCCTTTGAGTAATGGAGACTGTATTACAAAGTACAGAAGCCCACGGAGGCGAAATATGAAGTATACAGAGATATGCATATGGTCAAGTTGAATTGATGAATTGCCCACTTGGGCTACATGTAGTAATCATTATACATTACAAGATGGTGACCATAAGCCGACTAAAGTCCAGTAGGTCTGAACACTGGTAGCACAAAATGAAATGAATGTGGACAAAACATTTATTAAAAATAATGGTTTGAAAATTCTTGAAATGCACTGATTATGCATGTTTGTATGGAAATACTAACTGGTGGCTCCTATCAACGCCAGTCCTCAGTTCAAAAGGGGTGTATAAAAAACAATGTGTTATGCTATACTCACTCATCGACTAAGTGATAGCTCTTGGGTAGTTTGTTAAGTCAAAACTCTCAGACAAATTGGAGAGCAGACAGAGCTCTTTGCCACGTAGTAGAATGGAGCTCTGTGATGTTGAAATTTCCCCCGCAGACCTAACTGACTTGGCTCAAACATGGCATGGGAATCTTGGACAAGCGGATGGAACAAAAGAATTCTAATCAGGATAGAGGCACGAGCAAGCATTTACATAGCGCATCCATGTTTGACTCTCCCACCTAGAACAATAGACCAATTCTTGACAGGGAAGGAGGGATTTGTGGGGGGGGGGGGTGATAGTGAGATGCAAATGCAATGACCCAGCAGAATGCTCACCTACATCCAGAGACCTCAGGCTCCTCCGATATCCCTCCTAATGGAAAAAGCTAGGGCAACAGGCACAGGGAAACGTAGGGGTGGGGCGGACAGGCTATGCCCTGCCCAGAAACACACACAACACCAACAGTTGAAAGGTATTTGCAAATAACCTACAAAGACAGGTTAAATTATAAACAAGGTTGACTGCTACCATACAACTGGCATTTATGAACCGTTGGGATAAAGAAAGGTGCCTGAGCTTAGAAATGCTGCAATGATTCTAGAAAGACACATGCAAAGGACTTTTCAGAAAGAAGAAAGACAGATGGAAATCTCCCCATAATTATTAATTTTTTCAGGAAAAGAGTCTTACACACCACACTCAACAAAAACAATACCTATCTGTTTCAAAGTGCAAAGATAATGCTAGAAAAAAAGGTGTATGCCAAAAGATTCACGGACACTCAGCAATTTACTTCTGCTTTCAGATGAAATAACTGTAGCTTTTTTGTGTGCTTATTAACATCGATAAATGTTACACTATGTTCTGCTATTTGCATGTCAAGACCACAGGGTCTTATTATTATTATTGTTTCAAGACCATAGGATCTTATTATTGTTTCCAGCAGATTTATGTATAGCATCCAGTGTAACAAGACAAAAATACTCCAGTAAAATAATAATGCTAATGATGTAGGACGATTTTAAAAATTACAAAACAAGACACATTTACTAACTGAAGACATGAAGAGCTGAAAGTACACTAGACATGGTGACAGATGAAAATGAGACAAGTGTAGTAGAAGCACCGTAAAAGCGTGCTTTAAAATAAGATGAAGGAAACATGACTACAAGGCAATACTAATACATATAAACGAGTTGCACTAATAAGAATTCTTGTGCAAATGTTGTTTATTAACTTTTACTGATGCAATTAAAATGGCTTAGGGATTTTAATGCTTTGTGGTGGGAATGCACCATTTAGAAACGTTGGTGCAAAAATGAGTAGAAACATGATATGATCTCAAAAGTACACATAGTAATAGAGCTTTTATAGTTTATAAAAAATGCAAAACAAATTTTGTGAATTTAGAAAAGTATGCACTTATATGAATGTTGAAAAAATTTGTGGTAGTAGGGTATTTCTAACGTTAGCTATTTTCATGTAATAATGATTTGGGAAAGTTCTATATATTCTCTATTTTGAATTGATTGAATTACATTATATTTGATGTTGGGTTAGAGCTCATTTCATTTAAACGTGGGATGCTAACTTAAAGGTCCGTTCGAAAAGGTTTTCTTTTGTGCTGACATTTCCCCTGACTTAATACAATGGTTCATTTTCCAGTAGTGAAATGTTGCTTTATTTGTCCTGTACATGTGTTCACCCCAACATTCCTGAATGTTTCTTTGACATTCACAGTTAAAGATTCCTGTGGGAACAGAATTTCAGCTATTGCTATAGAGGATTACCTTGTATCTTTTTTTTTTTTTTACTGATATTAGGCCTAGGTGGACTTTAAAACTTTAGTTTCTCATGACTAGCCTGGGAAACCATCTCACTGTTGCAACTGTTCTAGGTGACAATATGTGAACTTGAGCATACAACAGTCTACCGATGGTGGTGTGATGCCACATCACTGGAAACTGCTAGAGACTTTAAGAAGAAACCTCAAATGTGGGGCAACTCTATTCTGATATTCCCTACTCTGAGACCCGAATGCAATGTTGACCGATTTTTGAGACTTTCTCTTACTTTTGGACTGCATTGATGATGCTACAAATGATAGCTGATGGACTAAACCTTCTTTGTCAAACCATTTCCACTTTTCATTTATTTGTTGAGGTTATTGGACTCGTCCAAAATGGACTTCATATTTGAACTCTTTCATCATCATTCATAGGACTTAAACTCTTAGACAATTAACTATCCTTCTGCCTTAATGGTGGAGGGACTGTAACTTTGTAACAGATTAGGATAATAATCATCTAAAAAAGCTGTGATATTCTTAACTCAACTTCTTAAGAAATTGCTTGTAGCAATGAACTTTGAATCCTTAGTAACCAAAATATCAGAGTGTCTATTATTGAGTCCTATTGGTTCTTCCATTCAAAGTGTGCTGTTTACTAATGACTTAATGTGTTGTAGGGAGAATCAGCGAGTTCTGACAGAACATCAAGTACTTCTTTTCCTGCGCTGCTGTAGTAGAGTTTTGGGTCAGCGTAATTCTAACACTTAACTTCTTCAGGGTGTTGGGTCTTCCTGTTGATATTCTTTATTTGTACAGCATGGTTTTAAGAGTGGTGTATCTAAATCTGATCTCAAATTTATGAGTTGGCTATCAATTAATACTCCTCCTTGGACAGCTAACATGGAGTTTGGCTACCCTAATCTCCATCGCTCCATCGCTCCTATCGTCAGTGAAACATTCGTCAGAGGATCATTGCCTCTGTAGGAAATGGAAGGGCTGAAGATTGTCAAATCGTAAAGGGCCCAGTACAGTTAGAGCAGTAAAGGAGAGTAATTGCATAAAATATTTTTTACCACGTTTACACTGTAACACTACAATAACCAGAAATCCACTGCATGAAACTACCAATGCAAACTGCAAGTGTACAATCACTACATTATAAATAGACCCCCCCCCTTTCCATAGTCCAGTCTTTCCTCTTTTGTGATAGTCCCTTAAGTGACTATTTATTCTTTCTCCTAATCAATTTACAATATTTTCATTGGGTTTCATTTATAAGCATATTTAAATATTTGGTAGCACACACTGTCTCTTGCTGACTGGTTTCTTTCTTCGGGGCATTTATAGGATGTGTTATAGATGTACAATTTAATACACAAGGTACCTTGTTCAATTATGTTATTATATGAGCTGTTCACTAACATGAGCATGCTAAATAGACGTTTCAGCAACTAGCATTCAACAAGTACTAAAACATGGGTACATGTCATAAGCATCTATCACCTGCACTAATCAAAACACACTAACCACTAATTAGGGAATGAGCAGACTGCATGATATCCAGCCTGCTAACTGCATAGCCCTATTGTCATAACAAACTTGCCAGCACCACTCTCAAATACCAACTGCTCCGGAGTAAAAACAGACCAGACACTATTGATTTCACCCCTCTGGCACTAGTACACCATGTCATTTGACACCAACGGCTAAAACACTTTCGATAAAGACACTTAGGAAGCATGATGTGGGAGTTCACTTTTAATGCGATGACGGTTCCATCTGTATCTAGTCGAACTCTGGGATTCATGATATTCATCATATTTTTGCAGCCTTGAGAAAGCCCGAGGTAAATGGGCCAATAGGGGGCAAAACACGTGTGAGCTGTTCCAACAATCACCAACTTGTGAAATATATTATGAATGTTTGACATGATGGATACTTCTGATGGAGAATAAAATAAGAGATACCACAAACAAAGCGGAACTCACATTTATTATCATATATTTCACTTATTCGATGGAATGAGAAATTACCTCAAATCAAACAGGAGGACACACTCAACTTCTTTCACATTTATTCATAATAGAGGCATGGAAGGTCTAAACCTCAAGTAGTGCTCCACCTCCAAAAAGGAAAGGGCATTGTTCTACAGGGAAAGAGAATTGGACCTTATAACTCAAACACTGTAATATAGCAGTGTCCCAGGCTCAAAGTGTATTAGCACCAGGTGGTGATAGCCTTAACATACACACTTGAAAGAAGTGACTGCCATGCTATGCACTCGTGATTGGTAAATGACTGAGGTTTAAATAGTGTAGCCCACTCATGAAAGATCAGAAACAAACAATTTATATTTATTAAACACTCAGGCATATCCAAGGGCATAATAAGATGCACAGAAAGAACAGTGGCATCACAACCTTAGAAAGGAGGAGAGAATATGAGAGGCCCACACATGCTGGAGAAGAACAAGTGATGTATCTCCAGCAGCACTCTTTGTGTTGAATACTCTTATCTACCTGCAGATTCCTCACCTCCGATTCTCTCAAGGCACCAGATTGGATCTGGAAAAGTAGAAAGAGCTTTCCTGTGCATGTAGGTGGCACATAACTCTGCCTTGACGAGAAGAAATAACCCATATATGAAAGCACCAGAGCCACATAAGCCACCTCAGCACAGCAATATCAGTTCACCATCTGTTTTTCCATGCCCAAAGATGAAAAGATGATGCTAACCAGTCTGACAATCCAGGCAGTGCACCAAAGCTGAAGTGGTTCTTCTTCAACATAATACAATTTAACAGAGATAAACAGAAATAAATATTGGAAGAGTAAAGAATTGAGTTCTAGGCCAAAAATGGAGCCAAAAGTGCATTTTTGATGCAGTAAAAGTTAAATGCGGAATGGGGAAGTGGGCGGGTTCAGTGAGGAGTCTGCAGGGAGATAGATTAACCACCGGTAAGTGCATTGCAGAAGGTAAGTTACTGGTTCTTCAGATGGATACTTCAACTTCCCAGGTCCTCATCTCTTCAATCTATAAAAGAGCAGTACTTCCAAGGCAGCTCATCTGAGCAAATGGTCAAAACAAGCAGTATATCATTGGTAGTGGTTCTGAGGATATGGACAAATCAAGAAGTCAGGCAAAACATATGTGTCCCTGTGGATTTCAGAATTGGACCGAAGTCTACTAAACAGCCCAAGAGATGTCCTGAATAGGAACACCCTTGCATAATACAGAGAAGCAGCCTTCAACTTGGTGGAATAGGGCATGATGTCCTCAACAGGCACTTTCCTCACAAGAGCATAGCAAATTCATAAGATTCCTTTAACATCAGTCTTTCTAACTCTATGAATAATTCCCCCATGACCTTTCATCTTGAATTATTTTGGTCACAAAGTCCATCGGGGGTCTTTCAATAAGTGCTTCAGTCAATTCTGCCCTTTTCTTTAAATGCTTAGACATATTGTCAGCTAGAAGGAAAACAAATGCTCAGGATTATGAATTGCAATTACTCAAACAGGGAAATATCAAATATTTAGACCTACAACACACCATGCTTTTTTAAAGAAGTTTGTCCAACTTAGTATACTCAAATAAAAATCATCAAATTCGAAGGGCTAGAGATGGAAGTTCATTAAAAAGTTCTTTATTAAAAATCCAACATATTTTAAGTCTTTACATTTCCCATTAATTTGATTAATTCAAAATGTTTAGATTTTTCACAACAACAGGAAAACATGTGTGTTGCAAGATTTACATTGCTTTCTCAGGGTACCCAACACATAAGAAGTCGCTGCCTTCACCCTGATGGAATGGGTCATGATGCCTTCAGAAGGCACCTTCTTCACAAGATCATAGCAGATCTTAATGCACAAGGCAATGCACCTGGAAAAGATTCTCTTCTGAATGACCATGCCCTTTGTTGCACCCACAGAGCCAATGAACAGCTGACCGCCAATCTGTTTTTCCCAAGTCTAATGGCTCATGGAGCAGTGGGGATCCAAATGGTGGAGCCTCTTATACACCTTGATGCGATGAGAAGGCCGATAAAAAGCAGTCAAGGTGATAGACTGGCTCACATGAAACGAGACACCACGTTTAGAAGAACAAAACCTTTGTTCTATGATCGAATGTCTACAGAAAGAAAAACATGAAATGTGGGGTGGATACATAAAGCCTTTAGCTAGCTAAATTGCCAAGATAATGGCATTCAGAAATACTCTTCTGATCAAATTAGCCACAGTTTCCAGCTCTGTATGGGTTCAAAAGGTGAACCCAACAAAAAGGAAAGGTGAGGACCATCACATTAAGGTCCCACTGAAGCACAATGAAATCAGTGAAGACACATGCAAGTCAACCCTTTAAGAAACGTCATGACAAAATAGGGTGACCATATTTGCAGAACCAAAAACTGGGTAGGCCAAAGACATAGCTTTAGGGCTAGCTGTTAACACCAACTATGGGCACTAAGGGGCCTACAATACACTTACCGACACAGACAAAGGTCTACACTGCCACATCTGACAAATCAATAAAAGAAGGCTACCTTTAAAAAGTTAAACAAAATCGTAAAATTGTGTGGCGCACTTGTTTATACGATGGTACACAATAATGTTAATAAAGTTTCTTCAAAAATATATTCAGTTTGGGTGCATGTGGGTATCTCCCTCTGACCTGAGGGCGTAAAAGCAATAATTGTAGAAAGCGCTGTGTAAACCATACACAGCATCCCCACTCTGCACTCCTGGGGGTTGGCGCACCCTTAATTTAAAGTTCTAGATTTCATTCAATCCTTCCAATTACATTTTTGGAGAGTTTGTATTGAAAAAAAGTCTTCTTTTTATTTACCACAATGTTGCACCACACATGTGGACTGGTATAATCATGAACTTAGCTTCATACACAGCAATTTTCATTGTGAAACATTCTCAATTCATTTTATTTGAAATATTCCCATAATCCCGATGCATTTCGGGTCAAAGCCCTTCTATAGGGGAATCATTCTGTGAGAATTAACAAAAGAATCAATGATTCAAGAGGTAGAAAATCCTCCTTAGTATTGATGAATACATAGTGACCATTAGTAACAAGCACTGGCATAGCCAACAGGTCTTGCCTTTGGGACCTTATAAGTGTTTAGCTAAGCAGCATAATATTATGGGTGATGTGCCATCAGGGATTGAAGAGCTGTACGATTACTACACACTGGGTCATGCATTGTGATGCAGGAATACATGCTTGCCTCAGGAAAGATCTATAGACACATGTCAAGGCTTTTTAATACGCAGACAGAAAGACAAATGCCCCCATGCATGTGAACAGCACTATAAAATTCTGTGTGTGACTGCAAAGTATCATGAAGTAACATAATATAAAATCATGTACCTTCCCTCTTCTGTGTCACTTTGGATTGTTGAAGCAACAGAAAGGCAGTAAAAGTGCTGTCTAAGCTCCAACATGATGCACACAGAAGAGTTATTATATTGTTAGCTTATCATGGGCCAAGAAGCAGCTTTACGGGATCTGCCGTTCATGGTTAAATTGAAAAGACAAACAAAATCCAGCTTTGAAGATGGCGCTCTGTGTCTGACATGAGAATTGTAACAATGTATGTAATATATTGTTGAGTGAACGAAGCTAAAAACAATGCTCCCCTTGCAGAAAATATGCGAATAATGAAACCACAGTGGGCAGAAGGCAAAGTAAATTCGAAAAGCAGAATATATTTAACTCCTACCCAAAACAAAAATGTGAAAACAAGCAAAATTTTACCTATGCGAAGCTTCAACATATCAAAAAACAGTATGTATTTATTCACCCAAAAAAAGACATCGGAAAACATGACTATTTCCGCCTTGCCAAGCCAACGTTCTATGGCGTGTGTGGGAAGACTTGACACAGAGACGTATTTCAGCTGTGAAGAAGGTGCTTTATATTTAAGACGGAGCATAAATGAGTGTAAAAGGCAGTTAGGGGAACTAAGCGAAACAAGTTTGTGATCCTAAGCAAATCCTTTTTTCTGTCAAAAATGTAAGAACATAGAAAGCATTATGTAGTAAAGAAAACGTAGGCATACCGAATACATGCAAGGGGTACTCATAAATTACTGTAAGCGCAAGAGATTCTAAAACGATGCAAGATGCATGCCAAAAACGATAAAACCATGGACATGTTATGTACATGCGACAGTATTTCACCCATTTTGTAGCCATAGGGTGACTCCGTGGCTCCATCTTGAAGGCTGGCCAAAATCTCCCCTTTGCCCACATCACTGTCTCCGACCAGCAGAAACTTGAGCCAGAAATCGTAAGGTTTCACGGGGTTTCCGCAGTGGGTCATACTCTCCAAGCAAAAGGTAATTAAAAATGCAAATAGTCTGCCTTGTTAGCCCACTGTGGAAGGTGACGTAAGGGGCACCGCCATCCTGAATCCAGGGGATGTGTGAACATGCATGGGCATGTTTAACATATGATCCGATCAGGCTTTGAAAGTAAAATGTCGTGTACGATGCAAACCAGTCAGGATGTTTTGAATTATAAAATTGTTCATGTTCCTTTCGCCAACAACGAGGCATGCGTTTTTCAAGCATTGGCCGCGCGTGCTTGAGCGGCCACGAGACGCGATATGTGGTGGGGGAGGGGGAGTAGCGGGAGTTGTGTGCGCGCGCGGCCAATGCTTGGAAAACAAGCAAAACAAGACGTGCGGACGGGAACAGGAGTTGTGTGTGCACGCGCACAAAAGTGATCCGCAGCAGAAGTGATACTGATCGCGGTCCAGATGGCGCCTCAGACGGTGAAAGCTGGCGGCTGCGCACGTGCTCACGCGCGTAACCGCATGCTTGAGGCCAGCAAAAGCCTTTGGCAGCACTTTTAAAACTCCACTCCTAAATGTCTCGCCAGACCAGCGCATGCGTTGGCTCAGGTGAGACATAAAAAATGTGAAAAAGTGGCATGCTCAGAATGCAAGTAAAAGATGGTGTCGCGCGTCAAGAATGCGTCAATAATCTGTTAAAAAATGTGTATCAAACGTAAACCAAAGTGGTGAAACCGAATCGTAGTGAAAACGTCACGATAGTTACTCAAGAGTGAAACGATAACTCTATATAGACCCGATTTTCCAGCCCGACATAAGGTCACCCAACGTGTGTCATCGGGAAGATGATGATGTAAAGCATACTTAAAAATACCACGATGTTAATGAACACTCAGTCTGTCACCACAGACCGCGTCTCTGCCTGTTAAACAATCTGTGTGAAGAAACCCATAAGCTATCAGAAGCCCGGACCGGTAAAGCAATAAACCAGCAAAATCTGCTGCAAAACTGGTGCAGTCTTACCTTTTGTGTTAAGTGAAGTCAGTTAAACAGTCTTCACAGTGCCTCAATCCGAACGCTTGTGTAACTTCGGCGTGTATCCCAGTGTCCCCAGATGTAAACCCACATGCAAAAACTGGAAGTAGAAAAATTATTCAGGTAACGGTCGCCATCTTAAAAAAGTAAAAGTTCTGAGTTTCGATGGTGGCCATCTTATAGTGGGTGAATGCCGTGCTATGAAAGTGAGCTAATTACCATGGAAGCAAATACCCATAATAGTTTAAAAAAAATAAAAAAATTGCAAAAGCTACTCGGCCAGTTTGAATTACGACTAAAGGATGATAAGCAAAAATATAATACATTGGTCATTGATCATCAAGAGAAAATGCTATGAAAACAGTAAGAAAAATGAAAATTCAATTACGTATGAACACAACAAAATATAGGTAAAGTCACATATCTATGTAAACATTGTTAACGAACATGAATATCAAACAATTATTATGACTGGTATTGCGCATTAGATCTGAAGTCTATATAGTAACCTCCTGCTGATTAAAAGTCTTTCAGAGGAAACAACTATATTCAACTCGTTCATTGAGACCCTTGGGCTGACATGCATCCAGGTTTTTATCCAGAAAAGTTCTCTCTGTAATAACCCTTTTCTGTTGTCAACTCCTTCAAGCAAAGAACCACTTTAAGCACTAAGAATCTTAGTTGACCGACGTGTTTATTGTTAGTAAAATGCATCGCTACTGGTGACTTCTCAAGATGATTTCTAATATTATTTTTGTGTTCCGTCAGTCGAACTTTAATTTTTCGTTCAGTTTTGCCCACGTATATGAGAACACATGGACACTTCAAAAGGTATACCAAGTTCTTAGAATTGCAAGTTGCTGTAGTACGCAGTTGTATAGGTGTGCCTTTAGTGGGATGTGTCATATTGGTTCCCTTGATAATATTGTTACAATGCCCGCAGTTTAGGTACGGGATAGTTCCTTTATGAATACCAGGCGCGCAACGCCCATTGGGCTAAATGGGCTTCAGCCCCTCGCCCGTCGTCTTCTTCAGCCCGGGCTGCTGATTTACATGCACTACAATACCGAAAGTAAGCAAACTGTTCTTCCCCAGTTACATTTTTTTACGGCTGCATGTTGTAGCTTTTTTATTATCGGATGCTTTAGCATCGCACCTGAGAATTAGATTTTAATTACCACTTCCGTGAGGCCCAGGTTCAGCCTGAGCCTGCCATCCTCTACAAAGTTTTAGCAAACCGCCCTGCCCCCCACTTTGTTTGTTTGCAGATGGGCTGCCACGGAGGTGCTACCCTTCCCTGAAGGCAGGGATTTCACCAAAGCAATTTTGATGTGCGCGCAGCATGGGGTGGGAGTGGGAAGATGTGCACAGCAGGGGGATATGACGCCTGCAGGATTTCCTTTACAAAAGAAAAGTGGCACCTGCACTGGCCATCCCTTTCCCCTTGCTGTGCAGATCTTCCCACTCCCAGAACTAAGAGTCCTGTAGTGTGAGCTTGGGTTTCGTGACTGACCTTTCAAGTGAGGCCCTGCCTGCCATAGGCATTTTGGACACGGCTTCTAGAGGAACACCTCAACCAAATTTTTCCCAGGAGCTGTCCTTACTTGTACCCAGTCTTTACTTTGGAGCATCATTAGATTTGGTGCTCCTAATTTTGTTGTTGGTAGGACAAAAGGATGAGTGGCTGCGCATGGAATGAAGCTTATGATGCGGTGTGTGACCTGCCGCTATGCGCACAGTACATCTCCGGTTTACACCCATGATCAGTTCCTAACTGAACACAGTCAATGGGGGCGCCGCGAATGAGTGCTGCTCATTGCGTCCTATGGCCCCTTCATTGATTGGAAGTGGTTATTTGGGTGGAGAGGGGCTATGAATGTGCGTAAGCACGAATAAACAACCTAGTGGGTTTTGGCACTGGTGACAGTGCTCATGCTGGCTATGAAAGTGGCACATTGAGGTAGGGAGCATGGAAGCACCTACAGTTGGTGCCTGGAGTGGAGCTGTCATCAGAAGCATGCTAAAGTGGCCCAACTTCTAATAGGAAGGCACTAGCAGCCATGCGTAAAGCAATTCTTTAATTTAATGCCCGACTAGTCCATTCTATGATCAATCAGTTTTTATCATTTTTAACAAACTTGCCACTGAACGCCCTTACTTGGTTGGAAATAACCCGTTCGGCACTGGTACCCCACGATCCTTCAGCATCAATGGATGTACGTGTTTCGATTCAGTTTCTGCACTCCTGTGATTTAGTGTCATATGGTGAAGTGAGAGCAGAGATCCTGTGTTGAGGATGATGGCTGTGAAGTTGTGCGACACCTAGTGTGTCCTGACCTTACACCATGAGTGTGATGGAGTTGATGGTCAGGGATGCGTGCTAGGCCCCAGTCAGCTGAGTGGGCTTGGGGCAGTGATGCTACGGGTATCTTCCCCCAATGTCTGCTGAGTGGGCCGGACAGTGGTGCCATGGACAGGTGGTACTTGAAAGTGATCCTGTTACAAAGAAGAGCGTAGCCTCATTTCCAGCAAGTGGCCTTGAGGTAGTGGTGCCCCCGGCATGTCTTTGCAAGAGATGTGAAAGAGAACAAGCACCCCTTATCTGCTGAGTGTCCCCGCCCAGTGGTGCCACGGATGGGGATGGGGGGGTCCTTGCCTGTGATGTCGATTGAAGAATATGGGGCCCATTTCTAATACATCCAGTCAACGGGTAGGTTGATCTTTCTAAATCTGTCTGCAGGACTGTGACAACAGATGATGGCCGAATATGTCTACCACGTCCTATGTTTGGATCGGTGGTATGTGTATTACAGACAGGTTCCTAAGTTTATTTGTGGATTTTGTGTTTATTTACAAGTTTTTCTTCGATTCATTATCTATCTCAAAAAGACCGATAAAACCTGCTAATCTTAAACATTCACTGTGCTGTAATTCATTTGTTACACCATCATAATACACATTTTAAGATACCTCTTGCAAGTAACCGGCAGTTCTTTGTAAGAATTTACTCCATCTGAAGCCAGGCCCCAATGTGTTAAGTGATGTATAACATCAGGTCTGTTCCCAGGCCATGGGGCTAGCTTAAGATAACTATTTTTTCTTAGTTTCATTTCATTATTTGTTTACTATGCAAATTGGCTTGTGTGGTCTCATTTTGTTATTTTCTTCATTCTATAGTATTATTTGACTATTTGTTAAACATTGATGTTCACTCGCAAGGAGCCTCTTGGGGCTATAGATATGAAAGTGATAGCAGATTCAGCTTGGTGGAAGGAATTACGGAGTGAAAATACAGGTTTTTAGCTTTTCCCGTTATTTCAGGTGGGATAGTGGTCTGAGTTTATTAAATGCAACTTTATTCTACATATATTACCTTCCTTATGCATAAATATATATACCTTCCATATACTTAAGTATCTTTATATTTATTACTTTGCTTCTAATTCAGCATATCCAATGCACTACCCTAGAGCTCACTCTATATCTCTCGCAAGATATCCTTTACCTCCACTCTGACTCATCTCAAACCTCACTCTGCTACTCTCTCAAATGCATTACCCTATTTCTAACCCTATACCTCTATCAATATATCCTCTACCTCCACGCTTTCATTCATCCCAAGCCCCATACTCTTTGCTCCTCTAACCCTCGTTGCATAATCTCATACCTCTTTTACTATTTAGATCTCCCAAACAAGCCTTTCTAAACCCTTTCCTCTGGCTCTTCCCACTCCACTTCCTCTTTACTCATCCCAAATCCCTCCTACTGCTACGAACCCCTCCCCAAAAAAATAATTCTAGACCCTTCCTTCTTCTATCCCGCCACTATTCCTTTTCAATACAAATAACAGACTAAAATCTCCACCTCTCAAATTACTTTCATATTTTCCTATATTAATTCCCCACTAATCCTGTTTGGGTTCCAGAGTAGCGTGCTACCGCCAACAAGCGCTTCAACACCTCATCAGGGGTAACAAGCGCTATATAAATGCAAACCTTTTCCTTCTTCTATCCCTCCACTATCCTTCTCAATCCAAATAACAAACTAACATATCCACCCCTCAAATTAATTTCATATTTCACTATACTAATTCACCACTAATTCTCAATGGGTTCCAGAGTAGTGTGCTACTCACCAAAAAAGCGCTCCGACGCCTCGTATGGGGTAGTAAGCACTTTATAAATGCAATTACATTTGGAGCTGCACCTGCTGAAGAGGTGAGGATTGGAACTTTGTGACAGGGATATAATTACCAAGTTCTGTGTTTTTCGAAGTAGGCATTGCCTGGTATTTGACCTGTCTTTCAAAGAACAGCAAATGTAACACGATATTATCAAAATGTAAATGCTTTATTATTTCTCACGCACCCTCTAAATTCCAGCATGGTTATTTTGGGGGTGCTGCTGCTCAGCACCCCCACTCCTATTTCCACTGTCTATACATTAAAGAACCATGCTTTAATTACTTCACTGCCAATAAATTAATGTTAGTTAGTGCTATAGTTTGTAACAACTCTGCAAATAGGCATATTGCAAAATCTGAAATTCCTTCTGTGTCTTTGGGGGGTGGATAAGTACATGACATGTGTCCAGAGTCACCTTTTTGTGTGAATTATATCTTTGACCAGTCTTGGTTTTTCAGAGAATAGCATGGTGTTCTGAGCTCTTTTGAACCAGTTTCATGAGCATTTCATTGAAAAAAGGGTGTAATTTTAATCATTTACATAATATCGTTGTGTGACAATATAATGCATCTGAGTGACACCTTATTGCAAGATGAACAAATCCCTTATGTCTTTTTATATAAATGGTTGACATTACCCTTTGTTCTCCAATTTAATTCTTATAAAACTAATTGTTGTCTAGTTTCGAATGCAGAATTTGTCACTTCTTTTTCTCAGCTTGGCCTGAGCATTATCCGATCCCGATTGTCTGCGATTTTAGCCCCGCCCCCATTGATTAACATATTAGCCATGCCCCTTTGTTCGCCATGTTAGCCCCCCCCCCAAGTTAAGCCCTAGTTGCGCCCCTGATGAATACCAACCGTGGGTTGAGCTGGTTTATCGAAAAGTTGATACACAAACAATGTATGATGATCAAATATACCATTGAAATCATAGGCCAATATTTCAACATAACTTTTCTAATTTGGTAACTCCTAGATGAAAACTTCGATACAAAGACTGGTCTGTTGCTTGTGTCCGCTCTTTTTTGACTTCTCAGCAATTGATTCCTGTCAACTCACTCTGATCTTTCAATAGCATTTTCTATAACTTTAGAAGGATATTTTCTTTCTTTAAATTTTATAATCATCCTGCTCTTATTTGCTTCAAAAAGTTCCCTTTGTGATGAAATTCTTTTAACTCTCAGTATCTGGGAATACGGTAGGTGTTTTTAAGCGAAATCTGGTGTCAACTGTTGAAATGAAGAGTGTTGTTCCTATCAGTGCTTTTTGTATATACATCAGTTTCTAATTTATTCCCCTGTCTTGTGATCAGTACATCAAGGAATGTGATTTTGTAAGTACTCATAGTGTTTGTGAATTTAATATGGTCATCAATGTTGTTAAGATGATTTGAAAAGAGTAGTACCTCAGATGTTTGTCCTTTCCATATCAAAAAAATGTTATCTATGTACCGCCAGTATGCCAGAAAATTGTCGCACCAGTTAGAATTGGTTAACATTTTGTCTATTTCAAATCTGTGCATGTAGAGATTTGCATAGCATGGTACTGCACAATTGCCCATAGATGTTCCAGACAGATGATGATAATATTCATCATTCCATCGAAAGTAACTGTGAAACAGCATAAATTGAAGTAATTCCAGAAGAAATACTTTCAAATCTTCATCGATTGTGTGGTTTAAGAGAAAAGATTCCACCGCGTCAATGCCCTGATTATAGGGAATAGAAGTGTACAACGAGCATACATCAATCGTGCACAAAGTTAAAACACTTTCCTCATCGAACTGCATGGTATTGATTTTATTCAAGAAGTCGGTGGTGTCCCATAAATATGTTGACATGTTCTGCACTAAGGGTTGTAAATGTCTGTCAAGATATTTTCCTGTGGGTTCGTATGTTGATTTTTTTGTGGACAGAATAGTACGATATGGAGGTTTTTGTAGATTTTTATGCACCTTAGGTAACATGTATGAGTGTGGACTTTTAGGGTGATCCAATAACATATATTTTTTATCGTTCTCTGTGATTGTACCCATATTACAGGCTTTTTCAACAACGATCTGTAAAGTTTTTTTCAACAATGATCTGTAAAGTTTTTTTTAATTCTTCTTCAGGATTCCTTGGTAGCTTCATGTAGGTGGTTTCGTCATGCACATGTTCATCAACACTTTGGCAATAGAAAATGGTGTCCAAAATAACTAGTGCTCTTGCAGCAAGTTATATTAGGATTGATTGCTACTTGCGTGATGGCCTGTCTTTCTTAAATTGGAAGCTTTTGAATTAAGTTTTTTGTGTACTTCCTTCAATTCTTTAAGTATGATGGTTTCATAGGAATCGAGAATTTTATGACTAATAGGTGCCATGAACGTGCTTTTTTTCTTTAGACCCATCGAAGTATCATTTTTAGAAGACGGTTGTGTTGTAACTACGTAGTTGAAAAAGTGTTTTAAGCGCAAGTTCCTCATAAATTTACATACTGCAATTTCAGTTTCAAGTTCATTGGAGTGGTGTGTGGGTACAAAAGATGTGCCTTTTTGTAGTGTCTTCATTTGGAATTTAGTCAATGTAGTGCTGGAAATGCTAATGATCAAATTCTTTGACTCCGTGTTGACTTGGTATAGGCTTATCCATACATTTTGCCGCCTTGTCCCCTCCAGGTTCGACGTCTATATCTTTGCCCCTCTCTAAAAAATGTTGTCCTGTTGAAGAGCTGGTAGATGCTTCAGTAATAACAACACTCTGTGTACGTGTGTCCTCCTTTTGGCACTCACTTCTGGGTCCTGATTTGTCTATAGACTCATTGGATGTTGAGATTTCTCCATCTGTAGATCTAGTGGAGAATGGTCTCTGTTGTCTACGTTGAGCATAGATTTCAGCCAAATTCGCCGTAATCTATCGTATCTCTCTTGTATTTTCTTATTTTTCTTTCATTGATTTCTTTTGTGTAAGTGTCAAGCTGTTTATTGATTTCATTCAACACGGTGTCAAGCTCTTCATTAGATAGTTTGGTGTTTAAATCCCTTTTGATTTGATTTCTTTCTTTCTCCAATTCTTCAATCACTTTGGCTAATTCCTCGACAATCAACTAAATCAGGTCGAGCGAACATTTGTTGAGGATGGCATACCAGCGCTCAGTGAACTCTGGATTATTTTGACATAAGGTAGACTTCAATTAAATTCTTAGACCTCTTGGTATTCTTTGCGCTCTGTGGCATCTAATTAAGGTACTTGCATGTAAGCGTTGGTTAACTTCCCTTTTTGTGATATATAGCAATTGTTTGAGCATGCTCTGCGTAGAAGCGGAGCTGGTTGTGGAGGGATCAGTCTCTTGAATCAAAGAGTAGATGCTATATGTTTCCTCAAGAGAAAAAACAAACGTTTCTGCACGATTATCCGTGATATTTGCAAATTTCGCATACGACAATTATGTGTTAGGTGCTCACACAGGAGGTCAGTAAATCAAAATCAAAAAATTGTGCGGCACACTTTGTTTACACGAGCGTTCAGATTGAGACACCGTGAAGACTGTTTAACTGACTTCACTTAACACAAAAGGTAATACTGCACGAGTTTTGCAGCAGATTTTGCTGGTTTATTGCTTTACCGGTCAAGGTTTCTGATAGTTACGGGTTTCTTCACACAGATTGTTTAACAGACGGAGACGCGGTCTGCGGTGACAAACTGAGTGTTCATTGACATCGTGGTATTTTTAGGTATGCTTTACATCATCATCTTGCTGATGAAACACGTTGGGTGACCTTATGTCAGGCTGGAATATCGGGTCTATATAGAGTTATCGTTTCACTCTCAAGTAACTATCATGACATGTTTTCACTACGATTCGGTTTCACTTCCTTGGTTTACGTTTGGCACACGTTTGATACACATTTTTTAACAGATTAGTGACGCACTCTTGACGCGTGACACCATCTTTTACTTGCATTCGGAGCATGGCACTTTTTCACATTTTTTACTAATGGTCACTATGTATCATCAATACTAAGGAGAATATGAAGGAGGATTTTCTACCCCTTGAATCATTATTCTTTTGTTAATTCTTACAGAATGATTCCCCTGAAGAAGGGCTTTGACCCAAAATGCATCGGGATTATGGGAATATTTCAAATAAAATGAATTGAGAATGTTTCACAGCAAAAATTGCCATGTATGAAGCTAATTTCATGATTATACCAGTCCACATGTGTGGTGCAACATTGTGGTAAATAAAAAGAAGACTTTTTTCAATAAAAACTCTCCAATAAATGGCATTGGAAGGACTGAATGAAATCTAGAACTTTAAATTAAGGGTCGGCAACCCCCAGGGGTGCAAAATGGGGACGCTGTTTATGGTTTACACAGCGCTTTCTACAATTACCTATAGAAAGGACCAACATTTCAGATGCTGAGGGCTTCCATTTAATAAAGACTGGATAGTCCAAGAAAGAGCGAAGATTTCAAGCTGTCTAATATCACACGAGAAACACATAGTTCACTTTGCTTTGCATTGTGGAACTTGTGGTCTTGCATTTATAATGGTACAACAAGACTACAAGTACCAGAAGGCAAAAAATTGAAAAAGTAACGAATAAGCTTCGACAAGTGTTTTCGCTGGAAATAAAATATTTTAAACAACGTTCAAGGCCAACTTTCCGAGTTTTGTGCGAACCTCAGAAACCTGGATTAATATGCTTCCTCTCCTCTCCCTTTCTGTGATGAGACCCGGGGTATGCTTGACCTTGGCTGATGGTCTCATGTGAAAATCTATTTAGCCCTATTTAAAATGTGAAGTGCTACATGAATGAGCGAGGCAGCACAGTAGGCGATTCTTTCATAAATTCAACTTCTGTCTCTGGTGTGAGAAGAGGGTCCATGAAAAGGAGAGCATGCACAACACAGTAAATGATGTGCGCACTCATCCGACCTCTCTCAGAAACCGGGACATGTATTTATTTAAAACTAAACGTATTGGGACACCAGGCAGTCCTTGAAAAAAACAGGACTGTCCAGGCAAATGAGTGACGTCTGTTTACCCTATTACAAAACAAAGGTTAGGCAAGCAAATAAGGGAGGGCCAAAAGAGCTGTAAGACAGCTTCTACCCATGCCCACTGTAGAGTATTGCAAGGTTAAGGACAGCACAAAGTGCAAAAAAACAACAAAAAAACAAGCTTTTAGAGGGTCAACCTCCTCAGCACACCAAACAACAAAACAGAATGAATGTCCAGAGTAAACAGATTTGTTGGTGGGATTTTTATAATATGATGCCCACAAACTCCGCAGGAAAATAGAGAGGCTCAACTTGCTCTACTCAATCTTCAGACATGAAGGTGAGACTCTGAAGGTTGGAGTGCAAAATCTGTCCCTTCGCCAAACTACACCAGCAGATCTGCCGTGAAATAGAGTTAGGAGAGGAGTAAATGAGGACAATCGAATCAGATTCGAGTACCACACCCTTCACGGCCAATCCGGTGCGACTAAGATAACCTGCACGTAGTCCTACTGTCACTTCTTCCGCACTGAAGCACTCAGATGGCTTGCAGAGAATACATGATGTAGGGGAAATTCCCACCTCAGATACCAGAATCCTTTCAACAGAAACTGAAGGGCACAGAACTGCCAACAATTCTTGTTCTCACAATTAGCAAAAGGGTGCAGTATAAGAGTTCCCTAGAGGGCAAAGATGTCCTGAATCACCACCAAAAGATGTTGCCGTTTGTGATCGATCAGGTGGCACAGAGTGCGGTAGTCAGCCCTCACATTCAAGGAACCAGTCAGATGGTTGGCTGCCAGTGAGACCTCGTGAGCCCAGGCCCAGAGCTTAATTATCTCCTCACACAGATGAAAGGATCCCACGCTGTCCTGCATTTTGTCATACCACACTGCAGTTCTGTTGTGAGTGAGGATCTAAATCCAGGAATTGTGAATGCAAAGAAAGGAAGCCCTTGACACCAGGTGGATTTCCCAAAGTTCAAAAAGAAAGACAGGACACCTCTGCTCCACTGGAGAATTAAGGCGTCTGATCTCAACACCTCTAAATGTTCACCCCACCTTAGACTGGAAGTATTTGTCACCACTCTGACCACTGCAGGTTGAGGGCAGAAGGGATTTTTCATCACCAACAACTAGGAAGATCTGCTGCTGTCTCAGGAAGATCCAGATCGTGCCAGTAAGCCCAACCCAGTGTTGAGCCTAGTGGTAACAGGGCACAGCTGAAGGGCCCACCTGTGCCGGGGTCATGAATGAAGAGTAGACATAGGATGCCAGGAAAACTAGATGATGTAAAACACTAAAGGCCAGAATAACAGTGTCCTTCCAAAACACAGGAATAATTTCACGAATGTCCCAAATCCTCTGGGGATTCGGAAAGTCCATGAGTGATGCTGCACCTAGTTCTGCCATGACGAAGAGGATGCGCTGAGAGGAATCCAAATGAGACTTGGGCAGGTTAATGAAAAACCCCATGTTGAACAGCAGGACAGCGTGGAATTCAGACTGTCCACCAGGAGTCTGTCTTCAACAGCCAGTCATTGAGGTACAGGAATATGTGGACGCACGCCTTGCAAAGAAGTACTTTACCCACCCCATGCCCTTAGTATAGACCCAATGTGTCAATGCCAATCAAAATGGAAGGGCTGCAAATTGGCAAATCCCAACACCAAACACAGGTACCTCCTGTATAACTGCAGGAGCAGAATGTGAAAGTAAGTGTCCTGCAAGTAAAGGGACACCATCCAGTCTCTTATCTACAGAGTCAATAGAACCCATGCAAGGGATAGTAGGCTTTATTTTTTCTTGCGGAGGAAGGCATTCAAACCTGTTGAGGAACAACGGGAAGACCACAGCATCCTTCATAGAAACAGAAATTAACAGGAATAACATCCCTGCCCAGTCTTTTGCTCCGTGATCAGCTTCACAATACCTTCGCTAAATAGATAAAGACGGCTTGTTGTAGGATAGGAGTGTGCGCATCTGAGGTGACTGAGGGGGCATGGGCAAATGGACGGGAAATGCCTGAAATGGTGTAACCATGTTCTATGATCTGCAGAATCCATCCAGTGTTGGGACACCCTTCCCTCACTTCGGATGTTAGCTAAAGTGGTTTGGCGGGTGCAGCTAGGAAGGAGTAGAAGGAAGAGGAAGGCTGTTCCTTCTCAGACACCAGACAACTCTCTGCCTCCTGAATCGGCATAGGAATTGGGTCAGGTGTCATATAGGCTGCAATGGCTGGCACTGTTAAAATGGCAGTCCCCTGGAAAGCCACAAAACGTGTGGTACTCACAAGTAATTGGTGTGCAGGGGACATCAGTCCCAGGAAATGAGCTGTAATCCACCTCCAGCGTTGAATCAGCCTTCTCTCTGAAAAAGCAGCAGTTATTAAATGGCATGGCTATCAAATTAGCTGGACGTCTCAGGAATGTAGCCAGGCATGCCAGCAAATGGAGACATGTACATCGAGACAGTCACCAAGTTGAAGGCTTTCAGACCTGAACCGAATTTGTTTCGCTGCTTCTTGCCCATCTCTAATGACCTCTACAAAATGGTCAAGCAAATGATCTGGCAAATTCTGCACAAACATCTGCTCCATTTCATATGGTGCACGGGAGTAGCGCACTAGAAGTCCAGTAGCGCAGGGGAAGGCTCTCTGATTAATACAATTTTCCCCATGGACTCTGTCTCCCTTGGTTCACAGTCCAGGGGAGATGGAGAGAATGAGCCATGGTTCTGCCTAAAACAAGACGACAGATGCACCGCCAAACTCAAAGGTGAGTGGTGAGTCGCAAGGGACTTTGGGCACCCAGGACCTGGGTGATGTCAGTGAGCAAACAGACAGTTCACTACTAGGCCAGAAGATGGCTGGCCCCATGCAACTGGAATGGACCCCATCAAGGCTTCAGTGAATGAGAGCAAAGGCTTTGAGGTGGAGTATGGTGCCTCCAAAATTTCAGTGAGGATGTTCACTTAGTTTTCCTCCCTAGGTAAGGACAGCTCCAGAACCGCAGCTGTTTTCTGAAGGCGGCTGAAAATTATGCCCTCTCCTCTGAGGAAGGCCTTGAATGGCACTTCATGTCCCTTTCTGGGGTGGTATCTAGGCCACCTGTATTTTGTAGGGCGACAAAGTGAGCAGTATCAGTGGTTACAAAAGGGAGAAGATAAACTGCTTCACTGATGGGAAGAGGTGTGGCGCAGTGGCCAGGGCGACTGACTCCGGAATCTAAAGATCACGGTTCGATCCCCGGCGCCAGATTAACCCAGCACCATGTGACTCTGGCCAATAGCTTGCTTAATCTTCCCGACGGCCCCCAGCGCCTAGAGACCCTTACGGGTGATTGTTCGCGCTTTACAAATCTGGATTAATTATTATGTCATCATTGTGAAGTTCCACAATATCAGGCATCTGGATGTGGTCAGAGTCTGAGCTAAATACAGTGTGTAGCCTGCGATAGTAGTTATCCCTTGGTAGGAGCGAATACTCAGAATCTTGTCCCATCCATTACCATATCCAGTCTGGCACATTGGGAGATTGAAGAGGTGACGAATATGCAGGTAACATTATTAACCAGAAACGTAATGCCTACACGAGTAGCCAGGCTTTCATGTCACATCTGAACGCTAAATGTGTGTGCCAGGCCTGACAAGTTGTCTGTTGTCCACTTTTACCTTTGTCCTTTCTTGATGTTTCCACAATTTAGCGGTCTACTTCTTATAGCATTCTTCTACTTAGATACGCCATGCAAGCCCAAGTTTGTATCGTACACCGCTTGGAATCAAAGTCCTTTTCACTATCATCACCCCCGTTATCCCTCTCTCTAACAAACTTCGCAAAACAAGAAACAAAATACAGGTCCATTCATGCTTTTTCTCATAATTTCAAATGTTCTGGAGAGCTCACGTTACAGCCTTCTTTAAAATGCTTTATTTCCTTAAGTGTGACTAATATCACAGTTTTGAATGAAACATAATCTGGGGCGATGATTTACTTTGAAAGGCATCTAGGGTTTTTTTCCCAAAGATTTTGATGGAAAGGGTTTGTGAAGTATCACAGCACCGCATTGTTCCTCCCTTCCATGCTGGATGACAGATTTTTGTTATTTCTTGTCCGCTGCGGTTATATGTGCTGACACGATGTAACATTTGAGGTAGCATGTACTTAAAAGTCCAGAGCTCCAAGCCTGGGCACGCTTCAGAGGCGAGAGGAGCACCTGCAGTGATTAGTCTAGAAGCAGCTGCTTGTGAAAAAATATGATAAACCATACAAACATAATACAGCTCCCTGACACAAGCAGAATTTCATAGGGAAACCCTTTTTTCGTGAACCTCTTTTGACTTAATTCCTAAAGCGCAGGCGCTAGATTCAACAGGACACGTGGAAATGGTGTGAGCGTTGTGAAAATCAGGGGTGTGTACACATTGCCATAAAATTAACCCTCTCCCGCCCTTTCTAGTCAGCAACATGAACACAGTGGCGGCCGGCATGACTCGCGGGTGGCGAGGCGGATGAGGAGGGGGGGGGGGGGGGGGGGACGGGGAGCTGCGGGGGTTGCGCAATGGAAAAAAAGAATATCTATCTATCTACCTTACCTTGCCACCGGGTCCCGTGTCTCTGCTCCTGCTCTTCTCGTGGGACAGGAAGCCAGGAAGAACAGTCCGACTCCCCAGAGCAATCACAGCGCTGCAATGAAGCATTGTGATTGGTTTTGAGCATCCTGGTTCGACGTTCAACCAGGGAATGGGGGCCTGGGCATGTTCTCCATGAAGGCATCCACGGGGAGTGGTATTCACTGTTATCAATGCACATGACGCTTTAGCCAGCCGTCTCAGGCCGGCCAAACGGTCATGCACATTGAAGTTGCATTGCTGGGTTGCAGACAGCAAAGCAAAGGCTTCCAGTCTGCCTGGGGGCGCAAATCATCGGCGTTCAGACCAATCCTGAGGCTGCTTCGGGATTGGCCGCAGGGTTGTTTGGGAGTCTCTGCCTGCAGTGGAGCCACGAGAGGAGCAGAAGACAGCGAGGTGGCAATCTGCAGGTGAGCTCTTTTTTTATCCTTTTTTTAAATCCGTCATCTCCCCCCTCTTCCCGCCCCTCCCCTCTCCTCAGACACCCTGCTCCTCATGTGAACCGTCGGCCCGAACTTCCAGACCAGGTCCTCCCTGGACCTGAAATAAGCGGCCTGGGATTCAGGGTCAAGCATAATATGATATCATTTCCTGTGATGTCATTAAGGCCATATGGTGTATTATGTAATTTCCACTACACTGGAATTTTGGTGAATCGATGGCAATGCCCAACCTGCTCTAGGTTAAAGAACAGAATGATAAAAGCCATTCTGCACACTCTCCTTGCACTTCCAGATACATTCAGTGGTCCAAAATGTAATTCCATTATTTTCAAAACCTCTACTGCGCTGAAGCACATACCGAGTAGCACTGGTCTTTAACCAACACTTTCTCCACTCAAGATAAAGGGAAACTCATCTCAAATTATAATGCATAACGGAGAAGCCTCGGCCTTCTCATGGGGCCATCCACCTGTAACAATTGCCCAACTTGACTCTCAGAAAAAAATGTCCATTTGACAAAGGGATAATTATCAAACTGTAAAAATATGACGTGTTTCGCCCCATCTTCGGCAATGACACTGGTCGCTTGTAAATCAAAAACAATCTCTTTAAATCAACTTGCCAGATTTTTTTGATATTGTGGCACTAGACCAAGATTTCTTGTTCACAAAATTCAGTAAATATGCCCCTTTTGGCTTTTTGAGAACCACATCAAAGCTCTCATTTGAGGGCCCTCGAACTAAGATTAAGAGGTAGGGAGGTAGGCATTTTGAATTTAAACTATAACATTTTATTTGGAGACTTGAGACAAGCTAATTTTATTTCTGAATAAATTTAAAACAAATATTGAAGTTGTAAGCTTCCTGCCAAAATTCTGTCATTTTGTGCCACAAGTGTTTTGTCTAGGTTTCACCAGAGCCAAGAGACTCCCTGCAAGTGTACACGTGCGCTTGGTAAATAAAATATTAATTATAAAAATGCCCAGGTAAGGTTTGCATCGATACATCAATAATCGGGGACCAGTGTGAATCTATAAAGAGGACTGGTCTTCACAATATCACTCATTCCCATACCTGACTTTTATGCTCAACAAAGGATCCAGGTAGACTTGGGTCAGACAAAAATCATTAAGCCTGAGATGGATTACGATCCACTTTAAATATTGGAGCCAGAGCAATGAAAGATGTTATCACCGGTCATCAAATCTCGCCGGATCCATTGGAATACTGCTGTTAGCATGTTGGCCAATAATGTTGGCAAGATACCAATTCCTTATTTCCGAGAGTGCCAATGTGTTGCCTTACTTTCACTTATACGTGCCTTTGATTTAGAAAGCAACAGCAGAAGACAATGCACAGTGATAAGTAGAAAACAGTTATAGAATAAACTGTGCAGGTAAATGTGGCTGGGGTAACTTTATACATATTTATGTCAAAGAGGGAATATTCACACCTCTAGTTAACGAGGCTACCACACTGTATAGGAAACAGGGTTGCAGGTATCCTTAGTGCAGGAGGGGCAATGCAGAGGGGCAGAGGAAGGTAAGGGACTCTTTATATTCGATTGTAGAGGTCTTTTACAGCTCAACCAGAGTGATAGGGGGCATTTTCCAATGTTGCATCATTGCCTCTGACTCCCTTGCATCACCACTGATCAGAAAGGCTGTTCTTGCGTAGCTAATATCTTTGTCACCCTCCTCCCAATTGAATGATCTGACTCAAACTTTGCAACAAAACACTAAGAATTGAAAAGTCACTTAGGTCGATAATGCCACAGCTGGTGCAGAAGCATTTTACGAAGGCGAGGGTGGGCAAGGTTATAAAGTGGTGGAGCTCGACCACATTGGGAAGTCATGTATGACTATATCATTTGGTGCCTTTTCCACAAATTATTAATATTTCATATGTAATTTTATCTTGGTAAAGCTCTTTATTAAATGTTAGTGGGAAATGGCCCGTAAATGCAGAATTGTCAAGGAAATGCAAATCATGTGCCATGAAGATGAACTTCCTGAGCATGTGCTTTTTAAGTCTCACCTAATGGGCTGTGCATGTGCGGTCTGTTGCAAGACATATGGTTAGCTTACAGTGGGCTTAGAGACCGCCCATTGCTTACCACTGGTTGGTCTCATTGTAACTCTCATGTGCTTGTTAATTGCTCGTTAACATGTATGGGCTTACCTTCCTTTTCTTGTTTTTGTTCTTCCCCTGGAGCATGAACACATACTGTGTTCGGACACTCCGGGGTGTGGAATTCCTATAGACCGACGCCCAGGACATATTGTTTGAGGTCAATGACCACAAATGTTCATGTTTATTTTGTCCTTGTGACAAGAAGGCCCAAGCCGCTGCAGCACAAATGTTAGGCTGCAAGTTTTCAGTACTGCATTATGGATCAGGGAAGGGCCTTGTCTACAGTGAAGGAAATTTTGTGTTCATCACACTCATTTTTATGGTTCATTAATGCAAAGACTCTATTATTAAGATGAGTGCTCAAAGAAAATGTAAGCTAGGACTGCACTACTGACAGTGGTTCTAGTATAAAAATGTGTACACAAGTCTGCAAAGTTTAACAATATGAGGCTACATATAATGCTCTCTGATTAAATGCAAATATTCACAGAGGCTTTAAAGCAAGATTGAGGATTCTTTGCTATCCAAATAAAATGTTCACAAAAAAGCACTAGGAAAAAAAGTTTTGTTAAACTACTGTGAAGTTTTACATACCATTTCTTTGAAATATAACTTAGTAAAATGTGTTGATGCATGCTAGTATTTCCAAAAACGTTCATAATGGAAAATTAGTGTAACCAGTTTCAACAAGATGATGAGAAATATGGAAAGAAACATGCACTGACAAAGCCAAAAGGTCTAGCATTGATGTTCAGCCTTTTGGTTTTGTCAATTCGTTTCTTGTTTTGACATAATTTTTGTAAAACATTGTTGTTGTGGAAGCTGCTGTAGCCTCACCATAATAACACACTTTGGCAAACAGCAAAAATATATTTTGGTTTAAAAAAACATACATTGTTACCGTAGTCCCTGGCACTGAACAAAACTGATTTGTGTGCCGATATGCTACTTGTGAAAGAACAGAATGCTGTCACTCACAGTGAAGCCAGCCAATAGATAGAGTTAGAGAGAGAGGATTTTAATAAAAACAAAAGGTCTTATTTAACGCCAGACCTAACTAGGGGCCCAATTCTTAAAGAAAGTCCAAAAAGTGCACTCATGGTATATGTCCTTGCATCAGTTCAGATTTACGGCTATGATGAATTCACAAGATTTTACAGAAGTAGGTAAGGAAATCGTACTGTAGATTTGCTTATGCAAAAACCTGTTCACTTTCCGCCCAACCACTTATTTCCGCAACCCTGGAAAAAGTCTTACATCTGCCCTTGTCAGGAGTAAATTTCCAACCTTTCTCAGTATGGGGAAAGATTAGAGAAGAGCTGGCGAACTCCCCTAAAACATGCAATTTTAAGCATGTTAGTTAGTAGGTTTGCACAGACTCAAAAGGGCATGCCAACCTTGGAACTATTGCCTACCGCTACCTCCAGCCCCAGGATGTAGATCTGCTTAAAGGTGGAAAAATAAGGGAATTGGTAGCTTTCAAACACTACTATAATTTAAGCCCTTGAATAATCAGAGAGGCTATTATCTGAGCTCGTATATCATAATATGTCGCCACACACCATGGCAACAAAGAGAGAGGAAGAGGTGTTGCGCAGTGACTAGAATGGCGGACTCCGGAGCTGGGGATCACGGTTCGATTTCCAGCGGCAGCTCAGCTCTGCATCATGTGAGTCTGGGCAATAGCTCACTTAGTCTCCCTGACGGCCCCCAGCACCTGAATACCCTTAGGGGGTGATCAGTTACGCTTTACAAATCTGGAATTATTAAAACGACGAGTGGATTTTGCTACAGGACATTTAGATTTATGAAGCAACCTGTCCCGTGGACAAGTAGATATTTTGTTAAATTCCACACCCCTGGACATTTCTTGCTTTATCATGCGCTACTTTTTCCTTTAAGCATTCCACGAGAGAGAGTGCGTTTTCCAGCTGTCTCCCTAGTGTGCTTCTCTTCCCCTCTCTGCGCTGCTCTTTCTCGGCTATGTGGGTCTCCCCATCGCCCCTCTGTGATGTGCTCACCCCTCTGTGGTCCCCCACTGCGTTGCTGCTTCCCTCATGCCAATCTGCTCTTCTCCCTCCGTGCTCTAATGTGCTCCGCCTCTCACCAATTTACTTCCCCCCTGCCCTTCGTGTTACTTCCATGCCCCTGAGTTGCTTCAGGCCCCACTAACACCCTGTGTCCCCAGCCTATGCTGCTTCTCCCTTCCACTTTGTCCCCGTAATACTTCAGTGCCCGCACCCATTTTTCAAGAAAAAAACCAAAACCACTTTTGTGCATTTTTTGTGCTATTTGTCAATTTTAGTTGAATCAACAAACAAAAAGAAAAAAGCGGCTGTGTCATTAGATGAAATATCCTGGATTTATCAGAACAGCCCTGGTTTTTCAAGGACTGTCCCAGCGTCCCAACACATTTGGCTAAAAGAAAAAACGTCTTATTTTACCAGAGAGCTGTGTGCTTCACTCCTGTTAAATACTGCTGCGCTGCAGATGAGTGCATCAGCAGATTAGCTTATGACTATGGTAATTCAGCATGAAAGGGTCAGAGGAAATGTGATCATGCACAACATTTTAACTAATGTGAATCCTCAGATTTCCACCGACCCTATCTTCCACAATCACAGTGAAGACAGAAGTTAACCCTATTGATGCAAGGACCCTTCTCATTATGCAGCACAACAGTATTTAAGGGAAGTGAAGGAGAGATCCTTTTTATGTGACTCATCACTATAGGGGGCAAGAGGGAGAGATGTTATTTAGTCATAAAACAATGTATTTTTGAGTTTTTGCCTTAAAAATGCTTTCTACACTCCTAATAGCTATAATGATACTGTTCTTTCTGGCACGATCTACCAATGGACCCCTTTGATGAAATATCTGTCCGACTTCCACCCATGTTTCGCAACACTTTGACTGAACCTTACAGATATTAGGAATACGTTCCTGCAACATATCAGATTCAGCCCCCCCAGAAATATGTCTTTCTGATTCTCCCCCCTCATGATACCTTCTGTTGATGCGAAAGAGTCCTCAAACCACAGGCCAGTCTCTAATCTTCGCTTCCCAAACAAGACACAGGAAGGGAATGTCAACCAGTAACTACCAGAGTTCACAGATAGACAACCTTCAATCTGGATTCAAGTCAGCCAGAAACATGATTCTTATCAGATAGCACAATAGACCTACTCACCCAGTCAGGTGAGAATCAATTGATGATATTTATTCTGCTGGCTTTAACAGCAGCATATGATACAGTGAACCAAAATACAAATATTCCATCTTTATGAATGATTGGGAATAAGTCAAACAGTCAAGGAGTTGCTAAAAGACTTCTATAAAGACTAAGCAATGATTTAGAATTGGCAGAAGCAGTATCGATCATAAAAAAAGATGACTTGTGGGACCTCGCATGGATCATCGTACTCTCGGTGGTCCGGTTCTCTGCATAATTATGTCCATTGGTGCAGATCTTACACCTATATCAACTTAAATTCCAAATGTATGCAGACAATACACACCTACTCATGAGACTGGAGAAGGAAGCAGGAACGGAGGCTTATGGCACATCTTTCCTGGACCATATCAATAAGGGAGACGTTTCTATGCTTAAATGGCTACTGGAATTAAGCAATTGTGATTGGAACCTACCAGTGGTCGCCCTATCATTAACTGGGCTTTACACACCCGTTAAGCCCCATTTCATATATTAAAAACCTCAGCATTCTATTCTTTGCTTGCAAAGTCAACACACTGGGTAACATTAAAAATGATCAGCTAAGTTTGGTCAGAAAGATCCTTCTGCGCCTTCAGGTTACTCACTGCACAAACATCTTCATGGACCAACATGCTTGACTGGACTCCTATAACTCCATCCTTGCTTGCCTACCAAAGAAGCCGTCCTGACTCAACAAAAGGTAAACAAATATCAGCAATGCCATGCCTCCATATCAGGAAACAGGGCGATTCAAAGTTTCAAGATGGTGTTTTGATGCTTAACTACTTCTCAAACAGCTGTTTAAGAACCATACCCTGGTTGAAACCCTGATTGCCAGGTATCTAAAAGATCCTGGTTATCCAGATGTGTTGAAGCTGCCTGGTCGTTATTGTCTCCAAAACTTTACTAATTACAGATAGGCCTATTTGTTATTGAGTTTACCCGTTTTAACATGAAACAGCATAAGCAGTATTGAGTGGTATAAAAGGAGTATATTGGAGTTGGTTGTTACATTTAGTGAAAAAGGTGGGTCTGAGCGTATGGCAAGTATAGACAAGGACAGAGAGGATACAAAGTATGACATGACATATACTATACATTTTATGCCTATACTTAAGTTGAGAACGCGTAGGGGTAAGCCAACTGGGCTTCCTGGTATTCTGCTATTTCCCCTCTTCAAGGCAATATTCAAGAATGGAAATCCATAAATGGCATGCAAGTCATTAGGGAGCAAATTCCTATGCCGTATCCCAGGTGACTGAAGGTCTAGAATCTTGATGAAACAAAGGTGTTTTTTTGGTTAGCAAATAAGTTGCAGTTGACAGAGTTGAGGTTTCTTGTAGGGGTGTGGGGAAATGGACTCAATAATCTATGGTAAGTAGGAGAAATCCTTGAAGAATAATGTCAGTAATTTGTAATGTGCCCGTTTCCTACAGATAACAAGCTTGGTGTTTGTCCTTTTTAGCACAAGATGGAGACTCTCTGAGGATGCTGAAGATGGGTGCGTGTGGCAAAGTTAATAACCTTGTCCAGTGTCGCTAATATTTACTGGGTAAGCATAACAGGAGGCTTTTGCAAGAATAAAGTTTCTTCTCGACTACAGCTTTGAAGAAAGCCTTCGCTGGGTGAGATGGGTCAAGGAATACGATCCCATATTATTTCAGTACTTGGTACCTAGCAGCAGCTGTGTAGTAGACATGAAGACATTAATACCCATCACATCTAACCCAATAAAGGCAATAATGAAATCAGCAGCTATGCTACTAACGTCTTTGAGAACATTTTGCCACACCTCCTCAACAATACATGAATTACACTGGTTATCATTGAAATGAGGAACATTTTCAGCTCAGCAACGCAACAAATACGAACAATCACCCAGCGGTGATTTGTCAGGAGGTCATGTTCTTGTTTACTTTTCATTGTGTCCACTTCTAATATACCTAAGCCATAATACTATCCCTTGATATGTTTTGGAGTCAAATAGGACAGGACTGCTCAGTTCAGGGTTCACATTACTCCTGTGGAGGAAAGCTTCCAGGGAGTAACAAAAGCAATGAAACCTTCATTTACAATAGGTTAAAATAATATCAGCTATCTTCAAAATTATGAGAGCTGGAACAAGAATCGGTCTCTCATAGTGTGCCGTGAAGCTAGAACATAAACAAGCTGCTGATGTAAATGTTCTCATAGGATGACAGGAGAGACAGATTCCAAGAGGGGTAGCCAGGAGGCACCAGGATAATGTGAGGAACTATCATTGGAGGCTTAGACAATCACAAATAGGCTGAATACGTACTTAAATCTTATATTGCGTCTGCTGAAGGGTGATATGGTAAATTCGTATCAAAGCAGCAAAGACACAAAACACAAGTTAACACAACAATTGGAAACTACATCACTTGTGATTAAAAGCAACCTGATGTCTAAAACACATATAAAACACTTAAAATCTCTCAGATTTCGGAACCAGCTTCACCTCCACTAAGTTTATCAGCAAGTCTTAAAGACTCTCTGCATTGGCTACGTCATCTTTGGAAGAAGTGAGGCCTCTTTTACCCTTACTTAAATCTGGGTCTCCAATGACCACTGAGTGTGGTGAAAGTACTAGCACCTGAGACAGCCTTTGTACGGCATCTTCATGAGTTCATGAACACCTCTCTTACCATAGGAATCATTCCACAGATTTCTAAAATTAAAAAATAAAATAAAAAAAAGGACTAGTTAAGCCTCTTCTCAAGAAATCAAACCTGGGCCTTAACCAGTGGAAGAATTAAAGGCCTATAACCCTCTTACCTGCCTGTTCATAAATGGAGCACCACCCTTAGAAATAGCTGGGAATCTCTAGGACACATTCGGTGCCCTTTATTGGTCCCAGACTAAGTGGACCTGGGTCAGACAGTGAATGTTTTTCCTTGGCATCTAGGAAGACCTCAGAAGAAACGAGGAAAATGGCAAGCAGATCAGCTTTATTTTAAAAAAGACCTTTTAACGGCATTTGAGATGTTGAATCATGACATCAATGCGTAATTGCGTTAGGTCGTTCCAGACTGGTGTACTCAGTCAGTCATTCAAGCCCTCTTTCAATCTCTCAAGGAGGTTCTCAGGGCTTGGTACTTCACCAATACTCTTCAGTTCCTATGTTCGACTGCTAGGGGGATTTAACCAGATCCTAAGGATGTAAGATTCTTTGGTATGCTGATGACTCCCATCTGCTGCTGAAGGTTGACTGTCAGTCTCTGTGCAGTTTTGGGCATTTGCTGGAAGACTGAATAGCCATCAACTTCCTCAAAATGAATGGGGGAAATTTGAGGTACTGATTACTGGTAATGCTAATGTAGAACCGTGAAAGCCAAGGTAGTTTATCAGTCTACAGAGGGCAGAAGTAGAAAACGGGAACGCCTGAATAGCATTTGAGAAATACGTTAAGTGTGCAAGTAAGACTCGAGGGGACAGGTAATAACTTGCAAAACATATTCTAGCACTGCAGTTGGAACATCGTGGTGGTGTTGAGACAACCAGGATACTGTTTGGACTCGAGCAAACATTTACATCACTATACATTTATGAGAGAAGGAGATCATGCTGCCTACAATTTTGTTTTGTTTTTTTCTAAGTCCTTGTTGTGCCTTTTTAAATAAACGGTTGACATGTGAAAGGCCATGCATATGGTGAAATGAATAGGTTAATACATTTACAACAGCCAGAAAAGCAAGCTCATAAAGAAAAGAAAACAAACCAATGAATTAAGCAAGAATACAACGTCTATAGAGGTAGTGTTATTGCTAATTAAAAACAATGTTTAAACCTCACAACTTAAGAAATACAGATTTTGTCAAACAAAGAATTCCCGTGAAATACAGTAAGAAAATGTTATCAAGTTATTTATGCTTCTGGGGTTTCTACATATCAAAATCCTGAGAAGGACCAGTGAGGCTGACATGAAGCTAGTCAGAAACAGATGCTTGAATAGTAAAAGAAAAGACTCTTACGCTTCTGGTTCTACAGAAAAACATACACTTTAGGTTTGTTCTTAGAACATCTGACCCTAAGCTTCACCTATGCATGCCCTGTAGTATTTTCCTATGGTTACGGGATTAAGGGGGGGGGGTGGTAATGCACCATCAATTACAGGGTCCCTAAACTCTGAGCCAGCAAGGCTTCTTGCTCACTTGGAATGGTGGAGGCAGGATCCAAGTCCGGGCTACTCGGTCTTCAAAAGCAGTTGCCTTCAGCAAATAATAACAGTAAGCCTATAGGCACTCCATTCTTCAAGTTTGAGAGGATTGCTGCAAACTGGCTGACTGGAACCCAACAGCAATTTGAGGGAAACATATTCCACTCACCCAGCTCTGGAAATGGTTTTTGTGCTGGCTTGCATTCTTTTTTTATCTCACAGCAGGACTCCGGGCAAGGTCTCACTGAAAGGAGGCTCTATGATGTCTGAATGAATCCAAGACCTGGTGCATAGAAAGGCACAGTAAAATCCTAACGTTGAATTGCACCTTGGATCACAGAAATCAACATGCTTTACTTGATTTAAATCCTCTGGCACCAGAGCACACAAAAACAAAAGGAAAGAGCCTGTGGGGTGGGACCTGGAGCGATAAACAAGGATATGAAGTGCCTGCGTGGCAGACAGGCAACGATTTGAATAAATGCTGTTTTCTCCCCTACACTGTAACTTGAATCAGGATCTTTGTGAAACAGGCCTGCCTCTTGCACTTCTCAAAGTTCTGTCTTCAAACTTGCTAACCATGGAACAGGATCTTCAAACTTATTTCAGTAATGTTTGTTGGGCCGGGTCTCCTGCTTGCATAATATACTTTGCCCTCTGCAAACTGGTGTCTTAGTGTCGTTCTAGGAATGGAATTCCGTTTAGAAGCCTTCGATAGACTGCGCAAGCAAGAAGTCAATGTTTTAATGCAACCTGCAATTTCGAGCGTGCCAAAGAAATATATTTAATTCCAACTTTTGTGATGAAAGCGGAGAGTGCTTAAAGAAAAACATTACAAAATAATCTGAAAATTATGCTAGAACTCTAAACCTTTTATCTCCTCCGCGCTGATTAGTCAAATATAGGATGATACTTGGTTGCCTTACACTCCCGTAATTCCCATTCATGAATACACCATTTCATCAATATTGATTCCAACCGCAGCAGCCAGTTTGGACTATTCTAGTATATGGCATGTTTCGAGGGCGATAGACTTCGGTTCTGGAGCACCCCAGCTGACCTCATACACATCACCAAACAGCCAATTCAATGCCAAGGAGTACTGCACTTCTGCCTTAACTATGCAGACAGCACAATCTAGATCATCCGTTTCTGATTTCGAATCCTAAAGATAAGCTCATGTCCAAGCAGATTCATAAAGGTCCCTTTCAACAGCTCTGCAAAAGAGTTATACACCTGAGACTAGTGGAAGCAAATTTACTTTATTGATTTGGTCTGCTTTAACCTCACCAGAATATTTTATGAGACAGCTACTCTTCCTGAATTCTAACAAGTGAATCCCACTGAAAGATTTGGAAACATTGAAAAATGACTTACTATTACTGGAAAATATACTGCTGTTCCCAAGACGAGAAAAGCACATAATCATGTTCCCCTTTCTTCAGATCCCCTGCTCGACCGAGATTATGTTCTAACCCTACTGTTGTCACAAATCGGATAGCCAATTCTGTTCTGTAATGGTTTTACAAACTTTGTCCGGAATAAACACTTTAACTGACCTACAACAGTGTCGAAAGTAACAGAAAGAACGAAATAAAAATCGGATCTGTTTAGAATGAGAAATAAAAACTGCAACAGCAATAACAAAATTGCAGAAAATATTTCCACAGTGAATGTTACTTTGATTGAAAATGTCCAAAAAACCTAAATCGAGAATTTGTATAGCTCATTTTAAGAGAAAAGTCAGAGAAAAACATTTTGATGAGCATTGAACATAAACAAGGAGACATTACCATCTTAAATGGGTATGGCAAAGTAGCCAGCATTGTGAATGCACTGTTCAGTGATTCACTGTGGCATTTTTAGAAATGAGAAAATAGTAGGGGGTTCCATAGTGTGACCTGGGGGAACACAAAGTTGGCATGGCACGCCAGAACATTAGATACGAGTCTCAATGCTAACATCACAGGCAAACATCAAAAGGGCCCGGCTCTCCACACCTATCAAAGAAAATTCAAATCTGCCAGCCCATGGAAGGCCGACAAAGTCAAAAATCAAACGCATGGTCTCCTCCCCTTTCTTGGTTCTCTCTTTGTGCAGAAACGAGAGAGAAAGGGAGAACGTACAGCCCAGTCCACCCCTATGACTAAAAGGAAAGAGAGGAACAATACATGTAAAGAAAATACACACACATTCAGACACAATAGCTCGGAGGGAGGTTATACAGCCTGACTGTTGTGTCCAAAGAAACAACAAAACTCCAATTAGAAAGAGAGAGTAAAGACCCAGCAAAACGTTGAACAGTTGTTGCAAGCAAATAAATAATGCAAGGTTAGCCCCCATCGCACAATTTCACAAAGTTTGGATGGTGAACATATTAAAAACAACTCCTTAAATAATTCACCAAAAACATTCAAAATACGGACGCATATAAAGCAATTCTGCCTACCGCCCTTGACAAAGAAAATAGTTAGGTTTCTTTTTAAAGCAATACCATGTTTTTCAGATTACGAATTGTTCATGGTCGCATACATGTATTTTTAAAGAAGAATGAAGTTTTTCACTTCAAATAAAGAAATCAAAATAATTAATCAACAAATATGGAAATGATGCCACTTTCCTAACAGATTAAACCACGCACACTTGGCAGCATAAATATATTGTAGCAACTGGAACATATGTTGCTGTGTAGTAGAGAGATTACATACATTCATAATGTCCAACTAAATAATATTATGGAAATGGAATGAGGGTCCATTTTTCGAGGAGAAGCTTGTTAAAGTACTGGAGTTGAATCATCATGGCAGACCAAAGACAGGATTAATCAAGGGCTGTGGTGCTTTGTCATTGCACCCTCACTTTCGAATTATAAGTAAACGTTGTGTGTCCGCGTCTCTATTCTATTCAGAGGCATTTAGTTTATTTTCGGTTCAGCCATCTCGAGAAGCATACAATTCATACAAAAAATTCTATATCTTACAAAAATATTAATCTAGAAACAGCAGAAAGAGAACAACTATTCTAATTAAATGCAAACTGTCCTCAATAGAGACAAATTCGTCAGATTGCACATAGCACTATATAAAGAATATAACAAGTTGGTATAATTTAGTGTCTCTATTGCACGTTTAATAAAACTTTCAGTAAATTGATATGGTAGTGACTGTTCTCTAACCTTAGCATTAAGCTCAATAAAGCTCAGGCACAATATTGACACTGCGTGAAGACATTCCGGACATTCAAAGAAACACTGGACTCAAACTAAGATGCTATGCACCAGCAAAGACATGAGTATTTAGGAAGCATGACACTAGTAGAACTCTTTATAAATGTAGGCATGATTTCGGTAAATATACGAGTTAAAAAGATTGTGATCAATACTTCAAATGGAGCAAAGGGAACAAAGCTATACTAGCTTTGAAAACAATCAAAAGCGATAATCTGAAGGCTCAAAGTCTTACTCTTCCATTGGGCTGAAACAGCCCTGTTAAGCTCGCTCTGGGTAAGCCTGTCAATCACCACTCACTCATGTATGCCTTATTAATGATCCTCGGCTAACATCATATCACAAATACATTTGGTGACTGTTGCAGCCTTCTTCTAAAAGACCCAATATTTTGGGAAAAATAAACTCGTCAGCCCACACTTGCTCTTGAACTCTTTCTTAGGGTTTAGATATTTGTAATAATTTATAGCCTGCATGGATAACTAAATGTGAAACTCTTCTAAAGTCGTAGTAATCACCAGCAATTTTTTCTACTCATTACTTTACTCCATTTGTGGACACAAAACTTCAGGCAAGGTCTATGTGGACCTTCCCACTGGACAACCTCCACCTTGCTTGACAAACAACAACAGAGATAGCTCCAGACACTACTTGGAAAGTACTCCGCTACTGCCCATGATCAACCCAAATTGGCTTTCAACAACTCACTGGTAAAACATTGCTGTTTTAAAAGATGTGTACTGTATTCAATATTGCAACCATTTCAGTTCAACTATTTGCCAATATTTTGGGGGAAAAATATCAGTCACTTTCAGCCTGGCACAGTGTTCTTAAACCAAGGCGTGGAAGCAGTCCAAACTAAAATGCCTTAATAAACTAATATAGAACATCTGGAATCTCTCCCTGGAAAGCAGGTAAGCTACAAATTATTCTTAATCAATTGCTCTTCTTCTGAGTCAAAAGTTAACAGAAAGCTCCGTATTATATTTCATGGTTTCATTAATGATAACACGGAGTTGTACCTAATAAGTTTTGTTTCAAGTGATCGGAAAATCCTGATCTTCAAAACATGACCTAAAGTGAGTAACAAATTGATGCAATTGTATTAGCATATAGGGTGTGCCACTTCGAAATAACTTTCAAGGCATATTCTTAATAGAATATCAGTGTATGCCACAATAAGGTCCACATAATGGAGTGATACAAATTAAATTGACTAGAAAAGTGTCCCCACATCTTTTTCAAAAGTCCACATAGGTTTCAGACAATTACAAGCAATGAGAACTGCTTGAATGGTTACCGTCTACCAACACAGGTTAAGTGGCACCATTTCGTTTACAGGTCACCACAGGGCTAAACCAGAGTCTTTTGTATATCTTCCAATAACCAAGTTTCTTCCCCCAACTTAATGAGACTCCTTAGTTTGGATTATTTATTCATTTTTGTGTTCGAAGACTAATCACTCTATCAAGTATCAAAACAGAAAGTGGTAAGCTGACCACAACAAATGCAAATGCATCATCTATTGAAGCCATAGTCAGGGCAGAGACCTGCCATTCCTAGCTACAGAATGTGCTGTCAATCAATCAAAAGGTACTTGATCTAGGTACAATGCAGTACAAAAGTACCTGCCTACTGCAACATGATTAATCCAAACAGATTAAAAAACAAGGCAGTAGAGGCAAAAAGAGCACTAGTCCTGTGTCAGCAGCACTAGGAAAAAAATGTACTGTTTGTAAATGTGTAGATGCTGCGCTATACAGTAAAAGAGATCAATCAGCTAGCTGCGCACTCCTGAGCATTTTACTCATCCAGCTTTGGCCCAGCACCCCATTTTGTCTCCTCTTTCCCCGATTATCTAGCTTGTTTGTAGCTTTCTCGTTTTGCCTTGTGATTTTAATATTTGGATTGAGCAACCATCTGCACCTGATACCTCTAACTTTCTTGACACTTGAACTGCACTCAATCTTTTTCAACATTTGGTTAGCCCCACTTATGTGGCCAAACACACAGTGAAAGAACATTTGGTCCCGGCAGATTTGCTTTATTCACTCTTCTTCCTTGGTGTGGTCTGGCCATCATGTTATAGATTTCAACTGTATATCTCATTTCAAAGAGCTATCCAATTCTGTTCTTCCCTTCCGCAGGCCAGTTTTAAGAAAAAGCCTTGTCTAAACGTAGCCAATTAGACCTCGAGGCTTCACTTCTAAACAATCAATCTTACCTCTGACTTACTATATCAGGGCCACTAACTCTTTGGATTCGCTCATTCCCTGGAAATGTCTAAGTAGCCACCAACTCTTGTCCCCTATGCCCTTTTCCAAGCTAGGGCTTTAAGACTATAAACCATGAGGTAATCAGGCAGGAAAAGCCTGGAGAAAGGATTATTTTTGGTCCAAGTGGATCTTTTATCATCTCATTTTGCAAAATCACAGGAAACAAATTTGATCTGCCTGAGTGTCCTTTTATGTCTTGTGCATTACTTCACTTTCTAGCCATTCCAAGGAATGTTTTTTAACTGTTGATTCTCACTATTCCCTCTTGTTGCAGTAGCCCCATTATACCTTCTCAAACACTCTTTCCCAGTATTTTCATGCAAAGTAGTAAATATCTGTAATTCTTTTTTCAATTCAGATGTCGGTTTCTCCTAAGACTCCACCTGGTCGGTGTGTTCCAGCTACCTTTGAATGCACACATTTATATGCTTTTTCCCTCTTTCTCTCGAAACTACTTTGCACCACACATATACTATCAAATCAGACTCTCCTTTTGAACCCTGTTGAGCGACCACTTTAACTTATGCCCACTGCAGTTGGTCCAACTTTACAAGAGTTTTGCAACTTCTCTCTCTCCCACTTGACAGTGCCCAACACATCAAAACAAACAAACAGTGTCCCTCTATCTAAAAATTCTCAGCCGATCAGGTCATTCTCAGCAACCTCTGCCCGACATCTTTTATCCCATACCCATCAAGAATCTGGAAAATAAATGAGTAGTCAACACTCGGAGCTCTTGGAAGCCCAAACTATCCTAGACCCCCCCATCAATCTGCTATTCACCCAAAACACAGCACTGAATCCGCTCTATTTGTAATTTTGAACTTATTTAGACTCCTGGTGGACATGCAAGGTATTGTCATCCTGATCCTCCTCGACCCGCTTGCTGGTTTCAACATGGTGGTGTATGAGTTCCTGTCTTTCCAACACCAGTATTGCAAGCCATGCTCTTGTGGAGAGGTGTGGCTCACTAGTTAGAGGCGGCAGACCCGTAAGCAGAGAATTGGCCAGGGACCAGGGTTCAATTCCCGACGCGGCAGGGTCGTGGACCAGGGTCAAAACGGACTCGATAATTCTCGCCTCGGTACCTACTCTAACCAGGAACACACTCGGCAACTCTGGGCATTAAGCTTGCCTCATCTCTACAACGGCCCCCCACAGACGCCGGGGATGCCTGGTTTCACCTTGGAGATTCCCAGAAAGGGACCATCTCACAGGGATAGCCAGGACGGGTTCCCCAGCGGTCTACAGCGCCGGGACGCCCCGTTGCTGGGGCAGCTGTGCGCTTTACAAGTCTACAACATTTGCCTGAATTGCCGTGCAATTAGCTGACCCCTCACAAGCTATTCATCAATCCCATTTTATATCCTCATTCAAATGAGTCGCTCATAGTGTTCTGCAGGAATCCTCCCTCATTCCACATTGTGCAAGGCTCTCCAGTGACCAACTTTATTCGCTCCTTTGGTCTTTTCTTTACTACCTAATGTAGATGACAATCTGATCCTGATTTGCCTCAATATATAGGGGGGGTGGGGGCATTTTTCATGTGAATTTCATCTCTTGACTTTTGGCCGTGGTCTTGTTAATGCAACATAATTCAGTTAAAATTAACACTGGCAAAAATGAAATTCTTATTGTAGGCAATGATCCCACAATTAGGCCCACTGAAGTGGCCTGCAATGTAGGCCCTTTCCTTACTCCTGAGCCATGTCTTAGGAATTTGGGTTTCTACTTAGATCATTCTCTTCCGCAAGATTTACACAGTAGCAGATTATCTTCTTGTTTTCAACTTATTTGATTGCTCTGCCAAATTTCCTCATCCTTGCATCAGCCAGCTTTAGAAACATTTGTTCAAGTCGTTTTCCTTTTGGTTCTCGAGTACTGCACATCTCTTTCCTGTGTCCTTCCTGCATCATCTTTCACTAGACCGTCTAGAATTCATAACATGCCACCTGGATCATCTTTCATCTCCCTCATCGTTCTCATCTTTCTCCTTATTTAGATTCTCTGTAATGCTATCCATTCTCCTTACTACTATCAATTCTCTATGCCTTGTTCAACATGCTATCTACCGCTTCAGGGCCAGAAAGTGTTCTGCCCATCAAGCTACTACTCTGCCTCTCAGATCTGTCTCAAACCTTCATCAAGTGGTTCACAGGATACACCAGAGCAGTCCTAGTGCCACTCATTTTCCTTTCTGGCTGCCATCACCTGGAATATTCTCCATCTCTCTCTGCACCTGATCAACAACTCCCTTGCTCTTCGTAAGGCACTATAGACTCATCTGTTCACCTCTGCTTACTAGATCACATCCTTCTTTACTTGCAGTTACTTTTTCCAGCATAAGAATGCCTGGTTGGGGGACAGCACGGTTTAGACGTCCACTAGCCCAGGTTACCAAGTAGGGGGGGGGGAAGTCAAGTAATAGCAGAACATTGCATCTCCTAGCACAGGGAGGAAGAGATAGTTGGGGGTAAGGGTGGGGTTTAATGGAGGAGTGAGTGATGGTGGCTAGCAAATCATGGCAGGGTCCAAAACAGCAGGGCACGAGGGGCGTGTACGAGGGGCGTGTACAGCTATATATGAGGTGAGAGGAGCATGAAGGTCTTTTACATCAAAGGCAAGAGGCACAAGACAACTAGGTCAAGAGGTGGACCAAAGAGGACTGGGATCAGACTTGGTATTCTGTACTTCCAGCAGGAAATGTGCTGTGCATTTTGTGTGGAGAACGGAAGAGTTATAGGCCTATATAGACAGATGCATTTTTATGCCGAAGTTGTACACACCAACCACGACCATTAGTGGCTATGATTCCAGACAAAACTCATCAGGGTAGGGCAGTATACAGAAATAGGCAAAACGAGACATATTTCAAAGAATTCTAACCCTAAAGAAGCTGAATGTACTAATTAAAACAGCCCCATCAGAGATTTGTAGTATTTCAGAGTCCTCTTGTCAGAAACGGCTGTAGATCCGCTTAAAGACTTGAAGCTGATCATTCAATTTATAAATCACCCATCAATTTCTTCATCCATTTTCTAAGGAAGATACAGAGGCTGTTTTCCTCCGTCCCATAACATATAACATAATGTTATGTTGCAAAGTTTGGACAAGACCAGAGAATGTCGCAGTATGGATGTTTACATCTTCAGCAAAGGATGCTGAGTTGAGGTCATACTGGTAAAGCCTGGTTGGGAACCAATGCCTGGCATGAGAAATTTTGAAATACCTAAACTTCAAGTGAGCCTCCTTCAGTCATTTTTCATGTAGAAGCTTTAAGGAGCACCATTACTCTTCACCGTACACAACGCGTGTCTTTCCTGCCACTTTTGTAGCAAACCTTCTCAGTGGATCTACTGAACAATATGGATGTGTTTCAATATATCATGCTGGTGTCAATGCATTACTTCTGTTGCAATGCCATAAGGTTTAAACTGGATATTATTTGAGATTCAATACTCCTAAAATTGAAATGGATTAAAGTGATGGCATGACCTGCACCCTGAAAATTATATAAATATTGCAAATTATGGTACAGTTTTTCACACATTTTCTTACATATTTTTAAGATTCAGCTAAGGACAAGGTTGAGCATCACTGATGCATTCCCGACCGGGCCCTGCAAAAGAGGTGCCTTTTGCCACAGACTCCATCTTTCATAATTTAGACCAAGTGTCAATTGTATGGGTGTACTCACCAGCTGCGAACACGAATGGCTATTATTCCTTACAGAACTCATCTGGAAAGGACAGTAGACACAGAAATCGGCAAAACGAGAAGCATTTCAAAGTATTCTAACCCTAAATAAGAAGCAGGATGTATCAATCAAAATTGACTTATCCGAGATGTGTAGGATGACAGAGTCCTCTTGTCAGAAACAGCTCCAGATCCACTCAAAGACTTGAAGCTGATAATTCGATTTGTAAATCAGTCTTTCATGAGAATTCAACCTCATCAATTCCTTCATCCATTTACCAATGAAGTTACAGGAGTGGTTTCTCACTGTCCCATAATATATAACTTAACGTTACGATGCAAAGTATAAGACGGTTACTAAAGTTTGTATTTATTGCAAAATGTCTATACTTTATAAGTCCAATTCTAAAATAAACTGATTAATTTCTAACAATATTGGTCAATGCCTGGTATTTGCATAGATTTTCCTGTGAAGGGAATAACAGAAAAGAACGTATTTGCCCTCAAGGGAATTGCACATGCAGAAATGCCTCTGCATGGAAGCAAATTGGAATTCACAGAAAATCTCCCCTGGAATAAGCTTGGGAATCTATGACTGTCTTAGGTTTCTCAAAGTACCCTAGGAAACCTTTGTGAATTCCAATAAGTCGGAAATCTGCGCACATGCAACATATGTGGATATCCTGAAAGTCGTTACTGGAACTGCTCCTTCTGGACATAAGTTGGACAGCTTGCTTTACAATATTTTTGTTAGCTTCAGCCATCATGCAAGACATTAGCAGCACTGAGGAGGGCTGACAAAATTTAAAGCATGCTGCTAAGTCAAGAAGTGTGGGTGAGAGAGGCTGCAAGATACAGCTAGAGGGTCGACTTTGAAGCTGGGGAACCAGGTTCGAGTCCCGGCATGGACGCTCAACATCCTGTGATTCTGGGCAAATCACTTAATCTCCCCCTGCCTACCAAAAATGAATGTGTCCGTCTATAACGTAACTTGTGCTCGTGTAAAGTACTCAGATACCTTTGGGTCGAGTTGGCCGCTACATAAAACTCAGATTTTTTTTTTTTAAACCTTTAAAAAAAAAAAAAGAAAAAGAAACCTTTCTCCTGACGACCCCATAAAAATAGCAGTCACACCCTTCCTGTCAGCAGAGGACCCTCAATTTTCCTGTGACGGAAAGGTAAAATGGATGGAAACCCTTTTGCTCAACACTTGTGTACAGGTTTCCAGATTGGCTTTTCTTCCTAGACAGAGCCCTGAGGAGGTGATACATATATGAAGGGGAAACAGAAATAGACCAGTGTCAAAAACGCCTTCATCCAAAACTGGAGTTGGCTCCCAAGGCAAACATTTCACTTGCATACCTATGTATAAAACATGAAAGTATAACACAGACTAACACAAAAGCACTTTGCTTTTCAACTTGTGACAGGTTAAAAAAGAATAATCTCTTGACATTTTGGCCAAAACAGTCAATTCCGGTTGGCGGTTTTGCTCAAGCACTTTGATTCGACTGTCAATCAGGCTTTGGCATTATTGAAAGATCAGATTAAATCCAGCATGTTCATTACCTTAATCCTATTTTCTACAGCTTTATTATCTGCTTTGCCTTCTCTGGGAAAGGCAGGTTGTGGTAACTTGTTCCTCCACTCACACCGCTGCCCCTCTTCAAGATCAAGGACATATGCAGTAAAGAACCGTTTGTCCTCTTTCTAACAGAAACGGTACTCTTACAAAGAGTTTGTACCCATTCGATTATTGAAGGATGCCACAATTAATGAGTTGGGTCTCGTTCTACACCTTTGCTAGCAGAATAGTTTACCAGGGTGTAGAAATGGGAAAAAAATAAAAACTTGGAATTTAACTTAACCAGGGCTTTAAGTGGGCCGGGTCCTGTCGGTGCTCAGCACCGGCAGTTCTTAAAAGCAGGTGCCGAGACGGGTCCCTATCGGGCTCTCCATTTCTGCCAGCACCCTCAGGTTGGAAAAGAAAATCTTAACTCTGCAGCAGTACCACTGCTTAAAGACTTAGATGTAACTTCAAAACAAGCATTGGCATAGCCAATAGGTCTCGCCTTAGGGACCTTATAAGTGTTTAGCCATGCAACAGTTGCATAACTAAATACTTATAAGGTCCCAAAAGCGAGACCTATTGGCTATGCGAAGCGGTTGTGCGGCCCGGAAAGTGAAAGTGATCGCGATCAAACGTCAAAGCGGCGGTGGGGCCGCAAAAGTGAAAGTAATGGCGGTAAAGCGCGGCGCCCGCGCACATGCACATGCACTGTAGCTCTAGGATGGCCTGGTAGCACTTTTTGGAGCCCTCTCAATAAGTCTCGCCAGACCAGTGCATGCGCTGGGTCAGGCGAGACCTAAAGACTCGTTTTAGTTATTTCACAGTCTCATCGTATCAGAACTGAAGCATTTTCAATATTATACACAACAAAGCCATAGCCGTTATTTATTATATGCAACTAACAACCACTGACAACGCCAATAGCCCTGGCTTGTTGTAGGTCTAATGTTACTTGTATTATATATATGGATGCAATGACAGAGGCAGAAAATGACCAGTCGGGCGGCACACTACGCTAAACACAGATTTTTAGCTCATGTGTTTTTAAGCCACGGCCTAAATTACATCGGCCACGCCCTTTTAAGAGAACTGGTTCCTTGGTACCCTCGTTTGACAAACACCCGATATCCTGCCCGAACGCCACATTTCTTTTCACTTCAGCCATGACCACAGAAGGGAAGGGGCTGGAGCCGGTGGCAGTCTCCCTTTATGGAGGCAGGTAGAGAAGGGTTGCGGGGCAACCAAGGACTGCAAAACAGTCCCCCAAACCTAATGGCCCCCTACATGCGTGACTGCAGGTGCTCGATGAGGTGTGGGTGTGTGTTTCTATGGCAGCATTTTGTTTGCAGCGTCCAGTCATTAGTGTACAATGTGCCAACCGTCAAATACCAAAAATATTACTGAGAATAGCTAAAAAAAACAAAATGAAATAAATGTAGACAAACCTCCCTAAAAACCTCTCTCTTCGGCAACCAGTCTGAATCTGTGTGTGAATTCTGAAGCAAGCCAGAGTCATGCCTGCCAACGTGAAGAGCAATCTCACCGTGTGAGGCGGAGACGGGGACTTGAATGGGCAATGGCCTTGCGCTGAGAAGTACCTACGAGGCACTTTTGAACCCCACCCCAAGCCCCCCTTCCAAAACAAAAAAATGCTTGCTGAGACTAGTGGTCTGAGAGAAGAGAGCATGGCTGGCTTTAGGGCAGTGCGACCGGTGCAGCTGCACCTAGCACTGAGCTCCAGGGGCCCTGTGTTTAGAAATAACTCATGGGTTTAAAAGCACCTGCTCAAGAATTCTTTCGGTGTCCAGCAGTTTTCAGGCAACAATAGAAATGTCAAGATAACTCTGGTCATTAATGTGACTGCTGGACAAAGATTGAAGTGTAGTCAAGTCACAGTTTTGACCCATTATAAAGTAGCACAGAGAGTTAATATGCCTGCAGGAAAGAATGTGTACCGTGCTAATCACAGCAATGTGTTTTGTGTGGACAGCTCAGCGGGTAACTGTTTTTGTTAGAGATCCTTCTGTTACGTGCTGTTCATAAATTGCAATCCTAATATAGCATAGTGACATATGAACTGCCATCAACGAGCTGCATGCAAACTGGATGGTATAGCTTAGAACGAGTTTATCGTTATCCTAATGTTTCTTTAAAGGGTCAATTTGGGTAGAAATATATTCCTATTAGTAAAGCCAACCCCAATCATCGTGGTAGGTTTTTAATTTGGAGTTTGTGCTTCTCCAGACATAACAAGTCTTAAAATATACTGCCTACTAGTATTGCTGCAATCCTTACACCTTGTAATTCTCATTGATTTATGTAAAATTTCCTATAGACTGATTTACACACGTATGATTCAGTGTCTCTGTATAATGTGTGGTGGATGTAAAGTGCTTGGACACCCTACACTGGTATGAGTGGCGCTATAAACAAATGAAATGTATGTGAGAGAGGGGCTACTGAGAGATGAGAGGCACTGTTGGAGGATGGTAGTGGAGGAATCCGTAGAGGAGGTGGTCATGGGGGGGGGCACTCATGTAGATGGAATGCTTTGTGCAGGATCACACATCATCAAGCCAGAATGCCGTAACTAGAACCTGAGATTTGGAAATAAATGTTTTATAAGCGCGCCATAAACAACATTGAGTCCCACAAATCTCAAATGTTGCAGTCTTAATATGTAAATGTCCAACAACATGGTGTGTGCTAGAGCTCAAATGCTTTCTTTTCACCAGAAATCTAAATTCCCATGACACCACCCCTTCCACAGACACCAGTGTCAGCAGCTTCGGCTCCTCCACTATGGCGGAGGGGCCTCAACCCCCCCCCCCCCTTCCAGCAATCCAATGAAAATAAAAATGAAACGATAACAAACCGTGATTTATTTTCGTTTTATTTTGTGCCCCGGAGTCTTGGGGGCAGGGCTAGGGGGATTACCAAGTACCCACGGGAGTGATATGCATTGTTATCAGTGCACTCAACAGTTTGGCCGGCCGTCTCAGGCCGGCCAAACCGTCACGCGCACTTTGCATGTTCTCAACGCAGGCTGCATTACATGCTCAGGCCCCCAGTCCCTGGCTGAGTGCCGAACCAGGTCGCTCAGACCATTGGCAATGCTGCCCTACTGCGCTGTGATTGGCTCAGGGTAGCCTGGGTGCTTCCTGCTTCCGGCTGGAGAAGAGCGAGGATAGGAGGGATGACAAGAAGAGACGCGGTGGTAATTAGGTAAGATAAATTATTTTTTTACTACCCACTGAACCCTGATCCGTGCCAGCAGCCACCGAGGTGCCAATTCCGATCCGGTAAAAAAATTCCCCGTCCGACTCGTATCCGGATTTTTTTCCGTCCGAATCGTCAAAGTAGCGTACAAACTGCCAAGTACGATTCGAACGGAAAAAAGTCCATACGAATCGCATTGGGAAGATTTCCCCACACGTCCTCGGGTCGGGAAAAGTCACCGACACGTCCCCGGGCGAGAAACCCACCGTGCGGAAAAATAAAGTCCGACTGCGCAAGTACGATCCCTCCCGTCCTCCCCATTTCACAACCGTACGCAAAAAACACCGTCCGAACCGAACTCCCATAGCAACCATGGAGACATGTGCCCGCATACGCGCCGAACACCCCACCACCCCCCGCCCGCGTATGTACGCCCCGAACCCCCACCCGTGTATGTACGCACCAAACACCCACCCGTGTATGTACGCCCCCGAACCCCCCCCAGCCGTGTATGTACGCACCGAACCACCAGCCGTGTATGTACGCCCCCGAACCCCCCCCAGCCGTGTATGTACGCACCGAACCACCAGCCGTGTATGTACGCACCAAACCCCCCCCCCAGCCCTGTATGTACGCACCGAACCACCAGCCGTGTATGTACGCCCCCGAACCCCCCCCAGCCGTGTATGTACGGACCGAACCACCAGCCGTGTATGTACGCACCAAACACCCACCCGTGTATGTACGCCCCCGAACCCCCCCCAGCCGTGTATGTACGCACCGAACCACCAGCCGTGTATGTACGCACCAAACACCCACCCGTGTATGTACGCCCCCGAACCCCCCCCAGCCGTGTATGTACGCACCGAACCACCAGCCGTGTATGTACGCCCCCGAACCCCCCCCAGCCGTGTATGTACGCACCGAACCACCAGCCGTGTATGTACGCACCAAACCCCCACCCCAGCCGTGTATGTACGCACCGAACCACCAGCCGTGTATGTACGCACCAAACACCCACCCATGTATGTACGCCCCCGAACCCCCCCCCCAGCCGTGTATGTACGCACCGAACCACCAGCCGTGTATGTACGCCCCCGAACCCCCCCCCAGCCGTGTATGTACGCACCGAACCACCAGCCGTGTATGTACGCACCAAACACCCACCCGTGTATGTACGCCCCCGAACCCCCCCCCAGCCGTGTATGTACGCACCGAACCACCAGCCGTGTATGTACGCCCCCGAACCCCCCCCAGCCGTGTATGTACGCACCGAACCACCAGCCGTGTATGTACGCACCAAACCCCCACCCCAGCCGTGTATGTACGCACCGAACCACCAGCCGTGTATGTACGCACCAAACACCCACCCGTGTATGTACGCCCCCGAACCCCCCCCCAGCCGTGTATGTACGCACCGAACCACCAGCCGTGTATGTACGCCCCCGAACCCCCCCCAGCCGTGTATGTACGCACCGAACCACCAGCCGTGTATGTACGCACCAAACCCCCACCCCAGCCGTGTATGTACGCACCGAACCACCAGCCGTGTATGTACGCACCAAACACCCACCCGTGTATGTACGCCCCCGAACCCCCCCCCAGCCGTGTATGTACGCACCGAACCACCAGCCGTGTATGTACGCACCAAACACCCACCCGTGTATGTACGCCCCCGAACCCCCCCCAGCCGTGTATGTACGCACCGAACCACCAGCCGTGTATGTACGCCCCCGAACCCCCCCCAGCCGTGTATGTACGCACCGAACCACCAGCCGTGTATGTACGCACCAAACCCCCACCCCAGCCGTGTATGTACGCACCGAACCACCAGCCGTGTATGTACGCACCAAACACCCACCCATGTATGTACGCCCCCGAACCCCCCCCCCAGCCGTGTATGTACGCACCGAACCACCACCCCACCAGGGAATGTACGGACCGCACCCACACCAGTGCATGTACGGACCGTACTGACGCCAAAAAAACACGTACTGAACCCGGACAAACCATATTTACACAAGGAGAGTCAAGTAGAGTTTCCCCACACCACCAAACAGGCCCAACAACCCCACAAACATCACATACACTCACCTGCAACTGCCAAACTGCCAAACAGAGGCCCAAAACTCAATCACTCCTCATAACACACCCACACAAATTTCAAACACAGCCACACCCACAAATGGACCAATAAAAATGGACCACACACACAAACCATGAGCCTTTGCAACAGACCCACTGCTGCCAGAGCCCACAGACGACCCACACCACCATACTTGAACCTCACACTTGCATACCTTCACACAACCACCTACACAAACACCCCCTCATCACATTCACACACACACCTCCACTACCACACCCACACACCCACAGCCATCCACACCCACACCCCCACAACCACACCCCACGCCATGTCCACCACCAAGAATCCAAAGTTCACAAAGGAGGAGCTGGAGATCCTTGTCGACGAAATCCTCAGAGTCGAGCCACAGCTCTTTGGGACATTGGTCAGACAGACCAGCATATCCGAAAAAACCGCCATGTGGCAGAGGATCGTCGATTCTGTGAATGCTGTTGGGACAACCAGAAGGACCAGGCACGAGTGCCAATCCAGGTGGTACGATCTGCGGAGGACGGTCAAGAGGAAGATGACTGACAATCACAACCAGGGGAACATCACTGGAGGAGGGCCGCCCCCCAGACCGGTACAATACCATCCCTGGGAGGAGAAGGTGATGTCCACGCTGGCGGTGGAGGGACTACACGGACTGCCAGGACTCCCAGACCCTGGTGAGTACACAAACAACTCACCTCACATGGGGGGGATGCCATACACAATCAATCATGCATGCCACCCCCCCCAAGCCACCACCGGACACAACAACACTCCACAAACACACACATGCCACTGGCACCTCCATGCCCCATGCATCAATCAGGGCCATGCCAAGTCACAGGCCACACAAAACACCAACACAACACAGGATGTGGTCGATGCTGGGAGTGGGGGCAGCAAAACTAACATTGAGCAACTCACAAGCACACAACAATGCCCTCAGCCCATATGGCCCAGGGCACAGCCATACAAACTGTGTGTACCCACACAGTACTGTCTTGCCTGCAAATGATGGCTGCCATGCAGGATGCCATGGGTCTGAAGGCACAATTTGCACATAACAGCAGACAATGAAGATGCATCGCTCTGATAGAGTCTCAGCACACACCGCCACAGCAGCAGCCTACACTCAGACACACTGCCCAATGGGTGCCCGGAGAACAGGGACTAACTCACATGAACAAGCCAATGGCCATTCAAAGACCGGCTAACTGTGTGTGCCCAGGAAGCTGGCCTGAGGTGACAGAGAGTGACAAAGAGAGGGAGGGAGAGGGGGAATGAGAGGGAAGGAGACAGAGGGGGGACACAGGGAGACAGACAGAGGGAGGGAGTAGGGTGACAGAGGGAGACCGACAGAGGGAGGGAGGAGGGTGACAGAGGGAGGGAGGAAGGGAGACACAGGGAGACTAAATCACCCTTGGGTGGTGTGGCCATGTCCACTCGTCAGCCGGTGGACTGTGTGCATGCAGACCAGGTCTGGCAGTGCCTCAACCCCCCCTTCCGTAGATGAAGACCGGTCCATGTGTCAATCTGTGCACGAGTCCATCCGTGCTGCAGGCACAGACCTAACCACACACCCAGTATACCCACCCACCGTGTCGGTAAGAACCCTGTCACAAATGCTTCAGTCCCCTACCTGCAACATCAAATTGACTTGCCAAAACACCATTTGGCCACGTACAGTGCAACACGTAAGGCGCCTCTGCATGGCTCGCTACGCCCGCACACCACACTGCTGACTGTGTACCCAAATAGATGCATCAACTAAGATTGTGTCTCACACATGCGTAAAGCCCTGACAGCTGTGGCCAAGGGACATAGCCATGCACAAGTGCACTGTGAGAGGAATGCAGGACAGATCCAACTACCCAGAGGAAGAGTGCCAAATCAGAAATGCATGCAACATGGATGCCACATGTGACACTGTTAACATTGTCTCTCTCACACACAGGTCAACGTCGACGAACACCCCCCAACACTGGGGGGGAAGTCACACAGGACCAGGCTCCGCGGGATGATGACCCCACCGCCAGCGATGACTCTCACCACTCCGTGGATGACCCAGACCAACCTGGCCCCTCTGGTGTCCAACCACCTGCAGCACCTGCGTCAGGTACAACTGTGCCAACCACCACCCCCATTCCTGCCACATCCCAGGAGACGTCCAGGAGCCCTGCCCGCACACGACCACCCAGCCAGTCTGCCCAGGAGGGACACGGTCCTCCGGGCACCCAGGAGGAGGCAGGCGGCAACGCAGATGCCATCCCTCAGGGGTCCCGGAGACCCGATGCACCCACAACGGCAGGCCAGGTGCACGTGGGCAGGGGTGGCGGGAGTGGAGGACGGCGGAGGCGCGAACCTGACCAGGCAGCTCAGGACCCGGTAGTGTCCCAGGTCAGCAACATCCTGGATACATACCGGCGTGACACCAGGGGCATGGACCAGATTGCGTCCACCCTCAATGACATCAAGGGGACCCTCCAGGAGATGAAGACCCTGCAGTCCCAGCAACATGCCTGTCAACTGCAACACCAAGGAAGGATGGAGGATAGACAGGCTGAGCTCGTGGCGGTGCAAACCCAAATGACCGGTGTACTCCGTCGGATTGCCGACAACATGGGCAACCCTCCCTGTGGCACCAGGCGAAGGCCATTACCAGACACAGGGAGGGATCAGGAGGAGGAGGATTCATCCGACGGAGCGTCACAGACATCGTCACGGACTGCTTCCGAGGGTCCCCGCAGGAAGGTGGGTCGTCCACGAAAAAGACTGTGAGAGTCAGCAGAACATCACCATCTCCCAGGTCACCTGGCCTGGCACCTGGCCCTCTGGCCCAATAGCAGCACATGACATTCTCTGCCACATGGACTTGCTGGTCACTGTCTGACCTATGTTGACGAAGACTGTGGCATGGACTCTGACATTTTGCTACGACAAGGATACCAACTCCCCCAGTGAACTTTGGATTCTACACTCCCGCTGTGCACCTCTTGTCATCCCCACAAACCCGTACCCCACCACAAATAAATTAATCACACTTACAAGATGATGCCGTGATTCTACATTATTACAATACATGTGTGTGTCGTACAGTCAAAGCATGCCTGATCTCAGAATTAACTCCAACCATCCAAACCGTGGGGTCGCAGTCTTGCCCAGGACACACATGGGTCCCAATGTCTCATCTGATACAGACATGGAGTAACAAACTCACCTGTGCTGGGCCCAACCAGCTGAGTGGTTCCCGCACAACTGTGGCTACAGACACATTCAGGGGAGCAACAGTCATGCGCAGAGGTCAGGGATCATGTGGAGTGACCTGGCTTGCCGCTCCCAGGTATGTCTAGACATGTGTCCCTACAATGTGCAGCATGCTTGCGTCAGGCGGATGTTGAGAATGGTGGCTAGGCCAAGGTTGGATGCATGGAGATGCCAGAATGCAGTTTAGGATCACTGTGCCACATGGTTGTGTTGGGGTTGTGGGCTGCATCATGAGTGTGGGCGTGGATCTAGAAGGTCATCCTGCAGCTGGCTGTGAAACATTCCCCCCATCCCGTTAGGACGTTGATGTGGCCTGGTTGCCCGACGCAGTAGCAGAGCTGTGCAGATGCACTCCGGATATGGACAAGTACCATGGGAGTCGTGAGGCACATGTCCGTAGACTGCAGGGTAGGATTCTACACAGATGTTGTAGTTTCCCTGGGGGATGGTCTCTCTTGCCTTGAGGTGGATGGAACTGTGCATCTTGTGCATAATACAGTTCCCACTCCCTGACAAACCCCTAGCATCTTGTCACTCTACACATAGACACATATGCACCACCTATGAAAACTATGCCAGACCTGCGGCACGCACAGTGGCAACAGGGCACCATTGACAGGGAAGAGGCACCTTGGAGACAGAGGGACAAATTTATTAGTCATGTGTGTTGGAATGACAATGATACTCTGTCAACACATACACAGGTCATGTGGATGTACATGTGGGAGCAACACTGGCACCCCCCATTGCAACACAGATGCTGGCATCCCATTGACCTGGCACACAAGTGACGGATAACAGCTAAACACCCCCTGCTGCCACGGAGAGGCCGCTATACACCATTGAGGCACTGATGGGGCAATCACACACCATGTCAACCCGGTGCAACCTGTATGTTTCCGAGGCCAGTGTTACACACAATGATGGCCTCATCACAATCCCCAATCCCCTGCCACATGACAGTCACCAAGTCTGAGCATGGCTCCAGGTGAAGCCTGCCCCATGTCATGTTCCCCATGTAGGATCACCATGTATGCAAATGGAACACACATGAACCGGAGAAGTGCACACAGACTACAAACAATTCACACACCCAAAACGACGTGAGGCATCCCTTACCCTGAGGAGATTTCAACACTTGCCCGTGCATGTGACGCTGAATCAGCACATGTCGCTGTGTTCATGAGGAGTAGCAGGAGCACAACAATGCCACCAGCAGACAGCATGCACATGGACCTGTGGAAGAGAGACACACAAGGATTCAGCACAAAGGAGCACATCCGCAAGCATGTACTTAACACGTATCATGTTGTTAACATGACAGGTGACAATGATGACCCTCAGACAACATCCTTCCATTGCGCCATCACTTGAGTGACACTTCAATACACACCACTGACTCACTTGGCAGACATGCAGATGGACACACACATTGCAACACATGCCACACACGGCCCAATGCGTGCACACTCAGACACTGGAACTCACCACTAAGCAAAGAAGTTGCGTATGAGCCGACTCCGCATGTCCTCCACAGCCTCCTCCTCCTCCACATCACTTGCCCCGTCACCAAGCCCTTCATCCTCCACGGGTGGATGGTCCTGGTCATCTTGATCCAGTATGAGTGGAACAGCTTCCTCCACTGCCATGTTGTGCAGCATGCAGCAGACGATGATGATCTTGCACACCTTCACCGGGGCATATGGGAGTGCTCCGCCGGTCTTGTGGAGGCACCGGAATCGGCTCTTCAGAAGTCCAAACGTCCTCTCAATGACTCTCCTGGTCCGCCCATGTGCGTTGTTGTAGAGGTGCTCGGCAGCCGTGCTGGGGTTGCGGACAGGCGTCATCAGCCATGGCATGTTGGGATAGCCAGCGTCCCCTACAAGGAAACATCATGGACAGAAGTGTGTCAGCACAGGCAGTGAGATTGGAAGATGACGCCAAACACTGAACTGCCAGAGTCTACCCACCAACAATACATGCTCGCTCGTTCCGCAGCTGCAGCATCATTTCTGGCACCCTGCTACGCCTCATGATGAAGGCATCGTGTGCTGATCCTGGAAAGCGAACACAGACATGTGAAATCACCATGTTGGACAGACACACCACAAGGGCATTAATGGAGTGATAATGTTTGCGATTCCTATACACCACCTCCTGTGCCTGTGGTGGTACCAACGCAACATGTGTCCCATCTATGGACCCAATGACATGGGGCATCCCTCCCAGGGCATAGAACTCACGCTTGACATCTGTCAACTGCTCACGATTTGGGAATTTAATGTACTCATCCAGGTGAACCAACATGGCCTCTAAGAAATCATGCAGAACACGGCTGAACATCGTCTGGGACATGCCCCCGACATCAGCAATGGTATGTTGGAACGTACCCGTGGCAAGGAAATGTAGGGCTGCCATCACCTTCAACTTGGGTGTCAGTGCACTTGGATACCTGTGGCGCGGGAGGAGTTGTGCTTCCAGCCGGCCAGTCAACTCATCAATCAACCGTTGGCTGAATCTGTAGCGGCGTATACAGTCCCGTTCATGCAGGGCAGCAATGTCTGGCATACGTCGAGGGAGAGGCGGAGCCCTGCAGTGAAATGGAAGGAACACCTAAGAGTGAGCACTGTACAACAACATCGTCAATGCACTGAGCACATGTTACACAGCCAATACACATATGCCACGTTGTGAGTCAGGTCTGTGCCACAGTTCCTGGACACGAACGCCAGTCAGGTTACACTCCTACCAAGGGACAGCCACTAACGGAGGGGGGCAAGATCACGATGACATGGCATGAGACTAGCTGTGGGCCAGTGTAAGTGAACATGCACACGCATCACAGGATTCACAGACATCCACACATGTGCAGAGGTAGTATGCGTATGGTACAGACAGGTAGTTGGATGCGATATGCACTGGTCACATGTCATAGGAATAGGACAGGCCACACACATTGCCTTTGAGGAGTACATGTCGAGACAGAACATACATAGGGAGCATGTGGATATGTACTTGTGTTGATACTCCGTGTAGTTGGATACATACACACCTCATGGCAAATCACATATGTGGGCTGGTGTGCGGAACAGTGTGCCATGCCCATCGACACACAGACACATGTTGGCAGCAGCAACTGCTGACACATTGAATCACACACCTACAGCAAAATCATGGAAAGACATGCCACACACATGACATGGTTGCAGCATGCAACGCAGCCATACACGTGTCATATGTAATATTCCGTGTACCTGGCATCAGGGGACAGGTGCGGGTGTCCGTGACTGGGACATGCAAGTGACTCATGGCTCCACTAGTGTGTACGACATGCACACATGTCAAAGGAGTGCAGGGGATGTGTGGTACAATGCGCACCATCACACACGACATGTGTACACAGCTCATCGTACATGTGCTTTGCCCACACCTCAGGGGTAAAGTGCCACATCACATCCTGACACACCTGTGTCACACACAGGTGGTATTGCACAGACAATGCATTGGTGTCCACCCTTGGCAATACCTGTCCGCTCCATTCCTGTCTGTGTGCCGCCTGTCACCACTGACAGTTGTTATACGCACCGTACATACGCTCGGAGCGCGTGTATAGGGTCCCTGGGCCAATATTGCCGCTGGCGTATGCGTACGCCACAGTAGTACGGACTGTACACGCGCTTGTACGGTCCGGATCACAATATGGGCGCTGGCGTATGCGTACGCCACAGTAGTACGGACTGTACACGCGCTTGTACGGTCCGGATCACAATATGGGCGCTGGCGTATGCGTACGCCACAGTAGTACGGACTGTACACGCGCTTGTACGGTCCGGATCACAATATGGGCGCTGGCGTATGCGTACGCCACAGTAGTACGGACTGTACACGCGCTTGTACGGTCCGGATCACAATATGGGCGCTGGCGTATGCGTACGCCACAGTAGTACGGACTGTACACGCGCTTGTACGGTCCGGATCACAATATGGGCGCTGGCGTATGCGTACGCCACAGTAGTACGGACTGTACACGCGCTTGTACGGTCCGGATCACAATATGGGCGCTGGCGTATGCGTACGCCACAGTAGTACGGACTGTACACGCGCTTGTACGGTCCGGATCACAATATGGGCGCTGGCGTATGCGTACGCCACAGTAGTACGGACTGTACACGCGCTTGTACGGTCCGTACTACTGTGGCGTACGCATACGCCAGCGCCCATATTGTGATCCGGACCGTACAAGCGCGTGTACAGTCCGTACTACTGTGGCGTACGCATACGCCAGCGCCCATATTGTGATCCGGACCGTACAAGCGCGTGTACAGTCCGTACTACTGTGGCGTACGCATACGCCAGCGCCCATATTGTGATCCGGACCGTACAAGCGCGTGTACAGTCCGTACTACTGTGGCGTACGCATACGCCAGCGCCCATATTGTGATCCGGACCGTACAAGCGCGTGTACAGTCCGTACTACTGTGGCGTACGCATACGCCAGCGCCCATATTGTGATCCGGACCGTACAAGCGCATGTACGGTCGGTATCACTGCTTGTGGGGTGCCCTAGGGCGTGGAACGCACCGTACCTGTGTGTAAATGTATGAAAACACATAGGGGACACATGAGGGACAAGTATAAGGGCCTAAATGCCTGATGGTTGCCATGGAGACTGAGTTAAATTTTTGAATTTGAGCACCAGGTGCACAGCAGAAGTCAGTTTGAAAGAATCTACATTGTTGCAATGTGGATGTTGACTTGACATCATTATCAAAACTGAAACCATGCAAAGCCACACACTGGGGTAGGTTTGAAGGGATTGGATGAAACGTAGGATGCTAATGTGACTGACCAATCAATCTGTACTCCTATACATGAACAGGCCAGCCAGGCATATATAAGGCAGCCAGGTCCCATGAGAGAGCACTTGCCTGCACATCCATTCATCCATGACCACTGCTGCTGATAGTGATTCCTCTGGCACCATGTCCAGGACTGTGGAGAGGTCACAGCCATTCACCCAGGAGGAGAACCTTGCCCTGATAGATGTGATCCTCCCACAGTTCCAGAGCCTGTATGGTCGACCAGGGGTTCAGGTGAGTGCAGACTCCACTAGCTTAGACTGTGCCCCTTTTGTGTGACAGTGACTTCTGGCATTGTGTCCATGTGTGACAGACATGCACTGTTGTTTGGAGTGGGTCCCAGGGTGTGGAAGGCCTCATGTCACCCATGCAGAGCATGCTGTGTTTCCTGTGTGCACTCCTCACTTGCATAGTGCCTACTGTGACAATGAATGCAAGGTGCATGCCACATTCTGCCTGCATACTCCTCCTGGGGATGTTGTTTCCACAGTCCTGATGTGATCCTGTGTTCCCCCCAGTGTGACAGGTGTCAGTACCCATGGATGTGTGTTTGTTCAGTGTACCTGTGCTGTGAGTGTCCAAAGGCCGTGTTCGTCCCCTGCACATTGGTGTGTGTGTTAGTCCCCTGTCATGTGGGTGAGTGCATATGGGGAGTGTTGCACACAAGCAGCATGAGGGATGGATATGGCCTGGCCATCGGATGTGAGCAGGGAGCAGTGCTGTGTGCATGCCGTGCTGAGCCAGCCCCACACCTGTGACACCCCCGTCTACTGGCACATGGGCAGAGTGAGGTGTGTACCCGCAGTTGGCAATGCCATGTGATTGTCCTGTACCTGTGTGTGTCTGTGTACTCTGCTGAGGTAGCATCAGTGTGCTGGGGCAGGTGACTGCTGTGAGGTGCTGTACATAATCCTGGTGTAGCCTGTGAGGCACAGTGTGATCCCTGGTCAGTGAGTGTGTGGTACCCCTCATGCCACCCGTGTGCTTCCACTGGCACGTAGTGCATTTGGCCTTCCACAGTGGATAATGTCCCTATGACAAAGGTGCAATTAGTTGCATGCATACCATGGCCTGTTCATAATGAGGATTGTTCTATATGTGTGTCTCTGTGTCTTTGCTCATGTGGATTAATGTATTCTCTCTTTTGCATCCTCACAGGTAGGCGCCATTGCCAAGGGGGAGATCTGGAGGGAAGCCGTCAGTGCCGTGAGGGGTACAGAGGGTCGGAGGCGGAGCCTGTCTCAGGTGAGGAAACGCTGGCAGGACATCCGGTGCTGGACGAGGAGGATTGCACGGCTCCTGCTGGGGGACTCACCTGAGAGCCGTAAGAACCGTGGCCGCCGTCGTCTGACCCACATCCAGAAGCGTGTGCTGGCGGTGGTCTTCCCCGATATGGACAGGCGCCTACAGGAGAGGCAGCAGCAGGAAGGGGGTAGGTACATGTGTGTCAGTTGTGTGTCCCCAGCCAATGTAAGTGTGCAGTTGCATGGATACACTGCCAGGGTTTGATTGTGCAGTGCGTCAACTTCTCCACAAAGTAGCACAGTGCTGTTCTCACTCCCTCCCTTCCCCTCCTTGCAATGTGTTCCCTGGTCTGTCGCCACTCTTGCACAAGGTTATTTATGCAGGCAGTTCATGCAGGTGCCCTATGCTATCAGCATCATGTGTGGGGGTGATGTGCCACAGGTATGGGGACCTTGCGTGTGCCATGGCCAATTTCAGTCATTGTGGTGTCCATGTCACTTGGCACTGATTGTGAATCACGACATAGGGGTGTGTCTCCAAAATGTACAGCCTTCCAGCATGCATGTCCAATTGTGTGCCCTCTGACATGATGTGCCTGAGTGGGAGGCCTGCTAAGTGCAGGGACGGTTGCTTAATTTGCAGTCATGTCCATCCTGGACCATGGAGGAGTGTGGGCACTACTGTGCCCTGGGGCACCTCTTCCTAGGTATCATGTGCGTCATCCAACAATATGGCCATTCACTGTGTCTTTGCCATGGGTTGCGTAGGGTGGCATTGTACCCTGGGCTCAACTGTTAGGACCTACAGGTTGCTACATGTGTCCACTGTACAGGGGGACCCATTTTGCTTGTGCATACTCACAGTGGGCATTACCTGTGTGTGTTGTTGAGACAATCTGATGATGTTTGCCTGTCAATGATGTGTGGACATGGCCACCAGGGGCTGTGTGTTTACAGTCATGAATTAGTGGAGGCCATGTGTTTCCATCCCAGAGTAAGAGGTGTACATACTTTCTCCGTCTCAATGAGATTGTCTCAGGTGTGGGTGGTTTGTGCGTACAAGGCCTACATGTCAGAAGCTTCATCCTCCTTGCTGGGTTTAGCCTGTGTGTGATGTTTGACTGGACATACGCTCAAGGTGCAGTGACCCTGTCATGTGTGGCCTGGTTTCATGTATTGCCTTTGCAGCATGCGGCAAGAGTAAATGGATATGATTCATGCTCATCCCTTTTTGACGACGCAGTGTGGTGCAGGTGCTGTGCACATTTGTCCCCAGAGGCTGACTCCTCTCTAAAATTTCAGGTGCAGTGATTTGCTGTTGTGTCATGATCTCCATTGTGTCTCAGTGGCATGGTGGGTAGAAAAACTGTGTGTTCCATGGCCTACATGTGTACATTGTTTTGTAGGTGTTACTCCTGTTGCTTTTCAGGCTATGCAATGTGACCTATGTATATTTGACTCATGTGACATAAGTGTACAGGTGTCTGATTTTCTCCTGTCTCTTCACCTTGCCCACAGCATCGCCGGGGGACACGGAAGGAGACACTAGCACGGACCGGGAGGAGAGATTGAGCACCAGTACCAGCAGTGCTGTCCTGTCTGGCACATGGAGTGGCACGGAGGCCGAAGGGAGTGAGGCGGAGGACCTGTTGACTGCCAACACAGACTATGACGCAGACGGGTCCGAGGCTGAGCTCACAGAGGTGGCGGAGTCTGCCCCCCCAGCTGATGGCAGCCCTCCACATCCCCCCGCCACCTCAGGTTCCATCACCGGCCTCCCACATGCTCGTGGCCCTTCCCTCCGTGCTCGGTCCCCACATGTCTCCTTCCTGCCAGGCACCGCACCCCCTGCCCCTGTCACCACTGCTGCGGTGAGTGCGGAGTCTGTGGACATCCTGAGGCAGTTGCAGGTTGGTCAGACTGCGATGCTAAATGTCCTCCATGCCCACACCCAGGTGCTGACCCAGATGGAGGCATACATGGAGGGCATGTCGGCTGCGCAGTCTGACCAACGGCAGTTGCTGAGGTCCATAGACTCCACACTGACTGCAGCACTGGATCTCCTGCAGCGCTGCGTAACACCCCCTACCCCTGCCCCATCCACAATTCCCACTCCCGTGCCTGTCCCACGCACATCCAGACGTCAGCGTGCACGCACCCCAACAGACACAGGCACCACACCACCAGGGAAGTCGAAGCGCACACCTCCTGTCACGCACACACAGGGTGAGGAAGGCACACCCACTGGGTCGGGGGGGAAACGTAGAACACGCAGCCACAGTGGGAGTCCGCATTCCACACAACCCACTCCCTCCAAATCCACTCCCCTTAGCTCTCCTGGCCAACAGTCAGTGACAGCATCATCCACTGCGAGTGTGCCCCCCAGCCCCAGGATGACACCACCCCGCAAGCGGTGGAGGCGGGACCCGGCCAGGGGAGTTGAGTCCCCCACCCTGTCCACACCCTCCCCCAGTGGCGCTGCGACCCATCCCTTTGCCCCCCCCCCCTCCTTGGGGCCTGTGGTTGGATTGGGTACGGGGGAGTCGCTGGGGGAACTTGCCGACGTGTGCAGCGCCATTCTGTCCTCCACCTTTGGCGCTGGCACCCCCCCTGTGGCAGATTCATCCCTCCCTGCACCCACAACACCTACCCTTTCCCCTCCTGTCCCTGCGGTGCCTGTTTCCACCCTCCCCCCTGATGCCCCCTCTTCTGTGGATGAAATGGACTTGTGAACTGTGCAGGCAAGCTAGGGGACACACGTCCCGATGTGTACCCCCCCCCCGGACATTGCTGCTGGGCTGGCCCATGGCCCTTGTACATAGTGGACATTTTCTCTGATATATTTTCCTGCTGAATAAAGCCTTTTCTTTTTGTTTTGCACACTGATGCTTTCCTGGACTTGCTGTTGGTGCTGGTGCTCCCTGCGTTGGGGTGGTGATAATGTGTTAGGGGTCTGTGAAATGTTGGAGTGTGCTGCTCATGGGGTGTACCCTGCCATCTGCGTGCCATCACAAAGGTCTCTGCAAATGGTATTTGGTCATGTTTGCTCTCACTGTATGGTGACATTGTCCCAAGGTGTGTTCCGTCCTCTGTGGCCCAGGCCATTTTTCCTGCAGGGTGTCTCCCAAATGCTGTGCTGTGCTGTGTCTACATTTCCTGGATGTGTGAGGGTTGCCTTTCAATATAGCCATGCTGGCTCAGCGATGGCTCCGCCTGCATCTGGGGTATCACCCTTGTAGGTCACTGAACTTGTTGATGGGGTATATTGTCCGATGTCTGGGCACTGCTGGGAGTGATAGGTACACACCCCTCCTGTGTCTGGGCACTGCTGGGAGTGATAGGCACACACCCCTCCTGTGTCTGGGCACTGCTGGGAGGACCCTGCACCCACCCCTCCTGTGTCTGGGCACTGCTGGGGGTGTTTTGCACACCCCATTCTTATAGCAGGTTCGGTGCGTACATGCACGGGTGGGGGTTTGGTGCGTACATACACGGGTGGGGGTTCGGTCCGTACATACACGGGTGGGGGTTCGGGGCGTACATACTCTGCTGGGGTGGGGGTTCGGTGCGTACATACACGGGTGGTGGTTCGGTGCGTACATACACGGCTGGTGTGGTGGTTTGGTGCGTACATACACGGGTGGGCGTTTGGTGCGTACATACACGGGTGGTGGTTTGGTGCGTACATACACGGCTGGGGTGGTGGTTTGGTGCGTACATACACGGGTGGGGGTTTGGTGCGTACATACACGGCTGGGGTGGGGGTTCGGTCCGTACATACACGGGTGGGGGTTCGGGGCGTACATACTCTGCTGGGGTGGGGGTTCGGTCCGTACATACACGGGTGGTGGTTCGGTGCGTACATACACGGCTGGGGTGGGTGTTAGGTGCGTACATACACGGGTGGGGGTTTGGTGCGTACATACACGGCTGGTGGTTCGGTGCGTACATACACGGCTGGGGGGGGGTTCGGTGCGTACATACACGGGTGGTGGTTCGGTGCGTACATACACGGCTGGGGTGGGGGTTTGGTGCGTACATACACGGCTGGTGTGGTGGTTTGGTGCGTACATACACGGGTGGGCGTTTGGTGCGTACATACACGGGTGGTGGTTTGGTGCGTACATACACGGCTGGGGTGGTGGTTTGGTGCGTACATACACGGGTGGTGGTTTGGTGCGTACATACACGGCTGGGGTGGGGGTTCGGTCCGTACATACACGGGTGGGGGTTCGGGGCGTACATACTCTGCTGGGGTGGGGGTTCGGTCCGTACATACACGGGTGGTGGTTCGGTGCGTACATACACGGCTGGGGTGGGTGTTAGGTGCGTACATACACGGGTGGGGGTTTGGTGCGTACATACACGGCTGGGGGGGGTTCGGGGGCGTACATACACGGGTGGTGGTTCGGTGCGTACATACACGGGTGGTGGTTCGGTGCGTACATACACGGCTGGGGTGGGGGTTTGGTGCGTACATACACGGCTGGTGGTTCGGTGCGTACATACACGGCTGGGGTGGGGGTTTGGTGCGTACATACACGGCTGGTGGTTCGGTGCGTACATACACGGCTGGGGGGGGGTTCGGGGGCGTACATACACGGGTGGTGGTTTGGTGCGTACATACACGGCTGGGGTGGGGGTTCGGTCCGTACATACACGGGTGGGGGTTCGGGGCGTACATACTCTGCTGGGGTGGGGGTTCGGTCCGTACATACACGGGTGGGGGTTCGGGGCGTACATACTCTGCTGGGGTGGGTGTTAGGTGCGTACATACACGGGTGGGGGTTTGGTGCGTACATACACGGCTGGTGGTTCGGTGCGTACATACACGGCTGGGGGGGGTTAGGGGGCGTACATACACGGGTGGTGGTTTGGTGCGTACATACACGGCTGGGGTGGGGGTTCGGTCCGTACATACACGGGTGGGGGTTCGGTCCGTACATACACGGGTGGGGGTTCGGGGCGTACATACTCTGCTGGGGTGGGGGTTCGGTGCGTACATACACGGGTGGTGGTTCGGTGCGTACATACACGGCTGGGGTGGGGGTTTGGTGCGTACATACACGGCTGGTGTGGTGGTTTGGTGCGTACATACACGGGTGGGGGTTTGGTGCGTACATACACGGCTGGGGGTTCGGGGCGTACATACCAGGGTGGGGTGGGGGTTCGGGGCGTACATGCACGGGTGGCGCTTGGGTGCGTACATACACGGGTGGGGGTTCGGGGCGTACATACCAGGGTGGGGTGGGGGTTCGGGGCGTACATACACGGGTGGCGCTTGGGTGCGTACATACACGGGTGGCGGTTCGGGGCGTACATACACGGGTGGGGGTTCGGGGCGTACATACACGAGTGGGGGTTCGGGGCGTACATGCACGGGTGGGGGTACGGGCCGTACTTCCACGGGTGGGGGTACGGTCCGTACATACCCCTGCCCACGCTCTGCGTGCCTGGGTACGGGCCGTACCCATGCCTTTGGTGTGTGGGTACGGTGCGTCCCACCATTGTTGCGGGCCGTGGGGTCCGCACCGTACACAGGCCTTGGGGGCGTGGCTACGGGTCGTACCACGCGTACCCCTACATGACCCCAGCAATGCTGGTACGAGCTGTACCAAGGCCTTTCTGACGTGGGTACGGGCCGTACCGCTATTGTTGGAGTGACGTAGGGGGACGCGTGGTACGTTCCGTACCCACGCTCTTGCGGCCTGGGTAGGGTACGTACCGGTTCGCGTGACCATCCACTTCCGTTGTGGCGGACGCTTGCGTTGCTGGCCTTGCCCCCACCCCCTGGAAGTGACCAGGCCCTGATGGTCAGGTATGTCCAGGCCATGTGTGATTTGGTACCATGTGTTGGTGTTGTGTGTCCTGCCCCTGCCCCCCCCTTTGCCCCTGGTTGTTGTGCTGACCTTCTGCGGCGTCTGCGTCGGTTCCTGTACGCCAGGTGGACTGCTAGGAGGGCAGGGATGGCACGTAGGTTCGGGTCCATGTCTGTTCGTCGCGTCCAGCTGCTCCTTGCGTGTGTCGTCCTGATTTCCCGGCAGTTTTTGGCAGCCGGTAAATATTTTCCGTGCGGGATGACGTCGGTTCGAATCGTACTTCCTGGTTCGTGAAACGTAGGCTGGATGCGTACCGACGTCACGTCGGCTCCTTTCAGGATCGGAATTGTGTTTAGTTTCTGTTCGGTCGGTGTTTTGTTCGAATCGTACGGAAATGGTGTTTCCGTATGAATCGTACTTGCATTTTCGGATGGATTTCGCACCGGGTACGAGTCGGACGGAGAAAAGGCTCCGTCCGACGGTTCGTACCCGGTTTTTACCGGATCGGAATTGGCACCCGAGTGTCAGTAATATCTAGTGAAGTCCCTCTTCGTCTGACCACACACATCACTAGTTTGGAATGCATGAAATGAAATTCTATTATGTATTTCTCGTTACAAAACCAGTGCTTAATTAGTAAAAAAAAATAAAAATAAGTGCCAGGGCCCTAGTCAGGAGGCCACTGAAGCTTGCACCACACATTACCCCTGCTATGCTGCCAATGATAGTGACAACACAACTACTAACCATCACACTCCTACAAGTGTGACAATTCTATTTCAGGCCCCCAAAGCTATAAGAATGGCTTTGGCAGCAGGTAACAGTAATTTTTAATGTATATTAAACTAATATTTAACTGTTGTCAAGGTCATCTCCAAAATAGCCAGACAGCGCTACTTTGTGTCAGAATGTCGCATGCGCCGGTGTTGACAATTAAATGCTGGTGCCGGGCACCGGAAGATACCTGCATACATTAAGCACTGTACAAAACATCATAGAACTAAGAAAACATTAAACATAGGAGAGTGCTTCCTGTGTCACCCATCCACTAATAAAGGTTGATATAGCATCTTTGATCCAAACATTGCTTATAGTCATTTCTGTGCATTTGTTCATGCAGCGCTTTAAAAAACATAAAACAGCAAAGTTGCCTTTCTTTGAATTACACAAATAACCATAGGCATGTCGCTATTTTCTCAACACGTTGAAATCTTTGACATTTCTATATTTTATGCTACAAATGGAACGACTCAAGGAAAACACGCAAGATGTCCTTGCATTTTTTCGCGTTTGTGCCGTTTACTACGTATTTACCAATCACTGTAAAAAACAAGCAGTGCCAAAGCCAATAGGTCTCGCCTTTGAGATCTAATTGGGCCTATTGGTATTGTCAATAGATTTAGCAATACTATGTAACATGGCCAAAGAGGAGGGGAAAGGGTGGTATGATGTGGCTATGTCATTTTGTAGGTGTGGGTATTTTTTTTTCCTTTTTATTTATTTCACCGTTTTGGATCTAAAAAACAGTAGTGTGAAATCACTATTTTTTTAAGCAGATAGATGGATGCAACAAGGAGGGTGTGGTGGGAAAAGCAACATGGAGAGCGGGGGTATCAACTTGGAGAGTGGGGGAAACTACATGGAGGGCGGAAGAAGCACAGAACATCTGCAACAGAGAGCAACATGGGATATGGGTTGGAGGGGAAGAGAAGCATAAGGTCCAGTTGATGGGAAGAAGCACAAGGGCAAAACAGCATCATGGGGGAGAGAATGACTGGAGTGAGAGACAGAAGCGTAGGTGGGGGTAGAAGCATACGGGGAAAACAGCTGGAAAACACATGCACTCTCAGCCCGGGTAGAACTGTTCATAACAGGCCCAACAGAATGCCACAATCAGAATGGGGGCAGGTGAGCACGGGTTGAGTTCTGGCAGCCACCCTGCTCTGAAAGCATTCCCCTAGCATGCAATCCACCAGTGTGACGTCACATAAAATATCCCCCAATTATTTGTAGTCTGTAATACTTACAAACACAGACAACAACAAAAAATAGATTTTGAAAAAGCGCACATCCTCGCAACGCAGAGATAATGATGGGATAAATAACTCATTCAACATGAAATGCGCTTTCCGTGAAGCATGTGGTGCTCTTACAATTTTCAAATTTGGAGGATCAGATTAACTAAGGCTGTGTTTTTTAAATTTAGCAGTTTAATGCGAAGCATTGAAAAACTGTTGTATTCCCCTAACAATTTCCAAAAGGTAGTTTATGAGGGAAAAAAGGTAAATCCTTATGGCGGCTGCAACAGCACCTCTCTATTGAATTTCTTCTGGCTAAACGGTCTAAAAGCTAAAGATTTGTAACCTATGTGTGCTACATAAATCAGGACAAAACTACTATGTACTTTGTAAAATAGAAAACGTGTGTGTTCATCTGAGAAATGACGTGTGTGTGTGTGTGAGTGTATGTGTTTTTTTGAAGCATTCTACGCTCTCATCTAGTGGCCGTTGTGGACTTTAGAATTGTGGAACTTAGTATTTGGGACCGAAATCCTGGTTGTTTTTGAGCTGACATGAAACGTACCGCACTGAGTGTAAAATTTTCCTTCTGCTTTTGATGCCAAAAAAAGCATGGTTTTCAATAAATTGCACAGCTTTTGTTTAAAATAAAGTTGTAACTTTGGTCTTCCGACCTCAACGCCACCTCTCTACGGTTTTTCTTTTGCTGAAGCTCCCTAGCGCGTTAAATACAAAAACTATGCATGCCACTTGAAGAATATCACATGGTCATTTATTGTTGCCAACATGTTGAATTAAATTGAAAAAGGCGTACAGTGTCCCATGGTGAACTCAATAATGAAAGTTGAAGTGTGGCAGCTGTGAAGCGAGATGATCCACGCTGATCAAATAAAGCAAAACTTGTACAGTTGTGGGAAGTACTTAAAATGCAGTCAACCAAAAAAAAAAAAAAACATGATGAAAAGAAAGACATATCCTCCGAACGCGATGATGAAATAAAATTAACCAGGCTTCCGTGAAGCGTGTGCAGCGCTTGTTCCCAATTTGAATCCCAACAAGCAGTCTGATTTCCCAAGGAGGCATTTCGAAAGAAAACCAGCAATTCTTAAAGAAAGGATGTGGCGTAACTTGGAACTGGGGAACCTGGTTCGAGTCTAGCGTTAGTTCTCCTGTGTCTACCATAGAAATGGACCAAATCAAAATGGAACAAACTCTAAGAACCTTGAAGCGATCCCGGAGCTAGGGGAGGAGTTGAGAGCCTTTGTCACAATATGCTAACAGCTCTTTTCAAGCACTCGTGCTTGTGCTGGCATCCACTTTGCAGGAGCGAGCAGCGGCGCGCGGGCCATCTGTTTTCAATTAGCGCGTGCGCTGCTGCTCGCTCCCGCAAGGTGGATGCCAGCACAAGCGCTTGAAAAAGAGCTGACCAATTTCTAAAGGTTATCTCCTAGAGCATCGCATACGTGCTGCCTAGGCAAGACCTAATGAAGGTGTTGTAACCAAAGGGACGGGGAAGGACAGCTCCTAGAACGGCAATTCCATCTCACCTCATAGCAACGGAAGCACTTTTTGATTTACCTGCCTCTTGAATAAGCTTCATACTAACACAAATCTGTTTTTGAAAAACAAAATGCCAAAAAATGGTTCAGGACCCAATATCAGAGTGAAATTTGGTGTTTCTTAAAATGGTGCCATCTTCTGCATCAGAGTTTTCCTTCAACACATCTCTGTTATTGTTGAGAGCGAGGACACTTAATAAACTGCATTCCCTAACTGCAATTAACAAGAAAAACAACACTATGAGGGAGCAGCAGGCAGCGGGAGCGGGAAGAAATAGTACCTCAATAACGTCGGGAGCGGCGGATAGGTACTGATTAAGTTTAACTGATCTGTGCTTGGTCCGTGCTCCACTGCAAGCACCAGAAGTGACGTTTCGGCTGAATTAGACAATTAGGGTTTGCTGGAAATAAGAGTGGCACTCAAACACACAAATGGTAAGCAATGGGAGTGCTCCAATCCCTTTTTGTAAGCAGTGTTTCGCAAGCGAGATGCAAGCTCAATCCTAAAAAGGTTTGTGCTTTGGTGTAAGCCCAGGTAATGGATCCAAGATCCCATTGTACTGTAAAGCAATTGTGTGCCCAGCCATGATACAGGAAGCATGAAGAGAACAGGTTGGACATATTAAGACATGGCATCATACGTCCCATAATGGTTGTAGGATCTTGCAACTACACAAAATATCTACCAGTGCAGAACCTCATAGGAGGAGCTAGTATGGTTGGTTCAGATGGTTTGTTCAGATGCAGAAAATAGAAATCGAAGGCCTTAAGGTCTGACATGCATCTTGCTAAAGAAATCGCAAAATTTTACATTAAACCCAGGCAGTCCTTATCCAGTCCTAAGAACCAAAAATAAAATAATAGGGAAGCCCTACCATGCACTGTGGGGTCCGATTCCATGTCAAAGAAGTCTTTAACCAAAGCCTGAATCTGCGTCGACATCATGCTCAACTGTTAACATGCATGATACTCCTTCATGCTAATTGATGACTTTAATAAGCAGAAATTTCTCACTGAGGCTGCCTGCCCCAGAATTTCACCCAAGTCATCTTGGAGAGAATGGTAAGACTCTGCAGTGTAATTCAATAATGCCTTTCGTATGACAAGATTAGAAGGTTATCAAAAATATCATAACCCGTGAGATAAAATCACCAAAGCTCAAAAGGCAAAAAGGCATAAGCCCTGGGAGGCTTTCGAACAAAATCTTATCAGTTCTTAGTGCATGTTGGCCCTATAATTTTCTATTTCCATGAACTCCAACATTTTAGGAAGGTACATACAGCAGAATGGAATGAGACAACAGACTGCCATCATAGAATGGGGGAAGAAAATCTGCCAGAAAAACTGTGCCTTCCACTTTCAGTCCCTTGCAACCAAATGACAACAAAAAAATACTATGTCTTTGTGACTATTTTATCTTTTATGGCTCAGCACTGCCTGATCAAATGCCCCAATCTCTCCCTTTCTGAGGTTATCTTTGCTATGCATTTTGGTTAAATTGCATATTTTCCTTTCTTCCTCCATCATTCTGTATTAACCTTTATTGCTCTTAAGTTGTACTTTGCAGCAACCCACTCTTGCAACGCTCCCGCACCTATCCTTACCCTGATGGCTCCCCACACTTTACTAAAACTTTGAGATTTTAACGTTTGGAATTTTATCCGTTTTGACACAGTAGAACACAGTCAAATGTTTTATATTGTATTGTATATCATTATATTTCCATGTTCTGAGGCACCAAAGTACGGTTAGTCTAAGTATGTTAAAAGAACATCGAACCCTGAAATGTGTTAAAGTCTTTAGGGTTGAAATCGGTAGCATGAACATCTTCTATCAAAAAATCTGCATTTACTCACTCCAACATTCTGGGACAATGTAAAAATGATTTTTCACTTTCTGGGGAAAGCCCAGAAAATCTCCACTTTGTGGGAATTATGTGGCAATTGACGTTTAATGTGGAGACCATGGCCTGTGCAGTCTAGGACTAAATGGCACTTGACTCTATCACCTTTAGTCTTTTTCACCAATATTGCTGATTTTTATTCAATGAGATCGGGTCACCTCTAGCAAACTAAACCAAAAAGTATTTTCGATCCTCCAGGTACCAGTGGTCCAGCCCGGATCTACTCCACATGCATGTGATAAGCAAGACCACCTCTCAACTATTTCAGAATATAGAGCATTATCAAGTAACAATGCCAAAACTATAACAGTCAGGAGTCAAGCAAACAAATTCGCGAAACTGGCGCAATTGTTCGGTTAGAGCATACCAAATATATCATAAACATTCTTGATCAATCAAGCATGTCTGTTACAGTTTTGAACATTTCATTCATGAATACAAGAAATAAATGCATGACTAGAGATGGAGCATAATCTGTATAATGAAGAAAAAGATAGTGCCTTTTCAAAGAAAACTTTCATTAAGTGTTGAAGATAAACAAATCTAAGCTCTCCTCAGCACATATGACCATTTAACCAGTCACCAAATTGAACTCATTTAGGGAGGTTCCGTTTTATCTATTCCGTCAAGCGTGGAGAAAGTAAGATGTAGGATGAACAATAAAAATATACGTTACTAGTTTAACACCGGACTGGAAAACAAGTCAATCTCAGTTACCACTTATTGATTTGTTAATAGCTGTAGCTTTTCAGCAAATATCAAAAAACTGGAAAGATTCCTCTAAATTGTCCTATTTAGCTTGGTGGTATGCTGTATGTCACAATCATCGCCTTGATACAGCACTCGTTCATCCTATCTCTCTTGCTACTAAACGTTCTCACCTTTGGGGCCCACTCACACAATTTCTAGACGATACCGTGAAGAAAACTCCTTTACCTGCTCCCTCACAACAAGAAGTGACCAAGCCTCCGTGACCTCCTATTGTTTATTTATAATTATGTTTAATTTATCATTTTCTATTATATATATCTATATATATATATATATATATATATTTTAATTTTAATTGTGTATTTTTGACATGTACTGTTATTTACGATTTCTGTGAACCTTTGCTTGTATTCATATCATCTTCTATATTATCCTTTTACTATTTTAATGGATATTATATATCGTTATTCTTTATTACACCTTCATGTATTTATATATTAACAAATAACTGCATATATGAAGTATTGTTTTTATGATCATAATAATCTCTCCAATAAACCTTTTCTTGAACTTAAAAAAAAAAAATATACGTTACAATTAAGTGTAGAGATACCAAACTCAAACAATTGAAAACCACTAAATTAGTTAATGTTAACTTAATATTGTCAGCTAGACATTTTAAGCAATGGTAAGCATATCAAGAACATGCTTGTTATCCCTCAAAGGGATGCGCAACAACCACAAATTACTCTTACCTTTCAAGGCTCCAGATTCGTAAAGGTGATATATGATCACAACAAGCTGTCCCCGTCACAAACGAACTGCAAATAAGCACCAAGTAAAAGTTAGACATGCATGAATAAACTCAAAAAAACACTAAATTGATTAATGGACCCCCACTCAATCATTATTGGAATCCGGGGACCCCACCTGAGCGAATATTTGAAGGCAGTGGCCAACAATTTTGATGATTTGAACCTCAAAACAATACACAAAAATACAGAAACAAGCATTCATTGAACAAATTACACAAATTATGAAATATTTTATTAAATCCACAAACAAATCTACAAAACAAAATTGGGGCTTTTCTAAATTCAACTGAGGCCACCCATCATTCATACTATATTCTGTTTGTTACATTTGCACTGCTCCCACGAATCAGGACAACAACTTAATTTTTAGACTCCAATTGCAAACTCTTTTACACTTACGAAACTTTAAAAAAAATTACATTTTACATCAACTTCTTTTATTATATAAACTTTATTAATCTGTTACTATTTTTTAAGCAGTCGTAGACCTCCTGAGTAGGAGTCAAGGACCCCCAGGTGTTCCCGCAACACAAAGAATAGATGCCTTTATTCAATAGAGGACACCTTTATGCAGCCTAGTATAAAAGCAAAATATGTGCAACATTTATAGTACTGGGTACTCTTCTTATGGCTAAATACCAAATAAACAAATAGTAACAACGCCTGCCCATCTCAATACTGACACCAAGAATGACAGAATGCCCCGTGAGGCTAGTATAGCGATCCGCCTGCGTCTCGTCCAATTTCGGTATCTGCACAGGACTTATTACACGCGACAGCGGCTATGGCGGGCGGGTCTTGTAGCCTCCCCGGACTGCCTTAGGTGTGGGCGGGAGGTGGGGTCTTTGGTGCACACGGTCTGGCACTGCCCTACGGTGCACCGGTTTTGGGGGAGAGTGTTAGGGTGCTTATCAGAAGTGTTGGGCTGGGATCTCCCTGTAGACCCCAGATTGGTGTTGCTCCATGTTATGGCAGATATTGGGGGTAATATTTATAAGCGTCACCTGCTGCTTCTGGGCCTAATGACAGCCAAGCGGGATCTGGCTCGGGCGTGGAAGGCCCCGGCGGCTCCCTCTTTCAATGTTTGGAAACGAGGTTTAGATTTCAGTATGGGCCTGGAGTTGCCGATCTTTAGGGCGCGTGGGTGTCCTCGGAAACACTTCAAGATCTGAAAGTGGTGGGCTGATTATAGGGGCATTTTCCTTGCACCGGTTCCTGCGGATGGAGACTTGGGGCCTATTTGAATGTCAAGCGTGGTGCTGAGCTCTAATTGTATAAAGATGGTTCTGGTGGTGTCTGGCGGTGGTGTGGTCCGGGGGAGGGGGTTGGGTGTTGGGGGGGGGGGGGGTTTCTTGATAGATGATGTATGAATAGCTCTCCATTTTTCCTCTATATGGCAAAAATGTCAAGAGTTGTTGCTTTTTACTATGTGGCAGATCCCCTGGGTTTACAGGGGCCTGCAGCCCTTGCCTTCTTAATCAATAAAAAGTGTTGTTAAAATAAAAATAAAAAGAATGACAGAATGCCACTCGTACATATGGTGGGTCAATAATGGCTGAAGAATAAATCAGCAGAGTCTGGCCAATATAGGATAGATCTGGCACCTTTAGACCGGGCTCTGCGTTTCAAAAATCTACGCTGCTACAATTCATTCATAATTCTGATGCGCAAAATTAGAGGACGCCATTATCCAAATGATGTGAAATCCTAGAGAAAAAAAAATATCAAAAATCTGCATGTCCCAAGGAGGCTAAACTCCTATGGGATCTAGAAAGCTTGCAGGTTCTCCCCAGTAAAATGGCTGGAGGCTTGTGGAGCACGGATATGGGGCTCAGAGGTTGGGTGTGTGGAGAGGCATCTTAAGTACTGACTTAATACAGATTCAACTAACCGCGATCCATAAATGGTAACTTGGGCTTGTCCTGTTTGTGAAAGGTTTGTATGATTTGGGCTTACAACATGTGAAACACAAACTGAACTGCAGCCTGAACACCAGAGACCAGTGTGCGGCTGTTCTACTGTCCAGTTAATAACAAAGCACAAGTGCAAACTTATAGCTCCAGAATTGTGACATTTGTACTTATGTGGAAAAGGACGCAAAATAATTTGGTCAGAATTATTAACTTACAGTTATTCATTAAATGTGGTATTAATAACATCACTTCTCAAATGAGATGAGCATTTACGAGTATATAATTGAATAACCAATAGACTCCAGGCAGACAAACTTCCCAGCTAAGATGAAACCCAGAAACACAACATATTTTTTACATCTCTAAATGAGACTCACAGGAGGCAGCAGCATGAGTTCTTGGCCTCGTGTTTCCATAAGATAAGGCAACATGTTTTTATCCTTCATGCTTGGCACAGAGCGAGGGTTTTCTCCTACTTCACCTATCCGCATTGGCGCCTTCACGATCATGACGGTTTGGGGATCTCCCCGCTGTCAGCAAGCACTGTGGAACGCCAGGCTGGGGAACTGACTAAAGGAGCTCTGGAGCACTGAAGAAAGGACGGATGTTAGGCTGATCTTCTTCTTATCCCTGCATCCTTGAGAAATTTCCTGAAGAAGACCTGGCTAGTCTTAATTCTATTCCTATCCAAAATGGATGCTTTCCCAGTGAGGTTGTCCGAGTTTCCCCCATTTCGAGACAGCAGTAGCGGTCCGTGGAGGGAGTTCCATGGGGCGGTGAGGCGGGGCGGGGAGGGGCAGGTATGGGGAAATGTAAACACCGGAATATGGATGAACTGAGGTAAGTACACATTTAAATAAATAAAACTAATTTCGTTGCGTGCGCTGCATCGCATTTTGCGATGCAGCGCGCGCAAAGGAATTCGTTTTTATTTATTTAAATGTGTACTTACCTCCGTTCATCCATATTCCGGTGTTTACATTTCCGTCCCCCGCCCCACGGAACTCCCTCCACGGACCGCTACTGCGAGACAGTGTCAACCTTTTTTCTTGTGACTTAATTTCCTACCGAGACCATATACAAGGAGGCCTTGGTCAGAGAAGGTTGCATAGCAACGCTCATGTATTCCTATTTTTTGCTTTGCTCATTGCACACTGGGATGATTTATTTTTTATCTGATTTTTGCTCCTTTTTTCTGTCGCAGGTATCCTAAGCTGGATTTTCTCACCTAGAAGATATTTATGCTGGGCTCTTTCTCTACCCTGTCCCAGAGTAGTTTTGGTGTCTTCATCAACATCTTCTTTAACATTTATAATCTTCCATCAAGAACTACCAATATTCCACAACAAGGCATAGACAGTGAATAATCTCTCAGGTGGGACTAGGCCAGTGGCCAAGGGGATCGCTTCTTCCTCGCTCTCGGTGTGCATCCCGGTGGTGCTCCTCGCCCTTCAGAGGCAGCCCTCTGGTTGCCCTCCTGCCATCCTATAGTTCCAGATTAAAAGTCTTCATTCTGAGGAATCCTGACGGTTTGCAATGGCATCATGTTCTATGCTCATTATTCATGTTTGTGCACAAAATGCTAATAAAACCAGTTGACAAAAAAAAAAAAGAACGACCATTACTGCCAAGAGGTTTTTTGCCTTCATTTGTTGCTTTTGCTTCCTGATTGTGACCATCTTCAGGAGACACCCAACACCTTTCAAATTAATATTAAGTGCAGTGAGACATCTTCGCTCGTGTGTGAGTTTCCCTTGCCTTGGGCAATCAAGGAGTGAACTAGAAAGACCTTCAATGCATCACATTTGCAGTGATTTTGTCTAAAAATTAAAGAACTGTTACGAACCTGAAAGTGTGTTAAAAAGGTTCAATGCCATACTCAGATTAGGCATTCAGGTGACAGTAACAGTGACAGTGTCAAATGTGCTTACAGGATAAGCATGATTTGATCAAAGGGAAACATTTAGACTAGGGGTAAAAACAGAGGTCAATTGGAAACATAATAAGTACCAGTGCCCAAAGTTTCTCTCTGGTGCCTGAAGCCGGCACTGACTAATGTCGGGCTTGCCATATACCACGGCTGCATATTCTAGATTTCATCTCCTGCCTCTTTCTTCCAACATCATGCACTCCCTGCTCATTTATTTCACTCTTGCAGGTTCTTTTTCATCCCTGTTCTCTCCCTTACCTAATGTTTTTCTGTCTTTCTCTTCCTTCTCCTTTTCTCCGTTTGTGCTTTTCTTGCTCTGGATCAAAGTCTGATGAGGAAAAATAAATGCTGGTTCCCAAAAATGAATGCCAGTGGGCCCCACCTGCAACTCCGACTAATACTAAGCACTGAGTATAAGACAGATCATCAAGGAGCATCCCATCGATCTTTGATAAGGACCCGTCCATTTACTTCAGCCAAGCAACAGAAAGCCCTTCCCTTCCTTAATATTGTACACCATTGCAAACAGTTGACTCCTCTCTACGGAAATAGGTGCCTATTCAGACCTGGATGGAGACACCACCTCCACTCTGGTCTATTCGCCAAGAAATTGGTGTACGAGCGCTTTATAAGAAATTTTAACATAACAACATAACATATTCGCCGCCACTAACTGCTGTGACTACCAGTGACGCTATGCATTGATATCATGCGTGGTCAGGCCTTGGCAAGAGTATACAAAGGCCAGTAAAGACTTTTATGCATATGCCTACAGGCTCTGAATGCTGGTCATTGTTTACCCAATATTTAGGATTTTCACAGGTGCGACAGTGTGGTGAGGGGTACTTTTGACATGTCAAGAATTTTTTGACATGACAACAGATGATTCATGGATGGAGGAGGCTGGGTGGTTGTGGATGCTTCTTCATCGGACAGCTCCGTACCACCTTCGGATGCAGGAATGGCAAGTCTGGCCTCGGGTGGCATACCCCAGTGGCCCTCAGATCTCCCTTTTTCAATACTCTATTTCTTCACACTATTTTGGACAGGGCTTTTTGGGTTTTGCGCATGATGGGAGGAAGAAGTGTTGCGTCTCTATTCCTATGTTGTGAATACAGCACCCATGTGGGCCTATGGCCATTTTGTAAGGGGATGCCCTTTCTTTGCTGAGCATGCTTACTCCGTTATTTCCGCTTAAACTACCTTCATTATGAGAACTGATAACTGTTGACTAGTCTCTGTGTTAAGCCTGCTAGCATCGTTTGGTTTCTTTATGTATCGTTTTGTTGCGACGTGCTGTAAACTGATTTATTGAAGGAAGCTGCCAGACATGCTACCACTTTGCATGCAGTGCTCAATTTGAGCCGGTGGTTTCCGGTGCTTGGCACGGGCACAAGACTGTCAATACCAGCACCTGTTATAGTCCACCACATGGTGGCACTGTTTGTCTACTTTCGAAATAAGCACAACAACAGCAGTTTAATAATTTAAGATAAATTAAAAATGAGTAATACCGGCCACCCAAGCAATTCTTAAAGATTTGGGTGGCCTGGAATAGTCTGAATTGTCATCTTTGTAGGAGTGTGATGGTCAGTAATTGTGTAGGCCATGTCATGGCCAGCGCTGGCAGGAGCAATGGCTGGTGCAGCTACAGTGGCCTCCTGACCAGGGCCCTGGCAATTATTATATATTTTTTTTTTTTTACAAATAAGTACTGGTTGCATGCATAACTCGCCTGCCGTATCACTGGGTCTACTGAAGCCTTCTCCAACGAAGAGGCTTCCTCTTCAAAACGATCAGATTTTGGCAAGAACATTTTGGATTTCTGAATTTTGATTTGGCTTCTAACACTTGTTAGAGGCTGATTGGTGATTACCAGCCCATTCCAAACTATGGGGCAGTAAGGATATAGTGCAGAGACGGCTACTAATTTAAGTTGCATGGCTAAAAAAAAACAATAGGTTGGTTTGTTAAACCATATAAGTAATGTTGATATGGACTTGATGCGATTAGAGTTTTGGTAGAGTGCCCTCCAAAAATCTACGTTCTTGTTACTTTTGACTTCAAATCTGTTTTTCAAGAAAATCATAGGGTTTCATATTTAAGAATATGATCAGGTGCACTTTCACATTTCACACCTAGCATAAAGAGAACACCTGTCAATGCTTGAGGACCTGCGTACCATGCAATCTCAGTCATCAAGTAGGCCATGACCCCAGGGGGAAAAGCTCTCGGAGCTTTGCTTCTGATGGGTAGAAAAGGGAAGACCTGGACAAAAATCAAAATGGCAGACGTTTCCTCTACACTGAGGAATAACACCTGCACTAAAACAAATTAAAGTTGCAACCACCCTGGTTCTAAAAGGGGTGTGTCAAAACGTATCAACAAAGCAGCCTCAAGAGTAAAAAATAAAAAACTAAACTTGTTGCCATCATCCTCGGATCAAATTGAAACAAGACAGTAAAGAAAGTAAGCAGTACAGAATTGCCTAGCAGGTGACCCCTCAGATGAAGCTCCAAACTACAAAGCAACTCTTTTTTTCAGGTTTTTTATGTAATCCATTAATAAATGGCAAAGCCAATTACTGTGGTGAGTAACATACCAGCCTCTCAAAAATAATTATAGCAGGCAATTTGCTACTTACGGTCTAAAAAAAAGAAGAAAAGGAGGGGACACGTCGGGTGAGCGGGAATCTTTATTTGGAAGGTATGCGAGAGCCCTCTTTGATTCTTGCCACAGGTTTAAATTAGCGTCAAGGTAAGTCAATAGGGAAGAGAAATGGGCGGGACCGGGGCTTTAATCCCCGGCACTTGGCATGTCTGACCTCCCAGTAAGCCTGCGGGAGGGATTAATACTCCTCTGCACTGGTCTTCCATCCCACTTGCTTATGTGACCCAGTCTGTCCGCCTGGCCCTCCGGGACGGAACAAGCCCCACTCCCCGCATTGTGTGAAATCCTTGGTACAGCTGCACGCAGAGCCCGCGCTCTTCTGGAGTCCCGAAGCAGTGGGATGCCCGGGCCTTTCCCACCACCTTCATCTTTTCTCTTCAATGCGCTGGTGCGCGCTCTTCCCTTTCCATTGATGGGAGGCGGGTGGCACTAATGCACAGTTTCCACCAGCAGGAAAAGAATGCACAACCACGTTACGCATTTCAAGCACGCTGTTAAGACACATGCAGACTACATATGGGGCTCCTAATTTCTGCTGTTAAAAATCTAGGCGCTGGAGAACCACCCAGGCCTTTCCTGGCTCAATACTCTGTAACGTGGTTTCTGAAAACTTTATAGAAGCGTGTTAAACGCAGACACTTTTCTCACCTCGCGCGGCCACATTATAAGGGCATTATATATGCTCTTTATAGAGAAAGCACATACAAGAGTTGTGTACGAACTGCAAATTGTAAAATTTAAGTTGTGTAAAAATGAAATTGTGCAACGAGGCACTTAGAAGAACCACCACGGGCCGCGCCGACCTCCAAAAATACACAAGTATCGTCAAATTGTTGCCGGCTTTCTCAAAGAGACCTTTATTAATCTGTCAAAATGTAAAACAGTCTGACTACGTGAACAGCCGCATGTAAAGTAATGAGTGCGCGGCAGCACGCGCTCCCAAAACAAAACGTTACCGTCGGCCTGGCATCAAGACAAATGAAAAGAAATTAACTTGCGTAGGAAGACCAGTCAGGAAGACGCACTAGAAGCTCTTTGGGTACAAAAAAAGCGTGTTACCGCGGTCTTTTCTTGCAAAATGTACATGTTTTCAACGAGATTCTCTCGAAAGCCCTGCATTGTGAACGAATGCGCGAGCCTATGCTGCTGGTGTCGGGGAGCCAATGGTTCTTCCGAACAATTTCAGACCATAAGACCCCCAGAGCACTCAGGCCGGCATGGGCGCTGCGCTCGCACTACGAACACTTTACTTCAGGTTATGTGGAAGGCATAGAAGAGGAAAAAAATGGTCTGCCCAGCTCCAACTGCTGCCCTGGGCTCATCCTGTTCGCGAAAAAGGTTGCCATCTGGAAAGGTTCTCACTTAGGAAAAAATATGTGCAGAAAATAATGAAATATTTGTATCCACCAGAAGACCAGACTACCTACGTAGAAAACAAACAACCCTCCCCCCATCAATGTACGAAATCCAGAAAACTGGATCGTGCCCATGCTTTGGCCCGATTCCCAAAAGGTATTGTGTGCCAAACATCATCAGTCTTTCCGATGTGGGGGTTTGGTAGGTAACAACTGACAAGTACACACATTAAACTGAAAACCGTGTGACTGGATAAGGGTCTTGAGCTTTGAATAGCCTGCACGAAGGAGACGCTAGCGGCTAACGCTGTAGCATGCTCGATGGACAGCATTACACGGAGGACCACTAACGGAAGGACCAGTTGCAACCACTCACTCGAGGTCAGTTTCCAAATCTTATTTACTTTGGCATTTTGTATCATACCTACATGACTCCTTACACTCTCACTACATTGGGCACAGTCGCTGTGAGGAGTTAACTTAGTACACCAGGAGTACTCTTGTCGAGTTAGCCTCATTACTTACAAGTGACATCAGTTCTGAATTCGGTGGGGTTCTGCATGCAACAACATAGCAAAAGGTCTTTTGTTCACGAGGAGTTAGGGGATAGGTTGATTTTTCAGCCAGGACTTCCTTGAAGAAGGTCGTCTTGAAGATTTGCTTAAGATTGGAAGGCTAGACAGAAGCCAGCCCGAGTGTTATGCCAATCAAACTAGAAAGATCCTCTAGACTAAACGCAAGGCTAGCACAAACTCCTGTCAAGAGACAGTAAGTGTCCCCGTCCGTAAAACAAGGTTACATTGGCAAGTATCATTTAGTTATAAACAATGGAAAAAGACACTTTTAGGAGAGTAAAATGTATAGAAATGAAAAAGTTTCCCATAAGCATTTTTATTTAAATAATACACCAACGCAATGCTTGAAAATGTTCTGTGTAAACATGGACACTTTCTCTAGTCCGCCACCCAAACTGCCCAGTGACAACAGATCCCTTGAATGGTAAATCCCATGCTTGTCTGCTTTTACTACAAAGATTCACCTTGTGCATCAAGTGCACTTGTACCAGGGCCCAGAGTTCCACTCAACCGCGATTATGGTATTTCACCACCAAAAAAGCAGTGAAGGGGGCATTATCCTCTATTGCACTAGGTATCCTTGCTATGCCACTGCTTCTAGGATAATGGCTGAAAGTACTGTGTTGCTGTGTTTCTGGTCCAATTCATTACTCAGCCCATGCTGTCAAAGGATGAATGCACCAGTTTACTTACTTAGGTGTGCAGGATCCTGGGGAAATGTGTTCGAAGACTTTGGGGTTGTATACATTTTGGAAGTCCTTTTTATTGGGGGTATGCTTTCTATATGCTACAGTTCAGGGGGCCTAACTGAAAGGAAGATGAGAACCAAGAACTAGTGCTAGAGAGGGAGAGGTGTATCATCGCGGCAGACACAGAATACTAGGTCTTCGTTTGGAAGAAGAGAGAAGGTAAGAGAAAAGAGATTCCGGAGGTAAAAGATGAATTAAAAGACAGGACTACGATGGGTAGATACAGGGGGGATTCCTTTCCGTTGGCTCAAATAAAATAGGAGTGAGCATCTGTACAAGTGAGGAACTTGGGCACTACTTTCTGGAACGAAAGATCCAATGATACAGTGAGACACCATTATTGATGGAATGCCTCTGAGATGACCCGACTAGCTTCAGGTGTGGGACAATAGCCAAGGCTATTTTAATTCCAAAAGTCCAACCTGAGCAAAGGGAGGGAACACAGATGAACCTCAAATGAACGGGAGACACAGAACCTGAGTGCACGTTGGGTTAGTATTCAGTCCTGATCAAAAACTTCCTGACCTCAGTGTTCGCCCCTACTCTCGGTCAGTGTTCGCCCCTACTCTCGGACTGCGCAAGAATGATCGCATCCAACAGTTTGCTGCACTGCTTAACACAGCTCACAAAAGTAAATGGAGAACCTGGGCCAAAATTGAAAGCTCAACATAAAAGCATCCCACATGGACAGCATGGGTCAGAAGCACCCACAAGTCTGCCGGCACGCTGTTAAAGAGCTGCAGTTGATTTTTAAACACTATGAATTGTTATGCCAGAAGTGACAACAACTTGCAAAAGTAGTAATTTTGTGTCTGATTAATGAAAAAAGATTTTTCCAGGCACAAGTACAACATGAATAGGTCAAACTTGAAAGGGTCAAAGTCCACACTATTCACAAAACTGTGTATGTACATTTCAAGCTCATACATGTATTCTCCAAGTCCATAGCGCTAAGGAATTCAAAAGTGATCATGCCTAAGTAAACGTCAGAGTAGAGGGGAAGCACATGCAAAAAAAAAAAAAAAAAACTGGTGCACACCCACAAATTGAAGTAAACAAAAAAAATGGTGGTTGGGATGCTTGAATTAATCTCAGCCAGCGGTAATTACTCGGGTTACATTCAGTCCATCGTTTTTTTGTGCCTACAATGCCACCTCAGATTAGACCAACAATATGCCAATCAGCCTTCCTCCTGCTACAGAAGGAACAGTTGAGCCCAGGCTGGCAAGCCAAGTTTTCTCTGAACCAAAACACAAGCGACCCAAAACCTAGTTGCAGCTCTTCAGTCGGATGCAGCTTGGCTGCAATGGCACAGTGAACACGAGGCCCATGTGCGCGCATACCTCTAGCATTTTGCCCGTCAACTAAAGTAAACAAAAAGTGATAGTTGAGATGCTGGAATTAACCTCAGCCACTGGTTTTTGCACCTACTAGTTAACAGCTTCTTCGTTATTCACAAAGCATGACTTACTGCGCACCCAAATGACATCCCCCTGAAAATGCACAAATTGTACAGAAAGTGTAGCAAAGTGCGGCATACCATGCAATCTTGTACAACACGTTTGGGAAGGGCTGGCAAGTAGGGCAAACATAGTCATATAACTGAGGATAGAAATGTGAAGTGATGTGTAGGAGCATTAAGACCCTGGCCATGGAGGCACAGACCCTCACCCTCCTGCCAGACAGTTACCAGAGTATTTAGAGAGCCCTGCCTGCACAGCTGATGGGCTACTTGGCTTTGACTTGGCTTATTAGGAATAAGTTCCAATTCTGTTTCGGAAAAGCAAAATTATGGCCTTCACACTGCAGTTTTCTCCAAGAGCCTTGGCGCCATTGTCTGTTTTCCCTGCGTGACTCTGCCATGCTCTGCTTAGCAGCTGCGACTGTGACCTGATGGTGGACGGTCGAACAGAGTCAAGGGATTCTGGTGAAGGAGGCAGCGGAGACCCCGAATCCCAATGGTTCGCTCTGATGAATGGGACAGGAGCGCTAACAACGTCTTGGTGTTGCTCCCACTTTGTTGTCATCAGAACTATCAATACAAAGAAAACCCCAATACACCATACATTTTTCAAGCGTTACAGAGGATGCGTGCCTACTCCGAGCCCCCTCAAGTGCGTGTGAGGGTGCGCCCCCACAAAGGCCAACAGAAGCCAGAGAACCAGAATCTCTGACGATGATTGAACCCTCAAACAAACAATCAAGGGTGGAATATTTCGTCCCAACCATATAGGGTCACTTGTTGTATTCATGACAAACACAAGGAGAACTTTTTTCTATTTCCTATGCTGATGGAATTTATGTTGGACACTTATTTTTGTTATATGGATACATGTAGACAATGTAAATTTCAATTCTGTGATTGGTTGCAAATTGTTTTGTTTTAATGTTTTGAACATTCATGCGAATGCACCATAATCAAAAGAAGTCTTTTGTGCATGTGCTATATGTCCACAAAAAATAATGCTCTTTGCTTCTTCATAAGGTTTGTGTCTCTAGTGTGTCTAATTCGTTATGGTTTGAAATACATGTGTCTAGTGCACTTTTAGGTTTATGTAAAGGCGTGATGATCTTGAAATAACATTCTATAAAACACAAAATGTTTTGAATGAGGAGGCTGGGAGTAATCACGCAGCCTCTGTAACTGGTGAACATTTTATGGTGTAGGGGGCTTCTCTTAGTATTGACAGTTTTGTACGGATCCCACCCCCACCCCCTTAACAGGATCACTCCCCGTTGTGTTCTATTTGGTTGTAATCTGGACACTTAAAATCCTAGCACCGCATAATTCACTCAAAGGGTGTACTATTCTATGTTAGGTGTAATACAATGAGCGCAGGACTGAATTTGATGTGAACACCACAGGTTTACACACGTAATGTAGGCACTCCCTCCCTATTAAATCCACATTTATAACTGTATACACCAAATACTTTCGTAAATTCACACAATATGCAATGTAATATCTGTAACCTTGCACTACAAGAAAAGTGGGCACGTACAATTTGCAAATAACTGCATTTATGAACAATAAATGCCTTAGTGAGTGAACATACTAAACAATCTGTAAATAAAGAGATGATTGCTCTGTAGGAAATCTACATGGACCAGACTTCAATAGTGACAAACAGATCACTCAGATTAATATTTTTCTTGGTACATTCCATGGAGATTCTGTTTGGCTTTTTTTTTCTATGATGTGTTTCAAGTAATATTTTCCAATAGTGTCTGTGTTTCTGATGCCACTGTTTGCTTGGAATGGGGACTGGTAAAGAGGATTGACCTTGGAATGACTGGCTATAAGAACACATTTCTCAGTAGCAATTTCCCAAATATCCAGAGACTCGTCTTTGACAGGGCCAAATGGGAGAAACATGCTTTGCTTTAAGTCATAAATATATACTCCTATGTTAAGAAAGCTGATCTATTATCCTTGAAAAAGGTTACATTCCATACTGTTGTAAGACCAAATCTGAACTTGATGAACCAGTATCCCTGCGTGGCTTCGAGATCTGGATTCCTTGCGATGACAGGCCTAGGAGAAGCCATAGTGAAGCTGAGAAATCTTTCTTAAACCAATTAGAGCGCATGTCTTTCCTTAATCTGCTCAGCCTCCCTGTGCAGCACGTGTTCGAGTAAATGAATTAAGGACTAAAAAAAAAAATAAACTAGAGGAAGAGAAAACTAAAAGAGATCGGGAAATGAACTGAGGGCTTTAGAAAAGGAAGTGCTATCTGGAGGCAAGGACCCCAAAGAACCTAGAGAACAGGGTGGATATCAGACCAGGGGATGAGATTCTAAAAACATGGCCAGGAGGTAAGCCAAAGGAGTCTCCGGGCAGGAGTGACAGGACCTCAATTCGGCTTGCCATCCAGGTCTGCGGTTTGTGTATTCTTTCATTCAGCGCTGACACGCTTTGGCAACGGAGGCCACCAGAGCTGTCAAGTCCTTCACCAACGTGCCCATCAAGTGCATTCAGCTCTCCGCGACCCTCACTGGCATTTTAATTACTGTTGGGTAAACGTATTTGTCCAAATGAAGGCAACTAATAGAATATGCAGGCTCTCTGACCTCTGACAGGCAGTGGTGACACAAGATACAAAAGAGGCAGGGGAAGGCTTTTTATCTGAGCCTTATTACTCTCTATTACTCCAATTAGTGATACTCCAATGCTCCTAATTGGGGGAAAAATTGCAATTAAATCAATTTTTGATGGGCTGAAAGTGGGTTACACAACCTCCCTGCCTGTGAAGCAGTGATATTATAGCAGCAAAGGTCAGAGCCTTTGTCAGCACCTGGGTGCCCTCGCTCCCCAATCCCTCACAGCTCTCATGGACAGCTACCAAGAATCATTAGAACATGTCATGTCCCATCGCTAGCGCTGCCCTTCTGGTAACCTAATCAGTGGACATCATTAATGAAAGGTGCCCTGCAGCAGGAACACAGTGCCAGGCCCACACCAAGTCCAAGCAATGCCAGCTGAAAAAGCGGCTTCAACGGCGAGACGTTGCGGGGGAGGGAGACTAAAACGTGCAAACAAAGTGCAAACTGTGGAGGATTTTTTGGCTGGATCATCGACCAAACCCATAATTTTGTGTCTGCGATGAACACAACAGTTACGTAAGTGAGGGTTGCGGAATTGTTAAATGTGTACGCTATTAATTGGCACACGACTCTCATTCCGCATGCCATGAAGCGTCCAACGAATTAGCTCTGGTCTCCCATTCAGCCAAGCTGTAGATTTTAATACTTCTTTAATTCAATAGCACACGTGATGTTTAAGAGTAGTTCTTGCCTTTAATAACCTCTCTCAGGGCTGCATTACTGGTTAATTTCAATACAATATTGTTGGCAACATCTAGGCGAAAAACAGCTTTCAGAGAATGCCATTCCCAGTTAATATCCACGAGACAAAACTTGAGCCTTCGCCAGGGTTTGCAATGTGACATTTAGCCACCCCCTCCACAACATGAGGACATGAGGGAAACACAGCACCATTTGCTTCTGTAAGACCTTCTCTAGAACTAAGCAGGAGTACGACGGTCAGTCCAAAACCTTGAGGCTCAAAGTGAGCACAGATGCGGACCCTGGAACCGGTAAAACTGCACCCAATACAATCAACATGGAAACCTGGCCCTAGTGTTGGCTGACAGAATTATTTGAATTTCACAAAAGTGCAACATATGGGTTTTCACTGCTTTTAATGCTTAGTTTGTAACAAAACAAAAAAAATATATATATATATATAATTGCAGGGGCCAAAGATTTTTAGGAGCCCGTAACTGGTACTGCCGAATGCCAGGGCTGCAAGTGTGGATTCCACCCCATGCCACTTACTTCCACTTCCCATGCAACATGTGAAACGCATTGAACGGGATTTCTACTGTAAAAGTTTACACATAATTCTCCCCTTGGAAAACAAGGCCCTCTTCAAAGTTTTGTAAAATGAGGGGGAAATGGCGTTAAAGCCTTTTTTACCTGGCGAGGTTTTATCAGTGCATAACAACAACTTTCACCCTCTAAATGGTAATTTTACAGATGTCGTTTTATTAAAATCAAGTACTTCCTTGTTTCTAACCAGAAGATTGCACGAGAGCAGATGGCGAAGGAGATTCAAGATGGAAGCCAACGGGGACCACGGGAAATACTAACTGACTGGAATATTGCTTTCCATTGATGGTCTCGGTATCACCGCACTTAACATAGCTGCTCGGTATCCGCCACCCGCCACCCGCATGAAAACGCCTCTCTGGGGAGAGGATGTGGTCCATAGGCTAGACTGCCGACTATGGTGCTGGAAACCAGGGTTCGAGCCTCGGGGTCGCGTCCACATCCTGTGATTCTGGGCAAATCACTTAATCTCCCCGTGCCTGGATGTGTAATGTAAATACGGTGCTCATGTAAAGCGCTTCAATACCTTCGCGCTATATAAATATGCAACAACAACTGTAGAAAACGTACAGGCTCAAAGGCGGCAGCCGGACAGGGCGCCTGCTCGGGTTGGTGTACTGTACACCATGTACTTTCAGTCCACATAACAACAAGTAAACACCACCCATGGGCGTGTACGCACCTTTAACTGTTTACATTGCTCAGTATTTTTGCATGCGATCTTGGGAATTAAAACGCGAGACGCAGGCACTGCAAGGTGACATTTTCTTATCACCTCTCCTTCGAGAAATCATTGATTCTAGGGGTTTAAAGCACGGGCAAAGGGTTAAGGATGGTTTCCTTCACAGTGCGCATTACAGCGGGTGTTTTTGTTCATTTTCACCACGTGCCTTTGCATCGATGGACTTGGTATTGATCCAGACACATGAATTGTTCTGCTATTGGAAACTGTACCCTGACTTCTTTGATGGGAAATGCTGCCAGGACTAAAGGTTAATTATCGCCCCTTTGTATGCCTACCTTTGCGTGCCTTATTTAGCAACCGGATGGGGATGCTTTGTACAGGAGGAATCAGTTCAGTTTACAGCTTATGGCGTTGAAAGAAACATTTAAATCGTAATTATAAAAAGGTAACATTTACAGTGCGTTTTTAAACGACTGATTCTATTCCATAATCAAGATTTTCTGTTGACAAACATGTCAATCTTTACAGGACTGAGCAATCTGTGGCCTTAGCGACTGAAACCCTTTTGGTGATTAAACACAGGCAATGACAATGACTTACACATACAAAAGCAAATGCATCCTGGGTAATTTACGAGTACTGGACTGGCCAATCAGACACTCTGGGAGTGTCAGACGGGCTGGCTTTAAGCTTTCACGTCATGCGTAAGTGGGGATTTCCTTACACATGTATAGGGATTTATATATTGCAACTTTAGCTACAAAGCACTATACAAGGTGGAAATAGTGGGCAGGGAAACAGAGAAGGTGAACGGGGTGGTGATCTATGCAGGATAAGAGGGACTGAGTGAGGGACTTTGGTGGATCTGGGTGGGGAGGGAGTCAGTTCACAGGAGCATAGTGAGAGAGGGCTTGGCATCTTGTGCTATCTTTCCTGTGTTTGTGTGTGTGAATCCGGATGAAACTGCTACAGAGAAGGCAGAAAAAAATGACCTGGCACCAGATGGCTCCTTTCCAAAAGATCCAATCGGTGATACTGAAACCCACAAAGGCTTCCAGAGGAGAAAAAGATGAAAACACACTCCCTCCAACATGAAATATGCATTGTTTGTGAGTTTACAAACAAATCAGTCTGAAATTATCCCCTGAGCTAGCCATCTTCCCAGTAAAAAAATATTGATTATAGAACTACATCGAGATGGGAGGAATATTAAACAATTCTGTAACATTACATAAAAAAATGCACATTTGCTGTACGGTCCAGCAATCACTTGAAGGTTTCTTCTAAGAATTGTGTGAAAAGGTGAGCCTTGAACTACTTACTAAGGCTGAGCGTGGGGCAAATACCCAAGATCAGGAGGTCGAGAGTTCTAGGCTGCAGTGGCTGCACCAGAGAAGTGTGTTTTTGTACTTTAGAAGTTCTGGATTTGGAAAGGGGTTGCGTGTCAAGATGAAGGGCTTTCTGCAGTGGCGGCTGGTGACATGTGAAAGTGGTAGGGCGTAAAATGTGTGGTGTAGCGCACTGTGGAGAGCGAGCAAGACCGAACAACCTAAGGTGGGTTCTCCCTACAAGAATATTTTGGAAAAAGAGTGGGCAAATGGTCCATTCTCAAGCAAATTAAAAAAAGCAAGAAGGTTAATAAAGCAATTGTGAAAGTGCAGTTATCTCCAACAGCTCACCTTTTGCACTTGTTTACATAGGCATGCAATGATTAGAACTCGGGAATCTGTGGTCCACAATCAACAATTTACTTTACCTACAATATATATTATTAGTAATTATTATTAATATTAGCCTTTATTTACCAACCAGCAATCAAACTAGGCAGTTCCACTGCAGTTCCAAAGACAAGCCTAAGCACTGAGATTGTGCAACATGAAAAGCACGCACTTAAACTCTTTCAAGTGCAGATACATCTGAAGCAAATGTTTCTGAAGCTAGGCCCTGCTGGCACACATCTCCGAGAAGCATTGGCAGCAGTGTGTATGCTTCTCAGAGGTGCGTGCCAGCATGCCCTAGCTTCAGAAACATCTATCCACAAGATAGAAATGTTTCTGAAGCTATTCTGAATCTAGTCCCTGTTTGGCACCCATCTCCAGGGACATCTTAAGGATTTTGGGACCCTGGGCCAAACGTATTTAGGGGGACCCTGTTAGGAACAGCTTTAAATATATGATCCAGTTTCAGCTGTTTCATGCCCTCTTTTACCAGGTCATTGACAGTGCACTGGCCCACTGGTCCAAATTCTAAATGTGTTTAAATCTAAAATTCATGGATAGTGGTGTGATTTCAATATTGCAACACAACAGCAGCTCACTAATATTAATGCAAAAATCTCTGTGACACCCTCCCATTTCTCATATGTTAGGTCCTGTTTTGATCTAAAAGAAACTTTTTTTATGGATGTTGCATGAAACAAACACAGTTCTTTGCAAAATGTCTATATTAGGCTCACACATCACCCACATTAAAATAAATGAAAAGGAAAACGGTATTTTAAGAAATCGGTTTAAGAATTATTAAAGGTCATCAGGGCAAGACTCTGCAGAAGGAAGCAGGCTGTATCAGGGGGCCCCTGAAAGGCTGGGACCCTCTTGTTCCCAGCTGTCTGAGGACTGCTCTTAATCTGTATGCATATGTATGTCCCCCACCTATGTAGATTTATGTAATATTTGGCAACATTTGCAGTTACCAGCTGTAGGATAACGGGCACCTATTTGACACATAAAGTACCACAGCCATGAGAATTAAATAAAATAAGCAAACACCACACACCGATAGCTGCTCGTGTAAAAACCTGAGCAGTAACAATTATACTGTAATAAATAAAGATGGGGAAAGTGTACAAACATCCTTTGACTTTGTCTGCTGCTGTAGTGTTTTCTGCTCCCTTTCATGCCAAGTTCCATTCTCGCTAACCTTTTGCTTCCAATTCCCATCCATGTGCACAACACCAACACACGAACCCAAAAGGTACTCTAAAAGTGAGTTGTTCCTTCTCATTTTACTCGGCAATTTTGCGGTCCTGGTTTTCTGTTCCTAGTACTTACATGTTGAAAAATTAGGCTTTTTATTTAAAAATGTCATTGCTTTGTTCCCGGAGCGACAGCCTTTTTACCTATGGCCCAGGCCTACATGGGTAAGAGTTGCCCCTTGGCCCATCAAGGTTTTGTCGGGCAGAGTGCTACTACGTTTTGCCAGAAAAAACCTTGCTGGGAGAAAAAGACATTTATTTGCCTAAATTTTGTTTTAGGAACCAGCAGCGAGGACGCCAATAAATAAAGTATGCGCGTACAGTGTACAAGTTGAAACTATGCAGGCTCAAGACATAGCATTTCAGGTCTGCCCGGTCCTTTCAACCAGGCCCTTTGCTTCATGCAGTTGGTATGTGCATGACAAGGAAAGGACACAATAATCTTGTGTTGTGTTGGCTTCTGGAAAAAAATGCGAGTGTCTTACCCTGCCTTTGAATATTAATTCCAGAGTCTGCAGTTATTATTCAAAGGCAGGGTAAGACTCACTGCCAAAACCCAAAGCAATGCGGTGCACGGCATATCACAAATTGAAATAAACACGCAGTCATATTACTCACAAGTCTCAGTCTGAATCCTTATCCTGGGACCTGTGTGCGTCTGCGGCAGGCTCTCATCAGAAAGAGTAGGAGGACACACATTGCCAATGCCAACTTAATGAAGTTGTGCGCCAGGCCTCGAATCGGCTCAGGGGGCTACCACGACGATGAGGTCAGGCCGGCAGCTGAGAGCTCTCCTCTCGACTCTCTCTCTCCATGGTCCCCTGTGTGTAATGGCGTAAGCCTATGCCCAAAGAGCGGGAAGGGGGAGAGAGAGGCTGAGAACTAGGGCATATTGACCAATCCAATGAAGCTGTGCAGTGATTTGTGAATATGCTCCCCACGCTCCGGGCATGGACATGCCCAGTCGCGGCTCACGCTCCAATACTCGCGGGGGGAGGGAGGGAGGGAGGGGGGGGTGTTGGGGGTCGCGCACGGCGCGGGGAAATTAATAAAATAAAGCACCCTTAGAAAAGTGCTCTCACCCCAGCCGGGCAACAATCCGCTGTGACTGCACTGCAGTATATACTTTGCGCCAGACGCCAGTGCTGGTTTCCCTCCTGAACAGCCAACGTGAAACCTGCTGCGCGCTGATTCTCCCGGAAATTAAAACGGAGCTGCGTAGACGACAAACTCTTCCACAGCCCACTCCCCGAGCTTTTAACATCCAATCAGCATGAAGGGAGTGCTTCTGTTGTTGCCACCCACTTCACTTTGTCCATGTAGGCCAGCCCTGCCCCTTACCATTTATTTCAATGGGGCTCTGCTGAAAACGCCTGGGCTTCAGCATAAGCGCCCCATTGAAAACTAAACCATTGCTGCTTCCTCCGGCCACTCCCATCATCCTGACATCACTCTCCTCGTGTGTATCTCGAGGGCGAGCAACAGCCCTCGCCCTGGCCACCAGCACTGCACATGCGCTGGAGCCGGACTCCTCTCTGACCTCACTCCTTCCTTCAAAAAAAATAAATAGAATTTTTATTGGAATTGGAATTAAATTAGCAGGAAGCACGAAGCAGTGAGCGCTTAAAGCTACTCAATGCATTGTTCATCATTCTCTCTGTTCTCGGATGGTAGTAGGGCACGCCTCGCTTTCGCCCGTCGCTGAGTTTAGTGGGGCAACGCCCCTATGCACCAGCCGCCACTGGCTTTCTGATGTCTGAGAACCACCACAGACAGTGGACAGACCTGCTAGGGGTCTTTTCGAGTACGGCTCAATGTACAAGGCAGCACATTTTGAATCTAATTCTGGTTGTGATTGGAGCCAATGGAGGTTGCAAAGAATGTGAATGATGTGGTCATATGTGTTTGTAGAATGAACCATCTTGCACCTGAATTTGATACAGATACGAGTGGGGCACTGGATATGCGATGGGCCCCTGCTCATATAAACATACAAAGTTTAGACTTGAGGCAACAAAAGAATGGACCATTTTTTGAAGATGACCGGGGGTATGAGGTGACAGATTTGTTTCAGGGTGCGAAGATGGAAGTTTGCCAATTTAGCTCCTCAGTTCATGAGGGATTAATACGAGAGCCGTGCCAAAACGAAGAATTTGGAAGACAAGCTGGTGTTGGTTATAAATCCACCAGTTTAAAATAAATCCAAGAGAACTGAATTTATTCCTGAGGAATGCTGAGAGGAGGAATTCTGTTTACTGGTGATGTAGGAGAAGGAAGTTCTCTTGCACCCATGTTTGCATTCAGGATAGATAGCATCTCAGAGTGGCGCTATCCTAGCTTGCTGATGTTTCTTAGTACAGCGGAGTGCCGTCTTCAGATTGTTGCAGGGTTACACCTGAGTTCTTGAGGGTCAGGTTTATTGGCTTCATGTGCAGAATGAGTATTGTTTGTGTTACAATAGAACCCTATGGAACACAAACTATTTTGGCAGTGGTGGAGGCATGCTTTCTAATTTTCATGAATTGAGATCTGTTGGTTAGGAAGCATTTGAACCAGCTTAGGACGGTGTCACGAAAGCCCATGTGCAGCTCCAGTGTCTGAAGTAATCTTCTATGATCAACAGTGACATAGGCTGCCATTAAGCGGAGCAGCATCAGTTGACATGCCTCACCTTTGTCCAAAACATGAGATGCATCATCCAGCATCTTTAGGGTTGTCGTTTCGAAACAGAAACTTGCCCTGAATCCTGACTGATAGTTGGTCAAAGGGTATTATTTAGGGATTACACAGTTGTATTGGTTGACTTCTGTTTCTTCTGTTGATTTTCCTATCCACGGTAGGATGCTTGCTGGACCATAATTTGATGCTATAACGGGATAGAGTTTAGGCTTTTGTCATTAGAGGCATGATCTAGATGGACTTCAGTGCAGTCAGGGATATACCTTGCTCTAGGCAGATGCTGATCAGATCGCACAATGCATATTGGAACATGTGAACATCTATCTTATTTATTCTGTCAAAAGTAGTCCGTAGGTCTTAAGTCTTTTATAGAATTAGTCAATTCCTCAGTAGTAATCGCTGAAAAGGGTTTGGGAAGGGTAGTGGATGGGGGAGTTACGTTAAAGTTGATTCTTATTAATCAAAGTATTTCCATTAAATGTCTGAAGATTCCTTCACACTTTTCCTTGATGACGGTCATTAAATAATCTTTACGAGGGCTAACTGGGTGGCGTTTGGTGAAGATGTTTTTGCTCCTAGGTGCATGTAGACTTAACAGAGGAGATGACAAGATTGTCTTCTTTGCTTATTTTCCTGAGCTTAGAGAATAGTTGAACCACTCATGTTCCTGACACAACTCTTTGCTTGGGTTATAGATACACTGAACCAACCCGGACTAGGTGTTTTGTGAGAAATTCTGAGTTGCTGGGAGTCAGTTTATCAAAAACAGTTGTAATGATATTTCTCATTGTTACAGACCTCACCCTTGACCTTTGCATAGGGATCAATATGCTTGATTTTGGAAGCAATGGGCACTTGGAGGTTAGAAGGGGTGACCTTTTTCAGTGGATGAACACATTGAATAGGGTTATGGGCGAACCACTCTGTGCTGATGAGACGACTCATCCAGTACAAGGCTGAGTGTTTTGCCTTTTGTGAGAGCGAGGAAGGTGACCAATAGCTGGAGGTTATGTAGTGAGGGCCGAGTGGTAACTATTTATTTTACCCCAGCCGAATATGAAATCACCAAGAATGAGTTTATTTTGGGAGAGCTTCTGGCTTTCAATTATGAGATCAGTCTGCTGCTCAATAAACCTAGCACTGCACTTTGGGGGGTGGTAAATTGTGTATATGCATCAGGGGATGGCTGGCGAGAGTATGGAAGTTAATTTTAGACATTCAAAGGATTTGAATGTTTATGCTGATGTGAGAAGTGTGGGGTGTGTGTTGGTGGCATTCTTCAGGGGCATCTTGTGCTTGTCCTGAACGAGCACTGACTGCTTCCCATGCTGAAGCAGTGGTCAGGTAGAGACTGGGCAGGGTTACTGTCAGCAGCATCTGCCCGAGCAGTGTCTAATTAGGTTGGTGTCTCCGTTCCTGGAATTTTCCCAGATTGGGGTCTATAGACCTGATCATTTTGAACATAGAGACACTTTTAAATGTGGGTGTCTCCTGGAGTTATCGATCCAGGTGAAATCCTGCCACTCGTAATGAGGGTGTTAGTTGCAATGAGGCTCGTAAGATCATATATGTTGAAGAGAAAGTATTCTATGAAATTACCACAGTCTATTTTGGGTGACTATTTGGATGCATTAAGATGTCAGTCCCAGGGCTACTGAAAAATACAAGTCTGAAGCCACCATACAAGCAGTGCTTTATTTGAGCTGGTGGCTTCTGGTGCTCAGCTCCGGCACTTAAATATCAACACTGGCACTTATGACAGACTGCCACATGGTGGTGCGGTTTGTCTAATTTATAGATGAGCAACAAAACAGTTGTATCATAATTTAAAATACATTAAAACTAACTAATACTCGCTGGCGATATGGGTAAGGGGTGACCCCTTGATACGGGGACTTAAATGGACGGAGGATCACGAGGACAAGATCTCCCTCTATGCAGACGACATTCTGCTATATATGGCATCGCCTTCGTCGTCTATCCATCGCATACTACATATTTTTAGGATTTTTGGCAGCCACTCAGGCTACACAATCAACTGGTCTAAATCCCTTCTATTTTTATTACATGGGGGAAAACCTAGATTGACACAAAAATACGACATCCCCGTGGGGACAGACGGCTTCCGATACCTGGGAATTTATATCACCACTGATTCAGCACGGTTCTACAACACTAATTTGCAAGGTCCTCTAGCCCGGTTGCGAGCAGACGTTAAGCACTGGCGCGCCCTGCCGCTGACTCTTTTGGGGCGAGTGGTGCATTACAAGATGCTGGCCTTACCCCGTTTTTTATATGCACTACAAAACAACCCTTTCAGGGTGTCGGATTCCTATTTTGCTAATATCGAAGGCGAAGTGCGCACATTACTCTGGGATGGGAGGGCACCTAGTATCGCCGTGCAGAAACTAACAGCGGGATGGTATGATGGTGGGATCGCATTACTTGACCTTAAACTCTACTATTGGGTGTCCCAAGAGACGATAATCAATCGATGGGTATATAGACCGCAAATGGACCCGTGCCTTCGTACCGATAGGTGGCTAATGAGACAGGGAGGATATAGAAGAGCACTCTATACCAACCCTAAAAGTCTACGACTTACTGGTCCAACGGCTCGTACAGTAGAAGTTTGGCACCTTGTCACAAAAAAAACTTGGGTGGCACAAGAAAATTACACAAGTAACCCTGCTTTGGGAGTCTGAGTGGCTTGGTCGTCTGGGCATGTGCCCAGGATTCAACAAGTGGGATCTGATAGGTATTTCGGAAGTAAGAGACATGTGGGTTAAAAACGGAGTGGTGACCTTCACAACACCGCAGAAAGAATACCAGCAGGCGCAGGCCGAAACCTTTAGATACTTACAAATTAGACATGCCCTAAAAACAGCGCTCCCAGAGGGTGTTTCGATACCCGAAGCATCCCCCCTCGAAGACAGACTATTGTTGGATCCTATACCTAAGAAAGCTATTTTCCTAACATATAAAAAGCTGCTCAACAATCGACCTTACCCATTGACACGCTTAAGGCAGCAATGGGAGATAGACCTGGGTGACCTAGAGGACGATGACTGGCAAGATGCACTTGCCTCACCCCGGGAAATCGCTATTCCCATGAAACTTAGACTAATTCAACTAAAACCCTGCACCATATTTACTTATCAGCTATAGTCCTGGTAAAGATGGAGAGTGGATACACACTGCCTACGAAATTGCTCCCATGAGGGAACCTTATTTCACATGATATGGGAATATCCAATTATTCAAATATAGTGGGTAGCGGTCACATCGAAAATGGAAAGCGCGGGGGGGGGGGGGGGATCCACGCCAACCCTAAACTCTGTTTATTAAACATATGGGAAGCCACTGACCTAACACAAACTGAAAAATCTGGGGCATCTCTGGGATGGGTGCTCGCAAAACAGAACATTGCACCTAGTGAAGGGCTGGGTGGCAGACATGGACAGGGCCATGATAGAGGAAGACGTCTTCAAAAACAGGGGGTGCCCCAAAAAATGGGACCGGAAATGGGCTGCATGGAACGCTTACAGAGGTGATATCTGTCTGTTCCCAACTGTAGAGCTAGATCAGAGGGAGGCTGGGTTTGTGGATTCAATTGTTGAATGAACAAGGGGTTGGCACGTACATTCAGAATTGTTTCAGACAGTAAAAGCTACATATGGAATATTAATGCTGTAACCCACCAGTATCATGCTAATAACAAACTGGCTGTGTTCTTTGCGGTTATGTTCAATAAAAAAGTTTAAAAAAAACAACTAATACATGCCACCCAAGCCATTGTTATAGCTCTGGGGGCCTGGAAAAGTTTGAATTGTCGCACGTGTAGGTGTGTTATGGTTAGTAGTTGTGTTGGGACAGTCATTGGGAGTAATGGCAGGGGCAATGGGGGGTGCAAGCTGCAGTGACCACCTAAAAAGGGCTCTAGTGGTTATCTTGCTGCAAATAAGGCACTGCATGCAAGCATGGAATGGACTTGGTATCTGTTAGTATAACTGTGTCCCATAACAACAAAGCATATAGTCTAGAGTCCAATTAAGCTCCAGGAGACTAGAGTTTTTGGGACTGCAAGTTTGATGTGGTCAATAAGTGGTGAACCCAAGAAACATCTGCAGTTATAACAGGCCCAAATCGTCTTTGACCAGATCAGGGACTCAATATTCAAAACTAAAATCTTTTTTCGACGTTATAAAGTTGAAACAAAAAGTTTGTGAGACCTGAGCGATTTGTTTTTGGAAATTATACCAGAATCAAAAGTAATACCAAGAGTGCTGGCAGGGGGCTTCACGCTGCTTGTTCACTACGCATAAGGAATTCTGATCATATTACACCCTGTTTATCTCGTTTGCTTTGGGTGCCTATTTTTTACTGGTTTCAATTTCACCCTTTATGTATTTTTTAAATGTGTATGGCCTTACTCAACATTACCCTGTTGACTGACTCCCAACTTTACTTTCTCTTGCAGACGGTTGGTACATTTTGATGTTTCTGCTACCTTGTCCATTGTTCATTGAGTTTTTACATTTTCACGTAATTGCTTACTGATTCTTATTTGTAACAGCACCTTATGTAGAAGTGCTAAAGTAAATAAAAAAATACTGCTTTTTGAGCTGTTTGATAAAATGACAAGCGACCAGGAAAAGGTTGTTAAATAATGCAATTCTTGCAACTGGTGATAAAAGGTCCTGGGCCATGGTATGGCAGGGCATGGGAGCCTCTCCTCAGTGATGCCAAATTCCACATTAACTTTGTAAAGATGGAGGTCAGACTTGGGATGAACCAAAGCACATCCTTTGGTAGCTGGAGACCATACAATCATACGGGGCATTCAGAGCCCGAGGGAAAGAAAGCACACACCAGCAATTTCACCTCAGGGAATCCCTTGATGTCTACGGAGAAATGTTCAATCATATAGTTCCATAGCTATATCAGTACCACAGGAGAAGTAGCCAGGAACCTATCAGATTCCTAATGAACATGATCTGGAGCACTTCAAGATTCAGTCCTGCCAGATCCACTTCACTAATCTCAGAAAGGTATTCTGTGTAATACCAAAGATATATTCTAACATCTCCGCAGCTGTGGGCACACTGGATGCAGAAAACATTTTATCAATGTATGCTCTGTTTTGTAAAGCGTAATTTGCCTTATTCTTTATGGCATGCATAGGATGCCTACATTTAGGATCAGAAGCCACGGACCGAAACTTTGCTGGTATATCCAAACGAAGCTAGTCTGGGACAATCAGAAAGAAGTCTCTTCTCTCTCCTAATGTTTGTGATAAGGATGGAGCTTTTGCTGCAACTGAATAGATGAAAAGACAGGATTCTACAATGGGGCTCACATAGTGCGTTTATTGAATTAAAGACCGGCAGTAATGATGCTATATTTTAAAACCTGAAGCAACATTTAGAGTCAATCTTTATAGAAATTCGAGATGCCGGAGAAGTTATGGGCTGAACATTTGCTGGGGGGAAGAAATCAGACCTCTCTGTAAAAATGAAAAGGATGCAAGCTGATTATTCTGTTAGTTTATTGGTGGTAGCACAGTCAAGAATGATCCAACAGTTGGAGGTTAACGTATGAATTCATTCAAACTTGCATAATGATTTCAATTTCTTAACTAGTTTTATGCTTGGTCTGATTCACAAAGATGATAATCTTCCAAAATACATAAAATATATGAACATATTTCAGGGCATCGTCATCAACCCAGAGAGTATCTTATTTCTGCAACCTCTTGATTTGCTAGGGAGACTCATTTAGATGTTGACTGTAGTCAGGAAACTGCATAAGTAAAATATATTGACTGGGGGTGAGTGTCTGAAAAGTTTCAGTGCTCTGTCCATCATCTCCTTGTGTTTGCTTTGTTCCCCCTAAGTTGGCAGGTTATGCCCAGACGTGGGTCCCTTGCTCACTTTGCCACTGGATTCAAGCTAGCCTGGCTGATGTGGGGGTTACCCTGAAACCGATCCCAGGATGCTTGTTTCCGGTCCAGGGAAGACCTGACTTGGCAGTTCGGGTTGGACTGCTCCTAACAGGGTAAAGACTGATTTGCATATGGCTGGGTCTGAACTGGGGTGGCGAAGTGAGCTAAAGAACGATGATGGATTCAACCCAGATCTAATATTGACTGGGGTGAGGGTCTGAAAAGTTTCAGCAGTTCGTCTATCATCTCCTTTTGTTTGCTAAGTAAAATATTTCACAGCTGGGATATCAAGGAGTTTGAGGTATTCAGAGGCAATATTATGCTATTTAGTAGTACTGACCCAGCTTACTACATAAATGAACTCCAGGACCATCCCTTTTCACATGTCAACAGAAGTGGTGTTTACCAACTGGCCTTTGGCACCATATTAGCAGAAGAAAAACTGAAAAAAACTATGGTTTTATCCTGTGAACTTCGTTTCTGTAAGGATGGAAAGCGTATTCAATGTGCTAAATGTGACCCGGCCTTAAACTCCATACTTCACCTAACAAGACAGAAGGGATCTGGAACACACTAGAAAGATAGGCAATTAGCTTCCCTGGCAGACAACAGAAAGGAGTAGACCAGACGACCGTTCCCATGAGTGAAACTCTGTCACTAAAGAAAAGTTTGTTGAATAAACGGGGGAAATCCAGTTATGATTCGGCAATATTACCAAATGGGAGATTAAAAAACATACAAGGAAATCCTGTAAACCTAAAATACCACGTAAATTATAAAGTAGTAAAAATGGCTCTTAGGAAAATATTTCAAGACATTTGTGATGTCAGTGGAATATTATATTTAGCTGTTTTACTTGCATCAGATTATATAAGAAGTTGTTACAAATGTGTATAAAAGATTGAACTAAAGTATCAGATATCACAAATTAATAAAAAAGCGTATACTTATGTTGCCAAAAAGGTTTATGGTGATGATTGGTATTGCACCAAAAGAGACTAACCTTAAAAAAGTAATTATAGCAGAGATCCATATTATATAGAGACAAACAGACAACACAAAAATCAGTGATTGTTTCAGACCTGTTTTATTAGAGCCATTTAAGTCATAAACGTTAGCAATTTCCTTTTGGAAAAAAATCTAATGTGAAGAATAAGATTCTTAAGTTAGATCGAATATCTTAATTTTTATGCCTAAGCAACCTAGTTTAAAAATTGAAATGAGGAATTTGCAACAAATGTAGTTGTAGTGCGAACGAATGTTCGAAAAACTGCAAACCTCTGAGTAAGCTTCAAAGCTGGTAAACAAGGAGGTCTAGAAAATCCCTTAACACAAGGGTATGTTTTAAAGAGGGCTATGCTTCTTTCCAAAACTTGTGTTCTGAAGCTAAGGTACCGCCTAAGGAGGTTAAAGTAAACAGCTCGATGTAATTAGAGATAAGAAATGGATCTGACATTAATATTTGCATAATAGCGGGCTATTGCTGGCTGAGTAAAGAGCAGGGCACCAGAGATTGTGGAATGCCAGCTGTGAAAGTGGCAACGAAGAGGTTGGTCCTCACTTTGTACCAGCGCTGTGAACCAAATGCCAACGAGGCCCTGAGTGGGCTGTAAGACTCTCCTTGCCGATTTTAGGAGGAGCTGCAAGATTCCCCTTGACGATTTCAGGAGCGCAATGGCTCTAAGGGCAGTGCTGTAGCCCTTTAGGGCACCAGCACACTATGACAGAAGCCTGATGCTCACTCCCAGTACAGGCACCAGAACTGGGGCGGGACTAGTCTAAATGCTAGGCCAGGATGTGTGGTGAAGCTTACTGCTGTCCCCTGAGGCGCTTGACGTCTGCATTGAGCTGATAAGCTTCCTTCTCAGGCGTTTTCACTTTCATAAGGCTGCCCCATAAAACATTGCATGACTCTGTGGTGCAGCTGCTGCTAAGTTCTGGGAAAATGGGAGACACATAGTAACACAATATTACAATACTCCACCAACCCAAATAACAAACTCTTCTGCCTTGGGTACTAAGCATCAGGGTCAGATATTGCGTGGGGTATCTTCCCCAGTCGATCTCTTGAGGGCCATCATGAATTGCCCTTGAAACTAAGATAGACGTGTTCTAGGTGGAAATGATCCTGCTGACAGACGATTTCTCTGAAAATCAGTAGATCGAACCAAAGCGACAGAGGAAGCAGGTGAGGGCATCACCAGGAAAGTATCTGAGATGAGAGTCAACCACTATTGTCAAACTACAGGAAACTGCAAGGAGACTGTGGGCAAATGTAGAAGATGTAGAAGGGAGGTCGAAGTGTAATAATCTTGATTTCCTGGGTCTCCCAGAAAAGGTTGAGGGTGGAGACGCTAAAACCCAAAGACGTATTCAAAAAGTTCCCCATAGAATGTTCGCACACGGCTTGGGGCACTGCAGAGGGCCATTACTGCCCAATTCCTGAATAATCAGGACAGAGAATATTATGCAGAAAGCAAAAAATGCATTGCCTTTACAATATATTCAGTAAATTCTCATATTCTTCGTACAGTCATAGACTTCATAGAAAGGGGTACAATAATGGGGCAATGTTGATGGTTGTTGCAATGGGAAATACCTAGAGATGTGGCAAATATACTGCTTGTATGTACCTAGACAGTACTGTCTGCTCAGGATTAATATAATATTTATCCTCCAGTAGGCATGCAATGGTGCTTTCTTCTTCCGGTCTAGAAACCAGTAAAATGCAAAAGTCTATCACACACTGAACCTGGAGTGGGTTGTGAGGTGCATAACCAAACTGCACATGCCTAAAAAGAGAATATTCCAACTTAGTACTTTCATCAATTCTTCATTCGAATAAACGTTCACTCAATGTATTTGGAAAACAATGTACCTATATATGCCTTAGAAAACGAGTTCCATATCCTGTTGTAGTCTTATTCCAAAACTCCCCCTAGATGTTTTTGGAATAAAATTACAATTGGATGATATGACCTCTTTTGAAGTCTGCTGTTGTCTTTGATGGTGTGAGTGGCTCTTGTAAGCGACCCTATGAGGGGTGAAGTTGCGTTGCGTTGCCTTGTTATGAACTTTACAATATAGCATCTCTATTGCATTATTTTCCTGACTGGATGAGTGAGGAGTCCAGTGGGGAGAGCTTGATATCTGGCTTTTGTGGAGGAGAACCCTGGGCATCGTACTCCTTGTTGCAGAGAAAGGGCCCTTGGATCCCCTTTTTGATGTTACTTATGTTGTAGGTGGGGTAGACTGATCAGTGTTACAAAACATACCACAATCTTGCCAGCAGTGAAGATACGGGGTCTCTGATACTTCATTCCTATAAAATCTGTGAGAAGAGTCTTGCAGTAGATAGAGGATAATGCTGCAATTTATACAATGAAGACCACTTCTTGACCTTCGAGAAAGCCAAAACCTGGTTTTGAGTTTCATCAGGGAAATTTCTGATATATGCTCAAGTAGCTGTGGCTACAAGATTAATATGGGGAAATTCAATAGCAGCCATTATAATGTCAGTGTATTAACAGAGCTGCAGTCACTGAGAAACAGTGATCATGCCATTGCCACACTTTATCGGGTAGTCTGCAAAGATAGGCCAAAGAGAAATGGGAGGGCAACCTCAGAGATCTGCTATCGGACACAGAATGGCAAAGGGTATTGGGCTATGCTAAGATAGTCACCAGTAACAATAGGCTTCGATAAATGTGCTTGAAATTTCTTCATAGAATACATTTTACCCTGGTTCTCCTTACTAAAAATCTACCCAGACCATTCCAGTAGATGCCACAGGTTCTTGAATGGGGATGCAGATTGTAGGGGATGCAGATTTTTATGTCTGCCTTGACTGCACAGCTGTCTGGTAGACCTATTGTTACCAATGTTCTTAACATAAAAATGGATTTGGCTCCACTTAGAGGAGTATTACACTATCACCTCATGCTATTAACTGTTTGGTGCATCATTCCAGCTTCCAGGAATCCATGAAGTCCTACTTTACATCTGAAACGTTTACGCAGCCATCACACTGTCACATTCAGTTCTTTATCGCCTACACTCATTCTACACATAAAGCAAACCTTTTAGCATTTTTCCCCATTAATGTCAAAGCACATTAAAGCCAGACATATTGGCTTTGCCAATGCTTGTGTACATATATATCTGTGCCAGGCTTGTGGTGAGGATTTACTGGGACACAGTTGGGGTTGGGGGGATAGTTGAGGCCATTGAAAGAATATATGTTGGGACCTTACCCCAAGTCTAAGAGGGGAAAATGGGTTATAGGATAATGACACTATTGCTCTCATTAGCAAAAATGCAGATTGCCATATATTAGCACCATGATGGTGGCCCTTCCTTCGAGGGTCAAGGAATTATGAATGATGAGTGAGAACGGATGACAAGGTAACTGAAGACCTGAACAACTGGAGAGCTATTTACAGAAGATTTCTAGAAGTGTGAGTTGATGGATCACCACTCACTTCATTGTGATTGAGACGAAGGGCACACTAACATGCTTCTATACAAGCATTATGACACAACAGCCTCATGTAATGGGAACACTAGTACACATTTTTAGCTGATACAAATTATACACATATCTTTTGCAGCTGAAAGTCTATACTGTTGTTAAGAAAGCAAAAATTATTTTAAAAACCTAATCAAAGATCTGGTACTATCTTGGGAAGCACTGACAACTTAGGACACAAGCATAAGGAGCCAAGCAATACCTTGCAAGAATAGATCTAAGAAGGTTATATTACAGAGGTTCACATAAATACCTGAAGCCTGTTTTGAAGTATAAGTGGTTTGAATATTTTCATTTAAATTCGGTAAATGTTAAGGTCTTGCTATGAACATTCAACATTTTAAAAAAAGATTTAAAAAGAAAAGAAAACATTGAAGGGTTTTTTGATTAGGCAAACTTTCTTGCTCCAGTTACAATTAGTGCCCTATCTGACTTCTAAGTTAAAGTGATTCTTACCGATGGAATGGTGGAATCTGCAAACAAAGAAACCCAGATTGACGCAATGAACAGAGTCACTTCTGTTGACGATGCTGCGAATGGTTAATGCTAACAGTCAAAAGGCACAACTTGTCTCCTTCAACCCTTACATTTCCAGTCCCAACAACATAACCCACTAGAACCGCTGCACCACCTGACCGCAAAAAAGGCCAGCACCATCACCTGTGAGCGTATCCACAACAGAATGTTCTCCAGGACTGCATAACTATGAATGACGCAGGGAATTCCATCCCATCATACACTAACCCAATAGGCAATGTGCTGGGCAACTCCCTCAATTACAATCTGTCATGGATGGAGAATGTACTTGTTGCTCAGATATGAGTTTATCTTAAATCAATGAAAATACAAGAGGCATTTGACAAAACAGGAACATGTTGATTTAATTAAACGCTGTGGCTGGGAGAGCGTCGACAGAGTGCATCTGCTCAAAGTCTCTAGGCGTACAAAGTTTTGGCCAATTTTTTATACAGTTCATGAGGTACAATAAAGCAATTTTCTACATTCCAAAAAAGCATATCAGTCATACATCAACAAATGCAGGCATCTGATAAGTACACAGATGACTCTCAAACTTGGCAAAAGCTAGTGTGGGCCAGTATGTAAGTGTTCAGGCATCAGAAGCGTTTGATCACTATGTGTGGTGTGCCTGTTGTGTACTGATTGGTTGAGTGTTTCTATCTACATGTGGTATCTAGCTTTGTGGTATTTTGGAGAACGTAAGCCCTTGGTCAAATGTGTTTTATTGGGGCTAATTTCATCAGACCCTTTTGTGGTGCAACTAACTGTGGGATCGATTAGGGTTTTCCCTGGGTGCACGTTTTTTAGGTTAAGAGAGACCCCGCCTGTGATCTGGTATTCGATAGGCGTGGGTCGTAGGACTTGTCTAACCACGTATCTCTGACTCAGGGTTGATTGGGGAGGTCACCTTGGGTGAATCCAACAGCAATGATGTGAGTTCATTAGAACTCCTGAAAATAATATGGCAGTCACTGGTTTAATTTTTATCGACATCCTCAACAGTGTGCATACAGTTGCCATAGAATACATTGACATTCATCGCTACAGGTATTGACATGGTTAAAATTGCTTAGGTCATACCATACATCAGCACTGTTATTACTGGTAACAGTATTATCATTTGAGCGTGGACTACGACACTCATTGATACTGTTATTGCTGGTGTCGGCCCTACCGTGCGCGTACAGGTTATAACATACATTAATATTGCATTGACAGGTACTGGCATGGTCATGCGGGCACAGGTTATGGCATACGTTGAATTTGAATTTATTGGTATCGCTGTTGTCAGGTCTGCACACATCACAGGAATTATTGACATTGTATTCACATATTCCAACATACCCATGGCCCTTGGGCCTTGGGCAATTCTGGGAAAGTGCGGGTGCAGGGTAGATTGGCCCAAGTAGTGGTTTCAATCAGGTGTGGCCAAGAACATTGCAATCTTACAATTATTTGCCATAATTGTGTCCCTCTCCATCAGGAAGGTGTGTTTTAAAGACAGATCTGTAGTCTACTGTTCTGGCAACATGGTTATTGTTGAAGCAATAAACAGACAGACTGCAAAATAGTGCTAAGACTTCTGAAACATTAGATCTCAATGTGCTTCAAAGAGAACATCATGTTCCAGGTGTACTAAACAATTGTTTTTCATTGTAGGATGCAGGAATTCTAGAGGTACCATCCACGGCAACAAAAGTCATGACAAACTCCCTGGAAGACCTATAGAAGCTTAGTGTCCAGTTCTGTCAGAAATGATCAGAGCATCTGTAGCATGACACACAGTGCATGTGGGAGGGCATTTGAGGCCTATAGTTATCTTCTAAAAGTTAAAGGTATGACCAAAGTCTTTGTGTGAAAACCAATTGATGCCTATAAATGGGTAAACAATGGCCAACAAACCGGGAAGCAAAGATGACTCCAGATTGCTATCCTTCACGTCTGTGGCAACAACCTGGCATGCCTGGGGTGGAAGGAACTCAGAGAACAATCTGAAAACTATTTTTTGGTAAGGCAAGGTTTTTCCCAGAGGCATGAATTCGATGGTCTCACATGTCCGAGGTGCAATTTGGGTCCCATAATGCGTTCTAGGGCAATGAGCATATCAGTCAGGGGTCTGAAAGCTGAACCAGCAAATTAGTGCTTTTGGTAGAGTAAGGTTAAGGAATGCTCCACATAGGTTAATCTGATGACATGTTCCATCGGGATGGTGTCCACCTTTCACCTTTCAGATAAGGGCACCGACTTATCCACTATACCCTTGAGGGCATGTGCAGCCTCCCTCTTGCTTGGAGGGAGGGTGGCACAACTGTGTGATCCGGTCACCTCTGTGATGGGTTATAAACTCTCTGATTGAACAATTGGCAAAAAGATCTACTGATATTCATCGTTGCCACACACAGAAGGGTTTTCTTGGGGCATTTGAATGTCATGCTTTTCCTCCAGGAATGGGGTTGGCGAGAGCATGTTGCGGGTTGTCTTTAGGGCTTCAGCATCTGATTACTATGCAAGCGATCCTGCCAAACCAGAAGATGGAGTTGGCGAGGCTGGGGGTTGTATACAGTCGTGCCTTACACATGTCTGGTCTCCAAAAATGGCAGGGCACAGGTGATTTCACCTGTGATGAAGGTAATGGGGTCTAACTGTACAGGTTAATGCTTGGTGTCCTGGAATGATTCTAACTGGTATTTTACAACGGTGGTAAAAGTATGCTGTTGAAAATGTTTTGCAATAACAGTAGATGTTATCTTAATGTCGACAGCACTGGGGTCTTGTTGTTTTTTACAACTGGCTTGGAGGGAAGCAGTAGCCAATACTGGGCGCATCCTTCGCCTCTATAAATATTTATCAATATAAAAGCTACGTCTGTGTCAAATTCCATTATATCTACTTTTAATGGGCTTGTTAAAAATTCGCCCAAATAAAATCTTTCTGGTTAAAAACAGTCCTACTTTCCAAAATTAAATCACTTAATTTACTAGGTGAAAAATCTGTGGGAGTAAATCAAGCAGAGATGTATATTAGCATATAAACTTTGCTTTATCTGCATAGGAGAAATACTGTCCTCGGTGGAGGAACTCTTTCCTCTGCACCTCCACTTAATATGGACATGTTCTCTCGCCATTATCGTGCCAGAAAGGCACTTCCTGCTTTTAACTACGGATTTAATTGCTGTGCTTTGTGCGGAAACTACCGGCAAGATATGAATACATATCCACAACCCTTCCAGACTGCGGGTATTCATTCATTTCGCTTAGCACGGCCACAGTAATGGGAAGAGTCCCTGTGTGTAGACGCAAAGGCGGGAAGGTGAAGGGGAGAGGGAAGCCAAAAGGTGAGTCAAGCAGGAAGTGATGAGCAGAGACGACGGAAGCACCACGAGTCCCGGCCCCACAGCCATGCGTGAGTGCAGTCAAGCACACGGCGAGGCGGCCGGTTCGGCCGTCACAGGTGTAAACGCTGCAGTTTATTCCGCCTCATTTCTCTGCCCTTTCCTTCACAGGTTCTCCCTCCGAGCCTGGCAAGGGTTTGGAGGCCACACAATGAGAAGGATAGATAATCATTTCCATTCACCGAGGGGTGTGTAACCCCCTCAATAAAAAAACACAGTTTCTAATAAGCAGGCGCTCTTCAAAGCTAAAATGATTTTTTTAATTGCCCGGTGAGCGCAGCATCAATCTGGTTACAGTTTTCTTTTTACTCGGTCTTCCCTCTCCGCCCCCAACTCTAATTGGTGTATTGAAGTTTAACAGTGCTTTCACCTGAAGAAGCTGGTAATTAGCCGGCCCCTTGTGACTCTGGGCTCCTACCTGCAGTTTTACACTTGGGGTGGGGCGGTCCCAATAGGAGGGCTTTGTTCCATCTAAACGCAGTACCTACACAAATGTCCCCCAGCAGGAGGAATGGGATTGTCTGAAAGTAGTAATTTTCAGACACTGCAATTAGCCGGTTCTTTCATGGACTGTAAAAGCCGAGATCTTCGGGGGAAGAGTCGAACATGTGCGAACAGGGGCCCGGGCATTTGTTTCACAGCTTAACTCTTTCAAGGGCTTCTTATGGCACTCATGGGAGACGTCGCGCATGCGCGAACGTCCTCGAGTCTCAGCGCTGTACAGATACGAGTTATAAAATAGGGACACAAGTCCTGCCACACACATATACACACACTCACTCAGCAGCCTTCTTACATTTCAACGTGCCCTATGCACAGGGCTTTAAGTGGAATGAAAAAACTAAGGGGTCTCTCAAAGGGGCGTGGCCGATGTAATTAAGGTCGTGGCTTAAATCTACACAAGCTACAAATCTGTGCTTAGCATGGTGTGCCGCCCAACTGGTATTTTGCTGCTTCTGTCATTGCCATACAGATATATAATACTGATGCAACGAGTAACATTAATTATACAACAAGCCAGGGCTATTGGCTTTGTCAATGGCTGTTGTTTGTGTAAGATAAATCAGCAATATATGGCTTCGTTGTTTAGAATATTGAAAATGCTTCAGTTCTGTAATTATGAGACTGTGAAAGAACTATAGCGAGACTCTTTGAAGTTACCTCAAAAGCAGTACAGGGTGGTACTGCGGCAGAGGTAAGATGTTTTTCTTCACCCTGAGGGCAAAAATAGAGAGCCTGATAGAGACCTGGTTTGGCACCTGATTTATAGAACTGCCGGTGCTGAGTTATGGCAAGACACGGCCCACTTAAAGCCCTGCCTATGCAGATGTCTCGAGAACAGGTACAAAGGAGATGGTCACATATGTGTGCTGGAGCTCATTCATAGCTCCAATATGCAACCGTTCATCATGGTAAACACGTGTTATCTTCGCTGCAGGACATATTTATTGGCATGTTGTGAAAGGACATGCATTTCATCGTGAACAACCCTGGCATGGGAGGAGGAGAAAAGATAGGTGCAAAGGATAGGAGGATGGCAACAGTGTTGCAGAGGTGAAAGAGAGACTCAATATAGTTATAATTAATAATCATCATTGTAATCCAATTCTACACAGCACAGGCATCTGTAGGTTGCTCATTGTACGCGGATCAAAGATCCTATATTTTGCCGTTGATGAACAGAAATTGAGAGGGCCTTTGAGCGCAACATGGAAGGGGGCCGGCAAGTGGAAGCACAAGGGTGACAGGCCGCAACAATGAGTACAGGGGAAGAGAAGTACACGAAGAAGACAGCTGGACAACACTTGTACTCTCATTGGGTGCTAAACCCAAAAGAAAAAAGTTGAGCTTGAAAAGCAAGCAGTGGAAGCATAGAAGACAGTCAATCAAAAGAGATGGTAAAGAAGATGTGTTCCAGGGGAGGACAAACGCAAGATAGACACGTTGGGACATGAATAAGAAGCAGGTAAACGAGAGGGACAGGAAAGCCAACCAGTGGTAAGTAATGGGCAGACTCCAATCCTCAGTAGGCCCACAATGTCTCGCAATAGACAGACAAAAGTGGCGTGAAGCAGAGTCAATGGGAAATTCCAGAGCTAAAAGTAGGAGAGGGAAGGAAAAGATAAGTATGGGGCAAAGAATCAGAGTGGGGATAGAAGAGATAGAATTGAGGGAGGATACAAGCAATAGGATGGGACAGGTGCAAGCAAAAAAGAGAAAGAAGAGAGATAGAGGCAGGAAATACACTTATAGAGCTTGATATTACTTGCGAGAACGCAGAAAAGCAGAATGAACAAAGGAGGAAGTGAACAATGTGATGGATGAAAAATATAGAAAAAACTGTATGACAGGAACAAAAGGGAAGAAACAATAAGGGTTCGGTAAAAAGTCAACTATGAGAAATAGCAGAGAATTAAAGGGAGAGGTCACATGGGAAAACATGTAGCCAGCTAGGGAGAGATCTGACAGTGAAGAAAGGAAAAATTATGATTTCTTAATAAACCTCCAAAGAAGTAAAAACCCACAAAACAATTTTGTAAACTGTGAACAACAAACTACCTGGTAACATCATTCACGCAGTAGGACACGAAGAAATGCACACTTCCAAAATAAATTGGAAGAGCCCAGAAACAGTTCAACTGAACTTGCTATCAAAGAAAAAGTAAAGCATGCACTCCCCGGGAAATAGAGAAAAAGAACAAACTGAAATGCTGCACGCCTGTAATCAACAACAACAGTACTGAAGACTAATGTACTCAGCATGAAGAATCTCAAAGACACCCGTTGAGGAAGAATAGAGTTCGAAGTCAAAACAGGAACTGAATGCAAAAGGATGACACAGGCCGACCTGGAAAGCACAACAAGATTGGAAACTTTACTGCAATGCCTATGAACATACAGAGCTGTTGGGTACATTTGTAAACCCACACATCATGCCAACTAGCCATTGCAGAATTGGATTTAACCTTGAGAGAACAGAGCATGGTAGAAGGTCTCAACAAAGAAGGACATCTGTAAATTATTACTACGGCATGACATAGTCCAGGAAAGAAGTGGCAAGGAGAGATCTATGTATTCAAGGCTATATGGTGGTTGTAACTAGAAGAAATCTCTGAAAACTCTACAGTCAAGAGGCTTGAGAGGAGAAACTGTGAGCACCCCTAATCAACTTGCAGAATGCAAGATCAGGAAGCTAAACCAGAAGAAGAGTACAGGGTCTCAAAATGACAGGAGAGGTGTTAGACAAGGACAAATCAATATAAAAGACGCCATACAAAGGAGAAAAATACAACCTGAAACAAGTCACTTCTATGTTGTAGAAAATGGAGACTTTATAAACTCTAATGATGGTTTTCAATGACACCCTCTTTAAATGCAACTAAATTCCACTTCAGTCCCTACTTTGAAAGCTAGGAAATAAAATTTCAAAGTTAAATATTTTTACTACAAATTCATACCCGACTGTCTAGCACTTAAAAGCCTATACAGAAAAGTGAGACTGAATAGCGGCAACACTTAACATAGATGTATTGCAGCGATTTATCATAATAGTCTGACTATTAGATATGCATATCAAAACTACTTTAATCTCCATATGCCTCCCTGTGAGTGGTATGAAAAATAATTGGATACCAAAGAAATTAGAAGGAACAGCATTCAATAGGTGTAATTCCTAAGGTACTCCATTTAAAATCGAGAACAGCTCACACAGTGGACACAAATGTATGTACAACATAGTAAACTGCTGAGAACGGAGAGCAGTCAAATAATTATTTGTGGGCCTGAAGCTAATCCAATCCATTGTGCTCTACAGCTGCTTTGGGATGTTCTTCTGAAGTGTTCCCGTTGCCATTGTGCAAGGGAGAAAGTATCAGTCTTCGTAGGGCCCTGTCATCCATTAGCAGGGAGTGGTGGTCCATATGACATTTGGGAAGGGGCAGAACGGTTCTAAGAAAAGGCCTGTTTTCAGGTTTATTTTCAATTATGAGAAATGTGGTTGGTTTTCCAGGTCCGGACTTAGCTGGTTCCAAATACAGCCACCTAGGGTTAGTTCATCCTGTGTGTTTTTTTTTAGGCTTGCAGGATAGTGTTGAGTTTTTTTAGGTACTTTGTCCTCAAGCACCTCACCTCCTGTGATTTGAAAATCCTGGAGAGACTGCTGAAAGTTATTCTCTGGGCCACTGGGAGCCAGTGAAGTCCTTTGAGAGCTTGACTGATGTGATCGCACCTCTTCTGATTGAGGCACAGCCTAGCTGCTTGGTTTTTTATGCTTTGTAGTTTGAGAATGTCCTGGTTTGCTTGCCAGGAAATGGATACATTGAAACTGTGGACAGAGATGTCAATAAGTCACATTTAGGATTTGATTCACCGACACCCACACTGAATCTTCCACAGCACCTTCAGGAGCAGACAAATGATAAAAAGAATACTATGCCTCGTCTGCTACCCCCTGCGTCCTAAAAAAATGGAATAAAGGGGCATGTCCTGTGGGGAAGTAAACCGGTCCAGCCAGTGTATCCAAAAGTACTTGTTTCGGAGCTGGAATGAGAGAGGATGCAAGTGACGAGACGCAGAGAGGGAACAATCGACTGAAGTGACCAGTAATCCTGCTTTCACTTTGCAGCAGGCATGCTACTTTTAGGGACAACACGTGTTCTATTTTTGCTAGACTCTGCCGTCTTGTTTTGTTCATTCTAGTTATATACAGCCTTAAACATTTGCATACATGTGCAAGGACTGCTGGGCCTTTCAAGGGTGGAGTGAAGGCCTGAAGAGCCACAAAGTTAGCTTCTTCCAGTTGGGGATGGGAGAGCTTTGTTTGGGTCGTATCTCACCAGCACGGATTGGTCATCAGAGGTTCCCACCACCCCTAGTGACAGGTATCTACTGTTCATATTAACAGAATCAGAGGGGAAATGTCATTGTTGAATGATAGTGAGTATTTTCCAGTCACTAAGTCACCAACAACAGGATTTCCTTAGGCACGGTTACTGATTCATAATTGACTGGTCGCCAATAAATCAACAAATGATAGAGCAGTGACTTCAAATTTAAGGCACAATCAGGACAGCACTGTGGAGGGATTTCCTTCAACTGAATATGGCTGTGATGAACATCAGACACTAAACCAGATACATATTTCTTGTGGACAATAACTCTGTAGCCCTGGAAACACACAAGACTCTTTGAATATTTGCCTAAGCCTTTTAAAAGAAAAGGCACTATTCAAGCAATGATCTACTCCTGGAAATATGTGCCCATCTCATGTGCAATAAAGCAATTAAAGGCTCACTACCTGTGCAAATGCCACTGGGGAAGATTAGGAGATCTTGTCCCATTGGGAAATGTAGGAACCATTGGATACCTGGTGTAGTAGAATATACATCTTTGGATCTCAAGACTCGATTATACCAGGAAGTCTCGTAGCTGAGTTGAATCAATTTCATGTAGATCATTTTGCATAAACGTATTGACCTCTTTCAGATTTATAACCGGTTTGATCTCTCCAGAAAGCTGTCTGGCGAAATACAGAATGTAGTACATGAAGTACCTTTGGTGGGCCTTTGGGAATGGACTAATGACTCCTTTCTGCAGTAATGTTCCTATACATTCCATCAAGCCTGATGTTTCTTTGGGCACCTTGGAACTGGGGTTGAAACAAAGTGTAGTTTCCGGAGGATGAGCAATGAGCTCAGACATACACCTTTCCGTCACTAATTAGACCAAAAAAGTGTGAAGGTTGGTGTGTCACTGTCATTGAAAGAAGTGAATCAGGCCATCTACTGGAGGTTCCTGACTGGTTGGTGTGACCTTGAGATATATTTGGGGCTGTTGTGAAGTGCCAAATGTGGCCAGAAATTGACTGCAAACCTATCAACCAAACTTCAGGCCAACCGGATAACAGCTTTCGCTGTATAAGAGGAGTACCACCATGGCACTTGGAAGAGAAGACAGTGGCCTGGAGAGAGAGGACAGAACAACAGGAGCAGCTTCTTCTCCACTTATATCTGTTTGATAATGACATTGAGTTAGTCGAAAACAATTAGGGGCTAAAAGTGTCAGTGACCAGAGTCCTCTGGCACATTTCCAGTTTCCATTGATGCAACCACATATGTTGCATGGCTGCAATTGCTGCTCCTTAAGCTTTGGCTGTAGACCAAAATCTATCGCAATTGACTTCTGAAAGCAACCACACCATCAATTCTATTGTAGTAAATCATGACCACGCCACGTTCACCTTCCTACATGGCATCAAGCAGCGCATGGACATCTTAAGTAGGGTCTGGACAGTATCAACCATAGAGGAACTAGCTCGTAGTGAAAAATAAATTCCTGCAGAAAATATTTTTAATGATCTGCCCACTTTGTGGTCAACTCGATCTGACGGAGAAGTGTCTTCCAAAGCCAGGGATGAAGGACTTGCCATGCTTGTTAAAGAGCACTCAACTTGAATATTGTGGGAAGCCTGGCAAAAAACGTTCAATCAGACAGCACCTTGAGGAGAATCTAAGAAGCAGGTTCTCTCTAACTGCATTCTCTTATGAAGAATGTTGCAGGGGCCAAAGGGACATTTTGGCTAAAGAGAACATCTTCCTCCACTATTAGCCTCTAATGCCTAAACCCCAATCATTCATGGATGTCCTCATTCCCTCTGGCAACTGAGGGCTCAGCACATATTTCAATGTTGGTATTAGATAAGAATAGTTTTAAGAGCTTCATATTCATTTGAGTGCAGACCTTTGAAGGGGGAGGTCCCAGTCACATCACTGCTTTATTAATTAGAACTTACAGTTTGGCAAGAGAGATGGTGGAGCTCATGATGAATTCTTCTAAAAGGGAAGGGCCATGTCTTCATGGATATCATGATGAGGGTACTTGCCTGCCAACTTTGTTTCCCCCCCATTTTCCCAGCTGCAGGTTAGTACGACACTGTGAATAAGGAACGAATGTGCAACACCACTACAGTTGATATTTTGTTTTCAACTGATTGACCAGATATGGTCACAAACATGCTCCTTTGACAGTCACCATTATGGGGCCAGGTACCTGAGAGAGTTTACCACATACCTTGCTGGTGAATTAACCACCTCATCTATTATGAAATCTTAGAGGGAGAAGTGCTTGAAATTCAGAGCTTACACATTGTAGTGATGGGTTGCTCTCGACGTATGATTCCACCACTTTGTCTGCCCCAACACCAGATATAGAACAAAGTGGAGGTGGAAAGGGTAGTCATTCTGCATATATACGATGTTTTTTGACAGGTTAGCAAAACAAGAAAAAGTTTGTTTTAGGGCAGGAAAAGGGCTTCTACTGTGTATACCAGTAAATCGGGGTTTTAGACTAGAAATATCATCTGATGTATAAATCATGTTCTAAATAGCTTTTTTCAAAAATACTTTCTCATTGGAGGTAGATTATTAACTCCAATGGTGTGATGTTGTTGTAGCCGATATTTAGAAAACCTTATTTATGCCAGACAATATTCTGGCAACGATACTATGATCAAGGACCACTGTGTCTCAGTAGTCCAAGACAGACAAACAGCAAACTAAAGGGGCATAGCAAAGCGTTATCATCGCATAAGAAATGAAAGAGACAAAAGTAAGCCCCATAGTACAGAATCGCTATGTAGTCTTTCTTTTGAAAGAAGCATATTGCCTATCTGTGTACTGAGGCTGAACCACTTAAATTAAGGACTATGACAAGGAAGACAAAGAGGAAATGATCTGAGTAGGAATTTTTTTTAAATGCAGGTATGTTTCAGTGTATCAAGAATTCTAAAAAATTATCCTATCTTATGTTAACGAAACTTTAGAAGTAGTAATAGTATTACATTGGGTAAGAATAACAATGGATATAAGACCTTAACAATTAACTATCCAAGTACTACATTGGAGTCAATTTGGTGAACTTCAATCATGAACAACACAGCCATTAAAAATATACAAATCCATGGCATAAATTTACTGACAAATATCTTATTTAATATCCCTGTAACTTTTTGCTGGTAACCTGCTAATCTTTATGTATGTGTCTCCATTTGAAATTTGTCCCTCCTCCAAAGTTGTTTATCTTTTTGATACAAGTTCTTACAGCCTTAAAAATGAGCATGTCTTGCAAGTCTTTCTGATGCTGTGCTGGCTGGAAATGGACGGATGAACAGCAGAGGACCAGGCCTCTGCGGGACGTCAACCTAGGGTTCGGGTTCGTGTTCCTGTGCCCGTGTTTCGCTGAAGAGGAGTCTGATGGCTGCTGCAGGCTAGATGACTTGTTTCGATCGGAGGCAGCATGGCACTGGAGTGAGCCACAGCTTGAGAGAGAGCTGCAGTTTTAAGTTGACAGAAGACAACTAGTCTTAGTGGGCCTCAATCACCTTACCCTTTAGAATACGCATATACTGTGTGTACCTGACCACACCAAACAAGAGGTGGCGATGGACTGCCATTAGCACACTTTGTACTCATTTAACAATTATAATTTACCAAGGAATTATGAGAGGTAGCATCAAGGGAAAATCATTTTTGTGCTATGGGTTCTTGCATTCAGGAAAATGGAGACTGGCATCTTGCTGAGTTACAATTTTACTTAAAAGATTGTCGGTTTTACAAACTTTAGATTTGAACAAAAGGGGCATTTACCTGCGCTAAGAGTACTTTGAAACCAAGCAGGCTAAAAATACAACAGAATAAATAAAGATCTGTCCAAAACTTTTATGTAAAAAAAGACCTCCTCAACACTAACTGCAGCAATCTTTAAATAGAACAAGTTGGGAGAAGGAGGTAAACTAAGATATTTCAGTGCCAGACCCGGAAACTAATTTTCATAAAGTCATTTAGAAGCTGTAACAGCTCTAAACATTAGCCCACAAAATACAACAGAAAGTAGATATATCTGCTTATATTAAATGTGTCCGACTATGCTTTTTTCCGATATGAAACGATAAAGTTCACCTTGGACAAGGTACATAATCTGGATCATAAGGGCCTTGGTGAGTGTTTCAACTTTCATCCGGAACAGAAGACAGCAAACCGACGCAGTCGCCGGGCTACATTTGATCTTACACAACGCCCTCTCCTCGTAAATTGCAATGTATAACTCGGGGAGTGGGAGTTCTCGAGGCTTCAGCAAGTACAAGAGCTGCCGCTCTGCTAGGTTTCATTTGCGGCTAATTGCTTCCTCTGATCACCACGTTTCTTTCGTTCTTTCACCTTTAAGTGTTTTTTTCCTCTGATGGAAACAAGCTGCTCGGGTTTTTGACCGTGCACATAAATCTTCTGGCCCATCTGTCACCTTGGCATGGACCCCTCTCTTCAGAGGAAATGGGCTTTCTAGCATCATTAGCAGCCCAGTGTAGGCCTACCAAGCATGGCAGAGGCCAAGCCTCATTTTTAACCCAAAGGACAGAGGTGGTCAAACCAGAATAAAAAAAAGAGTGGAAATGATCGAGAATGAACTTCCATGTCCAGTCAAGAAGTGATGACAGGCCAGTTCCAAGTAAAAAAGCAGTATTCACAGGTAGAATTATACAACATTGCCTAAAGCACAGTTGAGAGTGCTTTGAGAGTGTGTTGATTATTAAGTTACAGCTTATTAAACATATGATGAATCACTTGTTACTAAAATTAATACATTTAAATACTCCATAAGAGTAGCTGACCATGTGATAACATAAACAAATTATAAGCAGGTTAAAGAAACAAAGTCAGGGGTAGGCTCTTGCCCCAACCCCATTTAGCCCAAGACTTTAAAAAATCGTAGAAATACAATAAAAGTAAAAGTACACCACTAGCTGAGGAATGTGCTATGTGAAAACAAAAATGTTAGCAACCATGGGCACTTCCTGTTATCTATTTGCTGTAACCCTACTCTTCCTTCGTGGAAGATGCACCCTGCAGAGAAATTCAACATACCAGCATAGTCCCAATCCTCACTTGTGGAACAGATTTTCAGCTATTTTAAGTGCTTTATGGAAGGCATTAACGCTGCACAAATGAACCGCAACATAACATGTCACATTTGCTAAAATAACTCCTGGCCTTTTCTTGATCAGAAGAGTAACTAAATCAAGTTCTAGTGCGCCACACGCAGTTACAGGAAATTGGGCTACTTTCGTCAAAAGGAAGCAAGAAGCACTAACTAGACCTGATGCATTGAAAAGCACTAAATCCACAGGAGATCAAGGATATCCCACCCATTAAGAGGCCTGTTGCGACCACTGTGGCTCACCGCAATATTGTCCAACTGATCAGAATAGATTTACTAAGTGGAAGTCATGTCAAAGCAATGCAAATGTTTTCTTTGACGGCGTGCTTCTTAAAACAAGCATTGAGGCTAACAAAACCGCTTGGGGTAGGCTCGTAGTGGGTTTGAAAAGTCTCGTCACTAAGCATACACTCTGATCAAACACCCAGAATACTTATTTACAAGGCAGAAAAAACACCAAGAATATAAGACATCCTTGTATGATAAAGGGAGCTTCTTTTTTATTGCGCTATATGGGAGTGACTGTTAAATGAAGCAACCACTATAAGTTACGCAATTTTTTTTGCTACATAAATACAATGTATAGATTCAAAGAAAAACCATAATCGTACCTTACATTGCACACATTCTCTTGTGTTTTTTACTCGTGTTACCAAATTTGTAAGTGGTACTAAACTCATGACCCAAGCTATACAAACATCAGGCATTTAGAACATTGTTAACCAAAATAATTTACGAATAAGGTAATTGGGTGTCCAAATCCCTAGAATAACAAAGACACACAAGGGGAGTTATGTTAAATAAACTAATTCTCCCAACATATTATTATTAAAAGGCAAATCGTGATTACTTTATCTACTCTGCCACTAGACTAGAAACTTTCATAACTAGTTGCAGGAAGAATATAATGTCTGACTCATACCAACCTGGCCTTGCTAATTAACGATAACATTGTCTTTTAAAAAGTATTGGAGAGACGGCTTGAGCCCTCATGGTGGAAGACATGCTCTGGCAGGCTAGCCGGCTCGCGCTGAGCAGATGTCCCTCAGCACTCATCTGCTGACTTTTTTCTTGTTGCAGTTTTATATAGCGCGAACTCGATCCGGAGGTACAAGAGCGCTTTACAGGAGCACCAGTTGCATACAGATGACGCATCTTGCAGTGGAGATTACGGCCCTCCAGGAAGGTCCATCCATTGGAATCGGAGCCCCACCTCTATGGGAGTGATATTGGTGGTGCTGGAGAGTGGGGCCACAGGTAACTGAAGACAAGATGGCTGCAGCATGACATCATGAATCACAGCAAGGGACCAAGAAGAGCGCTAGAGAGCGGAGAAGAGAGCGGGGAGAAAGGCGAGTGGTGGAAATCACCTTTGTGTCTCAGTGTCATTGGCATTGGTTATGATGAGTAGGAGTAGCCGTTCCTCACAATTACAGGAGCAGAGGAGGCCTAGAAAGGCAGGAGGTGTCTCGAGATCGGGCCGCATAACCCGTGACAGGCCATTCGGAGATCGCTGTCAACCCCAGAGAAGCGGGCAACACAATCTGGCGCAGGTGAGATACTGAACAAAGGAAGTGAAGAGCAAGGCCTGTAGGCCTGGAATAAGCAGGGACATGACTCCACCTATGGATTGGGATAAAATATAAAGCCGCAGAAGGAGACAAGCCTGTACCACTTCAAATAGCTGCACAGGGGGCGTGGAGGACATGAGAGGCTGAGCAACAGAGATGAGCAAGTCACTGGTGGTGTGCTGATTACACCACTGACAACCAGATAGCGCACAGGCCTAAGGGGACTCTAAGAGGGTAATTCCAGAGCTAGGAAACCCAGCTGTCTAGAAGCCTATGACAACAGACTGTGCTGCAGATAGTATAACACAAGTGGGCGCATAGAGGACAAGCTGCACAAACTATTTAGAAAATGCATGAACCTAGTACCTGAACAGCAGAAACCTACTGGGGCAGCGCTTGGCCTGAGCCTTCCATCAGAGGGAGAACTAAACAAGGGACCATTTGGTCACCTTCCAGTCTTCAACAGCTCACCCAAATCCAACACCTGACAATGAAGCCCAAGATAATTTATCCTGCACTATGGGAGTGGCCAACAAAAAGAATGATGACCACTATGGCAGTGGCAATCCTAAGAAGGCCGCACTAATCATGCAGTCACCCCAGTGTGTGGGTGTACAACAGAAAGACAAAACAGAGACCCACCTCTAAGTCAGTTTCTGGTACAGGGCTGAATATGATAACATGTCGAACTCCTTGAATGTCACTATGGAGTTAAAAGAGCAGCTGTTTTGTGGTCTGAAGGAAGATACTGAAGCACTCTGGGCTGAAATTGGTTGGGAGCTCCACCAGTTTAAGGAAGATGTTCAGAACCTTGGAAAACTCCCCGGAGCATGAATTACTACAGCAAAAAATGCTGGTGCTGCTGGAGCAGAACATTATCTTGTAGGAAAATTGTGAATATGTGAAGCATCTGTTCATGTCACTGCTAGAGGAAAGTTGAAGACTTTGAAGGAGAAGGTGGCAGAATGCAGTGCTTGGTAGACGCGTGAGTATACGTTGCCAAAGGGCCTAAAATTCTGATGATGGTCCATAAATTTCAAATAAAGGAGCGCATCATGGAGGAAGCCTGGAACAGAGATGCCTTCACCTTTCAAGGTGCTCACGTGTTCATCCATCAAGACCTGTGAACTCAGACTCTCCAAAAGATAAGGGCCTTTAGACTAGTTCCGGGTGCTTTGAGAATAGACAAGATGTTGTACTAAAGAGGTGACTCTTTAACTTCATCTTTGAATAGAACAATCAGATACCAAACCAGGTCCCTAGTGACGGCAACGGTGGTACTGGGTCTGTCAGGAGAAGAGACGAAAACCTCCAGGGCTGCCGGACTGCGAAAGACTGAGGCAAGGTACGGAAAACGATCCAACCTGACCACTGCAAGTTGGCCTAGAAGATGAAAAGCAGCGTTGGATCATCCACAGACATCAAGTGGGTAGAGAGAAAAGAAGTCTTACATCCAGCGAGAATGGTGGGCCATTCACAGACCCATATAGCCACTCACACACCCACAAACACTCACACACCCATTTACAGAACCACACAACCACTAACACACCCATTCACAGATCAACATAGTCAGTGACATACCCACTCACACCCATTTACCTAGTCACAGACCCACGAAACCACTCATACATCCACACACAGACCCACAGAGCCATGCATGTGCCAAATGTATTAAATGTGTTGTTGTTTTGAATGAGTGCTTTTGGTTGGGAACGGATTAGTGGATCCATCGCTGAGCTAAAATGTGTTGCTGTTCTGTATTGATTGTGTGCTTTTGGTTTGGGATCTGCAGATACGAGTGACAAATTAAAAAAAAAATGTGTTTGGGAAAAGGGTTGCCTCTGAAAAGAGCCTTTGTGTTTATGATGTGTAGAGGATAACTTCACATAGAAAAGGATGCACTCTTTCAAGTTTTTGAGGAACACCCTGTTGCATCCTTTGCGAAATGGACTACGTCTTTGCGATATATTTTGTTCATATCGAAGCATAAGCTGTTGTGGTATATAAAGCCCATGTTGTGGTCTCAGAGGAATTCAGAAACAGTTTTATTGACATGTTTCGTAGCTTTGTCTATCTGTGGACAAAATTCGGTTGACCACTTCCATTTCTGTCTTCAGCAAATGTTGTAGAAGACCAAGGTAGTATGTGGGAAAAGTGTCATTAATATACCAAAGATATTCCTAATTATGATTTCCAGTCCTACCCCAGTATTTGTGCCTAGGTTATTGCCACCACAGTGCACAATCAAAGTCTGAATGCTGGCAATCCACAATGCTTTCAACGAAAGGCAGCATTTGATGCTACTTTAACCCTATCTGGTCACCCCAAACAATGTATGCATTATTAAACCTAGGTCACTGTAAATGCCACTCTTTCTAGCATGCTATCTGGCCCAAAAAACAAAACTATGGCCAACAATCCACACTCTAATCATTTTGAAGACAAGCAGGAACAGCAAACAGGAAAAGGCTGCATCAGAATGAGGCAGTTTTTTTAAAAAACTTTGTTTATTGGTTTCAATCATAGCCATACATACATGATTGAACGACATGTTCAAGAGTATCAACAAAACAGTTGAGCAGACATTTAATTCCATTGTTCATATTAAACATTTCCTACAGAACCCGCCTGTCTATGCATCTCCATTTCGACAACAGGCGACACACATAGATCCCCCCCGATGCTTATCCAATGTGGCCACTTCCTATCCCATTTCTTGGGACATCCCCTAGCCTTGAACACCTCAGTTTCTGCCAACATGCATCTGTCCATTTCTTTGGCCCACATAGTAACGAGTGGTGGGCATGCTCCCCCCCCCCCAACCTCTAGCCAGCTCTCGTTTCACCAGTGTGTAGCCCAGTGTGGTAAATTGCTGTTCAACTTCCGTGAGATCAGTCTCCTCCCATATGTTCAACAATCCCAGTTGTGGTGTTAATACTATGTCCTTTCCCCAAAGCTTTGCGCATGTGGTCTGAAGCTCCCTCCCAAAGGGTACGTATCTGAGGGCAAGTCCACAGAGTGTGGCAAAATGTGGCCTGCCTACCACATCCCTTAATACAACGGTCGTCAGGTCTAGCTCCAATTCTCGCCAAAACTTTCCCTGTAATGTATGATCGGTGGAGTATCCTAAGTTGGATCAGCCTGAATCTCTGTGTGATAGCCGCTTCTCGGGGGGACATGAGTGCTGCCTGCCAGTCCTCGTCATCTAAGGGGCCAATGTCATCTTGCCACCTCTCCCTGAGCTTCGAAAAGGTGTCCGGTAGATTATTACTCAACTTCTTATAAGTTAGAGATATTGCCTTCGAACTGAGGGGCCCGTCTAGTAAACGATCCTCCAATGGTGACGATTCCGGTATATCTTTGAGAGATGGAAACGCTGTCTGCATCGCATGTCTGATCTGTAGATACCTGTACATTTCTCCTTGTGCCAAATGGTATTGGTTCTGGAGATCACCAAAGGTAAGTATTGCGCCCTTCTTAACCAGGTCCTTCACTGCTGATATCCCGATGAGGTCCCATTTATCAAACCTGGGCTGGTAGCACAGCATGCCTAGCCTTTGGGTAACCCACAATGGTGTAGCTTTCGAGAGAACACCCGTCCACCCCAGCCGGGAGGTAACTATATGCCAAATTTCAAATGTATGTTGGGTAGTGCCAAAGAACTTCCTCCTATTTTTCCTATCAGTAGTGTATAGGGCCCCCAGATATCCTGAGCGGTCAGTTTGGCACCGATCATGGGCATATGCTGGATCATCCGGGGGATGATATATTCAGTGATTGATGGTCACCAATTGCGCCGCCCAGTAGTAACGTTGTATGTCAGGGAGTGCTATGCCCCCGTCGTACCAGCCTTTTGTCAATTTCCGCAGTGCGATTCTGGGGGCCCTTCCATCCCACAGCAGCGTCCGAATCTCCCCTTCAACAGCTTTAAAATACGACGAGTCTGGGACCTTGTGAGGGCAGTTTTTCAGTATATAGAGAAAACGAGGAAGGGCTAGCATTTTAAAAAGTGCCGCCCTCCCCACCAACGTCAAAGGCAGAGTCCTCCAGTGTTTCACATCCGCTCGTAACCGAGCCAAAGGGGGGCCAGGTTGGAGCTGTAAAAACAAGCCGGATCCGGAGTGACAAATATCCCCAAATAGCGAAACCCCTCTGTCGCGACTGCTACAGCGCATTCTGCCGGAAGGCGGGGAGCAGAATGAGGCAGTTTTGAAGATGAAAAGCAGCTAAATTAGAGGACAGTAAAGTCAAATATAAAAGAACAGATTTGATTGGATGGTGGCGATGTGCAGGGAAGTAAAAATAGGTAGTGACTTAAAAAAAAAAAAGTATCTGCCTCTGTGATTGGCTTTGGAAAAATAAAAACAAGTTATGTTGTTTGGTATATGCTTGGAATTGTTAAGAGTCAACCATACCTGCTGCAGCAAATTTAAAGCTAGTATGATGTTGAGAGAATGTCTTGTGAACTTTTGACCTACTGGTAGGCAGACAATTGGAAACATGATGGTTACCATGGAAACGCAGCTCAAAGAGCGTGGGAGAAGGAAACAAAAGAGACTGCAGTGTGAAACTGAAAAGCAGACTGGTGTACAAAAATTGCTCAGTAGGGAGGGTATGTCTTGTAATTGACAATAATTTACAAGACAAAATATAAATGAAAAGCATTAACAGCAGACTGTTGAAGCTTTTCAGGGTTTCCGTGTGGATCACTGGATCCAATGCGGACCACACAGAGGGTGCGTAGAGCCCCTGGGTAGATCCGCAAAATACCTACCATATTGTATTTTTTTTTACTGGAAACGTGGAAAGGGTTAAAAAATAGTGACCATTTAGAAGTGGTCTAACAAAAATGAAAGATGAAAGGAAATCAGTCATCTACTAAGTACAGGAGTATGAGTGAGAGCACATTGGGAAGGGTAGCCATTATTGGTACTTTTGTACTAAGAGTGGAAGAGGATTGCCATATTTCTGAGATGTGCAGTGGAAAACAGATATTAACAGATTTTAAAATTGAAGTTGGACAACAGCAAAGAGAATTTACAGGTATGTTAATTAGGTTGCACTATCAAAAGTATATTTTAAAAAAACTATGAGGTTAGATAAGCTGAAAGAAAATATGTAGCTTTTTGACACAACAGTAAAAGGCAAAATAAAAGATTAGATGAGAACATTTACAAAAAATATAGTGAGCAGGAAAGGAGGAAGAGGGTTTACTATATTGAACATATAGTTATTTTATTAAACCAGTATAAATGAATGCGTGTGAAATTAGATGTAGGTGCTTGCTTATAGTATGTAATTTATTAGCATGTAATTTGCACCTATTCACATAGTTGACAGGCACATATACACCCAGTTACACTCCCACAAAAGCACTTATGTACCCACCACTTATATAGCCAGACAGTGACTGACACACTCAGTCACACACCCGTACAAGCATTCACACACCCATACATCCACTAACCTAGTCATTCACACACCCATACACGCACTGTTACACCCACTCACACACCTATACAGCCATTCATGTACCCAGCACTCAGACAATCAGTTACAAACTCACTTACACATGTAAAATTAAATGTATTCTATATTTGCTTTTCAGATATGTACTTGTGTTTAAAGAGGAATGAAAGGTGGAACGATGAGGTAAAAAAGAAATGAAGAACTATGCTTGTTGACAGCATCCATAAACTGGGTAACAGATGACATTTTTAGTGCAACTTGCATATTGCATTATCAACAATGAGTCACCGTATCTTGCAGTTTTGGTTAAAAAGCAGTAATGGTAACCATCTGGTCAGCTGGTAAGGGTCCCATAGATGGTCCAGCTGCTGATGATGATGATGCACCGCCTTTCCTCCCTCTCCTCATCCTATGATATGGCCCCCTGATATAGGTCCGTAAAAAAGTTGCAGTCCAGAGCTTTTCATTTTTGATTTGTGTTTTTGGATCATTAGAGAAGTAATTTAGCTTGGGTAGACATTGCTGATCCGGGCTGAATTTTTCTGGACAACATTTTTAAAAATGGCAGCGGTGTTGCAACGATTATGTAATATTTCAGGAACCATGAGACATATATACTTAATTTTGGTGTCAAAACATAGGTTTTGGGCTTCACGTAGTATTATAGAGACAGAAAAACACTCCTCAGAGCAACCCTTCTGCCATTTTCTAAAATGGTGGCTATAATAGAGGAAGAAGAGACATATATAGAAATTGAAAAAAATATATGTTTTTTTAATACTTTTATGTATACACCAATGTTTATGATCTGACTATGGACAAAACAATGAAAAATGATTATCTCCCGTTTTAGACATTTCATAGTTCACTTTATTTGTTTCGGAAATCGCTCATGGTACATTTGCAGAATGTTGAACATTTGAGAAGAGCATATCAACAGGGAAATCTTTTTCTAGCACAGTTTTTGCAAGTACATGTAGGTGAAAGTTCTGCACTGAGCGGAGTAGTGTCTCAGAGTAGAGTATATTAACTTGGGTGGAGCGGTGTAGATTGAGTGGCGCAGAGTGGAGTACAGAGTCGTAAAGTGCAATTGAATAAAGTAGAGTGCTGTACAATGGTATTGACAAGAGTGCACTGTTGGACAGTGTAGAGCTACACAGTGGAGTACAGTATGGTACAGTGGAGTACAGTGTGGTACAGTGGAGGGGCTTAGACTGTTGAGTGAAGAATGGTGTTGTTGAGCATAGCAGAGTGGCGTGTAGTTGGGTAGAGTTGAGTGGCGTAGAATGGAGTAGCGCACAGTGGAATGGCATAGAGTGGAGTTACGTATAATAAAGTGCCACAGAGTAGAATAGTATATAGTGGAGTCGGGTATAGTTGTATAGCATGCAGCCCAGTGTCATACAGTGGAGTGGCACTGACTGCCGTAAAGTATAGTGAAGTGCCGTAGAGTGGAATAGCATAGGTAGGTGCCCTACTTGACACAGCTGGGTAATTATTTGTGAACAGCATTCTAGACCACTTGGAGTATTATCCCTTTGGATCAATCAGAGTTTAGATTACATTTTTCATCTCTGGTTAATACTAGTGCGATAAATACTATGTTTGATAAATGTGTCAGGACCAGATGTTAACCCATCTAAGTGCACACTTCCAAGCCAGGTTGGGTTTCAATGGGCAATGATAAGGGACTTACACCCCTCACAGTTCCCAAATATTGACTTAAATACTTGGTTTACTAATCCCCCTCCCACCCTGTTAATTTCGTTCTATTTGTAGGATTTCCCATCAATTCTTGATATTTCACATTTATTTCCACATACTTTTTTATATGCTGATGATTTTTTTTTCGATCCTACTCTTAGAAGAGTGCAGTGTGCTCTGGGCACAATGTTACATTATGCCACTTTGCAATTCTTAAAAATTAAAACCTCAAAAAACAAATTCATTACTTTTTAAATGGGTGACGCAAATCCTCTCTATTTATATGACATTTGGGAGACATCATGCATAATTAAGTATAAATATATACACATTTTCAGTTAGTTCTTTCATATCATCATAGTGATGTTCCACACATTTGATTTTAATCTTCCAAAGCAGCAGCTCATGGAGAAGGAATGTATGCTTTGAAAAGCTTGGGCCTGCAGGCAAGGTTCCTCACTTATTCAGTGCTTATAAGGATACTGCTCCACCTACCATAATTCATTCAGTAGATTATCTTAACCATAGATCTTTTGCATTTTTGGGTAAGATTGAGGGTAAAATCCTAAGAGCTTTCTGCACACTAAGTCAGCCTACACCAGTTCAGGCACTTAGGCTGAATTTTATATTTCAAGTAGGTCTTCCATGCAGTTCCCTGTACTCTCCGGATGCTTGCAAACTCCAAAATGAGTTAGTTATCATGTCAGACCGGAAGCTTTTTTATTAACTTGTGGGCTGCACTTAGACTTTTTGCTATCTCTTTGGAAGATATGAAGAAGTGCAACTGTGAATCAGAAGAACACTGAACTAAAGTATATAGTATTAAATATTAATGAGAATTTTACTATGGCTCATTGGGCCATATTATAACATAATACTATTGTCATATATTATCCATATTGAAAGAACACAGCTATATGAGAGTGTGATTCATGATCATAAAGTTAGAAGGGTCATCTTTTAATAATTGAAGGTACACCAATAAGGACTCGTTCTGGGGTTTGAGAAAGTGTGTCCCTCTTTCGCAACTTGTTTGCCCGTTATGCACATGAGTAAGCCAAGATCTCAATCATATCCTCTTTGATTGTCCCATACTATCTGCCCCTAGAATGAACTTATTGAAAACTATTCATGTCTAAAAATCTTGGAGGAAGTGCTCTCTTTTATAATGTGCTTAGAATCCATGGAAGCCTGCTGTTGTTTTAAATTGATTAATAACATTTTACCAACATTAGGTTTGTGGATAATCTATTTACTTTTGCTTATTCTTTATATTTAATTATTGATTGATTGCTATGCCTGGTTGTAGGAAAGCGGAATATTATGTGGTATGGGTGAGTACCCTTACCATGTAATATCACAATCCCTCAAAGATGATCCTTGGATTCACAACAATAATCCATAGCTCAGTCCTGGTAGTGTGGCAAAGAGCATTCAGACATTACTGGTGGAACATTTGTTAAGTATTTTACAGTACCTGAAGGGTTCACAAGTAATTGACAAGACTCGAGAAAAATCCAACCCCAATTTATAAACAGAGTATATTTGTATGTAAATTTAGTCACTAAAAGGAACAGAATAGCAACCACATTACCAGAGTTATCGATTTTCAAAGCACAAGATAATAAATGCATTAAATAGAGCAGACATTTAACATTGCGGTTAGTGGGAAAATCTGCTAGTAACAATTGGGCATTTAGGGGTCACGTTACATTGTACCCTAGCAGGGTAGAGGGACTTTGAGTCTCAGGACCAGGGCCCAATAGTCAATTAAATTTTACCTGGCCCGAGGAGCCCGATGCATTGTTTGTCCTGGCTGTCAGTAACCTTTAAACAGGAGTCACTCCCAAGCTGCTTGTACCATAGGGACGCCACCAAAAAGGGGGTGCAAATAAACAAGAGCGGGGTTGCTGCTGATGTCGGTCGCAAGTGGTGTGAAGTGCCCTCTTGATGTAGCATCGAGATAAGGGCTCAGTTACCCAACTGGTAACAAACAAGCCTTGGTAGTTGTAAAACTAACGAAAAGGAAATTCGACATCTTGCAGTCTAGGGGAGTGCGGTAGCGGCTTGTAACTTCTGTGAAAGCCAGACTACAACTTCCAGAATGCACTTCACCATTTACTTTTGAGCTATCCCTCGTAGGGCCCAATGACCAGCGATTCCTTAGATGCAGAGTGTTGGTTTACCTTCACTTTGCAGGGGACTGGTCCCACCAATCCAGGGGAGTCTAAAGGTACTTCTGGCTTCCACAGGGGCTCTCATTTCTGGAGTGTCAGCGTTTAGCCATGGACGAGGGTCGTTCACTCAGTTCCAAGTCCGTTGCCTCAAGGACACAATATCCCTCTTTTGCTTTGTGATGGTGGGCAAAGTCCTTTTGTCGGTGACACAGGTCTCCTCTAGGTTCTCCTTTGAAGTAGATGGTTCCGAGACACGTTTCTGGTGTCAGGGGGTCCCTTGATCCTAGATTTAGTGGTGTTGGAGCTAGTAGCCAATGGGCAGCTAGTCCCTGCAGCTAATCCATCTCTGAGGTGACTACCCAGAGCCCACTATTTCTGCACTCCTAAAGATGTCAGGAATTAACTTTAGGTGTACAGCTCAGGATGCTCACCCTGGAGGTGTAACCAGCATTCCTGGAGGTGAACACCTCCTACATACCTAATTTCCTGCCTTGCAAAGGTCCAAGCACGCCTAGGGTAAGGAGGGGGGCTGTGTCCTCCTCAAGGGGACAGCCCAGATGCTTTTCAGAGGCGGCCAAGCCTTTGAAGTTCACTACTCTGATGTGTCACTTCATTAGCCCCCTTGGGGGCAGGGGAGGGTGGCAGATGTGACCTTCTTCCTGCCCAAGCCTTTGTTCTGACTCCTGGGAGTGCTCAAACTACCTGGCAGGAGGTCAGAAACTTGTCTTGGGAGTAGCTGGAGCGGGAAACCCCGGGCTTGTCAGCCTAAACATGTCAGCTGGGACCAGGTGGGCAACAACTAGGCATCCACCTGGGTGCATGCCAGCCTTCCCTTGGCACCAGATTGGTGTCAGGGGAGGTAAAGAATGCCGATTGATACCAAACTGTATATATTTAGGAGGTACCATAATGGAGATGACAAACTAGGTATGCCTGGGTGCAAGTCCCATGTTATCCTATAAACTGTCACTTATAATGTACTTTAACGGTAAAGTCACTATAGAGGCATATAAGCTTGCACTTCTATGTCTACACTCTTAATACACTGCACCCTGCCTCCCGGGCACAAGAAACCTTCTCTAGGGGTGACTGACATATACCCAAGAGTATTGCTGTGACCCTGTCACACATGGTGAGGACAAAGTCAAAAGGGAGCAGTGAACACTGTTCCAGCAGTCTGCAATGGCAGGCCTGCAATCATCTGTTTACCTGGGTCTGAGTATCCTTTTACCACTCATGCCCTGGGTGCCACTTACCAGGGACTTATAAGGGGGTATGATATCTGTCAATTGGTGTTGGCAATATTATATATGTCACTTTTAGGGAGAGAGCACTGGCGTCTGGTTAGCAGGCTTCAGTGCACTTTCAGAGTCGAAAACCAGCAACTAGTAGGCCAAATGGGGGCAACAAGGGAGGGGGGGGGGGGGGGGGGGAGACATCTCCAAAATGCCCTGTTTTCTTGAACACATTATTAAATTATATGATTTTCTGTAATTGTTGCTACATTGTTCTGTAGAGGACAACACATAATAAAATATTACAATTTAAATGTAATTGGATCTGAATATACTGATAATGCAGATGTTCAATAGGAGTGCATTCTTCATTATGCCAATCTGTGGATGATGTAATGGTGGGGTACAAAATAATGCTAGGCAAAAGAGGAAGCAAAGTTACGGCCAACATTGGGCTAATGCTCAGTGTTAAGCTATGCTAACATGGAGCCGTGGTGGCATTGGTCACTGCTTGATACAAATGTATATTGAAGTTTTCTTGCGGGAGCCCAGCCACATTTATCCCCATCCTATCACTTGACAGCAATTGGTAGAAAAGAGACTAGTCTAATGCTAGCAGGCTTGGTGAGGTCTGGAGCATTAAGCAACAGGGCAACAATAGCCTTATTCAGGGTTAGAGGCCCAAATTCTGTATTACAAGTTGAAAATGTGAGCAATGAAAGGGAAATCTGCTGCTACAAGGAATTAAGAATCAAAATAGGACAGGGGTCTAATAGATAGCCTAGTTTATGAGCAGACACGTCTGTTCTGAATAGTATTTACAAGTAATCGGTCGGTTCCTAAACTTTATTCGGCTAGTTAAAAACAGTTATAAAAGTACATTTACATAAAATAGTTCCAATAAAAATTACATCACAATAAAATAGATCCAATTTTATATCCATTCAATTAAAACCAAACAAAAGACAATTTAAGAACAAGAGCTAGCTAATACAAAAGGCTTTTCCTTAAATTAATAGCTTTCAAAATAAAAAGGACCACACTGTAACACACAAAGTGTTTGCAAAGTGCAATCAAATATTTCATAGTAGCTTTATATGATCTAATATCACACCTAACAAATATAGGTTTGAGATAAAAACTCCTAAAATACTTGTAAAATGTATAAAAACAATAGAAAGTGCATTGTGCTTTGCTTACTTCGCCCATCACATGGATATGGGGTCAGATCAGAAGGATAAGACTTCATAGTTGGGAAAGCCACTAGGTGGTGCACAATGCCACATCTCAGTCTTACCAAGACAAAAGCATGTTGCAAGCTCGTTACACCAGATAGATGGTTGTATCCACCCTCATCTATCTCATATGACATGTATAAAATGACTGAGGATTTTGTATTATTAACAGCCAACCGTTATCCAGATCTATAATGAAAAAAGTATCCTTGATCACCGTCTTGGGTAATGATAACACCTGTACAGGGTCTGAACATATGGGTAAATTAAACAGCATACTAAAGTGGAAGTTAATATACGATAGCCATGGAATACTCCAATCCTTATCCATGGCAAAACAATCTAAAATAATAGGTCTGGTAAAACTAATATCTTCTTTTGCTCAGAGTGATAGCTTTAGTAGCAAAGGTCTTATCAAAATGATACCTACTAGATACTGTAGACTAACGTCCTGATGGACAATCATAGTTGAAACAGAAGTAGGAAAGTAAAGTAACCATTCCCTCAACTTGTTAGGCAGTATAATTGGCATAGCCCCAGAGACCGTACAAGGAGTCATAAAATGAGTCAATGTAGTTGGAAGTCCAAGGGAGAGATGGCTCACCCAGGAAAAGAAAGGGATGTAATCTGGTCCCTGACTTGATACTGAAGACTTAGGGCCTGATTATGGGTTTGGCGGTCTTAGAGCAGGCCGCCACGCCAGCGCCCCACTCCAAGACCACCAAACATGTAGGCTAACAGCCCACCGTATTCCGATTGGAATTCAAGTCAGGTGGTCCTGCGGCGGCGGTCCCAAAGCAGTGCCTTTCAAAGCTGATGTCTAAGCCTTAGAAAGGCACCACAATGGTAGTGACACAGCACGTTCCTGCACGGCATGGACTCAACAGTCCATGCCGTGCAGGAACGGGGGGTGCATGATAATGTTAATAAAATTATCGAGCGCATGAATACCCGGAGGTGTCCTGGCGCTAAAACTGCAGTACGCCCAAGGCAAAAGCAACTAATTCTGAAAAAGCCATGTTTTGAGACCCTTTCTGAAGGAGGTAAGTGAGCAAGCATTTCTGATATCACACAGGAAGCGTATTCCATAGTTTGCTGTACCATACGAGATGTTTCGGCCTCCCCAGCCTGAGGTTTGGATCCTTGGAACCCTCATAAGTCTGGCGCCTGAGGAGCGTAGCTGTCTGCCTGGGTGGTACCAGGAAAAGAGATTTTTTTAAAACATTGGTCCGGTGTGGTTTAGGGTCTTGTAAGCTAGGCATAGCACCTTGAACTTAACTTAGAAGTAGTCTTACGGCTGCGTTTTGAATCATCGGAAGCTTTTTAAGGTATTGTTTCTGCATATTCAGATAGAGTCCGTTGCAGTAGTCTAACTTTGACTCCACAAGTGCGGTCACTACCATCCTTTTGGAGTCAACAGGAATATAAGATCAAATCTTCTTCAATTTCTTGATCAGAAAATGGGAGGTGGACACAATGGCATTGGTCTGCTGAGATAAGGTACGTTTGCTATTAATCAGCACCCCCAGGTTTTTCGCCTTCTGAACTGGTTTTGGCAGTTCCCCCATTTCCGCCGGCCACCAGAAGTAATCTCATCCGGGTTGCAGATTGCCAAAGATCACCACTTCGGTTATCTCGGAGTTAAGCTTGAGACAGTGCTTTCCCATCCACCTGTTTATTTCCATCATACAGTTTTGAAACTGCGATGATGGGGAGGTTTGATCTTTATATGCTGCCACCACAATCTGGGTGTCGTCAATGTACGAGGTAAGACTATAGCCGAAGTCTTGGATCAAAGGTACAAGTTCTGATACATAAACGTTAAAAAGTGTTGGGCTGAGTGACGAGCCCTGTGGGACTCCACATGGAAGGACATAAGGTGTTGACTTAAACTGGCCCAGTGTCACATTTTGTCTCCTTTCCTTCAGAAAGGAGGACAGCATAGCCAGTGCCATACCCTTAACCCCTAACGTTTCCAGGTGCAGTAGTTTATGATTCACAGTGTCAATAGCCGCCAAAAGATCAAGGAGGATGAGGGCCGCAGCGCACCCTCTATCCATGACATTCCTGATCTCTTTGGTGGCCTTGATTAGTGCTGTTTCTGTGTCCAGGTCGACAACTGAATTGGGAGGGATCGAGTAAGTAATTTTCTTATATGAACTGTGTTAACTGTTTTTTCATAATTTACTCCACTATCTTGGCTAGGAGAGGTAGCCTGGATATCGGGAAATAGTTGTTAGGGTTATATCAGTGGCAGTATTGACGCATCCTTCCACAGAGCCGGAAAGGTGCCAGATGTGAACATATTATTTAAGATTTCTGTGAGCGAGGGGCTCACCTCCTTCGCTATATTTTTCAGGAATGCGGGAGGACAAGTGTCTAATGGGGATCTAGATTTAATTTCTTTGATGTGTTTTTCCACTAGTTCCGTATTGACCTGTGAGAAGTGGAAAGATCTTTCCACTGAGATCTGAGCATGGGAGTATTTTAGTAGGAACATGAGTGGGGATGGCATCAAAGGAGTCATAGATGTCTGCATGCATCAACATAGACAATAGCAATTCTTTAATTGCAATTATTAAGGAATCGCAATTAAAGAATCGCTATTGCCTATGCATGTAGGTATCACATAAAATGTTGTGATTCCTATAAATTCCTTAATTGCGACTCGCGAATTGCGTGTGGCAATTAAGGAATTGATTCCCATTCATTCCTATGGGCCCATAGGAATTAAAGGGATTTGCATGCGCAATTTGCGAGTACCCAATAGTTACTCGCAAATTGCGCATGCAATTTCAAGGGTGCAAGGGTGCCAAAAGGATACCCTGTTGCACATCTGAAATTGTTAAGTGAACACATGTTGAGCACACAAATGCCCCAAGGGCATGTGTGTCTGTAACCTGGAACTTTGAAAAATGCACTTGATGGTATTTTGCAAAGAACTTTGAAAAATGCACTCAAGTTTCATTTGACGGTAATTTGAGTCCGCTAAGAGCAAAATCGCAATTTTTAATGACATCATGCATTGCATTTGAGACATCGCAATTTGCGATGCCTTAAATGCAATCGCAGTTTAAGTAATCGCAAATTTTGCGATTCCTTAAGTTGCGATTTTTGCATCCCAAATGCAAAAATACTGGTCGCAATGGAGCAGATTCTGAGAATCTGCCCATTTGCGACTGGTTTTTCCTTGGATGTATGTGGCCCTTTAACTTTATTTCTAAAGGCCTCTGCAATTACCTCACAAAAGCTGTATGGGGGGCACAACATATGCCCCCCTGCATGCATCCCATGACCCTGTCTAAAAATGTCATGCAAACACGTTATGGTACTTTATAGCGTCAACTATGCAATGCTTGGCAAGTTCATAAGTACGTTCCTTATGGCTTCACTCCGCCATAGCACAGAAATCTGATTATGGAGTCAAACAGTTTGCATGAAAAACAGTCCCAAATTGTGACAACCTATCGGGAATAGGGAAGGGAAGGGGAACAAGGGCCGCATGGGAGTAGTGAAGGAAACACAGATCCCAGTTGTCACAAGACAGGAGCCTATCGATAATGATATGGATGCACAGCCAAACTGCCAGAAAACAACGACCATTCAGTGTGGGATATAAGGGACTCTATCTACAAATTAGTATGAAGCTCGGGCCATAGGTCCACCCCTATATAACCCACTATTCATCCGGAGTAGAAACGTCTAACGGGTCAACTGGCACAATTAACCCTTGCAGAGCGCACAACATAGCGTTACATGTGGCGGAGATGGGGAATTTACGCAAACCCAACGTATCTTCTCTTACCAGGAAAGCCGCTTCGGCCTTCACCCAGTTCAGCATGGAGAGTAACCAAGCTTTCGTTGGCGGGGGCTCTTTCGCCTTCCACCTGCGGGTTATCAACCGCATGGCCACAATGACGTCCAAATCCAGAAACCGGGTGGATGCTTTGTGCTCTTTATTTCTCTGAAATACACCAGTAATGCACGTCTCCCAAGTCCGTGGCACCTCTCTGTCTGTGCAAGTGGCTAGCGCCCCCTGCACCCCCTCCCAATAGGTGTGCAAAGCGGGCAGGAACAGAGCATGTGCAACAGATCGGCTTTCGCCAGCTTGCAGCGTGGGCAACGAAGCCAGTGCATAATGGTCAAATATTAAACTGACAATTTAAAAGGTGTCTTCGGGTTTTTTAAAACCATCCCGTTGGAGCAGAATGTTTTTTGGCCTAGTCAAGAGCTGATGTGTGCATATCTAGATTGATTCTGTAACTGTTGAGATGATGCATTATAATTAATTCAATATTTCTTTTCTACTGCAAGAATTAAGTGAGGAACACGTTTAGAATGGTTAAATTTTCTTTTAGATTTCCAGAGTATTAGTTTATGAAAGGTACTATACATGCTGCTCTTGGGATAAAAAAAAAGTCCAGTACAAAGATAAATTATTATCCACAACAGTACTAGCTGAAGATCTAAAGTGAGAAACCCAGTAGTTATGACCAGCGTAGCCTCTTCATAAAACACACATTTCGTCAAGGATCTTGACTTGAGACAAGCAGTATAAGGAAGTGACATGAGGCTGAAACATGGTCTGTTGATGTCGGAAGAAAAGATTAACCCCTTCAGTGCCACGCCCTTTCCCCCTCCTGTGCCGGGCGTTGCACTAGTGGGTGGGGTTCATGACGAGATAGTCTCGTCATGGGCACAGCGCAACCGTGCTCCATGACGAGACTATCTCGTAATCGGCACTAAAGAGGTTAAAGAACACCTGCTGAAGTAAAGGTTTTAATGTGCCGCCCACCAAGGGGCCACAAATCTACTGATTGAAACCATGGACATCAAGGTGATTAAGAAGATCTTTCACTAACGAGGGCAACAAACCATCATTACTGTAATTTAAGGTACTAAGAATAATAAAGTGAGAAGCCAATTAATCCAAATAGGATTAGAGATCAGCATGCTCAAAAACAAAACAAATCCTATGGTGGTGCAGGATTACAAAGGTGACCATGAAGTAAGTGGGAATGAGCACATAACCATCAAATGATCATCATTGACAGAGAATAAGAGATTAACCCCTTCGCTGCGGCGCGAATTCCGCCGCGGCGCTGGGGGTGTTTGGGGGGGTTGACGGCGCCGCTGTGCTCATGACGGAACCACGCCGTCATGAGTCACGGGTGAGCTGTGCTCATGACGGCGTGGTTCCGTCATGACTCCACCTACTGCGCTAATCGCCCGCACAGGCGGGGAATTAGCGCCGCGTGGGAGGAGCGGCCGCCAACGGCCGCAGCATGACGGAACCACTCCGTCATGAGCACAGCACACCCGTGGCTCATGACGGAGTGGTTCGGTCATGAGCGGGGAAGGGGTTAAAGACGGAAGCAGCCATATGGTCTAAAATCACAAGCACAACACCTTTCAAATGAAGTGCTAGTCAGTTAACCCCAAACCATTGGCCACCACCAGGAAATGTAGCGGAGGTTTTTTTAACCAGCTACTCGATTTGGCCAAAAACATCTATCCAATTTTCCACCAAAATATCAGGGATACAATGGGTGCTGAGTGAGGTATTGTACGAAATGGAACATCTGGGCCAGTCGAGACAGTAGATATGTATACTATTAAAGGACGATTGTTTCAAAGCAACTAGTAATGATTGAAAGAACTGTTATATGGCGTGGTATAATGCCTGCATGACTGTATATGGAATTTCACATTGATAGATGTCAATAACAAGGTTGAATTCTATATAGGGGTCCAAATAACAAGGACAACATACACAGCGAGAGCAAAACTCAGGGTATCTATGATCTCATTATAATCAACAAGGTAGAAGAAACCTGCTATATCGTTCAATTTTTATGGTTTTGCAACCTTTCCATTTAGTACTACCCTGTAGACCGATCGTAGGGAGGAGTCCATGCCCCCCCTATCAATAGGATCCGTATTCCTCCTTAACCATAATCAAGCATTGGCAAAATCAATGTCAGGATTTAAAGTGATAACGTGTGCTGCATTTTCACGATAATGGGGCATTTAGCCCTCTCCAAGATGGTGGTCCTCCTGCGATTGTTATACCACTTTGCAAATCTGCGGGTGCTGGTTCCCATGAAGATATTTCGAGATCTCAACACCATACTACTTAATTTAATTTGGAACAGGGGTCATTGCTGTATCACCCTTATCAAATGTCCTCCTAACTCCTGAACTGGGTGGGTTAGGGTTCCAGACTTTTGGGCTTACAATTATGCTGCACAACTGCAATGGACCGGCTACTGTCTGGTGGGACATCACCTGACTGAGATCGGCCTCACAGCAGACCACATTTTAAAAAAAAGATCCATTACATTCTGCCTTATTTCCTTACATCACTTGTGCCACGCTCCTGGATGTGGAGGGACCTCTCTGTGTAACGCCTTAAAATATACTAAAATTGCACCTGCTTATGCTCCAGCGCTACTGGGACTTTCGACTCGCTCCTCAGCACTTTCTTACCGCGACCTTGTACGCTGGGAGACGGTCAGACTGTCCACTGTAGGGGACTGATTAGAAGATGGGTTTCTCTCGGACTTCTCAGCCTTGAGTACCTGATAAGTGATTCCTGCAGGCCGGTTTGTCACCTTTGGCAGGATACGCATGACAGTGCTCCAGACCTGGCGATCCAAACATCAAGAGCCCACTACTCACACCATGCTGCTGACCCTCCACACTATCGGCCACAGGAGACGGCTCATGGCCTGGCTATATAGAGGCATCCGAACACACACCGGGGGTTTTTGTTGACCCTTCAGCAAAAATGGGAACAGGATCTACACCTAGTGTTTAATGACAAAGAATGGCAGGCATCACTACAGTATGCCTCACAAATCCCCCGCAATGCGTGCTTCTCAATTATCCAAACTTGCATACTCCATGGAGCATATCTCATTCCGATGAAGCTGCAGGCATCGTTTTCAATCGCCTCCCCGAATTGTCCCCGGTGTCGGGTGACGCAGGTGCACCTGACTCGCATGCTTTGGAGCTGAAAATAATTGAGGCCCTTCTGGTCTGTGGTACTCTCTGCTTCACATAGCGTATGGTCTAGCAGCTTGCACGATCCCCGAGAGCCATCCTGCTAGGGGGCTACCCTAGGCCAGACGCAGTCAAACTTACTACCAAGTTCTTAGCTATTGCCCTCCTTTCAATGCTGAAAATCCTCGACACCCCCCTCATTGTTGTCTTGGCACAATGAACTTCAGCACAGGGCTCAAGAGAAGGGAACTTCCATATGAATAGGAGAACAACGAGGATTCCGTCGAGTCCCCTCCTGTTGTTTGTTAAATCCTAAAACTCATTAACCTGAGGGGTTGTGGCAGGAGAGAACCATTTTTATGTAATCTCATACTGTCCGCACCCAAGACTGGATGATGGACCTTTAGAAAGGGTTCCTATCTTCGATTATTTGGGCCTCACACTAAATGACAAAATGGGGTGGGGACCCCAAATCAATAAAGCTAATTTAAAGCTAATTCAGGCAGTCGGGGGGATTCTAAAGGTTTATAAGAGTTGCGCCCTAAAGGTTATAAGCCCGCCTGTAGAAATCTACAAGGTTCAAGCTAGGGGGGAAACTATGTATGGGGCCGAACTTTGGGGACATAGCTTAGTTAATGCCCTCACTTTAACAGAAAATAATTTTTTGAGACAAATCTTGTGTTTGCCCAAAAGTACTCCTTTAACACCACTAAGGAAGGATTTGGGCATCCTTCCCATTGCAGACCTAATTGCTTTACGCCCACTGCTTTAATGGCGACGGCTGTGGAGTACGCCAGAGCTAGGACATTATAGAGAGGAATTAAAGGCTGTAATGTCCACTCTGGGGGCGGGTAGTATCCCGTGGTTCTCATTTATCAGAGACTCATTCCGTGCGATAGGAAGGGAGGAACTATGGTCCGCACCAGAGGAGTCATGCTCAGCCATTTCCAAAAAATCATTGGTTTGTGTACTGAAGGAGTATAAATTGTCGCGCATTTTACAGACTGCTAACTCTTCTAGTTTAACCTATGGGTTCCTGGACATAAAACAGCAATAGAAATTGGAGCAGGCGTTGGATTTTATTCAACCGCCAACAGCAAAAAAACTGTTTTTGCAATTTAGATATGGGACGCTGCCGCTCCATGCACTTACCAACAAATGGACAGGCGCTACCACCCACCTTTGCCCGGGGTGCCTAGTAGAGGAGGAAACTGTAATTCATGTGTTGTTCTTCTGCTTGGCATATAAGTGGGCAAGGTTAAAGTGGGTTACTCAACTGTGTAGGAACCTAGGTATTAGAAATTATAAGGAATCCTACAGGGTTTTAAAATCCGATACTAACCCGGTTTTTGTTGTTGCAATTTCTAAGTTTCTTTTTGCAATGTGGTGTGAGCGAAGTTATCTATTGAAAAATCGATGTGAGAATTAGTAATAGCCGCTCCCACTTGACAACTATTGTGACCCTAGTTTTGGCAAAAACCTAGCCTGTAAGCGTAGATACTTTATCAAACAACTGATATGAGCTGTATTAAGACCTGCTTTTAATTGGCTGCTATTGTGACTTAGGTTTTATATAAAAACATAGGCTGTGAATTTCCTTTTAACTTTTTTAGTTTAATTTATATTTTTAATGATTGGGTTGCACTGATTATATTTCCCATAGTGATGATTATCATTTTATTCCCCTGTTTCCCAATGAGTGATTATTACTGCTATCTATGCTTGTACTATTTTATAATAAGTGGTTCTTACGACGTTGTATTCTTTCTCGATATTAATTTTAAGTGGTTGTGTATATGTATGTACTTTTATGGCCGTTAAAGCCGAAATAAAGTTTCATGAATGAATGAATGTAATCTCATACTTAGCAACAGTAAGAGATGGATTTCTGAACTGGTCCGCCAGGATTGTGCTACTGGGTAAGCAGAGCAAATCCGCCCCCCTCAAAGTATGAGAGAATGTACCATGATCTAGGATTGACTGTAGCAAGAAGAGAAGCGGCTAGTATATGGGGAAGATTGGTTGTTCCAGATTCTGTGAAGAGGTAGAGAAATGCATAATGTTTCATGACGATTGAACTAGTTGTCTACAAGAGTAAAGAATGTCCCCCAAAATATGAGAAAATATGTTGCAAGTGACAAGATTTGGAGTAACCAACCGTTCTGCGCGGACAAACGGAGTGTCATCTCAGTTATTATTGAACTAGTGCATATTAGGGGCCGAAATAGAGAGCAATAACGTAATTCCAGGACACCTATTTCATTGAGTGGAACAGTGGCAATGACGCACTGATTTTATGGTGTTAAATGTATTCACGTGGTCATGTTTATTCAACGTTTTATTTTTTGCCTCAGAAAAGGAAACAAATGTTTTCAAAAATATATTAAATACCTCGGTCACAGGGTGAATGTATTAAGTACTGATATTTAAGCTTTTTGCCATGGTTCCTCTAAAGCAATAAGAGTGTGTAGCCATTTTTATTGCAAAAAGCTAGTCCTGAGGCACTGGCAGCTTCACAAAATGGATCCTGCAATGCCATAAAAGGTCTCATTCTAGAACCCTTGCAAACATCTTCAAATATCACCCAAGTTCCAAAAACGAAAACAGCGTAATTTTTGTTTTCTTTTAAACTCTTCTGGTATATCATGTTTGAACTAGGGCGTGGCGGTTGGCGAGTTGAGGAATGGAGGCAGATATAGGATGCACACATTTTTATTTCAAAGCCATGAACTCTACGCAATGGGATTTCAGAATGGAGGCACCACTTAGCACTCAAGAAAGGGGAAGTTTAAAAAAGGATATTGTTAAATTACCTTCTTGGGTGGCAACTGGACTAGTTTTGACACTTCGGAAGTACTGTTTTGTCTTCGTAGTAGAAAACCACAAATCAGTGCGACGCTATTGGCCCCCCGAACCTCGTAATGCGATATCGGAACTAAAATCTGAACCGTGTGCTGAGCTTTCGGCTTAGTTTGCGCAGGTATTAACCAGTGTGATCGCAAACACGGTCAGACCTTGGCGGAGTGGACTATAAGGGCGGTCCTCAGACGAGGCTCAATGATATTCCAGATTCTGGGCGCTGCCCTAGAGAATGCATGAGTGAGAGTTTGCTGATTGCTGATCTTCTGCATTTGAAGAACTACTAACTCCTTGCCTTTAGAACTTCTGTTCTCGCTAAAGAAAACCAATTTCTGCACGAGGTAGGTCAGCGAGATATTTAGTATGACTTGACAGGCTATACATGCTGTCCTGAGGACGCTGCACTTCTGCACTTGTCGCAGAGTATCCTGGATTTTAGGTTGGGCAGAACAAGGCCCCTTTTCCTAGTCCCATTTAGGCAACAGTTCAGAGAGCTGGGCGTCAACTGCAGGTACATGTTTGGACGGGCTGCAGCGAGTTTCAGGGCACTAAGATTGTATACAAGGCATATTTTCAAAATATGGTTATGGGACTTGCTTGCGGAGGATGGAGGGATGCTAGTTAATACTACATTTTAGGCGGGCAGTCTTACCAGGCTTTCACTTCTTTAGCTTGTTTATTTTGGAAGGCATGGAGGAGAGAGGTGAGGATGGCAGAGTGACAGGTTATGTATTTTTATTTTAGCGTGTGGATTTACCTCAGTAGCTGCCTTTTGTCCAGGAAGCACCACTATTGCTAAGCCATGAAATGTAGCAGACACAAACGTGGAACTGGGCATGCATACGATCTAGGTTTGTATCTGCAACATGGGAATGCCCAGACTGGGTCTGTACTACGACCAGGGCCCTGGGGGCACAAAGGCATGTGCACCTGCTTTGAGGCCACATGGGGCACTATGGTAAGCTACATGTGCTTGTGCGGCCCGTTCTGTAATACTAATAGCACCTGCACACATATATTACCAGGGCTATCTTGAGAGATCGTTCCCTCATTTGCATGGGGACGTGGCACAATGTAATTGAGGGAATCACTTTGCCTCTGCACCCGCCCCCTACTATGGGCCCGTGGGCAAACAGGCCCTTAGGAGGCACACAGTCAGTGCGTCATAAAAACACGGCACATTGCTAGTGTGCTGCCTAGAGGCAACCCTTCTGAAGGGGGGAAAGGAGTTCCATGCACCCCCTAGACATCCCCCTGTAGGTTGGTGCAGTCACTCACTGCACCTGCCTGGAGAGGTATCCCTGTCCCCTCTTTAAATTGTGGATGCTGCTGCCAGAACGGTGAAAGACGGAGGGGCTTGTAATCAGCCAACACATCTTTCACTGAATGCATTGCCCCTAGGGCAGGCACTGGTTTGTGGCTGCCCTGGGGTGAGCACATTCATGACAATTGGGTGCACTCTCCCAATCTACACGAGGCGCTCCTTTTGAAAGGTGAATTTGGCATGGACGGGTCATTACACCCATTCTGTAATCGGTGATCATGTGCTCAATATTCTGGTTAAAGACCTTGCACAATCCTGGACTATGTGCACACAATCTCTCAACACATGCACACCAGGCACACATGTAATTTGCCCAGTGTGCTAATTTACGCCCAGACTTTTTTGGCACTCTTTACTGATAGAGCGATACATTAAAATATAAATAGATCATAACTGAAAGCATAGTGAAACATGCTATACCAATCTCTTAGAGGTGAGTACATATGTTCAGGGGACACACAAAATTTCCCAGCTTCACAACCACACTCTGCAGCAAAACATAGGGAGTTTTCTGTATTACAGTCACTTGGGAGTCCAAGAGGCATATTATACCTTGTGCCGAAGGGGTGAAACGGAACGTGCAGCCACTTTATACAACCCCATGACACTATGGTATTGCAGAAGGGACCACAGACTATTGTGCAGCCTCTTCCATAATACTCATAACGCTGGCACACACGTAGCGCTATCTGAAGAAGGCATTCCATCATATGCGGAGTAGCGTGCTACGTGCCGTAAAGTGCTTTAATGCCTCATCAGGGGTAGCAAGATCTATATACATACAATGACAATATACATGGGGGCACAGCCTCATGCAATTGAGGGAATAACTTAGCCTCTGCGTCCGTGCCCCAATATGGGTGCAGGTGCAGAAGCAAACAGACCTTCTGAAAGCACACATAGTGCCCACAAAGAAGTGGCGCATTGTTAGTGCACCACCTGAGGGCAGTCATCTGGAATGGGAAAAGGGTGATTTTGGCAGCTTCAAAATGGAGAGCATTGACCAGGGCGACTGAAGCATCCTCGTTTGAAACACACACTAAGTTTTTGACAGTGCTCCCCTCGGGATAGTCAATCCAGAAACTACAAGAATGCTACGAGGCAGCCGTAGACAATCGCAACCGACACAAGATCGATTAGGCCGACTAGCCCTGTCCATCTTGTAACCTGTTGAGGTCTGTCTTGTCTCGGTCGAGTGGCAATAATGTTTTATCCCTTCTCCATGTTGGTTACCTTAAAGTAAGGCTGGTCTTGAACATGTGGCATTCCTGAGGAAGGCGTATGTCGCCGAAACGTGCGTAGAAGATGAAGTTGTAGTCAAAGTAGCGTCACAAAAGAACAAATAACTCAAGAGCAAAAGAAATAGAAGAGGAAGTTGTAGCCTCGTTGGTGTCACAAAAGAACAAACAATTCAAGAGGAAAAGAAATAATTAATTATGCAAAAAAACTGTTTCATCAAAAAGAATAACACTTTAATAATAATAATTACGGTGTATAGACTCAAGACCTGAAATTTTATGGATGTGAAAAACCAAAAAGCTCTGAGTTTTGGAATGTATGGAGATATGAATGAATAAGGATGAGGATGCACGCTTGAGTGAGTATATGTTCATAGTCTTTGGAAACCTGTACTTATTCAACCCTAGGATGGGCCACCTGAGGTCACCACATTGTTGTAAATGTTTTGCACAATTGAACAGGTCCTTGAAAAACAAGATAAAGACATATTTAATATTGGGACAAAGAGATCAATGTAATTATTGCAATAAAATGATGAATATATTTTTGACAATATATACTCTCCGAGCAGCAGACTGATGTCTATATGGCACATGTACGAGTGAGAATATTATTAAGGTTGCCAGGAAAAGTTGTGACTAATTGTAGTGGGTAAAGGGGGTACCACAGATCCTCCAGACATCTCACAGCTCCCATCAGCAAGGGGGATAGATGTGCCCTCTTTAAAGTGTAGTTGGCTGCTGACTGCATTATGAAACACAAAGCGACTTGGAAGCAGCTGCTCTTTCACTGAATGCACTGCCCCCAGGGTGCACTGTCCCAGTTTGTGCCAGGCACACCTTCCGAAAGGTGAGCCTGGAGCAGACCTGTTCTGTGATCAGGGGACAGGTATCCTGCGTAACATCGTCTACTCAACAATCTTTATTTTCTGAGGAACTTAAGTTAAACATCATGGGCAGTCCTCGCTGTCTTTATTCATTTCACTCAATATTCTTAGGACTTGCGCAAAGTGCAAAACTGATTCTATAGAGGAGAACACAGTACTTAATTAGTAATATCATGGGCTGATAGAAAACAAATACAGGAGTAATCCTTCGTGCCTGAAAATGCACTGGACCATAGTATTTGATAGATAAAAGTGGGGAGCACAGCCTCAGCCTTAACTGGGCGAGACAAGAGATGTGATATCACTTGAGCCAATGTGAGACTTTACGCACTCTGGGGACACTGTGGAGTTGAGCATTACATGTTCATTGGTGACACTCTAGGCCCCTGTCATACATGATTACTATGTCAAGCAACATATGAGCTAAGAACAGTGTCTATTCAGGAAAGTGCTTGGCGCCTTGGGCATTTCTGTAGAGTGCTCATGCTCCTGGGAAGCTGCTCTCAACCAATGAGGTCGAGCAGTTGATACCGGGCAGTAAGAATAAGGGTGAGAAGGAAGCGCTCGAAGAGTAGTTCAATGGTAAAATATCCTCAGGCAGAGAATCACAGGAGTGCATTCAGACACCTTCTGAACTTCAGATGGCCGGGTTCAAGTGAAAAGTGAGGTACGTCTCAGAATGTAATTTTTGTACTGCACTGCAACGAATATGTCGTTGCCAGAGGAAAAAAATAAAAAAAGGGCATGGAATGTGTGTGATCCTTAAAACAGCAAGCAGTATCAATATCCCCATATGCAGAATACTCAACACTTTCTCTGTGCATCCTGCCTGGTTAGGTGTGCCATGCACATGCATGCAGGAGTGTCTCAGCTACCAAGCAAACACCCCATACAGGGCAGGAACAGTGGCGGCTCCTCCGCTAAGGCGGAGGAGCGTCGCCCCACTGCTTTCAAGCAGTGTAACTAAGGAACAATAAAATGATAATAACGTGATGTTATCATTTTATTGTTTCCATCTGCTTTGCAGGCGGCGGGCGGGCGGGGCTGCTCGGCTCTCAGAGCAGGGCATGGGAGGAATGGTTTGCCCACTCCTAAGTGCGCAATGACGCTTTGACCGGCCCTCTCGGGCCAGCCAAATTCGTCAATCCCCACTTTGCATGTTCTCCATGCAGGCTGAATTACAGCCTGCATGGAGAACATGCCCAGGTCCCCAGTTCCCGTCTGAGCGCCGAACCATGGCGCTCAGACCAATCACAACGCTGCATTGCAACGTTGTGATTGGTCAGGGGAGCCTGGCAGTGCTTCCGGCTTCAGCAGAGTCCAACGGAAGAGAGACGCGGGACACGCGATAAGGTAAGTGGTTTTTTCCCCCATTTTTTTCAACACCTCCCCTGCCACCCCCCACCCCCCCCCCCCCCCCCCCGCCCCCCCAATCTGTGCCAGACGCCACTGGGCAGGAATGCACCTGTATCTCCTCACAACTCCAGGGACATGTTAAGAAAGAAAACAGTGGACATTTGAAAGGTCAACTCCTGGATATGGTCCTCATCCTTGTAGCACACAAATGGACAGATCCCGGGCCTAAAACTTTGGAGAAGCGGGACCGTGGGAGTTCCTAACAAGATTCACCTACCTCCCAAACTCAAGACATCTCCTGCAGAGATGTGCAACTCTCCAGTATCAAGGGCATCAGATTGAAATAAACATCATTCGCCACAGACAAAAGTAAAGGACACATCATTCAAATATTCCACACCGTCAATTAAACCAAAATACCCAGTGTGGGCAGAAGCAGATTCTCCTTGCTGTAGCCATTGAGGAATGCATCGCATAAAAGTGACAGAGGACTAACCACCTCTCAAATGAAAGAGGAAAGAGCCTTAACGGATCAAGAGAAGGAAAGAAAGAAAGATGTGGGGCTTCATGTGTCCCATACACATTAGGGGCCTGATTAAGAGTTCGGTGGAAATGCTCAATCAACTGCGGTATCCACCGGCTGAGTTTCGTCCACAATACTTTCTGCTAGTCGATTTTGCACAGAATTAGCACTTCTTTCAGGAATCGGATACAATTTATTTATTTTTTTACATCAGGACCCCTAGGAGCTTAGTTTTTGTTCCATTTCTAAAGTTTCAATATGCTGTTTATCTGCAACTAAAATAATTTACACACAAAATGTATAACTGTCTCTCGTTTGCCATTAAATCCGTTCAGGGGAACTTACTTTCTTCATTCTTGAAAAGCTGGTAACTAGTTTGCAAACAGAAACTAACGTTCCCATATTCTCCTATGTGACAGTGGTAACATCAACAAGCCAGTTTACACTGGAGCAAAAAAGTAGAATTAAAAAATAGATAAATGTCACAGACTGGTTTCACAAAGCTGACACAAAATGGTCAGGTTTAAAAAAAAATTTAAAAAAAAAATGTAAAGCTTGGATTTAATAGCCCTAGATTCCATCTTGAACAATCAGCATCGTCAAAACTGTTACCATCAGTAGGCCTAAGCTTGTAAAGATAGAAACTTGTTCTTTAATTAAATACTATCTTCCCCCAACCACCCCTCCCCACAAAATAGGAAATCATGCATGCAATATTTCCAAGCGCCCCTACTTCTTCCCATCGGAAAAACAAAACATTGCATGAATGCTTCCTTTTGAGAATCTGGAGATGCGCGCCTGCCCTTTGGACCTTTTCACATTGAGAGGCCGATCTCCTACCCTACACACATTCAGCCTCAAAAGCCATCACTAGACAAAAATATGTTTGTCTGAAAAGAGAACAACAAAAGTTAAACAAACAAAATTAGGAGGGCCGTGCACTCCGTGCCTGAAACGCAGCTGCATAATGACACGCCTGTGCCCCAATTAGTCAGAAATGCTAATTTGCCTCAGTCGGGCACCCCCTATAGATGTATCTAATTTGTCTCAATGCTTTCATCTCTCCTTCATTGCTTTTCATTTAGAGGTTATGATCTGTTTGTGCCCTTCATGCCGAGCCCCGACAAGACACCCCCATGAGAGAGCATTATGGCCTCCCAACCTCTCTAACCCTGGTCCTTTGAAAGGAAAGTCTCAGTTCTTAGATTCTCTTTGAGAGGAGGCAGGAAAAAAACACACAGGCCTGACTGGCACCAAAGGAGAAACATGGGACTGTAGAAAACACAGCATCAATGCGAAGCTTCATTTGCTCCAGATACAACACATGCAAGGTGTCACTAAATTGCGAGACTGCCTTCTTTATTCAATTTCAATGATTTTCGTACTGCACGAAATACATTTTACAAAATCTGTCAGAATTAGAAAATGCAAATATTGTATTTGTTTTAAGAGCAAGGAAACCTTGCAAAAAAAAGCAACATCTGCTCTCCGGCCATTTGACCGTTTTCCTTTTTTTTTTTTTTTTTTAGGTTAAGAGTAGACAATATCTTCCACATGCACAGAGTGCCAACCAAAGAGAAGAATACCTATATGGTGTACACTTGCTGACATCAAAGGTGAACTAAGCAGGTTAACAGAAGGTCACCCAAAAAAGCTGAAGCAGTATATTAATTTCATTTAACACACGTGGAGGTCACTCCAGTCAGCGGCTACTGCTCTGGCCTGGTCTACATTTTAGAATAAGTAATATGCCAAATAATTAGCAAAAAGCAGCAGACTATATATCAGGAGACAGTGAAGTGATCAAGAAAACGCTTTCCCGCCAACATCTAGTCCTGCTGTGCGCAGCGCTGTGGGGGCCAATCACTGATGAAAAACGTCTGAGACTCCAGAAGAAACTTAAGCGGTTCCCAGAGATCACATCTAAAAATCATCTAGGTTTAATGGTGGGCCTGTCCAATAAAATAATGTGTTACCGTACAGCCACTAAACCCACCTAGACAGAAGTATGTGTCATTAGCAAATAAAGTACAACCACATTTGAACACCCCTCTAATTATGATCAACCCGTCTCGGGAGTAAATTTGTTCAAGTCTTTCCGCCTCGGGTTCTCTGTCGTTTTCTCAATTCTTAGAACACGCTAATAAAAGCTATGCTTTCTAGCACTTTATTTTAACCAGGGGTTAATGTACAGCATAGGACTAAACATGCTCACTGAGAGCAAAACATTTTTTTATGTTGGCTGCATAGCTAATGGTAAACAAACTAATGAAAAATCCCTCTGACCTTGTACAGAGCTCTCCACTCCCAGATTCTATCAATCTCTTCAACCTTTCCCCCACTGAAGAATGAAAACTATCTTCATGCAGTTTTCAGTGGGATTTTTTACACTGAAGCTGCTCAACCACTGTTGGGATACATAGTTGCATCTCATAATTTTGCCCCAAGAAGAATTGCAAGAAACAAAATCTTAAACTAACATAACAGACCCATAATGCCGCAAATTCAAAATATTGAAAAGACACCAAGTTGATCACTAATTGTTAAAGGCAGCTAGCAGGCCTCAATATTATATGGGTGTGCAAAGCAGGTAGGCAGTGGCCCACGGAGCTTTTGTGGTGCACACAGGTTATAGAATGATGCATGGGTGGAACCACAGGTGGATGTATGTGGCCTCACAGCAGCACTCACTCTGGAATAGGCAAACAGTTGGTAAAACAAAGGTAACAGTGGTTGTGCAGTAAGTCATTGCCTACCCTAACCGTGGTGCGCTCAAAGGACAGGAAGTAGAGCGTAATCCAGACCTAGGTGACTGGCGAGTGGGCGGAAACCAACAGGGGGACTGGAAGCACACAGGTTTGTCCCCCATAAAACAGTCAAAGGTGGTAGAAGCATCAGAAGAAGCGGCTAAATAGGGACGAAGGCTGGAAGGGGGGCATAGTACAACAGAGGCCGCCATCACTCACAATGGAGAAGAGAAAGGAAGGGGAAATAAACAGCAAACAGCAGTTTAGAGGACGAGCAGAGGGAGGCAGGGATTTGTCATAGTTTACGACTTCCTAAGTGAACCTTCAATTAATTGCAATTGTTACTACACTTGCCCTGTCGATGAATAGATTACAAATACATTTATGTGTGATTAAATATGTAGTGTGCTCAGAATCTAACCAAATGCAAGTGGTTATTTTCATAAACCCTGAAAAGGACTTCCACCACACCTGAAAATGTGATTTCATGTACAGGGATTTGGAAAAGAACATGAAAAGGTAACCAGCTTTCTGAAATGAGAGAAGAATACCTTTCCGGTCCCTAAGTCGACAATAGTTATGCTAGTGTTGCAGCTCACAAGTTAGCGCCCAGAGGCCAGGGTGTAGCGATTGTGACCTTTATGAAACTCAACTCTGTAATGTAGCAGACCGAGTCTTATCCCAGCAGACATTTCCCTACGTAAAAAATATGAACACAACAAACCCTTTAACCATTCCTAACGTGCCCTTTCGAAGAAACCAAAGCAGGCTTCTAGGACACACCTGTAGATGGTGGCAGGATCCCGGGTATAGATAGTTTATCATTCACCCCAAGAAGGAGCAATATAACACTTCAGACAGCGAGAAGTTAGCAAAACGTCAATGAATCTACTGTGCCTCAAATCTGAGCGCCAGGCCTGCTGGCACAAGTACTGCCGCCTACCGTCCACAAAGGAAAATGTAAACGCGCCCACTGGGACACAACCTGGCAAGGAACAGCACCACCAAACCGCAGCTCTCCATCCAAACCAAACAGTTCTCAAGCCCAAAACTGGGCACAAAAAAGAAAGCAAAGATGTGCCCTGGATGCAGAAAGCCCTCTTGATGAATCACGGCTAATAATACTTTTCACACACAACCTAGATGCTATTAATAGAAGGGCTAATTCAGCCTTTCACCAATCCACAATTATCCATTTTGAAAATGAAGCAGTGTGTAAAAGTATGTTAATATGTGCACATTCCTGTGGTTAACATGTGCCATCAATAAGGGGGGAGGGGGTTGCTAAACTGGAGGGGGGACTATTTTCATGCATTCTCATAGTTAGCAAATGCACCTGTTTTCGAACATGCGCATAGTATGTAAATTGTGGGAACGTGAACGCTAACCGTTGCGGTTTTTATTGTGCTGCAGGAGGAATTTTCAATTTTATTTCCTAATTGCTTTCCAGCTCGAAAGCAGGGCTGGCTCCACAAAGCAGGGCTCTGAAACAAGGGGACAGGGAGGGCGGGCTGGTGGCAAAGGGAGGCGGGCGAGAGCCGAGGGAAAGCAAGGCGTGCATTTCAAAAGTTTCTCCAGCAATTTGAGGAGCAAAGAAAAGCAGGCCTGATGTGAAATCATAGAAAGGTCAAAGGTGAGTGTGCCGTCTCCAGAGAAAGTGGTGAATCAGGACGGTTTATCAAACGATGATTTTCCTTTGAAACCGGGAGGCGGCGGCTGGGACAATTCTGCAGATGTGCTTGACGGGTTTTGGACAAAAATGGGCCTCCTTTTTAAGGCTCCCGTCGGGGGGTTACTTCTCCCTCCGCCGCCTCCCGGGCCCTGCCCTCCCCTCTTCAGTGGTCAGCCGAGACCCCCACCACTGGCCGCTTTTGTATTCGTGGCCTTTGGACATACTGACAAGGCCTGCTATGAGACCCCAATCAAGACCCCCGTGTCACAGGTACCTAGTAAAGATACCAGACCTTTTCAAATGAGAAACAACAAGCAAAATCTGCTTCTCATTGTTCCCGCGCAGCCCTAAGTGAGATGAAAGGAGAGGCCGTGCTCTCGTCACCAACAGCCTGCCAATCACCCCCAGTTATTAAGGTCACAGTGGGTGCGTTCTGTTGACCTAATCAAAGATGCGCACTGACTTTTAGAACCCAGTACAGCGCTTTCCTTCGCAAACTCTTGAAACAAACATTTAATACTATTCAGAATTATATCTGGACTTCCTCTTTTCAGAAGTATGTTGCTGTATTAATTTGGCAACAAATTCCTTTTTTTATTTTTATTCAAGCAGTATGTTAGAGATTTATACGTTCTGGAAACCTGCGCTGTAAGCATAAACACCAAAGCTAAAATTGGAGAAATGTATGTCAATTTCATAGGAAAAAATACAGCTTTGAGCGTTTTAGTCTGATGAACGGTACCCCATCCTCTCTAGAATTTTTTAGTGATAAAACAGACGATGAAGCTATCAATGAACGCTTCACAAACACATTTTCAAATTGTTTTACATCTTGGGTTCAAAGCCCTTGCTGCCTACTATAATTGCCCTTGGGGCGCAAACATGGACATCCACAAACAAAAATGGCCAATCCGGATTTTAAAATCAGTATAAGTGGACATCTAAGCCAACAGAGGGAATTACGACTAGTGAAACTACGCAAGCACTAAATTTTAGTTTAGGGTTGAGAGCATGGGTGATCGCAGAAGAGGGTCAGGGAGGAATGCTTCCATTCAGAATACGGTGAACACATTTAAAATGGGAACTTATCATTCCTAACATTTTTTTTTTATCTCTATCTGCAAACATGAATGGACTCCTAACATTTTTTGTGAAAAAAGAAAAAAATGGTGGAAAATTCACCAACATATCATTTCATGGTGGCATCTGGGAACATATTTGGACAAATATTTATAGTGTAGAGAAAAAAATTGAAAAAGTGACACGCCCAAAATGCATCTTTCAACCCCACTTGACCACGCTGTAGGAGTACACATAGAAATTTACCATTTGCGTAGCTTTCCGTTTTAATGAAATCTAAGTAAATCAAAGTAAGAACGTCTTCAAGCCTCTGATGAGATATGCTGCAACTTGGAAGATGCCTTTCAGGGGTCAGCTGAGCAGAGGTTAGCACTCATCCAAGTGACCGAGGACTAAAGCTTGAAATTGTGTTCTGTTTTAAGTATGAAGGATTTGACTTTTCTCACAAGGGAGAGCTCATACCTTGGATATATACAATAATACTGAGAACGTATTTCTTCCTGAAAAACATACAGACTCCTGAACTACCAATATATTGTAAAGGGAAGTGTATATATAGGAAAGCACTTAACTCCACATCTACGCACTATGAATCTTCATGGTACATGGTTCTGTGGATATTATAAAGTCAATTTTTTGGAGGATGATATTAAAAATTCAGCAATATTGTAGGACTTTGTTCCATGAGGTCTCGGTTTCCGTGGTGATGTGTTGCTTGAAAGAGAGATCTAGGTAGAGACTGAAAATGATGGGTGTATGGATGGATCGGTTGCATACTCTGCAGGAGAAGACAGTGTCTGGGATCATAAGACTCCCATCTGGACAACCAGATGGAGGTGTAAGGGAGGAGGTGAACCATTGCAGCACTGTCTCCGAGAAGTCCATGCCTGGTGTGTATCAACGTTTGGAAGTCAAACGTATTTTAGGTCTGCAGAGAGGTCGACACGGAGGAGGATGCATGGATCATTTTTGTCATTATTATTGGAGGGTTTGATCGATTACCTGAAGGGCACCCGTGTCAGACAATGTGATCTGAAGCCAGATTGGTCGTCCTTCAGAAGTCTTTTCTTGCTAATAGGATATCATACTTTAACGGAGACTGATTTACCAATTAGTTGAATGGCAAGTGAGTATTGGGATGTTAGTTCGTTTGATCACTACAAATGCTGCCTTCTGATGTTGTTTTACATAAATTACAATGCACAATGATCAGTTTTCAGGCTCCGTCCCTGGTAAGGAAGGAGAGGGTTCATGGTTTACACCATCTTCAGAGGAAAATTCCTCTACTGTCTATCTGCGAAATGGTGCTAATCATGGGATGCTTTTCGTGACTCCACAGGGCATCTACCCTCTCCCCTTTTAGCGTTACAATATTCTGAGTCCCAAGGGAACCCACAGATAGTGCTCCTGAGCTGGCTGGTGATGAAGGGGCTGGCTGCACTACTCCAAGGAGAGCCACTGATAATACCAGCATGGAAGGACATGTAAGAATTCACAAAGGATTTCAAAATAAAATATCTTCTATGGAAGGGGCAATAGGGGAACATTAATGCTGCATCACAAAAGAGGAGATGTAAAGGGTCTGTGAAAGGTTTGTCTTTCGAGAAAATTAGACAGGACGGTACCTTAGAAAGCAAGAGGTATGAGCAATGTGTCAATCACCCATCAAGAATTCAAACTGATTTTCTACAAAAGGAGGCAAAGGTATCCAAGACTTAAATATTGGGATGGCTGTGCGTTCCACAAAAGAAGAGGTAGACACCGAGATACATAGCTGTATATTAATTAACGTGCTGTGAGAAGGCTCTGGATAGACTGGTGCATGTTTTGAGGATTTCCCACATCCCCCAAAAGCTTTAGTGATACAGTAGTTGAGCATGTTAATAGCCAATATGAGCAACTCCAGATAATGTGAACTGGCAACAAGGAAAACAGCAAAAAAGGAATATGGAGACGAAAGGCACAAGGAGGCCTCCAAATGGGAAAAATTAGTCTGCAGGCAAAGCTCCAAATGACCCAATTTGTCTATTCAGACCAATTTATCACAGTATTTTAATTTCGTTTAATTCATTGCCAGAGGATACTTATTTTTACATCAATATCATAATCATAAAATCTTTATTTGATCGGGCAAAGCAACCATATAAGTGCAGCATGCATTACAAAAACAAGCAAGTATAAATAGACACAAATCACAATAGCATAAAAACAAAATCAAAAGCTCAATATCAGCTATAAACGTAAGATCATCAGTCAGGCCTCGAGCAGTGGCGTAACAGGCCCCCACATCCCCCGCGGTGCGGGGGGGGGCCCCAAAGCTCCAGGGGGCCCCCTCAGCAAAGAACTCTGGTCGGAGAGCTCCCGATTTAGTTCGGAGGGGGCCCCTCCACATACCTTGCTGGGGGGCCCCCTCAAGTTTCGTTACGCCATTGGCCTCGAGAGTCTAGATTCCACGGCTGCCTGTAAAATGCTTGATAAAGTGAATAAAGCATGTTAATTGGGGGCAATTGTAGGTGCATAAGAGCAGGATATGCTTGATTAAAGTTCAGGGGCCTCCGCAGTGGTAACAGGAACCTCTTTCTGGGCCAACTATAATAATTACAAAACAGAACAAAGTGTAAGGTGTCTTGTGGAGATCTATTGCAGCAGCCGCAGAGCAACCTGTCACCAGAGTGCACCCAGCCCACAGGAATGGCCCCTAAAAGATGAATTTGATTGAAACGGAACCTGGCCAAAAGACATCTGACATGCCTGCTGGTAACCTGCACCAAATACTGCTCCATTCCCTGAGCAGACTTTAAAAGCATGTAGCCCCTTACTAGGTGTTTCAGCATTTCTACTCCTTCTCTGTTAAGCAACCCCCACTCTAACAACAGCGCCTTTATACCCTGCAAATCACTCGAACTCAGAGAGTAAGGGGTGAGATAGGCATCTACTCTCTGTAAGGCCGTAAGTACCAAATTAATGTAGGCAATCCATGGGATTCTAGACGCACCATCCAAAGCCAAACAATCAGAGAGAACCAATCTGTTTAGCTTGAGTTCCTGTCTGGCCAAGACTGTTCCACAACAAAAGTAGAGGGCTAAGGGCGACTAGGTTAGCAAGAAATCTTACTCCAAGCTCAGCGTGTACAGACCAAGCTGATGTACATTGCGGGACCTGTACCAATCGCGTGAGATTTATTTTTCCTACTATTTGGATTGAGTCGGTCTTCACATAGGCCCAGACCTCACTACCATAGCGGACTTGTGAGGCACACTTTGCCATGTAAATTTTTACTAAAAATTGGAAAGACCATGAACCCAGCCTGTGAGTGAAGCAAGCTAGGGCCCCAATAGATTTAATCAGCTCTGGTCTTTTCCTCTCCAGCAGGTGTTCCAGTTGTTCTTAGCATCAAAAAGTACCCCTAGGTAAGGAAAGGTTGAAACTTTACCCATGGTATGCTGGCTCACCTTGAAAGTACTGGAGACTAGTGGACCATGGTCCTACAAACATAACATAGGATTTCAAGGCATTTACTCCCAGGTATCGGCTAGCTATCCATGAAGGCAGCAAGTTTATCAAGGAGGATCTGCAACCCCCTAGACGCGCAGGCCATCAGGACCGAATCGTCAGCATACAACACCACAAGGATCGGCCTTCGGCCCACCTTGGGGCAGTCGGCCTGAGTCACAAGGAGGGCCTCCTCCAGCTTGTTAACAAATAGGGAGAACAAAAATAGTGTAAGACCTGGTGGTTATAGTATCGGGCGAGAAACGTGCTGAGGTGTTCATATGCAAGTCATCCAGGAGTCACTATATTATTCTCCACTTTTAGCTCGAGCAACAGGGCCCATTATTTGGCTCGATTGACCCTCTCGATCATGGACGTGAGGTCCATGAATGCCAGATGTAAACTCTCCGACCAGGCAACAGTGTACTTAATAAGTAAATACAGATTCAGTCATTGATTCAACGTAGACCAGCCAGGCCTGAAACAGTACTGGACACCCTTCAAAATAGCCTTAGCATTAGACCATTCCATCAATCTGTTAAGTACAACCCTCCCAAGGACCTTAACTACCACATCTATCAGGGAGATTGGGCGATAGCATTAGGGGTTATCCTTGTCCCCCTTCGTAAACACGGGTACCATCACCATAGAAGACCAGGATCACGTCACCCCATGACGTGCAGCGGCGTTCAGTACCTGAGTCAGTAGTGGGCCCCATTAACTCCACATCCAGACACAACAGGTCTGGGGTGATTCCATTGGGCTCCTGGGCTTTATTACTCATTAAATTGTTGATACCTAGTGTTACCTCTACCAGGGTAAATACCATGGGGGCACAACGCATCTCTCTATCACCCTCTCCACCTCAGCCGTCTTGCCAAAATTGTTGACCCCTGCAAAGTGGTCTATCCACTGTTGCTCGGATATGTGGGTACAAATAACTGGTTCTGTCTCATCTGCATAAAGGGGTTTGTTCACTACCTTCCAGAAAGGGATCCCTAGATTCACTGGCTTGGACTAACTCGTCCCAGGCTAAAGCCTGGAGAGTAGCTTTGCGTTTGAGTACTCCCTGCTTGTAGGCCTACCTGGTGGCAACCACCTGTCTCCTGTCTCTGGGAACTTGTTTTAAGGCTGACTTCAAATATCTCTTATAACCGCCAAGGAAAAACCTGTTATTCCCTTCCCATGATTCCTGTAAGTAGATAATCTGAAAGGATGTTATAGACTCCACCCAGATTGGTTCAGAGAATTTAGCTGAGAGCCCAGCAATGTTTTGTGATACAATTTTTAAGTCCTTTTGATTCTGCGCAGGAGTAACCACTGCCGGGATATCTACCAGGGGGGCTACAGACGGGGATACAGTTACTGCCTGACCAAAGTTAGACTTAGAAGACGGGGGAGGGGAGAATAGAAGCCAGTAAGTCGCACATTTCGAGGCTGCTCTGAGGGGCAAAACGATTTGTCAAATTTACCCGGCCAGACTGCCCTATCCTCGGTCAGGCACGCCCATAACAACCCTGAGTCTGCCAGACTGGGTATCCATAGGGGTGACAGACCCTCTCTAGTTTGTGTAAAAAAAATAAAAAAAAGAAGAAGGGGAGCGCAACGATGCCTTACTGATCTGGTGGCTCATGGGAGGATAATGAGGCAAAAATATGTGCCGCCATTCCAGGGCTATTAAAATTGACCATCATGCAATCCCCAGTTCAGAGCTCCGGTCTCTGCCCACCCAGCTGACTCTACGGATCATGATGATAGCATCAGAAGTGCCCCCACTGTCCTAGATACGCTTCTGGAACCAATGGGTCACTTTGTTTTTTAATGCCTGGTAAGACTCACAAGAGGAGCTAGATAGATGCGGAACGTTCCCCAGAACCACTACACAGGGGTTGCCTGAGGTGGCAAGTCAAGGATATCCACGTAGTACTGGGGCCGGGATGACATTGTGGAAATATAAGAGCTCTCAGCCATCAGGGGAATAACGGGGCTCCCTAGATGGCATTCCCGCCACCTCTCCTGGCCCTTGAAGGGGGAACAGAAGCACCTTGGGGATTGCTCCTAGGGCATGGACAACTGCATTAGTTTGCGCTGGGGAGGAAGACTGCTTGGCCTGGGGCACCCTCACCTCTTGAGTTAGGGACAACATTTCAGACATTCTGGTTTCAATAATGTTTAACCATGCCTGGATTAGATCTAACTTGTCAGACAACACCTCCGTAAGTTTGCTAATTAAGTCTAGCTACATGTTCACCCCCCCCCCCCCCTCAAACAGAGTCAGCCAGGACACCTCCCGAGGGGATGAGGCGCCCAGGGGCCAGGCTTTCCTCCCTTCTCCTCAAATTGTGAGTCAAACAGGTGGAATCAGGGGGGCTGCATCCAAGGGAGAGGCCACGAATTCCTCACCCACTAACAGACTGACGGCTATAACGGAATCCTCCTGCCCCCTCCTCGTTCTTCCTGTTGCCCATGTCTTCCCCAAGCCCCCTCTCTTGACATTCCCTCCTTCCTATGGGTCACCTCAGGTAAGAGATTGCTCGGGGGAGAATGTACAGGGCTGCCCCAAGTTAGCGACATGCTTCTTTCGACAAACTCGATTTCTTTTGAGACGACTGAAACTGCCCGGGTCAGAAAACCTTCCATAGTGGTAACTTGTGGGGTCTTGGGGCAGGGATGCTTTTGCAGCAGGGGCTTTTCATTTTTCCATAGTTGGATACTCCAGGGATGACTCGATTCAGGTAACAACCATAAGGGAAATGACTGGAAACAGGAACAGCACTGGACTAGAAGTATGCAGATCAAGGAACAAAGAAATACAGGAGAAGGAATCTGCAAAACATTCAAGGACTGGGCTGGAGCTAAGCACACAGATCTAGGAACACTCTAATCAAACCATCGGAGTGTGCATACCAACAGGAGAGGAAGGGAAGCATGCAGACAGAACTAGGAACACTGGAACACAAGGCAAGGTGTTTGCATACTAACAAGGACAGAACAGGAAATAAACAAACTGAACTAGAAACAATGGCAAGCATGGGCAGAGAGGCTCTAACAGGAAGCAGAGAAGCTAATGTAGCAGACAGGAAATCTGAAAACAAGTAATAAGGATAACCAAGGCATACAGAAAATAGGAACAAGCTTGCAAGCAGAGCAGCAAGACTACACTGGTCCACGTGGAGCCTCAGCAGAAAAGATTGTTATGAAAGTGCTGCTCACTGGACAGAAACTGCTGATAGCTAAGGGGAGGAGCACAAGAGCAGGAAGAGAGCAAGGTGTGAATAATCAACCATGTGCTGGCAATCAGGGAACCACCAATGGAAAGAAAGCAGCAGCGAGGCAGGGGGTGGGACATACTAGGAAAGCCAATAGGCACAAGAATGGAACCAGAGAAAAAGGAATGGAGTGCAGATTTGAGCGAAGAGTGAGAAAAGCTTAGAAAGGAAGTATGAATGGGTCAGTATATCCATAGAAGTCAGAAACAATTATGCTGTACAGAGGTTCACCTTCTCCCATGATCTAGACAAGGGTTGGCGACAGAAGGAACTACGTGGACCATAAAACATTAGTATGGTGGTGTGGAAACCAGGACTGGAGTGTGAAGTGGACAGGGTAGGCAACGTGCTAAAGAGTATTCGGAAATTAACTTTTCTAAAGGCAGGACCCCACAAGTTCTTTTAGAGTACCACTTGATAGCCAGATGGAAGAATCCTGACACCCAGTTGAAATTTTAGCAGAATAGCTAAAAAAGGTTTCCACTGGTTGCAGCTGCAGCCTATGAGTTTGTGGGCATTGGGCTGTATACATCCAAGAGGAGAAGAACGTGAGTATACTGGTTTAATCACAATATCAACCGAAACAAAGACAGCCATTAGGTGCAAACGGCCAGCTCCAAGAAGCAACTAGAGTCCATTGTGATTTTCTAATAACAGTTCAATAAATGTTGTATCCAGGCACTAGGATGAATCAAGCAGGAACAGTCGGCAAATGGTCAACTGGAATTTCCACCTGAGCCACAAGTCCCCTGCCAGAATTTTGTTGAAAGCACTCCGAGACTTTCAGCATTCAGTTTGTTGATTGTATCTTTACAAAAAGGAAAATTATACTATCAAGAACATATGTAGTAGGTAAATCGGAGATCAATAAAGAAAAAATGTAAAGATACAGTTCCAAGTATGGACTAGGCACTGGATAAAAAGTGGTGTATTGAAATACTAGAAGATCGAGCTGATTCACAAAGATTTTTCAGGGTGTCACAAACTGAATTTACTCCTGACCTTTGCCTGAATTTCCAGGAATAAGGAAACACTTACTAATGGAACAAAGCTTACTGAATCATGCCCAACATGCTACCCTTGAGTGAATCCTCAACACTGTTTTATAGGTCAGGTCACGCAGCTGTAACTGGAAGAAAGCAAAGTAAACAACACTCAGTGAACCAGCATTCCTTAATAGACTGAGCTTTGGAGGAGGCTGGGTTCTACCAGAAGTCCGGCAAATTGAGAGGATTCCACCAAGTACCTGGTAATTGGACTGCTAACCCCGGCCCCTGAATTAAGGTAACAAGTAAAATCTCTTCCTTACGAGCTGGACCCCGAGAGTTTACTAAGAAATTGGAAATATTTGGGATATTCAGACATACCAAACCAGATATGTTTTTTTCTTAATTTCGGGCCACATTTTTGCCCGGAGATGTTGACTACTTTGAGCAGGAGGATTCCACTGTGGGAAACTGTCCAGGCCCTCAGTGTATCTCGTAATCCTGAGCCTGGTGACTCCTGTTACCAGGTCATCGGAGTCTACAAGCAACTTGTAATGAGTCATAGTGGGGTGCCCAGGTGCTGTAACTCATGAAGTTTCCAAAATGTTTAAACAAGATAGGTCAGGAACTTGCAGTGCATTTATTAGGGTACATCCGATCTTGCATGTCAGAAGACAGGTTTGCAAGATGATGAGTATTCATGGGGCGGGAGCCTTGTGGCAATAATAATGAGGGGGAGTTGCCCAATGTAGAATTTTCCATATGTCTATATTCTTATTTCTAGAAGTAGAATTATACGTCTACGTGTTTTTGTAATTTTACGGCGCGTGAGTGTGACATCACTGCACCATCAGGTGTGTGTTAAATTGGTAATGCTAGTTATAAGGATGGCAAGAAGTATTTATAAAGCTCTGCCCCTTCCTACTGTCAATAAGGATGGACAAAGAGTAAACGGCCCAGACAGTTCGGCGGGAGGGAACAGATCCGCTACACACCACCCCAAAATTCATAACTCTCAATTCAGACACTGGGTCTGAAGAGAAAAAGAGATGGGACATTAAAGGGCTCCTAGACATGTGGACCACAGAAGTATACTGTGCTCAAGTGACAGGCAGATCGAGTCAGTCTGCTGAGGAGACAATCTACACCCAAACCCAGCTTACTTCATGTGAGGATTTGGGCCACGGGGTCTGATACAAAAGCTGCACACACTTGGGTCTTCTCACATAATACCTTAAGAAGGCACAGATATACCCTTATGGGGAGAAATTAAACGGTATGAAGATCGGGAGATTGAAGATAAATAAGCTTGTCAAAGTCAAGGCTGCAAACCTTCAGATGGTAAGCAGTAACATCTGGATAGAGCTATATGTTACGTAGTTGCACTGGTGTTCCGCTCTGGCTATAGTTCACACCCGGCCTCTGTACCATGCTCCTTTGTTTAGTTCTTCTTGTCAGTTCCTTTCTCAGTTCCTAGAGCCTTACCTTCCATACATGTATTGCTGCTTTGAGCCTTTGTTCATTTCTGCTGTGTATTCTTTTCTGCAGTTGCTGCCAGTCTCCCACAGTTTTGCAAATGCTGGAAAGACTCCTGATATTTTCGTGTTCGTCCGTGATCTACTCCTTTCGGAGACTGGTAAGCGGCATTTCAATTGCCTTATTAATGTTTCTTTGAATCACTGGTACTTTATTAATCTGTTGTATATTATTTAGTGAGAAGAGCATTTCACGGAAGTGAAGTCTTGCACTCCATAAGAGAGATGTCTATGATCCAACCCATACTAGAGTTCTCCTCCGAACACAAGAGCATCATCTGCGGCATCCCTCAAGACTCCTCCCTCAGCCCCACCCTGTTCAACACCTACATGACCCTCCCCCCCCCGGGCAAACATCATCAAAACCCATTGACTGAACATCATTTTCTACAACGACAACACCCAGCTCAGCCTCTCGCTATCAGAAGAGCCCTCCACTACGAGGGCCAACTTCCACAGGAGCATGACGAGCATCGCCGATTGGATGAAAGACAACTGTCTGAAACTCAACACAGTCAAAACGAAAGTACTGATCTTCGGGAACACATCACCTTGGAACGACTCCTGGTGGCCCTACTAACTACGACCCTCACCCACGCCTACAGACCATGCCCGCAATCTCAGCATCATCCTGGACAGCAAGCTCACCATGAAAAGCCTGATAAACGTAGTCTCCTCTGCCTGCTCTTCGCATGCTCCGCAAGATCTTCAAATGGCTCCCGGTCAACACCAGACAAACCGCCATGTATACCCTAGTCACCAGCAGGCTGTACTACAGCAACACCCTCCATGCAGGAATCACCTTGCACCTCCTGAAAAGAACTAAAGAGGATACAGAATTCTGCAGCCAGACTCATCCTTCACCTCCCCAAGTAGACCCACATCCCCCCCTACCTCAGGAAACTCCACTGGCTCCCCATTCAGATTAGAGATGTCACTTCAAGATGCTGAGGCACACATACAAGCAGTGCTTAATTTGAGCCAGTGGTTTCTGGTGCTCAGCGCTGGCACTTAACTGTCAACACCAGCACTTATGACAACTGCCACATGGTGGCGCTGTTTGTATAATTCAAAGATGAGCAGAACAGCAATTGATTATCAATTCATTACATATTAAAAACAACTAATACCTGCCACCCAAGCTATTTTTATAGCTTTGGGGGCCTGGAATAGTCTGAATTGTCACACATGTAGCAGTGTGCTGGTCAGCAGCTTTGTATGTACTGTCACTGGCAATGCCAGCAATGGCAATGGCAGGCGCAAGCTGCAGAGGCCTCCTAACGAGAGCCCCGTTACTTATTATTATTATTTTATTTTTTTACAAAATTAAGCACTGCATACAAGGCACTGTACAACCAAGGGCAATCATACATCAACCACCGCCTGAACTTACACAATTTGTGATCTGCCCACCTCTAACTGGGTAAACAGACTTAAGCATCTGACAAGCAGTGCACCATTCTGCCAAGCATTGGGAGTCTCACACCTCCAACAATGGACTTTCATTTCTAACTTGAACAACAAGGTTGAATGTGTTGCCTAGATCCAACCAAGAGGACACTGCAGGTTTCCCTGCAGAAACGTTGCTGAGAAGAGTGAGGCAGGCCGAATTATTTTCTAGAAGCTAGAAGCAAAGCAGAGGAAAACCACTTTATAGAGCTGCATGTGCTTATGGAGCAAGAGAAGTCCTAATCTTTTCTGTAGGGGATGAGACAGACGGCCTAAGGACCCCCTGCTGACAAACAGGCTATGCTTCTATGGAGGAACAAGCGGAACAAAGTACATTTAACACGAGTCAGAAATCTTCACATCAACGCCATCGTCCAAAGGACGGACGAGAAGATGTGAGAGTTTACTTACTATGCAAATAAGGAGTTTCAGTAGGAGGGATAGCTCCACTATTCCTCACGGTACCTGTACTCAGGCCCCACGTGTCACTCAGTCCGTTTTCTAGTCGGACACAACACTCACCATAAAAACTAAAAAAGCGACAATTTACAGTAGGAACACTACTACGCCTTATTAATAAACAGGAGGACAGTAATGCGCCAATTTCCCTCACACCTAGCAGAGTACACGTCTAAAGTTACAGGCAACTGTGGAGATCTCCTGGGCCTCGAGGGCAAAGGTCTTTGCAAACGCGTACCAGAGCAGCACGGAATAATTTCCACACTCCCTTATCTCACTTCAAACACGTTTTAATTGGGATGTGCAACTCAGCTTTCAGCCACCTGCAAAAATACAGACAGTGCGCGGGGCTATTTTTTGTTGAATGTAAGATCATATTATAAAAGCCTCTCGAGTGACAAACTGGATTCTTTCCCCCACTCTCGAGACAGATCAGGGCGTTTTCAAAGAGGATGTCGGCTATACGTTTGCCTGAGCTGCAACTTCACACTGTTTCACTACAAAAATATATATCATTTTCTAAAAGTGTCCTTCTAGCGAAGAATTGAAAATCGATTTGGATTAAAAAATTTGCTCAGGGCCCAGGTGAAAATAGAAATAATTGTAATTATGTATTTTAGTTTCCAGTGCACAGAGGTATAAAGAGAGCATGAGCTGAATAAAAGTTTGGGCTATTGGTGGAGGTGGTCTTAGAAGGACCACATTTTCTGAGGCGTCAGCTCCACGTATGCAATTTCCGTGCCTTTTCCTTTGAGAAAGAGCGCTTTACTCCTGTCTTGGATGTTGGTTACTCCAGAAGTTCAAGGTCTGATTCATGAAGTATTTTCTTTCAGCAGGTGTGCCTCGCTCATTGATTTCAATGAGCACTTTTGTCTACTTATAAGGAAAAATGTGCTGTGAAGCGTATTCAGGAAAGGATTGACGGGTTCTACCCCGCTCCATCGTTCACAGACCTTTCTGCTGATTGAGAGAGGAAGATTTAGTCTCTGGGGGGAGGGGGGGGGGGGGAATGGGGGGCGTTAAAGGCTTACTGAACCTACAGATGTTTGTAATTTTAGTCCCTTTTGCGATTGTCACGGCATAGGACCAACCCTCCTCGGTCCTAAGGGACATCATTTCAGCGGTAAAGTCAGGCTGAAAGTCTAACGCCCAAACACGGTATCTATAATCCCAACCCAAATAAACCAATGCCGCACATGGACATCACAGTCCAAAGATCTGAATCCAGGGAAGGGGAGGCCAAGGTTGGATCTGGACCACTGAACAACCTACATGAGCCACAAGACAAACCCATGCATTGCCCCAGGTAACTCTTCCAGCAAAGAATCCAAAGGCTGGTGACGGGTCTGTGCACATGCCACGATGTATGTGTTGGAAAGGCGTCCGCCGGAAGGGGGTTCGAACACGTCTTGCCCACCCCTTTGACCCACCTCTCCCAAGTAAGCCGAACCAGGCGCGCACACCCTGAGCTGCACTGTGAACAGAGGGACACCACACGTATTCTTTGTAGGACGATAAGTTCTTTTATCGATGATTTCAGGGATCTTTATGACCCAAAAGGCAAATAGTACAGCAGTGGCACAACGTACCACAAATCAGTCGTGGGAATTGGGGGTAGCGGGACAGTCTTTCAAGATAGTGTCTCTGCGAAATACCCTGCGGAAGCTCACAATCCTCGAGCTGGAGGGTGTCGTGTCTCTGGGCGATCTCTTATCGAGTCGTCCTCAAGGGGAGCGCCGCGAGTCTCTCAGCAGGCACAGGTGGTCGGAGTTCAGGAGCCGCGATTCCGTCAGCAGGCTCAGATGGTTCAATGCTGGGGGCCGCGAGTCGCTCAGCAGGCCTAGGTGGTTCAGTGTTCGGGAGCCGCGACCTCGTCCGCAGGGCTCAGATGGTTTAATAGCAAGAGGCCGGGAGTCACTCAGCAGGCCCAGGTGACTTCAGCGTTCAGGAGCCGCGACAGCGTCAGCAGGCTCAGATGGTTCCAGGTCTTCTCTGTCCTTGTTCCTCCGGCACCCCTTGTTATACTCCGCTGGTTCTTTGAAGTCCGGAGTGCTCGCAGAGGGGGGACTGGGATGACGGAGGGGGTTCGGCGGGATTTCCTGCCGCTCACTTCTTTGGTCTTTTCAGGTGGGTCTGGGAGGGACCCCAGACGCTCGGTAGGGGAGGCGCCTGCTCCCCAGGGGCCTGGTGGCCGATTGAGTCCTCCCGGGGAAGGCGACCCGAGGTGTGACTGGGCTGGCGCCTCTGGGTCTGGCTCGAGGGTTCCCGCTCCCTCGGTTGGGCATGCGTGGTAGGGTGTTGAGTCTGTCAGGTCTCTGGCCGGCCCGTGGATCGGGGGTGGCTGGGGCGGCCGGAGTCGGGGATGTCGTGTCTTGAGGGTGGTTGCAGGTTGGCGGGATGATGGAGAGGGCAACGCCGTGAGGCCGGTCTCACACGCGTCCCCCCCAGCTGAAAGGCGTGGAGAACTACCCATCCACTGGGGGGTTCTCCTCGCCGAAGCGGAAGAACCGGGACAGGCCGTCGGCGTTGGCATGATCCGTCCCGGGGCGATGTTCGACAGTGAAATCCATCCCTCGGAGAGAGATGGACCATCGTAGTAGCTTGGGGTTCTCCCCCCTCATCCGCATTAGCCACTGCAAGGGCCGGTGGTCCGTCTGTACTCGAAAATGGGTTCCGAACAAGTAGGGCCGCAGTTTCTTGAGGGCCCAGACTACGGCAAAGGCCTCTCGCTCTATAGTGCTCCAACGCTGCTCTCTCGGCAGCAGCCTTCGGCTGATGAAGGCTATGGGCTGATCAATGCCCTTGTCGTCGAACTGCGAGAGCACGGCCCCGATGCCATGTTCGGATGCATCGGTCTGGACCACGAACTCTCGGGAGTAGTCGGGGGCCTTGAGTACGGGAGCGGTGCACATGGCGGTTTTCAAGGCGTCGAACGCCTGCTGGCACTGGGGGGTCCACTGCACCTTCTGCGGAAGCTTTTTGGAGGTCAACTCTGTGAGGGGCCCTGCGATACTACCATAATTTTTAATGAACCTCCGGTAGTACCCCGTAAGGCCCAGGAAGGCCCGAACCTCTGTCTGCGTGGTGGGGGCTCCCAGGACTTGATGGCATCGATCTTCGGCTGGAGAGGGGGGACCTGGCCGCTGCCCACCTGATGCCCCAGGTAGACCACGGAGCCTTGTCCGAGCTGGCATTTGCTGGCTTTCACTGTCAGGCCCGCTTGGCGCAGGGCCATTAGTACTTGTCGGAGGTGCTGGAGATGCTCGTGCCATTGAGAGCTGAATACGGCGATGTCGTCAAGGTACGCTGCGCTGAACTCCTCGAGTCCGGCCAGGACCTTGTTCACCAACCGCTGGAACGTGGCTGGGGCGTTTTTCATCCCGAACGGCATGACCCTGAAGCGGTAGTGGCCATCTGGCGTGGAGAAGGCAGAGCGCTCTCTCGCCCCTTCCGTGAGAGCGATCTGCCAGTACCCGCAGGTCAGGTCGAAAGTGCTGAGGAACTGGGCGGCCCCCAGGCGGTCGATGAGCTCGTCGGCTCGGGGAATAGGGTGCGCGTCTGCGCGGGTGACCGCATTGAGCCCCCGATAGTCTACACAGAATCTTAGTTCGGGGGCGACCCCTGGGGAGGCAGCCTTCGGGACCAGAACCACCGGGCTGGCCCAGGGGCTGTGGGAGGGTTCGATGACCCCTAGGTTGAGCATTTTCTGTACCTCGGTCTTGATGCAGGTGCGGACCCGGTCAGGCACCCGGTAGGCTCGGTGTCTCACAGGCGGACAGTCGCCGGTGTCTACGTCGTGGACACACCAGTCGGTCACCCTTGGAATGAGGGAGAAAAGGTCTGCGAATTGTCCGAGCAGCTGGCGGCAGTCGTCGGCCTGCTGGGGAGTGAGGGTGTCCGACAGTTTCACACCCTCCACGGAACCGTCCAGTTCTTTTGTGCACAGGAGATCGGGCAGGGGTTCAGTGTCCTCTTCTGCCCCCTCATCGGTGGCCAGTAGCAAACTCAGTTCTGTCCTTACGAAGTGGGGCTTGAGACGGTTTACGTGGAGGACCCGGAGGGGGTTCCGTGGGGATTGTACGTCGACCAGATACGTGACCTGGCTCTTCCGTTCGACCACCTTGAATGGACCAGTCCATTTGTCTTGTAGGGCGCAGGGTCTCACCGGAGCCATGACCCAAACCTGCTGGCCCGGCTGGAACTCGACCAAGGTTGCGTTCTGGTCATACCAGCGCTTCATTTCTTCTTGGCTGGCCTCGAGGTTAGCCTCTGCAAGTTCCCTAAACTTCCTCGTCTGGTTGCGGAGCACCAGGATGTAGCGGAACACATCTGGGGGTGTCCCCCGGGGGCTTGTCTCCCAGCCCTCTTTGACCAGGCTTAGGGGCCCTCGAACGGGATGTCCGTACAGCAGTTCGAAGGGGCTGAACCCCAGAGACTTTTGGGGAACCTCCCGGTACGCGAACAGGAGGCAAGGGAGGAGGACGTCCCATTTCCGGCGCAGGGGTTCTTCGAGGCCCAGGATCATTCCCTTCAGAGTTCGGTTGAAGCGTTCCACCAGTACTCGTGCTGCGCCTAGCTCGGCGGACTTTTGCTCGCTGTAGAGGAGGCCATTGTCCCAATAAACCCAATGGGTTCCGGTTTGATCACCGGCGACCTGGGCTTCGGCTTGTTGTCTAAGTCCCTCGAGGGAGGGGCAAGTGGTCTGTTCCTGGCAGAACTCTTCGCGGGAGGGCCCCCCTTCGCAGTGCCACTGGGCCAACTCGGGCAGTTCTTCGGGTTCCATCGGGGCCTCTGGGGCGGAAGGTTCCGGTCCTTCCCCTGGGTTAGTGTCTCCTACTTCCACGGAAGGAGGGTTGTCTGCTTCTGGTAGGGGGTCCCTGTTCTCGGGGAAAGTGTTCGGTAAGAGGGCTTCACCGCCCTTGGAGGGGGCCACTCGTGCGGTCATGGAGCGCGTGGTGGCGCAGACCCATTCCGGTAGGCCCATCATCTCTAGGTGGGCTCTTCGTTCTACCTGCCCCCACGGGGAATTTTCCAGGTCGTTGCCCAGGAGGCAGTCTACGGGCTGCGAGGTCCGGACCGCTACCTTCAGTTCTCCGGAGACCCCTCCCCACTCGAAGGGCACCAGGGCCATCTGGCAGAGGCTCTCAGAATTGTCGGAGGATACGACCGGACAGAGGGCCCCGGCTAGGATCTGGTCTTCGGAAATTAGGCTGCGGTGGACCGCGGTGACACTCGCCCCGGTGTCGCGAAGGCCCTCGACTCGGTGGCCGTTGATAGTCACCTGCTGTCGGTATTTCTCTGTGTTGGCGGGCAAGGGTGTCCCGGGGACCATTTCTCGATCCCCAAGGGAGACCAGGGCCATGGCCGCCGGTTCCCATTCCTCGGAGTCTTCCATTTCTTCCCCCAGAGCCACGGAGGCCATCTGCCGGGTCGTGGGGTTGGTCGTTGTGGTTCGCTGATACTGGGGACACTGGGGGTCATTGGCGTAGTGTCCGGGCTGCTGGCAGCGGAAGCAGGTGATCCTAGCTCGTGGACCTGGTCGTCCTGGGGCTCCGGTGCTGGCTGGAGACTGGGCCGAACCCGCCGCTGGTGGGCTGCTGGGGGGGCTGGTGGAGGACCCCCCGGCAAAGTCTCTTGGTCGGCCGTGGTTCCCTCCGCTCCTCTGGCGGGGGGGACCCTGACTGTTGCGGCCGTAGTCCTCCACGGGGCCCCGGGTGTTCACCCAACGATCAGCCTCAGCGGCCAGCTTCCGAGGGTCGGTGAGTTTACTGTCTAGGAGATGCTGGCGCAGTTCTATAAAGCAATTGGCCGCTAAATGTTCCCAAGCGATCAGATCGAACAGTTCTTCGAAGGTGGAGACCTTGCTGCCCTTGATCCACCCGTCCAGAGCTCGGCTGTAAAAGTTCACGTATTCGACCCACGTGGTGCCCGGTATCTTTTTGCAATCTCGGAACCGTTGTCGGTACATTTCGGGGGTGAGTCCGTACCGGCCCACGAGGGCTTCCTTCATGTGGCTGTAGGAGTTCATGACCGCGGAGGGCAGATCGAGCAGAGTGTCCCTTCCTTCGCTTAAGAACCGGCCCCATAGGCCAGCCCCCCAATCCTTCTGCGGGACTCGGTGAGAGGTCATGGCGACTTCGTAGGCTTTAAACCACTGCTGGATATCATCGTTCTTATAATACTCCTTGACCACATCCTTGGGGATGTGAACTTTGGTTTCCCCGGCGGGAGCGGGCTGGGGATTCCCGGGCGGCTGTGACTTTTCGTGTCTAGCCCGCCACTCAATTTCCTTCAGGCCACGTTCATGTTCTAGCTGGAGTTTCTTTTCGTCGTGCTCCCTTTGGAGTCTCTTCTCTTCGAGTTCCCCTTGTAGCCGTAACTGCTCGACGGCTAACTTCTTTTCTGCCAGTTTTATCTCTCCCTCGATTTTTAGTTTTGCCAGTTCCAGTTCGTGGTTGCGGCTTCGCTCTCGGTCCGCTAGTTCCTCGGAGGACAGGTTCCCCTCTGGCCCGTTGTTTCTCGCCGGGGTGCTTGCTTGTTCATGGGTAGAGTCTCTTTCCATTTGGGTCGGGGGCGCTCCCGTCTCGACCCAGGCTTTCAGTACTTTCTGGTAGTCTTCCTTTGTGCTCAGTCCGGTGGTAGCGATGCCAAGGTCTTTGCAAAACTGTTTTAGTTCTCTATGCGTGTAATAGTCCAATTGATCTTCTCGGAACGGTGAGCTTATTTCGGTACCTGTGGCACCCAGGGAGGTTTCTCCTTCCATTTCTGTTTGGTAGTGCGTCAGTCGTTTACTGCACGCTCTCCTTCGGTGTCGGCTCGGATCCCGTCGTCTGCCACCAAATGTTGGAAAGGCGTCCGCCGGAAGGGGGTTCGAACACGTCTTGCCCACCCCTTTGACCCACCTCTCCCAAGTAAGCCGAACCAGGCGCGCACACCCTGAGCTGCACTGTGAACAGAGGGACACCACACGTATTCTTTGTAGGACGATAAGTTCTTTTATCGATGATTTCAGGGATCTTTATGACCCAAAAGGCAAATAGTACAGCAGTGGCACAACGTACCACAAATCAGTCGTGGGGAATGGGGGTAGCGGGACAGTCTTTCAAGATAGTGTCTCTGCGAAATACCCTGCGGAAGCTCACAATCCTCGAGCTGGAGGGTGTCGTGTCTCTGGGCGATCTCTTATCGAGTCGTCCTCAAGGGGAGCGCCGCGAGTCTCTCAGCAGGCACAGGTGGTCGGAGTTCAGGAGCCGCGATTCCGTCAGCAGGCTCAGATGGTTCAATGCTGGGGGCCGCGAGTCGCTCAGCAGGCCTAGGTGGTTCAGTGTTCGGGAGCCGCGACCTCGTCCGCAGGGCTCAGATGGTTCAATAGCAAGAGGCCGCGAGTCACTCAGCAGGCCCAGGTGACTTCAGCGTTCAGGAGCCGCGACAGCGTCAGCAGGCTCAGATGGTTCCAGGTCTTCTCTGTCCTTGTTCCTCCGGCACCCCTTGTTATACTCCGCTGGTTCTTTGAAGTCCGGAGTGCTCGCAGAGGGGGGACTGGGATGACGGAGGGGGTTCGGCGGGATTTCCTGCCGCTCACTTCTTTGGTCTTTTCAGGTGGGTCTGGGAGGGACCCCAGACGCTCGGTAGGGGAGGCGCCTGCTCCCCAGGGGCCTGGTGGCCAATTGAGTCCTCCCGGGGAAGGCGACCCGAGGTGTGACTAGGCAGGCGCCTCTGGGGCTGGCTCGAGGGTTCCCGCTCCCTCGGTTGGGCATGCGTGGTAGGGTGTTGAGTCTGTCAGGTCTCTGGCCGGCCCGTGGATCGGGGGTGGCTGGGGCGGCCGGAGTCGGGGATGTCGTGTCTTGAGGGTGGTTGCAGGTTGGCGGGATGATGGAGAGGGCAACGCCGTGAGGCCGGTCTCACAGTATGGAAGCTACCGATTACTGAAGATGCTGCAGGTGGTCTCCAAAGGCATGCAAAAGGAATCATCAATGCAGGAGTCTGTGCTCATCAGGGTGGGACGCCTCTTTTGATGTAGGGCAATGCATTTGGGAAGTTGCCAGTGTCACTCTCCACCAATTCTTAGTGAGGGTTTGATGGAGCAATTTTAAGAGCTTTGGGTTGGCATCATTTGATCTCATGGGTTGTCGACACCCAAACAGAATTTCCAAGCAGCGGCAGGGCATAGCGGCAGGGCCTCAAGCAGCGCTCAGGTTTGATACCAGCCTCAGAGGAACAAGGGCCACTTGCCTCCAAATGCACAGGAAGCACCAACAATTCACACAGGGAGAGTTCACTGCAGCTCTAGTTGTGTAATGAAGCTCCAACGTATTCCTTCAGTGTATCTCAGTTGTGCTAGCGATATACTGCTACACAGATTGAGTGCAATGCTCAAAGGCTCACAGTAGAGGGTCAGAGTTCCTCCTTTGTCTCTTCTAGATTCCAGACAGGCATGAGAAATACAACTCCAGATAAGGAGTTTACTTGTGCCACTGCTTGTCAGCGTTCATAATATCTTCCTATATTTACTTGGAGGGAGATACCTGGGTTGAAAGGTTGGTGGAATGCCCCCAGCAGGGGTGCAAAATGAAGGAGTGCTGTGGAGAGGATGGTACAGGGCCAAAGTACAAGGACAGCAACTGCTTCAGCTCCGGAGTAATCATGGCCACCTGGAACATGAAAGAAACCAAAACAAGCATTGGCATAACCAATAGATCTCGCCTTTGGGACCTTGTAAGTGTATAGCCATGCAACAGTTGTTGTTGCACCAAAGAAATTGTGCTGCATAAATAAATACTTATAAGGTCCCAAAAGCGAGACCTATTGGCTATGCCAATGCTTGTTCTTTGTAAAGAAATAGATGCTTGTTTCTATTTCTTTACTTTTGCTATAATCGCGGCACTGGCGCTTTATTCTTAACATTAAAAGTAAAGCGCCGGTGCCGCGATTATACCAAAGGTAAAGAAATAGAAACAAGCATCTATTTCTTTACTTTTGCTATAATCGCGGCGCCGGCGCTTTATTTTTAACATTAAAAGTAAAGCGCCGGTGCCGCGATTATACCAAAGGTAAAGAAATAGAAACAAGCATCTATTTCTTTACTTTTGCTATAATCGCGGCACCGGCGCTTTATTTTTAACATTAAAAGTAAAGCGCCGGTGTCGCGATTATACCAAAGGTAAAGAAATAGAAACAAGCATCTATTTCTTTACTTTTGCTATTATCGCGGTACCGGTGCTTTATTTTTAACATTAAAAGTAAAGCGCCGGTGCCCGATTATAGCAAAAGTAAAGAAATAGAAACAAGCATCTATTTCCTTACAAAGAAAAAAGCTGGGGGGAAAAATGCTACAGCCGGCCACAGCCTGCAGTGCAAGCGCGGCCCGCGCACATGCACTGCATGCTGTAGCCGGCGGTAGCATTTTTTGAAGCCCTGCTTACATAAGGTCTCCGCATGACCAGCACAAGCGCTGGGTCAAACTCGACCTAAAAAAGGAGGTGTGATCCCGAGGACAGGGGAACCTACCTTCTCTCAGATCCACTCACTGTCAAACACGCTGAGAAGTTTTATAAAGCACATTCAAATATCACTACTCTCGTACAGTTAAGTAAGGGGAGCCTCCACTACTGAGGTGATGCCTGTAGAGATCACCCTTAACCCCTTCAGTGCCACGCCCTTTCCCCCTCCTGTGCCGGGCGTTGCATTAGTGGGTGGGGTTCATGACGAAATAGTCTCGTCATGGGCACAGCGCAACCGTGCTCCATGACGAAACTATCTCGTCATGGGCACAGAAGAGGTTAAGGTATAACAATGTTGTAACTCTAGAAACAAGAATTCATTTTTCAAACCGTGAAAAAAGAGTGAGGGATTCAAGGGGTGCCCATTGAGAACAATGACAGGACACTACTTTTAGGAGTCCCCTATCACTATGCACACTAAGTTGCTGCCTCAGAGCACTAGAGATGCCGCACAAATGACACTTTAGATGAATGGTCACTCGGACAGACAAAAATATATATATATATGAATTTTAGGAGGAAACTGACAAAATATTGCAGAATGTGGCAGCTGGTTAAAACATTCTTCTTTGGTGCCAGAATGTAACAGGAGTAACAATCAGTGTCAACCTCTGACGCCGATGTCCTCTGTATGGCTTCCTTGTCCAAGAGAGCCTGAACCTCACCTCGCAGAATGGACAAATGGTCCTCTGGGAGTCATTGTGGTGTAGGAGGCATGTTCTGAGGAGTAAAGAGAAAGGATAGGGTGTATCCATTTGAACAATTAGGAGTGCCCATTTGTCCGATGTGATCCTCTGCCACCCATGGAGGTAATAAGAGGTGTGACTATCTACTGGGCGACTGTGCAAAGTTGAGGGCAACTTAAAGTGGTTTTGCAGTGGCTGCAAAGGAGGGGTAGGGCATTGGCTCCTGGGGTCCTGGATGCTGGCGGCTGGATCACCCACCTCTGCCTCCAAAGGCCAGTTGATGCTGGGGAATAGTTTGTTGCGGCCTCTGCTGGAACTCTCTCCCGAAGCCTTGAAAGTGGCAAAACAGTTGAGGGAACTGCTGTGTAGACCGTGCCAGTCCGAGGGAGCATGCTGTTGCCTTGCTGTCCTTAAAGCACTCCAGGCTGAGTCAGCCTTGTCTCTGAAGAGACGAGTGGTATGAATGGCATGTCCATTAAGGATCGCTAGACGTCCCTGAAAAAGCCAGTAGAATAAATCCAAGTGTGCTGCCAAAGTTCCACACTGGTACATACTGCCCTATGCAAGCAGTCACTTGTGTTCAGGCCCAAATTCGCTGTGTCCTGATCATCATGTATAGTCTGTTGTAGATTGGTCCGAAGGTTATCTGGGACTGCTGGCAAGATGCCAGCCACCATGTACCACAATACATGTGAATAACACCCCGGGAAGCAACTAGAGTTAATAGGTCTGTGGACACGGCTGGCTGAGGAGAACATGTGCTTGGCAAACGCCGCCATGTGCTTCAACTCTCTGTCTGGCAGGCTGGTTGGAAACATGTTTGTGTTGAGCCTACTGGTGAAGGTTTGGACTTAGTGGCATAAGGAATCCCCCGTTTTAGCAGCTTACGTGGGGCTAGATACTGCACTTGATGGCCTTGTAATCAAGGTCCACTAAAAATTGATTGTGCTTAACCTATTTTTTTTTAAAGAATTATATTGAGTTTTTCCCAACCAGTGTACCAATAAACCAATACTACATACAATAGCATATTGTAAGAGACCCAACCATCATTGTACATGTCAGGAGAAACCAGTTCTTCAACATTTTCTCCCTAACTCCCCAACCCACCACCCTCTCTACCCTCCCCCCCCTGTCAGTGTGCCCGCGTTAACCCTCCCTTCAGCTTAGGCATTTAGAACCCCGTGTTCCGAGAAAGCCTAACTCAAATCAATAGAAAAGACACTATCATTGTTCTCAAAGGACAGGAGGCTCCATGTTGCCACCCATATGTGCTCTATGCTCCCACCTTGACTATTCGACAATTCTCAATATGTTGCGTAGACGCTGATTCCTCACTGAGTGTACTTAAGTGGCCTCATCCTGAACAGTCTCCCCAGTAGTCCCAGAGGGCCCCACCCTAGGCTCCACACTCTGGTCCATGTCTACAGGAGCCCCCTCGTCCAGCTCCTCCGGAGAACGAAGCCCCTCTACTAAAGCTCCCCACGCCCTTGAAGCGTCCAGCGCCTTGTCATTAGAGGCACGCCTGGCCAGTTGTAGACGAAGCGTCCCTTCACTCCCTGCCCAGGACAAGAAACTCGCCTTCCACCTCCGAAAGCTAAGTCCAGCCCTTGCCTTCCAATGCATGGTGAGCTCCCTCTTCGCCATTATCAGACCCAAATCATAAAATTTGCTCGTAATTTTAGTACTGGGGGTGTGCGGAAACCAAAGCAAAAGGCAAGTCCCCATCTCCACTTCCAGCTCGCGCTCAGTCACTTGATTCAAACACGCCACCACATCTGTCCAATAAGAGCCTAATCCCAGGCAGGACCAAAACATATGACCAAAATCAGCACCTTCTGCATTGCACCGGGGACACGGCGATTGGGACCCTCCAAAATACTGTAAAATTTTGACCGGAGTTAAGTAAGCCCTGTGGAGAGTGTAAAATTGGACCAATTGAAACCTAGCGTTGCGCGTGCCCTTCCAGGCCCGCCGCAACAACTGCGACCACGTCGTCTCAGGAATGGGCCTACCAAGATCTCCCTCCCATTTACCCCGCAAGGTATCCAGGGGTGGAAGCCTCTCCGTGGACAGCCGCCTATATAGACAGGTGATGGCCTTGAATGTACCCGCCGCCCTAGTGACGTATTGACACCCCAATGAAGTTGGGGGTTCCGACAGTCCCATCTTCCATTGTTTCTGAATCCCCGACACCAAGGCGGCGTGTAAAAGATAATCCCCCCTCGGCAGATCGAAAGCCCTCTGCAAATCCTGGAATGGCAACAAGACACCATCCCTGTATAAGTCCACAATCATGTGGACCCCACACTCTTCCCAGCCAGCCAACGCCAACCAATCCCCGCCATGAGGGAGGGCCGTGCACATGCCCAAAGGAATTTCCGGGGCATATGGGACCACGAAGCCTGCCCGTTTCTGACTGCGAGTCCAGCATAGCCGGAGTGTGCGCTCCTCGAGGGTGAGCTGGTCCAGCCTGATTTTTTGCTGAAGCACAATGAATGACAACCCGTGTTGAGGGATGACCCTACCCTGTGGACCATCAGGGCCTCTAAACTCACGCGCCACGGCCTGTGTAAGCCATTGCAGCTGTGCCGCCAAGTAGGACCACTCAAAATCTGGGGCCGCCAGCCCCCCCTCCTCCCTCGGCCTCATCAGAGTGGCCAGTGCCACCCGCCGTCTGCCAGATCCCCAAATAAACCCTGTCATCAGTGCCCGAAGCGTCTTAAAAAAGGAGACCGGGATCCATATCGGCAAGGTACGGAAGAAGTAGAGCAACCGTGGCAGCGCTACCATCTTCAGCAGCGCTACACGCCCAGCTACCGAAAGAGGGAGAGTGCGCCAGAACGCCATACTACCCTTGAGCCCCCTCAGCGCGCCACCCACATTCCCCTCAAAAAGGTCGGTGGGAGCGTGAAATATGCGGACGCCCAGATACGGTAAGCAGGCAGGTTCCCACCTCAGGTCTTCAAGCGCCAAGGGCATCTGAACTTCAGGGGACAAAGGAAACAGGCAGGTCTTAGTCCAATTCACCTGCAACCCCGACAAGCGGCCAAACTCCCGGAGCAGGGCTCTGGCGCCCCGTAGGGAATCCCCCGCATCAGCCAGATACAACAGGAGGTCACCCGTGTACAGGGATATGTGATGGAGCTCCCCACGCAGCAGAACATCCTCATAGAAACGCCCCTGTCGGACATGCGCCGCAAGAGGTTCAATTGCCAGCGCAAACAAAAGTGGGGATAGAGAACAACCCTGGCGAGTGCCTCTCTCCACCTGGCAAGCCGCTGAGATAGTGCGTCCCGTACGAGCCCTAGCTGTGGCGGAGCTATATAACAAGCTGGTCCAACGCACAAAATGATCACCCAGGCCAAACCCCTTCAACACCCGGAACAGATACGGCCACTCCACACTGTCGAATGCCTTTTCGATGTCCACCGACAGCACCACGGCCTCCGACAAACTTTCCCCTCTTTCCCCCAGGATCCGCACCAACCGCCGAATGCACGTCGCAGTATTCCTAGTGGGAATGAAACCCGATTGATCCGGGTGTACTAGGGTGCTCATGTGACCCAAGAGTCGCGTGGCCAAGATCTTACTGAGGATCTTATAGTCAAACGAGAGCATGGAAAGCGGCCGGTATGCCGTCCTGGAGGTGGGGAACCCACCCTTCTTCAGCAGCGGCACTATGATCGCTTCTCTCGTAGTGAGCGGCAGCCTACCCAGGTCCCATGCCTCTCTGTACACCGACTGCAAACGCGGTGCCAGAATGTCCAAATACGCTGCATAGAACTCCACCGGGAGTCCATAAGCCCCTGGAGTCTTTCTCCGGGCCATGTGTTTAACCACTGCCCTGATTTCTCCCAGGGAGATAGCTGCCCCCAATGTAGTGCCCTGTTCCGGGTCCAAGTGTGGCAACCCTGCAGCCTCTAAATAATCGTCCAGACTGTCGGGCAGGTTCCTCATCCTACTCTGGTACAGCAGCGTGTAATAATCCAGGAATTGGTCATTGAACTCCTTTTGCAAGTAGACCAGGCCCCCTGCTGGTGTAGACAGCGACACTATTGGGGATCCCCGGACAGCCGGATTAGCCAGCCAGGCAAGTAACGACCCTACTTTGTCCCGTTCAGCGTGTGCCCGTACCATGTATTCTTTATAGTCATAGCAGCGAAGCCGCTCAACCTGAGTGGCCACCTCCTCTTGCGCCGCCAACACCTCCTCCCGGGCGCCCCCATTCGTGTGGCCATCGAGTTCCGCCTGGCACAGCCGAGCCTCAGCCCGGTCAATGTCCTGCAGCAGCACCTTACGCGTCCCAGCGACGGACGAGATGCAAATCCCTCTCACCACCGCTTTAAGCGCGTCCCATTCATGAGCTCTGCTCCTCGCCGTCCCAGAGTTGTCTAAAAAGTAGCGCTCTACGCCCTCCCCTAGCTCTGCATTAAACACAGGATCTTCCAGCGTCACCGGATTCAAACGCCACGTCGGGATCACTTGCCGCTGCTGCGACCAGAGTATCGTTATCAAACAGGGGTTGTGGTCCGAGAGTGTCTTTGCCAGATACTCGCTATGGCGCATGAGTTCCAGGGCTCCCGGGGTAAATAAAAAGCCATCAAGCCGAACATGTAAGTCATGCGGCGCTGAGTAGAATGAATAGTCCCTGTCTAACGGATGTTGTACCTGCCAGGCATCCACAAGGCCCCACGCTTCCTGCCAGTCCCTTCTCACACTGGCCACTCTGCGTACCGCCGACTGAGCCAGCGGGGGTGAGAACGATCCAACTCCACATCAGTGACAGAATTAAAGTTCCCCCCGAGGAACACCGTACCAACTAGAAACGACGCCAGCCTCCCAGAAAGCAGCGCAAAGAATGCGTTGTGTTCAGAATTCGGGGCATAGACACTGCAGAATGTCACATCTCTGCCATCTAGACGGCCGAACACCAACACAAACCTCCCCTCCGGATCTACCAGCGTGTTCATGGGTTGGAAGGGAACCGGGGACCGCACCCAAATTAAAGTCCCTCTAGCAAATGCAGAAAAAGTAGTGTAAAATAACTGTCCCCTCCATCTCCTCTGCAACGCCCGCCCCTCAGCCTGGTCAATGTGCGTTTCCTGCAAAAAGGCCACTTGGATCCCCCTGCGGACCAAATATGCATGCACTTTATAACGTTTTCTCATGGAATTCAGCCCTCGCACATTCCAAGTGACACATTTTAATTCAAGTCGGGTCGCCATATAGAAGGATACAACAGAACACAACCCAATGCAGCCTAGCGGGCACACTGACAAACCCCCCCCTTGCAAAACATCCCCAACAAACCCCCCTCCCTCTCTTCCCCAGAACAGGCTCTAAACCATAGTTACCCATCCAAACACAGACCCAACGAAGGAAAATACCCTGGTAGCTACCAGAGTCTCACAGTAAGTGTGAGGTAGAGGGGGTGACCCAGCACCAACACAAGCCGGACAGCGATCTCACCAGCCCAGCCTGTAGGTCGGGCCTCAAATGTCGGATTCCCCTCCTCCCGGCAGTGTCCCGCCCCCAGCGACCCTCCCCGGTTAGGAACCCCCCCCCCCAACCGCCCCCCCATCCGAGCCAGGAACCAGGCCCCCCACTATCTTCAGCAGAACCATACCCACTCCCCACTTTGCCACAAAGCAGCTACTGGCGCGCCTCCCCTTACTGTATACAGATTGAAGACAGGCATCGTCACTCGTCCAACAGGCCATCGGCAGTTCTTGGTGTAACCTCTGGTAGACGTCCGACGTCTTCCCCAGAACCCTCCAACCCCTCCGACCCCACCCCTTCGGACCCCTGCCGGAATCCTGAATCCGCCAGCGAGGCCGCAGTCGCCGCTCCAGAAATGATCGAAACCTCCTGTAGAGCCGCTTGCCTCTCCAGCACCGTCTGAGAGGTCGACGGTGACTGTCCACTCGCCACACGTTTCCTGTTAAGCGGCTCCGCTGGACCTCCTGGGAGTAATCAGGGTAAAGGGAGACTGAGGCATTGTCCACTCTGTATGGGCCAGATGTCCGGGCATTCCGCAGTATAAGGTCACGGTCCCTGAAATGCAGCAGGCGGGTGACCACCGGCCTAGGGGGGACGACCCAAAGCCGGCGGGCGGGCCGGCACTCGGTGGGCCCTCTCAAGGGTATAGAACTGCGATAATCCTTCTGGCACCACCACCTCTCGCAGCCACTTTTCCAGGTAGTCGACTATGTTGTCCCCTTCAATTTTTTCGGGCAGGCCGACCACCCGCACGTTGTTGCGCCTGTTGCGCCCTTCTGCCTCTTCTCCAGCAGCTGCACTCTGCGCAACAAGTCACCCAACGATGCTTCCGTCGCCTTCTGGGCAGGTTCCAGTGTCTCAAGCTTGAGTTCCGTGCTTTTGACGCGGTCAACCAGTTTGCCATGATCAGCACGCAATAGTCCAAGGCTCGTGGACACCTGCGCTATATCGTGGCGTAGTGCCTCCCTCGTGTCCGATATGGCCTTGAGGATTTGTTCCAGTTGCTGCTGCTGTAGCGCCGCCGCCAGGGTTCCAGCTGGGTCTTGATCCTGAGAGTCGAGTGGGTCCTCCACGTGATCAGTCTGTGCCGCACCCGGAACGCGCAGTGGCTTCCCCATGGCCTGACTGCAAGAGCAGCGATCCAACTCAAAGGGCGATGAGCCTCCCGCAGCGGTCTCCAGAAAGTAAGAAATGCACTCCAGTCGCCCCACTCAGCAGCCACAGTTTCAGTTGTCCTGCATCACCACAGAAGCATCCCCCAGTCCATCAGGCACAGCTCAAGGGCAAAAGCATCGACCACTGCCAGTCAAGGGGGCACCACTCCACCAGATCCTCCCGCCAGGCCCACCAGAAAGGGGCCACACCCTGCTTCGCCAGCAAGCTGTCCACCGCAACCGCCCTCGTCGCAACCAGGGCGAGGTATTCCCGGGTGCTTCCGCGATATCCACAGCTACTATATCAGGCGCGCCGTGGTCTACTCATCAGGGTCGCCAGCCGCCTCCAAACGGAGCCAACCACTCCAAGGCGTCCGAGTCAGCGTGTTCTGCAGGGTAGCGGCTCAGCAGGGATGGGGGGGGATAACCAGCACCATGTCGCCATCGGAACTGTGGCTCCACCAGCACAGTCACACCGAGTTGCCCTCCACGAACCAGCCCCTCCAGAAAGCTCGGGCCACAGAACTTCAGGGCAGTGTACTTATGGGAGCGTGCTCGTCCACTCCAGTCCTCCTGTGGGCAGGCTCTCTCCCACTCAGAAGCACGGGGAGCGAAAGCACGAAGGGGGGGTGTCCCGCACTACAAAGTCCCCGCAGTGCCCGCACAGTAACTCCGCAGCCGCACTTGCGGCGGGCCTCAGTCCGCCATCCTGGCCGATCCTCTGGGCACCGATGTTAGGCCCAGCCCAGTGCCAGTCACCATCGGCGCAGCAGGTACACGCAGCGCGGCCGCTGCTCCGCCTCATTCAGGTCACCGCTCACTTCCGGTGGGCCTCAATTCACGCGAGGCCGGGGATGTCAGGCCCTCCGCAGGCCACAAGCAAGATGGCCGGGCCTCTCCAAGAGGATCAACAGCAGTCTCCGAACATGGCGGCCCCTGGGTCCCGGCGCGAGGTTCAGTCAGCAGGCAGGCACCTCTCAGTCATGGGGGCCCCCTCGGAGCCTTCAACACCGCCAGGGAAGTTTTTGAACAGGATAACTCACGAGGCTGACACGGAGCTCACAGCTCACGCGTCCATACTCGGTGGAGTCCAAGCCACGCCCTTGATTGTGCTTAACCTAATCCTCATGCACGAAAAAATTGTTTCAGAAAAAAGTTTGTGAAAAGAAGAAAACTAAGCAACAAACTGGAAAGGAGGAAGGCGTGAAAGGAAAGGTGCCAGGTTGAAAATATGGAAGGAAAAAAGTAAAGGTGAAAGGAGAAGTGAAAGGAAGGAAATGTGAAAACAGCTAAAAAAGGATGCAAGGATGAATGGTTGGATGGATAAAATGCTGGATGGAGGGTTAAAAGGATCAACTAATGAAAGGCTGAAAAAAAGATCGTATGGATGGGTGGATAGAAGGTTGGAGGAAAGGCTGTTAGTCTAAATGGAAGAAAGAGTGAAAGGATGAATGATTGAGTTGAGAAGGGAATGGTCATTGACTGGATTGATGATGAAAGGGTGGATGGATAGATGGTTGAAAGGGTTGATGGATGGGTGAAAGGATGGATGAATGAATGAGTGGACCGATGGATGGAGGAAATGTCAATGGATTGTCAGAATAACAAAAGGATGGTAAAGGATCAAAGAATGGATGGATGGATGGATAGACGGGAGGAGGAATGGATAGATAGGAGGATGTACAGGTGAAGAGAACTAATCTAGGAAGTGTCTGGCTTACTGTTTCTCTCCGTCAGTGTAGTTAGAGCTTTAGTTCAAAGTACGTTTTCTGGCTACTCCCCTTGCTTGGACTATCAGGCTCTCTGGTGTTGGATGCTTCAGGAGAAAAGCTGGGTCTTCTGGGGCAGGTCTATGCTTCCTAGCTATTTGCCTGATGACTGGTAGGCATGATCCTGGCTTTGCCCAGGTGGCCAGCAGTGCATTTATTAGAGCTTCATTGAAAGGCTGGAAGGGTTCCTGTGAGGTCTGCCCTAGCTTCAGGGCCTCTGTTAGGGCATTCGTATTGACCTCCGTTGTAGATATCTGTAGGTCTAAAACGTCTGCTGCTCTCCTTAAGACTATAGCAAAGGAGCAGTCTCTTCAGGAAAGGGGCCAGGAGTAGGAGAGTAAAGACCAGTATCCTGTGGAGCGTCAAGACCACTGGCCTCCTGTAGGTCCAAAAAGAGGTTTTGTCACTATAGTTGGGAGGAGTTATCGGCGTCATCATCTTTGTGAGGGTACCTATAATTTAGAGGAAGTGTCTTTGAATTAGAAAAAGTTAAGCATGGGAAAGGTTGTGTTTTCGATCAAGGTTGCTGCAGATTTACTTTAGAGTCCTAAAGGACTATTGGCTCCTCCTCTGTTGTCGCTACCAGCATCAAAGCTCAGGGCCCTAGCGTCAGTCGTCATGCCATATGTGTGGTTGGCATTGGTCCCGGAGCAGGGGCTGACCCCAGGATGGGGTAGAGAGGCACAGTAAACATTGGGGTCGGATCAGCCGGTGGTGACTCAACTAGAGGCGTCCTGACATGAATAGGGCCCGAAGGGGCTTCAATAGGACCTTGTATGATACCAAAAATTTGCAGCATAGCCTCTTTGAAGTACTGGACCTGCTGCAAGGTTGCTGATGGACCTGGGAACCTGGGCTGGAACAGGAACAGAGCCGAGATAGGTTTCGAGGTCGGAGACCATAACTCGGAGGCAGGATGAGGCCTCCGCAACTTCTCATGAGGGAGTGGGATAAGGAGGAGCTGTGTTTGGATCTCTTATGCTTCTTCTTATTTGACTTACCTGATGACTGATTCGGAAGTACAGCATACATGGGACCGACTTTGAGAACAAAAACGCTCCCTTGATTTCGAGTAGGACTGGACCTTTTCGAGCTGTTCAGCGATAATCTGTGACTGAGTTTGGCCTCAAGTTTACGAATGGCCTTCGGATTCGTCCGAGCACATTCAAGTAGACTAAACACCAGAGAACGACCTAGTGGCAGTCTAAGACATGTCCCTTGCACACTGGGAAAACTTAGAAAAATATTGAAAAAATGAGTCAGCCTGACCGAAATAAGGGTAACGAGCTCAGAGTCCACGTTGGAAGGCGTGGAAAGAAATGGTGGCAGCTATGTAAGGGCTCCAATGTCACTTCCTGTGAGCGACGGATATGACTAAAAGGCGCATTACACCATCTACAGATGAGCCCATTTTCCGGATCAAGTCTGGTGCTGCCTTGGAGTATTCACAAGGTAAGGAATCTGCGATTAAAAGTATCCATCAGAAAGTAAGAGACCGATACTGAGAGAGAGAGAGAGAGAGAGAGAGAGAGAGAGAGAGAGAGAGAGAGAGACACACACAGAAAGAAAGAGAAAGAGAGAAGTATCCACTGTGCCAGTACTTGTTCTGTAAGCTTGAGAAATAAGTTTCCCTGTACAACTGCTATTACTGTTGGAATTTGTCTGCACTTGTTTCCCAATGGCTGGATCCAAGAGTGTTAAGATTAATGGCTCCGTCCCCTCCACCACCCTTTGCTCTGCCTCATCACCCAGTATAGTTTAAAAATAAAAAAAGACCGAAACCCAAGCAGTCATGTTAACATTAACTCCACACTTCCACCACGGGATGGAGTTGCTAAATTATCTGTTGGCAGGACACTGATCAAAGCTAGAAAAACAAAGGCATAGTGCACAGCAGAGAAAGGTAAACGGAGAGCAAGAAGCAGGACAGTAACTCCCCAAACCACAGAAGCAGACAGGTGGTGTGAATCATTTCTTCAGGCCCCTTAAAATCGATGCATCGATGCTCCCGTCACAGAAGCTGGGAGGCGCCCGCCCGAGTGAGTATTTTCTAAACGTTCACTAACAACGTATTTTTGCACTTTTTTTGTACATTGCAATACAGGGAAGGCTCCTTTGAGACTGTGTTGACCTGAAACACATTTGCACTTAAAAATCAGTTAAAGAAGGCACTTATAATAATTATCTAAAACGATAGGAAAATAACCGTGCTACATCTTCAGAACAAACATGTTTTAATATAGATTTTTTTTTTTGCTTCAGCCAAAAATAGTGTTTATTAATTTGTATAAATAAAAAATAAAAATAAATCCGGGCCCCAAAAAGTGAGTTGGCACGGTTACACAAGTTCGGATAAAAAAAAATCCACAATAAATCAACAGGATAGAAAAGAATCAAGCAAATATCCTGAATACATGTAACGAGATAGAAAATGGACCACGGAAAATTAGAGAATAAAAATAACGTAAAAGAATAATACAAATGAAAACCAAAGAAGACGAACTAAGGTACACAACTGTATATGTCCCGAACCATATTGCATCGGAGAAGATATTTTGCTATATTGGTGTAAAAAAAAAAAAACTGCAATCATGAATCTGAAATTCACTTTCATCCCATAACTCCTGGGAAGGTGGACCGCCAGCCTGTCTGGCCGGTTAAAGGCGGCCAGCTTCAGTTACACTGATGTCATGCGCCTGCGTCGCGCGGAGCTTAGCTGCTCTCTGGGCAGAGACGTCAGCGGCGGCGGCACACGTGGAGACGCTGCATGAATGCGATGAGCGTGCACATTTCTATTTTGGGCTTGTAAGCCATACAGCTGAAGCCTCTTTCGACGGCATTGAAGGAACCGCAGTACCTCCGCAAAAACAACTGATGCCGGTAGCAGATTTCAGACACGAGCTGTTTGTAAAGCCAGGCCTTCCAAAATAGCAAAGTAGTCGGCCGCGGGGTGTGCAAAGGATGCTAATAAATTATCAGAACGGTCGGGGGCGTTATGTAGGGTGGTGGAGGAGGTGTGGGGGGCGGGAGATATTCGACGCCTATGTGCGAACTTGTTCCCCTTGTTCCAGGTGTGGGAAGCAGCAGTGGGCTCAGCCTTGGGTGAGGACAGCCTGGCCCTTTTTTGGGGCCTCCTCCACTCTGAACCCCAGAAGGGCCAGAGTGAGGGATGCACAGTGGACACCAAAACTCGCGCCTCAAAGAGCAGCCTGCTGCACTGGACTACCATTTGGATCTACAAATTCTTAATGGGGCGTTTCTGAACACTTCGCGTGGCATCTCTTCTAAGGGCACTGCAACTTGTACTAAGACGAGATACTTTCACCCCACAGTAAAATAGAACATCCATAACTACGAGCTCCGTGCTTCTCTTTAAGGTGAACAGCTGTCCAGCAATATAACAAGCAATTCCTAGTTTTTTGTACTATTTGGTCAGTCCTGTCATGCAGAGGAATGATACTGTAAGAGACATTTCAATGGGAATCTGGGAAAGGTATTGGATAACGTTCCCCAGTATGTCCCTGGAATGTTCGGAGACAGCTTATCCCTCTATTTTCTACTTAAAATCACTTGGTATTACTTTCTTTCTACCCCCACAAATACACCCACGCTCCATATATGGCAAAAAACGTACCAGACCTCATTTTCTCTTCTATTGAGAGTAGTGTAGCAAGGGCATCGTGGGGCCTAATGCAAGCAAGGACATTGGGGCCCTCATCTACTGTCTCCCTCTTCAACTCACCCCAAACCTCATTTTACTACTATGATTCCCCAAAATAGCACTTGCTGGACTCTTTCCTCCTGCAATCCCAAACCTCATTTTACGACTATGATCTCCCTAGTAACTCTTTCTAGATTTCCCTCCTCTGACTCATCTCAAACCTCATCTAATAAGCTCTCCCAAATAACCCAATCTAGACTCTTCCCTTCTTTAGCCTATTCAATCAAACTAACAGACTCATGTCCACCGCTCAGGTTAACTTCTATTTCCCTATATTAAACCACCACGAATCCTTTGGGTTCCGGAGTAGTGTGTCTAGTCGCTGAAAAGTATTTTAAAGCCTTGTTGGGGATAGTAAGCACTTTAAAAAATACAATTACTGGTTTGGTAGTAAAAAAAAAAATAGCCAGTAATTTAAGTGGGCCCTCACACCTCTCGGCCATGGTGCCACTGCACCTGCTGTACTATTTATAACTTTGCCCCTGTTGTTCAGAACAAAGTTAAGGCTAAGCAACACTGCCGAATTCTCAATGGATGTACTGTTAAGCAAACTAGACATGGAATTAGTTGACAACCTGGGCTCCCTGGAGTTTATTCATTTAATTTCCATGCCACGCAATCAGTGTAGGTCATATCTTATACCTAGTATCTAGGCCATAAACTGAACACAGTTTCCACTGGAACTATTAATGACTGTGTATGTCAAAAGGAACATCAGCTGATAGACCTTATCCGATGCAGATACCAAGCAAGATAACTCCTGCCTATTTCAGGAAAGATGGGTGCTGTTTGGGCAGAGGCAAATCAGACCCAGATCCTTCATACACTACAAAATAACATTACCAGGTCTCCTGCTGAGGTAGCCCCCAATTTCACAAAAATAATAGCAAACTAAAGAAGTTGGAAAAGGCGGTGCACAAGTGGTTCAGCTCAGAGTTTGCAGAGATTAAAATGCAAAATTGCAACATGCAGAGGTGGGAGAAATAGGCACTTAACCTTCAGGGGTGAGAGGGGAGCATGGGGAATGAGGTACAGAGCACAGGCAGTGGGAAAGAGACCGAAGGTACCACATAATATGTGTAGGGTATTAGGCAGGTGAATGGAACCTTGAGGCGGTTTGGCCAAAAGGTGATGCACACTAGGCACATCAGTTGGATAGTCCAGCTGTCTAGGAAGGTGAGGGGTGCCAGAAGAATGAGGTGTGGTGCCCAACGTGTTGAATATAGGCAGGTGGAGCAATGCATCTAGAAGCTTGGGGCAGGGCAGGCAACTAGAACCAGGTACTGTGTTCAGGGAAGGGGTGGGGGGAGTAGGTAAGATAAACCAAATACTATTTCAAAGGAGGTAGGATTTCTATATGGCCACAAATGTAAGTTGAGCAGCAGAACACAGGGCCATGTATCTAGGAAGGGGGAACAAAGATTCTTTGTCTAAGGGTGTGGGAGAGACAGGTGGTGTAGAGAGTTGGGGAGTAGGTAGAATCTTGTCTGCAGGATAATGGTATTATCTCCAAAGAGGTTGGAGAGACAGAAATATCTAAACACTGTACATAGAGAGGAACAAGAGATGGGGCAATGCAAGTACGTTATGTGTGAAGAGCTGAGGTGAGCATAATTTTAGCTATAAGAAGATGGGAAGAGCAGGAAAAAACATATTAGTTAAAGAGACAAGAGCTTACGCTGTTCAGCTATGGGACATAAAGGGGTTTCCTATTACTGGCCACAGAAACACATTTTGAGGATTACTAGCACACGTTAGGTATTTGGGGATACACAGAATGCTGACGCAACACAAAATAAAAGTTGTTCTCACAAAATTTAGGAGATTTTTAAACTTGTCAGTAGTGATAATAAAGTCCACTATATCACTGAAAGAAAAAATGCCTTCTGCACAAAACAATGTGATGAAAAAGTACTATCAACCACTGCAGGTAGGTACAACTTTAGATAAACAGGAATTTAAAGAAAACTGTAAGGATATTTTATCCCAAAAAGAATTACGAGAGAATTTCCTAATCCAAGGACAAGCCAATTACTGTTGGACAAGTATATCCTTGGTATGTCACACGCTGGGTTGCCCATTGATATCAAACATTTTGAGCAATAGGTTATCGATTGTCATACTTTTCATGCCCTTTTAAGAAAACAATGAAGAAAAAATGTCCAACCACGGTCAAAGAAATATTTTGCAACTCACACGGTATGTTAACTAATCTCTAAATACCTCATGAATGGATTTAATTAAGATACATACACACAAAGTAATGTAATTTGCAAAATTTTTGTAAATAAAAACCCTCCTGTCTTCTGGTGTGTGCCAGTTCCATGCCTATGGCGTGGAAGACCTGAATAGCAGGTTACCTAAATGAGAATAACCCCTGGGCCAGAAGAATAAAGAATGGGGCTAGCTCCACAGGGCCAAGCAGTTGAGGACATTTATTCTGAAGTTCCTATCGGTCTCGAACGTGTCTAAATCTCAGGAGACTGAGCACATCCCAGTTTACAGACAATCACAAATAGGGAATTAGCTTGTCCATCATTATTTGAACTTGAATTTCGATAAATAGTTATATTAAAAGAAAACACCAAAATCCAAATACCTAACATCATAATTACAATGTTTATGTGTATAATCCCTAAAATGTGAGCCCGACCTGCATAAAATGAACCCCCTCCCCAACATACGTAATGAACCATAACTAAACCTAAACCATCCTCAAGCTCACTATAAAATCTAAACTAAGCCTGATGCTTTTAATACTAAATCAGAATGCTAGCCCCAAACGCAGGCTAAAGCTACCCTTAAACATAATTGTAGACATGAGCCCAAGTCTAACACTATTGTATTCCAACATTTATATAGCACTTCCTACACCTGCGTGGGACGCTGAAGCGCTTGCCTAAATGGGCAGCACGGTACACTGTGCAGGGTGTATGGTTGGAAGTATGTTGTCTTTGTTTTGATCATATGTGGGAAGAGTTCCCATGTTCTGCATAATGACTTCTGAGGGGCCGTTATCGTGTTATGTGACGCAGCGCTTAGCAGCATCATGGATGAAGAAGTGTGTGAGAGATGCTCAGTTTTTTATTTTCTGTACGCTGGTAGCATTGAGCAGGTCTCTTTATGGCATTTTTTATGATCCTACTCCACTTAGCTGGTTACTTCGCTGGGTTGTCCATTCTGAGGTAAATTGTTTAATGTTTATTGTTCTGAGAAAGTAAAGTAGGAGGGAGAAATGGTGGAGAGATTTGCTGGGATGGACTCCCATATCCTATATCTGGTTGTCAATGGAGCGGTCAAAAAGCTGTCATATCATGTACCCTGACCCAAAGCTTAATGCTAATGCTAATTTACATTCAATACGATTCCAAGCCAGCTGAGTAAGCCCCAGTATTCGACGTAATGGCTGTATCTGTAACGGAGGCAATCCCACAAGGTAAGGAGGGCAATGAGGATGATAGCACAGCAACAAAGCCCACGAAGAGACGAACCAAACAGTGAACGAAGAAGACAGCATACCCTCCTGAGAATGGTAGGTCATCCTCGGGTAGGGAAGTGGTTCCCTGTAAATGTGGAAGGGTGCCTAGATGGCCAACTGAATTCGCAACCCAAGGTCAAACATTAGAAACGGATCATATCAAAACCTGTCCCGGCCACCCTAAGCAATGGGGCTGGTCCAGCGGTATGTCAGGATCGAACGCTCTGAGCCAAGTATTAACAGAGCATAGAGACCAGAGGCATCGGCTCCTATGGATCCCAGAATTGAAATTCAGACATATGCAGGATATTCTAAATTGTGCAAATGTCTTAAAATTGATAACGACGTTACCAGGCCTGAATCATGTAGAGTCAGAGGACATTCGTTCTTGCCAGCCAGAGGAAGGCAGATTTCAGAACCCACGTTCAAGTTTCTCACACCGGACCTCCCAGTACAGGTTTTAGAGAGTAAGAAGTTGCTGAAGTCCTGTGGAATAGAAGCAACAGTGTTCCAGGGGGACTGGTATCCCTTCTCCCCCGCCGAAAGAGCAGCAGTACCCTGTCAAGGAGGCAGACTCTTTAACATCTATATTCAGAGGCGCAATTTGGGGTCATCCTCCTGTGGTTCAATCTTCGTGCCACGCGAACGTCCCTGGACTCACCTTCCAAATGAACAGAGAGGGGGAATCTGAGGAACAGCAAAAGACTATAAGGATGCAAGGAACCCAGAACGGTTGAAGCTGGTTTCCATAGACCTTGTCCAAGACAACCAGTAAAGATAAAATAGCAGCCCAACCTAGTGCCAAGAAATGGGGCGGCCTAACCACCTGCTTTTGGAACATGGGAGGTCTGCAGTCATAAATTGAAGATGACTCTGTACTGGAATGTATGAGCCCATCTGAAAAAACATAATGATAGAGTAATCATGGGCAGTGTTCTTCTGATAGGGTTCATAGAGCAAAACAAACTGGCACAGAAAAGTAGCTCCTGCGGAAGGGCACAGGGTGGCCTGTCAGTTTATGCTAATTCTAGTCTGCCTGCAAAAATCGTTGAGCTAACCTTGGATTTTGGCCTTGCGTCTGGATAGCTAGGCTCAGCAGCAAGGCAAGTGGTTGGTGCTTGTAAATGCTTACATCAACCCAAAGAGGAAAGCTGTAATAGTGGATAAGTTCACTGCAAACATCCTACAGCTAAAAAACACATCATTCATCATACCTGCTAGCCACTAAAGACTAACTTAAATTTGTTTCACCAACCAAGCAAGGAGATTGTTGAGGCAATAGGGTCCCTCCCAGACCAAAGTTTGCCACGTTATATGCGATGAGACAAGATTGGGGAAAAACTAGTAAGAGCATGCGAGTTGACTGGCCTCATCGTTCTGAATGGCCATTTACTAGAGGATAGGCTGCCAGCATGGACTAGGTCATCTGACAAGCTTGTCTCTTATTTAGATTACATAATGGTAACCTATCCACTATACAATCAGATGGTGGATTTTAGAATTGCCCACTGACATGAGAGTGACAACCATCCACCAATAATATCCATTGGGATTAGCAATCGCAAACACGAGTCAGCTAGGGCCTTGTTGGAAGATGCCCGGTCTGAAGATCTAAAGCGTCTGTAGTGGAGTTCAAGCTCAGTGAAAGATCTGGCAGAAGATGCTGTGGAAATCCTTAGGTTACCTGTTCAGGGTGAACCTAATCCGTTAACTGCCTGGGAAACCCTGACTATCTAACATAACCCAGCAAAAGGTGAGAATAAGAGGGTGTGTGTATAGGGCCCCGTAAAAAAGCCCAGCTATGCCAAGGTCTATCCACCGGATGAAAGCCAAAATTAACAGAATGCTTAGGCAGTTACAGCACTACCCAGAGGATCTAGAGCTGCTACAATCACTGTGAAAGGAGAAAAATACCCTGAAAAGAGAAGTACGGGCCTTTAAAAGAAATAAACAAGAAACCTTATAGGCCAAACCTTTGCATGCCATAAAGCTAAAAGCCTCAAAAGAATTTTGGGGAAGGTGATCAATGACATTGACTTGGGCAGCTTATAATGCAAATATAAGCGAGGACAGCTGGGTAAAGCACCTAAAATCACATTTCTCAGGAAGTATGCACAATGTGGCTGGCCCAGTACGGCCTTAGGAGACTTCTAAGGCAAATGTTCCTGCTGAGCCACTGGAGTATACGGCTTCTGCAATAACTAAAATTATCGATAAATCCTGTTCCGACTTTGCTCACAGCCCAAATGGAATCTCTCAACCGTTCTTCCTAGAGAACACCTCCCAGTGAGCTAACTTTTTGGCTCGCATGTTTAATACCATCTCGGAAGATGGGTCTTTCCCAGGAATCTGGAAAGGTTCAATTATACATCCAATTTTTAAAGGAGCCATCTCATCCCCAAGCAATTACCGCTTAATAGCATTACTGGATGCAGACATCATGTATTTGTCAACACTACTGCTTCAGGATCTAGAGGCGTGGGTGTTGAATAAAGGTAGACGTCCGCTGAACCAGACAGGGTTTATGAGGAGGCCAGGTACGCTAAGTAACCACATGACGGCAGGACTAATCCTCAGTAGAGCAAAGGCCACTAGCATGCCGTTGTAGATGTGTTTTGTGGATTTTAAGATAGCGTTCCACTGCATTCCACGTGAAAATCTATGGGCAAAGCTCCAGCAGTGGGGAATCTCATATATCCTCCTAAAGGCGATCAGGTTTCTTTATACAGTTACTTGGGTTAAGATCGAGGTCGACAATGGCACCCCTTTGTCGGGAGAAGTGAGGACATCGATTACCCTAAAGCTGGGGCATCCTTGCGCTACTACTATTCAATCTATTAATTTTTTACCTTCCTCTGGCATTGGATGAGTGGGTATCACATGCCCGAGTCTTGGTGGCATCCCGCTGTCAAACATCTTGTATGTAGACTATCTGTTTCTGCTTCACAACACCAGAGTAGGTCAGCAGGGATCACTCGATCGCTTGGCAACATATGCAATTGACAATGGGTTGGAGAATAACCATAAGAAATGGAAGTCAATTAATTAAATCACCGTATCTTAAATCAACACAAATTATATCTTAATGGAGCTACGACAGATGAGACATCGGAATATGTCTATCTAAGTGTCAAGATAGACTCCAAGGCCTTGTTTGCTCCACAAGGGGAATCAATCAGAGAAAACGCCTTAGCCTTAAATTTAGCATTCTTAACTTTGGCAAAAACTCTTCAGGTGCACAACCTCCAACCACTTGCTACAGTAATGAAGGCAAGACTGATACCTTCTCTTTCATACGGAGTCGAAATGATGGTGGGCCCAGACACCAGTCTGCTGGATAAAATCATAATAAAAACCTACAAAAATGTTTTCCGGCTGCCAAGATCAGCATTGCCTGCCCAAGTCAGGCTGGAGATCTCGCTTACTTAGCAGACCATGGCCAGGCCTGGAGCATTTGTCAAATGCTGCGACAAGTTGAGATCTACCGTCAAGGACTCGCTAGCCAGCTTGGTATGGTCTGAAATTACCTTCCAAAGAGGAAAAGGTGATTATAAAAAAAGACCTTGACGATAGTATATAAAAAAATTGGGCTGGGTGAACTTTTTTTAAATGTATTTATTAAGGAGTTTTATATAGCGCTAGCCAGACCCGAAGGTATACGAGCGCTTTACAACATTTTGTAAAGAGGAAAACACATATAGCAGTAGTGCACCGGAAGCCACAGGGAGCAGTAGAGGACTTTGCGCGTTGTATAACGATAGAGGGAAAGTTACATAGTCTCGTAATAGTGAGCACAGTAGTTCAAACCGCGCATACTTCCGATCCAGGGAGATAGTGGGGAGGAGTCAGGCTAGGTATGAGGTGGAGGTCTTGGTTATAAAGTGTCATAGTGCAGTAATGTGCACGCTGTGAGATTTGGTTGCAATCTATCCATTTGGGAAGGTACGATTGAGGTAGAGGTCTTTGAGCTGCCTTTTGAATTTTAGGAAGGAGGGGACAGTCCTGATATGAACTGGGATGGAGTTCCATATTTTGGGCGCATTTCCAGAGAACGATCTGGCTGCGTTTTTTTGTTTGCGGGTTTTCTGCAGGATGAGGAGTAGAGTATTGGAGCTCCTGAGGCTCCTTGTCTGACCGGCCTTCGTGAGTTTGGAGGCCAGGTAGGCGGTTTTCCCTGTGTGGAGGGCTTTGTGCGTGAGGCAGGCAGATCTTTAGACACAACCGCCTAAGTATTCAGAAGGATGGTAAATGAAAGTATCAAGTTGGAAAGCTGGCTAGAGGACAAAGGAGCAGTAGCCAAATGCTCACATGGGTGGCTTGTGCTGAACTCTTACGACGACCAAAAGGACATCCGTCTTTTGGAGGCAACCTACTCCCTGAAGATCAAACATAAATGTATGTAGTCGAGTTTGGGGGAGATTCCCCACACTGGACTTTATACCAAAATGGCAGGAAAAACACCAACGGGGGGATACGGAATATCGCTTGTGACTCCAGTCAAATGAGTCACTGCTGCACAGCCTATGCATTTGCGGACCACCTGCAGAGGGCCCTGCTAAAGAAGTTTAAATCATTGGGGATTAGGTCATGCAGGTCGGCGGTAAGAGAATCACTGGATCCACGGAACACAATGCTTAACATCGGCCTGGTGCAATTCCTGGACATTTTTAAGAACATTGTTAAAGAGAACATTTTGCTTACCCTGGGGACATAGCGCTATGTTAAGATAGGTTCTCCAAAGGGCTTCTAGAAAGGGCAGGCTGCTAGGGAAACATAGGCTTTATATAGACCCTATCCCACCCTTCTGTTTCAGGGGTACGTGGCAAAGCTTAAACCTATAGGCATTTGGTCTTCAGTGGTTTTATATACTGGGGGTTGTGACCAGTTAGGATTTGTAGGAAAAGGAATGCCTACACTAATGAACAGGGATCAGTTGAATTGGTGGAGGCGCGTTACGTGACCACCAATTGCATTTTAGTCACTATATAAGCCTTTCAGCACTTTGTGTTTACTTGATCAGTTAGCGTACTTAAGACAACGTTTACAGCTTGCACCCGGCACTTTATGCGCTCCCAGGATGCCATAAACCCCAGTGCATTGTGCGGGCTTCAGTTATATTAAAAGCTTTGTCAAGCATCTCAGCATTTTTATGGGTTTACTTGACTGGTTAACTTAGTCAAGATACTGCTCACATTTAATCCATCTGGCCTCTTTATGCGCTTTTTTGGCACTCTGGGGGTAACTATCAGGTAGGCCTGCGAAGGGAGGCCGTTTAGCACTTTATATATGATAGGCACTTTAGGCTCACAGCAACAGAGGCAATTTGGGCAAGGGGAGATGGACATGTATTTTATGTTATTATTGTGTGTTTGTCCATTGGTTTTTATTGGCTGTAATGCCCATTGCATATTTTAACAATGTTTATGTTTTTAATTGACTAATAAACGTTTTTTTTTTTTACATTCAATAGTTTTCAATAGGAAATATTTCTAAATTAAACTATTTCAACTTAAAATTTGTGGTATTTGTTTTTTATGCGTTTTCCTTTTATTATATAACGTTATACTGCTTGGTGCTTACTCTTCTTCTCTGAGTTGAGATTGCAGGCAGGGAGTACAGAGGTTTGCTTTAATATGGGTCACATGTTTGAAAGAGGTTTGTTCCTCGTGTTACATGAGACGCAGGCACAGTTGGGAGTAGATCGGGGGCAATTGTTAATTTCTATACAACTAGCTTGTGCAGCTAGATTAACCTGGCCAGAGTTCCTCCTGCGGCCGTCAGATTCTAGGGTCTTGGGAGAGAGGTACTGGGCTCCTCATTGAGTCACCATGCCATATCCATACTGTGAGGAGAATTGAGCAAATACTAACCAGTGGGCCGGAGTGGGGCTAACGGGAGGAAGAATGTAATTGATTTTTGACAGATGCTGAACGGCTGCATTCAATCTTGCAGGTGAAAAAAGCATCGGAAACAACAGATTTGAGCTAGTACAGTTTATGCTCCTGCATAGACCCTATCTAGCCCCAAGAAGGACTCAGATGTACCCAAATCAGCAAGGCATGTTTCCAAGGGCTTGTAATTTAGATGCAGTTTATATACATATTTTATGGTTATGATAGATAATTGAGGAATATTGTGAAGACGTACAGGAGATGCAAGGAGTAGTTGGCAATGTTGTATAGTATCACATTAAACATTGTTTCCTGGCAATGTACAAGAAGCAAAGGAAAAGACAAATGAAATGAAATTCCTACACGTGGTGTTTATTGCTGACTAGGTGTAGAGTGGTTATATACTGGCTGCAGACCTGTGATCTGAGAGAGAAGTGTAAGAATATATTGTCAAACTGTGAGATTTAATTTTCTCTATGGTGCCATTCCTGGATGATTTGCCCGGTACAAAGTGTAACAATAAACCAGTATTGAAATGTAACCCGTAGGACCCAATTTATGCCCGATTAGACGTATCCTGATGTATTGTGATGGGCTGCCCCGGCGGACGTTTATTTGCCATCTTTGATATCCATGCTAAAACGTTCATGTGGGACTGCCCACTGTGTGACGTCATTGGACTAACTGCAAGCAGTTGATGTTTTATAGTGTAAAAAACCCAATTACAAAAAATAAATATACTGCTTGGTGTAAGGATGTTCCAGTTTTGAAGCCTAAAACAAAATACAATGAGCTCTCTCTCTATATATATCTATCTATATATTTTAATGTACACTAAAGACCTGGTGCTACGATCGCACTAAATAAAATCACAAACATACATTGTTAAAAAAACACATGCAGCTAAAAATCTTTGCTTCCAGGTATCAATCTGCTTTTACTGCCATACTCAAATATCCCATGGAGGATGTAGTTTCGAGGTAGTTTGGAAATAACTCACCTAAAACATTTGCTAAATAGATGCATCTTCAATCCATGTCTTACAAATACCAATCGTTTTAGAAATGGGTTTCTTGGAAATAGCCGGCAGATAAATTGCTGGGAAACAGCTCTTACTAATGCTCACCATGTAAGATCTATGCAAACTTGAAGGTCACAACTTCAAATCCCATGAAGGTCGACTCTGCCTTTCATCTTTCCATGGTAGATCAAATGAGCATGAGCACCAATTGTGATTAGGTAATAAAACATGTGTTGGTGAACCACTTTGGAATCACTAATAAGGGTGAAATGTCCTATACAAGTCCTATATAATTTACTTATCATTAAATACACTGAGCTAAAATGAGAAGCAGACACAAGATGCAAAGGGGCATTAATCTTCAAGTCACATCTCTTCCAGAATAAGAAGCTGTGCAAATTAGACCGTGTTTGCATCGGGCAGGACCTCATTACTGATAAAACAAACCACACACAGAATCGACTAACAGGAGAAAAAGATTATTGCCGCAGACAATTTTACACAATTATACAGTTCGAGTGCCGCTATAATTTAAAACATAAAAGAGGAGGTAGGAGACACATCATGAGTGTCTCATAAAAGTTCAAAGTCTACAAAATAAGCTGTCCATCCTTGGAAACTGCTGTTAACAGCAGAGGGTTTCAGGGAGATGACAAGTTTGAGGCAGTGTTAAAACAGCACTTCGACTCCAGTAAATCCATTTGTGCCCCAGTAGCCCTTGCCCAGGAGTGACCAGCAAAACATGGGGCGAGGAATGGGCCGATGTAACAAAGTAAGTAATCAAAATAAATTATTTTTTAAACACTTTTTTTTTTTTATAAACTACCCGTCAGGTGACAGAGACAAAACATCTACAAGTAGTAGGGCACGAATGCGATATTAGTATGAACATTTCTGAAAAAGGTCTCAAAGGGGGTAGTAAGCGCTATATAACCACATTTTACAATTACAAAAAATTAACCAAGGCAAAAAGAAAGCCTACTAAAATAAAAGTAAAATGATTAGATATTATTTCCAGACTGGACTGGCACAATAGCAGACTACAGGCAGGAGAAAGGCTCTGATGTGTCAGGTAGCAGTGCCTCCCAACAGAAAAAAAGTCAGATGACAACATCAGACCCCATTTTTATTTGACATTTTTTAGTGTTGTATTCAATTAACATGTTTTCCCGACAATGTTTTGGCAAAAGAACCCTCCCATACTCGCAAATTTTTACACAATACAAAATTCAATCCTGCACCACATTAAAGATCAACATGCCATTTCCATTCGGTCTAATTCACTCAGACAGACTCAGTCACCTACGTGAATACACACGGGGGTGGAGGAATCCTGGACACCCACCTGGGCATAAAACTCGGGCCTGCCCACCGATCCATCACGTAATCCAGAATTCTCTGATAAAATGTCTGAAATTGGAACCTCGTGCCCTTTTGAAATTATGATCCCAGAGACCTCACCCCTCAAGGATAATCACAGAAAGAAATTATCACATCCCTTCACTCATTGTTCTTAAGCATGGATTATTATTATTACATTTTCAGGCAATTCAGCACAGATGCTTGCTTGCCACTAGGGCCACTACAGCAATCATGGCCTTGTGCTATCTTCTCACCCCCCAAATCAGGAGGATTGAAACAAAGGCCTACAAAGGCCTACAATGAGTCCAAAATCATGTCTGTTCCCTACAGTGAAACACATAATCTGTGGTTGTGAAACGTGCCAGTTGCCCTGATTATGAGGAATATGTCTTAAAAGTTCTTTTCCCAGCACAGAGTTTGCCCAACTCGGAGTTAAGGCATCTGACAGATACATTGAAGACAAGGAGAGGGGCTCCGCTACTCAAAAGGGACAGGGCGCCAATAGACTCAAAAGTCAAATATCAATTTTCTCTTTTAAGATATTCCCAATCATACACACACAAATATCCACACCTGTTTTGTGCAGTCATCAACTATTTCGCCAGGTAACACACCAACTCAGGATGTTAAGGCACTTATAAAAATATATTTAGTAAAAATTCTCACATTAATATGCTAAAAACATATACTTAAAAACAGTATAATTCAATATACATTAGGACACAAAATGAACATAGTACTTTTGCAAAAATCCCAACCCCCCCTTGGAAAGGAATATTATCAGACCCTTAAATTTGTCATTTAAATGTTAATTTGCAGACAAAGACAGCACAACACAAAGGAATTAATTTTCCATCTTTTGAGTCTTTTACTGTCTTGAACAAATTTAACAGATTTCTCAGCGTCGACACGTTTCGGTGGATAAAATCAATCTGACTACCTTCCTCAGGACAAACATGTGATTCCCTTTTCTCCTTTCCGTTAAAAAAAAACAAAAAAACAAAAAAAAAGCCAAATATTTCTTTTAAACCGGTGCCAACGCACTCAGTAACAGGCACATTTTGGTCAACTCACTGGTTTATGGATACCTATCCATATCTATTTGGCACCACTGTGTTATTGCGGTGCTCAATTAAGGTAGTGCTCCGATCCAGACTCCAATCAGTCTCTGACTGCCCCCTTGATTATTCTGTATAGATGGCAGTCTCTGTTTTTATATTAAAATAGTTTTCTTTTTTTTCTCTCCGATTGTCATCTGTTGTAATTTTAACTGAGTTCCTATATAGTTTGCTTGGTCTATATAAACTGTGGGACTGGCATATATTCCCGTAGCTTTGGATTCTAACGGTATCAGCACGGCCTGGTCCTCACTTCAATTACAGATACATCCAATGCCTTCCCCAGGATATCTGCTCCCCAATTCATTCTGGGGATGATATGGAATGAGCTTAAGTTACAGTTCGGAAGGACTTAGTCAAACAATGGGAATTAATCGATGTAGGAAATCAGCCCTATCTGCAGAGTCACCCAGGATCTTTTGCCTTTTGCGGGACCTTATATTTTTGCTGGCTGTATAACTCTATGTACTTTACAACTGCTAACCAGTGACAAAGTGTCTCTGCACCTTTCAACATGATGATATTGGCATGTCCCTAATTGGCATATTTAACTTAGCTATGAGTTCTGAAGATATGGTACAAAGTGTACCCAGGGCCTGTAAGTTAAATGTAACTAGTGGACTGCAATAATCATTGTGCCACTCACTACAGTGACAGTGCAAACATAACTCCAGACATACCATTTTTAGTCTGGCTGTTACAGTTTTAAACTGCAAATTTGGCCTGTCAAAATGCCCTTTTTAACAGAGCAAAACCTCTCTTTTAAATATTTATAAGTCACCGCTATGTAGGCCTTATTCCCAAGAAGGCAGGGTGCATGGTATTTAGAAGTAGAACATGTACAAATTTAATGTTAAACATGTCCTTACAGTGAAAAGGCCACAAAAGCTACGCTCACTGTAGCCAGGCTAGCTGTTCCATAGGAAAACACTGAGATATATTTGTACATTAATTAATGCACATTTCAGTAAGGAAACAGTTAGAAAAATAATGAATTAACTTTCTAATAGGTATTAAACATCCAATTCAATGTTAAAGTTGGATTGATTTTTTTAAATAAAATAAACAAAAAGTACTTTAAGAAAGTTACATTTCCCCTGCCTAAAACCTCGAGGCACAGTTGCTCTCCCACTTCTGACAACCAGTAATTAGCATTTGAATAGGCATGAATGGGTGTGAAATACCTCCCAGGACGAAACAATTGTCTAACCTGAATGGGCAGAGATGACTCTTCAGAACCGGCTAGAATATGCAGGGTGGGACTGTGAACATCCTCTTTGACATTACAGTGTCAAATCCTGCTAGAGTGTCATTTTCTGGTTGACGGGTCTCCTGGAGTTTTATATATAACACTTGGGGCACACTTCAAATCATGAGAAGAGGATGCCAACACAATTCTTGTGTATCCATTCTGTGGTTCCTTGAAAACCCTGCTTTGTACTACTAGACTTCTGTCTCAGAGTGTATTGTGGTTAGAGTTGTCCCAAACTGGATTTTAGTGTTAGATATGGGGGAACACTAAGATTACTATAGTACACTCCTCACACACACAGGCTTCAGAGTCAAAACTTAGTGTTGCCAAATAGGTCTGCCATTTTGAAAATGCCCTAAGTGGATAGGGTTGGCTCTGAGGAACTTTTACCCCATTGTTTAGGGAAGGCTAAGGAGTCATTACCACCCACTAGATTGTGCCAGGCATAAATGTGGCATCTCCAAACAGCCACTTCAAAACACCCCTGAACCTGTGGAAGATCAGAAAAGGCCTAAAGTAGCTGTCTGAGACATGAGAAGATCCTAGAAGATTAGACCTGCTCTCCCACTTCTACCCAGGACAAAGAAGTGAACTTGAAGTATCATAAGCCTGACCTACTATTAAAGCTACAAGGACAGAACGTACAAAAGGACTTTCCTGCAACTGTCCAGTGCCAACTGGCCATGAACTGAACCTGCTATTTGGCTATAGCCTAATGCTTTGTTAGTCTCTACGGTGCCTCCACTGTGGTCTAGGGGCTTTAGATGTATACTCCCGTGGTGGATTGTGACTTAAAGGATTAAAAACAAATAAGGTAAAATCTTTGATCAGGACAAACATGGTTAGTGTATCCGGAAGTGTTTGCAAGCAAATTTCATATTGCCTAATTTGATTGGGCACAAAAGGCAACCTCTAATGCTCCTGAAAAGTGTGCAGTATAACAAAATCCTGCATGCGTGAAGCCTACTCCTTCATGGTCTGCTTTAATCAAATTTGGTTGGTTGAATTGACTGGGTAAATCTGGATCACTGATTTTTGGAAGAGACTCTAGGGAGTCCATCTTGTCCCAGAAACAGTCGTACTTCTCTGGAAATCTAGGTGGTGGGGCTTCTTTTTTTTGTGATGACTGGACTGCTGAGAATATTCTAGGTTCGATTTTTATATGCATCCTGGTAATAGCTATTGTTTTGCATTGGCACCACTACTGTTGATTTTGCAGATTTATTGCCATCAGAATTGCCTTTAGAGTGAAATCCTTTACCCTGGTGGGCCAGCATGTGCTGAACTTCCACCAGCTGCAGAGGTCTTTTGAAGCCAACAATCCGTGCCAAGAATGGTTTGATGCTCATGACTTTCCAGTCAGTCTTTGTAACCAATAAGTTCATAATGTTTTAAATCTACGTTCTTCAACGCAGAATGAGGGGTCAGATACTATATAGTATGGAAATGAATTGTTAGCTTTCTTCAAAGCTAGGAGGACAGCATTTCAGTCTGTTATTTATGCATTTGAATCACCTAAGGCCTTCACATGTAAATGCTTTATTTTAAATTTTGAATCTTCGAAGACTCCATGCACAGCTGAATAGGCTGCAGAGGTCAGCTGGTAAGAGCCTACCATGGACTGTGCTGATCTAGCCATGTAGAAAATATTACAATATGCATGTAATGGGTTTAGAAATAACATCTGTTGATCTTGTAAGAATTCCTGCATTTTTAATGTTGTATCATATTCAAATTGTACATCTGTGTCACCTTGTCTTGAAGCCCACTGCATCCAGTGCACATGTAAAGCAAGAACAGTTGGTATACGCCCTTTAGTAGCAGCATCCAGAGATGGTAGAAGTGTTCCACAATTGTAGTACAACTATTCTCTGCTGCATAAGATAAATATGATTTATACACAATCGGTGTAGTCTGTCCATCACTGCAGGAATATATATATTAACATAACTGAGTTAGTTGATGCATGGTTGCAAATGTGAAGTTGGAATCATACCCTTTTCCAAGTTTGTAAGGTTTTGAATGTGCTCTTCTGTCCAGAACTGCCCTGTGAACAGTGGGGCAATCAACTGTGAAAAGGGTTTAAGCCTCTCTGGAGAACCCTGAAGATATCTCTGCCCAAAATTTAGAAAAGCCCCTTTCTTTCTGTGGTTAAGTCATGAACTAGGAGGCTTATAATCAAGAAGCATGTTTTGGATTTTTTTTAATTCAATTTCTAACCTGCCCCAAAAGCTTTGTGATTAACTGGTCTACATGTTTAAGGTGTCCATCCAGTTCATCAATGTTGAAGTGTTTGTCACCAACATAAGCGACAAAAGACACAACACTCAAATGATTTTGCAATAACTCATTTATTCAAGTTGAGAAAACCTTTGGGCTATTTTTATAAAGTAAACTTGTAAAGCCATACTGTTCTCCTCCCACCTCCTGAATGTAATTGAGGTTAAGTAATATAATTGAGAGGCTATAAATTCAGTAAACAACCAATTTGCTATGTCTATTGTGGCTCTGTATTTTTTACATGAGAGTTGTGTGATTAATCCAGTACTGTGACATTATTGGACAAGTTACTTACCTTTGGTAACGCCTTATCTGTTAAAGACTATATCTAGCCACTGAGTCCTTACCTTTGAATTTCCCCGGCGTCAAACTGGATCCGAAATATCTTTTTGTGAGCAGTACCCCTACATGCTGGTAGGTGACGTCAATCAGCTCTGCATGTGTCGTTGTCTCCACCAGAAGTGACATCCATGGCACCTGTATAGGTGCCATTGAGGCGAGCTGACGTCAGTTACTTTTCTCTACTTTCCACGCCAGAAGCGCGGAACCATGAAGAACAAGGACACTGGTCTGGATAAACTAGGAGCCTGAAAGGGACCAGCCCTGACCCTACAAATCTGTCAGCAGAGAGGGGAGGATGGGTGGGGCAGTAAGGAATCTGTGGCTAGATATAGTCACTGCCAGATAAGGCGTTAGCAAAGGTATGTAACTTGTTCATCTGATAGAGACTTCTAGCAGCAGATTCCTTACCTTTGAATAGATGCCCAAGCAATACCATCCCCGGTGGTGGGTCTGAGAACCAAATTCACGTAAGGAAGCCCTGCAAGACCAAAAGGGCAAAGTGCCCATCCCTACGGACCTGACTGAGCAGCGAAGCCCACTTTGCTGCCTAGCAGATGTCCAGGACTGGAACGCCCTGTGCTAATGCAGTGGTCGTAGCTTTAGGTCTGGTGGAACGAGCTGGAAAGCCTTCAGGGGGTGGCTTCTTGGCTAGTGTACAGCAGATTTTGATGCAGAGCATGGCCCAGCAAGTGATGGTTCACTTCTGCACTGCCCAAATATTGAAGCAGGGTCTAGTTTAACCATATAGTGCCCCAAGCCCATTCTGCCCACATATGAAGCATGATATTCTCAAATGTCCCTGCCAGCCCATAGACAGGGTAGTGCTAAAATTGTCCACACTGTCTTGAGCGTCTACAGAGGCAGTAGGCCTCACACCCTTCTGTAACCTCAGATGTATCTATCCTATGAAGGCCAATAACCTCAGGTCACTGTCTTGCTGATGAACAAATCTTCTAACCCCTTTCCTCTACGTGTACATCTTTCTAAACATCAAGAAGATGCAGGATGCATCTGACAGAACAAAATGGGCTAGGAGTGGGGGCCAACTGGAACTTTCCACAGCTTTGGAAACTAAAATAGCTACAGAGCTTAAAATAAACAATAGCCTTATAAGGAGCTTCCACCTTAAAGCTTCCGAAAGGTAACACAAAGTGTTTTTGATTAACTTGTAACTTACTAGATTGCATAGTGTTATTTTTGATTAATGATGTGTCTTTGACATTTCTTGTCTAAATTGTTTGAATAAATAGTGCCACTCTTGACTCCTGCATTTCATATGTGTGTTTTGTTATTTTAGATAGCACATTTCTGTACTAAATTATGTGGTAAAAACCACCCTCTAACCCCATTCTTTGCACCAACATATCCCACGAAGAGTTGGTCGTCCATACAGAACTCTTGCGTGCTGTTAAGGTAGAACGACAACACTCTTTTTGGGTCCAGATTGTGAGGTCACTCATCTTCTTTAGAGGTGTTTGGAGGAGCATAGAAGGTAGGCAGGTTGATGGATTACCCTACATGAAATGGGATGACCCCTTTTGGCAGAAAGGAGGTCCTTTTGTGAAGCACCAATTTGTCAGGATAAACTGAAAGCTGAAAGCTAAGGTTGCTTAGATGATAAGGCATGCAGCTCACTCACTCTACGGGCAGATGTAATTGCCAACTGGTAGGCTGTTTTTAGTGTTGGAAGCCTGAGTGGAGAGGCTCAAAAGAAGCACACATAAAAAAGTGAGAACCAAATTAATGTCCCACAAAGGCATAAGAATGGCAAATGGGGAAAAGGTGTATGAGACCTTTCAAAAACCTATGTACAATGTACAATAAGGGATTTAAACAAGGAGGGTTCATCAGGTAGCCGAAAGCAGGCAGACAAGGCAGAAACCTATCCCTTAAGGGTGCCCAGAGCAAAGCCCTGCTGGGCAAGGGAAAGAATATAGAGCAAGACTTCAGAAAGGGGAGCAGAAATGGGATCAATGGATTTTTTTGCACACCACGCCACAAATGTCTTTCAACGGCAGGCGTATACTGTCTTGGTGGAGGGACGCTTGGCTGCGGGAATGACATTACAGACTTCGGGTGGAAGGTCGAAAGCTGTCAACTGTAGCTGCTCAATCTCCATGCAAGAAGGCAGATAGTAGGTAGATTTGGGAGGAGGACCCTTCCCCACTGCTGTGAGAAAGGGTCCTCCTGAAGGGCCACCTTGATTGGAGGATCGATGCCATGTTCAGAAGCTCAAGATACGAGACTCTCCATGCCCAGGCCAGAGCCACAATAATGACTTGGACTCGGTTGTTCCTAATCTTCCTAAGAACTCTGGGCAGGAATGGTATCGATGGAAAGGAATGCAGGTGGCCTGAGCGCCACAAGACGAAAAGCGTCTCAGCAAGCTCCGCCTAGGAAACTCCAGCGCACAAATCTGGTAATATTGCACATTCTCGGAGGCGAACAGATATAACGAAGGATCTCCACACTGCTAAAAGAGACCTTGCGCCACCTTCAGATGGAGATATCATTCGTGATCCGCTAGGAATTGATGGCTGAGTTTGTCTGCCCTGGCGTTCAGTGAACCTGCCAGGTGTTGAACCTTCAGGGATATGCCCTGCTGTTCCAGCCATGTCAGAACTTGACGGGAAGGGAGAGGGCTTTGCCACTAACCCAATTGTGGTTCGTAATCCACCACTATAGGTCCTTTGCAGTTTACTCCCAGATCTGGACTATGTTGGAGAGGTTCCCCTGATGCTATGCCCATTGAAACTTCAAGTCCCAACATAAAGCTTGCATATGACATCGGGCATGTGTCACAAGCAGGATGCAGGAGGCCATGAGTCTCAACAGTCTCAGAGTCTGCCTCGCTGAAATCCAGGATAGAGGCTGAAACATTAGTATCATAGCCTGAATATACATGACTCGCCACTTGGGAGGATAAGCCCGAAACTGCACTGTATGCAGAACAGCCCTGATGACAGGGAGCGTCTGAGAGGGAGCCAAGTATGACTTTGGCACGTAGACGGTGAACCCTAGCGAGATTTCAGGAGGTTCGCTGTAGACTGGAGGTAGGAGATGACAACCTGTGGCGAGCCTGCCTTCAATAGCCAGTCGTCGAGATAGGGGGAAGACTGACACCCTGCTCTCCTCAGATGAGCTGCAACCACTGCCATCACATTGCTATACACCAAAGGCGTGCTGGTAAGGCCAAAGGAGAGCACAGTGAATTGAAAGTGCTCATGGCCTACCGTAAACTGCAGCTAGCGCTGGTGGGCAGGCAGGAGGGGAATGTGAAAATAGGCGCTCTGCAAGAGGCTCTTGAATGTAATCTTTTTCAGGAAGATGTTGAGGGCTCATAGATATACTATGGGGCAAAGCCTTTTGTACATTTTGTGGACCAGAAAGTAGCAGGAATAGCAGCCACAGCCTACTTCTGGCACCGGGACTCTCTCTATGGCTCCCCTGGCCAAGAGAACCATGACTTACTCGCAGGGCAGGGACAAATGATCTTATGTCAGTCGATCGTAAGATCGTGGCATGGTGGTAGGGGTAGTCATGAAGGGGAGGGAGTAGCCCCTTTGGACAATCTGCAAGATCCACCTGTTTGATTTTATGGACTGCCAGTGGGGCAGGTGATGACAAATCTTATGCCAACTGGATGCCATAGTCATAAAGGGGTAGATTAGGAGGGCTAGGAGGCTGCAGCTGCCAGGAGGGTGGTGGCTGTACAAGACCCATAAGGTCTGTGGGTACCGCCCCTTTGCCCACGCAAAGGCTGAGGAGCAGGTGCGGCTCAGAGAAAATAGGCACAGTTGGAAGCCCCTTCTGTAGCCACGATAGGAGCGAAAGGCAGATTCAGGGTGACATGGAGATGCCAAGAGGCCCAAGGAGTGCCAAATCTGCCTCGTTTCTGAAGAGACGGGTGCCATCAAAGGACATGCCCATAAGAGAAGCTTGAACATCCCCTGAAAAGCCAGTCTGCAGAGTGAGTCAGTCATGTTCAATTCACAGCGAATTGTGAACTTTTCTGCGTCCTCTCTCAGGCTGTTGCCAACGGGATCTGTGGTAGCAAGTATGTACCCAAGCACACGTAAAATTTCAGTTTAAAGTTTGCGAATTAGATCACACATGAAACACAATAAATCAATATTTGGTTTATTTTCTTTATCGAAAGACGCAGCCTCCTCCTCACGCCAGACTCCAGAGTCCGGCGTGAGGAGGAGGCTGTGTCTTTCGATAACACATCTTTACAGTCCACAGATTGGAGACCACGATTGCTAAATTGAAGTTTTCGTGATACCGACTTTACAGTCCTTACTATGAATCCCCTCACGCCACAGGATTAGTGTGGCTTGGAATTATCGCCGTGCTATAAACCGTAATACAGCGAAAGTGTTCAGCCGTGAACAAGTCGCATGTACAATCATACTGAGGCGACGAAACACGTGTTGGCTTGGGAACTACTTTCCAAACGGAAAACTTGGAGACTAATTAAAAAGAAGAGAGAAACAAGAAAAGAAACCAAAGATTGATTTATTGTGTTTCATGTGTGATCTAATTCGCAAACTTTAAACTGAAATTTTACGTGTGCTTGGGTACATACTTGATGACTCTTTGTTGCTTTTGCCACAATAACTGAGGGAGGCAGGTGGTTCTCTCTAACCCTTGAGCACCGTCACTAATATAATATTTTTTTGAATACCTGGTGGAATTACCTACAGGCGCCTTTCACCTATTACCCATACCACCGTATCTAGTGAAAGTAGGGATCTGTGGTAGCACTTGCACAACTGTATCCTACAGAGTGTGGGAGTAGCGGCCCAAAAGGCATGTAGTGTTCACAGACCGCATGCTAGGCTGGCAGAAGAAAACATTTTCTTCCCCCAAAGAGTCCAGCCTTTTGGATTCCCAGTCTGGGGGAGCGGTAGGGAATGCGCCCTGGAAAGTTGCGGCTTGGACCATCAAGCTCTATGGGATAGGGCGTTGGGTGAGGAAGTTTTGGTCCCTGTCGCAGGGAGATGGCAGCAGCCGATCGTACTAGTCACCAGAGCCCCTTTGATGGGTTTGGACCAGGTCTCAGACAGGACGTCAGTGAGGGCATCATTGAGTAGGGTTTCAGATGAAGAGACTCCCAGTTGCAGCACCTTTGTCAAGATGTTGGTCTTGACTGCCACTGGAGGCAACTGAAAGTCACAGACCTTAGCCACCCTCCACACCTCCATTCTGTAGGAAGCACCCTCCTCCATAGCCACAGTAGGGGCAGAAAGCCACCAGTATCTGGAGAAGTATCCAGTCCACTGGCTTCACCTAATTCCTCAAACCAGTGCATATTAGGGTTCTCTTCCTATGGTTGGTATTCTTCACAGTCCAGCGACCCCTCCTATCCCTACTTGAGTTCTAACCCAAGGAAACAGGGCTCAGTCTCCAATCTAGGAAGTGCAGTTCCAGCCGGCTTCAGATGCAGCATCAGGCGACACCCCTCCAGCTCCGTGTTGGAGTCGGTTATCAGGATGGGGAGGCAGCATCGGGCCAGAGTCAGGGAAGGTCGAGATGGGACGACTGGCACCAGTCTGGATCCAGGGATGGATCCAAGGGAGCTCACTGGAGCCAGGGGTGGAGCCACCGGTGCGGAACCAGATGGGGCCTTCTCGAACTTGCAGGACCTGAAGGCGGGCCAGATGGGTTGGGCTACCCAAATAGGAGGCACATGGCCTCATAAAACTAAGTTGGCCAGGGATTGCTCCAGGTCCAGGAAAGTCGGGGAGACGCGGAGTCAGCCCAGGCGCAGGCTCTACCACAGAGCCAGGCCTCAAATGCCGACACTTCCTCATCTCATCAGCCTACAGACGATGAGAAGTCTAAGACCTCTTCAACTTCTTACTCTTCTTCCTGTGCCTTTTGCATGAATGTCACAAGGGCTTGGAGTGGGACAAAGAGGACTTTGGGCTCCGCGAATGCTCCCAGGACCTTCCACGTGACTGAGACCTCCACTGTCACAGAGTCGCATGCTGGGTCACCATGAGCTTTAGGTACCACTCCCTCAAAGCATTTGGATTCATGACGTGGCAATCAGAACACAACTGTGTAGTGGTCTCGCTCCAAACACCACAGGCAGACAAGGTGCTGGTAAGTCACCGATATCGGCGGCTGACAGGCGCTGCAGGGCTTGAATCCGGTCTTCCTAGATGAAATCACTAACACATCAGGAAGAAAATACCTCAAAAGAAGTCAACAAAACATCAAAAAAATCCAGTCAAACAGTGACTGATAAGCGCTGGCTGGCGCAGAAAGAAAAGAATGGACGTCAGAGCACCTAGGTGGAACCTATATAGGTGTCGCAGACGTCCCTTCCAATACGGATGATGCAGACGGCGCACATGGAGCCAATGGATGCCACCTACCAGCACACATGGGTACTGCTCACGAAACAATCTTCCCGGATCTATTCTGACACTTGGGAAATTCAAACGTAAGAAATCTGCGGCTAGAAGTCTCTATCAGATCACAGCATTTGTAGGACATTGTTGATTGAAATTCTGATATTCCATAACTAACTCCAAGGCTGATCTGGTTTCAATAATGGTAAAATTCATGGTGTTAATTGTCGATGGGAAACAGATGATGGTTTCCTGATCTTGCAATTCATCCACAATCTACTTGAGATTTTGTTTGGTTTCTGGTTTATTCGGCAATTACTTTTAGACCTGTGGTTCATTATGCAAAGTAATCCCAAGTGCAACTGCATTTTTACAACAGCCTTCTTTACTTCTGTGTCATGCTCATGCCATTTGTATCACCAATTTTAATTCAAATTTGTATACCAAATCCAGTTCATTCAAATGCTCATCCAGTGTTTCTACCTGAACAAAGTTGTTAGTCCCTTCTACGTTCAGGAGGAACTTGAACTTCAGGTGGGCTATTGCTATTATCGTTACGCTGTTTAGGACACCTATTGCCCATTACCTAATCATCAACAGGAACCTCTTTCTGCGAGCCAACCAGTCTCCTGGGAGCAGCTACCATCTTATTTTGAAAGTGTGGTTTACGTAATCCTGATCCACCAGTGCTCTCTCTCCCATGCGGATATATTGGCTACTTGTCAGTTCTGTGAGAAGAATGGCCCCCTCTATTGACTCTAGTCTCTTATCTCTACTATCATATGAAGCATGAGAATAATGCTCATCAGAGGATTGAGCCCTCCCCAGCCCTAATTTCTTTCCCATCTCTCAAATTATGCCCTCCGTGTTCTTTATCTCTTTGATGGAATTGGGCTTTCTTTTTCTGAAATCCAGTTTGGGGGTTTGCACTCAGCTTCTGGGATCTATGAGTCTCCCATTAATTTTCCTTTGGATCACTAGGTTTTAACTGGGGGTTCTGTGGTTTTGTGCTGAGAAGTCTCTTCCCATGGAAACAAACTAGATTGATAATTTTTGTTAGATCACCTTCTTCCTGATCCTTCATATTTCCAAGAACAACTTAAGCTACTGTATCAATGTTACCCATTAATTTCATCACACACAAGCAGAGACCAGGGAGACAAACTAGGAGCACACATAGGATTTGGACATCTTGCTAGATCACAGATCATGTGGCAATGGGGCCTGTATCAGACCCAACAGTAATAACAAACCGACATTGAAACAGGCTCCTTACTAGCTCTCTATTTACGCCCTTAACTTTGCAAGCAAAAACCGTGATCAATTTCTGAACAATAACTGTAAAAAAGTTAAGCCATGTAGTTTGTTTACATGTTATATGGTTACCTAATCTTGCGTTCCCTCAAAATATTTGTTTTTTCCACAATGTTGTTTTTCTGTAGTTTCTTTCCTGTATCATATTATTCTTGTATAGTGCGTACTGTGTACCGAGTCACCTCTAGGTGTCTGTGTGAGTTCAGATTGTGGGTTGGTGTTTATAACAAGTCATCGTTGATGGCTCTGGAGTTCAGGCCAAAGGCAGTGTGAGTTTCTCACAGTATCGGCCATTGGGTCATAATAGGGTTCAGAATACATGATAACACCTTCCTTTGGCTCTCTGCAGAGCATACAGGGCAATGGTCAGATGTGTTAACTGTGATTCTTTGCAAAAGTGTGTGATGGAGGTATTCATTTGCTGAAATATTGACAGAACGGAAGTAAAAGAAAATGCTGTGCTTACATGTGAGTGGGTGGATTGTGTGCGTAGATGAGTTCATGCAGGAGAGTGTGAAAAAGAGAGCTGAAACAGGAAAGAGATGAAGTGTGAGATGTGCAGATGGAAGATTTAAGAAAGGTGAAGGAATCTTCCAGAAACAGATTGTCCGTACAGGGCAGGAGATGGCAGCAAGATGGGAATATGCTTTCCAATAGACCTTATACAAGAGACCTCCTAGTTCTTTTGTGTTTGATTTACCCATTGATTTCATGCGTAGAGCCACTGCAGGTGACACTCCATGCCCCTCCTATATTTGCTTGAGGACCTCAGGCAGTACAGGAATTGAGGGTATGCAATATGTGATGGTATTCAAGGTGGTAAATATTTTTCCCTATGCCTTCCACCTCTGGATGTGGTACCATCCTCTTCAGGAGGAACATGTTCTTTATTCTGTGTTAATATTATGGGGTGCAATGAGGATACACCACATCTAGCCGATATGTTTTCTTGGCTAATCCAAAATTGGATTTTGTTTCGTTGGGAAACACGCCATTATTGCATTAATAGTCTGTGGATTAATGGCAGCTCCTTGAGCATATGTGGGTGTCTGAATGGTACCGTGACCTCATAACCTCGCTGCTATAATACATACTCTCTTGGTTGTTTTCTTTTACTGGGTACTACCCCTGCACTCTATCGTTAAGGTGGCAATGTCAGCCAAATATTTTCTAGGTTAGATCACATACAACCCTAAGTAACTATACAAATGGTCATTGCTGTCCCCTGAACTACCAACCATTAATGTACTTTGACACTTTTGTAATCCATAAAACAGTAATGTCCCAACATATTTTTCTCATTAATATTCATGTAATTTAATAAGTCATAACTTGTTTCAAAAAAAGAAAATTATAAACAATTATCAGCTCTTAATGACGATGACAGAAAATTCTCATTTGCTATGCACAATGTACAAAGTGATTAATCAATTATACACAATTAAGAAAGCCATTCTCAGTATTCCATTGTTTAATTTGAAAAACACAATGTACACAGTAATGACCCAATATACACATCTAGTCCTTCGGAGACACACAAAAACCCCGTGGGGGGAGGAGAGTCAGACGTCGCCACCCCATCGAGGAAACAATCCAGAACAGCCGACACATGTTTCGTTACGTAATGTAACTTTCTCAAGGCTGTAAATGTAATTATCACAGAAGATGCTTATATTAACATGTGAAATCGAACATAATGGTCTTTGTACAAAAATCTGTGCACTAGGGCACGAAGGTGAGTCGTTAGATACATTTCAAAAAGAAGAAGAAGAAAATTCTAAAAAGGAGTTGGTTATAAAGGATAAGTGATCAAAACCTCGGTGTTTTCAATAGTTCCTTTGAGAACCCAAGAAAAAAGGCCAAGAGCAGGAAGTCGCCCAAGAGAACCAATGCCACAGTGCAGAGAAGATTTCTAAGAATCGTGTAAGAAAATAGAGTATGTGACTAAAACTTGCGAACATGACCAATGACACGTGAGTGGGGTATCATGCAACATCCAAACGTAACCTTCACACTTGAGATAGGTGAGTCATCCCCCAATATCCTAAATAGATGACAGGTACCTTAAGTATTATAATACAGCAAGATGAATTTATATGAGTCCCGATCCAAGTAAGTTGTCGCCCGAAGATCGGCACAATAACCGTATAACACCTGTATTACTGAGTCACCATCCGGTTGTCTACGGCCGACAAACAAAGGGAAAACAGAAAAAAAAATTGTAAAAAAAGCAAAATGGAGACTGCAGTTAGTCTAATGCATGCCCAAACGTTCAATACACGAACAATGTTCAAGCCAGTGCCTAGTTGTTGTAAGATACCCCTAGTCAAAATGTTAGGTCCCAACAGTAACGATTCCTAGAGGACCATAACGAACATGCCAGGTATCGCAAAACTGGTGCAACTGTGCGCAACGCTGCAGCATTCAGAAACACGTATATGTCGCTCTAATCTCATTTATCAAGGAGAGTGTGCAGAAAGATTTTTATCTGGTGGTACTGCAAGCCACAGTCTGGACCTTTGTGATGAAAGAAAGTATAGTACTCACATTAACCAACAGTGTGTGGTTTTACGTCAGAAACACTGTGATAGGTCCCTGGAAAGGGGGCAAGTAACCATATATCAGGAAAACATTTTTTAAAATCTGAGATAACGCAAGATATCAGTATCCACATTCTATTCAACCCGTTTCCTCTGAGAACTTACTTCCAAACAGAGTGTACGAGCAGAAATTAGGTCGTCGATCCGTCGGAACTGCCACAGTTATAAGTTGCACATTATATCAGGCCCGTAAGTTATAATACCTAAAAAACAGTAAGAGAACATGCCATGGGTCGCAAAAATAGTGGGGGTGTGCGTGACGCTGCAGCGTTCAGAAGTGATTATATGTTGCTCCAATTTAATTTACCAGAAAGGAAAAACATAGCAATCTCTATTTTGGGGCCCTACAAGCCCCGATCTAGACCTATGTGAGGAAAGAGAATATCATACTCACATTAATCAACAGTGTATTGTTACCGTCGAAAGCACTATGATAGGTGCCTAGAAAGAGAACAAGTAGTACTATATTCAGGAGACCATATTTGCGTCTAGAAAGCTCGAAATTTCACTATATGCTATCGTTACCAGCCAGTATCCTCTGAAAACTTACTTCCAAAAAGTGTGCGGGCAGCAATTCGGGCGTTGGTCCGTCGGAGCGGCCCCAGTCGTTAGCTGCACGTTTTAGACAGTACAATCATAGAAATAAAGGAAGGACAGTGCACCTAGGTGTTCTTCCTACCAGAAAAAGTAAAGGAGGGACTATATAGAATCATAATGTACAAATAATTATATGTTGCTCCAATCTTAGTTTGCCAAAAAGGAAAAACACAGCAATCTCTATTTTGAGGTCCTATAAGCCCCAATCTCGACCTATGTACAGAAAGGGAATGCAATACTCACATTACCCAACGGTGTTTGGTTACCGTCGGAAGCACTATGGTAGGTGCCTAGAAGAAGAACAAGTAACCAGATATTCAAGAAATCATATTTTAAGTCTAGGTGGCTCGAAATTTCACTATATACTGTCGTAGCCAGCCAGTAGCTCCTAAACACTTACTTCCAAACACAGTATGCGAGCAGCAGTTCGAGCGTCGATCCGTCGGAGCGGCCCCAGTCGTTAGCTGCACGTTTTATACAGTGCGATCATGGAAATAATGGAAGGACAACGCACCTAGGTGTTCTTCCTGCCAGAAACAGTAAAAACTGGACTATATAGAGTCAACGAGTACGGGTGTCCGCTATGTTGTAGTGGGAGGGTGGAGAAAGTTCGTATAGCTCATACGATTCAGAAAAGTAGCATGGTCAGCAAATGAAGGAAAAAAATATACCCGAGTGGCTCCACATGTTTTTTATGAGTCGAGATGAAGTTCGAGGTGCATGTTGATGTAATAGCTGAGCCCTGATGTACTAAGATCGTAATGCTCTATACACACCTACTGAAAATCACAATAGCAGTTGATCGTATATAAAAGTCCAAGTGAGTAGAAACGTAATTAATATTATAGACCCTGTCATAAACACACCCAAGTGTGACAGTGTTGCTCAGGTTGTGGGTTATGCAAGAAAAGAGGGGGCATAATAAGCAAAGAAAAAGAAAAGATTGCCAAGACAGGTAACCATCAAACAAATATATTGTCATCACACATATCGTTTGGATACAATCATTTTCTAATGCACCCTTATTGAATTATTCAGTAGTGATGAATCCTACACAACCAAATGCTTCCTACGAAAAGAATAATAATATTAGTCATTGAGAAACATGTAATTCTTTGTCAAAATTGATCCCCTGCTTCACCGCTCGAAGACGGATAATCCATTGAGCTTCCAACTTTCTAAGGGCGGATGTACGATCCCCACCTCTAGGGTTGTTGAATGCTTGAGCTATTCCATGAAACTTAATATTTAAAAGGGAACTTTTTGGATGAACTGTGTTGAAATGCACTGCCAATGGGTAACTATTGTCATTTTTGCGGATAGCCCTTACATGTTCCTGAATTCTCTCTTTTAGAGCTCAAATGGTGCTACCAATGTAGATTAAATCACACGGGCATTTGATGCAGTACACTATAAATTTGGAATCACAGTTCATGAAGTCCCTAATGGTGTGTACAGTTGAAGTATTGTAACAAAATTATTTGATGCCATTGCTGGCCAAGGGACACATATTGCAATGTGTGCATTTATAAAAACCTTTGGGTTTCGGTGGTAACCAGGATATGGTCATTGGTTTAGGTGGTAAATAACTTGTACAGAGAATGTCCCTAAGGGTTTTATTCCTTCTGTGTATAATCTTAGGTTTGGTTGTCAGATGTTTCTCTAATGATTTGTCCAATAATAAGAGATGCCAATGTTTAGACATGATCTTAGAAATAGCATTGCTTTCTACGTGAAAATCCGTAATGAGACCTACTTTTTTGGAGCTCTCTTGTTTTCTGCTCTCATTGTGTTTTTTCTTTTTAAGTAGTGTGTGTCTAGGTGTACGTAAAATTCGTTTTTTAGCAGGTTCTAGAAGGTCAGAGGAATAACCCCTATGTTTGAAACGTTCCTGTAGATTGTTTAGTTCTTGTATAAAAACCTCCTCCTCACTACAGTTTCTGCGTAGGCGAGTCATTTCACCTAAGGGAATGGCTTTAATTTGGGCCTTAGGGTGGGCACTGGTGGCATGTAAGACAGCATTGCATGCTGTTTCCTTTCTGAAGAGTTTAGACATGATTTTAGTTCCTTTCGTATACATTATGATGTCCAAGAACGCAATTTGTGTGGTGTTAAAGTTTGAAGTGAATTTCAAATTGAAACTGTTGTTGTTGAGATAATCCGTAAGTGAGATGAATTGCGACTTACTGCCTGCCCAAATGATGAAAATATCATCAATGTAACGACCCCAATATACTATGTGTGTAGTTAGATCAGGGGGACCATCCGTCCATAGATGTTTCTTTTCGAATTTGCCCATGTATAAATTGGCTATTGAGGGTGAAAATTTACAACCCATGGCCACTCCCATCGCTTGTTGGTACCATTCCCCTTGGTGATGGAAAACATTGTTTTCCAAAACTAGTTTTGTCATTTCCAAAATCATTGATGTATGTCCATAAAGTGTAGCATCCCTTTGGTAGAGGGTGTCCTTTAGGGCTTGTAGGCCTTCGTCCCAGGGGATGCTGGTGTACAAAGCACACACATCCAATGTGGCGAATGACATGTCTGTCATCCATTCAATGTCTTCCAGTTTGTTGAGCAGGTCCCCAGTATCCCCAAGATAAGAGGGAAAATTTAGGACAAACGGTTGTAGGAAAGAGTCGATATATTCTGATATGTGCTCAGTGGGGGAGCCAAGACCCGACACTATCGGTCTACACGGAGGGAAAATTGCTGGTTTATGTATTTTTGGAAGAATGTAAAAACACGGGGCTTTAGGTGTAGGATTGAAAAGGTATCTAACCTCTCCATCTGTAATGAGGCCCTGATCACTTATCCTTTATAACCAACTCCTTTTTAGAATTTTCTTCTTCTTCTTTTTGAAATGTATCTAACGACTCACCTTCGTGCCCTAGTGCACAGATTTTTGTACAAAGACCATTATGTTCGATTTCACATGTTAATATAAGCATCTTCTGTGATAATTACATTTACAGCTTTGAGAAAGTTATATTACGTACCGAAACACGTGTCGGCTGTTCTGGATTGTTTCCTCGATGGGGTGGCGACGTCTGACTCTCCTCCCCCAACGGGGTTTTTGTGTGTCTCCGAAGGACTAGATGTGTATATTGGGTCATTACTGTGTACATTGTGTTTTTCAAATGAAACAATGGAATACTGAGAATGGCTTTCTTAATTGTGTATAATTGATTATTCACTTTGTACATTGTGCATAGCAAATGAGAATTTTCTGTCATCGTCATTAAGAGCTGACAATTGTTTATAATTTTCTTTTTTTGAAACAAGTTAGGACTTATTAAATTACATGAATATTAATGAGAAAAATATGTTGGGACATTACTGTTTTTTCTTGTGGATTACAAAAGTGTCAAAGTACATTAATGGTTGGTAGTTCAGGGGACAGCAATGACCATTTGTATAGTTACTTAGGGTTGTATGTGATCTAACCTAGAAAATATTTGGCTGACATTGCCACCTTAACGATAGAGTGCCGGGGTAGTACCCAGTAAAAGAAAACGTTTGTGTAACAAGTTTTCCCCTTGAGGGCCTTGTTCTTGGTCACATCCATGGTAGTGGGATGTTTCTACCTCGATGGGCACCGCAAATTGATAAGACAACTTTGAATTTGATGTGCGACTGGTATATCCATCTCTTGGTTGTTTGCTTATAGCCATTATATCTGTCAGCCTTCCCTTAGTCTCTACTATGAGAAGTTGGTACCAATCAGGATGGGGTGTATATGTGGCTGATGCAGGCCATGTTTGCCCTGGCAATGTTAAAGGACCTAAGCATATATTTTGCATCACATGTAGCATATTCCCTTGAAATAGGGATATGAGCTCTATGTAGATTAAAGGCATTTCAATACAAGGATACGGATTGTAGTGGTCTGGAGAAGCATTATTGCATGTTTTGTGAATAGCCCTGCTGTATATGCAGCTTCTATTTCAATCCGAGTAGATTACTTTGTAGTATACAGCGTTTGCTCCAACTACCAGTGTAATCTCATCCCTGATTAATATGAATCCCCCTTGCTGTCAAATGGGAATCAAGAGCAGGTCGCACATTCTCTGGTATTGTTATTGTAAATAGCTCTATTACTTGCAATTCTCAAGCCATTGCCCACAAAGACTCGGCAAATGGTACTAGGGATATGAGCAGATCCTTTGCATCTGTAAGTACTCAAACCTCAGCTGGACAATAAAGATGACCTTGCTAACATTGAGATGAATCGTAAAATGTCCTCAGACATCTCAAATTAATCTTCGACTGGAAGCGATGGGAGTCAACAATACCAGTCAGAGAAACTCTTATCTGCAGGTGATAATGGAATGGAGCTCTGCCCGAGATCAATAGTCACACACAAGGACTGGTACTTCACAATTATGTGGTTATTTTTATGCAGTACTCGCCTACATAGCAAGTGCATCAGAATGATTATAATTATTAACTCAGCAGAGAATATGCAGATTAGGGTGAAGGTTAAGAAGCCCCAATCATATTTCATCCCACATCCTTAAATTATTAGTCTAATTCCTACCCAATGTATCTCTAATGGTTTTAAACATCCATCCTAGATTGTGTAATATTAGTTCCCCATGCCTACTTTATGCGGTCATCGGGTCAGCAGTTGGAATTCAGCCTTTCAGAATCCAGTACATGAGGCCTCTTCACAAACTGCATTTTGTAGTAAGCTAAGTAGTACTACTCATGTACAACAAAATGCTATTCCCTAACCTATGGGTGATTTTTTGCCTCCGCCTCTCTCTTTTATGTTTAGAGATGCTTGTACTCGTTGGTCCATGTGGAAGGGGCAAGTTGGAGTGGCTGAAAAATGGGAAATACAGAGTACCGAATAGGAAGGGTTAAGGGAAGGGTAGGGAGAGGGTTAGGGAGTGACATGATACTGCAAATAGCCACCAACAAAACAGAAAGCACACTGCTATTTATAAAGTATTAAAGCTACAACAACCGTAAAAATGACAAAACAGTAGTAAATGCATTCCAGCCCAGCCATGGAGTACATCAGGCACCAAACAATCACTCGCAGGTACTGCAATACACTCTCATTGAAAATAATGTAGGCAATGACTAAAAATAACACCCAATATAAAATAACGTCAAATAAATACAATTATTTTGACACACACACATATATAGGCACACAAGCATATACACATAAATAGAGCTTACTATTAAAATATTTCGAATTATAAAATAATAGTAATGTCTTAATACTGAAAAATTTAATAAACTTAATTTAAAAATTAATTAAAATGTGTAATTTTTTGCAATTTGTTTAAAATAATTTAAATTAATTACAAACAACTTAAAATGCTATATATATTGAATAAAAATGTTACTGGGGTGAGAATGTAATATTTAAAGTCTTTAAGACATAAATTAAATACAAATATTCTATTAGATCATTTAACAAATATTTAATTAATGAATTAATGTGTTGGGAAATATTAATAGTTCTATGTATATAATAAATATGTTAAATTAGTTTACATTATCATATTTTTTTAGGATAAAAAGGTTTATACTGATCTCTATAATTTTCCATAGGGAGATCTCCACCTTGGTGGTGGTGATCTCCACCTGTGTGTGAAAAATTACTCGTAGTAGTAACTATACACTCAAATCCTGTTGAAAGTGGCTCCATTAAGGGAAGGAAACACACACATCTACAGACAGGCATAACTCTGCAATTGGAAATGGTGAATAGCAAACAAAAATGTAGATTTACATCTCAGTGCAGTAGTAGAGTTACACGAGTAAATCCACATGTGTAAATTTACCTTTGTGAATCAGGCCCCATGTATCTAACCCTGCACGGGTACCTGTATACCTTCGAATTCTTTATTGCTAATTGTATCTTATGGAGCGACAAAGGGTCACTTTGCTCGGCTTTTGCTTTCCTACAGAAATGTGCAAGCAATGCCCCTTTGCAGAAGTGTACAAAAGCTATTTTTACTTTCCCATCTTCCTTTAAAGATATGTCTCCGTAAGGTGACCTTCCTCTGCAGCCACAATTGCAATGTGTACCTGATAAATGGAAGGTTTTCTTTCTCTGTCTTGAACTGTGGTAGAAAAACATGGAGTATCTTAACTGAAAACATAGCGATGAAGCACACATTTGTCAATATTACCATTCAAATATCTAGTCTATTTTCTATGCCTACACACATTCCCTTCGAGGTTATCAGAACCAAGTTATTACCCACCATAGCCTACAGCAGCGAAGCACTCTGTGGCCGTGAATCTTAATACCTAGAGACAGCTTTTTCACCTACCCCGGAATGCTTCTTCAGCACAAATTAGGGTGGAGTTTGGACTTGTAAATGTGCAAGACAAGGAACAGGACAAGGAGCTTTTGTTAAATTCTGCCACAAACTGAGATCAACACAAGAAGACTCACTAGACCAAAGGCTCTGGTCAGAACTGTCCATAAATAAGGGCCCACGTAGTGCTTGTCTACGGTCAAGTGTGAAGTATTTACAGATAAACGATTTGTGGCAACTTCCAACCTCATTTCAAGTTTACAGGAAACAGGTCAACAAAATCACGCATGAGCTTTCACTATTGGAGGATGAAAACATCTTCTCAAAGCGTGCTCGCTCATGGCCATGTATAACCATTCAGTCCTACAAGACTTTAGCACATCAGGAAAACTTATGCTCCACTTATTCTCTCCACTAAAAAATGGAATTAAAGCATCTGTGCCTAGGCAACTTCCCAATTTTGGATCTTTGTCCAAAATTGCTTGCAAAAGGATCAAATGAATCTTATACCCAAAACAATATCATATTATTTGTATCTGCACAGCTTTTCTGACAGAGCAACGACAATTATAATGGCAATTCTTCAACACACTGGGAATGCAGACCTGCCGAAAAGCAGTTATAACTTGTTGGTTGGGTAGACTGGATACTTGTCATTTTTAGGTCGAGGACTGTCCGGTCTGCCGAAGGCAGAACCGGAAGTCGGAGATTTAATGTTTCTTAGAGTGGCTATTTAGCCCGCCTCTCTTTTTGCTTCTCCTCCATTGGCTGGCTTCCTAAACGGAGGCCAGCCATTGGAGGAGAGAGCCGTCCCTCCAAATAGGCTCCGTCTTTTTCAGATTCGGGGGCGTGTTCCGTGCTGTTCTTTCCACTTTTTAGCCACGCCCTTTTTCGAACAGCAGGAACACGCCCCCGAATCCGAAAAAGTTTGGAAGCTTCCATCCGCCATTTTTTAGGTATCGTCTGGCCGTGAGGATATTCCTGCTTTTGTGCACGAGTAAGGTAAGCCATCTTGTTCTTTTTTCAGCTCTCTGTGAGAGTGTGTGTTTTTTCCTATTTCGAAACTTGCCTGCCACCACAATCTGCAATAAAAACAGCCAAAAGAAGCTCATTTATAATATTGGTAAACCTTAATTAAGTGGGAGTTATTTGTTTACGTTGGCGCCTTTCACTGCGTCACTCTTGACCCGATCACAAGAGTGATAATACCTTTTTAGAAAATGCTATTTATTTGAAGACAAATAACATGAACGTGGACATACATGGCAGGGGGTGGGCAGCGGTATCGGGGGTTCGCAGAGCTCTCGTTGCCATTTAACTGTCAGTGTATTTGAACAAACGGCTCGTGCTGCCTGACGTGAGCAGTGAATGGCTTTGCTGTTTTCCATTATCTTTATGAAATGTTCCCAAGTCTGGGGGTGCTGCAGCCCCAGCCGCGCCCCTACTTCCAGTGACTCTGTCCGTGGGGGAGGGGGGCTTCGCGCCGATTTACTGCTCTCTTTCTCTCTGTTGGAGGGGTTTTGGGTCCGTTTCCTGCCTAGTGGCCGTATACCAGTCTGTATCTATCTGGTCATGGAAGTATCATGCCTGGTGCCTATCATATCTCTTGGTGCTCATGGGGCACTTTGCGGGTGTGATATGGGGGTTCTTTTCTTCTGTTTGTCCTCCTCGGCTCTTCTGGTCAGAGAGCGGGGCGCCTCTCTTGTCCGAGCTGGTCCGTTTCACCCGCTTTCCGTTGCCTCCTAGTGTCGTGTTAAAGGAGTCTTGCGCCTCTCTCGGGCCCACACTTTTTCGGGGAAGGTGTGTGGGGGTGTGTGTGATGAACGTGTTCTGCCTCGTGCCTTTCTCATGGCCTCTCTTCATCGTAAGGGCCCCTATATGGGTAGGTTATTTATGGCTGTTAAGATCTCGAAATGGCCTGATTTCCCGATACGCTTCTCCCTCTGTCCTCATCTCATTTTGCCCCGCATACACCTCTCACTCGCTCTTTTTTTCTTTACTTCTCCGTCTCCCTCCCCTCTACTTTTTCCTAACACATTTCTTCTTAACGCATTTCCCTCACTACCTTCCGTCCTTCCCCTCACACTACCCATACTCAACCCTTTTCCTGCACCTCGCAATACAACATTTCTTTCCTCTCTCTCCTCCCCCACACACCTCGATGCTCGTTCCCTTTGCTGTCACTGACGTCCCCTCACACACTTTTCACGCTACCTTCTCTGCTTTACCAATACATCGGTAATCGGAAATCATTGGTGCAGACTGTAAACTGGCCCCGGGGCCCAGGAGTGACGGGGGCCCCTTGCTCCATAGTAATGGCTCCTTTTTAATCCCCAACCATAGTACTGGGGATCCATTTTCTTTGCTTGCAGTAAGGCACTGGCACCCTTCTACGCCATTGCACTTCATTCTCTTTGCTTTTGTCTTTACAAACTCCATTTTCTTCCTCCTTTCCACCCTTTTACTTGCTTTTCTTTCTTATTATTCCCACACCCTATCCCGACTTTCCTTTCCCCACACATTAGTACACAATCTTATAGGTAATGCAGGTAACTATCTACCTCACTCTCTCTCACTACCTCACTCTCTATTTCAATACCTCACTCTATCTCAATACCTCACTCTCTCTCTGCTAATGCAATAGGTATCACATATGCAAAAAAAAAGCTAATGCCAATAGAAATGACAATGCCATTTATTTAGGGATACAAAAATGATAAAATAATAATGAGCAATACCAATAGCTCTACCTATAATATTGCTGAGACCATTGCATTGTAAATGCTTGTTTGATGATTTTCCTTAGTGCTTAATTCTAGAGGATGCCTTTTTTGTTTTAAGTAGCTCTTTATTAATGTTTTGACATAGTCTCAGCAGCAGTTATTCACAGTCAGACATCATTTGTGATAGGACAGTCTCATATCTTGTATAGTGTATTTCTAAAAATCTTGCAAGCTGTGCGACAACCAATTAACAATTAACACTTGTTCTAGATGATGCCCGTGATCTTTAAAACACCTGGAACTCTTCTGAGCTATTTAACATTGTGTGGCCTATACAACCGATTTTAGTTTAGCAATCTGTGTCTTTTCTGTCCACACGGTCTCTACTGACCTCATACATTATACAGCATTCTTCTCTCCTTCCCAGTTAATCCAGGCATCTTGATGTTCCATCAATTATCTCTACACGAACACTAACTTTGTCAAAGCTCCAACAAATTTACCGTCTATCCATGTTGACCAGTTGTTTGGGGGAGTTGATCAGACTCTGTTTAGTTGAGTATAGTAAAGGTGTTGGATTCGGTGTGTACCATTTTGACGTCTCTTCCAAGACTAAAACATTTGGAGAATTTTTTTAAAACCTCCCAGTAACTAGTGAATAAAAAATATTTAGCCACGTCTACAATTTTTTTCAGAAAACTAAGAATGTTTTTCGTTCCTTAGAAATTCATTGCAACTGTAGATTAAAATGTAGGCTTTCGTAGCACATGGTTACTGGGAGCTGGCTCACTTTGAAAACCAGAGAGCAGACTTTTGATCACGGGCACCTTAAGCTTTCACAAACCACACTTCTTGGAATGAGTGTGCATTTGAAGTGCATTTGAAGTGCCCTGCACCGCGCATGCACCGCGCAGGGGTGTCTTCACACGCCCAAACACCGGGGTGGGTCTGTAAACTGGCGGCACGTGAGACAGCTGCCCGACAGCCTTTCTAGAGCAGCGTGATCAGTTTCAGGCATGATCTAAGGAAAACGTGAGACATAATTCTCCTGAACCTCTAGCGAGACAACTGTTGGCATCAAAAAGACAACCTTTGGGTGGCTATTAACACGCCATAAAGTAGGAAAATAGAATGCATATAGTTAACGACTTCCTGCGCGCACAGTAGCGCGAGGCGGCTAATTAGCATTTCAGCAAACATCGCCGCTCGGAGAGGGGATTAAAAACCGCGCCCGCCAGGGGGATTTTTAGGAAAGCTCGCCAAGGCCCCGTTAAGAGGGGGCCACGGTGACTGCAGCTTTCTGGAGATGGTTAACTCTCAGGGCACCCCCTCATTATGCTTCCGACGTTACTCTCCTAGTAATGTTCACAGAGAGGTCTGTCAACTAATGTGAAAACATTTTATTACCTTTGATTCCAAGTGTCCTAAACGTTATTAAACAGACCAACATAGAAGGGCACGTTGCTGTGGGGCCAGGGACATATTAAGGATTTTGGGGGGCCCTGGGCCAAAATAAGTTGGGTGGGCCCCTCTTCATTACAGCCTTCAATTTATGTGATCCAATTGCAGCTCTTTCATGCCCTCTTTAGCCACCCCACTGGCAGTGCCCAGGTACACTGTTCAAGATTCTAAATGTGTTTACATCTAATATCCAGAACTTGTGTTTTCATTATTGCAACACAGGAGCAGCTCACTAATATTACTGCAAATAATCTCTGACACTGTCCCATTTCTAATATGTGAGGTCCTGTTTCGATCTAAAAGAAGCTTTTTTATGGATGTTGCATGAAAGATTAACAACATTTCTCTGTAAAATGTCTAATAGACTCTCACACATCACCCTCATTACAAATAAATGAAAGGAAAGAGGTATATAAAACAATCTGTTTAAGAATGATTCAAGGTCATCAGGGCGAGGCTCTCTGCAGAACAGAGCTGGCTCTATCAGGGGTCCCCCTGAAAGGCTGGGGCCCTGGGCCAGAGCCCACTTTGACCATGCCTTAAAACGCCTCTGTGTGGGGGTGTGGGGCGACGGACAATATAGTACCTTGCACTATGCCTACCTGCATGCTGAAGAGCTGACATTTTATTGGTGTGGCGATGCAGGAGCGCTAAAAATCAACCTGCATTTGAAAGAGGCCTGTATGGCAAGGAATTCTGAAAAACCATCTTTCGTCATTTTATTGAAAAGATTCGATTTACGGTACAGAGCTTATGGACATTTTTTACTTTTCCTAGGGAGGCCTCGGTACGTTTATTTACAGCAATAAAATACTAAGACGCGTCAACTGTGAAAAATGCAGATACAGCGCAAAGCATAGTCCACATAGAGAAGTATAAAGGCTTTGTTTACATTAATGCACCCAAAAAGGGTGGTTTGGAGAAGGAGCTTACGGGGCGTAATGGAGCCCAAACGGACAGTAGTGCAGGGCCACTGTTAGTGCACCCTTACCCAAGCTAGGTCCAAGCCATCTGTACCTGTGAGGCTGCTGGATGAGGGACACTCTAGGGACCAGTCATTAGATTCTACAGGGGACACTTTCATTTTAAGACCTAGAAAAGCACTAAGAACCCTGGGGAAGCTGTGAAGGGGTGCCCAGGACAGGGTGGTAAGGGAACAGTTAATAAATCATGTGAATGAAAGGCTTTCTGCAATAGGTGTCTTTAAGAACCTTGTTATGGATGCTTCGTGAGAGGATTGGGTGGCGGATTAGGAATAATAACATGAATGAAACAATTGGGCCAAGCTAAACACGTAGGGCATTTTATGATATATTTTTGACTCTAATGGAAGGGATTGAGTAGCAGAAAGTCAGGCACCAGCCACAGAGCAAGCTGAAGTTAATGTCTTTACATAGCACATGCATATACTGAATTGTCTCTAGAAGCAAGAACTATAGCCATTCTCATCACGCCCCTAAATGGAGCTCCTCTAGTCTTCGGAAGAACGATATGCTGTGTCAGAGGTACCAGGACTCCACACTTGCAGGTACCCGGGTAGGCACCAAGCCGGCTGAGGCAACAGTGTCTTACTAGGGAACATGTGGACTCGTGCAAGAGAGAGACCACAGGATGTGTGAGAGGAGGTAAATGAATGACTTGCAAGGCATGTACGGTGAGGACGAGCAGAGCCGGGTTAGGGCCAAAGCTGTGAACAAGGGTTTGGCAGCAGTTGTGCAAAGTACCAAGAAGGGCGTAGGTGAGGATTTTAGCTGTGAGGCATACAAAAGAGCACATTCTGCTAATGCTGTACAGTTTTTTTGTCCAAATATTCAGCAAATAAAAAGGAATTTAGAAAATCACTATGAACGCATGAATTGGTGTGACGAATGGGGCGAATGTCTTCTTGTTCTATGTCAAGCTCATCATCGTGTTTAAAGTTTGTTCACATGCAACTCGACAGATTTTAAGAAGACTAAATAAAGCTTTCAGCCAGACGAAAGCAACGTGGTCGTTTGTGTAGAGTTCCCACAGGTGTATTCTGATACTCGACTAGTTTTAAAGACGGTCACTAGGAGATGGTACATTAACAAAAATAATACATCATATCCATTACTGATGTTTTTCAGCAAACAGAATGTGAAAAAAAAACTATTATATGCATTTACATACAACCGTAAGCTTTAATATTTCCACATAATGGTGTTGGAATGTCCATAGCACTCATTACAAAATGAGTGAAAAAATTAGACTGGTTAAAGCGTAACAAAGAAAATTTAAGTCGAGCAAAAAATGGATGTGTACTCACCATATACTTTATTACATCCTTTATATAGCGCTAGCTTGTCGGCTATGGCCATTTCATAGCATTCCAGCGTTCAAACTTGTAGAGCCGCTGTGATTTCTACCAGTGAGCTTTTGTGAAAACATAGGTAGAGAACTGCCTGCTCTGTTGCCTTGACCCACTTTGTGGTGGGGTTCTTGAGGTCGCTTTACAGTCCGTCGTACTGCTGCAGTCTTTTCATGTAGTGAAAGCCTCCTTGAAACTTGAAAAGGTAGGTTTTTAGAGCTCTTTTATACAACCGATAGTTTTAGTCCAGTTGTGGACTCAAGGTATTCTAGAGTAGAGAACCCATACCCAACTTGCTTACAAATTGGGCTATCCTGGAACATACATTGAAGCCAAAGACACATAGGGGACCATTATATTCTCGTTCTAAGCCTTGTAAAGTGTATTTATATAGGAGGAGAGAGAGCTTAGCGAACTCCGCACTCAGTAGCGATTTTCAAGTCACAGGTTTGAATCCTTATAGTGCTGGCATGGCATTTCACCTTCTGAGACTGACCAGAGTCGTCACACCAATTGCCATGTACCTACGGTGGATTCAGTTTGTGGTGTGTGCCATGTTGCTATTAGAGACTGGCATGACTGGAAATTGGATATGCGTGTATGAGGATGCTGCAGACATGGCCAAAACTCCAGGAGGCCAAGAAAAGGTCAAGTGAGATATGATCAGATTTTCAGAGATTGTCACAAACCATTCTTCTGTTGGATAGAGTAGACTGTTTGTAATCCCGACTTCGCAGCCGATCCATAAGCTTACATTTTACAAAATTAAACTAATACGATTGGATGATGGAGCATTATCTCTCGTCACCCAATAGGGATTTGTGAACTCACACAGGGGCCGCAAACAAAAACGCTCTGATTAACTGGCCGTGACATGAACATTTGTTGTTGGCGTAACTACACAACCTGGTGCATGTTGCCCTCGTTCTGTTTAAAATGAAAAGAAAAAAACAATATAAGGGTTAGAATAAGCATCCCCTGGCATAAGACTGTGTGGCACAGGCCCAAAGACATCCCCTCTTGGAGACTGTACACTCTTTATTGGGCCCTCAAATCCATAGACCTATAGAGTTGACCACAAACGCAACAACATTATAAAAACCGTAAAGATAACGATATTAATAAAAAATAAAACAATAGGGCAGGCCCTGCACCAACAGGCAGGAGAGGTTGGCTGACCCCCATTTAAATGCATGGATGCAGGGTCTAGCTGCAGGTCAGGCCATGATCTAACCAGTGTCTATGGCCATATACAGAATTATGACCAAAATAAGGGGTGGGCCTGGAGGAAGGCCCTCCAGCCAACCTCTGCTGTGCATGGCCAAAGGCCATGTGCAGTGTGGGTTTGTTACACAACATGGCAGGGCCTGGATTTAAGGCAGGCCCTGAAAGCAAACCCCACTGCACATCACGGAGTATTAGGGACAGGGCAAGGCTTTCATAGGAGGGGTTGGTCATTTATGGAGTGAGCTATCCCTAGGGGTGGTTGAATGCCCACCCAGTGGGGCACAGGGTTTGGCCAACCACTGTTGCACTTGACCACAGGTTGTGTCTCTAGTTGGAGTTTACCAACGTCAGAGTGGGGTGTAGGTAAGGTCTGTCACCAGGCCCTGCAGCCAATCCCTGCTGTGCACTGCTAAAGGCCTTGGACAGACAAGTCTAGTCACCAAATCCGGCCAAGCCCTGGAGCTTGGTTGGGCACTCATGGATGTTTGGGTACAGAGACTAACCATCACCACACCCATCCAAATGCTGTGGGCTGGATAGGTTGGTTGCACAGGACAAGCAGGATATCATAAAAAATAAATCACTGGATACAACCTCTGTTAAGGGAGAGTAAGTGTTTCTTCTGCTCATAACCCAGGACTGCATGTAAAAAAAAAAAAATACTGGAGGTAATGGAAGAAACCCCTGAAATTGGCCAGTTATGCAGACCCCCCACTCCTGCCCTCACCATGTACTACTCACAAAATTACCAATTACATCACGGATGCAGTGCTTAATTTCAGCTGGTTGTTGCCAGTGGAAGCCACCGTCTCTTATTTTTGGGACAGCCACTTATTTCCCACATCAAATATTTACTGAGTGCAAGAGAGGAAAAAACGCACAGATCTGAACATAGTAATGTCATAGGTTACTGGTGATGTCACAAAATCTTCCACTGTTGTCATCAGTGATGTAATTTGAAATGTCATCAGTGACGAAATGTGAGAGATCATGAGTAGTGCATGGTGAACGTGTAAGATGGTTTGCTCAGTGACCCTAAACTGGTCTATTCCAGGCGTTTTTTTCTTTCTAAGTGAGGAACCCTAAGTGTGACAGTAATGTCCAGATGTAGGTTCTGTTGAAACTCACTGGTAGGGCCCAAGAAGGCCAAAATTGAACATCTTTTCACTGCAAACCACCTTTGAAAACCCCACTGGTCTGCTCTTTCTCTCTACATGATGGGAAGACTGTACCCAGTCAACATGGTTGCCTGCCCCAGGTAATATAGGTCTTGCACAATTATTCCATCTGAATTCCTTCCTCCTTAAGAAGCCTCATCTCTTTTATAGTATCATCTTCTTGCCTGGATGAATTTAACTAAGAGGATGATAATGGGAAGGTGTTACAAATCCACATATGATGGCGGGCTGGGCAGGGTTAGCTTTGTTTCATGCTATCGGGCTGCACACTTACTCTTACTCAATGGATGGTTTTATCTCTCGTCATCCAATCCAGCATATATAACAAAACTATGGGTGATGTCTCCCCACTCCATTACTTGTGTGGCGTTAAACACTACTCTGGATTCCTTGACAGTAACTTAAGTAGTACTCGGCAGTCGCAATTATGGCACCAATGGAGGTGGTAATCTCCATTATATATTGCTTAATACTATTTAAATATACACTCCACAGCATTTATGGCATATGTACAGGGGGTCCTCTCATTCTTGCCTCACGTGCCAAAATGGGGAAGGCAATTACCACCACATGGTATTGTCATGAAAAATGATTCACTCCTTCAGGAACGACATTGCAAAGATTTTACAGGTGGTCCCTGAGGCGACGTTTTAACACATGGGTAAAGTGGGCAATTGCCCAGGGCCCCCACCTTCCAGGGGGGCCCTGGAAAAGTGGTCTTTATCCTTACCTCCGATCTGTCTATTTCTCCATCTCAACCTTTAACGTATTAGTCAATATTGTATGGAATCATGAGGTTTGAGTTAACTGAAAATTGGCAATAAAATACCAAGATGTTCCAAACTGAGCCCCTAAAGTATGTGTTGTCCAGGGTCCCCAAAATTCTTAAGATGACACTGGGTCCCTGGGTCACCCTGTTGACATTACTCTGAAGATGGCACAAGTAACATTTTCGAAGATGACTACTTTACTCCGACAGAGAAATCCCAGCTGGGTTTTGGGTTGGTACTGACAAAACAGGATGTTGCACAGAATTGGAGAAAGCAGCTGTCTCAGTATTGCTAGAAGAGACTTCACACTTGTTAACTTTTTGAGCTCCCAATAGGCGAAGCCTGGGGTGTACCCCTAAACATCAAAAATGATGGCAAAATGTATACACTACTGGGCCTCCAAGAGATATGATATGGAATGACTAGCAATTATTCTGGATCAACACAGACAGACTGCATGACATTTATCGGTCTGTGATTTATAATAAGATGGATGTGTGAATAAGAATATTTTAATCCTCTCTTATCTGGGGTCCCATTAGCAGTGCCATAACTTATACTTCTTGTGCATTGTTTTTTTTTATGCTAAATGATTTTTTCCTTCTTCAAAATGCCAATAGCAGATAATATAAAACAAGCATTGGCATAGCCAATAGGTCTCGCCTTTGGGACCTTATAAGTATTTAGTTATGCAGCACAATATCCTTGGTGCAACAACATCAACTGTTGCATGGCTAAACACTTATAAGGTCCCAAAGGCGAGACCTATTGGCTATGCCAATGCTTGTTTTCAAATGCCAACCACCTTGTCCTCTGAACCTTTCAGTTTCCCCGACCCCTTAATTCGGCACCAACGGTCAAGTTTCTGGCCTGCATTAAAGGTCAGACATCAGAGTGAAAGTGCACCAGAGTCGTACAATTAGTAGTAGGTTTTCAAACATGTACGTGGCTTTTCAGGCTCCATTTACAGGCCTCCTCTTAAAGTAATCAGCTAAGTCCGGTCCAAAAAGCAAATTCACGCAAGGTTTGCTCTGCTACAAGCGGCTCTGCTTCGCCCATGGACCGACCAAGAAAAGACCAATTATAGGCGGATAAAATATTTCAAAGAAACCCACTGCACTGAAAAATTTATTGCTTGGAGGTTCCTTTATCAGTCTAAAGAAAGCAATAGAGAAGGGAGGCTAATTTAGAGCCAGGACAGTATACCATGGTTTCCTCTTTTGTGCTTAATCAGCTGCAAGCTAGAGTTCTTATTGGAGCAGGGCTGCTCACACCTTCTCGTTCTATCACTCAGTTTAAACAAAATAGTAAAACAAAAAATATCAGTGTGAGGGTCTGGCTTAGTGGCCCACACCAAGTTCTCTTCCGTCAGCCATGCTTTTGAAAAGGGTGAGCAAGGACGAATTAAAACCTAGAACACTGGGGGCAGCTTCTCCCTGCTGGACGGCTACGGGATGGAATTTGATTACGTTTTTTAAAATGTAATGTTTCCCCCAAAATATTTTCTTATACGTTTGATTAACTGAATATTGGGATGGTTTTTTGGTGGGGGGGAAGGGGGGGGGGTTGTTGTTGCTTCAATATCACCTTTGGAAAATTTCTTATTTTACGATAATGTTTCAAACTTAATTTGAGAAAAAGATTTTGGTTTCATGACTAAAACTGTTAGTGAGATCAATTATTCTACTGAGACTTTTTTCTTTAAACTTCAACTCCTAAACACACACCAAGTATTGATGGTGTGATAATAATTGAAAATGTTTCAACTCAACTGATTTTAAGAAAGGAAGGGAAGAACAAAGGAAAAAGAGGAGTTAAAGAGAAAGGAAGGTAGGTAGATCAAAGAAGGAAGAGAAAAAGAAAGGTGAAAGGGGAAAAAGAAAGAACGGACAAGGAGAAAGGAATTTGGGGAAGGAAGAAAAAAAGCAATGTTAAAACATAAGAGGGAATGAAGACATACGAGGGAAGGAGGGTATGGACAAGGCGAAAGTGAAGGAAGACAGTAGGGAATGGAGAAGTTCGACAGGATGAGTGGCTAAAAGGGAAAGGAAACGAATCACAGAGGGAAAGACAAAAACAGGAGGGAAAAGTGTGAAGTATTGTGAGTAAAGGAAAAAGGCATGGAGAGGGAGAGAGAGATACATTCAGGGTTTGCAGACTTGTGAGTTTGTCCTTAAAACTAATGTTTCTGTGATCTGATATCTTCCTATTTGAGTGTTCAGTCATCTTTAGATCTTGCTGGCAAAAGGCCAGTATGCTGCAAGTTTACATCAACATGAAAGAAACCATATTCAAGTTGACAGATTACAATATCCATCTGGCTCAAAGGGGTGGTGGGGGGTCAATTTTAAATTCACCAAAGGTTAACAAGGTAAATCGGAATAAAGCAAGCTGATAGGTAGACGATGGACAAATAGATAAGGAAACTGCTCCACGCCAAATGGCAGCCCGAACATTTATGATGGCCATACCTAACTTAAGATAAACAATTTTTACTCTTTACAATGTAGCATGTTTACATAAGTGTAGTTGGAAAGGATACTGAACTTAAAGCTATAAAAAGCTAGTTTGTTATATGATGCTTTTCAGATTGCCCTGATGCGTGGTCTGCAAGCCCAGTCACACGCATAATGCAACAGGACTTACATTTATATAAAAAGCAGCAGAATCAGATGATGGCAAAGCCAATCCTCCTATAAAATCAACACAAGCCTTTCGTCAAGACGGAGATCAACAAAGAAAACACAAATTAGGCATTTTTTGTTTAATTAGCTTGTCAAGAAGCGTGAGCAACAAGCCCGGGAGAAAAGAAAACACGCGAGTGGTGCGCGCGAAAGGAGAGGCCAGGGCGCTGAAAGCTGGCGGCTGCACGCGCGCGTGAACACAAGCGCTAGGCCGTGTGGCAGCACTTTTAAAAGCCCTAACTAAATGTCTCGCAGAGCAGCGCATAAGCTAGCTCAGACGAGACCTAAAAAAGGAAGGCCAAAATTGGTCTAGGGTTGCTTGTGTTCACATATACAAGGGACGTGGCCTGAAAGTTTGGGCTGGACTGCTTTCATTGGGTTAAACCAAGCCATATTGGACTATAGATGGTCCCTGTCCGAAGTAGCATAAAGAGGAAAAAATTATAAACTGAAATGCAGCATGTTGGCTGCAAGTTACGTGCAAATCTGATATCTCAACTTTCCAATCCTTCAAGTGGTGCCAATGTTATTAACAAAACAAAATTGTTGTTTTTTAACTTCACAATATCTTTGCCCCCTCTCTTTTCAGATCTGTATGAAACCAGAGTTCACAATAGGATTACCTTACTAAATGTCTGCCAAATTCCATTCAGATTCATTAAACAGTGCCAAAGTTAATTTTGAATGATCATTTTTTGCCCTATCAAGTTTTTTCAAAGGGTACTAAGGTTGTTATCAAATTAAAGAACCCTCCCCCCCCCTCAATTCATGAGATCTGCACAAAATTAGGGACCCCTGTATTAGACTTAACTTGACTTACCAAAAGAAACTAAGCTTGTAAATATCTACCGAATTTTGTTCAGCTTTGTCAAATGATGCCAAAATTATTAGCAAATGAACACGTCCAACCTTTAACAAAGCGTTTTTTTCATTTAGAACTAAACTCCTTCCCTAAACTCAGATCTCATTAAAATAGGTCATCCCTTCAATAGGCAAAATTTGCTAACAGCCTGCCAAATTTCAAGTAGATTCATTAAACACCAAAGGTATTAGTAAATGCTCATTTTTATGACCGCCCCCATTACCGTTGTGCTCAATACAGATCCGTGCAAGCTTGACATACAATTAAAAATTAAACATGATCAGGTTTGCCAAATTTTATGAGGCTTCATCAAACAGTACTCCACTTGCTAGCAATTTAAACACTTTTTTGATTTCCGCATTTAACTTTGGCCCCTCATCAAGCATCTGAATGAATTTGAAAATGCTATAGATAAGCTAAACATGCTAAGGGTCTGCCAAATTCATTAAACAGCACTAAAATTATAGGCAAATAAAAAACACATTTACAACAGCCAATATATCTCTACATATTAACCCTTTGAATCTGCCCTACTCTTTTTTTAAACACAAATATGTCAAAAGCTACTAAACAAATTTACACCAAACCACAAAAAGCACGATTTTGAGTAAAGTTCTATGTTCATGACAAGTTTGGTGTAAATCCTTCCAGTGACTTTTGCTGTTCTAGAATGTAAAATTGAATTCCCATTTGGAGCGAAAAATATAAACATTTCCCTCTCAGAGCCCGCCTCAAACGTGTTTCTCCTGGATAGATATGCACAAAATACAGAATCTTAAATAGATACATTAATCACTGAACACTTTTTATGTAGATTCATCATAAGGCACAAAAGTTATCAACATGTCAAACAAATATAGATTATTACCACAACGAAGTTCATCTGACTCAAGAGAATAAAGCTCAATGCCTCAAGATTTCATTCATGAATCGGATTACAGAAGAAAGCACCTGGAGCCATGCTCATAGTTATTAATTCTCATTGCATGGATTTAAGACGTTGTGGTCAAATACCCTTACTTACAACTACTGCGCTACTAGTTAAAGAGGTTTTATTGTTAAAATGCAAAAACTAATGCCATGTGCTGCTCCTGACCTCACACATGACTTCATCGATGACATCTGACACATCATCAATGTCACCACTGTTGACATTCGAGTGACATCATTGATGACATCACTGATGAGCTCTCAAACGACATCAGCAATTAAAGGGTTTTGGATTAATGTGTTGGGTGCTGTGTGTAGCCAGAAGCTACACTTTGTGCTCTGTCAACACTGCCCAGTCAAAGAGTTTGCACCGCGTTGTTTGGGCTCAACGATTATGGGAGAGTGTGTGTGGGGGGGGGGGGGCGGTGACACCATGAGACAGCTGTGCACAGCCAAAAGCCAGCTGCAGCTGTGCCAGTTAGCAAGTTAGTTTGTAATTGCAAAGGCACCTTTGGACTCTTTGGGAGGAACAGTGATTGGACTCAAGGAATGGCTTTTGATGCTAATATATATCCATATGTATGTACTATTTGGCCTCAGCTTGACCTAATTCCTCACATCCACACTCAATGCGCTCTCAATTGTGTTGCCTCACGATTTAGGGGGTTATTGAAAACAACTGGGACAGCTGAGCATGAATGCAGGCATTGTGCAGAAGCCCCAAAATGTTGACACCCCCCAAACCAGCTAGGCACCGCTAAAGACAGGGTCAGGAAATCTAAAACTTGAAACAAATTATGTGGTCTCATACTTTTTTTTGTATAATATCAGCAGTTTCACCCCTTTTTTTTCTCTCTCCGCCAACAAACATTAACTACAAATAGCGTTAGATAATTTTACAGAGACAGCATTCTGTAGTTAAGGCTGAAGCATGAAGTTGTAATTACCAATAACAATGTTAACAATAAGGCACTTTTTGGGATGTCTCCTGTTTGGACACATCTAATCTCACTAAAGTTTCCTATATTGGTATCGAGAAATATGAAACATCTTTGTTAAATTTGGTGCAGAATGGTCATACATGGCCCAGATACATAGCTATCTCCGGATCTCAAAGTGGCACTACAAAAACACATATATAATTGAATAGTTCTGTTATGAATGATGCATCAGCTTCAGAAAAATGTCTCATAGATAAGGTCTAGCACCAAATTCTCTTCTGCAGACTTAAAAGTGAGAAAACGTAGCTTCAAATCAAAGTTGCAGTGACAAACTACTGTTTTATTTACTAGACAATTCAACATAAACATGCATTTAATTTACAATAACAGCACATATTTTTGCACCAGTCTTTTTTGGAAGGGAATCGGAAGCTATTGGTCCACACATTCCTAGAATGTTTCCACTCTAAAGACCCTGTGAAGAACTGAATACGAGTGCCAATATCAGGCTAGTAGCATGGCAAATCAGAAATATGCTGTTTCTGTATAGTAGATTAGAACCATTTACCATACGACCAATTACAACTGGATTTCACTGAATCCTATTGAAAACATGTTTTATTCCTGGCAAATTATCTGTTGAGAAAAACATTCCAGTTGCCTCTGGGGACTTGTTGCTTGTGTGCAATGGCATTCATTGGTTTCAATGTTTTTTTTTTACCAGAACTTCTGATTTTTGCACATAGGCAAATGTAGTCCAGAAACCTATAATCTACAACTTCATAGGGTAGTAACCATTTCTATCGGCCAAGTGGATTTTCCAATGGGGTAAAACCCAGCAGACTGGGGAAGAGCCTGTCAAAACGGTGGCTCTGCTCTGCCCACTTATATTAGGTACCGACTGTACACAGCTCTCCACACCACCCCATCCCCCAAAGACTGGTCTGCCTTTTTCAAAGGGTAAACTGTATGTTTTCTATGTTGCCTCTTTTCCTTTCCCAATCCCTCCATCATGGAGATATCCCAGACTCACACCACTTTTGCCTTATTCAGGATGGCCGTGATTTGTTGTAAAGTGACAGGTTTATGGGTTAGCCGACACCTTTATTCTCAGGAATTTTAATTAACTTCTTCCAGCGTCAATATGTAAAGCAGCAGTTTCCATTATCTGAGGTCAGCAGCGTGTTTCAGGCCTTGCTATACCAGCCATCAAATTGAAGAATTAATGACGTGGATAATTGTCTACAATTTAAAAAAAAAGTGGGGAATGGGATGGACGGAGACTGGACAGAGGGGCGGGAGGAGGCCAGAACATACGCATTCTCTAATAAAACAGTTGACTGATTCAAAGCCCGCCATTTGGAGGGGCAGAACTGAGTAACGTCAGATCTATCACCAAGCGCGAGGAGTGAAAAAACAAGCTAGATAAATATTGTGACAGCGAGAGTGTGCAAGTGTGTGCGTCTGAGGCTTTAAAGTGGGCCAAAATGAAAGTCGATCTTATCCTGACGAGAGACCAGCTCAAAAGGTCATCGTATAAACTTTAAGCAGCGAACTCCCCCTCGAAAAAAAACACGAGTGTGACGGCCAGGCAATGTAGATGCACAGAACGTCGTAGTGTCGAGGGCCTTGTACATTGCAGTTTGAAACCGTGACAGTTGTGGCTGCAAAAGGAATACACAAAGCTGATGTGTGAAATGCTTTAAAAAGTCTCTGGCAAGCGTCGTTTTTCGTCCACCACACGACTTCTGACTGAGGCAAACGAATCTTGGTCCAGCGCCAATTGGTACAGCTCATAGCAAATCTCAATATTAAACAAGCATTTTCAATGCAATAATAGGTCTCGCATTTGCCACTTTATAGGCATTGTAAATGACAAAGCCTTTTATTTATCTGTTCTGATAATTAGCACATAAATAAAAGCACTGTCATTTACATTGCCAATAGCTCAAATTTTTGTAAATGCGTGACCTATTTCACTTCAAAGAAGCAGCCGCCACTGTCCCGGGCTGCTTGGAAATTGAAAGAGCGCATGGCGCGCTGAATGTTGCAGGAAAGCATGTCGTGCCTGCAGAAGGAGAAACTCATTAAAGAAAATAGCGCTTACAAACTAAATAAGACATACCGTGTAACAAGAGAAGTAACAAGCATTGGCATAGCCAATAGGTCTCGCCTTTAGGACCTTATAAGTGTTTAGCCATGCAACAGTTGATGTTGTTGCACCAAGGATATTGTGCTGCATAACTAAATACTTATAAGGTCCCAAAAGCGAGACCTATTGGCTTTGACCTAAAAATGAATCTATCCTTGTGTAACGTAACTGATGCTCATGCAAAGCGCTCCAATACCTTCGCGTCGAGTTTGCGCTGTATAAAATCTGCACCAAAAAAATAAATAATCGAACAGGTCACAATATACTTGCTGTTCCTCAAGGCTTTCACTGGAGGTAAAACCTGCCACAGCAAAATTAACGAATCCACAGGACCGCCTGAATGCTGGATGCCGAAGAAGCGTGGTACTACCAAATTGTATCAAATAGAAGTTGAACAAAATAACGGAGGATTGACGAAGTTTATTTATTTAATAAGAAAGAGGTCTACAGGAATGCCAGGCAAAAGCAGTGTAGTTTGTCTCCCCACGACTGTCTCTCATCTGCCCACAACATTACGCACTTTAGAATAAAACCTTACCAATGCTATTAAGGAACATCACAAAGGATCCGTTCCCTTACAACACGTACATCACTAATACAACAACAGTCTTTCTGTGCCTCTTCAGCATTCCATAATAGATTTCAATGAGGCGCAGGCACAAACATACGGGCAGCTGTGGCGCTTTCAGGGAGGTGCAGGGACAAACAGAGTTAGCAGCGGTACTTCTAAGCTTCCCTCTGATGTTGGGGAGGCACAAACATATGGGGGTGCACAAACGGAACACTTGGGAAGCAGTTGAGCGGGGAAACTGAGGCCGATTTCTGCCTGGTCCTAATATGGAGACTATCAGCTCAGCTCGAATAATAGGGTGAAACGCGTGCGCCTGAGAGGAAGCTCCTAAGTTTTCATCGCTCAGTCTCCTCCTCCCCAGCACGACTGAGCGCGGAGTGGTCTGAAGGCTGCTGGCGTAGACAAAGGGAGACGCATACGCGCAGAACGCTGAAAAGGAGCAGCTCGAGGACAGTAAGTCAAAGATATCAACTTAAAGAATATTTACCTCCTGCTGAAAGTACACAGCAAACAGATCCATTCACTACTGCCCCTAAGCTTCAGAAGTGAATTCAGAGTCCAGGGATTCTATTCTCAACAGTTCGGAGTCGGTTCACGAACACAAATGTACACAGCAACCCGGCAAATCTATTCGCAGCATTCTTAGACGTGGAAATTCACAACCCCTTTCCCCCCCCCCCGATGGCCTTAGACATGAAGAATTATTTCTGCCTTAATGCCACCGCCCCGTAGACTTGCAATCCAACCTTGAGTGCCTCTGATGTCTCCCCCAAGGGGACAATCTAGAATTGTCAGCGGACTCGACAACACAGAGATTCTTTTCGCTTTACTCTCCTGCGGGACAGGCATGGATAACTACGAGGAAAGATGTGAGATACAGATACAGGAAAGAGGAAGCTGTAAAGTCATTAGTAAAAGGATACTGGATGCCTGTAGACGCTGAGGGCACCACTCGAAGGGAATTCAGTGGAGCGCAGCCGGAAGTCCATGTACAGCGTTTACCTTGCTAGAGCGAGCAGCAAGGCGCGATAATTGCAAACAGATGGCGCTGCTGCTCACTCCCGCAGGGTAAACGCCATACATGCACAAGTACTAATAGGAAACAGTGCAAAACATGCACGAGTTTCAACAAAAGCCCGGAGTGATTCCAAGAGGTCACTCCAATGCAGCACTTCGCTCGCTGCATAGGCGAGACCTAAAAAGGCCAGTCCTCATGGGAGGTTACAAATAAAGACAAGGCAGTACTAAGGAAGGGCTAACAATCCTATTAACGAATCAGAAGCCAGCATTTATAAAGGGCAATGACACAAGCCAATGAAAAATATAGTCGGAGAGTGGGCGGAGCTTCAAGTCCATACTCAAATACAGCATGCTACACATAGCTTTGGGGAATCTGGAAAGGAAGGATAGGTAACCATGCAGGAATTACATTTTGTACACCATGAGATATGGAAAATAACTTCATCCGGGGGAAAAAACTGTACTGGTTAGATCCAGAGATCTTACATCTGAGACTCGCTGAAAGACACCAAACAGAGAAGAGTGGCTTATTTAGGTGAGAGCTCCTTCCTTGAAAGGTACTGGTTGGATTTCCAAGATAAAAACCTCTTAAGAACTCGTTCACATCCCATAGGACTGAGTATCAGGGTTCCAGAAGAAGGGATAGGCGGATGGCCTGCAACAGTTTTCATACGGAGGGGTGTCCCCCAACTGGATGGTCACCCATTGGTGCATGGCCTGCCGAAATTGCTGACCTGAAGGTGTTAATGATCTATAGGTTAGGCCATCTGATGCCAAGGAAGTGAGGAAATTCAGAATATGGACAATGTCTGTCCCCACAGACTTCAAATGTCTCTGGTGACATCAGCCCAACCATCTAGACCATGCCGATCTGTAGCGTTTGATGGTGCTGTCGGCCCATGCGCTCGAAAGGAGAGATACAGCCTGTTGCGAAAGGCCTGGGACTTTCCAACATTCCCTGTAATCCTCCAGGCCATCAGCGACAGAGATCCTTGAATAACCAGATGATGGGGATTCCCCTACGGATCTTTGAGTAGATTTGGAAATAGGGGTAGAGGGATTGTAAAATCGCCCAAAAGTTCCAGTAGAACCGGATACCAGGCTTGCAATTTCCAAGTCAGTCACCAGAACGACGTCTGCATTCTGTCTCCTGACCTACACTGAAAGGCACATGATCATCACGAATGGGGGAAGACATAACCCTGTTCAAGTTGCCAGTCCTGCAAGAAGGCATCCGTAGCTGCTGCCCCCGGATCCGGCCTCCAACTGTAACATCTTGGGAGCTGGTGATCCAAACAGGAGGCAAAGAGGTCCACAGAAAACGGGCCCCATCTGCTGTGAAGGGCTTGAAATACTGGAGAGTGTAAACACCAAAGGCTCACGTCCTGAAGGTGGCGGGAGGCGAATCCGCTACCTGGTTGGACAATTCCTGTAGGTGTTCCGCTGTCACAGAGACCTGGTTTTCCAAGCAGTAGTCCCAGAACTTGGGGGCGAGGTCCAACAGATTCAAGAGATTCTTGGAGCAGTCCCCCTCCACCCATCCCAAGATGATTTATGTAGTGCACTGCTGCCACATTGTCCATGTTGAGGAGGACACAAAACTGCACGCGGTCCTTGGCCCGAGACAGTTGAAATGCATGGACCTTTCGTGCGCGGACCATCTTAAGCCTGTGGAGAAATCCCTCGCATCTTGCCCCCAACCGGAGCCGCTTGCGTCGGACTCTATCACTAGGTCCGGCATCTATCTGAAGATTGCCTGGCTGTTCCATGCCTCAATATGGGCAACCCACCGCTGAATCTCCTCCCAAGCCTCCTCCGATAGGGGAACCACATAGGAGTAAGTAAGGCCTTTGCAAAGGGGAGAGGGTTTCAGACATTGAAGGGCCCGATAATGAAGAGGGCCTGGGAAAATGGTCTGTATGAAGGAAGACAGGAGCCTCACCACCCATACGATGTGCCTCAGGTATATGGAGGGTCATGCCATGAGGCGGCGCAGCTCGTGCTTGATCTAGGTCAGTTTCCATGAAGGGAGGTTGAGGGTGGCTCGGATCGAGTCCACCACAAAGCCCAGGAGTACCAGAGATTGCAAGGGAACAAGGACCGACTTGTCTTGGTTGCTAACAAAGCCTAGCGACTCGAGAAGAGAGACCACTGTCTGAAGGTGTAGAGACAGAGCACAAGGGCATTGGTCCATAAAGATGAAGTTATCGAGATAGATTATCAGGCGTATGCCCCGGGGTATCAAATAGTCCACTACCAGGCGGATCACTTTGGTGAAGCACCACAGGGCAGAGGACAGAACAAAGGGGAACGTGGTAAAATCAAAATTGTCCCTCGTCATTGAAACTAAAGGAAGCAGCGTTGGGAGTGGTGGCAGGGGGTGGGGTGATGGGAGATCGGGACGGTCAGATAGATGTCCTTCAGATCCAGATGTACCATCCAGTTGTTGGTTTGAAGGAGGTCCCCGAGTAGATGGATACCTTCCATTTTGAAATGGCGGTAAATTGACCACTCAAACTCCTTGAGTTTGATATCAGGCCGTTGAGCCCCATCCCATTTGTCCAACACAAAGAGATTGCTTAAAAAAACACTTGGAAGCAGTTTTGCGAGCACTATGGCCCCCTTGCGGAGAAGTTCTGTGGGTTCTTTGTCCACCAGCTCGGCGTGCGCGGAAGAGAAGATCAGAGGGATAGGAGGTCTTTCCTGGCGTGGCAGCCGTAAAACTTTGTGGAACCCCCGTACAGTTTGAGGACTCATGCATCTGAGGCAAGGGATTCTCAGTTGTTGATGAACCCCTGAAGCCTGCCCTGTAGAAAATGCAAAGGAATTGAATGAACTCTCACCTTGATTGAAACTTTGGTTGCTGCCACAGCGATTTCCTCCTCTTGTGCCCTGGTGATGGGGGTGCTCTTGGAGGGGTAGAAATTTCCATATCTGGTGGCGTCCTGGTACTGCCCTCTCATGTTGGGGTATCCTCAGCCAGAGGCGGAGTGCGGCCAGATGAGCGTCACCTGCCTCGACCAGCCACAGAGAAAATCCGGGGGTTAAAGATGCTTTTAATGGACGCCTGGGCTTTGTCTAGTGAGATGAAGGTCTGTAGGAATTTGCCCAGCTCCCGAATAAAGAGGTACCCAAATAGTCCCCCTTGGGCCACAAGGTCTGCCTCGGAAGTGGCCTGTTCCCCTAACTTGAGGTTAATCTTAATGAGGAGCGACCTACACCTCTCCGTGGAGTGGACGCAGTACGCGTTCTCCAGATAATGGCCCGCTGAGCCCAACCCGATAGAACCTCGGGCGAGATCAATGACCCAGATGTCTTGGCGTCTTCCGCCATATCGAGCATGTGGGTCAAGGGGCCAGCAACTTCCAAGAGCTTGCCCTGGCAAGCCGACCAGGACCTGTCGATCCCCTTCTTGGGATCCCCTATGTACTGCCTGAGAAAGGTAGCGATGCGTTCATCTATTTCAGGGTAAGAGGTACCTTGTGCTTTAGGGAGGGACGTGGGCATTCCACTCTCATGCAGTTGCAGACCTCCTTGTCCAGAGGCTTGCAAAGCCAACCCCGTGATGTGAGTCGCAACCTTATATGCGGGTAAGCACTTTGAGGAGCGGGGGTGTACCTGGGTATCTGGATCTAGTATGCCGGACAGGGTCTGGGCAGAATCCCCCAGAGATGTACCCAACTGTGTCAAATGGGGTGAAGGACGCCATGGGCGATAGCCTGATTCTGGTTCTGCTTCAGAACCCGAAATGGAATCCACATCCTGCTGGGGGTGGTGGTGGGGGTTGGTACTGGGCAAAGGTAGAGGTGACAGAAACAAGTGCCCTGAGGGGCCCGGGAGTTGGAGGCCTAAAAGAACAGGCTGGGGGGAGGGCGCTAGTGAGGTGGTCCGAGAATATTCCAGGAACACCTGTTTCAGTTTAACAGAAGTGCTCAGGTCGACGCCTGGTTCTGTGTCCCTTTTGCTCTTAGGGGGGCGGTGCAGGAGGGATAAGCCTGCCTGGAGGTACAAGGGGTACGAGCCTCGAAGGTAGGTCTTCTGCAAGGGGGCCCGCCTGCAAAACCGCCTTAGAAATAGAGGCGTCCATAACTTGCAGAGATGGTCATCTATGGGGAAGTATGTAACACTGTCCTCCTACACATGACTCCTCTACGCCACTTATCCTACTCAGGGCCCAGAACAAACATAGGTATAAATTATCACCAGTGCTGTGGGGGTCCCAGTAGATGTAAGAGGGTTCATAAGGGTGGAGGTTTCCCACTCCTATATAACAGCACAGCAGGCCAAATACAGGGTACCAGGCCCGAGTACACCACATACACCTTGCACTATGGGATTAACAGATTTTGCCTGGGCAGGTGTCCGGTTTATTGAGCAAGCGCGATCAGCGCTTGTAAAGTACTGACTCAGAACGGGTGTCCTGCTACAGGCAAACGGGGTCAGAGTAGGCAGAGCCAAGAATACTGCTGGCCGCGCAGTGATCTCCTTGAAATTGATTCAGCATGAAAAGGGGAATGATTCAATTCAGGAATGGAGAAGCAGGAATCAAGTATATGTTAACAATACAAAAAGCCTCCCCATCCACAGATCAAACAGAAAATGTTTTATCCTCAGAAGTCCTTTTTTATTAACTCTGAGATTCATAAATTGGTATTCTTTCTTTTTTTATATATCTCAAGTTTTTCCCATCTTTTTAAATTTGAGACATACACCTCAGTGTCATTTTGGATATTTTCACAACAGTGTAAACAAACATTCCATTATTTACATGACGCACAAAAAGACAATGCATTATTTACATAACGTGCAGAACCTTAATCACATATTTAAAGACAAAATTACTACATAAAAACAATCAAAGCACTGCTACACATTTGATACAGTATTAATCAAAATACATAAACAACAAAAGAAATACTCTTCTTTCCAACATTGTTTTGAACAGTGTCGGGACCTACTCTGTTTAGATCCTCGCTGCGATCTGTTTTCTAGGTCCTAAAGGGGTCAGAGTACTAGTCGAAAACTCTATGTCTGCGCTTTAACTAATCAAGCCCAAACTATACAGTCATCTAAGTTTTGTTTCCTTTTGGGGTTACTCTTGGCCTCAAGGTAAAACAGCCAACGCGTTTCAACCTTCAAAACTGGGACCAAAAGGATGTTTTTGGGTGAAGGTCTTCATCAGGGCGCAGAAGAATTCATGTAGGACACTGTAGGGTTCCTAAAGCAGAAGTAGTAAAGTTTTATGTAAAATGTCTATTTTCATTGCGTACAACACTGTATCTTGCTCATCTTATTAAAAGAGCTCGTTACATACCGGATTTGGCTGTCTTGATAGCCCAATGGTGGCATTGATTCAATGGAGATATCAATCACCTTCAGCACTGGAATGGTGTGCTTTAAGGTTCCTCAAGGGTCATAATGTCTAACATTAATGTGGGGAGGAAGAGGGACAATCGAAACACATTCTTAGTATAATTCAAAACGTTGTATTGACTTGCATTACTTGCGGGACTTAACATGCAATATTTGTAAAAATCGGCGATTCTGGCATAGTTATGGTTTAATAAAATCAAACCGATAGTCAATAGCCATGGGTTATACTGGCAGCATGCGGTTTTTTACCTTATTAGTCTAATGCCATGAGTGCCTGTAACGTGCGGCTGATATATCTGTGCTGTACAGTGACCTCCAAAACGTGAGGACCTATGTGTGATTAGCCCTAATCGTTACGGGACCCCTCCAATGGCAATTAAGTGCATGAATTTTAAGAAAAGGGAGAGCTTTTAGTACAATTGCACCAACTAGGTTTCAGAGCAAATGCTCTACTCCCCAGTGATTTCCAGGTGCGCGGGACAGAGGTGCAGGGTAATGGGTCATGTGGCTTCTTTACCTTCGTGCTGGAGGAAATCTCTTTGACCTGGAAGGCTACTTTTTTCTCCACGTCTTCAGCCTGCTCTGTGTTTGAGTCGTTCGGCCAGGATCTGATGACAATGAAGATTTAAACGGAGTCCGTTCCTCTGCGTGCCCATGTGTGCTGTGTAGCATCGGACGTATATCCGGTATTCTGTACAATGCCTGACTTCCTGTCATGTGGGGACGCCACAGGTCGTCATGGAGCCATGTGTCTTGCATCTGGTAATGCAGCAATTAACCTTCTTCTTAGCGTTTTACTCATATTTGCGAGTACAGAGTCTTGATGTTCCTGTTGCATGCTCCTCATGCGTGCTGTCGTATTTGCATTTTAGTAATGTCACTTTCCGGTGGTCCACGGCATGTTGTTATATACAGTACATAATCTTGTTTATTTCGTTGAGGCCGTTTTCTATTGTCCCTAAGTACATGATGGTTTTTGCCTCAAATCTTGCCAGCAGGCTATCAATATTGCTGCCCGTGACATGTTTTAGCACTGTCCATTTGATGTCATTTGGACCGTGGCTTTTGTCGATGCAATGTTGGACCATGGGTGCACTAATTACTTTACATCTTATACATAAACGATGTTGGGATATCCTTGACTTTACTGGCTGGGTGGTTTTTCCAATGTAAGCTTTTGGACACGGACACAGTACACAATAAATAACATTATGTGTATTACAGTTCGTGAATTCTTCATGCTTCACATTTTTGTTGCCATAGGTAAATTGTGTTCCTTCAATAGAACTAGCACAAGAGACACAGTTGCCACAGAGGCGATGCCCTTTAATGGGGGGCAAGGCGAGCATTGTTCGATATGATGGTGGATGTCTTTTTATTGTAATTTTTGCTCGAACCAACTTATCTTTAATGCTTTTATTTTTCTTCAGCGCAAAGACTGGTGTGTTTTTGAATACGTCTAAGCCTTTCACTGTGTTCCAATTTCTTTTTACAATTTTCTTCACTTAATTTGTGAGCCCGGAAAAGGTGGTGACACAAACCAGTGGCTTTTCCTGCGATTTTTCATTCGGAGTCAGCAGGGTGTCTCTGGGGTGTACCATGCTCTTTTCATGGAGCACTTGAGCAATTTCTTAGGGTGATTCCTTTCCACCATTTTTTTCAGGAGAACTTCAGCATTGTTAAAATAGTCATTCTTTTTGGTGCAATTGCACCCGATTCTTAAGAACTGGCTGTAGGGGAGATTTTCGCACAGGTTTCATTGGTGGAAACTTGAAAAATGCAGGAACGTATTCCTATCAGTTTCCTTGGTGTAAAGTGATGTATACAGGACTCCCTCTTCACCAGAAGATCCAGAAAGTTGATCTCAGTTTTGCTGAAATTAAACGAGAACTGAAGTCTGAGTTCCTCTGGTTGAACCAAATTTGGAATGACGTTAGTTTTTCTGGTGTTCCCTTCCACAGCATGAACACGTCGTCGATATAGCAACACCAGGTTTTTATGTGTCCATCATGGGGGTTGTTGTTATAAACCCATTTTCTTCAAATAGGGCCATAAACATCACAGCCATCTCTGGGGCGATGAGACACCCCATCGCGGTTCCCTTTATTTGTAGGAATTGATCAACATTGAAGTTAAAGAAATTATTTTTAAGACATATCTCCGCTAACTTGTCGAGGTAGGCGGTAGAAACATTGTGTGGCCGAGTCTGTTTTTCCAAAAAGAACTGGAGAGCTTCTAAGCCCGCTTCTTGGGGAATGTTAGTATATAAGTTAACAATATCCAAGGTAACTAGAAATTCAGCTTCAGAATCAAAGGACTGGCCTTCCAGGAATGTGATCGATTGCATTGTGTCACTTATATAGCTCACTGTTGCGCTGACCAGTGGTTTCAGAAAGGTGTCCACATATTTGGCTGGTCTCTCTAAGATGGAGTTGAGCCGTGATATTATGGGTCTCCCTGGAGGATTTTCAGTGTCCTTATGGATTTTCAGGAGGACATAGATCAAAGAAGTCCTGGGGTTATCATTAAGAAGATATTTTGCTTCTTTTTTATATAGCCATCCATGTTCTTCGCCCTTTGCTATTACGTTGGTTAATTTAGAATGAACCAATTTTGTCCAATCTTCATCTGTTCTTCTGTAGTGGTCTTGATTCGACCATTGGCGAATAATCTCGGCTTCATATTTTTAACGCTACATAATAACGATAGACCTGCCTTTATCCGCAGGCTTGATTGTGATTTCCAGATTTTTCATCAGGTTATCCAGTGCATTTTTTTTGTTCTGCGTCAAGTTCCACTTCGTATAGTTCTTCTTCCTGTCTAATACGTCCAAGTCTCTTATCACATTCTTCTAAAACGTGAGAAGTTCCATCGGCATATTGGCAGTGGATGGAAAAAAGGTAGATGTATTTTTTAGGCCTGAATAGTTTTGTTCTACCTGGTCAGTTTTATCGGCAAAGAATGCTTTCAGCCGCATTTTCTGGAACAGTTGAATGATTTCTAATTTAGTTTGTCCCAGGTCAGGCTTAATCGCTGGTATGAAGGGTAGACCCTTTTTCAATACTTTAATTTTGTTGGTTGATAGACTGTAATCTGCCTGGTTGTATAGTGAACTGGTCTCATTTCCTACCATCTGTATACGTTCCTCCTCGTTTTTATCTCCCCCTGGTATTGAGTGGGGATGGAATTGTACCATTGCTTGGCTCTTGTTCTGCCTCGCGTCGATCGCTGCCTCTGTCTAAAAAAAGGTACCGGTTGAAAAAAGTGTCTCTGTTAATTCCCCCGGGAGCTGGTGGAGGGTTCAGTATCACTTGAACTGTCAGAGTGAGAGGAGGCATCCGAGAAAGTGGTGAACTGTCTCCTGCTTCTGCCCCCATAAGTTCTCAAGGTCCCTATGTTGGTGGACTGTTGGTAGTACTCCTTATCTAGGTATAGCTAGATCTTTTTCTCATTAAAATTAGTAATGCCTTTTTTGTAGTTTGGACTTTTTAAAGTCTTCTGTGGTTTTCTTAAAGGTCGAGTTTTCCTTCTCCAGCTTATTGAGCAGGGCTTGTGTGTTTTCAATTGCCATATTTTTCAAGAACGCTTCTTCTAGCTCTCGTAGAAGGTTCAGTTCTTTCAGACTTAGGCGTTCAGCTGTTTTAATGGAGTGGAACATCCAATCTCATGAGCATTTCGTTCCGATATGACTGAAACCCTCCAAATACTCAGGCAGATCTATGAATATAACGGGAAAATTTTCAACCTGCAGCCCAATAGGAATTGTGCCTGTTCTCAGGTGTTCGAAAAGGACTTCACCGTGGAGAGCTGTACGGATCTGTTTTTTCTTAAGGCGTGTCAGTTTTTTTAATTCTGATTGTTGCACAGGAGTAGTGGTTGTGGTGCCAGGGTTTAATGTGGAGGGTCTTTTCAATAGCTCCTCTATCTCTTCCTCTCTAAAACTTAATGTTTTGGGTTCAGACATTTACGTAATTTTGTTTCCGGTATGTTAGGAGCACTTATAGTGAAGAGTTGTGGCTATAGTGTTCACTTAACGCACGGGAAAAAGCACAGGGTAACGGGTCATGTGGCTTCTTTACCTTCATGTTGGCGGAAATCTCTTCGATCTGGAAGGCTACTTTTTTCTCCACGTCTTCAGCCTGCTCTGTGTTCGAGTCATTCGGCCAGGATCTGATGACAATGAAGATTTAAACGGAGTCTGTTCCTCTGCTTGCCCACGTGTGCTGTGTAGCATCTGACGTATATCCGGTATTCTGTACAATGCCTGACTTCCTGTCATGTGGGGACGCCACAGGTCGTCATGGAGCCATGTGTCTTGCATCTGGTAATGCAGCAATTAACCTTCTTCTTAGCGTCTTACTCATATTTGCGAGTACAGAGTCTTGATGTTCCTGTTGCATGCTCCTCATGCGTGCTGTCGTATTTGCATTTTAGTATTGTCACTTTCCGGTGGTCCACGGCATGTTGTTATATACAGTACATAATCTTGTTTATTTCGTTGAGGCCGTTTTTCTATTGTCCCTAAGTACATGATGGTTTTTGCCTCAAATCTTGCCAGCAGGCTATCAATATTGCTGCCCGTGACATGTTTTAGCACTGTCCATTTGATGTCATTTGGACCGTGGCTTTTGTCGATGCAATGTTGGACCATGGGTGCATTAATTACTTTACATCTTATACATAAACGATGTTGGGATATCCTTGACTTTACTGGCTGGGTGGTTTTTCCAATGTAAGCTTTTGGACACGGACACAGTACACAATAAATAACATTATGTGTATTACAGTTCGTGAATTCTTCATGCTTCACATTTTTGTTGCCATAGGTAAATTGTGTTCCTTCAATAGAACTAGCACAAGAGACACAGTTGCCACAGCGGCGATGCCCTTTAATGGGGGGCAAGGCGAGCATTGTTCGTAATGATGGTGGATGTCTTTTTATTGTAATTTTTGCTCGAACCAACTTATCTTTAATGCTTTTATTTTTCTACAGCGCAAAGACTGGTGTGTTTTTGAATACGTCTAAGCCTTTCACTGTGTTCCAATTTCTTTTTACAATTTTCTTCATTTCATTTGTGAGCACGGAAAAGGTGGTGACACAAACCAGTGGCTTTTCCTGCGATTTTTCCTTCGGAGTCAGCAGGGTCTCTCTGGGGTGTACCATGCTCTTTTCATGGAGCACTTGAGCAATTTCTTAGGGTAATTCCTTTCCACCAATTTTTTCAGGAGAACTTCAGCATTGTTAAAATAGTCATTCTTTTTGGTGCAATTGCACCTGATTCTTAAGAACTGGCTGTAGGGGAGATTTTCGCACAGGCTTCATTGGTGGAATCTTGAAAAATGCAGGAACGTATTCCTATCAGTTTCCTTGGTGTAAAGTGATGTATACAGGACTCCCTCTTCACCAGAAGATCCAGAAAGTTGATCTCAGTTTTGCTGAAATTAAACGAGAACTGAAGTCTGAGTTCCTCTGGTTGAGCCAAATTTGGAATGACGTTCGTTTTTCTGGTGTTCCCTTCCACAGCATGAACACGTCGTCGATATAGCAACACCAGGTTTTTATGTGTCCATCATGGGGGTTGTTGTTATAAACCCATTTTCTTCAAATAGGGCCATAAACATCACAGCCATCTCTGGGGCGAAGAGACACCCCATCGCGGTCCCCTTTATTTGTAGGAATTGATCAACATTGAAGTTAATGAAATTATTTTTAAGACATATCTCCGCTAACTTGTCGAGGTAGGCGGTAGAAACATTGTGTGGCCGAGTCTGTTTTTCCAAAAGAACTGAAGAGCTTCTAAGCCCGCTTCTTGGGGAATGTTAGTATATAAGCTAACAATATCCAAGGTAACCAGCAATTCAGCTTCAGAATCAAAGGATTGGCCTTCCAGGAATGTGATCGATTGCATTGTGTCACTTATATAGCTCACTGTTGCGCTGACCAGTGGTTTCAGAAAGGTGTCCACATATTTGGCTGGTCTCTCTCAGATGAAGTTGAGCCCAGATATTATGGGTCTCCCTGGAGGATTTTCAGTGTCCTTATGGATTTTCGGGAGGACATAAATCAAAGAAGTCCTGGGGTTATCATTAAGAAGATATTTTGCTTCTTTTTTATATAGCCATCCATGTTCTTCGCCCTTTGCTATTACGTTGGTTAATTTAGAATGAACCAATTTTGTCCAATCTTCATCTGTTCTTCTGTAGTGGTCTTGATTCGACAATTGGCGAATAATCTCGGCTTCATATTTTTAACGCTGCATGATAATGATAGACCTGCCTTTATCCGCAGGCTTGATTGTGATTTCCAGATTTTTCATCAGGTTATCCAGTGCATTTTTTTTGTTCTGCGTCAAGTTCCACTTCGTATAGTTCTTCTACCTGTCTAATACGTCCAAGTCTCTCATCACATTGTTCTAAATCGTGAGAAGTTCCATCGGCATATTGGCAGTGGATGGAAAAAAGGTAGATGTATTTTTTAGGCCTGAATAGTTTTGTTCTACCTGGTCAGTTTTATCGGCAAAGAATGCTTTCAGCCGCATTTTCTGGACCAGTTGAATGATTTCTAATTTAGTTTGTCCCAGGTCAGGCTTAATCGCTGGTATGAAGGGTAGACCCTTTTTCAATACTTTAATTTTGTTGGTTGATAAACTGTAATCTGCCAGGTTGTATAGTGAACTGGTCTCATTTCCTACCATCTGTATACGTTCCTCCTCGTTTTCATCTCCCCCTGGTATTGAGTGGGGATGGAATTGTACCATTGCTTGGCTCTTGTTCTGCCTCTCGTCAATCGCTGCCTCTGTCTAAAAAAAGGTACAGGTTGAAAAAAGTGTGTCCGTTAATTCCCCCGGGAGCTGGTGGAGGGTTCAGTATCACTTGAACTGTCAGAGTGAGAGGAGGCATCCGAGAAAGTGGTGAACTGTCTCCTGCTTCTGCCCCCATAAGTTCTCAAGGTCCCTATGTTGGTGGACTGTTGATAGTACTCCTTATCTAGGTATAGCTAGATCTTTTTCTCATTAAAATTAGTAATGCCTTTTTGTAGTTTGGACCTTTTAAAGTCTTCTGTGGTTTTCTTAAAGGTCGAGTTTTCCTTCTCCAGCTTAATGAGCAGGGCTTGTGTGTTTTCAATTGCCATATTGTTCAAGAACGCTTCTTCTAGCTCTCGTATAAGGTTCAGTTCTTTCAGACTTAGGCGTTCAGCTGTTTTAATGGAGTGGAACATCCAATCTCTTGAGCATTTCGTTCCGATATGACTGAAATCTTCCAAATACTCAGGCAGATCTATGAATATAACGGGAAACTTTTCAACCTGCAGCCCAATAGGAATTGTGCCTGCTCTCAGGTGTTCGAAAAGGACTTCCCCGTGGAGAGCTGTACGGATCTGTTTTTTCTTAAGGCGTGTCAGTTTTTTTAATTCTGATTGTTGCACAGGAGTAGCGGTTGTGGTGCCAGGGTTTAATGTGGAGGGTCTTGTCAATAGCTCCTCTATCTCCTCTATCTCTTCCTCTCTAAAACTTAATGTTTTGGGTTCAGACATTTACGTAATTTTGTTTCCGGTATGTTAGGAGCACTTATAGTGGAGAGTTGTGGCTATAGTGTTTACTTAACGTACGAGAAAAAGCACAGGGTAACGGGTCATGTGGCTTCTTTACCTTCATGCTGGCGGAAATCTCTTCGATCTGGAAGGCTACTTTTTTCTCCACGTCTTCAGCCTGCTCTGTGTTCGAGTCATTCGGCCAGGATCTGATGACAATGAAGATTTAAACGGAGTCTGTTCCTATGCTTGCCCACGTGTGCTGTGTAGCATCTGACGTATATCCGGTATTCTGTACAATGCCTGATGGGAGAAACTCGATATATAAAAAAAGAAACAATACTAATTTATGAATCTCAGTGTTAATAAAAAGGACTTCTGAGGATAAAAGTTTTTCTGTTTGATCTGTGGTTGGGGAGGCTTTTTGTATTGTTAATATCTCCTTGAAATTGATAGCACAGCCCAGCACAGGGTAGCGAGACGCGTTGAGCGCAGATCCCTCTAGTGGTCGGAGGACAACGCCCAACTGGTCCAGGCACCGCAGCACGCAGTACATATTCAAAGCAGCCGCAGAAGAGCGACTAGCGTTCCTGCAGCACAAGCATTATAAATTACAACAATTGACAAAAATTAAGCATAAAACTTTGAAACTAGCACAGTAATCTCCAATTATGCCCAGAAACCATGTCAAACACACTGAAAACGAGAAAGGAAACAGGCCAAAGGCCAGGGCACTTAACTCGGCTGCTGGAGCTGTGAAGAAAGAGGAAGAGGAGAGTGACAAAGGAATATAGAGATATTGCGGCGACAAATGATTGAACATTGTTGAAGTGTGAACTATGACTTTTTCCTTCAAGGATTGTGGGAAATTAAGTCTGTTTTAGTGTTTTTCTAATGTCTGCTGTATTAAAAGTGGAAAAAACAGCGTAATCCTCGCCTCCGGTTCCGACATAGAATCTAATATTTAAATACAATCAAAACAAATCCATATACTAGGTGATGACATTTCCACACATTATTGTTTGTGTACTGTATACTCTAATCAGTAAAACTGTATTTGCAAATGTAATGGTTATTTCAATTGAAGATGTGTTTTCTGCAATGGCAGTGTGCTACCACACCATGCATATTCCACTCTATGCCACTACACGTCAATGCACTCTAACCCACACTACTCTACTATGCACCTCTGTACTCTTTGCCACTGCACTCTAGGTCACTCCACTCTGCGCCACTCCACGCCACTCTACTTTGCAACACAGCACTCCATGCAACTGCACTCTACTCTGTCACACTCCACTCTACACCTGTGCACTCTATGCCAATCCACTCTTTACCCCTCTAATCTACTCTGCACTCTACACCCCTTTACTCTACCATGCACCACTCGACTCTACACCTCTGCACTTTGCACAATTAAACTCAGCACTAGGCCTGGGCGAAGCACTACGCTACGCTCGCGAAGTTTGCGAAGTTCGCGCTACTTCGCACTACGCGAACTGCACGTAGCACAGTGCGAACACGCGTAGCGTAGTGTTGCGTAGTGCTGCGGTCATTTTTTGCTTGCTCGCGGTCCTCAACTTCAAGTTGGCGACCGCGAGCAAGCAAAATGACATCCCGGCGAGACTTTTTCCTTGTTCGCGATCGCGAGCATGGAAAATAAACCTCCCGGCGAGATTCCCAACGCGAGGAGGTCAGGTTTCTCATTGCGAGGGGTCGCGTATGCTCGCGACCGCTTGCGATGAGAAACTACCAGTTCGCGTTGAGAAAGCTGCCGCTCGAGTAAAAATCTACTCGAGCAGCAGAAAACTGCAGCTCGCACTGTGCAAGATGCCATTTTCAATGATTGCACAGTGCCGGTTGCTTGTCCGCACTGTGCAATCATTGAAAACAACATCTTGCACAGTGCGAACATGGTACTACGCAGTTCGCGAAGTTCACTTTGCGTAGCTTCGCGAAGTGCTACTTCGCGAACTACGCCCACCCTTACTCAGCACCACTCCACATCACTCTACGTCAATGCACGCTACACCACTTTACTCAAAACCAATGCCTTCTACGCCAATCTATTCTGCACCACTGCACTCTACGCCACAACTCTACAACACTGTACGCCACTGCACTCTACAGCACTGTAATAAATGCCAGTCTATTCTACTCTGTAGCACTGTACTTCATGCCACTGTTCTCTACGCCACTCTACATCACTTAACACCACTGCACTCTGCGCCATTAAACTCAGTGCTGCTCCACTCTACTCTGCGCCATTCCAATCTACTCTGCACTACTCCACTCTACACCACTTTACTCAAAACCAATGCACTCTACACCAATCTACACTGAACCACAGCACTCTAAGCCACTATACTCTGCAACACTCTACGCCACTGCACTCCATGCCATTGTACTCTATTTTAAGGCATTCTACGTCACTCTATTCTATTCTGCACCACTGAACTCTATGCTACTGCACTATGCCACTCTACGCCTCTGCACTCCACACCAATATAATATACACCACTGCACTCTACGACATTCTACACTGCAACACTGTACTCTGGGTCATTGAACTCTACTCCACTGCACTCTACGTTGTGCCACTCTACTCTACTCCACTCTAACCCACTGGACTCTATACTAGTGCATTAAACACCACTTTACTGAAAATCAATACACTACACGCTACTACTCTACAACACTCTACGCCCCTGCATGCTAAGCTACTGTATTCTACTCTGCACCACTAAACTCTATGACACTGCACTCTACGACCCTCTATGCTGCAAGACTGCACTATCTGCCACCGAACTCATTCCACTCTACTCTGCACACTATTCTACACCATAGCGCTCTAGGTCACTGCATTCGGCGCCACTGTTCTCTACGCCACTGCACTCTGCATCACTCCACGCCACTCTAATCTAATCTGCACCACTTCCCTCCATGCCACTGCACTCTAAACCTTTTTACTCTACGCCACTGCACTCTACGCCACTCTACTCCTCACCTCTGCACTCTACCCTGCGCCACTCCATTCTAAGCCACTTCACTTTACTCTGAAAAACTATTCTACGCAACTGCAATCTACTCCACTCCACACCATCACACTCTATGCCACTGCACTCCTTGCCACTCTTCTCTGCATGACTTAACTCTCGACCACTGAACTCTACCCTGAACCACTTCACGCTACAGCACTTCACTCTACTCTGAAACAAACTACTCTATGCTTTTGAAATCTACTCTGCATCCCTTTACTCTATGACACTGCTCTCTGCGCCAAAGCACTCTACACCACTTTACTCAAAACCAATGCACTCTACACCAATCTACTATGCACCACTGTACTTGACTCCACTTCATTCTAGGCCACTCTACGATACTCCACTCTATGATGCTCTACTCCATTAAAGCCTGATCTACTCTATGGCACTCTGCAACACTAGTCCACTCTGCTACGCTCTTCGCAAATCCCTCTATGCCACCCCATTCCACTTTACTCCATTCTATTATATGACACTATTCCACTTCATTGTATGCCACTCCACTCTATGACACTGTAATGTGCTCCACTCTATGCCACTCGACTGTACAACACTCTACTCCACTCTATACCATTCCACTCTCCTACACTACTCCACTCTATGCCACTCCGCTTTACAACAATCTACGACAATCTACTCTGCTCTACGCCACTGTACTGTAAAACACTCTACTCCACTCTGCCCAACACCCTCTATGCCACTCCACTCTGATCTACACCACTCCATAACACTCTGCTCACTCCACGACACTCCATGACACTCAAATCTACTCTAAACTACTTTGCCCCTTTCCACGTCACTCTATAACACTCCACTCTACAACACCCTGTGTCACTCTCCTTTACCCCACTAACCTGTAGGCATGCTGAACAGCAGCGACGCTGCTGTACAGCATCGCTAAAACATACCAGCAAAGTCAATAGCTCCTGCACAGACGCGACCTACTGGCTGTGCCAATGCTGGTTTCTTCTGAAGTTTTTGATTCCCGTCCATTTAGTCCAATGTCTAACAATCCAAATTGGATCTGCAGTAAACCACTTGCAACTGTATTTTCTACCATAAGGCAGGGAAGAATCACACAGTGTCATCTCGTTAGCTATAGGTTTCCCCGAACTAATTCGCTGGGCACGTGCTCAGTTTCTGGGACCAGTCGAATTCTTCCAGCGAAACAGGCCCCTTTTAAAGTCCAATATGTAAGAGGAGACGAGAATCGCAGACAGATGAGGCCCCTCTATACACGTGGTCTTAGCAGTGATGCTAGCTCAGGAAGGACTTGTTTGTCAATAGCCTATCAGATTAGACTGCACATTTTACCTCGAATAGTACTGGGCAGTCTATGACATAGATTTTTATTTTTCACCCAGAGACCGCCAAGAGAGATACTAATGGCAGTCATGTTTTTGAAAAAAACAACAACAATACAAGCCCAAAGTGAAATCCTTATTTAACCAGTACCAGTTAATTGTAAAACTGCAACAGTTTTAAGTGTTCAAAAGCCAGCAGGCTCACAGTCTTGCCTTTAACAAGCATTTAAAATGCACCAATTTGAAAGTAAAATATGGCCGCCAGCCATGCAAGAGCAACATCAAATATCGGTTTACGCTGGTCGTCTCCTTGCAGAACACGCTGTGCACACAAACATGGCGGGCCTGCTCTGACAGGCATATGTTTGCAAATTGGCACCTCAGTGATCAAAGGGAATTCGTGTATAAATTCAAACAGCATTATTCCTTTTCAGCCACCGGAGAAACCGAGAGCTTCGCCGGGTTCTTTTGGTCAGTGGAGCTGTTAAAATAAAGAAGGGGGTTGCATGGGGGCATTGATCTTAGGGGAACTGACTCAGAAAAAACACAAGGAGACAAAATACTGTCAGCAGATGTATTTTATCGCTACGAACTGTCAGGGTAGGGTGTAAATGCTTCCCATTTCTGATGAAGTACCACTGCCACACAAGACCAAGTGCCACACAAGACCAAGAAGACACTAAGAAAATAAAAATACATTGGAGGGATGGCGAAAATAAAGAGACCGATTTCAGTGGAAAGAAATGAAATTATAAACTACCACTTAACACCTTTTAGATTTTTTTTTTAAAAAAAAGCTTCTGTTATTTCCCAAATCTGCACGGTACTTCCCAAAATTGTGCTCATGCGATTAGGCTCTGCATGGCAAGTTTTGTGGAAATCCGTCAGGCGCAGCTTAAAAATTGGGGGCCCAGAAGAGGGGTGAGGGGCTGGGTTGATCCAAAAAAGTGACTTTTCCAATTTGAATTCCCATAGGACGCCGATGATGCAGCTACAGAAAAAGGCTGAACCGAATGTCTCCAAATTTAGTGTGAAAGCTCAATCATAATTAAGGACGTGCCTTAGCTTGATTTGGTATTCAGCAGTTTAAAAAAATATAGCATTAGAAAAGGGTTTTTTCCAGGCCTCAATTTGAACCGACCTATTAATCAAGACTGAGATCTCGGGGACCAATAGTGCCAGGACTACTCCTCTAACCTTGGTTCGAGGGCCGTCCACAGATCTAAAACTTTACAAAAATAAACAGATCCTATTGGACAAAGGTGCTTTTTCTCTTGCTGTCCATCTCGTCTCTGCAGACGAGAAACGGGGTGCGTATTTCTGTGCTCTGACTGTCTAGCTGAAAGGGAAAATGTTCTCTAGCAGAGGCCCGATAAGGAAGCAGGGTGAACACACCCCAATTAAATTGTAAGGGTCAAAAATGATCTCCCCAGATTAAAAAACATAAAAATTAAAAATATTTCCGTGTTGTGGTGTCTGTGACCCGCAGTCCCCAATAATGGGTCACCGTCTGACAAGAGTTTCAATTTGTTTGAAAAAAATAAACAAACGTACATTTTGAGTGCAGGAATCATACACGCAGAATCCCTGTTCCCATGGTGCAGGTTTTCAGAGCACAGTTAGAACATCAGCACTGGACATTGGCACGTTAATTACCCATGAATGTTCTTTTTAATTATGTCCCACTGCTGAGAAATGTTACACATTTGTGCAGTTATATTTTCGTTTTTCGACCGTAAAATGTTGACATACAATCCACCACACAATGGACGAGTCCAACAATTGATGCGGTAAGGCACAGTAAGCATATCTAGTATGGAATAAAATCTGTTAAAAAAAAAAAAATCAACTTCGGATCAAAAACAGTACTACAGGCAAACATTTGATCCTGGAAACACGGAAATGTACGAGAATGAGTAGATTTGTTAAACAAAATACTCAGTGACACTGTTACTGCCTTTCTTGTATCAAGTAGCGCGCTTTTTTGTGCATTACTCTAAGAGCGCGTTAATGTGGTTTTCAAATTGAATGTTAATGTTATTACGGACAAGCATTCACATATTGCGCTTAAAAAATAATAATGCTAGATTGGTGTGAGCTAACGTCACCAACATATTTTAATGGTTGCAAACCAACAAGAAAATGAGACACAGGAAAAAGATATTAATTAAAGGTTCAATAAAAATAATATTTTGAAAACTACGGGGTTAATATACTCCCGGATGGACTTTCCTAAGAACAGGTGTACTGAAAGAAAATGTAACAAGTCAATGTGGCAAAATGTACACACCATTGATATAACACCGCTGTTCATTCAACATAATGCAGGTGGTCTGATAGTGAAAAGTATAAACAAAATATCAAAGTTTGCGGTGCGACAATGGGCATCAAGCCTGCACATAAAGAAAAAAGCTCAAAAGAATAGAAACATCAAGGTTAAAACAAGCATTGGCAAAGCGAATAGGTCTCGCCTTTGGGACCTACTGGTTTTGCCAATTTCTTTTGTTGGTGCTGTACAGTCAGGACACTGTGCAGCACTCTCAAAATATAAATAAATAAATAAAAAGATGCAATGGCGGTTGCATCATTCCACTGATGCGCACGTGTTAGAATGTATGCTCACTCCAGCGGAATGACATGGGCACCATTTGCTTTCAATTTAATCATCTATCCAAGATGGGAGATGCCACTTGGATCGGTAAATACATTTTTGTGCACAAAAGCACCACTTAAACAAGCATTTGCAATGCAATAGCTCTTGCATTATTAAAGTTTGAGCTATTGGCGTTCCATTATTTAGCAATGCCAATAGCTCTAACTTTAATAATGCGAGACCTATTGCATTGCAAATGCTTGTTTGTTTCATGTTGCTGTGACATTTAGGTGATTTAAAACTAAATGTGGGAAAACGTTTGCCAAAAGAAAGTAGAAGATGAAGCTCTATAACTCCAGTGATATGTAACACATGTTTTGATTCTACTGGCTAATCCAGAATTTAACATAGAAATCACAGGACATAAATAACCTATTTTCTTTAAAAAATAAAATAAAGAAAGAAACAGAACAAACTAGTTTTGCATTGTTTTTGGGATGTTTTTTTAAATTTATTTGTACTTAGAGAGCAATAATGACCCCCTGTGCCCCCACAGGCGGTCGCTCCCTCCTCGTTGCTCTGCCGCTCGCCTGCCTACTGCCTTACCTGCTGCCTGACCGCTGCAGATTACCGCTCACCTCTTTCTCGCCGCTGCCCTCCGCTTCTTCCTAAAGTCCGCCTTCCGCCCGCAGCCTGCCGCCTCTGCCCCCGCTCCTCACTTGCTCACCGGCCCCGCTGCCCCGGTCACTTCCCTGCTTTGCCGCCGCTGCCCCGTAGCCCCGCCTCCCCTCCTCGCCCATTGGTCCTCCCGCCTCCCGCCTGACCCTCCCTCCCGGCTCCTACTTATGACGCCCCCTGAGCGACCGCGCAGCAGACGCGCGCAGCGGGCGCACCCTATGTGCGCCGAAGGTGCGCCAAAGGTAAGCCCATCTGCGCCCGTCCGCGCCTGGACCGCGCCCAGCGCCAGACCCCCTGGCCCCCGCGTCCGCCAGCCCCCCCGCAGGACCTACGATGCTGCCACACTCATCGCACTCAACACCGCCCGAGCCCCCGGGTGCTACCGAGCATCCCCGCGACGCACCCATGGACCCTTCGCCTGCCGATCCTGCAACTTCTCCTGCGTCCGACCCGGCACCGCACCCATCAGGACGGACAACAGCAACCACCTCAAGTGCATCCTGCTCAACACCCGCTCCGTCCACAGACACGCCGTGGAACTCTGGAACCTCCTCGACACCGCATCTCCAGACATCGCCTTCCTCACGGAAACCTCGATGAACGCCTCCTCAGCCCCCGACATCGCCATAGCCATCCCGGACGGCTACAAGATCATCAGGAAGGATCGCGTCAACCAGACCGGAGGGGGCATCGCCATCGTTCACAAAAGCACCATCCGCATCTCGACTGACTCCATCGACACATTCAACGCCGCCGAATACCTGCACTTCCAGATTCACACCGACCCCAAGACTACCCTCAGAGGCACCCTCATCTACAGACCCCCTGGACCGCGCACACAGTTCTGCGAAGACATCACGGACTTCATCAGCCCTCACGCTCTCCCCTCCGCCGACTACATCCTCCTCGGGGACCTCAACTTCCACCTGGAGAACAACAACGACCGCAACACCACCGCCCTGCTGGACAACCTCGGACTCCAGCAACTGGTCAACACCCCCACCCACTACGCCGGCCACACGCTCGACCCCCTCTTCTCATCCAGCAAGCACGTCACCTTCAGCCACTCCACCGGACTTCACTGGACTGACCACAGCTGCGTCCACTTCAGCTTCAAAAAGAACCCGATCCACCACCACCCGAAGCAGGTTCTCCACAGAAACTGGAGCAAGATCACCGTCAACCAGCTCACCACCTCCCTCAGCCAGAACCCACCAGTCAGGACAACGGACCCTAACACAGCTGCCCTCGACCTCACGCAGTGGTTGACCTCCTGTGCCGATGACCTCGCCCCAATGAAGAACCCACTCACCAGACGCAGAAGCAAGAAGGCCCCCTGGTTCACCGACGAACTCAAGGACTCCAAGAAGGCCTGCCGCACCCTCTAGAAGGCCTGGCTCCTCGACAAAACCACCGTCAACATGACCGCCCTCAAACTCGCCACCCGCAGACACCACCAGCTCATCCGCACCACCAAGAAGAAATCTCTGAAGGAACGACTGGACAAGAACGCCCATGACAGCAAGGAGCTCTTCAACATCGTCAAGGAGTTCTCCAACCCCAGCACCGGCAACAACGACATCACTCCCTCGCAGGACCTCTGTGACACCCTCGCCTCTTACTTCCACCGCAAGATCGCCGACATCCACAACAGCTTCGGCGTTCCACCCCCACACCCATCGGTCGAACCTACACACCCCGCCGCCACCCTCCAGACATGGACCGAGGTGACCCCCGAAGACACGACACGCATGATGAACACCATCCATTCCGGATCTCCGACCGACCCGTGCCCCCACCATGTCTTCAACAAGGCCGCCTCTACCATCGCACCCCACCTCCGAGACATCATCAACACCTCCTTCGACGCAGCCACCTTCCCGGAGAGCTGGAAGCACGCCGAGCTCAGCGCACTGCTGAAGAAACCAACAGCGGACCCGACCGACCTCAAGAACTTCCGCCCCATCTCGCTCCTTCCCTTCCCTGCCAAGGTCATCGAGAAGATCGTCAACAAGCAACTGGCCGCCTTCCTCGAGACGAACGGATCCCTCGACCCATCGCAGTCCGGATTCAGAGCCAACCACAGCACTGAGACCGCCCTCATCGCAGCCACCGACGACATCCGAGCCCTGTTCGACAACGGCGAAACAGCGGCACTCATCCTCCTAGACCTCTCCGCAGCATTTGACACTGTCTGCCACCGCACCCTAGTCCAACGCCTCAACGACACCGGCATCCAAGGGAAGGCCCTGGAATGGATCATCTCCTACCTCTCCGGCAGAACACAGAGTACGCCTCCCTCCGTTCCGCTCTGAGGCCACCGAAGTCATCTGCGGCGTCCCGCAAGGATCATCACTCAGCCCCACTCTCTTCAACATCTACATGAAACCCCTCGCTGCCATCGCACGCCTACACAACCTCAACATCATCTCCTACGTCGATGACACCCAGCTGATTCTCTCCCTCACCAGAGACCCCGACACCGCCAAAGCCAGCCTACACGAAGGGATGAAAGACGTCGCCGAATGGATGAACATCAGCCGCCTGAAGTTGAACACGGACAAGACAGAAGTCCTCATCCTGGGACCGTCGCCCTCCGCATGGGACGACTCCTGGTGGCCCCCGGCACTAGGCACCGCACCCAAACCAACGGACCACGCACGCAACTTGGGCGTCATCCTGGACTCCTCCCTATCGATGACCAGACAAGTCAACGCCGTCTCCTCAGCTTGCTTCCGCAACCTTCGCATGCTCCGCAAGATCTTCCGATGGATCCCGACCGAGACCAGGAAGACGGTCACCCAGGCCCTCGTCACCAGCAGACTAGACTACGGAAACACCCTCTACGCCGGTACAACAGCCAAGCTCCAGAAAAGACTTCAACGTATCCAGAACGCCTCCGCCCGACTCATCCTGGACGTCCCCCGACGCAGCCACATCTCGAGCCACCTAAGAGACCTGCACTGGCTCCCTGTCAACAAGAGGATCACATTCAGACTCCTCACCCACGCACACAAATCCCTCCACGACCTGGGCCCAAGATACCTCAACGACCGACTGACCTTCTACACGCCCACCCGCCAGCTACGATCCGCGAACCTCGCCCTCGCCGTCGTCACTCGCATCCAGAGAACCACCGCCGGAGGAAGATCCTTCTCCTACCTGGCGGCGAAGACATGGAACTCCCTGCCCGTCCACCTGCGACTGACCCGGGACCACCTCGCCTTCAGGAGACAGCTCAAGACCTGGCTGTTCGAGCAGTAGCAGCCCCCCTACCGCAAGCGCCTTGAGACCCTTCCGGGTGAGTAGTGAGCGATATAAATTTCATGATTGATTGATTGATTGATGCTGGCCGAAGACTGCTTCAAAGTGCTTACCAAGGGAAGAAAAAGAAATACAGAGGGCTAGGCAGGCATCTTCAGACCTAACCTTTTGTATCATAACAATGTGTATTTGTAAAGTGCACATTCACCCCTTGGAGCATCCCGGGGCTGAATAAAAGAAGTTTATTGTCACTCAACACAAAGGTACTCATTTATCAACCTCAAAAAGATGAAAGGCTAAGTAAGCCCGTCCCTGAGCCTCCCTTTCCCCTGATTAGGCTGGGGATCTGGTGATCAACACTCCAGTACCTCAGAGAGCAGCCAGCTTTGGAGAATTTCAAAAGACTGGTGGAAATACATATTTAGGCATTCAAGAGTCTCATTCCACTGGGAGGAACCTTGCACGTGGATGGAGTACTCCAAAAATGTTTGCATCTCAGCTGGTGGGTGGAGAGTATATTTTAGGAGGTCCACCTCAAGGGAATGGTCGGTCAGTAGGTAGTGATGAAGTTGGAAATTTATATAGGATGCATGTCCATCAGTACCTTGTGCACTGGGCACACATCTTGAATTCAATTCATGGTCTTGTGTGCCAGACCAAAGATGAGTTGAACTGCATGGTTGTCCACCTGTGTTGATTGGTTAGAAGACCTCCATATACCCATTCCAGTAGTCTGCCTTGGTGGTGACCACTGCTAGAGCAGTGCCTGTCCTTTGAGGCCAAAGTGCAGAGGCAGGAATCCTTCCAGGATACAAAGATGGTGGACAGCATTTTCATAGCAATGTTCACCTGATCGTATTAATCGCTGACAGGTTTGAATCGAAGATAGCTCCCAGGTGTCACACTAGTTGTGAAGGGTTGCAGATAGACAGGATGACCAGTCGTGAAATAAAAATGGGATAAAGCGATTTTCTCGCAATTATAATTCAATCTTTTACATTTAAAAAATTGCAAAATTGCTGGTTCCCACTTTATGTAAACGTAATAGCATGAAATGAGTTGGTGCCAGGCTTGCAAGATGCAAATAATGACTGTCCCATTCTGTTACAGAGGAAGCAAAATTGGTGCAAATTGTTTTTTTTTTGTTCTGCACGAATACAGTTTCTGTAGTAAGAGCCCGATAGACATGCTGTAAAGTGTGTCTGTCTCACATAGCATCAGAATGCTGAAATCAGCCGCTAATATCCACATAGCTGCTGTGACTGTGAAATAGAGGGTGAGAAAGATGGTTTAAAAATAATGTGTGTCATCTTTAATTTTTTTTTTTGGGTGGAAGCAAATGTACTTTGCCCTTCTGCAGTCTGGCATTTTGAGAAACGTCAAGTATAGGGCTGCAGAAGTACCGAGCCTCTTCCTTACAACAAATGCCAGCAGCTGTTATTAGTTTTTCATGCCAGAATCTGCATTCAGCTCATGCCAGGGACCAAGTCAAGTGAAAGTTCAGATTATCCAATCTGCTGCACTTCTAGTTGGGGGAAGAATGCGGCTGAAATACTGAGCAAAATGGAAAAAAACATGTCCATGCCTGATGCTTTGTTAAAATATAGCAAAGTTAACTTGTACCTGCCGCATGGAAAACTAGCCCTGTGGTGGGGGAGAGACAGTTGTGAGAGGCGCCATGAGGAAACAAGCGGGGGCGGGGGAGCGCATTCTAGGCGGGTGAGTGGACCCTTTGAAGTATGATGCCGAGGCTGTGGCTACACGTGCACGTGCCAGTGGGCTGAAGCGCTTCCCCAAACGGATTGCATGGCGGCACGATGCACGTGATTGTGCGCGTGCTCGCCATGCAATCCACTTTTGGGAGCACTTTGAAATGCCCCTCTTACTAGAGTCTCGCATAGCGATTGCGTAAACGCAATAGCTAGGCGAGACCTAAAGATGGAACCAACGGTGTTAGAGGGGTGGGCAATGGAGGAGCTGGTGAGGGGGAATAAGGGGAAAAGCAGCAAATGGGGGGACAACCATAAGCGGAATGGAACACTATAGAAGCACACCAGCAACAACGGAGCGCGAGGTGGGGAAGAGAAGCACACAAGGGAGACTGCTGGAAAACTCTTGCCCTCATGGAGGGCTTAAGTACAAAGAGAAAAAAAATAATCTATGGTGAGCGAGAAAAGAAGATAGATGACAGAGTAGCATAGAGCAGGATTGGGGAAAAACGCACTGGATGGAGACCGCAGAAAAACACATGCACTCTTGTGGAGTGCTTAAGCAAAATGAAACAAGCAAGCATTGGCATAGCCAATAGGTCTGGCCTTTGGGACCTTATACGTGTTTAGCCATGCAACAGTTGATGATGTTGCACCAAGGATATTGTGCTGCATAACTAAATACTCATAAGGTCCCAAAAGCGAGACCTATTGGCTATGCCAATGCTTGCTAAAGGATAGGCGGAGCGCAGTCCATCAACCTGGGAAGGATGAAATGCTCAGTTAGCCCCCCTCGACATTACAAACCCCAAGCTTCACACTGCATGCGGAGTCATGTAGTATGTGTATTAACCCAGTGGTCTGTGTTATTGGATAACGGGGCAGGAGTTGGGCCCAATTAGCAGACATTTTAAGTTCAGGCTGACAGTTTTATGTGGTATTAGTGAAAGTGAAGGAATTGTGCCTGACCTTCGTTCAGTTGCCTCACAGGCAATCTTGCCTATGCAGTGTTAGGTGTCATGGTTGTCCCTACTGCAGTGCGTGTTTGGCCCCAAACTTTGCCAACAGCAGGTAAAACAGGGATCAGGGGTCTCTATAGTTCAGCTCCTGAAAACAGCTCCCATGTCCCCTGAGCAGGCTTAAATCAAAACAGCCAAGCCCCTCCCCAAGCCATTGAGGGTGCGCAGCTCGTGTGGTACCCCCTCAATAGGCGGGACCGTACTTCACTCACTGGGCTCGCAGAAGCACCGGACGGTAGTGGAAGCCCAGGGCAGCGGTTGCAAGGGAGGGACCGTCCAAAACCGTGGTTGGTTTGAAGCACACAGAAGGACTCTGAGCGCCAGGGGGCATGGCTCTGAGCGAGGGAGAGAGTCTAGGACCGCGCGGAACGCAAGGGTGAGTGACATGTCATGCGAACACGCTGATTGGGAGGCTCTTGGCTGCAGAGTGCACCAAAAATAATGCTGCTGTATGGATAGTGCACTTACAAGCACAAATCCTATCCAGGTGACCACAAGAGGTGCAGCAGCAAAGCTCCCAAGCGAGGCACGTTTAGCGCCCATGGCTCACGCAGCCAATGAACTTGTCCCAACCATTCACATAGCCAGTTTCTGTCACCGTCTGAGTTTTTTCTTTACCCACAGCCAATAACCAACCGATGAGAGCTAACCCAGCCACTTGTAGGCCACGACCAAGAACGTCCTCGACAAACCAAGTGTGAATAAAATTCTTTAACCTATCCCATCTCTTCACAACATTCCCGTTAGTGACTATGTTTGAGCCGGATTGGCTGTGTGTGTTTCATAGCGCGGTTCGGGGCCATGGTTTGAATTACTGAACACACACAATGAATTTGAGTAAAATAGCGGCGCAAAAGTGAACGCCATCTGTTTCCAATTAATGCGACTGCGAGACAGCCAAATGTAAACAAGCGCGGGCACGATAATTGAAAACAGATGGCGCCGCTGCTCGCTCCCTAGACACATAGGCTATGGGAGGGGACATTTAAAGATAAGGCGTAACATACCCGAGCCTTTGGCCATTTGCATGCTTTCTTTTATGGAAGCCTTACGCTATGGCCAATCAAATGCGTGGCAGAAAAAAAAAAAAACAAGAGGAAAAGCTCTGGGAGTTGGAAGTCTTACAATAAGCCTCGCAGAGCAGCGCATGCGCGCTGGCTCAGGCGAGACCTAAAAAAAGTAGTTCTTTAAAAGTGAGCAGTCAAAGTACACAAGTAAAGAGGCTATGCTCCAGGGGAGAAAAAAAAAAAAAAATGGACAAGGCAACCATTTCAATTAGAAGCAAGTAAATGAGAGTGACATCACAGCCAATCAATGGCAAGCAATGGGTGAGATTTAAGCTCATTGTAAGATCCTGTAAAGCTGACAATATGTCTTTGAAACCAGACAGCTTGAGCTGTCTAGCAGGTTCGACCTAAAAATGAGAGAAGTTTTGACCAATGTTAGGATAATATGCGCCATCATAGTTATTTATGAGAATTAGCACTTTCATGAAGTAATATAGACAGACTTGGATAAGCTTGCCAAGCTTCATAAAGCTAAGAGGCATGGCAGCGTTAACTTCACAAACGTCCAACTCACCTAATGTATTAAAGAATCAAAGTATCTTAAAAGAAAACTGGTAGTCCTTTACAAAAACAAATTCATTACTGTTAAGAGACCCGACTTCATTTTAAGTCCCCCTAGGGGTGGGGAAAGAGGTGTAAACCAATTTGACATTACAAGGTTTGAATGATGGGTTTTTTCAATGCTTATGTGAAATGATTAGATAATATATTATATCATATTATGGCAGGAAACAATTAACCTTTTTGCAACACCAAAAACGAATTTCAGTGAGAAGATAACAATCTTGCCAAGCGTATTACCCTTAAGAAAATTCTTTACAATAGTAAAACCATTATAAAATGGACTTGGTGGCAGGTGGCAGTGACCAAGTGGGATGAAATGGTCATCTGTATTAAAACCAAGAAAGACAAACGCCCTGAAAAGAATGGAGTTATCCATAAAAGTAATTAAAGTAATTAGGGAGGCAGGGCAGGACATTGTTTTCTTGAATCCTGATGGTATGCGGAATCCCTCTGTGTGGGTATCTGTGATATTGTCATAGTGTTGCTGGGATCTGAAAAGGGGTTTGTTGAGGGAACTCCAAAGCACCCTCAATAGCCCCCCAGCTGAAAGACTTATCTCAACTGTATTCAATTCTACTGCCCTTAGGACACTTGGGGTAGAACAACCATGCCAGACCATTTTCGTTGTTGAGGTTTACTGTTTGATTAGTACCTATAGCAACACCGTTTGATTAGAGAATATTATCATGCAGTGTGCATGCCAATAATGTTGCAAAATGAAAGATGTAAATTCCCAAAATAATTTTTAAAAAGCAGAATGTTTCTTGGGATGCCATTCCATCCAGCAAACCAATCTGAAGGAAAGTTAAAACGTCACCCGGCTTGTAAAAATCAACATTAGGTAGTCTAAGGTGGTTCCTCACTGGGTGCAGAGAACCTTTGGGAGAAAGAACTGAGCGAAAAATACAACCTTAATGTTTTAGGCAGTGGAGATCACATTTATTTCATACACCCAAAATTGAAAATTAATTATTTTCTTGTTTTTTCCACCATTGTTTTCTACTTCTGTTTGGATACTTAATGCTAAACTGTGCGCTTTAGACAGCAGTTAGCACTACCAAAATGACTCTGGGTGCTTTCAATGCACAAACCTTATTTGTGCCTGCTCTGCTTGTTTTCTGAGTCAAGTGTGGGCAGCAATGAATCAGGTCCTAAAACAAGACTTACTTTAGCTTGGTTGATGATAGTGGGTATGTAGTCTCCGGATATTAAATGCACAATGACCACCTCTTAACCTTTTGAAATTATTATTGCTGCAGCAATTACACTCCATAACAGTCACGGGTAAGATAGAAAAGGCAAACATTATGAAACTCTTCAGCCAGCATTCCTATAAAAAGGAAACTAACTATACCACTTTCGTTCAGAAGTTCTTCTAAGATTTGAGGAAGTCTGAAAGCTGCAGCCTGAGCATCTTATTTTTTGTAAACAATTTGTATTTGATTCTGTCACAATACTAGACATCATGCGGTACATTTCAAAATACATTCCAGAGCTTTCATTTGTGACTAACATAAGATATTGTGTTTCAAAAACAAGGGGACCCCACATGTTTGTGACCTGGGGTAATTATGTAGTTCAACAAAACAGTGGTCTGGGTGAGGTCAAGGATCCTCAGGTAGCGAGGCTACAATTATTTAGTTTGAAGTTAATTCAATTGAAATCGTTGATATGCTGAAGCCAAGGCGGATCCAGTTCAGAAATGTATGCAAGGACACAGATTTTTAGAGGAAGGCATCACATTTGATTTAACATCATAAAATGGAGTAGCTTCTGTTTCTGTCATTTTTGCAGATAGAGAATATAAAATATATAAAGTGCTCACACATAAATAAGTGATAGTGCGTGAAGTGAGGTGTTTAGTGACAGTAAGAACTTTACATCGCATTGAAAAACAGATCAAAAGAACCCAGGTAATTTAAACAGTTTAAGGGAACTTTGAAATTGTGGTCGACGGCGTTTCGATCTTAGTAATTCAAGCTCATCATTAGGACAGTATGAAGTGCGAGCACGTAGGATTGCGTGAGTAATAATCCACAGATTATGGTCCGAAGAAGCAGACTTGTAATGGCCGAGGGGTCCTGATCGGGAACCGAAGGCCCGAGCGGAGGAGGAGACTTGTTTGGTTGAATCGAGGGAGGGAAGACACATGACTTTGCCCAATTAACTCCTAGTCCCGATGTCTTCCTATATTCCTCAAAAATTCCTGGATGCCACATATATACAGGAGGAAATCATCTGCATATAGCGAGACTATGTGTACCTTGTCATTAAGTGAGATACCGCACTCCTCACCACTCTGGTGAAGCTGCTGAGCTAAAGGCTCCGTTGCTAGTGCAAATAGTAGCGGTGAGAGAGGAAAACCCTGCCCGGCAACACGTGTCGACCCATTTTCTCCCAGGCGGTAGGTGCTGTGTAGAAGAGCCTAATCAGCCCCTGCAATCTCCCCGTTAATCCTACTTTATTCAGTGTGGAAAAAAGGTAGCCCCAGTTAACAGTGTCAAATGCCTTTTCTAGATCTAACAGCAGGCAGGCTGCATATGGCCACCGTGCTGGGGCCAGCTCCATCACTCGAAGGAGACTCCGGACATTCTGTGTGGTGAATATTTCAGGGATAAAGCCATTTTGGTTGGCATGAACCACACAGGGCATGTGTTCCACCAATCGGAAAGCTAATACTTTGCTATGGATCTTTTAATCTGTTCCCAACATTTATAATGGATGGTAAGTTGCGAGTTCTAACAGGTCTTTGTCTGGATTGGCCAGGGACACTAATAGGGATTCTCGCATGGACCGCGAAAGGTGACCCTCATCCAGGGCAACCTGGTATACCTCCAGTAATTTTGGGACTTACAACGACTCGTAGGCCTTGTAAAACTCAATGGGCAAATCATCCAGGCCCGGGGTCTTTTGCGTTGCTGCACCGTAGCTCCTGCAGCATGAGGTGCAGCGGATTGAGGTCTGAGAACGTCTTCCCTAAGTATTGTGCGTCTGCTACCTGTACCTGCACTGTGTAATGGCAACAAAATTAATCTATTCCGACATACAGGTCTTGTGGGGTAGAATAATAGGAGAACTCTCTAGCTCATCGGTGTAACTCCTGCCAGCTGTCGAGTAGAGAGAAGTGACTTATCCACTGTGTGAGACAAGCTGCCGCCGACATCACTGGGGAGGCAGGCAACAGGGATGTGAACCATCTAACTGTGGGCCAAGAACACAGTTGAAGTCACCTGCCTCAAAGGGAGATGGGCCCATCAGGTAGGGGTAAGGGAGAGGTGCGCCAAAAAAGCAGGTTGGGCCGTATTTGGTGCATCTATACTTCCTAACAATATGGGTCTGCCATCTAATAGGCCTTCTACTAGGACGTAGCGTCCCTCTGGTTCCGCGTCTACCATAGTTTACCTGAAAGGAACTCCAGGATGGATCCATATAAGCGCTCCCCTTGCAAACCCTGAGTAAGTGGTACTGTAGCATTGCCCATGCCAGCGCTTTTGCAATCGGACATCCTCTCCTTTTGCTATGTGAGTTTTATGAAATAACACTATCTGCGCTCTGTGTCTCCTTACATACTGTTGCATAGCATGCCATTTGTGCATTGTCCACATCCCCCTAACATTCCAGGTAAAGACCCCGTATGCTATCCATTCTGGGCTATATGCTGTAGTATGGGGTGGGGAAGGAGGGGACTGAAACCACAACCGAACGTGGGGGCAGAGGGGACGACTCCAAACATGTGAACACATATCATGACGCAAGGGGGTCTGTCATATATGGCTGGTCCGTCTTTTCCCATGTGATCCGCACAAAATAAACTGATACAAACCCTCTCAACTCCCACTCCAGGGCCGTTCCCAACGGGGCAACTGCCCAAACAGTTAATTGAACATCCCATGTTGGGGAGCTCAAAGATATAACAGTAATAGCCTTGCATAGAAATTGACGGGGGTAAGGCCTGTTTTATGGCACTGTAGTGTTGCTTCCTAATTGTATAGAGCTTCAGGTGCTAAGTGTGGAACAGAGCAGGCCGACATATGTGATAGACCCATGTCTACATTCCTATTACTTTATAAAGTACACTTGGCTGACCACTGGAATTCGGTCTACGATCCCTACCCACCCCCCTTCATGCACCGGCACCTAAATTGTGACCATCTATTCCTCACCATTAAGCAGTCTCAGTAAGGCAGGCTACGCAGTGATCTCTGTCTTTGGACACAGGAGAAGCAGCCATTCCACTTCAAAGATTTCTTAAGGTATAGAAACTTCCACCTTTCTTAAATCAAGATGTCGGCCGTCTGCGGGGTGACATCCGGTAAAATGAGTGAAAACACTGCTCAGAGAGTCTCTCGAGGCCGTGTCTGTATGGGCACCATCAATGCTCCACACTGGCAGAGAACACCATCCTGTCCACCAGGAAAAGGCTGTAGATAAAGCCTGTGACTATTGTGGTTGACGACCTATTCCTTGCAGTTTGCCCCTCCACCCCACACCGCCCCTAAGGGGCATTGCCGTTGGTGACGCTGATGCTCCTTCCTCGTAGCGACACTGCTCCACTCAGTCCCAGGCATCCGAGGGCTCAGTGAAGAAGTAAATGGTGTTGTTCACCATCACCTTTAGCTTGGCCGGAAACAACAGGAATTCCTTAGGCTTACTTGTCGGGAGTATTCGCTTCACGCCTAAGAATGAGGCTGTCTGGCGAGGAACAGCCACTGTGTAATCTGTAAATAAGTATATTCTTGCATTGCTGTGGAAATTGGATCTGCTGTGCAAGCTGATTGCAATTTTGCTTCTTTGTACCAGTAGTATATTCCCGCACCACCACAGATCTAGGGAAGGGCTCCTGCTAGTGCTCTCCTAGACAGAACTTGAGGGCTCACTCAAGAATGAAATGTGGTAATAGCTTGTCATGTGCTACTGTCTGGCTCTGCCAGTTTTCAAAGAATTGTACCATGTCCAACCCTTCGGCTACTTCAGGAAATCCTACTATCCAGAGATTGTTTCGGCGTGATCACACATCTAAGCCTTCCGCCCTGTTTTCAAGTTCCTGGACTTTATCAGTAAGCGATTGTACTTTGGCGACCAGTTCTGACGTTTTGGGCTAGAGTTCCGCAATGGCAGATTCCGTAGTTCCGACTCAGGTGCACAATTTCTTCTGATCCTCCTGGGGCAACTCCATTTCAATAACTACAGCGTCAACCCTACCTCTTATATCCTATCTGGTGTCAGCAATAGCCTCCAGGATTTTGTCCAATTTTGCATCCGTGGCCACTGAGGGGGCGGCATGCGCAACCTGGGCCAACACCCCCACCAGTCAAGACGGGACTCAGTAGCCTGTCCACTATGATATACTTGCACCCATTTCCCAGCCTGGTGAAGTAGGACGGCCCAGCCAGGTGCAGCCCCAGTGCCTGTGAGACAGCCTCAGTGTCTGCGTGATCACCTTAGTGCCTGCACATAAGCCTATTCGAGCCCCAGGACTGGGGAGGACCCTCCTCACCCCGTGCGTCTTGCAACCTCAGATGCACGGTGGGCATGAGAAGTCTGGATTTTGTTTTGCAGGCGGAGTGATATTGCAGTTTGAGTGATGTGCAGTCTGGGTTATGACTGGATTAGCTCCTGGGGAGGCCAGGAGGGGGCTCAGCACAGGGGAGACAGGGCCCACCGATCCCTAGTGGTCTCTTATCTCTTCAATTTTTGGCACCCTCCACAATGCCGCCAACTCCAGGGGCGAGGAAAGAATATCTGCCCAAAAAACAGCCCCCATGGGGGAGAAGGAGAGGCAGCATTCAGCAACCGTCTGCCCTCATCTACCACCAGCACTAGGCTGCAAGGCGTTTCGAGGTTTGCAAGGGCTTCTCACTTTTTGACTACAATGCTGATCAGGCGAAAGGTGGGGACTTCTATTTTTCATACCCTTGTTGGTTTCACCCAGCATCACATAGCCAGTCATCCTGGGCAGAGGGCTGCGGGTTTGCTCTAGGCCTCCTCCGTGCACAAACCAGGCATAATTGATTGCAGTCTCAGGGCAACGCTTCGGTGGTTTGTTTCCTCTTAGGAGGGGATGCCATTCCTCACAGCAGCTGCAACGAAATCAGGCAACCGTGAATGCCAGGCACAGGGGGGACGCGCTGCTCCTGCCAAGTACTTACTTCGGGTGCTGTGTGGGTGCCAACTCGATGCATGTGGCGATTTCCAGGTCTCGTACAGTCAGTAGCCCGTCATCTTCTATGGAGGGTGAATGTACTCGCTGCTACCACAGGGACAGATCAAGGGCCTGCACCTAATTTTACACAGGATGCACTCGGCAGGCAGCATGGGCTCCAGCATTCAGCTGCCTGCTCTAGAACAGCCCCTCATCTTTGCAGTGCCCGGGCCCTCTCCCGGCTCCAGCCCTCTGGTAGACAAGCGGCCTGGGCACCACCACCTGGTCAGCTCAGTTGTGCATCCCTAGGCCTGCCCCAAGCAGCCCCCGGTCTGCCACTCACTGCATGCAGGGCAAGGCCGCAGAGGCTCCCAGCCGTTCCTCAGCAGGTACCGCTGTTCCAAATCAACATCAACAGATGCCGCCGCTCAACCACGTCCGATCCTGCTATGTATCCAGGCTACGCCAGCTCGAGTTGCGGCGAAGTGTAACAGATTGTGGGTCTTGGGCACAGAGCTGCTCTAGCTCGCGTCTGCCATCTTCTGTGGCTTGGCCATGTCCCTCCCCTGCCACATGAGTATCTAACACCAAAAATTAGGAATTGATAACTTCTGAAAGCAAAGTAAATCCGATTGTGGTCCTCTACAATGTTTACTCAGTTCTAATATCTCCTGACCATGTGAGTATGCCTGCTTATTAAACCTAACTACTACTCCATCCTTTTTCCTTCCTTCTTTTGTCCCCTGCTTGTTTTGCTCATCTAGTCTTAAGTCTTACTCCCAAACGCATTGATGGATGGATGATAATATACTGTATCTTACATGTTGGTACATTTAGGTTAGTTGATCAGAACAGCAGAATTTGTGTACAACAGTACAACACCAGACACAAAATATGTTTGACGTCTGAGTTATATGCCCTATGTTGTGTGCTTAAATGTTTGTTTTACCTTCATCTATATGTATTTTCTTTCAACTCTGTAACCTTCCGATCAGCTCTGTTCCTAACTTATTCATATCACAAGAGAAAATTCTATGCCGGAATACTATAATACATATTAACTTAATTTTTACTCTATCCACAGGTCTTTTCTCCTAACTTGGAAGCATTATTGGTATGGTTTCTTATCAGCCCATACTTATTAACCCATTAACAGATTAAGGTGGTTTGGTAGACCAGTAGAGCTGCTATACTTTGGCGGTTCTCATGCCCAGTCACCCAGCCCCATTGGGCATCTGGGGAAGTTGGGTGCCAGATTTGCATTGGCGGGCCCCTCTGCTGGCTCTGCTGGTACAAACGTTTGACCTGGTGGCCTGCCTGCCACTGGAATGCGGGTCACAGTGACAATCACCCTCACCTATTAAGGCCAGGGTAACTAAACACCACCAGATTTCCCTGCCATGTACAGCAAGGGAAATCAATCAACCATTTGTATCCCAGTCTCATCTGGTGACTATTTCAAGTAATATGCGAAAGGAGTTTGGTGATCTCAGCCCTGTTTTTGTAAGCTAGACCTTTTGTCATTCGTATATACATACGCAAAAAATTACAAACACCAATTAAGCAAATTTGGAAAAAATAATTTAGAATGCTGCAGTTGACAGAATACTAGGGAAGGAGAGCTACATAAATACATCCCTCAATCTCTGAATCCTGAAAGCGAATTAAGAAGGGCAACTGTGGTGGTCTCAAGCATGTATCTGCTAGGTATCTCTGTAGCTAGGGAATGGTGTAGGCATCTAGAATGTAAGCACTGTCAGGGAGAATGTTTGGAATTGAAGAGTGGCAGTTGATTGGAGCCACTCGGTGGGTGAGGTCTCTGTTATGGACTGTACAAGAAAACTTCTTCAATCTACTTGAAGTGTTGCACTTTGATTTAAGTGAAGGACAACACCTCAGCAACAAATGGAATGACATTTGCCAGTGCAGGCCGGTCCAAATTCCTTTCCTCTCTAAAGTAAAAAAAAAAAAAAAAAGTAACCCACAAAATCGACTGTATGAAAGTCTATTTTTTTTAAAGAAAATATATTTGTAGCACACATAACCAAACAAATTCATTATAAGAGAGACAATATAAGCTGTAACCTAATGAAGGTTTTCAAACTGTTTGTGTGTGATACAAAATGCATTTAAATAGAGTACACATGAATGTGCAATCCTTACCTTAACAGTGGACTGATGGCAATGGACCACACTCTATCATCTGTCTGAATCGTATGCAAACACTGTCCTAATCTTCCCGAGGACAGAGACCACACCTAAGGATAAGGGATGAAAAAGAGAAGAGACTCAAAATGAGGTTTGAGACAATAGACAAGTAAAGTAACATTTACATGTTCTCTACTATATTGTTAAAAGGAAATAAAGCAGAAAACACCTATTTTGTAATACAAAGACAACACTGTGTGGCACGCCTGTGGAGGAAGGTCCACCACATTCAGGCATTGCTCCTATGAGGTGGATGTGTCCACCCCCTGACATCAAGTGAAGATCCACATGGGGCCAAAAAATAGTTGAGGCAATTTCACCATGCCCGAGTGGCATGATGGAATTGTGGTCACCGTAGGTGGATCCTAGAAATGTATTGCCATAGTTGGATCTTTTCAGTAGCCACTTAACAAGTGGCCCTAAGATATGGGAAGTTTGCTTTCAAAACACTAGGACTCATGCAGTTCTGTGCGAGACTGTCATGTAAACCACAGAGATTTTGCATGAAACTGCATGGAAGAGGAGCTGTCAAGAAAGGTGCTGTACCAACAAGTAAAAATTGGGTTATCCGCCATCACTAGTTTTGGTGGCATCCACACCGTATACAATGCGTTTCAGGTGGCACAGAAGTTCCGCTTTGAAGGCGGAAGCCTTTCCCTGCCCTTTAATAGGGCAGTGAAAAGCAGAGGTGGGTGAGGCAAGACTTCCATGATCTTTTTGCTCAAGTCTTGCTACCTTGCTCCTCATAATTACATGGTATGTGTCTCCAAGGGACCATAAAATAGACCTTTTTTCGAAAGGCAAGCATGTTTAAAAGAGGTTGAGACAGCAAACCTGGTGCACTAATATCAGAGCATGGATTTATTCTCACAAAAAATACAAAGAAGTCTTTGGAAAGACATTGGTGCGTTCCCTTGGCTGTGGCTATCCAGAATTCCGCAATTGCTTGGGATTCTGTACAGCATCAAACAAACCTTGCTTCATCAGCTCATCAGTCCGCTTATCTGCACTTGGCTTCTGCAATTAATACTGAGTGCTTCGATATAACATCTTGTCCAGATAGACAGTCGCCATTCCTGTAGCAGGACTTCAGAGATGGCTGTAATGGTTATTTAATGTCATATGCTGGGAGGGATGGCAGATTACAATTGCCTGCTGGTACTGAGCAGTATATTGTGCCAATTCACTTAAAAAGAAATTTTCTGAGTCAGTCTTCACACTTGTGTATGGCATCCAGGACAGCAGTATCATGCCATGATTCAAAGAAGCATTGGTACAGATAATAGGTATCGCCTATCAGAGCTATTGGCTTGGCAATGTCGCAGCCATGTTGGACAGCAGTACAATTGCTGTGAAGCATAGCTTAAGTAATAAAATAGCACTTTGACATGGCCAGCACTATGTGTCATTTTTTACTGAACCCCCAAGTCAACACGTAGAAGGGGAAGGAGGCCAAAATGGAGGATGCGAAACAAGAACATGGGTGGGGGAGGAATAATTAAACAATAAAAAGGCAATGACGCAGCCAGTGCTGGGCACCTCATAGCATTTTGTTTTATTGCTCCTCTGAGGGAAAACACAGAGGCAGGGAGAGAACACGGAGGGAGGGTAGCAGGGACGCCGGGGGGGAACACATGGGCGGCGGAGGGTGTACGAGGTGGGCTGGGGGAAAGCAGACGGAGAACAGAGGGACTGAGAAAGAACACGAAGGAGACAGCTGAAAAACACACACTCGCAGTGTGCTTAGACAAAATCAATAAAGTTGCGCCTGAAAGAATGTGCAGGGGAAGGACGCAAATAATGCATCCATGCTCGAGTGGAGGGATGAAATGATTAAATTAATTAATCTCAGCCACTGCTAATCACTAGGGGCTGCTTCCCAGTCCATCGTTATTTTGCACAGGACACAAAAACCGCATGAGTTTTCAAATAATTCAGGTTCAAGGGAATGTTACAAATGGACCACACACCTGTGGAATCAAGTAATGATTCTCTGGCAGTGCAACGCCTCGTGCCTACTTTGGTTCATATATAAAGCATTCTATATGAAGTCTTAATACAATTGTCAGAGTTTTCATAGGTCTCTCTTTTAATGAAACTGAAATGAGGTAACCTTCACAATAAATTCAGCTCCTTTTCCATGTCCCTGGTTTTGGATTGAAATAGCTCGCAATTAATGTAACTCCTCCCCATTAGACTTTATAACATGGGAGGATGCATCCCAGAGACTGCTGAAGCAGACTGAATTATTTCTTCTAAAGACATGAACTGTTATTCTCCAATTGCCTCGTTTTGGACCTTGTACACACTTATTTGCTCTCAAATATTTTTCAATGAAGCATTCGTGTCTCTTGTGTTTGAAGTATGTAGAATGTGCTGGGGACTGAAAACACGATTGTGGTACGATTTGTATTTTACCATTGCGTGTGTAAATGCGCAGATGGGTGTAACTTTCTATTTACTCGACTGCAGTGGTTGCCTATTGGGGTAGGCATGGTCATGCATACTTGGCAGTAGTCATCTGACTTGGCCTCACATTTTGATTGTCGTTTATGGTGAAACGGGATCCTTCTTGATTACTTGATCTCAGGGGTGGCTCCTCCATGTGGGCGGAGGAGCGATCCCCACTGCTTTCTCGCAGTACGAGAAGCAGAAGGGTTTGGTTGGGGGTGGGCGGTTTTGCTCTAGGGCAGGGGAGGAGTGGCTTGCCCACTGTTGAGGGCGCTGACTGGTCGGCCCTCTGGGGCCAACCATACCAGTCATGTGCATTCTGCCATTTCTCCATGTAGGCTGCAAGCAGCCTACATAGAGAAAATGGCATCCCTATAGACGCCTGGCTGGTCGGCGTCCCGACCAATAACAACGCTGCCTTTGCAGCGTTGTGATTGGCTTAGGGGAGGGGAGGGAGGCATCCTGCTTCCAGGAGAGGAGCAGACAAAAGCGGGACCGGGTCGGCGAAGGTAAGTTAACTTTTTTATTTTCTTTATAAATTAAATCCCCCCCCTCCCTGCGCGCCCCCCTGCCTCTCCACCCGCGAGTCATGCCGGCTGCGACTGCTTGCTCTGTGTACACTGCCATCCCAAATGAGCTTGCTTGAGTTGTCCTTAAAAGTTCCACTTGGCAATTTATTGCATTCTTTTTCGTGTGTCCAAATTCTACAACAGGTGCACCTATTGTAACGCAGGTTGTGCTTAATCAGAAGCACAATGCGGAAATATGGCGGTATTACCTCTATGCATGTTTAATGTTATTCAGACTAGTGACCAATCCCATGCGCCGGGCCTTTTTTTTTCCATTTATAAAGGAAACAAAATAGAAACATCTATCTGTAAGAAATCCTTGCCACATGGTGGTGTAAGCAGGGATTTGGAAAAGTAGTGAAGCCAAATCAAGAACTGGAGTTTATCTGCATTCAGCCAATATATCTCCAAAATGCTTAAAAATATGACCGGGGAATATCTGTCTCCTATAAGCCATGAATGTGAACTTGTACATTCTCCGGTCTAAAATCTCATCAATACTTAGGCAGTCCTTAGAACCATCTGCAGTTTCTGGATTTAAAAGTCTCATGAATAGTTTACTTATATGTTTTGTAAGAAGGATCACATTATAAAATGAATAAATACAGTCATCACTGTAACTGCTAAGAGTAAAAGACTAAGAAATCACTGGAATTTGTAAACTGAGAGTAGGTTTCCTTGGTTATTTCAAATAAACTAAATTGTTCTCTAAGTGATCAGAGTTCACTGCATGGTTTAGCAAATTAATCTATTGTTGTTAATATCAGCCGATGCCTTAATGGTTAAGGCTGATCAAATCCGGTTCTTCTGAAAGGCAAATCAAAAATATCAGTAATTATGTATTTCTGAGGCCTATGGTCAACGAAGGTCACCCCCACCTTCCCACCCTTCAAACAGTCGTGTCTGGCATGACTCGCAAGGCTATTTATTAAAAAAAAAAATTACAACTTTTACCTTTGGCTCCGGTCCAGCGTCGCGTCTCCTTTTCGCTCTGCTCCGAGTCCCAGAAAGCAGGCAGTCTCCCTCTCCTCCCCTAAGCCAATCCCAACGCTGCAATGGTGGCGTTGTAATTGGCTGGGACGCCGACTGCACAGGCGTCTATGGGGAGGCCGTTTTCTCCATGCAGGCTGCATGCAGCCTACATGGAGAAAACAGGAGAGTGCGTATGACTGTTTTGGTAGGCCCTGGGGCTGACCAAACAGTCAGCACCCACAACAGTGGGCAAGACACTCCTCCCCTGCCCTGCAGCAGGACCGCCCACCCCCAACCAAACCCTTCTTTCTGCTTTCTCGCAGTGCGAGAAGCAGAAACATAAAATGGTATGCCTGCCTCTGCTCTACATACTTCCTAACCATCTCATACACATGAGGTACACATTACATTTAAGAATAGTATCCATTAACAGCTCGATGGATGACCCTAACAACAAGGATAGAAACCTCTCAGTCACCAAAAGAAAACAACTCCACCTAAACTGTGTGCTGGTGAATGCCTGTTCAGTGAGCAAAAACAAATATACCATTTTTGATCTACTCTCAGCGACCGTTTGAACCAGACATACAATTCATCACAGAAACCTGGTTTGGAAAAGAAATTGCTTCAATGCTTCTTGAAGCTATCCGACCTGGATATTAGGCCTTTAAACACAACCAACAAGAAAAGAAAGGAGGTGGGCTCAGTGTCGTTTTTAAAGGATACCATAATAGACACCAAGATGGAAGAATTGATGATACACAGATGGGAAGCCCTTCTTACTAGATGCAAATCCAGCTCCACTTTCACCTACAGCTTTATTTGCTCTACGGAATTCAATCCAACAATGGAGGCTTTACAGATGCTTTTTTTTGATGCTCTATCATATTGGTCTACCAAGCTCTTCAACATATGAATACTCTGTGACCTAAACATTTGGTTCATTAAACCAAATATGCATCACCCAAGTGTACTTTTTTTAGGGTTAAACACACAACACGCACAACAGATCAACTTCAGACATACCCACATAGCAGGTCTTACACTGGATGTCATCTTCTCCAACCTGGAGTTAATCGTTACTCAACAAATTTCACCAGTCACATGGATAGACCACCACATCATCACTTTCTCACATAAAAGGCCAAACAAAGTATAAATTGAATCCTGCCATAACAGAGCAACTTACAGATCAATAGAGCTAATTATGCATGCAGAAAGTAGAATCTTTGCAAACCACAAACATGCAATTCGAGATAATAAAGCCAGAAGAGACCCCAGTGGGTTTTTGGTGCAAGTCACATTAGTTAAAGTGATACTAGCATTTTTTCTTTTTGATTAGTGAATGGAAAAGCAACGGTTTATACAAAATGCACAAAAATGGAGTTCAAAATAAATGCCTATGTAGTAGGCAATAACAGGCCGATGTTTACCAACCTCAACCACACTTGGTTTCCTCAGAAATATGATTTTTAAAATTTGCTTTTTAAATATTAATAAAAACAAAATTCTCAATAAAGTATCAGAATTTTAACTTGAAACATCTAATAGATGCTTTTATAGTTTCGAATGGAAATACTAAATAGCATTAGGCATAATCATCTTCATTGAACACAACATGTTCAATAAACTTTCACAATTCAAAAAAACAGATATAAAATTACATTAATTTATTTTGTATTAGGAGCTATTGTAACATGATAGTGTCCTAAGCCTGGTCATCCAGCTCTCCCACATGCTAAAATATTATTTATTAACATATGCCATTTCCTGTTGGCAAAATAAAAGATGAATAACAGTTCCCACGTGGTGTCCCTTGGGATGTCATGCATATCATTCACTACTGATAAGGATGGCAAAACTTCTCAGTTGGAATATCAAATACTTCCTACTGCCATTAGGATTTGGCAGAGCTTAAAATAATAATTAGAAATTGCAGCAAATTCACAATAGAAATTACAATTAAAAAAGTTAATCAATATAGGTTTTCAATAAAGTAAACGTAAATAAATCAGCTAATGTTAAGATATTACTGCTACAGTTCTCTCTTGTAGGGATTTCCACTAATTCTAATTCTCTAATAAAGGGTAGTGAGAGTAGCAAAAATCAAGATTTCCACCCGAGTTTAAGGACTCCCTACAAAATGTCAATCCAGTTCATTCAAGTTATATTCCTACTTTTGTAACTAAACTAAGATTTGTAATTTACAGGATGCTCTTTACAAGTCTCACTCAAATTTCAGCATAACAGTCAAATAAGCTGCCTACACAGATTTACAATTAACTTTCACCCAGTCCCAATATTGATTTCAATACACCTGCCTATAGACATAAAATGAAGCTTAGTAGATGGTACATGATGGGTGGTCTACAGGATATAAATTGGTGCAACTTAGCCAAGGAGACTTCTTACGCCTCGGATCAAAAGACTAACATACCTATAAAGAAATGCTTAATGCCATCAGGATTAGCTCACTTGACTTAGACTCTTTTAGGAGTCTCAGGAAAGGATGTACTGGTGACTTGGGACAGTCTTTAATCTGTGCACCCCTAAATGCCATTAATATACAGCTATAGCTTTAACAAATGTAAGCACATTTATTTTCTCAAAGATAACCTTCAGATAAATTATGCACGGCACAGTGATTTATTTTTTAAGGCTGGGCTGAAGGCTCCATCTCATTGAGTTACCAATCAAGACATTATCTGTGTAGCCTAATGAACAAGTTAACATCTGTGCCATCTTAGGCTGGTTTGAGACAACAGCCCTAACAGCACCATCAAGATAAATAAATGTAGATTATAAAAAGAAGAGGCATTGCAACACGCACATGTAGCACCCACTCTAGCACAAACCTTTTATTTTGAAGCTTGTTCCCATTCAACCCTCGTGTTGTCCAGTTGTTTGTATACAAATGACTCCGCCAACTAGTCTGGAGTAAACGATTCAAATTTTTACCATAAATGTAACATTGGAGATGTGTACAGTCATATTAGAAATACAGGCCAATAAACACATATATGCTCTTCTGTACAGATAGTAAGAAAGTCACACACATTATTTCACGGTTAGTGAAGACACACACACAAGTGCCGTCATCATTGGATGGTGGACAAACGCATACAAGAATATATGCTGTGACCCAGTCAATTGAGGCACTCTTATTAAAGACATATATTAGCAATCAGTGCGTCATTGCCATACATATTACATTGGTTAGAAGTACATCCCAATTACTTGCACTTTAATCATCACGAAAATATTATACAACCATACATTAAGTAATGAACACATACACAGACTTGTATTCAGTAACCACACATTCTGTGTTCTGCTCAATATATCATATGCACACATTTTCCTGCCCAAAGATTAGTGGCCTCAGAAAGGGAGACCATGTCTCGACCCACAGTCAAGTGTTACACTGACTTTTAGTCACTAGCTAAATAACATTTCAGATCTTATGCCTGGCCCATAAATGTATCCAGAGGAATGCTACTTCTGCCTTCTGCTGACAAAATAGCAATCTACCCACCAGTGCAAACTCTGAGATCATTGAACTTTGATTCCAAGAAACATAACATGATGCTCAACAGAAGGAAACGACACCCATCAAATTCAAAAACTTAGCACAGGAATTACATTTTTGGGAAATTATATAATTCTGATTCAATTCCTAAAACCATATCTATAACCCGAGGTAGAATAGTTTCAGTGGGTGTTGATAAGAGATAACGTCAAGAGGCCGTTCAACTAGTTTGTAATACTCCATCTCACTCTCTCTCCAACACACCTTCCTATCCAGCTCTCAAACCAAAATAACCTCAAACTTAAAACTGTCAAGGCTTGTTTTTAGTGTATGATGCTGCTTCCCTTTGTTTTCAAGGAAGATTGTAAAATGTGGGTGACTCTAAGCAAAGAGCTTATTGGTTTTGCATCTTTGCTCTTTCACATCAACCTGTATTTACCACACACACCGATAATGTGGAATTATTTCTATTCATTTCAGAATTATGTAGTATTTAAGCGCAATATTAAAAAAACAGGGCAGTGCATTTTCCTTATGGTTATCCTTTGCTTTAGGCATTCACTATTAATCATCAGATCCAGCTACACAGAGTGTTATCAAAGTAGTGAGTTGGAAGTAAAGCAACTTTGCTAAATTGAGACTGTGGTTGTAAGGAACATAACGCTAATAGAGTAAATATACATTAACTTTTAAACACAAGAGTCTCCTCCAAGACTCAATGAAACAACAGTACAAATTCACCTTAGCTGTACGGTCCCTGGAGCCGCTCACAATGACGCCTCCCCGGCAGTCGATGCAATTCACATCCTGCTCATGCGCTGTGAACTGTAAACTGATGGTGCTGTGGATCTTATGAAGGGCAATCCTTCCATCTCTGTTGAAGACACCAGAGTCAAGCATCAGCAACCAATGCACCAACAAATACTGCATAAAATAATAACTAGATCATGGCTGTGGGAACTTGCATTTGTGAACGTCAGAGTAGCAGGTCAATATATGCACAAACAAAACTGCAGCAACATCAGTTGATGACCTCTACACTATTTCAGGATATGTCCAGTGCCACCCCTTTTTCATTGAACTTCATGTGCAGCAGGAGGAGGGTGGGAAAAGAAGGGACTGTCCTCATACATTGGCTCGAGGTACTTTTCTCATACATGGACACATAGTACGCTGCTGATATGCAGTTGCGTGTCCCTTTCAGCCAGGTGGGTGAAAACTAAGTCCGACACCCCTATATTCCCTCCATCCTCACAAATGTACTCATATTAACAAACTATTTGCACAGCATACTCACTCGTTGCTTTCCAATCTATAACTAAGAACATGATATTAGCCACTATCCAGCTTTCCAGGATAGAGTTGGGAGAATGGATCCAAGAACATGGGGCTGTTTAACTGATAGAAGAGAAAACAGATAAAACATTGTTGAGCTCCTAAAAGTCAAACTTCCTGACAAGATGATGTCAGTTCAGATGATGAGGCTCAAACTACAGACTGGGGACAAATAAGAAGGAATGGTGCTAAAAACCTAGGCTTTAAGGGACTTAAATCTGGAATGATAGTCCTCATGTCTGACATCTCCCGTTTCCTGATGGCAGACCTGAAGATGAGACACTAATCCCCTTCACAAGCAAAGTTAAACTGTTACCGCACGGGTGAACGAAAAGAAGTCTTGAACTCGGAGAAAACATTCCCACAGGTGAAATTAAGAACTGTTGCTAAGCTAACCCAGGGAGATGTCCTGGGGTCTAGATGATTAGATAAAGAGTAGTACATAACCCATTTATTTTATCACTTAAGATACCGAGAAGAGGGAACAGCCATGGTGTTCATGGTGCTTTCACCTTCTTCGCATAGAATCCAGTTTATAATAGATTATTAATATGAAACTATTTTTGCATGGAGGGTCACATCGGTGGGCAGACGTAAAACCACAATGGTGGGTTCCATACATAAGGGCTGTGTCTTAGTTTCATGGGCTTGTGCTCTTCCCTTCATAAGGTGGAAAGCATCACAGTAACCTTCTTTGCCAATTATGGAGCAAATCCATCTGTGGGGTCTAATGTTACAGGCAAATCAAAAATTCTTCCTTTTCAATGTAAAGTGCACAAGTGTGTCGGTTATATGCTCAAGCAGTTGTCAAAGTTACAAAGCTATGCTTACCCTCCTCCACTGACGATATGAGAGTTGGCAATAACAAATCGGCACACGTCTTCTCTGTGACCCGAAAACACCGATAAGGGCTGGCGGTGAAAGCCATTACTATCAGCACGTAGCTGGTAAGACCGGATATCTTCGGCCTGAGAAAGGTATAATACGTCATCATCTAGCTGGATCCAGGGCATCAAACTAAGGAAAGATGAAAAAAATATACAAACTGTTTCAAAAAATTACAAATTGACACCACCAACAATAATACCACAGAGCTTCTCCCTTACTAAAATGTCCTATTTAAATAAATCCCATCACAAAAAAATCTATGTTGTTTTACTAAGTTTAACGTTTGGCGTGCTTTGCCATTTATGTGCATATCACACGTTCACCAATGTTGAATGAAAAGTGACACATCCATCTTCTGCCCTGTATCCCACAACTCTGTTTTGTCTACAAGGAGGGAGGGGGCTGAGCAAATGTCAATCAAAGCAAGAGGCCAGCAGCAGACAAGACAGATTAGCACAGCAGGGTAAGGCCACTAGAGAACAAGATGCACACGTATAAAAGGGCTGTAAATGTAATGGAAAATTTATCAACAAACTTGAAATGTTCAAAACACAAAAAAGTAAACATTTCATAAATATACCGATTGCCTCGTTTCTTGGTGCCCTGTTGCTTTCAAAAAGAAGGCATTGTCTGTGTGGATGGTTCACCTAAATAACTTGGCTTGATCGCTATTTTCAAAGCTTTTTATTGCACCACGGCGTGAATTACAGGGACTTTAGACGTATGTTCTACCCTCCCTACAAGCACAGGACCGTTTCGACCGGTCTGAAGGTTTGTCGTCGCTTAAAAGGGCCTTCCCTGCTGTACCTTCGGCAGCTCTGACTCACTCGAATTCTGAAATTGTAGTTCTGTTTAATTGGAAGACTCGAGATTACACATTAAAACATCTGGATCGGTATTTACATATTCAGTCGTTTCCGGACGAATGCAGCATTGGCTGCAAAACATATAAAAAGGATAAATGCAATGCAGCATCTAACAAAATCTGCGCAGGCAACAATACCTACCGCTTGATTTACACATCGTGTAGGCTAGATCGTTTTACAGTGTAGTTGCACGTGCGCAGAAATCAAGTATGGAACCATGGAGGTACCTGCGCTGTAATGTGAAACCTTTTATATTTAAGAGAAACTCCCGAACGCGCCCTTTTAACAAAGCATTCATTTGGGGACCTCTGTTAAATCAAACATTTCTAATTGAAATAAAACACGTGTAACCCATGAAGTGGTACAGGACAAAGTTATCAATATCTTTCCGACCATTAAATAAAACACAGTATTACCACATCCGGTTGTTGCTACAATGCAGCGGATTCATTTAGCTGACTTGTGTCTGCGTGGGTGACAGAGTCAAGTGTAATGTCTCAGTACAAAAGCTCCTAAACTGCTAAAATGAGCTGGGAGTTCACGGCACAGGTCTCTACTCCGCAGCCAACGCCAAATGAAAACAAAACCCATTACACTGCAGGCCCAAGACCGCAGTGTAGACATGAAAGTGACGAAAATTAAGGGTCAATGCACTGTGAAATAGGACAATAAGGGATAAACACAAGCCGAAGTATTGTATCCTAACAGAAATGTCACCCTTAGCATTGCACATAATGAAATCAGGGCATTCAGCAGACAGTATTTCCCTTTATGGTTCAAATCGATTTATTGAAAAGACGTTTTAGCACATAAACTCAGGGACAACCAAAGGCTGGTGGGGGTGGAATATGACTCCAGGTGTAACCCATCTCCTTGCAGTACCCACAAGGTCTCGCGGCCAAGTGTTTTGCTCTTTCACCTTGAGGGTTCCAGGTGAGGGCTTGCATGGCGGCGTTTGATGCAGACATGTGAAGGGAGTGACCTATTCAGCCCAAGCTTCTTTTCATGATTTTTTCATGTGCAGGGAGTTACAAAGTCTGATGCCACAAGTCGTGGTTGCCGATGGTGTTTGGCCAGCGGGTTTGTAGGATTTTCCACAGACAGGTGTTGATCATGGTCTGGACTTTGTTGGTGGTGCTCACTGTTATTCTCCAAGTTTCTGCTCCATACAGATGGACAGAGTTTTTTTGTTGGTGTTAAAAAACCTGATCTTGGTTTGCAGCATTAGGTCCTCGGAGCTCCAGATCTTCTTTAGCTGAATGAAGGCAGCCCTTGCTTTGCTGATTCTTGCCTTGACGTCAGTGTCTGTGCTTCCCTATTTGCTATGACACTGCCTAGGTAGGTGATGGTCTCAACATCTACCAGTGCATCACCTGCAAGAGAGACTGCAGGTGTGCTGGCCGTGTTAGCCTTCAGGATCTCGTTTTTTCCCCCGTGAATGTTACGGCCAAGGTTGCTGATGTGGCTGCTACTTTGACGGTCTTTCACATCTGCAAATGCGTATGGGAGTGTAGGGCCAGGTCGACTGCAATGTCCAGGTCATTGAGCTATGTCTAAGGTGTCCACTTTATACCATTTCTTCTCCTTGCTGTGGATATCTTCATGATCCAGTCTATGGCCAGCAGAAAGAGAAGAGGCGAGAGCAAACAACCCTGGCGGACTCCGGTCCTAACTTGAAAGCTTCTGTGAGTTGTCCTCCATGGACTATCTTGCAGGTCATTCCTTTGTAAAAGTTCCTGATGATTCTTACGAGTTTATCTGGCGTACCGTAGTGGTGGAGGAGTTTCGAAATGCCTTCTCATAGTACATGAAGTTGGCATAGAATTGGGACTTCCATTATATCGACTCCTTGATGATGATATGCAGTGTTGCGATCTTTCTATGCAGGATCTATCTTTTCAGAAGCCAGCTTGCTGGTCTCGCAACTGAGTGTCGACGTGTTCCTTCATTCTGTTCAGGATGAGCCTGTACTTCTTTGCCTGGGGTTCATAGACAAGTTATCACTCTGTAGTTTGCACAGTTACTCAGGTCCTCTTTCTTGGGGATTTTGATCAAATATACCTCCTTCCAGTCTGATGGCACTTTTTCCTCTTCGCAGATCTTTTCAAAAATGGGATAGAGCATGTCTACTGATGTTTCAATGTCTGCCTTCAGTGCCTCAGCAGGAATGTTGGCAGGTCCTGCTGCCATCCCATTTCTTAGATGTTTGCTGGCTTGCGGTATTTCTAATTCTTCTGCCATGGCCAGTCCCAAACCCAGCTGCAAAAGGAGGAGGGTTATGTGTGGGGCTGGCTACCCCACCATCTACAAAATCCCAGCTACAGAAACGTCATCATCTCATTAGGCTATTTTGTCCAAGTGTCAACTAGGCTACATTGGCTGTCACTGGGATGACTGTAATAAAAAAAAGTACTCAACTTGGCAACACAATTCATGCTTGGTTGAGCCTCTAAACCAGCAGTTATGTGGGACAGGAGAGTTCCTTGGATTCTTGAGACAGGAATGTTATGCAGGGTCCCCACATCTTATAAAACAAATTTTGTTTTCCAAGATTGCTGTGATTTTTTCCATGCCACATTGAGTGCTCTGGAGTTTTTTTCCCATCCACCACCTGGCAGTGATGACTTGCATGGCTGCACAGAGGTCAAGGGTAATCTCATGACCTTTGCTTGTACACAGTGGATAATTTTGTCATTTCCGAGCCCAAGGAAAAACTAGCTGTGGAACCGTGGCATGTCTGTGTTAAAAAAACATTCACATCTTCGCGAACTCTTGTCAGTATCTCTTCAGTTTGGAGCCATCTCCATAAAAAGTGTGTCAGCGTACAGCAACCTCCTCAGTTGCACCTGCAACCTCCTGGAGTGGAGGTCTTTATTTTGCCATTAGAGCTTCAGTTTAATACCAGTAATACATGGTTTTCAGCATCGCCTATAAGCCACACTGAACGCGGAAGTGCGGGTTCCATACTAGATGTCTGCCCGTTCCTGGTCTGTGAGGGTGTGTTCTAATTTGGTTTCCTATAGTCTCTGGGCTGGATATTATCACTACTGCTCCTCTCCGGGATGAATCCGGTCAGATCCCGGTTTAACAGACCCTGCATCTATGGGTTAAGAAGTCTATTCAAAATGCCAGTGAAGAGCTTGGCATCAACGTTCAGGAGGCATATGGGTGTGTAGGAGGGGCACCATGAGGGGTCCTTCCCAGGTTTAGGGTTTACAGTTATGATTGCTTTGAACATGGTGCTGAAAGTTACCCTGCATCTCCGAAGTAGATGTACAGGTACATGAGCAGGAGGCAAAAGGTTTTGTAGTAGCCTGGTGTGAGGCTATCCAGGCCTGGTGTGCTGCTCCACTGAAGATTGGTTATCCCCATGATCACTTCGCCCATTCTGATATCTGCTTAGAGCAAAGCAGGATGTTGGTGAAGGAGCCCCGCAACTTGAGCCATGGAGAGGTAGAAGTCTGCCTCCTCTACAAAGTTCATTGAAAAAGCGTTTGAATGCCTGAGCTATTTCCTCGTCAAAGGCAATTACTGCTATCCTATCTTTGTTTAAATTAGCCTACAACTTGCACTCTTATTTTAATAGTCTTTGTTGAGTCTAGCTGCGATGGTTATAAATGAGCCCCGGAATACCACTTTAAGGGTCTCCCACAAGACAGATCTGTGATCTTGATGGAGTGTCAATACTGAGGAGATGGTCGTTTAGCCTCCAGGTGTGACCAGAGGCTAATAAATGGGGAACTGTGAGTGAAATCAGGACAAGAGAATGATCCGAAAAACTTGAGACCCAATCTCTGCTTGTGCAGTGGCAGGCATGACTCGAGAGGAGCTCAGAAATGTATCTAGCATCATGCAAGTGTGTTGAGACGCAGAAAAGAAAGAAAAGTCCCAGGTAGAGAGGTTCAAGAAGCACCAAATATCCACCAGACCCATGTCAGATAGCCAATTATACCATTCTTGGGATACAGACCTCGAATGACTCAATTGCTACAGACTTTTGTTCAATTGTAATATATACACACAGAACCAGAGTATGTGGCTTTAATTTCAAAAAGGGAGATTAAAGAAACCTTTTTAGATTATAAAAAGGTGGTACGAGAGAGACTAACTGGGAAACAACCCACTTTGATATACTACCAACAACTAAACCTTAAAGCTGGTTGTCAGGCATATTTGACTGAAGTAACGAAATCCACCCATCGTTTTGTTCTGACACACTTAAGGCTAGGGATTGTTCATCATCTTGTGGCTTTCCCGATTATGAAAAAAAGTACTAGCTCTGTGTGCCCTTGCGATAACATGTCTAAGCAAAGTTGCTGCCACTTTTTAATGTTTTGTAAATTTTATCTCTCACTAAGGAAATTTTATTTGAAACCCCTTTTTTTAAAATATAATATTCGGTTCACTAAAAATGCTATGAGGCTAGTTTCCAGGAAAGCCCGGATGTTTGTTTTTATGTGGCATTGTACATTTTAAAAAGTATTACTGCTAGGAAATCCATCATTCCTTAAGTTTGTACATAATATGAAGTGGTGCATTGAATATAGCGGTTAATTTTTACAGAATAGTAGCTAAAATAGGAATATAGTTGGCATATGATACTTTATAGCGTAATTTGCACATAATGTAAAATGTTGGCACATGTCACTTTCTGTAAAATCTGTAGGTATTTTACTATGTATATTACTTTGAGAATGTTGTAGAGGCTGTTATAATGTATAATGTTTTTCTTTTTTGTTGCTTATATGGTTGTTATTACAAACCGAATAAAGCTTTTGAACTGAACTGAACTGAACTGACTCAATTGCTGGGCTGAACGATCTGGCACGGGATCTCCTCCTAACAATATGTCTCCGTCTGGGGCAGTCAGAACAAGGGAAGGGGCTTCCCATAAGAACTTCTCCTGGTCTTCGTTAGGGGCATATATTGTAGTTATGATAAGTATTCCCCTTTAATAATTAAAGGGAAAGTTCTCAGGATAAATAGCGAATAAAGTTTCTTAGCAAAAGTGCCTTTGGTGAGGCAGGGCACTACTGCAAGATGTAAGGAACGGGACAAAGAATGTCTCTCTACAAAAGGAGCATGGATAAAGAGGAGAGGGCAGTCCAAATGAACTGAGCTTTGGTCCTCTCCAGATTTTAAACTGCCTCTCTGACATATAAAAGACAAGCAAGACGTGGCATGTTGGGACGGAAAAGGCCCTCGCATGACGATGGATGTGCACCCCTGCCCTGAGTTCCCCAGCTATAATGATGTCTGGATCCTTAGTTCTGATTTTTGCTGTTGTGAATCATGCGTGTGCAACACGACATAGGCCGGTCTCATAGATTGTAGTCTTTTTGGATCGGGAGGGGTGCCTAAAGAGCTACCCTCATAGTGGTGAACGGCTACTGCTTTTACCGGGAGCTAAGCAGCACAAGCACGGTGGTGGCAGCATAAGGTGTAACAATCAGTAGGAGTGACTAGGTTGTTTTTTACCTGTGTCACTGGAGTGAGGCCTAAAGGCTCATTCATTCAAAGTACCGCTGCAGTGTGCTTAACTCACTTTTGGCCTACATCAGGTTGGTGTGTAGTGCTGCTCAGTGCATGTGGTACACATGTGCTGTGTGTGTGCCTGTGAGTGGTGCAATACAGGGATAATGCAGTGCATTCATATTATATGCATGGGCTGAGTGTACGTATGTTGGTGAAAGGTACAATACATGAAGGATGTAGTTCTGTCAGTGTGTTTATGCTTGCGCTGGGTGTATGTATGTCTGCGAATGGTACAATACATGTAAGGCTCTGGTTCCATTTTGGGAGACCCAGGGCTGACTGGAGGAACATAAGAGAGGAGGCAGAGGAATCCTCCGAGACAGATTTGTGGATTGTTACATTCTTGCAAGCTGAGTGAGACACAGTGGAGGAAGGAAGAGCCAGGCTCTTTAGTTCACTTCAAAGGGTGCTCTTTGATTCAGAGAGAGATGACTAGGAAGGGGCCTGGGTGCATAACAGGAAGGAGATGGGGCTGATAAGAGAATCATGAAGAGTAGGGCAAAGGCCCTTGGATAACCTTTTAATACATATATCACTGTGGCAGACATCCAACGGTGAAACCCTAGTCACTCCCATGGCCTGTGTTGTGGGGTTACCAGATTTGGAGTTGCTCCTCTTGTGAAAAACTGCTTTCTGGAGGAAGAGCAGGGCAGAGTATAGGAAAGGGGACTTCACAAGGAAGCAACACCATAAATATTCAGTGTCTGGAAATGGACTATAAGAAAGTGAGCTCAAGCCTACAAAATTTGCAATTGTCAAGCAGCTAGTCAGGTTGTGCGAAGGAGAATAAGCTCTCTACAAGACCTCTGCCTGTGGACAGGACTGGAGACAAGGCGTGACAGTCTCCTAGCTGGGTGAGTGGACATCACACAGGGACTTCAAGACCACCTGCCCCTGGAGCCTTGAGCATCACCGCCTGCCTGCTTGCCAAGACCAGTGTGCCCTGTGAAGGAGAGGAGAGCGTTTGAGAGAGCAAGGTCCAGTGGGCATCACGACAACTGGATCCCTGTAGCGAGGTGTGATGCCCATATGCAGGGAAATGTTGGCGACCCTGTATGCCACTGCAAGGAGTGCTGCAGTGCTGATCGGTCTGTAGCCCATGTGCGGAGCCAAGTCAGTGACCTGTAAACTAGACGGGATCGCTATGAAGTTTGCTGCTATGCTGATCGGGCCATAGACCACATACAGAGGAAAAACTGTGACCGCGTATGCCAGATGGGGCCACCAGGACAAGGCAAAGAGTATGGTCTGGTTGAGACAGTCGGAGGAGGAAGGAAGCCATCGTAGTGACCCGAGTGGGCAGAAGCCGCAACTGAGGACATGCACCAGGAGTGCTGCACCTTCTGCACCTGCAGGAAGGATCCCAAAGAACTTACCAGCATTGGAGGAGCCTTGAAATCCCCCAGGCCACTGTCATTGCAGGGCCAAGTTTGGAACTTGAGGACACCTGACCGCAGCCTTCCTGGGACTAATTGGAGGTAGCCGCTGCAACTTCAGCACCTGTGATGGGGGTGCACTCAGTGACTGGTAGCTCAGATTCTCCTGGTCCAGATAAGACTGATTTTGGGCCAGATAGCCCCAGGGGAACTTGCCTTCCAGACAGCACATTGGTGCGTGGAACACTTTTGACTTTAATGAATAAGTTACTTACCTTCGGTAACTCCTTATCTGGTAGAGACATAATCTAGCCGCAGATTCCTTACAGTAGATTTTTCCAGGCGTCAGGCTAGATCAGGAAGACTTTAGTTTGAGCAATACCCTTGCACACTTGTAGGTGGCTTTGGTCGGCTCTGCGTCACTGCAGCGGCATCTGTGCCAGAAGTGACATCCGCGTCACCTATATGGGTGCCACCTCGGTGGGCTGACATCAGTTACTTTTCATGACTTTCCACACCAGGAGCGCGGCGTCATGAAGTGCACTGACAGTGGTGTGTTTAGAACAACTAGAGCCCAGAAAGGGATCAGCCCTGACCCTAAAAACCGGTCTGCAGCAAGGGGAGGATGAGTAGGTCAGTAAGGAATCTGCAGTTAGATTATGTCTCTACCAGATAAGAAGTTACCGAAGGTAAGTAACGTGTCCATCTGATAGAGACCTCTACCTTACCTTAGAATAGATATTCCAGCAATACCATCCCCGGACGAGGGACTGCGGCAAGTTTAGGCTAGGAAGTCCTGCAGGACAGAGCGGCCAAAAAGGCCGTCCTTGAGGACTTGACTGTCCAGGAAGTAGTGCTTACTGAACATGTGCAGTGATGCCAACGTTGCTGCCTGATAAACGTCAAGGACTGGAACACCACATTGCAATGCTGTGGTCGCAGCCTTAGCTCTGGTGGAATTAGCTCTTAAGCCTTTAGGAGGTTGTGTTTTGGGCAGAGTGTAGCAAATTTTGATGCAGAGGATGACCCATCACGAGATAGTGCTCTTCTGGACTGCATGACCTTTCTTTGATCCAGCATCCCCATGAAGAATTGGTCGTTGACCCGGAACTCTTTAGTGCGGTCAACGTAGAACGGCAACTCTCTTTTTGGGTCCAGATGGTGATATCGCTCCTCCTCTTTAGAGGGGTGCGGAGGAGCATAGAAAGTGGGCAAGGTGACTGTTTGCCCCACGTGGAATGGGGTTACCACTTTCGGTAAGAAAGAAGCCCTAGTACGAAGCACCAACTTATTAAGGAAGATGGTCAGGTAATGAGGCTTAAATGACAGAGTTCACCCTCCTGGAAGAAGTAATGGCTACCAAAAATGCTGTTTAGATGGCAAGCAGCTGGAGGGGCAGTTGTGCAGAGGTTTCAACAAAGTGCACATCAGGAAGGTGAGAACCAAATTAAGGTCCCGCTGAGGCATGACAAATGGGCAGGGGGAACAGAAGTATAAACCCCTTAAGAAATCTGTTTACTATAGGGGATTTAAATAAAGACGGTTGATCTGGCAGCCCCGAGAAGTCAGACAGGACCAAAAGGTATCCTTCTAAAGTGCCCAGAGCAGAGCCCTGTTGGGCAAAGGTCAAAATAAAGAGAAGGGCTTGAGAGAGGGTAGCAGAAAGAGGATCAATAGACCATACTGTACAATATTTTACAAATTTCTGCCACAGGCAGGCGTACACAGTCTTGGCAGAGGGACGCCTGGCTGTCAAAATTACATCACAGTCTTTGGGAAGAACAACAAATGCTATCAACTGCCGATGCTCAATCTCAACGCAAGAAAGCATAGAGCTGATAGGTTCGGGTGGGGGACCCTCCCCTGCTGCTGTAACAAAAGATCCTCTGGAAGGGGCAGCCCAATTGGAGGATTGATGCTCAGTTGGAGAAGTTCGGGATACCAGACTCTTTGTGCCCAGTCCAGAGCCACAAGAATGGGCACGGTCGCTCCTGATCTTCTTGAGCACTCTAGACAGGAGTGGTATTGGTGGAAGGGCATACAGGAGGCCTCAACTCTACTCAAGATGAAAAATGTTGCCGAGCAAGTGACGCCTTGGAAACTCCAACTAGAACTCAATGTTAGAAAGACTATTCATATAGAAATGCAATGGTGTCTACATTTTGCTGTCCAACTGGACAAAATCCTTTAATATGGAAAATTAAAAAAAACAACATTCAAGGGGGGACATGTATAACAAACAAAGGAGAAACTCAGGCATTACATGGAACATGGCCAAGAAATACATCAATTGGGCCAGCAAACAATATACATTGATGCGCTCTGGCATGTACAGATACAGTTATAAGGTTGTGCTAAGAGCGCTAATAAGTCGACGAAGTTTCAATCCCTTCACCAGATTAATGAGATCATCTTCAGGACTAGACAATAGGTGCCTGAGCACAAAGCCTGTTGCAGTTTAGGCTAATGGCCAATTCAGGGTGTCGAGCCCAGAATTAAGGTGCACAGAGCGCACAGCACTCGAACGCTGTCACTCCCCCAGAAGGTTCTTCACCATCGCAGAGCACGCGGTTACTCCATCAAATTGACTTCCCCCGGATGCAATGCCTAACCGGTCCTTTCCTCGATCGTCCACGATTAGCAGGAAGGACTGTGACCCATACAGCCTGGATCCTCTGAGAACCACCCTCCTTCATTCTGAACAACTGTTCTTGTAAAACATTCAATACCCAAGGTCCCTGACCACCAATTGGGTTACCTTGTTCTTATGTTAAGCCTTGGAAACTCCAGCACACAAAATTGCTGACATTGTGCGTTCTCGGCGGAGGCGAACAGATCTAACCAAGGCTATCTCCACTTCTGAAAGAGACCTTGTGCCTCCTCCGGATGGAGATACCATTTGTGATCCACTAGACATCGACGGCTGAGTTAGCCTGCCCTGGCATTCAGGGGACCTTCTAGGTGTTGAACTATCAGGGCTATGCCGTGCTGTACCAGCCATGTCCAGAGACACAGGGCTTCTTGACAAAGGGCCCAGGACTCTACCCGCCCTGTTTTTTGAAGTACCACATAGCAGTGATATTGTCCGTTAACACCTGAAACAGATTTCCTTTGATGGAAGGAAGAAAAGCTTTCAATGCCAAGCAAATTGCTCAGAGCTCCGACAAGTTGATGTGGTGTACGGATTCCGCCAGAGATCAGTCCTCTGATCTCCACCTCTCCCAGATGGCAGCCCCATCCCAGGAGTGACGCATCTGTCACTACTGTGTCATCTGGTTGAGGAAGGGAGAAGGGTCTGCCTGCGACCCAATTGCAGTTGACCAGCCACCACTGCATATTCAGTGCAGTTCCCTCTGTGATCTGGACCATGACGGAGAGATTACCCTGATGCTGCGCCCACTGGAACTTCAGGTCCCACTGCAGGGCCCGCATACGCCATCTGGCAGGATGCAGGAGGCCATGAGGCCCAGCAGCCTCAGAGTCAGTCTCACGGAAATCCAGGATTGAGGCTGAAACACTGGTGGCCTAACCTGAATATACTGGACTCGCCACTTGTGAGTATAGGCCCGAAACTGTACTGTGTCCAGAGCTGCTCCGATGAAAGGGAGCTTCTGAGAGGGAGTCAGGTGTGACTTAATTAATTCCACATTTGTTTGGATTGCTCTACCCTGACAGCGCTGCTAGGATATCGGAGATGTGTGCCTGCAGATAAAAGGAGATTTGCATCCATTATCCTGCTGCTCATTAAACGCAGAATTGCGATGTACTGGGGCCACCGCCAGATACCCCGAGAGGTAGACTGGCTTAGAGACGCTGCTTTCTGCCATGGGCATCTGTCTGCCTACTGGGAACTGATGACTGCACAGGCGCACCCCAAGGGCATTTGGGAGCCACTACAATGGGACCTACGGACAAGAGCACAGGATGAGAGAGATTCCCCTCCCTTGGACTGAGTCCCGCATGCAGGAACCCAAATAGAACAATAGTGGATAAATGACGATTGTAATGAGAGAAAGACAGTACGCGTTATGAAGAGGCTGACACCCCCTTCCCCCTTTCCCCTCCTCGTTTGGTTTTAATTTTTTTGATGTATGCTGTGAGTACGCGGGATAACCAAGGATCTTAATGCAGGATAAACAAATTGAAGCAAAGACTATTTTGAATTGGACAGCTGATGGACAAGAGATGTGTCAAATCTCTCTAATGTTCGTCACTTTACAACATGTAATGGATACAGTTGTCTGCATGTATACAAAGCCGTTTTCAATAACATTTAATTGGAAAAAATAATAAGTAATAAATAAATTAATTCCACATTTGTAAAGCGCAAACTTATCACCCCTAATGGTATCCAGGTGCTGGGGAACCATCAGGGTGATTAAATGAGCTATTACCCAGAGTCGCATGCTGCTGAGCTGAGGCCAGAGATCGAACCGTGAGCCCCATGCTCCAGAGTCAGATGTTCTGGCCGCTGAGCCACACCTCTTCGGCACGTTGATAGTGAACCCAGGGAAAGAAGAAGATTTGCTGTAGTCTGGAAGTGGGAGAGGACAGTTTGGGTGAGCTCGCCCTCAACAACCACTCGTCAAGGTAGGGGAAGACCGACACCACTGATCTGCGCAGATGAACTGTGACAACCACCATCACCTTAGTGAATACCCGAGGGGTGCTGGTAAGGCCAAAGGGGAGCACTGTGAAATGTGGCTTACCCTGAACCACAGGTAGCGCCATCCAGTCTCCGGGGTCTAGGGAAGACAAAACCCGAGGTAGAGTGAGCATTTTGAACGTTCCCTTTTGAGGTCGTTCAGGGCTCGCCGATCTAGAATAGGACGAAAGCCCTTGTCCTTTTTTGGGACCAGAAAGTAGTGGGAATAGCAACCACAGCCTACTTCTGGCACAAGAACCCTTTCTATGGCTCCCTTAGCCAAGAGAGTCCTGACTACCTCCTGAAGCAAGTTCAGGTGGTCCTCCCTCAGCCGGTCGTAAATCGGAGGCATGGAGGGAAAGTTGGTCTCCAAGGGGAGGGAGTAGCCCTTTAGTTCTATCTGAAGAACCCACTTGCCGGATTGTGATATTTTGCCAGTGATGGAGGTGATGGCTGATCCTGCCACCAACCGGCCACCCATGATCTTGAAGTGCCGGACTAGGAAGGTTTAGAGGCTGCGGGGGAGGGAAGAGGACTGACTCTACTTCCGGCCGCCTGACCCACAGGGTCGAAAGGAGCTGCACAGAGGTTGCTGAACTTGAGCGGTCATGTATCTGGGATATGGCTGGTGCAGCTGAAAGCCCCTTCTGTGGCCACGAAAGGGGTGTGAAGTGTAATTTTGAACCCATCTGATATATTGTAGGAGTGGGTCATATTTATGAGCAGTCAGCCCTCAAATATATACTGTGTAATTAACACTACTAAAGGGAGTGGAATATTGCATATTTAAAGTATTCCACATGTCATGCTCGAGTATAGAACATGAATAATAAGGGTTTAAGTGACACTTGCACATTAATGTGACAGGATAAATTAACATAGATGTGTTCCAATGTGAGGTTATTACATTTGAATGGGAGTAAACTAATGTTTAAGCATTTATACGCATAACGAGAATTTATTTCAGGCGGATGCATTTAGAATGACATCTTCGTAATTCTTTACAATTTATACATGTATTATTGTGTGTATAGAAAGCTGCACATATTCTGTAATCATGTGCACTCCTAAAGTTGTCTGAAGTGGGCCTCGAGAAATAGTTTGGCTCATGCTCCAGTTTAGAGTTTTACATCTAATTTGTATTTAACCTTCAATGTAGAAAGTGAGTACTTGTTATTTGTTTCCACTGCAGGTATGGAGAGAGAAAGCCTCATTAGTTACCATAGGAGTGTTTAGTTCTCTTTAGACAGCAAGATATGAGAAGACTATGTTGGCAAGGAGAAGCACGATAACGAGCACGGAGGCGAGTTCTCACGGGATAAGAAAGGAATGACCAAGGACGAGCGAAGTTGCAATTTATCGATGTGGGAAAGGTGGTGAAAGTTCCAGTTGTACTCGAGCTATGGAAACTCACTGGCAAAGATCACATGGGATTGTCTACTCTGACTGCAATTGATATATTCTGCTGAACGAAGTGAGGGACAGGAGAGTCATGTTAGGGTTTTTACCAACTGCAGACCTATGCCTCTGTGGCTTTATGATATTTAACCCATGATTGGAGTGCCTTCTGCTGAAGACTCCGACAGCTGATGCCTTTCGGATTTCACCCTTATCAAATACTTATTGCCCCTTTTAAGGTAGTGTAGGGAGAGATAGCTTGTTCTTGCTTACTTTGGAGAATCATCAGATGAAATGTCAGTCAGTCAGATAATCTTTATTTCGGTCAAAGACCTTCAAGGATACAAGATTACAAGCATATAAGTATCAAAAGCAGAAAGGTAAAAACACGATTAAAATTATCCATAAAAATTATCTACAATTAAAAAATAAAATAACATACAGATCCCCAGGATGAGAACAGGAAAAGAAGAACACATAATTATAAGAATGGTTTTCTCCTTCGCCACATAGCATTAATAAAACGTGAGACAGAAAAAACTATGGGCGTGGAAGTGTTAGTGTGTAAAATACTGAGTACCTGTTTATAGTTTCTAACTCCAAAATTTCTACAGGGTGGGACAAGCCAACGATGTCGTATCTGTTTGTACCCTTTGCAGAAAAAAAATACATGAGCTATAGATTCTTCTTTAGCGCCACAAGCTGGACATACCCTGAGTTTGTCAATTGTCCATTTGTGGGAAAAGGCCCTTAGTGGGAGTGTGCCGTATCTAAACTGTAAATACAGTTTTCTTGCAAAGAACGGCACAATCTCATCGAGGAATGGCTCTACTTTATAATAGATTTTATGGTTAAGGTAGGCCTATGTTAATTAACCCAACCTAGCATTGGAAAGAATGGTCGAAATATTGTAGGTACGATATAAGTTGACCAAATCAGCACGGGACATCTCAGCGCAAAAAGAGGCAGGATTAGACCAGAGACCTGGGATGCCTAATTTCGCGCTTACATTCTTTATGTGGGCAAACCAGGGCAAATTATGGGTACCCGCAAGTAATAACAACTCTTGGATCTCCAGTCTAAAATGGAGCAATTTGGGAGTTACCCAGAGTCTTCGCCAGAACAATAAAGGACGTAAAGAGACAAGTTCTTCGATGGGTCTAATGCCCAAGTCCATTCTAATAGGAATTAGAGGGGTACTCGGAGGTAGAGCCAGCAGCGATCTAAGAAATGCGTTTTCGGTCATGGAGATATCCGAAATCGTGGAGTATCCCCATAACTCGGCGCCATACAATATAGCACCGCGTGCTTGGCAACTGCATATTTCCAAAATGGGAGCTACTGGCTTGGTAGAAGACTCTCTATGGAGTCTAAGTATACCGCCTACGGTTTGTGACAATCTTAATTTGACTTTAGCCAGTTGAGGTCCCCACTCCATTCTGTCGTTCAGGGTGATGCCCAGGTATTCAAACACAGTAACCCTGTCTAGTAATGTGCCGTTCAAAGAGGGATTGGAGCACCTGGACTTAGGGGGATTGCAGACCATAAATTTGGTTTTTTGAGAGTTAATCTCCAATACCCTTATATGACAGAAGTTGGTAAAACTATCCAGAGCACGGTGAATACCCATAGGTGATTTAGAGAGCAGTAGAGTGTCGTCTGCAAACATCAAAGCAACCACCTGATCGTTGAGTAATTTTGGGGCATCAATATCCTTTCACAAAGAGACAGAACAGAGTGGGGGCCAAAACACAACCCTGTCTCACTCCCCTTGAAACTGGAAATCTAGATGTTGAAGTACCCCTTTTACCACTCCTGACCTGGGCAAAATTGTCCGTATGAAGACGCCTAATAATATTGAGAAGATATGCGGGCACTCCCATATCCTCCAATACTGCCCATAGGATATGACGAGGGACAAGATCAAAGGCAGATTTAAGATCTACAAAGGCTGCCACCCTCTACACTAACTGTTTTCCAATATGGGAGAAGGAGCCTGAGTAGTTGATCTAACGTTGATATCTTGTCCCTGAAGCCAACCTGATAACAACTAAGGATCGAGTGGTCGACCATCCAGGACTGTAGCCGATCGAGTATTATACGGGAATAAAATATTCTGACTGACATCGATCAGGCTGATCGGGCGGTAATTAAGTGGGAGAAGAGGGGAACCCTTTTTAAAAATTGGGATAATCTCAGCTCTCACCCAAGTGTCCAGAATTTTGTCTCCCGAAATTATGGCGTTAAATAAATAACAAAGATAAGGGACCCAAATAGCCACTTGGTCCTTATAAAGGTCACCAGGGATATTATCGAGCCCAGGCGCCTTACCAGCAGGGAGCCTCTTAATGGCCGATTCAACCTCTAGCAAGGTAATTCTAAGATGGTGTGCTTCAGTTGGTGTATAAGTAGAAGTAGCTGGTGAGCATATGGACGTAGTCTCGACAAACTGCAATGGAGGGCAAAAAGGAGGTTTGGGGATAAGGTGAGGGACGGTAGGCGGGGAATACAGGGATTGATAATGTTCAATCCAACTCTCAGGGGCAACAGCCCGGGAAGGGACTTGTGAGTAGGGCCCACCCAGGCAACCCGCCTAACCAGCAAAATATCGTCAGCCTTACTGTATGGAAATTGCTTATTTCTGGCTAACCAAAATAAACACTTGTTGCGGAGTTCCAGCTGAGATTCTCTACTACCATGCTTTAATTCGGGCAACACTGAGAGTATTAATACATAGGGGGCAGCTTCGGGGGGTAAGTTGATTGTGGGGAGACAAGTTTGTATGGGTGGAGAACTAGCCCCCCCAGTATTCTCTAAAATAGAGGAAAAATGGCTGTTGGAAGTGACAGCATGTGGTCCGGTAGTAGTTTCACTTTGCCTAACTCTTTGAGATGCATTGTAGTGGGTAGTGTTATGTGAGTTACGAGGAGGGAGACCAACAGTAACCTGATCAACAACTGGGATGGCAGCTTGTTTATTACTAGAATCTAGTAGGTCGATCGTGCAGCAAGTTAGCGACTGCGGGAGGGTATAGAGTCGATGGGGAGTTTGGATGCTGTATATGTGAGGGCCCTGCGGTTGTATTGGACTCTGGGTAAGTTAGCCTGGATTCCTGATTCAGGTGTACCTGTGGAGTGTTATTCATGGATGTTCTGTTGTGGAGTATAGATGGAACGGGAGCAATCTCTTCCCTCACCATCTGTCGGCACTGGGCAAGTAAGTCCGCAAGGAGGGCTTGAGCCCAGGGAGGATAAGACTGTGATTGAGGAGATTTAGGGGGAATAGAGGACAATCCTGATACAGGTCTCGCTCTATGTTTCTTTCCCTTTGCCCCCCCCCCCCGTAAAACAGGTTTGTCCTTCCTAGTTTTGGTTACTGATCCCTCGGTTATAGGCACATTATTTGGAAGTGGGGGGAAATCAGAGACAACAAAAGATCATTTTGATCACAGTTAGTTACGGTAGAAATTGGACAGTCATTCGAGGAATACTGGTTGGATTGGAGACAGTCCGGGGTGATAGAAAGACGCCTCTCAGTCTGTTCAATTTCGGAAGTGACAACACCAATAGCCTTCTGGAGCATTAGATCAATAGAGGTAGGGAGAGCTGGGGAGGGAGTGTGCAGATGTAGACCAGAACGTTTTGCTGCACAAGCACGTTTTCCCTGTATACGAGAAGGGGGGAGTTTGGGCGCCATCAGAACCAGGATAAAACAGTACCTGAATGTAGAGGGGATCGGATTATTGCATGAAGACGATGAGCGAAGATCCAAGGGTACACAAATCAGAGGGGTAGCCCAGTCCAGGCTTCTCCGGGCAGTGACTGGCAAGGACGGGCCCGCCCTTGGCCTGCACGCGTCCCGCGCTGCGGGAGGCGCTCGCGGTATTTATGGGCCTCAGCGCCCTCTAATGACACTCAACGTCTACCTCGCACAGCCCCCTGGGAGTTGTAGTCGAAGATCTAGCCGTTTCTCTCACGACGACGTCACAAGTGGCAAGGTGGCGGCAGCAACACTGCAGCGGAGATGAAAGCTGTAGGGAGAGGGAAGATTTCCAGCCGTTCCCCTCACGGTGTAGGCAAGTTCAAATCAGGCGAAATGTAATACTCAATTATTTTTCCCGATCGTCTGCATCATCATAGAGTTAGCGGTCTGCTTTGTATTATATAGGGTATATCTGTTCAGGAGATTTTGTCTTATTTTGGTCTTTCTGTTCTTTCATACGATGTTGAGATTAGTCTACATTAATTTATTTCTAAATGTATAATTAAACCCTACTAAACTTAAGTTGTCAAGGGGATTATTGTGTGGCCACATGGGTTGCACTAAAATGAGATGTTAACTAGAGATAGGTTTCTTCCTTTACCTCTCGTGCTTCTAGAAAGGTCGCCCCTCTGGATATAAATGTTTGACTGGGCCCAAGCTCCAACAGCTGGGAGCATCATTGGATGGTTAGCGCTTGAAGGAAAGGGAGGTAGAATCTGACCTGTAACAATCTGGATCCCCAATCTCAGTGGCCCTTAACCAGAATCCAGGATCGAGACATGGAGAATAGATGGAGAAACAGTGGCGTGTGTTGAAATAGTGATGGGGAGGAGCGAATATCAGTAGGGATGTGTGCGTGAAGATTATGTTGAGCTTGCCGTACAATATTGATTGTGTGATGCCTGGCGGGGATGTTGTGAGTCTCGTTTGAATGTGGTGCTAAGTTGTTATCGGGTCCGACGCGACCCAAGATCCCGGGATATATAATAAATGTGCATGTGACAACATGTTGTAATTGTCTGCTAAAGTTTTGTGGAGTTTGTCGTGAGACGTCTCCGACGGCCCAATTGAGACAAGGAACTTTTGTATGTAAGATAGAGTTGTAATTAGTGTGGTGAACCTTTTACGCAGAAGGGAAATTATACGGATTTAAGTGATTCTCCGCTGGTTGAGATTTCCTTTGTGAATGAGTTTTCTTTGGGTAAGTGATTCTAGCGATTCTTCTAGTGGAGAACACAATTGTTAGTTAATGTTTTAGTACAAAAAAAAGTGAAGGAAAGAGAGAGAGTGTGGGAAAGATTGTGAAGGATGGCGAAGTGCTGTGAGGAGTGAAGGTGAAGTCAGAGAATGCCACGTTGGGATAGGTCAGTTGGAGTAACGTCGCGCTGGCATTGGTTGAAATATTCTCTTGGATACTAAGCTGTTATTGGAAATTGTAATGCTGTGGAACTTGAAAACTGTTTCAGTTGGATTGAATTTAAATTGTTGAATTAAAAAGGTTGAAAAATGAGATGTTTAGTGCAGTAAGAGATATGTTATATGTTATAAGGAGATGTAGGTGTGCCTCCTAGAATTGGCAAGGAAGTGTCACCAGACGGCACGCCAGTTCATTATATGGCGACAAAAGTAAGGCTCCATACCATCATATGGCTTAAGGATTGGCACAAGATGACAGAGAAAGGTACTTTGATGTTGCCATGCTACGGTACTTCAATCTGAGAATAATTGATCATTTGAGAGATATATTCTTTGTAATGAAACGGTTACCTAGACCTACACAGTTTGAAGCACTAATGCATTGGAACGTCCAGCGTATGCAAAACAAAGAGACCAATATCAAGGGAGGATGAAGAAATCATTGCGTGCATATGCAGACGCAAGATGGGATGAACAACAGAAGAGGTGAAGAGTAGACATGATTGAGGGAGCGAGACGATACCCTGCCATAACAGGCGAGGGAAATGATGCTGGGAGAAGGAGAAAGGAAATGAAAAAGGAGGGAGAAGGAAATGCAGACAGTGACAGTGATGTAAGGGACAGCCTTTTGGATGGACTATTAGCTGAACGTCCACCCCCATATAATCAGACATTTATGAAAAGTGGGGGAAATGCAAGTCTTACTGGTAGTTCTGGAAGTGCTTCAGCACTGGTTACTTCTAGTCCTGGTGTTGTAGGGGTAATATCAACTGGCACGACAAAAACTACAGAAGGAGGGAACATGGGAGAGTGTATCCCAGGTTCTTCAGGAACTTCTAGCACTAATTTGGCTTTGAAACTTCCAGATGCTCTTACCGGTTACTATTGGACCTATAGTCCCAATGTACGATCCTAGGCCTGCAGAGAATGAGAGTCAGAGAGTGCCTGCTTCAATAGAAGCGAAGGTACCAGAAGGAGGAGCAGATAACCAGAGAATACAATTTGTCCCTTTGGTTCCAATGAATGTGAGCTCACTGTGTGCAGATCCTTCTGTACTACAGAACGGATTTAGACCTATAAGGTCTTTTCCACGACTGGCAGGTATGGATTCCCCTGTATGGGAAATTCTCCCAAAGTACGAAAGAGTATACCCCAAGACAGCACCACACAAAAATGCCGCCGCTACGGAACTTCGTGCAGCCCCAACAGAGCCTCCAGGGCCTGAAGGAGCGCTGGGAGGATCAGGTCACCCAAACACGAGGCACATGGTGTCATAGAATTCTTTAAGCTAGGTGAGGGTCGCTCCAGCTCCTGGAAAGGCAGGGAAGCACAGAACCTACCCAGGTGCAGGTTCTGCAGAACAAAGCCTAGAGCGTCGAGGAGCATCAATCACATCGGCCGAGAGACAAGGAGAAGTTTTAACAGGCTTCGACTTCTTGTGTATCTTGTGTCTCTTATCTGACCAACCCGATGTCTTCGAGCGGGAGGACGAGGACTTAGGACTCCCAGAACAGTGCCCGGACCTTCATCTCTACCAAAAGCAAGACCTCCGGGGCTACCGGTATGGAGCCGAACACGGGGCTCCAAGCAGCTTTAGGGTCTGCTCCCTCAAAGCCTTCCGAGCCACGGTCCGGCAGTCGGAGCACCACTTTGAGCCGTGGTCGCACTTCAGGCACAAATTAAATGTGCATCCGTCACTGACATAGCGCGATGCCAGGCGCCACACAGTTTGAATCCAGAAGTCTTCTTTGACATGGAGGAAAAACCTACACACCAAAAATCGTCAAAATGTTGAAAAAAGCCTGTCAAAAGTGATAGAGGGTAGCTCTCCACGGATCTGCGCTAGCTGGCGCGGGAAGAAAAGAACTGACATTAGCATGTTGAGGTGGCGCCTATGTAGGTGACATGGACGTCAATTCTAATATTGACGACGTTTGACGGAGCTGACCAACGCCACCTACCGGCGCACCAGGGTACTGCTCGAGCAAAAGTCTTCCATATGCAGCCTGTCGTCAGGGAAAATGTAAGGTGAGGAATCTGAGACTAGATGTCTCTATCAGATAAAGGCTCTGAGTAGGACTGCTGAGATTTGGACTACTAGTGAGGATGAATCTGAATGCTGCCTATAGTGAATGAGGAATAACCACTACAGCCAGAGATGGGGGGAGGGGCTCAGGAACCCATCTGTGAAACACTAGAGCCCTGACCTCAGAGGACTGTGTGTTTTGTTAGTGAAAGGTATATTTTACTTTGTGTTTGTATACAAATACTTCTTTTTTTTCCATAAAAGCAAATATTTGACAGGACAATCATTTTGAGTTGGGAGCCTGTGTTTACTCCCCTGCATCGACCTCCCTTCTAAGAAGCCTTGGACTGCTCGACCTATCAAGTGCTGAAGGGGTACTATGCCCAGTTGTCAGGATCCTTAGTAGGTCGGGCCCAGGGACTGTAGAAGTGAAATGCCACAACCCTCACGGTTGGGCCCAGTGCTAAAGCTTGTCCAGTGGCCCTCTGAATGGTGTGTGTTCTGGAAAGTCATATAAAAATACTGCCCCATCCAGAGAACTCAAGACCTTTTTGCGTTTGATGAAAGAACAAGAATAGCTCTATTAGAAAACCTAATGGACCCAATGGAGGAAAAAATATCAGAGGGTGAGGTTGATTTTATGTAGGTGAAGCCATTTCGAAAAAGGATAAGCAACATACCAGTTACATGTAGGAAACCTATTGTGCCAGGACTTGATTCAGAGAACAGAATAAAAGGATGGATCTTCTCACAGCATGCCACCAACTAATAGAGAAGTGTATTATTTTTTATGTTAGTCACCCAGTAACACTAAATGTGTCAAATGGTAGATGTTAGTAGTATCTGAACTACAGTGCAGGGTCAGTCCACTAACTAATTACGACAAATTAGTTCTGTTCTAGTGTGATTTTCATTATTTGGATAGGTGTCAGAAAAAACTCAGAGTAGCTGACTGTAAAAATGTTTACACAGGCCTTCATTTTTGAAGCCCGTGCCCCATTTGCACTACTTCTAATGACTGGAGGCACACACTTAAAAAAGCCAGGTCCAAGGTTTTTTTAATTGATTTTTTAAGTTTTATAAGTTTTTTGTGGAAGGGTTGTAAGGAGTTTTTAGATTTCAGTGATGGGTAGTGTACAGGGTATTTAGGTTTCGTGGATGGTACTGTACAGGAATAGCAAGGAATTTTTACAACTAAGGGAGGGGTACTGTATGGGGTAGCTAGGCTTTTTAAGGGTTTAATGATGTGTAGTGTATAGCGGTAGTAAGACTTTTTAGGATTCAGGGCTGGGTGGTACTTAGGGAAGAAAAGTAGTAGGGTTCAAGGATGGGTAGTGTATGGAGTAGTAAGGGGTTGTAAGAATTCAAGAATGGGTAACAATTAGGGGTTGTATGGAGTTTTTAGGGTATAGGGATGGGTAGAATTTAGGGGTTGGAAGGAATTTTAGGAATGTGTAGTGCACAGGAGTACCAACGGGTCTTAGGAATCAGGGACGAATAGTTTGAGATTACATTAAGAAAAATAAAATTAAGTATAAATAAATAAGTAATAAAAAGTGTTTACATTTTTTAGTTTAGAAAGTATTGTAAGTTAAATTTAAAATTAGGTTAATTATAACAAATTAAGTTACAAATGGTAAATTAATTATAATAAAATTATGTGCATGTACTTTCACATATACATATATCGTATTGTATTCGCATTTATATAGCGCTTACTACTACTGACGAGGCGTTGAAGCACTTTTTCGGCGAGTAGCACTCTACTTGGGAACCCTTAAAGGATTAGTGGTGAATTAGTATAGTGAAATCTGAAAGTCATTTCAGTGGTGGATGTTTTTCAGTTATTTGGATTCAGATGGATAGGGGAGGGATAGAAAAGGGAAAAGGTTAGCATTTATATGACGCATGCTACCCCTGTTGGGGTGTTGAAGCGCTTTTTCGGCAAGTAGCACACTACTCTGGAACCCATAAAGGATTAGTGGTGAATTAGTATACTGAAATAGGAAAGCAATTTGAGTGGTGGATATGTTAGTCAGTCATTTGGATTGAGAAGGATAGGGGAAGAGATAGAAGAGGGAAAAAGGATTGCATTTATATAGCGCTTGCTACCCCTGATGAGGTGTTGAAGCTCTTTTTAAGCGAGTAGCACGTTACTCTAGAACCCATAAAGGATTAGTATAGACACACGTTTAATATATATATATATATATATATATATATATATTCACTGAAAAAACCATGGGTTTCACACACGTTATAGTTAGGAATTAGCATTTAAAAAACCTTGCAAATTCAGTGAAAAAACCATAGGTTTCACAGACGTTATAGTTAGGTGGACATTTCACTCGTAAAAAACCAATGAAATTCCCCCGTTATAGTTAGTTAAGCTAACTATAACTCGCGCACCCGCAATCCACTGCTGATGACGTCACATATAACATCACTCATGACATGGTCACTGACATCACTCATGACATCACTGATGACATCTCAAATGACATCACTGATGACATCACTGATGACATCATCCAGTGAATGTGTGTTTTTCTGAAAATTAAATATGTTTTATATATGTATATCTCAAGGTCGATGGAAGAATAAATGGGTATATAAGTGTCTAAAAGGATGATTTTTTTTCAAAATATATTTTGTAACTGACTGATTAAGTGCATCATAGTGAATACATGGCTTAGTGAGTAATGTTTAAATATGTAAATATCTGTATCAGTCTCTCACTTTGTGTATAAGTGGCTGCATGGGTTGGTGAGTAGCTACATGGGTGTCTATATAGGTTATTAGTTGGTTTTTCAAGTATCAGTCTGAGTGTCTGCATGGTTTGGTGGAAGAAATTACGTAGTGCATAGGTGCATGAATGAGTGACTCACTGTATGTGTTGAAGACAGCATGTGTGCAGGACTGTATGGGTGGATGAGTGTGTGTATGGGTGTGTTAGTGAGTGAATGACTGTCTCAATAGTGTCTTTATGAGTAACTACATATGTTTTAAACTAGTATATGTGACTATTGGTGTATATAAGTGAGTATATGTGATAGTGAGAGATTGGAAGAGTTCCTGTATCAATAAGTATGTGTTTCTATAAGTGATTGTTTAAAAGACCAAGTATGTGTAAGTTTCCGTAGAAGTAAGTGTGGTGGTGTGTGTATAACTGTATATGAAGGTAAATATATGTTTGATTCTTTATTAGCATGAGTGACTATGTGTGTGAGTAACTCTATGGATGAGTGGCATTGTGTAACAGGATGTACAGGTGTATGAGTACATATGAGTGAGTACATGTATGAGTGACTGTATAGGACTGTTGGTAAATGAGTAGATGTGTATGTGGTTCTTAGAATTAAAGAAGAGTTTGTTGAAACTGGTATTGGAATTTCCATAAATTTTTTATTTTTTAGTCTCTATTTTTTAATGTGTGTATCAAAGGTTATATTAGGGTAAGAGGAGGTCTGCCACTTTTTCACAAGGATGATGTCATCAGTGATGTCATCAGTGATGTCATTTGAGATGTCATCAGTGATGTCATGAGTGATGTCAGTGACCATGTCATGAGTGATGTTATATGTGACGTCATCAGCAGTGGATTGCGGGTGCGCGAGTTATAGTTAGCTTAACTAACTATAACGGGGGAATTTCATTGGTTTTTTACGAGTGAAATGTCCACCTAACTATAACGTCTGTGAAACCTATGGTTTTTTCACTGAATTTGCAAGGTTTTTTAAATGCTAATTCCTAACTATAACGTGTGTGAAACCCATGGTTTTTTCAGTGAATTTGTATGGTTTTTTAAATGCTAATTCCTAACTATAACGTGTGTGAAACCCATGGTTTTTTCAGTGAATTTGTATGGTTTTTTAAATGCTAATTCTTATATTTAACGTGTGTTTTTTTTTTTTTGCAAGGTTTTTTACATCTTTTTATTTTTATTTTATATTCTCTTTAAACACTATGGTAAAATTTTAAAAATTCTGCAATATATATTTTCTTCACCTTTTTTTTTAACCAAACAGGTAAGATATATTAGTATAACATAGTGATTCTTTTTTTCCAATTTTTTTTTTTTTTTTTTTTTACGTGCGCTTGCGTACTTTTACCGTAAGCGCTCCGTAAGCGTAACGTACGCGCACGGTGGGTCATGTGATCAAGAAACAACACTTTTGATTGGTTTAAACTACTTTAAGTTCTAGAACTCTCCTACACCACACCCATTCCCCTCATTTCTGCTTGTGATCCCTTAGGAGAAGGAGCTGAGTTGTCTTTGGGATACAATGGCAGACCAGCAGTCCTCTTCTTCGAGTGAGGCTAGCAGCACCACCATCAGGCAGAGAAGGAGGAAACAAAAGAGCTCTTTTATATGGGAGTATTTTACGTTTCCTGATGGCCAGAAAAAGGTAAATGCTCCTTTAGTGACTTGCAAGCTTTGCCAGCGTGTACTTTCTAGAGGTAATCCTAACAAGAAGTATTCCTTCGGGAATCACACTATGTTAAGACACCTTGAGGATGTACACCCTAGGACAAATGCTCGACATACTGGAGCAAACCCTTCAGTAAGTCGACCGAGCACATTTACAGCAGCTCAGCCGAATACATGTTCGGCAGCTCAGCTGAGCCCTTCATCTGTGGGGGGAGAATCACCTTTTTCTGGTCCTCTGGAAACTAACCATCGATTTGCGAGGGTTACAATGCGGTGCTCAAATTGTCATGGTCTAATTGTTCGTGGGGAGACCAGTGTTCCCCTAATTAACAACAGAATAGACCAGCACATTTGTCCTACCAGCTAATATTCCCATTCTTTCTTTCCTCTGTCCCTGTATGAACACAACGGCTCTTTTAAGAGCCAACCTTACCTTTCAACTTTTTGAAATTTTTTTTAAAAAACTTTTTTTTCTTTTTTTTTACCGTACGCGTATGGTAAGCGTATTTTTTTTTTTTTTTTTTTTTAAAAAACACTAAAAAACAATTACCACATTACAAGGCCCTTGAGGGATTAATAACGAAAAACTGAAAATCTGATTGAGGAGAAGTGGAAAAAAGGGACCATGAAATTTCTGACTTACCTGACCCACCCAAAAAATTAAATATCAATTTAAATTTTATTTAAATTGCTAGAAAAATGGTTTTATTTTTCGAAAATTTTCTTTCTCAATCTGAAAAAGTAAAAAGTATTAATATTTAATAAAACATTTTATAATACAGTACACGTATTTACATATTTTCCCAAAACAATTTTTTGCCATTTTTTTGCTGTTTTCAGAATATATTGCATTTCACTATAAATCGTGAATGCAATTGCATTCATCACTTAACAGCGGGCAAAAAAAAAATAACAATCTCAAAGATTGTTTTAAAAAAGCCCACAATCTCTTCTCACTTAAACATAACATTATAGAAATGCAAAATATTAAAAAAAAATTTCATCTAATAACAATAACTATTTCTAAAAAATACCGTCTGACAATTTTGTTACAGAAGCATAATCACAAAAAGAATATATCTCAAATAACTCCACAATACATCTGGTTACCTTTCCTTTAGGCCAAATGGTAATTTTTAAATTCTTTTTTGATTAAATTTCCAATGGTAATCCAATAAAATTCCAAAATTTGATTTGTACAGATGTTACCAATTCTCTCTAAAATTTTGGTTTCCGAAAGATTAATTAGGAATTAAATAAGTCCACAATACAATTGGTTACCTTTCCTTTAGGCCAAATGGTAATTTTAAAAATCTTTTTATTAGAAAATTCCAATGGTAATCCAATAAAATGGTAAAATTGATTTGTACAGATGTTGCCAATTCTCTCTAAAATTTAGGTTTCAGGAAGATTAGATAGGAATTTGCTAAATCAAAAGGCAAACGTTGCTTAAAAACCAATTGACAATCATTACACATTGTCCAGCCTTTTTTACATTTTAGATAAACTGTGTAATGACCAGAAGTTACAGTAGGTCCATCATGGAAAATTATTGCAACGGTTACAAAAGTTTTTCCTGAAATTGATAATTGCTGTCCTGTAAACTTCTTTATTAAAGTATCCAATTTTGAACCATCAGCTCTACATCGTTGCATCATTAAAATTACATACTGTCCGTATTCCTTTAAAATTAACGTTGAAAACATGTCAGATTTACACTCACCGCATTCCATGCTATGATTAGCATCTTTAACTAATTTAGCAAAAGTGACTGATTTACTCTCTGGCAATGTTAAATAAATAAACCTTTCAGAATCAACATTAGAGCCACATGTATTGAAACAGTTTTCACAACTATGTTCCCATTTATAAGAGAGACCAAACATATTTTCTATTTGTACCCCTTCTTCTTCCAGTACCTGAAGAAAATACATCAAGAATTCCTGTGCATCTTGCTGTACATTTTGAGAAAACTGTGTACATCCTGAACATACATCTAAAAGTTTTCTCATTTCAGTAGCACTTTCTATTTTAGTTTTATCAATACTCAGCTTTTCAAAAAGGAGACTCAGCACAGAACAGAATCTTTTTCCCTGATTTACTATTATCTGCTCTTGCAAACTTTCAAGATAAAATACAACATTCAGCACTACATTAGCGTAGCAGTTGACACCAGAGCTATTTTCAAAATGACAACCAACAACCTCTTCAACATTGTCCTTTTTCTTTTTGCTTGCAATTACATCACTCTTCTTTTGTTTTCTCTTCTCCACATCCTCATTACAGATATTCTCAATTCTCCTTTTCCGAGAAACAACACGTTTTTCCAACACAGGATACTGACCTAAATGAGGAGCATAGGTTCTTCTTAATCTATTATACTCCTTTACACAATTTGCATCAGCACTAACTTTTGAGTCATCAAAGTCTATCATGAATAAACCAGATAATGTTTTCACTCGTGACAAAGCAACATAAGCCATACCTTCTTTGAACACAGTTGAACCAATGTTCACAAAAGCACAATCTACAGTTAATCCTTGAGACTTGTGAATAGTTACAGCATATGCTAGAGAAAACGGAAACTGCTTCCTACGTACATATAAGTCTTTCACAAGCAAAAAACGGACTGAACAACGACAAATGTCTTTAACCTCTTCAATCTGATCAAACTTTATTTTTAAAAATTCGATCCCATCTTTTTTCTGGTAGTTCACAAAACCCACAACTTTACCCATAGCTCCATTCACTAAGCCTTTTTCAACATCCAAATTTCTCCTTAAAAATACTCTACAGTTCATGCAAACATATAGATTTTTTTCTAATCCAGCTGTTTTCGAAATTTTCTTCTCTAGAGAATCCAATTTTTTTCTCAGTTCGCCTGTTAATGTAATTGTAATTCTTTCATGCTGAATTTTGTCCACTGCTTCCAATTTCTTAATCTCTTCCTTTTCCAATTTCAAAAGTTCCTCATTGAATATTGAGCACTCACGTAGTGTTGGCATTAAGCAGATTACAGTATTTTTTTCTGCAATGTTCTGGTATATTTTCTCTGCAACTATTTCTTCACTTGGGAATAAATTATGTAGCAACCGACTCTGTAATGCTTTCCTGCCAACTTCAGTGAGTAGTCCAATTCTGATATCTTTCAGAATACTTGCATAATCTTCATCGTTTGCTTGCCTCATATTAGTAGTAAGTTCCTTGTACTCAAAGAAGGACCAAATATTTGCATTACCAATGCTTCCCAATGACTTCTTTGTGTCTTCATGTGTCACAGTATTAAACACTGGTTGTCCTTTAACTGGAGTAAGCTGTAGAAGATCCCCAAAAACTATGACATGTTTTCCACCAAATAACACGTCATAGTCTCTCCTTAGAATTTGTTGCATTCTTAAATGCACAAAGGCAAGCATTAAGTTTGATACCATGCTCACCTCATCAATAATGAGAACTTGCATCGTCTTCAACACTCTTGACACTTCAAAGCATGCTTCTCCTGTTAGCTTGTGGTATTCTATTTTGTTCTCATGCTCCACTGGTAACATTAGCAAACGATGTAAGGTAATTCCTTTTATGTTATATGCTGCTAACCCAGTTGGAGCGGTTACCACACAAGACAAAGTTGAATCCGTTTTTTGCTGTAGGTAGCTTCTGATGACTTTTATTAAGAAACTTTTTCCAGTTCCAGCTTGTCCGCTCACATACATCCTGATTGGTTCAAATGATGTGCATGAGCACTCTTTTTTTTCATATAGTAATCCGTGATCAATTTTGTTTCTGATCTCTTCATAAATTTGTTGCTGTTCTTCATTCAGTTGTTCTTCCAAATTTGGTAAGTCTATTAATTCTTCTTGAGCTTGATTCATAGCCGTTTCCACTTCAGTCATGGCTATTGCAGCTTCATTTTCTACGATTGGTTGTCCAAGGGGATCTTGACTGAGCGTTCCTGAACTTTGGCTGTCTTGAGAACTGTCTCTAGCTACTTCAGCTGCAATTGTAGCTTCCTGTTCAATTTCTTCATTTAACATTTGGACATAATTTGTGAAAGTACTGCATTCAATCGTATCTTTACATGCATTAAATGAGTCCTCATAGCTCTGGAATTCTCCAAGTAGTTCATCCTCTGAACGCCATGGTTTGAACAGCTGTAAAAGTGCCAAGTAGTAAAATTCCTTTTTGTCAGTAGTGTCGCAACTCAGCTTCCGGTGATTTATCAAACTTCCTTTTGTTTGCTTCACCAAACATCCTTCCTCACCACTGACTTTATATTTTCCATTGTTGATGTCTTCTGTGGCATTCCGTTTAAAAATGAAGTTCTGCAGCACTTCATAGAGACACATGTTTTCAAGGTGATGACTTCTTTTTGGGTAATATGTGTCCAACATGTTTGTTTTTAAAATGTCTGTACTTTCAGGTTCGAACTGTGCTAAATATTCAATTTCTCCAACAGATTTCAGTACCCGATTTCTCATTGCTGCAAGGCCTAAACTTGCCCAAATTATTCTTCTTGATTTCGAGTAGAGACTTGCAGAAGATAACCTATCTGAACATTCGTAGGATCCAATTTCTCGATGCGATAACATCTTTAAACTGAAACTGTATAGCTTCTTACTGACAGTCTTCTCGTGAGAAATCTCTTCCCACATTTCTTTCAATACAGTCTTTTCTGATTTAGTAATGTAAGACGTTACATATCGAGCAACAGCAATGGAATTGTCAGCTACATACTGTATATCCATGTTAGCATTCCACATGGATAAAATGACTGGGTTGTAGTCATTTATATATTTTGATTCTTCTTTTCTTTTTAGGTTGTAGGTATTCTTAGGTGATTTTCTTGTAATAGTATGTCTCACAGCTGACATAAAACTGTTTACTCTTCCTTTTGAAAGAACATGTCTAGGAAATCCAAATCGACATTTAGTGTAGAATTTATCTTTGCTCTTGTATTTCCGTCGACAGTATTTTCCACACCGATGACTTTGGAAACGTAAAACTTGCTCCTTTAACTTTTTCTCTTCTGTGCTTTTTGGTATAGCACATGTTGCATATTCTTCAATGAAAGATAAAACTGCTTCATCAGCATCTGTTCCAAATTTTGGGGCATCCTTGATCCACAACAGCATATGAATATGAGGAGCACCTCTTGCTTGGTACTCTTTTCTCCAAAAGAAATCCACTACTTCTCCTAGAGGTGGATTTTTTTTATTGCAGATGAAGCACATCATAGCCTCAAATCTATGATTGAAATATCTGCAAACATTAACCGGATCCAATGAGCACAGTTCTCCTGCTGTCTTGTATTGGATGTTTTTAATGTTTGAATTTGCCTCTCGTGGAAAATCCAGTAAATCATCCCAAGCGTACTCAGCACAGCTTAGGGTAAGGAACCATGTTGGAGTTCCTAAATTCCGTAACATGCATCTTAATTCACCATGGCGTCGGTACCAATATTCATTTGTCCCACGCTGACAAGCCATCAGATTGATCAGTTGTGTTTCCAAATGATCATCTCGGTGCTGCACTTTCTCCATAAAATCCTTAGCAGACACATTTTGTAAATGTACTCCACTTTTTAAAATGTGATTTACTGCATAAGATAATGCAGACAAGTCGCTTTCAAATAAAAGATGGAACAAATAAGGAATACTTTGACGAAATCTTGGATCTTCTGCATATAGTCTTGTAGTCCGATACTCAGAAGCTGGAATCTGTTCTGGACGTTCATCGTATCGTCCTCCTTTTCCTGTAGGAAACAGCTGGGGAAAACATCGAGCTTCCAAGCTCTCCTCCCATACACTCACGGGAGTTCCTTTTGCTTTCTTCATCTGAAACAGATCAATAGTGTCTCCCATAACTTCTTTTGAATGAAGAGGATGTATGCTAAAATGTTCATAAATTTCTTCTTCCTTTGACTTGTCCACTTTTTCAATTTGACCAGTTGGTGTTTCTGTGTCTTCTTGTAAATCTTCTTCTTCTTCGTCTTCTATATAAATTGATTCATACCATTTATTATTTTTTTTCAAATACAAATTTGCTCTTTGTACTTTTCGTACATCCACCAGCTCTTGCCAAATCTTCTTATTCTTTGTAGGTACACCATTAACCAGAATTACTAATGGTTCAGTTTCCAAAGTATCTGCATCAATAGTTTCCATATTTTTTTTCAAATCCAAGGGCAAATACACCACTCTTCCTTTTAAACCTCTCAGTAAATCAGAAGGAGGTAATTTACCAGTTTTGGGCTCCATACGTACTATGGTCTGGAACGGATGAACACATTGAATGAGTATAGACTCATATGTATTTAAATCAGAAAGTTCGGCAGGAATAGCATCCAATTCTAAATTATTATGTACAGCTCTGGTCGGCATTCTATTTTCTTCTAACTTGTTATAATCTTGCTGATCTACCGACCCCCTGGACCACGCACACAATTCAGCGAGGACATCGCCGACTTCGTCAGCCCGCATGCCCTCCCCTCCGCTGACTACATCCTCCTGGGGGACCTCAATTTCCACCTGGAGAACAACAACGACCGCAACACCAGCACCCTGCTCGACAACCTCGCCAATCTTGGACTCAAGCAACTGGTGTCCACCCCCACCCACCTCGCCGGTCACACTCTCGACGCAGTCTTCTCTTCCAGCACAGACATCGCCTTCAGCCACGCCACAGAGCTTCACTGGACGGACCACAGCTGCGTCCACTTCACCTTCAAGAGAACGACGACCCACCACCACCAGCAACAGGCCGCCCGCAGAAGCTGGAACAAGATCACAGCAGACCAGCTCGCCACCTCCCTGAGCCAGCACCCTCCTGCCAGCTCAGCGAACCCCAGCCAGGCCGCCGACAACCTCACGAAGTGGATCAGCAACTGCGCGGACGAACTCGCCCCTCTGAGGACCCCGCCCAGCAGACCCGGCAGCAAGAAAGCCCCGTGGTTCACCGACGAACTCAAGAGCTCCAAGAAGAACTGCCGAGCCCTCGAGAAAGTCTGGAGAAGGGAACCTACACCGGACAACAGGACCTCCTTCAAGCTTGCCACCCGGAAGCACCACCAGCTGATCCGCGCCGCCAAGAAAACAGCATTCAAGGACCGGTTGGACAACAACGCACACAACTGCAAGGAACTCTTCAACATCGTGAAAGAGCTTTCCAACCCCAGCACAGGAAACAACGACATCACCCCATCGCAAGACCTCTGTAACTCCCTCGCTTCATACTTCCACAACAAGATCGCGGACATACACAACAGCTTCAACAACCAACCAACGCACACCATGACCGAACAACCACCCCCCACCACCACCCTCCACGCCTGGACCCCGATCAGCACCGAAGACACCATCCGCACGATGAACTCCATCCACTCCGGATCACCGACCGACCCCTGCCCTCACCACGTCTTCAACAAGGCCGACGCTGTCATCGCACCCCACCTGCGAGATATCATCAACACATCCTTCGACACCGCCACCTTCCCTGAGAGCTGGAAACACGCCGAACTCACCGCTCTGCTCAAGAAACCAACAGCGGACCCCACCGAACTCAAGAACTACCGCCCCATCTCGCTCCTCCCGTTCCCTGCGAAAGTCATCGAGAAGACCGTCAACAAGCAGATGGCCGCCTTCCTCGAGACGAACGGATCCCTCGACCCCTCACAGTCCGGCTTCGGAGCCAATCACAGCATCGAGACCGCCCTCATCGCCGCCACCGATGACATCCGAGCCCTGATGGACAATGGAGAAACAGCGGCCCTCATCCTCCTAGACCTCTCCGCGGCATTCGACACGGTCTGCCACCGCACCCTAGTACAGCGCCTCAGCAACATCGGAATCCAGGAAAGGCGCTGGAATGGATCATCTCCTTCCTCGACGGAAGAACACAGAGAGTCCGCCTACCACCGTACAAGTCAGAGGCCTCCGAAGTCATCTGCGGCGTCCCTCAAGGATCATCTCTGAGCCCCACCCTCTTCAACGTCTACATGAGCCCCCTCGCGGCCATCGTACGCAAACACAACCTCAGCATAATCTCCTACGCCGACGACACCCAGCTGATCCTCTCCCTGACCAACGACCCCGCCTCCGCCAGAGCCAACCTGCACGAAGGGATGAAAGAGGTAGCTGAGTGGATGGCGACCAGCCGCCTGAAACTGAACTCTGACAAGACGGAGGTCCTCATCCTGGGCTCTTCACCCTCCGCCTGGGACGACTCCTGGTGGCCTCCCGCCCTGGGCGCCGCACCCAAACCGACAGACCATGCACGCAACCTGGGCTTCATCCTGGACTCCTCCCTCTCCATGACCAGGCAAGTCAACAACGTCTCCTCCGCGTGCTTCAACATCCTACGCATGCTACGGAAGATCTTCTGGTGGATCCCCACCGAGACCAGGAAGACCGTCACCCAGGCCCTCGTCACCAGCCGACTGGACTACGGCAACGCCCTCTACGCCGGTACCACCGCCAAGATCCAGAAGAGACTCCAGTGGATCCAGAATGCCTCAGCCAGACTCATCCTCGACATCCCACGAACCAGCCACATCACCGGACACCTGAGAGACCTTCACTGGCTCCCCGTCAACAAAAGAATCACCTTCCGCCTCCTCACCCACGCACACAAAGCCCTACACGACCAAGGCCCGAGCTACCTCAACAGCCGGATCAACTTCTACGCTCCCAAACGCCACCTCCGATCAGCCAACCATGCCCTCGCCGCCGTCCCCCGCATCTGAAGAGCGACTACAGGAGGAAGGTCCTTCTCCTACCTGGCCGCCAAGACCTGGAACTCCCTCCCGACCGACCTGCGCCTGACCCAAGACCACCTCTCCTTCAGGAAGAAGCTGAAGACCTGGCTGTTCGAGCAGTAGCGCCCCCCCCCCCCAGCGCCTTGAGACCCTACGGGTATGTAGCGCGCTCTATAAGTGTCATTGATTGATTGATTGATAACAGTATTTACAAATACGCTGATCTTCACCCAATTCAAAACAATTTTCCAGAAATATATATGTTGCAAAATCCTTCCACTTATAATTATCTTCATTTTCACTTTTTTTATACAGATCAACATTCCTGGTTTGATTTTTATAATGAGTTCTGCAGCAACAAATACAAGTAATATTTGGTCTTTCATTAGAGATTATTGCAAATTTTGTCATTTGATCATCAAATTTCTTACTTACAGAGGGTTCTACATTCTCTTCCACATCTTCCTCGATAACTGTGTCATTACCTGCACTCTCTTGTTCTGGACCAAAGTAACTAAACTGAATTTCATCAGTAACCTTCTCTACATCTGATACCGATCCACGGAACAGAGCCCTATTCAATTCATCTAACTTTATTGCTGGACTTTTAGCAAAATACAATCGTCTCACAAACTTTCTCATTTCAGTATGATGAACTGCCAGCATCCTAAAATGGTGAAAAACACTTTGACACACTTTCCTAGATAGACAAGCCAGAGAGTGTCCTTGCAAACCAGTATTCTCTCTCACTCTGCATGGATCTAGACTTTGAAGCACCTTAATCTTCTGTTTAACACTTTTTTTTACTATATTCTCTTAGAAACTCACGAAATTTATCAATAGATTCCTGACGCACAGTGCAAATACTACTACAATTCCAAGTATACACTGGGGCTTTAGGACGTCTCCCCATAACCTCATCCGCCATCACTTGTTCCTCATCTCTTGGAACCATTTTCTCCTTCTCCATTATACAACCATTTTTCACTTCATAAGCACGACCTCTGATGTCAACTGCATGCAACAAACTATTACTTTGAAGATAACTCTCTTCATTAAAAAAAGGTTCACTACTTGAACTATGCATCCATTCTCCTAAAAACACTTTACAAAAGTTTGTTCTTTTCACTAGTCTTTTCCTTTTGCTTTGTGATTTCAGTACATTGACCATTTTATCTAATGTACGCATCCTGTTCAAAATTAAAATGAATAGTTTCCTTTTTAATTCTAAAGCCTTTGCTACAATGGCTTCAATTTCTTTTCTTCTCTTATAAAATTTAGCTTTTTTCTTATATTTCTTCACATCCTTTATCAAATTGGACATAACTCTTCTCTGAAACATTTTTCTACGAATCTCTTAAACGCTGTTTTTCTTTTTAAGTTAATCTTTATTGTTTCTGAAGGTATATTTGCATTAACTAAATGCTCAATTTTCTCCTGTTGTTTTCTATTTAAAACATTATTTCCAGTACAGACATTTTGTACATTTTTCCTTTTTTTGAAGATATTTTTAAAAAAATCTTTTGTCTGCTTACCAGAAGACTTTCTCTTTTTCCCAACATGAGCATCTCCAACTAACTTAGGTCCTCCAGTTGTCTTCAAATATAGATTTTTTTTCTGGTTTATCCTTAGTATGGATTTTGTAGGCATCTTAAATTTTGTTCACTGCTCTTCAGCAATACCTGAAAGAAACTAAAAAAAAATTCCTTTATTTTATTTAAATATATTACTATATTTTTTATGATCTTTTCAAATCTTAAAATAACATGTACCCCTTTCCTACAAGTGAAAATCACAATAAAACCATCAAAAATTAAATATCTAAAAACAATTCCTGTGTGCACACAGACTCATGGTTTGATATTAGGCAGAAAGCGAAATTTCTTTGCCAATGTGAAAGCACACTTACTACTCTTTTTTTGGCAAGTGATAAGTACTTTTACAGTCTGACACATTTTCAATCCACTTTTCAGAATTTGAAAACAGCACATGTCCAAACAGCTTTTTGAGACCAGGAACATGTGTAACCTGGGTGAATGACTACACTCCAGCAAAGGCAACCAGCCTTAGTGTTGTTGAATGTATTTGCATTACTCACTGCAACCTCAAACACCACTCGGTTGTGAATACTATGCATGATTCTACAGGATAAGCAGCTGGGTGTGTGCTAAGAGTCTGCTTCTGCAGAAAAATAGCTGCCCCTTTCCTACTAATGCCAATCTAAAATTACCAGAGTAATACGCAATAAATCTCTGTCAACAATTCCTCTTTGCACACAGAGTCATCTTCTGATTCTATGCAGAAAACAGTATTCCTCATTCATACCAGTACACCTTAATTTATGGTGAAAACATAGTCCATAATATTTTACATGTTCCTTACATTTAAATTTCTCCCAAAACACAAATTGAAAAACACAACTTCAACAAAAGGAATTCCAATTCTATTATTCATTTCTAAATGTACACATACATCCCCTCTCAAACTCTTAACTCACCTTTAAAATTAGTTAGTTGTGAAAGAAATGTGGCACTCAAACAGCAGATTATCAGAGCCAGGATCTCTGTTCTGTACACCTCTCTCCTCTCAGCAGAACCAGATAATGGCAATGTTTCCCTCTCTTTTTCCACACATATACATGTTAATTACAAATCTCAGTGCTTCCCCCTTTTTTTCAAATGAAATCACACATTTCTATTGGTTGAAAACCAACCCTTTTCCAAAAGTACCCTTCCCCCAACTACCATAGCAACAGCTCATGGAACACTGCTGTGTGGAGTCAGGTCAGAAGTTCACCACACAATGTTTCATTTCCAAAGAGCAAGAGTGCTTGACTTTTCAAACCTAACAGCAAATCCATAGTAATGTTCTTTGGTAACACATTTTTCTGTACCAATACAAAACATGCTTCTATAAATTTACACATACAGCCTAGTTTTTAGTGTAGAATGGTGTGAAACAGCCAATGAGTTCTTTTTATTTTAAAAAAATATGTATGCCTCCATTTCCAAACTGTCTTTCATTTTTTTTCCCCATTCTACTGAAATACACCTCCTGAGTGCATCCAGATCTCCTTGGAAGATGTTCACAGTGTGGATTGTAGGGCACAGCTATGTCTTCTGGAGTGAAAAGTATGCAGAGAAAACAGGTATGGTGAGAGACCTTGCTTTGCCAAATGTAGACATTAAATGGATTGGTCAGAGAGGGTTAAAGTGGCACCAATTGATGCCATTGGTGAAATCCTTCATGCAAATCCAACACCCTGACCTCATAATAGTGCACTGTGGTGGCAATGACCTAGGCACTTTGACTGGGGTAGGTCTGGTAATGCTTATGAAGGAGACCTTTGCACAACTGTTTTCACTTTTCCCTAAAACTCCCTTTGCGTATTCTAACATATGCCAAAGGCAAAAATGGAACTGGTCCAATCAATTTTGTCCACAGATTGACAAAGCAAGAAAGCACGTCAACAAATCTGTTTCTGCTTTCCTCCGAGACTATGGTATGGGTTCCATTTACCACAACAACTTGCGTTACAACATGCAAGACATTTATAGAGGAGATGGTGTACACTTCACTGATGAAGGGAACAGAGTCTTCCTCTTGAACCTTAGACTCTGCATCGGTACTTACTTGTAGGTACCACTAAAAAAATCACTTCATAAACACAACGGCTCTTTTTAGAGCCCCCTAATATCTAAACACTTAAATCTGAATTTTATTTCTTTTTTTATTTTTTTTTTCTGCCGTACGCGTACGGTAAGCTTACCGTACGCGCACTCCGCGATTTCTTTTTAAAATTAATAAATGTATTTTTCGTACTTTTGTGTCCTTCTTTGACCCCCTTTCAAATGTTAGGGGGTCTGTAACTCTCTTCCTTGCCCCCTTTTCACGTTATCTCCCTTTTTTTTTCTGTGTGAAACACACGAAATGGCGGCCGACACTTCCTGATTTCGTCCGATTCGAATGTTTACAGTCATGTGACAACCAATCAGATTTGAGCTCGCGCACGGCACCGTACGCGTACGGTAAGCTTACCGTAAGCGCACGGAGCGCGCTTACAGATATATATATTGCTTTAAATGCTATTTTCTCAGGAACTACTGAACAGATTTACACCAGACCTACAAAAGGCACATCCTTGACCTACGGACTACCTCTCTGCCAAATTACAAGTAATTCTGTTCAGCCGTTCGGGCTGTAGCTCGGACTAAAGGTCCTATGGAAAAATGCATAGGGAAAACGCGTTTTGGGACCCCCCCTTTTTCTCAGCCCCCACTTGACGTATCACCCCGAGACTTTCAGGGTAGGAGCTGGACGGAGCACCCCATTTGTTTTGAAAATTTCGCGAGGAATCGTCAACCGGCGCCAAAGTTATTCAAAATAGAATTTTGAGATTTCCTATGGAAACTCGGTCCTAACTATAACTACCTACTTGCGACCGCCAGTAGGTAATATATATATATATATATATTATATATATTATATATATATATATATATATATATATATATTTTAAATAACACTTACTATCTTACCTGCAAAGTCGCAATGTAAATGATTGAAATGCAAAGGTACTCCCAAAGACCTGACCAAGATGTAATGACTTAATGTAACAGTACATTTTGTTTCCCTTTCCCCCAAATGATCACAGGATAACCAAAGTATAAACAGAGAAGAAAATAAAAATAATCCAAAGGAGGGAAGGAGTACTGAGGGTTCCAAAACATGTAAGCGAGCAACAAAGAAACCTAAAAGAAAATATTCCAGGAAATGGGAAGAAGGAAATAAAACCTAGATAAAAAGGGACACACTGCATGTGAGCCTCATGAAAGTGTTAGATACAAACAGTCATACCTCTAAGTACAAACAACAAATTACCTAATTAAATTATTAATATTTTATAGAGTGTTTGCAAAGACCCTAATTTAAGCCCTCCACTGCAGAAAGGATCAAATTCTACGGCATATAGTGGCTACCCTACAACTGTCCAGGCAGGACTCGCAGACTACAGAACAGAACATGGGCCCATTTTCAATACAGTTTCTACTCCCAGGGCCTACTGGATCATCAGCTGGCCTCCACCCAGTTGGAAGCAGTTAGTTCATCTAATCAATTTGGGCTCATAAAAATGTCGATATTCTCCATCGGGTTAAGTTAATAGTCCACCTGTATTAACTATATTGCCTGAGGAAGGGCCCATTTTACATTACCCTTTAGGAAGTCACAAATACAATGGTGACCCTCAAGAATTTAAGGTTTTAACATCCATTGCCTATTGCACTTCAGCATCAGACCTCAAAAATTTGGTACATAAAAATCAACGTAACTTTAATATTGATACATTTTGGAAGGTAAATGTTTTAAACTGGACAGCCCACATCATAAACCGCAACGATCTCATGCTCCAGGATTTTGATGCCTTTCTTGCTGCCTTTCAGGATAGGCCCGAGCAGCAAGTTTATATCTTTTATGTGTGACATGAATTACTAGAAATAAAAAAAGGTCTCAGGACCTTGTGGCCAGCAACGCCAAATTTAACATTCTTGTATGCAAGATTAAATAGGAAGAGAACACCCAAGTGACTGTCTTTATAGGGACATTGATGAAGACCTCAAATATAGTTTCAGGATGTTGATAAATCTGACAAAGTATATCAGGTCTAAGATCCTTATTCCTACGAACAGAAAAGACAGTAAGACGAAAGAATGGGGAGGATTTTCTGATTGCTCCAGGGATGCATTGGACACTAACCATTTCTGATCTCTAGACATGCCGGGTTCTTTTAACATCCGAGATGTAGTACCTATTTAATCAAATAAACTAAGGAAAATGTTATTCATGTAATTCTCCTATATTCATAATGTTCTAATAATCTATGTATAGTGAGTCCGTGATTCCAACGGCATGCTCAGCACAAAATAAAAAATATGCCCAGTTTGAGTTACTTGTTATGGGGTCAACAAGTAGCTTGTATGGTGTGGTTCCTAATCCATATATTTTTCTTCATAATATGCATGGCTAAACTCAGTCAACAGAAGGTGAATCTAGGCCTTAAGGCACATCACAAAAAATGTACACTAATCCCGGAAACCAAAAAGAAAACTGACATAAACAAGGTTCTAACAGCAACTGTTTACGATCCTTAAGAACTGGAAGTCCCATCTTCCTCAAAGAACATGTATATCCTATCACTTATATCCTATTTGGTGCACCAAAATTCACACCCACTTTAGCATCAAATTTCAAAATATCGGGTGAGATATTAAACCAGAGATTAATAATACAAGATCCACGTCGCTACAGACTTTTTAACACATTACACAATAACTTAGATGCTGGAAACTTAACGTTGGCAAAACAAAAATCCTACTTGCAGTTTTCAAAGCTCACAACAATAGCGCCACAGTTCACTCAAGATAAACCCTTTCTTAACCTTCCAACCAAAACAAAAAAAACACAAGTGTCTCACTGGACTCCAAGGGGATACAAATACAGCAGGTCACTCAACGCTGCCTCTACTACACCAAGATCCTCAAGAAAAGACAAGGCATCTGGGGAGACGCAGCACCCAGGACCAGGACCAGTCAATCAGTGCAGGGCGGCGGGTGGAAGCAGCGCGAGAGGCACGAGCGCTACCCGGCCCCGCCCCCTCATTCCGGATATTGCCAGTTGCTTCCTCCGGCCCGCGGGACGCGCCGGGCGAAGCCCGGGCAAAGGGCGGGCCGTCTACGGCCGTCAGAGGCCGAAAGAGGCCGGGCTGGGCCACCCTCCTAAAGCTCTGCAATGGGTAAGCGCAAACAAGTTACTATGGAGGCGGAAGGGAAGAAAGCGAAGGTTGCCAGAAAATCGGACAGCATAATTTCCTATCTGTCCACTGCAGTTGGGGTCTTATCTAAAGAAATTGCTAACGCAGAGCAGGAACTTGTTTTGGTACCTCCCTCTTTGCCCTGCGTACCTACTGACTGTGTGGCAGCGCCTAGCATACCCCTGGAGCCTGTGGTGGTTGTGTCTAATCCACCTATCGTGAGCGATTTTGCCAACGCTACCCAGGTTGTTGCTGTTCAGCTGGGGCAACATGTCCAGGGTAATGTAGGGCCTGAAAGGCTCTGTAAGAAGAAGAACGCTAAACGGTCCAAACCCCCTAAAGCTCCGCAGACTATTGAGGGCCCAACAGGGAACCTTTCGGTGGAATTACTGGAAGACATAATTACCTCACAATTGGAACCGCTACTTGTGGGCATTGCAAAAGATATTTTTGAGACGTTGAACGTTTGTGTTGCTGACCTGCTTAACAAATGTACCAAAATTGTTGCCTCCATTAAAGAGTTTAGCTCACAACAAATGGGTGTTAGTCAGGCTATGCATAGCCCACAAAGGCCAGAGGGGGGCATGGGAGGGCCTTTGGGACCAACGAACCAGCCATGTCCTCGTGTGAATTGTAGTACCCCAGGCAAGGTGAAGAGCATGGGTCCAGCCCCTTCCGTTGTTCAGCCGCTATTAGGCAGGCACACCTCTGGTAACACGCCACGTATGGCTAGCCATGATGTGGTCCAGCCCTTGGGTCGAAGTGTGAGGCAGGCAAGGGGCTGTCCGGTTACCCTTGACCTTCCCCCGGAAGCGGCCCCATTGGTGGCTGTATTTGTAGGGGTCCCACCGCTCCGTGTGGGAGAGATGGAATCTACTCATGATCTGTTGAGGGTGACTAGATCTTGGTGCACAGCCTTTATCTGAGGGGGACCGGACATCTCCTCCAATATCATCATGGCGAGAAGGGTGGGGTGGGTTGGGCGGCGGCCACAGCGGCTTGTGGGTGATTGTGTAATAGTCAACTTTAACAGCCCTGACATAGCAGATAGAGTGTTTTGGGATGGGTCAGAGGTAGTGTTAAAGGGAATTAGGCCAGTCCCCCTAGGGTTTTTCTACCCACCCCCAACAAAAATGTCATGCGGCACACACAGTCATTCCGATGAAGCTCGTGCTGTTAAAAACACTCTCGCCCCACCCCCTAGGCCACAACCCTCTCACAGACAGCCAACCATAGTGGGGTGTCAAAGTTCTGGGGAGATGTCAAGGCTTGCAGACTGGCAGTTACCTACTAATGTTTCTTTGCCCCATCCCACTAATCTGATTTTGAACAATTATTATTCCCCATTGTCTAATCTGGAGGCAAATGATTGACTGACAGTGTCGGATCAGCCACCCGTACCCTGTCACGTAACCCCTGCTGTAGGGGCTAGTTGTAAATTAATTAGTTGGAATGTTGCTGGGATTAGATCCAAGAGAGCGGATCCAATTTGGCTTGATTTTTTAGGTAAATACGATATTATTGCCATGCAGGAATCATGGGACCCCTTAAGCAACTTTTGTCTGGATGGCTATTCTAGCTTTGCGGTACCGGCAGTCATGGGTGGGACGGGACGAGCGAAAGGGGGTTTAATATTTCTTTTTGCACTACAATTGAAGGGCACATTTATTCGTCTTGGTTTCTGATTCGAATAACTTTCTTTGTGTTGAATGGTCCGTCTCCCATTCTCTAAAAATTCTAATGATTAATATTTATAACTCTAGGGACTGTGTTGACTTTAATCAACATGTGGCCGCTTTGCAATGTTTCATTTTAGAGTACAGACAAAAACAAAACACTGGTTTCGAGATCGTCCTTATGGGCGATTTTAATGTTCATCCGTGCGATGTTGAGTGTCATGCGAGGGTCTACGAAGCTCATGAGGGGCCAATAGGTTCTGCTGCCTCTCATTTTGAGCACACCAGGCAGGGGGAGGCTCTAGAGGAATTTCTTGCCACTATTAACATCTTTGAGTCCAATTTTGTAGAGGTAGGGGGCAGGGTTACCACATATAAAGGCACTACCTCGGGGACAGTGATCGATTATATTTTTATGTCCTCTGGCGCCTTAGCGAGGGCAAGAGCTTACAAAGCCGTCCCGTCTGCCTTCAGCGACCACAATCCGGTGTACTTGGAGTTGGATATGGTGGAGAGCTCGGGCGACTCGCGCCATGCTTGCCAAATTGACCTTCCCCTGATCACGAAAGATCAAGGTCGTAGGATCAAATGGGCCAAGGTGGTCCCTGCAACTTTTCTGGAGGTGCTTTGTGCAAAAATTGAAGGGCCTTGGGCCACTTGCCTTAATGACAATTCGCCCGCTGCGGAGGTAGTCAGTGCTTTTGAGGCAATCTGTTTACAGATCTCTAGGGACCTGACTTCCACCAATACCCGCAGATGTAGTAATCCCCTAAGATGGTTTGATGGAAGTTGCTCTACGGCCCATAGGGTTTTGCACCAGGCGCTAAAAAGCAGTCCTAGGGACAAGGCGGCAATTGCCGTAGCGAGAGGGGCTTATAAAGAGGCTATCGCCAAACAGAAAAAGGTGATAAAATCGGAGGCTTGGGATAATCTATCTATTGACGTCCTACGGGACAGTGCAAAGTTCTGGGCAACAATTAATCACCCATTCTTTTCGGGCATCGAGGGCTCAGACCTGGATTGCGTAATCCCGGTTGAGCAATGGTTTGATTATTTTAGCAACATGTATGGTGCGGGTGGTTCAAGTCCCTCAAGCAGCAGTACTTCTAAAGAACCCCATTCTTTGCCTTGCTTACCTTTTGATTTTTTGGATGTGGAGAGAGCCATAAAGGAATCCTCTAGAAACAAGGCGCCGGGCCCCGATGGCGTGCCGGCGGACTTATATGGCTCCTCTCCTAAACTATGGGCAAGGATATTAACAAATGTTTTAATGCCGTCTCTGGCTACAGGTTCCCGGCATCGTGGGCTACCGCGGTCATCATACCAATTTTTAAAAAGGGTCAGCATGGAGACCCCTCTTGCTATAGACCAATCTCCCGGTTAGATTCGGCAGTGAAGATCTTGGGTAGGGTCTTACTCCTTAAACTTAGGGATGCTTTAGACAGTCGGGGTATCTTGTCCAATTTGCAATATGGGTTTTGAGCAAATAGGGGAACCTTGGATCAATGTTTAAATCTCCAGCTTTTAATCAGTAAATATACGGTGGCGAAGGACGGGTCCCTTTTTATGGCTTTTATGGACCTGTCGTCTGCTTTTGATTTAGTTAATAGGTCGAAGTTATGGCTTATTTTGCTGGAATTAGGTATTGACCCCCCCCTAGTGAGTTTTTTAGCAGAACTCCACCAGGATCTTTCTGCCTCAGTAAGGGCCACTAAGGACGGGAAATGCACTAAGCACTTTAGGTCAGAGAGAGGGGTGAGGCAAGGGTGTATCCTGGCCCCACTCCTCTTTACTATTTATATCAACGGCCTGGAAAAGTCCCTGGGGATCCCGAGGGCGGACGCGCCGCGTGTAGGGGATTTAGTTATACCGGTTCTCCTATACGCGGACGACGCTGTCCTGCTGGCTCGCACTGGTGTGGGGCTTCAGAGACTGCTGGATGCCTTTGGCGCCTTTATGGCTGCCTTAGACCTTAAGGTGAATATAAAGAAATCTCATTTTATGGTAGTGGGGAAACAGGGCAAAAAGCTTAAATCTAGGTCTTTTTTCTGTAATGGGGAAGAGATTTTGAGAGTAAAGGTTTTCTGTTATTTGGGGTTCCTTTTTGACGAGAGAGGCACTTGGGGCCCGCAAATCAAGCTTAAAAGTAACTCGGTAGCCAGGTCCACCTCAGCGCTGTTGAGCTTTGCCAAAAGACTGGGGGCAAGGCCGATGGAGGCCCTGCTGAAAGTCTACATCTCGAAATGCATGGCTATCGCCACTTATGGCGCCGCACTGTGGGGTTATTTTGTTCAGGACCTGATTCAAGTGGTAGAAAATAGATTTTTGAGACACTTGCTCTCAGTTCCCCCAATCTACCCCCATTTTTTCTATTCACTCGGAGGTTGGCCTGGGTTATGTTACGGATAAACTGAAGATGGCCCCATTATTGTGTTGGGCGAAAACCTGGTTAAATCAGGAAATCACTCTCAACCATATGCCACATAATGATATTCTAGCTATGGACAATGTTAAAAGAATACCCTGGCTGGAGTACGTTAGAGCGGCGTTCTCCCGTCTTGTGCGTCCTGAGCTTTTTTCATCCCCATTACATATTGTTAAGGCAGATGTAGTATGGATTAAGCAGTCTTTTTTAGACCGGGCCAAATTGGATTGCGAAGAAAGGGAACTTACAAAACCACGTTAGAGCGCATTTTATGCTTCTCTTATCTCCCTCGCTGGAACCCTACTTAAGCATTGTTTCTAATCCACACCATAGATTTTTACTGCTGAGATTTAGATTTAACCGGATTCATTATTCACTTGGTTTTTATCCGTCCTGGGGCAAACCTGAATGTAACAGGCTGTGCCAATGTGATAATTTCTCATTCCAAGACACACTGTATTTTATCATGTTTTGTGAGTTTTATTCTGCTAGCCGGAAAAAATATTTGCTCCCAATTCTGAAGGAAGCCGGCTTTTTACAAGTTAGACCTGCTCTGCTATTTCTTCAGCAGTTGAGCAGTACACGCACTGTTTTTAGTGTGGCAAATTTCTTGGTGGCAGCCGTTCGTTGCAAACTAAAAATCCCTCCCAGCTTGTGTAATCCTGACTGACCTTTTAGTGATGGTTTCTAGGTATGGTATTTTTAACTTTGTGGATATGTTGTAAATATTGTCGGTATACATCATGTTCTTTGATTGTTTTTATCTATTGTATGAAATCTGTACTTTTATGATTTAAATTTAATCGAATAAAGTGTTTTGACTGAAAGACTGACAAGGCATCCTTGAGGAGAGAGGCTTAGCCGATAATTACCCAATGTCTTGTTCAATGAATAGGCTATTTGTAAACAACTTACCCATATGAGCTATGGAATCCCTTACACAGAAAACAAGCATTGAACATGCAATAGGCCTCGCCTTTGATTAAGTTAAAGCCATTTGCTTTGCTAATGGTATTGTATAGCAAACCAAATGGCTTTAACTTAATGAAAGGCGAGACCTATTGCATTTTTAATGCTGGTTTCTTAACTGCTGAAGGACTAGTGTTTAAGTAACATGGACACGTCTCATTTTAGCATCTAAAATCAAAGCGTCCCGGTGTTGAGACTTATTCTGATTTGGAGGAGCGTTTCAGGGTTTCTTGTAAGTACAAAACCCGGGAATCACAAGAGAGAACACTTCGCTTTTTCTGCCCACTGACTGGCGCGTGACTTAACAGTAAGTGTTTTTGTATAGTGCTCACTGCCACCCATTTTGTCTTTTCAAACCATAATATGAAAGCATTACTGTAGTCTCATTTAGAGGAACTCCGGGGAAGGATGAGAGGCTAAACTGACACTGCCGGGACTCGAACTGTGGGTCGCAGCAGATGCCAGGCGCCCGTGCAACTCGCTGAGCCATCTTCCTGGTGTGACTCTTTTACGACGGAAGGGATATCCCGCAGGGCATTTTGTGATCAGGATATTCCAGTATGATGTAAGACGGTCTGTATGGGCAAAAAGTTTAAATCAACACCCCTATCAGATGCCAGTCAAAGTGCAAAATGAGGAAGGTACCCTTGTGTAGGGGTCGCGTCCGTCCTTAGGGCAGTTTGGTGCACGACCGATGTGTTCTCGGTTTAATACAGTGTTCTGATGTCCTGTACCGCCCACTCTTCCCGCAACCCTTTTTACAGGCCCATTAAGGCAGACGCCCTACCTGGCTGCCCTCTCTTTAAGCCGGATTCGCCTCCCCAGGCAGTCGGTATCCCACCTGGCTGCTTCCCTTCTCCTGGCTCCGCTCCATCGCTCCTGCCTCCTGGCAGTTCAGACTTAGCGGTTTCCCAGCACTTCCTGCAGAGCACGACGCCGCACTCCGGTGAACTTTTCCTCCAGTTGCTGACTGAGGACCGACCCTTCTCCCCACTCCTGCCACGAACGGGGGAGGTGGCTGCAACCCCCGAGCTCCAGTGGATGCGTCTGCTGTCCACTGCCTGGCCCGCTGGGCAATCGTGAATTGGTGAATGTTTGTTGACAGTAAAGGCTGTCTGTGCTCAACCAGTCTGAAGGTGTGTCTTCTGGCGAGCATCGAAGGGAGCCAGTACACCACCCAGAAACAACAGCACAGCAAGTTCTGTTCTGACAAAATAAAAACACTCCTGCCATGTCCAGTAGGTATCGTAAATAAAGTAGGGTAAGACTAGGACTTAAGGCAGCACCAAATATAACAAATACAATATTTTTAAGGATCTCACAAAGTTGGGCTTTTAAACGTTCTAGTTGTGTTGTGTAGTCCCAAAAGTACCCTGTCATGCAGGACCTACGACGTTTACGGATAACATATACTGTGGGGCCGGTGGCAGACTAATTCCGTACACCCCCGCCGCATATGTTAGCCTATGGTTTGCATTAGCTAGCTCGCAGTGCCACTAGACTCTCCTGCTATCAGAGAGATTAGTTTTTGGCAACCTCAGAACTCGTGGAAACAATATATTACTTTTCACCCAGTCACTCGTGCTTGCTTGTTTTGCTCTCGGAGAGATACACAGAAGAAACAGTTGGGCGTTTTCACAATAAGAGTTTATTGTACCTTTGTTCTTCTCATGTAAAATATATGCGCTGCTATAACTGTAATACAGTAGCAGAGAAATAGAACCAGCAGTACAGTGAACAGAAAGAAATAGTATTGTTCTATCATTGTGTAATAGTCAACAACAGATACGTGAATATAGAATGCATTTATAAAATAAAGTGTGTACTCCTAAGATGCCTGACTAGATGTACCTAAGTGTACCTAGTTTGTGAGTAGGTGCTATAGAGCCTAAGTCTAAGAGCCTAAGAGTCCCAAGAGACAAGAATCCCACTAGGATTTTAGTGGAACCCCATTACCTGAATAGTGAAAGTGTGGGACTTCGTCCTGGAATTGAGCTGGACACCCCGCAAGGGATCGTCAGACCACTGTTAGCTGGAGCGATGGCATGCTGGAGCTGCAGCGTCTCTGGTCAGTGTGTCAGCGTCGAAGTCTCGGGTTCCTCCTGCCTTCTGATAGCAAGAGGTGCTGTATTTATACAGTCTATGTATGTGTGTTACCCATTGTTCAGTATGAGGATGACGTTGCGGATTAAACCTTGTGCATCGATGGTAGAATTGAAGTGTACCTCCTGGAGAGTGTACTCATCAATTATTCATATGCGCTAAGGATGACATCTTAGCAATATCGATTGGAAAAAACCCACCCTCTGCATGGAACTAGGTGAAAGGTTTAGTGCATAAAAGGCTACAGTCCTTATAAGGCGTTATGTCCATACAAGCCATTCTGTCCTTATTTGAAGTTATGTCCTTATAAGGCTCGTTCATATGTAATAACGGGAGCTGGTGTAGGGAAAGTGTACGATGTTCCCTGGACCTATATTAGGGTACCGATATGAAATATAACACCCACTCCACCTTATACTTTACAATAATAATACACGTTTCTTGAAACACACAGGTATAACAGTATCAGTGCATATAATTATCAAGCAGTCATTTAAAATGTTTCTAAACGTTAAAAGTCACTTAAAAACAGTTTTAAAAAATGATGAAAAATGTTCTCTGGCAATGTTTGCAAAATGATGTAAAAAGTCCACAAATCACAGTTCTAAACGAGTTCGATCACACAAGTTGAAGGCCATGCTTCGGAAAGTGTCAATTTTCAAGTTATTTTGAAAATAGAACGGGAAGGAAAAAGTTCCATAGTTGTTCCCAGCACACGGTGAGCCAGATTCAGATTAGAAGTCCTGGCTGGGAGACATAACACTATCACTGCCTGCTACAGCAGGGGACAAACATTGAAGTACCTCGCATAGCACGTCAAGTGTGCATAGATGTAACTCCTCCTGTCCAGTAGCTGGTGTGTACGCTTCTGGAACCGGATTCGAAACCTTGATGTCAATGTTGGAGCTGAAATTTAATTCAGTCATGAAAGGCACCTACGGCTCCTCAAGGAAGGCATGCGTCAAAATGGGAATACGCTGGGGACAAAGTTGAGCATTAGACCACAAGGGCTCCAGCCTGGAGTCTAAGTCTGCTGGCGTCTCCGTCAGAGGGGTCAGTCGCATTCGCTTCCGCAAAACAGGAATCGGAAGACAGGTACGATGCAGTCCTCAAAGACTGGTCTGAAGGATAAGAACCATGAAGCACTTAGTTCCTTTAGGCAAGGTGCACCGAGATGCTGTATCATGCACTCATGGTAATGTCTTTCCAGGAGAGCTTTCGCAATCTCGCTGGCGGATGGTCCGTCCACTGCGCAGCAGGTAGACGATAATCAGCATTCCAGCTACAGCGAGCAGGATCAGAGGTAGACCCCCGAAAATGCTTCCAAACATGGAGTGTATGGAGTTAGGGATAACTCCGAGGATAGTCTGGAATGTGCTAAGGAATCCGGACCTTATGGTCTTAAATAGGTGAATAATGCCACTCGTATCAGACATGTTAAAGATACGACCCACCATTTCTAAAAAATGTAGGGGGCAATTAGTTCAAATTAGCGCCTGTATCTCGTTCAAGGTCCTTGCAACCTGAAGTTCAAAGGTTTTTCGAGCGAAGGTCAGCGGCACGGTTTGTTGTAAAAGCATGGCTTTCATTCTGCTCAAAGTATCAAAATGTATCAACAAAATATTCAGTGAAGGCCATACTAGCGCCTCCCTGGCTGTATTTGTCGGAGGGAACAATACTTGCATACAGCAAGTAACCCTAGTGTTCACTGCGACCAGATATGCAATGCCTGGAAGCATGCCACAACAACCTTGATCGTTCAGCATCAAGTAACTCCCATTTGAAAGTAACTCGAACACTGGCGTTATCACGGCAGCTGGTGTTCCTTTCATGTGGCAAGACAGATTCGAAACTGAACCATTACAGGCTCCGTGCAAAACAATATTTTGGCATATGAGAGAACCGCTTAAAGCGTTCTTGCAGTTGGTACCACTAAGAAATACTGTTGTGTTTCGATTTAGATGCCTGTACATAGGTTTCCCTGAATCTTGTCCTTATATAGGCACAATTCGCGTTGCTCTCATTTAGGCATAGAATCCCAGTCCTTATTTAGGCATTAGAAATGCAATCCAAATACAGGCATGGTCACCTACATCCATCCATCCCACGTCACAACGAGTTCTTAGAAACCAGACCCTTAAGACGTCGGAACTTTCCCAAGCTAGGATTATTGATTTCTCCAAGAACTCATTTATTATGCATGAACTACTATTCCTTAGGGGTTCATCCATGAAGTCTTCCTCTGCCCGACTTTACGTCAATGCTAGCATTCCTAAGCACCTTCCAGGTATAAATATACCTCCCCTTACCATGGCAAACCACAGCACAGCTCGGCATGACTTGACTGCATGGTTCGCCACGGCAATTTCGGAAGAGACCATATCCCGGCCTGACGCACTGACTAGACGCTGTCATCTCTGCTCGCAGAGAATCCAGCCTCCAGTGTTCCGACTCCCTTCGCGGGGTGTTAGAGTTTGAGACCCAGAAAGAGATTCCCACCTTTCTCATTCTAAAGGTATGGAGCCGACTAGAACCTAGAGGGACTCTTGGCATACAAAACTTAGTATTTACCATACTATAAAAGACAGCAACATAATATATGTCATAGCTAAAAGACAATGCTATTGCAGTATTATTTCTTCTTACTGCTCACGCTGTGCGTATTATATCTTGCTTACATGATTGTAACAGCTCATATCTCTTACACGAGAAACAAGACTGTTCAATAAATCCTTTTATTGAAACGCTCGTCTATCTATTTTCTGTGTAACTCTGGAGAAACTAAGCATGCACGATTGACTGAGTGAAACTGGTATCTATTGTTTCCATGGTTCTCAGACGTGTTTCGATTCTAAGGGAAACAAAGTTGTCATGTTTATGCGATTGTCAGAAACGAATCCCTTCTTGTTTATGCGAGAAGTTTCTAGTGACCTTTGAGTTAGCTGGCACAAAGTAATTAAGTTTAATGTACTCGATAGGAGCACACTGACCTTGGTCCTATGCAAAAACTATAGTGTATATTATACCAATGCGCAGAGCCTATAAGGGAAATAGGAACTATACTACAATACTTCTCGATCCCCATTCCGGCATCGGAACTATATGGTAAATCCCAGGATTTCTTAATGTATTCTTTACCCAACTTTTCATATGTGCCTGCCTGCCTCTGTTCAAGGCAATAGTGAAACTGGAATGTAGTGACCGGGAAAGTGATTGGGCCATGGATAAGCCACTCAGTTGATGGTAATTCAGCTACTGTAAATGGAAGCCTGTCCAGTTTTTCAATTTGTAGCATTGTATATTGAGCTTCCCTTTGTGCCATTTCTATCTGTGTATCAGTTAGATTGTATTTTGAAAACCAGAGACGCACTGTTTATAAAACGCCAAGGCACAAGGCCTGCACGCAAGGATTGTAGCATCCAGCTCAATAACGTAATAGAACGTAACTGAGATTAGCCGTGTTGCAATATGGCTGAATCCTGTTTCAGTATGTCAATAGCAGAAAATACAATGTTGCCCAATGAATATACTCTGGAGGTCAAAGTTGTTAACCCATTATCCACCACAGCAAAAGCTTTTTCTAAGTTAACACGGTCTATTTCCCGTATTCTGTCTGTGGCTTCTTGTTGGGTAATCTTCCAGATTTCATTATAGGCAGCATAAATGCCTGCATACATGAACATTTTTGACGTTGTTTCCTAGGTCCTAGTATAAAGTCCCTAAGATCCATGTCTTGTGTAAGTAAAGTTTAGTGTTGTTTCACTTCTGCAAGTGTCGAGGGCTCTAGCTATTGTAGGCACAACTTCCCAACACCATACGATGTTACTACCCCTGGATGTTCTCTCTGTACATAACGTGGGTCTGGCCTATGTATATTGAGTCCCTCGGTGATGTGCAGGAACCCATTATGACATGTGTTTGTGTCTAAGGGCCAAACCACCCACTCCTTCCAGTTGGGATCTGTTCTATTGTACTTCAGTATGTCATCAAGTATTGCCCCTTTCCTTTAAGAAGAATTTTGCCCACCATTCTTTGGTGCTGGAAACTTTGGAGTGTTCAGTTCCTTCATCTTGGCTATTCCTAGACAGGATGTTTGTTGCACAGTGTCATTTAAAAAAATTATCTGCTGTGAAATGAAGCAAGCTTTAAATAGTGCCTCTGTACCCTGGACTTGCCAGTCCTTTGAACCCCAAATTGTGTCAATTTCGTCTTGCCATAGGTCGAAACCCTGTTCAGACAATTGGGCCGAAAAGGAAGCAGAGTAAATCTGTTTAGTGTTTGTTAGCATAATTTTCAGTGCTGATTCTGGTGCAACCTTATAATAAAATGAGGCTGGATCTGTGATGTTAAACCCTGAAAAGTATGCAAATCTTTGTGAAAATCTTTGTGAGCTACTCTTTGGTGGTGTTGGGAAATGTTCCCACTGTTGGTACTCAAATACATTCCTAGGTGAAATGGACTTGTGTAGGAAGTGATGGCCATAATGTTGACAGCAGTACAATTTATCATAATCTGATGAACCTCCCAACATTTCATTGTTAGAAAAGGCAGCAGTTTCCTCTAAGTCAGATAACATGTTACTAACTGTTTCAGTGTCCCCAATCATCAGAATATGTACTGGCGTTAATGAAATCTCTTAATGAGATTTTAAATACATGATTAATTTTTAAAAGTTTGGTCAGTCCAAATATGTTGAAATCAATCTTGTCCCAAACTATACCATCCGGTATAGGAACAGCTATGATGCTCACTGATGACAAGTCTCTATGTTCACGATGCGACGATGTGTGTGGCTTCAGGATGACGTTGACCTTTTGGTCTGTGGAATCTTATTGAAGATAATAACCATTAATAAGCATACTAAAAGTCAATACTAAGCCTAGCCATAAAAGAAAAAACCATTATCCCAAAATTACCCAGAGTTCAATCCAAGGTGATATCCAGTATGTCTTTTGAAGAAAAAGAAGAAAGATCTTTACTAGTAGCTTGGACGGTGTTTTGGCTGGCGTCGTTTCCGGCTCACTTGGATCCAGTGAAAACGTATCAAAGTTCATGAAATAGCCAGAAGCTGTTTGATCAATTGTAGGAATTGTATCCGGATTAGTGGAAATGTTATATTCCTCTCGATGAGGCAAGTTGATGTAGATGCCTGTATTTGGTCGAATTGCAACTTGTGAATTATTTTGAGTTTGAATAACTGCTTCAAGTGGAATAAGTTCATAGCGTTGATGCTTAGTCCTTCATTTCTTACAGGTGGTTCTTCAACCGTGATGAGTCTCTCTGTTTGAACTTCTTGGATTGTAGCTAGAGGAGGACGACTGCTACATCGGAGTCCACTAGGCCTACTGTTCCGTATTGGCCACATAGTGTGGTTTGATGAAGTCAATTGAGACAAATCTTTTTTCCTTTTTTCCGGCAAGAGGCAGGAGTAGCACAGTTCTTGTCCCATGCACTGCAAGGACTGGTACAGGTTTTCTGTAAGAAGGTTCAAATTCCTTTTTATCCGCAATTTTCTCTCTGACCAGATCCCTGACTTTTGGGATCCAGACAGGTCTTGCCGCGACTACCTTGACTTCCTCAGTGGCGGTCTGCTTTAGATGGACATTGCTTTGTTTTGTCCTGGATTCTTTCAGATCTTGTGAAACAGCCAAACGATCATGGATGGCAAATGGTTTTTCATCCGCCACTGCGCCTTCACAATCAAAATCAGGTACCCACATTTGTGTCCCAAAGAGGACCTCATATGGAGTGACTCCCCCTAGTGAGCTTCTTGTCTGGTTATTTAATGCCCGCTGACCCCCTTACAGGTGTTTGACCCAACTACCGCCCTTGCCTAATACCTTTGCTGTTAAAGATTGCTTTAAGTCCCGGTTTTTTCTCTACACAACAGAATTTCCCTCAGGATGATATGGAGATGAGAACCGCAATGCAACGTCCATTCCGTCCATGGCCTCTTTGTAAGCAGGAGAGCTAAACGCAGGGCCGCGGTCAGAGTGTAACGTGCTAACTGCGTATGTCCCGATAAAGACTCGCAAATCTTTTATAACAGTTCGAGCGTCAGCAGAACGCCGAGGCCAAACCCATAGGAATCTCGAGCAGGAATCTACTGCAACCATGATGTACTTGTAGGCCCCGTCGGTTTGTAAGGGGCCGCAGTGGTCCAAGTACACACATACGAGAGATTTGTCTGACTTCAGTAATGGCGTCTGTGCTGGGCGTGAAATGATGGAACCTTTTATCTGCTGGCAGATGTCGCATTTCAAGACTTAGAGGGTCATTAGTATGACGGGCGGACTTTGTCCGCCCGCCATACGCCCGGGAATCGGGACCGCCCGCAATGCTAGCGGCGGTCCCGCACCCTCCATTAGCTGAAAGCACCGCCCGCCGCAATGCCACAAAGGCAGGTTGTGCCTTTCAATGCACAACGTGACAGGCACCATGCGGTACCTGCCACATTGTACATTGAAATGCAGAGGGTACCATAGGTACCCCCCGTGTGTACCCCCCACCCCCCAGAGTCCCTGGGGGCCCGCAATAGGCCCCCGCAAGTAAACTCCGCATGCCTTTCCGTGGCCGCGGAAAGGCATGTTTCCGCCCCCATTGTAATATGGCTGGCGGTGTCTAACAGACACCGCCACCATATTGAACCCTTTTCCACCCGGTCGACTTGTCGACCGGGCGGAAAAGTGGCGGACGGTCTTTCCGTCCGCCGCGGACCCCCCAGCCATCGTAATATGGCGGGGGGTGTTTGCAGCATGGATGGCGGGCGGATCGCCCCCACCGGGTCGGCGGTGACTACCGCCGGCCCAGCGGGGGCGGTCCGCCCGCCATCCTAATGGGGCCCATAGTCTTTAGTTTGCTTAGATAACCCTGGCCACCAATAGCGCTGTTTCAGTAAAGAAATGGTCGCTGTAACGCCTGTGTGCGCAGAGCCCAAACCCTCGTGTGCAGCTAGTATTAACCCCTGCCTACAATCCATATTTGGTATTACTCTGTCCCCCACTCCAAGAATTTGAGCATATGGAATGTTTTGTGCATCTAACTTATAGGAGTATTTGAGTGGAAATGTTTTAGGTACTGTTGTGCTGCCTTTGCGTGATGCAATGACAGCTACCATTATTTCTCCATCTATTTTCGTTTGTGAACGAGTCAGCGCAGACACGGAAGCTGAGCGAACAGCCTCCTTTGCGGTTTCATCAGCCAATGAATTCCCTTCAACGTGAACGCAATCACGTTGATGACTCAGTGTATGGCTCACACGAGTCCTCGGTAGCTCGGCTTTCAACTCTGCTACCTGTTCCCATAGCTTTTTATGCTTAATTGTGCCACCTTTTGCATCTTTAAACCCGTTCTGTTCCCTATGTTGTAAGTACTCATTGTACAACTGTACACAGTAAAAAGAATCACACACGATAAGTGTGGGGAATTCATGATCCGTATTTTTCAGTGCAAGTATTACTGCTTTAAATTCTGCCACCTGAGCCGTGCAGTCTCCTAGAGATTGCGTCTTTGTGCAGCTAGGATGGAACTTGCCATAATGCATGCAACCTTTGCACACGCTGAAAAATATTGCTGCTTACTCCCTATGGCAGGTTGCGCAGATCCGTCAGTATAGATAATATATTCATATTGATCAAGAGGCAAGATTTCATTTGCCAGAGGATATTCTTGTTCATATTGCAGGAATGCTTGAGTTTTTAAACTCTGATCAAATCTGTACTCAACATCTGTTGCAGTAAGAGAATTAGCCCATTGTATCCATCTCTGATGTAACGCTTTCGCATTTGGGATGCTGGCCTTTGTGACAGCTTCTAAAGCTGGTACTGGGGTTACGACAATGATGCGTTTCCCCTGAGCCAGTGCTCTTTCGCTGGCCACGGCAGTCTGAACTGCTGTCAGGATTTTTTCTGTTGAAGTGAAACGCATTTCTGCATTTGTGTACAGGTGTGATTTGTATGCAATTGGTACAGTTTTCTCCTCATTAAAGGTTAAATAGGTGTACCCGCATTGACCCGCTATTATTCTGATTACTAAGTGGCGTACGTTTACGCGCGTTTGTAAGTGTTTGGAAGCCATCGGTGAACAACCTTTACAACGCAACTATTACAACGCACTACACTTACAATGAAATTTTTACAACGCAACATCCACTACAACGCATTCCATTACATCGCATGACACTACAACGCATGTTTAAAAACTACCTTTACAACGCATTCCATTACATCGCATACTACCTTTACAACGCATACCATTACAACGCAATCCAACACTTACCCTACTGTTGCACCCCCTGGAGTTAGAATAGTAATTTTTACCCCTATACTATCCAATACTTACCTTAAATGCAATTTAATATTATGCGTTGTAATGGTATGCGTTGTAAAGGTAGTATGCGATGTAATGGAATGCGTTGTAAAGGTAGTTTTTAAAAATGCGTTGTAGTGTCATGCTATGTAATGGAATGCGTTGTAGTGGATGTTGCATTGTAAAAAATGCGTTGTAAGTGCATGCGTTGTAAAAGTGTGCGTTGTAACGACATACATCCGAAGCCATCATGTCTTACTGGAGTAAGCAAAGAATATTGGTATGTTCTTGTGTCCAGTCCCTGGCTGAAAACTCAGGTTTTATTAATTCATAGAAAGGTTTTACCCTTTGTGCGCAATTTAAAATGTATGTCCTGCCGAAATTTAGGAATCCCAGTATTGATTGTAGATTTTTAATGATTTTAGAGGTTGGAGCAGCGCACACTGCTCTAAAAAGTTAGCTGCCAGACTTTTGCCTTCACTTGACAGCTCATATCCCAAAAATAGGACATTGAGGTGGGCTATTTTTGACTTTTTAAAGTTGAACTTATAGCCCTCTGCGGCAAATCCCATAATAATGGTGCTTACCCTGGTCAAGTGCCTCAGTAAGTCGTTGTCAGTCAAATAAATATCATCCACATAGGACAACGCTTCTTCATAAAAATTTTGAAGTAACTCTGTTATTCTTACTGAAAATACACCTGGGCTATTTTTATACCCTTGTGCTAAACGACAGAATTGTCGCTGGGACCCCAACGCACTGAAGGCGGTCAGATACCTGCTTTCAGAAACTATATATTTTTTTTTTGTAAAACCTTTTATTAATCCGCACCAGCATATCAGTTACATTACAGAGGAGTAAGAAAGGGATCACAAGTTGACAATAGGTTACATCAGGTAGTACAAAAATGTCATTTGGAAGGTCTAGGGCGAGGGGGGGTCATCTCCAATGGGGGAGAAAGGTGGCTGACATATATCTCCACGATATGAATTCCACATGCCCCACACACAAACCCACTTCTTAGGCCAACCACGGGCCACATATACAGCTTTTTCTCTGAACATAGACCAGTCTAAGTCTTTCTCCATGTCGCCCACCTCCGGAGGCTGAGATGCTCCCCACCTCTGAGCGATGTTACTCTTGGCAAGCATAAGTCCCAGAGTGGCCCACTGTAGCAAGCAATCATTCAAATAAATCGGCTCCCAAATATTCAATAGACATCTACGAGCGTTCAGGCTGAGTTGTGTAGACAGGACAGTGTTAATAACATCATGTACTCTACGCCAGTAAGATTGAATACTATCACAGTCCCAAATTATGTGCATAAAGGTACCTGTTTGGCCACATCCACGTCTACAGTTCCCCATATCCATTCTCCCCATCCGCACCAGTTGGGGACCAGTTACATACACCCTATGGAGTATTTTGAGCTGAACAAGTCGGGGGCGTGCAGGTATCGCCACGACTCTGGGCGAGGACACGGCCTCCTGCCATTCTTCATCGTCCATCTCAATTCCATCACTGGACCACTTCTCCTGAAGCGATTGGAGGGGGTCTGGCATGTTGTTTATTAAATTCTTATATATTAAGGATATGGTGTTATCAGGGACGAGACCATCTAAAACTCTGTCCTCCAGTGGAGAGGACTCGGGAAGGATGCTACCGCGCTGCAGGTGGGTACGCAAAGCGTGCCTGACCTGTGTGTAACGGAAAAATTCTGAATTTGTTAATTCGAATTGCTGCTGTAAGGCAGCGAATGGTTTAACATCAGTTTTATCCCAAAGATCACTTATTTGCGAGATTCCTATAAGGTCCCACTTGTTGAACCCTTTGCTTTTTCCACAGGCTACCCAGTTGTTCGGAGTCCCACAGTGGTGTCGCAAGGGTCAGCCTGCGACTCCATCCGAGACATTTAGTGGCTGTGTGCCAAACTTGAACTGAGTGTTTGGTGGGACCCGTGAGAGGAAAGCGGCGCGGCCTGGAATAAAGGGCTCTATTATAGTTCCCACCCGGTAGGAGCCACCTATTAACCTGAGTTCCCGGGGCAAGTGTAAGTGCCATGGTTTATGGCCGCCAGATGGGCCGCCCAATAATACTTTAATATCAGGGAGGCTGATGCCCCCATCATACCAATTTAAAGTGAGCTTTTTAAGGGCAACACGTGGCTTTTCACTCCACAGCAAGTCCCGTTGGGAGATCCTCCACCTCCCTAAAGTAGGACGCCGGGACCAGGTCTAGGGAATTCTGCAGGGCATATAAGAACCGAGGCAAAGACATCATCTTAAATAGGGCCGCTTTTCTCAGTAGGGAAAGCGGAAGCGATTTCCAGTTGCTTATGTCCTTATGCAGCCTAGGGGGACCGTCTCGGAGAAGTCAAGTGAAGCAGGATATCATCCGCGTAGAGCGAGATGCGGTCCTTCCAATCTGGGGACCAGCGCATGCACCGGATCATCACGTCTCTGCGTATTCACGCCGCCAATGGTTCCAAGGATAGGGCAAACAGGAGGGGGGACAATGGACATCCCTGCCGGGTCCCCCGGCCCAGCTCAAAGATGGCAGATTTCTTGTTATTGACCACTACTTGGGCTAGCGGTTTAGCATATAAGAGCTGTCAGGCGCTATATTTTGGCAGAAAAATCCATTTGAGATATCCAGTGTGGTTTTGTATTTTTTGCGCACAATGTTATTTATTAATGCGGCACTGTGTGCATTTTGGACAGCAAATGTCTTTGTACATGAGTTTAAATATCTGTAATCTAACACCAGACGATATGTGTTGTCAGGTTTAGAAACAGGAAACAAAGGATTGTTCATTGGTGAGGTACATGTTTCAATGACCCCCTGGTATTCAAGTTGATCTAAGATCTCCCTGACCTGTTTTTTAGCTTCTTGCTTTCTTGGGTATTGCCTCTGAGCAGTAGGTGAAACTTTTAACGGGATCACAAGGCTGAGTTCTCATCCCACCCTGCGTGATTTTTGTACAATGCAGGAGCTTGGGCTACTGCCCACTTCTGTGCATAAGCATTTTTTAAGTGAACGGGAACGTAGTTGGAAACTGCAGGAAAAATTACACTTTCTCCCCTGAGGCACTCCATAACGAATGCAGGGGGCCAATCTTGTTCTGCTAACAGGATGTCATAACCAGATGATAAGTTCTTCCAAAAAAGAGCTTTTACTTTCCTCGGCTTGTCCCCGTCCAGCCGGAGTGTTACTTCATATAACTTATGTGGGACGCTCACCCTGGTGTCTGGTGTCTCCACCGTGATGTAATCATTCAACTCTGCTGTCACCAGAAATTCCTTCAGGTTCAGGCGAGCTATTGTTACTTCTGCCGCACTGTCTAGCATAGTCAGAGCCCATTCCCCGTTCAGAAGTTGTGTCCTCAGAATTCTGGGCATGTCTGATTTTCAGACCAGCAACTTTCTTTTTCTTAAACTGAGGTTTGGGATTTTGTTTCTCTTCTTTTTTAGAAGTAAAGTCTTGAGCGCTGTTGGACAGGCCACACGAAGGGCTTGCTCCCTCCCCGCACGACAGGGCCCAAGCTCCGGCCCGCCAGGCGTGACCCACGAAAAGCACCTGCACCCCGTCTCCCGACGGAACTTCTGCCCTCGGACCTCCATGCATCACGGGCCCCAGCCCCACCGGCTTCCCCGGCCGGGTCAAGCCGCCATCTTGGGCCCTACACCACGAGGCCGCGTGGCCTCCCCCCGACCCTAACCCTGGGCCTGGCCGGCCCCGACATCCCGGCACCACCATCCACCCAGGAGGTGAGCGGACCACTTGGCAGGTCAATGGGAGAACGAAGCGTCAAGAGCTCTTCCCCCGCCAGGTGCCGATCGCCTCCAGCTCCGCCAGGCGCTGGCTCCACCCCCTGCTGGGTGTCTGGACACCTTCATCCCGGACCCTCCGACCTCCAAGTGCGGGGGCCCGGACATCAAAGGGCGCCTGCCCTATAACTGGAGCAGCTCCGGAGCAGGAGGGCAGTTGTATCCTGGAGTCGAGAGACACCGAGAGAACTCAGCCTTGACGGACTACTGGCGCTGCCGTAGCCCTATCTTGCGAACTATCGTCCTGCCTGCTGGCGCTGCCGCGGCCTTCTGCAACATCCATCCTCGTCGGGACCTGCTGGCGCTGCCGCGGCCCGTTGTAACGACCATCCTCACCGGGACCTGCTGGCGCTGCCGCGGACCGTACATCGACCATCTCCACTGGGACCTGCTGGCGCTGCCGCGGACCGTGTATCGACCATCTCTACCGGGACCTGCTGGCGCTGCCGCGGCCCGTACCAGCCACACCACCAAGCTCGAGGATTGTGAGCTAACCATCATCTCATCCGAACTACCTGACTGGTAAACAGACTGTCCCGCTACCCCTTCCCTATCCTAAGAGACCTAAATCGAGGGGACCCCTGAGTCCAGACCTCCTTGTACTATTTCATCGTACCTTAAGAAGTGCATATAAAGAACGCTAAATCTTATCCTTGTGTGGTGTCTGTCTGTGGGGGGGGAAGTTACTTGTCTGTACGATCGCTGGAGACGGCTCTCCCCGGAGACCTCTCCCCCCTGACCTCGGCCGACCCTCCCGGTCCGTCTAACATTGGTGGCCAGCGGCGCGATCCGAATCAACGCGTAATCGTACAGAGAGTAGCTCACCCCACGACAAAACCACGATGTCAGCCAAAGATAGCGGTTCCACTGAGAAATTCCAAATGGATAAGTTAGAAGAATACAGCCACCGCGAACTGAAACAATTCTGCATGGAACTAGGCATTGCTACCACCGGCCTGAGTACCAAAGATGATTTGAAGCACGCCCTTGAGTCGTGGACAGAAACTGGGATCGCCGGGCCCTCCGACCGAAACAGTGTCGCACCAGAGGGGAACGCCACGGCTCCCGAGGAGCGGGGAACGGGCCTCTCGCAGGAGGAGATCCAGGAAAGAGAAAGAACCAGATTACACGAGTTGGAAATGGCACGGCTCAAGATGGACGGTGAACTCAAGTTAGCCGAGCAGAAACTAAATCTAGAGCATATGCGGCTCCGAGAAGAACGAGAAGAAAAGCAGAGACAGAGAGAGCTTGAGGAAAAGAAAATAACACTCGAACACGAGCGCAAACTGGCGGAAATAGAACTTCGGAAACAGAATAAAGAACTAGGGGTGCCTGAGCGTCCGCACACCCCGGGGCCAACCGAGAAAAAAGTACACATCCCCAAGGATGTTGTCCGCGAGTATGTCCGAGAAGACGACATACAACAGTGGTTCAAAGCCTACGAGATCGCCATGACCTCCCACCGGATCGACCGGAGTGATTGGGGAGCCGGACTATGGGGGAGGTTCGTCAACGAAGGTCGCGATGCCCTGCTACAGCTCCCAGATCACCAAATGTCGTCCTACGACCACATGAAGGCTGCCCTCCTCACCCGCTACGGCCTCACACCCGAGATGTACCGCCAGAGGTTCAGAGATTGCACCCGGATCCCGGGCACAACTTGGGTGGAGTACGTTAACTATTTCAGCCGTGCCTTCGAGGGTTGGATCAAGGGGAGCCATGTCACGACCTACGAGCAACTCTTTAACCTTATGGTATGGGAGCACCTGTCGAACAACTGTTTCGTCGAGCTCAGGCAGCACCTCCTCGACAGCAAGCTGACTGACCCCCGGCAGCTCGCCGCCGAAGCTGACCGATGGGAAAGCACCCGAGTGGGCCGGAGAGGGCCACACGAGCAGAACCGAAGCAACCAAGGCCAGCACCGTCCTCGGGGAGGAGGAGGAGGCCAGGGGCGAGGGAGAGACGCCTTGCCGGCAACACCCGTGGCCAGCACCCCGCCTCCGGCCGGCCGGGGCAACCCCCCGATGCGTCCTGGGTTCCGAGCCAACGTCACATGCCACCGATGCCAGCGAGTCGGCCACTACGCCAATGACCCGAGCTGCCCGCAGAACCAAACACCCAAGCCCCGCCAGGTAGCTGCCGCCGCCCTGGGGGAAGAGCGATTATCGGAGGAACAGGAAGAGTATGAGCCGGCCCAGCAAGAGTGGGAACCGGCCGCCATGGTCCTGGCGTGCCTAGGGGGAAGAGACATGGTCCCGCGGGCTCCCCTACCCGCTAACACCAGGAAATACGGTCAGTGGGTGACCATTAATGGACATCGGGCCGAGGCCTTGCGTGACACAGGCGCCAGTGTGACGGCCGTCCGCTGTCACCTGGTGAAGCCCGAGCAGATCCTGCCGAACATTCTCTGCCCCGTCCGCTCAGCCGACAATTCTGAAAGTATGTGTCAAATGGCCTGCGTCCCATTCGAATGGGGAGGGGTCTCCGGCCTGTTGAAGGTGACGGTCCGGGACGATGCCCCCGTGGACTGCCTCCTGGGGAACGACCTCGAAAGTTCCCCGTGGGCCACCGTCGAGAGAAGAGAGCACCTGGGGATGCTGGGCCTCCCGGACTGGGCCTGCATAACCACCCGGTCCATGGCCGCCCATGCCGTCCCCCGATCAGAAGAACCAGAATGGCCAGCACCTCCGCCCCCGGTCGCCCCAGTAGAAGACAACGACGAGGCCAGCCCCCCGGAACCAACGACCGAAGGGGACGCGCAACCCCAGGACTTTCCCGGCCTGGCTCAGTGGCGTCAAGAAGGGGGGCCCACCCAAGAACAGTTCCGCCAGGAACAAAAGACCTGCCCCTCCCTCGAGGGACTCCGCCAACAAGCCAGCGCCCAGAACGCAGGGGACTCCACCGGATCTCACTGGGTCTACTGGGATAACGACCTGCTATACAGCGAACAAAGAATCGCAGAGCTAGGGGCCGGTCGAGTGCTGGTGGTACCTCTCCGCTTCAGAGACTTCCTACTCAATCTGGCCCACGATGTCCCCCTGGCTGGACACCTGGGCCAGGACAAAACTTACAGTCGCCTAGTGACCCACTTTTTCTGGCCGAAAATGAGGAACGACGTCCTGAACCACTGCTGGTCCTGCCCCACATGCCAAGCCAGCGGGAAGAGTGGTCGGAAGCTGAAAGCCCCTCTGCAACCCTTCCCTGTGGTCACCACCCCGTTCGAAAGGGTAGGAATAGACATTGTGGGGCCTCTGGACCCCCGCACGGCACAAGGACACAGGTTCATCCTGGTACTGGTGGACCATGCCACCCGCTACCCCGAGGCGGTGCCCCTACGGACCGTGACAGCTCCGGTGGTTGGCCGGGCCCTAATGGGGATCTTCTCCCGGGTGGGCTTCCCCCGAGAAGTCGGCAGCGACCGAGGCACGAACTTTATCTCCAAATACATGAAGACCCTCTGGCAACAATGCGGGGTCACCTACAGATTCACGACCCCCTATCACCCCCAAGGGAACGGACTAGTGGAGCGTTTTAACCGCACTCTCAAGGGGATGATTGGGGGATTGGAAGAGCCCCTCCGTCGCCAGTGGGATGTACTACTCCCGTGCCTCCTCTTCGCCTACCGAGAAGTCCCCCAGAAGTCCCTCGGCTTTAGCCCTTTCGAACTCCTGTACGGGCACCCTGTGCGAGGGCCCCTCAGCCTTGTCAAGGAAGGTTGGGAGATGGCCCCCCTAAAGACCCCTCCAGACGTCTTCAAATACCTCCTGGCCCTCCGCAATCAGACCCGGCGCTTCAGAGAGATGGCCAAGGCGAACCTCGAGGCCAGCCAGGAGGACATGAAGAGATGGTATGATCACAATGCCTCCTCCGTTGAGTTCGAGCCTGGTCAACAAGTGTGGGTGATGTCCCCTACCGAACCATGTGCCTTGCAAGATAAGTGGACGGGGCCCTTCAAAGTGGTCGAGCGCAAAAGCCCCGTCACTTACCTCATCGACATGGGGACCTCCCGAAACCCCCTTCGGGTCCTCCACACCAACCGACTCAAACCACACTTTGTGCGCTCAGAACTCAGCCTCCCGATGGCTACGGACAGTGGGGCAGAGGAAGACTCCGAACCCCTCCCGGATCTCCTGAAGACTCAGGAGAATGACGGCTCCGTGGACGGGGTCCGGCTCTCGGACGCCCTCACCTCGGAGCAACGCCAGGGCTGCCGAAACCTCCTGCTGCGGTTCGCTGCACTGTTCTCCCTCACCCCCGGGGTCACCCCTTGGTGTTTGCACGACGTGGACACCGGGGACAGTCCCCCTATTCGACACCGGGCCTACCGCGTACCAGATCGGGTACGGGCCTGCATACAGGAGGAAGTGGCCAAAATGCTCACGATCGGGGTCATCGAGCCCTCGGACAGTCCCTGGGCCAGTCCGGTTGTATTGGTTCCCAAAGCCGCTGCCCCCGGCACCACACCTGAACTGAGATTCTGCGTCGACTACCGGGGCTTGAACGCTGTCACCCGGACCGACGCTCATCCGATCCCCCGAGCGGACGAACTGATCGACCGGCTGGGGGCCGCCCGCTACCTCAGTATCCTCGACCTGACAGCGGGCTACTGGCAGATCGGTCTCACACCCCGGGCTCAGGAACGGTCAGCCTTCTCTACCCCCGATGGCCACTACCAATTCAAGGTCATGCCCTTCGGCATGAAGAATGCCCCCGCCACGTTTCAACGCCTTGTGAACCAGGTCTTGGCGGGGCTCGAAGAGTTCAGCGCTGCCTACCTGGACGATATCGCTGTATACAGCCGCCACTGGTCCGACCACCTCCTCCACCTCCAAGAGGTCCTACAGGCCCTCCAGCGGGCCGGCCTCACAATTAAGGCCAGCAAATGCCAAATTGGCCAAGGGTCCGTGACCTACCTTGGGCACCAAGTGGGAAGCGGGCTGGTGGCCCCGCTGCAACTTAAGATTGCTGCCATCCAGTCCTGGCAGCCCCCCGTCACCCAGACCGAGGTCCGAGCCTTCTTGGGGCTCACCGGCTACTACCGGCGGTTCGTGAAGGACTACGGCAGCATCGTGGGGCCCCTCACGGGTCTCACGTCCAAGAACCAACCAAAGCGGATTAACTGGACCCCCGATTGTCAGGCGGCCTTCGAGAAGCTGAAGGCCGCCCTGTGCACCGCCCCTGTGCTCCAGGCCCCCGATTACAGTCGGGAATTCGTGGTACAGACAGACGCCTCCGACCACGGCATCGGGGCCGTTCTTTCTCAATTGAACCCCGAGGGTCATGACCAGCCGGTGGCCTTCATCAGTCGACGTCTCCTGGCCCGAGAACAGCGCTGGAGCACCATCGAGAGGGAGGCCTTCGCAGTGGTATGGGCCCTCAAAAAGCTCCGGCCCTATCTCTTCGGTACCCACTTCCGGGTACAAACCGACCATCGACCCCTGCAGTGGCTGATGCAGATGCGGGGGGAGAACCCAAAACTATTGCGCTGGTCCATTTCCCTGCAGGGAATGGACTTCACCGTGGAGCACCGACCGGGCCAAGACCACGCCAACGCGGATGGCCTGTCACGATTTTTCCGCCTCGACGAGGAGAGTCCCCAAGAAGATGGGTGACTCTCCCCGCCTTCAGCTGGGGGGGACGCATGTTGGACAGGCCACACGAAGGGCTTGCTCCCTCCCCGCACGACAGGGCCCAAGCTCCGGCCCGCCAGGCGTGACCCACGAAAAGCACCTGCACCCCGTCTCCCGACGGAACTTCTGCCCTCGGACCTCCATGCATCACGGGCCCCAGCCCCACCGGCTTCCCCGGCCGGGTCAAGCCGCCATCTTGGGCCCTACACCACGAGGCCGCGTGGCCTCCCCCCGACCCTAACCCTGGGCCTGGCCGGCCCCGACATCCCGGCACCACCATCCACCCAGGAGGTGAGCGGACCACTTGGCAGGTCAATGGGAGAACGAAGCGTCAAGAGCTCTTCCCCCGCCAGGTGCCCATCGCCTCCAGCTCCCCCAGGCGCTGGCTCCACCCCCTGCTGGGTGTCTGGACACCTTCATCCCGGACCCTCCGACCTCCAAGTGCGGGGGCCCGGACATCAAAGGGCGCCTGCCCTATAACTGGAGCAGCTCCGGAGCAGGAGGGCAGTTGTATCCTGGAGTCGAGAGACACCGAGAGAACTCAGCCTTGACGGACTACTGGCGCTGCCGTAGCCCTATCTTGCGAACTATCGTCCTGCCTGCTGGCGCTGCCGCGGCCTTCTGCAACATCCATCCTCGTCGGGACCTGCTGGCGCTGCCGCGGCCCGTTGTAACGACCATCCTCACCGGGACCTGCTGGCGCTGCCGCGGACCGTACATCGACCATCTCCACTGGGACCTGCTGGCGCTGCCGCGGACCGTGTATCGACCATCTCTACCGGGACCTGCTGGCGCTGCCGCGGCCCGTACCAGCCACACCACCAAGCTCGAGGATTGTGAGCTAACCATCATCTCATCCGAACTACCTGACTGGTAAACAGACTGTCCCGCTACCCCTTCCCTATCCTAAGAGACCTAAATCGAGGGGACCCCTGAGTCCAGACCTCCTTGTACTATTTCATCGTACCTTAAGAAGTGCATATAAAGAACGCTAAATCTTATCCTTGTGTGGTGTCTGTCTGTGGGGGGGAAGTTACTTGTCTGTACGATCGCTGGAGACGGCTCTCCCCGGAGACCTCTCCCCCCTGACCTCGGCCGACCCTCCCGGTCCGTCTAACAAGCGCGCTGCTTGTCTCTGGACTGTGTGCGCTCTTCTCTGTGTTCTGACCGTTCTTCTCTTTGTGAGCCTTTCTTCGAACCCTGAAAGGAACAAGAGGAACGTGTATCAGTATCCTGATACCCGTCAGGTTTCTTAATATTATCCCTATTCCTAAGGTTGTACCTCTTTTCAGAGGGCTCCCTTTGGGGAGACCTACATCAAGATTGAGATCTCTTGTCTTTAACATTTTCTTTTTTATTATCCCACTTCTTTTTTGAAGAAGTAGCGGTCTGTTTAAAAGTGTCCTTTTCAGGACTTCCCTGTAATTGAGGATTTAAAGCTTTTCCCCCCAAACTATCTCTGCCTAATTTTGCATATGCAGTTTCTATTATTTTGGGTAGTTCATTCTCCTGTTCTAATGGAGTGAACTTCCTTAGGCGTTGGCGGATTGCCACTGATGCTGCTTCCCCTTTAATGTTAGCTAGTATAATGGCCGATACCTGTTCGTAGTTATTTAATAACTTCATCCCTAAGTTTAGGGAAGGTTCTGCTCCATAGTTGTTTTATACTTGTCTTAATACATCTGGCACTACTGCTAGTGAAGGAATACCATGAGTTCTGGTATATATGGCAGCAAAGACTGTACCCCAAGAGGTGCAGTCCTCCAACTGTGGTGTTATCCCCATGGGCAAACAGATTGTTAACATTCTGTGTTTTTCAAATGGTGCTGTATTTGAAAATACTGCTTCTAATTGGGTTATTTGCTGAGCTACCCAGAAAGGAATTTGTTCACGCTTTGCGGGCACTTTGCCCATTACCGGGTGTAATGTTTGTGGAGTAATTCTAGTTCCTGAGCTCTGTGGAAGAGCTAATGTAGTTGTAATTACTGTGGATTGGACCGCAAGTGTCCTCAAGACAAAGTTTGTCATGTTTCTGTAGAGTTTTATCAACTCTTCGGGTTGAACAAGTAGTTCATCCTGTGGCATTGTGTCAATGTCTGGATGTGGTGCATAGGTCGCTAATATCAGCCATGTTGCTCCTGGAATCCCTAAAGGACCAAGCCTTGCTCTGGTTCTTATGTGGGGTAGGGCGCCATTAAACCAGAAAATATGTTTCTGGAAAGTACGCGGAATCTCCGTCTCCTCAAACGGAGTGTAGACCACTGGAATGTCATCATGTAAGAAATAATGAAAAGTTTTTGTTACAGCATCTGCTGCTGGGAATATAACCCATGAGTAGAATACCTCTGTTTTGAAATCTTCGTGTGCCTCTATCACGAATATTAATACACCTCCTCTGGGTGATAACCCATGTTTGACAAGTTTAACTGTCAGAGTTTGTCTCACTTTGGCTGCAATTTGGATTGCATTTGTATCTTCCTCACTAGACTAATTAAGTCCCTGATTTAGATTCTCTATTGGGGTTAAGTTTAACTCCTCGTCCGCCATCGTGTTGAAAACATGGAATTATTGTCCAAGGAAATTATGAGAAAGTTTTATACAAAGGGTTTATGCACAATTTTGGGAAATTTTCCTTTCAAGCTTGATTAACCATAGGGTATCGCGACTACTCAGCTGTGGGTCTCTGAGAATAAGACCAAGCACAACTGAGCTACTCAGATTCTACTGTTGAGTAAGTGCGCCTTTATTATATCATGTTGGGCGCCATGTTATGTAGTGCCAAAAGTACCCTGTCATGCAGGACCTAGGACGTTTACGGATAACATATACTGTGGGTCTGGTGGCAGACTAGCTCCGTACACCCCCGCCGCATATGTTAGCCTATGGTTTGCATTAGCTAGCTTGCCGTGCCACTAGACTCTCCTGCTATCAGAGAGATTAGTTTTTGGCAACCTCAGAACACAATAACCTCAGACTCGTGGAAACAATATATTACGTTTCACCCAGTCACTCGTGCTTGCTTGCTTTGCTCTCGGAGAAAGAAACAGAAGAAACAGTTGGACGTTTTCACAAGAATAGTTTATTGTTCCTTAAGTTCTTCTCATGTAAAATATATGCGCTGCTATAACTGTAATACAGTAGCAGAGAAATAGAACCAGCAGTACAGTGAATAGAAAGAAATAGTATTGTTCTACCATTGTGTAATAGTCATGAACAGATACGTGAATATAGAATGCATTTATAAAATAAAGTGCGTACTCCTAAGATGCCTGGCTAGATGTACCTAAGTGTACCTAGTATGTGAGTAGGTGCTATAGAGACTAAGCCTAAGAGTCTAAGGGCCCCATGCATCAAACTAAACACCGGTTGCATAACAGGCAGATTCTCAGAATCTGCCCCTTTGCGACCGGTAATTTTGCATTTGGGATGCATCATCCCAAATGCAAAAATCGCAAATTGCGATTGCATTTAAGGAATCGCAAATTGTGATTCCTTAAATGCAATGCTAGAAGAAATTTAAAATAGAGACTTTTCTATAATGAGTTGCAAATTACCGAAAAATAAAACAGGTCGGTAATTTGCAGAAACTTTAAAAAATTCACTAAAGTGCATTTTTCAAAGTTACATGTTACACACACACATGCCCTCAGGGCATGTGTGTGCGCAACATGGGTGCACATTACAATTTCAGGGGTGCAAAAGGGTGTCCTTTTGATACCCTTGCACCCCTGAAATTGCATGCGCAATTTGCGAGTACCTAATGGGTACACACAAATTGCGCATGCAATTCCCATTCATTCCTATGGGCCTGTAGGCCCATAGGAATGAATGGAAAGGCATTCCTTATTTGCGACTCGCAATTTGTGACTCGCAATTAAGGAATATTTAGGAATCGCTATTTTTTTAGCGATTCCTACATGCATAGGTTTTTGTGATTCCTTAATTGCGATTCCTTAATAATCGCAATTAAGAAATCGCAAAAGCCTTCCTTGATGCATGTGCCAGTAAGAGTCTAAGAGTTCCAAGAGCCAAGAATCCCACTAGGCTTTTAGCCGAACCCCATTACCTAAATAGTGAAAGTGTGGGACTTCGTCCTGGACTTGAGCTGGACACCCCACAAGGGATCGTCAGACCACTGTCAGCTGGAGCGATGGCATTCCGGAGCTGCAGCGTCTCTGGTCAGTGAGTCGGCCTCGAAGTCTCGGGCTCCTCCTGCCTTCTGATAGCAAGAGGTGCTGTATTTATACAGTCGATGATGTCTTAGCAATATCGATTGGGAAAAACCCACCCTCTGCATGGAACTAGGTGAAAGGTTTAGTCCATAAAAGGCTACAGTCCTTATAAGGCGTTATGTCCAGACAAGGCATTCTGTCCTTTTTTGGAGTTATGTCCTTATAAGGCTCGTTCATATGAAATAACGGGCGCTGATGTAGGGAAAGTGTACGATGTTCCCTGGACCTATAGTAGGGTACCGGTATGAAATATAACAGTTGTTTTTGATTTTCCTTTGTGTTTTCCCCCCAATAACCGTAGGGTTTGCAAAGCCATCTCGACTTTGTTCCCCGTAAACAAAAGTGTTTTTGACAAATCGCCATGTCAGGGCGACCGTGCTCGCCCTTCAGATCATACACTGGCCCCCAACCGCTGTGCTAAAAACCATAAAACAGCTTGGGCGGCGGCCCACTTCAAAAGTAATGCTCGAAGAACCTGCTTCCGTGGCACTTCAAGTGTGCCTCATTCTGTTAGTCGTCTGCAGCACACAATAAACGGGCAAAACTCGGCTTTACAAATTTAAAGCGCTTGGGAAGTCCATGTTAACTTTTCATAACAAGCTGTCTATATTGTGAAAAATACAGTGCGTCCCGGTTAATGAAGGGGACCGTCTCACGCCGCAAGTAAAGCATCCAGTCCCGGTGGGCGGGGCTAAAAGCGGACAGAGCGGCAACAAGGAGGGATTAAAAAGCGTCCTTCACAATAGAAAGGCTGCGTTTAGCATATGTTATGACGCAAGCCAATGGAAAGAAGGGGCGAGGCTTCAAGTCCCCTTCGGGATCCGTATTGATTGCAAGAGGCCTTCGAATGGCGAGAGCAGCGCACACGCGCGAACGGCAGACGAGACCTAAAAATGGCCCCTCCATATGTCCGATTGTGGAAAATACAGAAATCAGACAAAGATTAACTACTGTAAGTACTCTGTTACATAGAAATGACACATACATATAGCTTTCACTTAAAATTGAGCTAAATGAATGCATGTTTAAATGCTTAAAGGTGGTCCACAGACTACAGAAAATAAAAACACATTCAAGCAAATTATGTTGATGTTTTTCACAAGAGATACTTACTTGCGTCTCCATTTGATAGGTGTTTTCTTCAGACAACGCCCTCTCTTCCAGTTCTGAGACACTTTTAACCTTTCCTTCACTGGTATTCCAGGAGCCCTACCAACAGAACATAAAATATATATGGTGAAGAATCTATATTTACAGTTTAAAAGGAGCTAACTTGTGAGATTCTGTAGAACTACGTCATGCAACCAGTTATACAACAACAACAACAACAAAAACACAATTCTGGTTAGGTTTTCAATTTTTAGAGACGCGTAACTCTCCACTGAGCTTTGAAGAGCACATACTCGTGTTAAATGGAAAAGATGTGGAGGTATTCACAGAATGCTTAATCTAAGTGTACACTGTATAAAAGCTGTGATCAAGCAATCCGGTCAGCAGGAGACCGAATGAAGTAAATAGGTATAGCTGCAGGCCGAAAACTAAAAGCAGATAGGCTTGCCAGTGCTATTTTATGCTTTGAGAATACTGTACTTAAAAGAAGAGAAAGTCTGATGTTCTACCTTGTTCAATGACTAGCCACCAAGAAGAAAGTATTTCAAGTCATGTGATTCATGTCCCATGTGTCGTGGAAAGATTAGCTAACAACCACAGATAAAATGATGAGAAGGCTTCAATGAGGTGGAGTTTTAATGGCAATAAAACAGTTACCAGTCAAAATGGCACTTAAATCGCCATTTTGACAAGCGACCAGTACTAAGACTGGTCTTCTGTGCAATGGAAGTTATATTGAAGGAACCAAAGTTAATTTATAACTCAGAAAAAGAGAATAATATAACGTGGCCACCCAACAGGGAAGATGATTAAGTTTATTCTCTACCAGCAATAATGGAACTGGAGCCAACTGTAAGCGTATGTAGCTCTGGTATACTTCTCTGTTACCTGGGTCACTCACATTGGGAGCATAATGTAAACCTTGTGCCTAAAAAACTATCTCCCTCACTTTTATGTTACAGTCATGAGCAGTGAGTGGACATACTTGGTTGAAGGCAAAATAAGTTTAGGAAAAGCAAAAGACAACCACAAGGTTTAGACTCTTTGGTTTCCACTCGATTTACTACAAAAGTGCAAAAGTAACACAATAAGGGCCAGATGTATCAATATTGGATGTTGCGATTCCATAATAGCGAATTTTACTGTTTCGCTATTATGAAATTGCAAAATGCAATGTATGTAGGTTTCGCAATAATAATTGCGATTCCTATATATTCCTTATTTGCGACTCGCAAATTGCGAGTCGCAAATAAGAAATGGCTTCCCATTCATTCCTATGGTCAAGGAGGCCCAAAGGAATGAATGGGAATTGCACGCGTAATTTGCGAGTACCCAATAGGTACTCACAAATTGGGCATGCAATTTCAAGGTTGCAAGGGTGCCAAATGGACACGCTGTTGCACCCCTGAAATATGCATGTGTGCACATGTGAAGCATGTATGTACGCCACATGGCACCTAGAGACGGAGTTGGTGGTAATTTGCGATTCCTTAAAGCCAGGTCGCAATTTTTTTTTGCTTTCAGTATTGCATTTAAGGAATCGCAAATTGCAATTCCTTATATGCATTTGCAAAATAGGTAATTGCCAAAATTGCGATTCCCTATTTTGTGAATGCCTTTTGTGATGATACATCCCAAAAGGTTTTTTCCCGTTCACAAACGGGAAAACGCTTGATACATCTGGCCCCAAGTGCTTTCTTGGAGCCATCCGGAAGAGAGCTTTCAGGCAATATTGCATAGTGGAGAAATAAGAGAAATCATGTCAAGGATGCCCCATCCTAAAAGGAATAGTAGAATGCAAGTCAACTTAAACCTTCAAAAGAAACAACTAGTCATTAAATATTTTTGTCGCTCATATGCATAAAACATAGCCTTCCACAAATGCCATGCTAACTCTAAGGAGTTGAGCTCTCATTATAAGGGACAAGAAATTAACCGATTAGTCAAGTGTCCAAGCACAGAAGAGCCATTGGACATCATACAACATAAAAACACTCGAAAATTCTGTGTGTAAGATAAGAACATTCGATGTTTAAAACACAGACACACATTACAAATATCAGATGCCCAGCATGTTTGGTCAATAAAAACAATTAGTCACAACCACAGCATAGCCTTTTGTCGCTTCAGTCGATAAGTATTTTGCTACATTGTCTATTCACCCTATGTAGCAGAAAGACCATAAAGCTCAAGGGAGACATGAGAGTGAACTGTTGGTGCATGTTCTCTGCACATTCGTAACCTTGACTCTTGTAATAGGAGGCACAGTGCGTTGTATTTAAAGTTCTTTACAGGCACAAAACAAATATACTACTTCCCTAAATATATAGTATTTAGAATAATCCAGGCATTAGAAAGTATTGCTTGCAAACACCATTTATCTACCCACGATACTCCAATATGTACCATCGGGAATTTCATCTAACCTGGCATTCAGCCAATTGACAGATCCTGCGGGATCAGAAGTGCAGGAATGGTACATAAGCTTTCCTTTCATTAAAAGAACACACTAATGCCTTAAAGAGGTCTAACGAATCGATGATGTGAAAACACAAACACTTGAAGATACTTGTAAGGGATTAATTTGGGTAAGACCCTAGGAGCTGACAGTCGATCTATGTCCACATTTATAACTCCCACCAGATGCACAGTCACAAGGCAGAGATTGTGGTCAGAGCCATTTTCAGTGTTCACCGAACAAACAGCAAAATAAATAGGAGCACATGTTAATGCATATTTTTGGGATAAAATATTAAAGTTGTACTGTATGTGTAAGGCCGAACCACTGTTGGTTGGAAGTCGGAGAACGGATATTAATTTTTGAAAGGCGTGTCACAGACTTTTCTTACAGCTTACAGATAGACAAACTATTCAACAAAGCTGGACTTTTGTTTTCAGAATTCGGATGGGGGAGTGGTAGGAATATATCATCAAAGTCAAGTATGTGAACCAAATAAAGAAGATGCTTGGAATTAAAAAACATTTCTACTATATGGGGTTAGTAAAAAGGGGAAGCCAAAAACATCCAATGCCAGATGTACTCGTTTCAAAAGACTGGCAGGGATGGGATCATTGGCAAATTAAGTCTGTTTAATGGACTGCAGCATACACACACAGATATCTAGTTTTATTACAAGTTCACACCACCATGTTGGAACGACATTTTACTTCAATGGACAGCACTGTTGCTGCTTGCCTCCCTCACCTCTTGGCCCTGCGTCCCCACTTATTGCCACAGCAAGTACTGCTACCATTGCAGGAAGAAACCAGCATTGGCAAAGCCAATAGATCTCACCTATTTGAGAGCTAATGGCTTTGCCAATTTCTTTTAGCCATATAGTACAGCAGCTCAGCTATTATGCAGCATGGCTGAAAAGTAAAAAAAGAAGAAAACAAAGTGCTATGGCGCTGCCGGCTGAATTTCGCCGTTTCAGGCCCCTCATGAAGACAGCGCCAAAAAGACTTGCGAGTCCAGCGGTGGGTAAAGGTAAAGGGAGGTGAGGGTGACTTGAGGGTCCTGGGGATGGTAGATGTAGACCGAGTGAGGAAGGCTTGAGGGTTCAGTGGGTAGAGGTACAGGGAGATGAGGTTGACTTGACAGCTCAGGGTGGATAGAGAGAAAGGGAGGGGAGGGTGACATGAGGGAACAGGACCGAATCTAAAAGAACATTTCATATGTATACAAATGGTAATGAAGTAGTGCATAAGGAATTACAATTGAAGTGGACATATATATATATTGGTTATTGTAAGGGAAATCACAGGATTTCTATGATGCTTTCGATTTACATCAATCAAAAAGAAACTATATTCATCTCCTACAAAAAAAAACGTAGAGTGACACAGCTAGATTCTAACAATCTAACAGAGAGGTGTATACATACACTAGATCTATTTTGTTTTACTGAAAAAACACAAAGGTTAAGGTGACGTTATAGTTGGGTGAAAAGGACAATTTAAACATACAGTTTTAAACTAACAAAACCACTGAAATTCACCAGTTATAGTTATCTCAAATAAAATGTTATTCATAAAAATAATATAAACATGTCTGTGTGTTTCTTATGACATTTTTAAGGCCACAAAGTGCAGCCACAGAACCCAACACAGGGGGGCTTTACGCTGCAGCTGAAAAACAGAGGTCCGGCCAGGAGCGTTTAAAAAAAAATATGGTAAGCTCCCCTGAGGACAAGGATTCAATGTTGTTGAGGCTTCTGCACTCCCTGAAACCCCCACCCACTACATCACACAACATTTTGGCAGTGCCCTTGCCCCTTCTAAGGGCACTACCAGCAAGAAAATATAAAATGTATATTTTCCCTAGAGCATTATGGAGAGCTCCTTCCAAGAGCAGTAAATAATAAATGAGCGGCTTCTGCCGCTCATTTATTATTCAGTTTTGTGAAGTTGGGGCTGCATCTGGGCCCCTACACTATTTTGTAATGCAGGGAAGCCGCAGTGGAAGCCCCAAGGCCTAGCAGGCCCTGCCACCTCCCCAGCGAGCAACCATGCTGTTAAGTGGGTGCCCCAGTGCCCACCCGGCACACCCACTGGTACATTTTTGTAGGATGCTGCCGGGGGAGTCCCTGGCCCCTGCTGGCTCCTCTAGTAGGAGCAGGCATTTTGGTGGGTGCTCCGGTGCCCACAACACCCCCTTCGTTGGACGCCATGGCGGGACTCCCAAAGTCCCCGCAGCCCCTTGCCGATTCCAACCAGCACCACAATGGGTGCTGGCGGGAGCCAGCTCCATTTCTTTGCTACTGCCTGGGCAGGAGGAAAATTGTTTTCACTGAACCTGTCCAGGAGGGAGCAAACTTGTGTTCCCTGCTCATGAGATTGGGTCCCCGGCACACTGCGATCCAGCCCTGAGGGATGTGGTCCCTGCACCTGATCTTGGGGAAGAGTAGCCTCACACACGCCACCCTCACTAAAAAACAGGCATGGAGAATGTGGCCCCTGGGGCCTCAAGGACACATATACATATATATATATCTATCTATATATCCCTGGTGGATGGTTAACTCGGAGCCTCCTGTCCCTTTCCCCCATAAAAAAACAAAGCGCTGACCCCTGGGCCGCCACAGGTAGTAAGGAGGAGGGGGCATTTAAAACAAAATGACTGCAATGTTTAGCCACAGGGTGGCCCCTCTGGAACCCCCTCAGAAGAGCTATATCATTATTTTATAAATGTTAAGGTTAGGGGACCAAGTGCCCAGAGTCCTGTAATGGCTGTTGCAACATTTCTTTTCATGTTGCATTCAGCCAATTAGGGCGCCAGCTCCCACGGGAGTGAGGTGGCTTACTGGAAAAAGGGCCCTTGGCCAATATCAGATTGCCCTTTTTTTTTTTTAGTTGCATGCTCGTGGGATTCCTGCGAGAGTCCAGCAAAACCAACCATTAGGATATACAACGTTTTTTAACCTTAATTTCTAAAAAAATTACTGAACGGATGTACATCACATTACATAAAGCATGCTTTCTGGCCCAAGATCGATCTTTCTGCCAAATGTGCCGTAATTCTTTTCACAGTATTGATCTTCAATTTCCCATGGAAAATTGCATGAGGAAATTGCGTTGTGGGACCCCCCCCCCATTTATCTCGGCCACAGGTTAGTTGTGAGAACCACACAGGAAGCTTTTCAACTGTTTTTTTATCCACCAGCCATTTTGTAAATATTTATAAATTAGTGTGCAGTATTTAGGTGTGACTATTAAAATACTTTTCCTTTTTCAAAGAAAATGCACAAACTTGCAATGATTTATTGAATGTTGGTTGATGTTTCTTGGCACAGAACTTTAGTAAATGAGCCATGGACTTCTCTTCAGGATACATGATAATGGAGTGAACGGTACTTAGGCCTTAGGAGGCAAAAAACCTCAAACGATGCATTTGGGGTCCAGTGCCTTCAGATTGCACTGGGAGCTCCTGAACCGGATTTCTTAACGGCCTAAATGATTTTCAGCCAGTTCACAGCAATTGCAATTTGAACCATATAATAATGTGCCCATGTAATCAATGGGGGCATATTCATGATCAACAGAACAAATCAAATTAGACAGCCCATAAAGTGAACCCTTGCTTTTCATGGAGGGATACAACTTAGAGGATGTCTAATAGCCAGTTACTGAAGAAGCTTAAATTGCCTTTAGATGTGGCAATTGTAAACGAATGCTGCTTATCAAATGTGCTTTTATGAAATAATTAAGAGCCCCTAGGCATACTGCAAGTCAGGTTTTCGTTCCAGTGTGGAGAATTGACCAAGTGGGACATGGAGCAGACTTTGTGGAAGAGCAGCGTTGGCAAAAGTCTTGGGTAAGTAAAGGGTGACTTGGAGGGTGGTGGATAAAGGTGCTACAAGGAACAACTTTGGGGAACCTATAGCTGGATAATACAATAGAAATAGGCTAATGGAAAAAAGCAGAAAAACAGAGCGATATGCAATACATGTAGATTATTCTTCAGGAAGATTTACATACAAACGGAAAGCTAGGATTAGCATTGGCATTCAATGAATAGTATTTATTATTCAAACATATAAACAAAAATAAGTTTTATTTCTTGACAAAGTAATTTGAAACAGTCATTTCAAATCTGGAAAAAAAGAGAATAATAAGATTCACAATTACATTCACAAACAAAGTATACTATGAAAAAAGTTGTTCCTATGTGACAAAACTAGGAAGAGGAGGAGCTCCACAGCAGAAAGACCGACCTCTCTGTAAGAACTAGTGGAGCATCAAAACTAAAAAATGAGAATTCGGCAATGCTATAACAATATAAATAAAAGTTCTCTCAAAAGAATATAATGAAAACAGAAACATCTGAGTGGGTGTATCCCGGCAAGGAGGGCCTCTTTATCATGTATGTAGTGCAAATACGAACAATGAAAAATCTTTAAAAGATAAAAGATAATGGTAACTACAAAAACATTATTTTGCTCCAACATAATAGGCCATGAAGGCATGTTAGACTTAAGATGATACAGGGTGGTTTGAGTACCAAGGAAACCGATTTTGTCCTCTCTACTCAAAGTCGCACGCAAATGCATACAGGACCGTGCACAAAGAAGATGCAATATATAATAATTTAAGCAGTTCAATTAAGGGATTTCTTGCCCTCGTGAATAGAAATAGGGCCACGATAAATGGTACATGTGCATGTTGACTGTAACATAACATCACTGAGAGGAAAATGGCTACCTAACTGATGGGCTTCAGTCTACCAGCCTACCTTTAGCAAACGACAGTGCGGTGGGAGGGTAAAAAGTTCCTGGTTTGTTTTCCTGGTCTGTATTCTAAACATATACATGGAACGATCGTGTTGATGTCTCTATACAATGTTGGCAGGGATGAAAATCCGTATGTAAAGATAGATGTCCTATGTATAAATACTCGAACCAGTGTGCGCAATTTCTTTTTTTTGTAATAAAAAACGGTATATATGTGTACTGATACCGACAACAATAAACACTAGTGAAACTTAATATCTTGTGAGCTACTTTCTCATTTATGAATAATAGGTGATAATGCAAGTATCACTGAAGCCAGAGTTATTAGTCTTCCTTGCTCTAAGAAAATCTTTAAGTGTGCAAAGGCATTGTGAAGTAACACTTGCAGTAAGTAGCAAAACAGGTAAAATTATTAACTAAAGACACGCTCCATTAGATAATTTGAAATGGGAGAAAATACCATCATTAGCATGGATTCAAAAAGGGTTCTATAAATTACGAATGTGTTATGATTAAGGAATTCCGTGATCCAGGATAAATCTGTGATCGAAACAAATGTTTTAAAAAAATCCAATAGGATTCCTCTTAAATTTGAATTAGATTTTTGACTTCAAAGATTCATGAAGACGGTACCAGCCGTATTTTTCCAGAAACAATTTTAAAGCAATTTTTTGTTCAATACATTTTTATTGTTTTTTTTCCCGGCAAATATAGAAAAGAGAGAACAACATCAGAAGAAAGAAAGAAAACCCCAAATGGGTACTATACACGAACCACATGGACTTATATGTTGTAGCGGTCTAAAGAAGATGGTATATGAAGCATTCCCAATCACTTATCAAAGAATAGACAAAGCATTTGATTGTAAATTATTTTTAAGATTTGATGGTAGTTTACAAAAAAAAACGTGGTAAACTAAGTAGCATAGAAACCCAAGAAAACAGACTGCAAAGCAGAAAGCAAGGAGGAGGCGAAAGGTACGATTGTCAGGCATACAGTACATCAGGCGATCGCAACATATTGAAGCATAAGTGAAGTTGCAGTGAACCTATATTAGCAGGAAGGCTACATATATATTGTCATCTCTATAAATTTATCAAGTGGTTGCCAGATATTGGTAGATAACCTGTTGGAAGTCTGCAGGGGGCTATGCAATATGTGAACGCTCTGGATGATTTCAGTGCAGATTGGGTTGAGTTAAATGGAAGTTAGTATCTGGATGAGTCTAGTGGCGTAAGGTCAGGTGATACCCAGTGCGGAAAATTTCTTGACACCCCCGCCCACATTGAAATTATTAAAATAAGGGGGGAAAAAGATAGTTACACATATTTCTGCCATTTTGTCACCTCCCTCAGTGCCATTTTGTCACCCCCCTCAGTGATGACACTGCAGCCCTCACCCACCTTCCTACGCCACTGGATGAGTCTGTTGAAAAGACCGCATACCTCAGTGGATGCCACATTTTGACTGTGTAGCCAGCTAACTGTGGAGAAAGACCCAGTTCTGTAAGTCGGTAGTGCAATTCTCAGAAAGCCTGCCATGTAAGAGTTCAAAATCGTGGAGGTGACTGAATAGCCTGCCCAGCCCTCGCACATACTGCTTTGCCATCCGGCTGTCAGCTCGGGCATCGTACTTTTACCTTTTAGCCCGTCTCCTAGACCAGCATGGATCCAGTTTAAAGCAGGTGGATGTCTGCAACTGTGCTGGTGCACTAAGTTTGAAATTCAGGTGAGACCGAGGCCAAAGAAACGCTGGTAAACGGGAGGTTTGCACCTGCGCTGCACCATTTTCCTACCTCGCTGGGTCCGCACTGAATCTGGAACCATCCACACAGGATTGAAATGATCTTTGGCAAGGGTGATGACTATACAGTCACTCTAACTCCTCTCCGTTCTGGTTTTATGCACGGCCCGAGGTATATATCTTGCAGGAGATAGAAGGGCTCACAGGACCTAAAGCCATCATGCCAGAGCTCCAAGTCATGCCCAGGGCGAATGAAAGTTTTAAACCATTTACAATCTCTTAAACATTTGATTAGACACTGGTGTTATTCATACTATAAGATTCAAACTGAGCTGGGTGCCACAAGTTCCGGCCATTGAAAACCCAGATGCAATCTGCTCGAAATGACATAGTCAAAATAACCATTGGTAAAAGAATCTGATGAGGCCACCTGCACTGTTTTGTAGGCACAAGCACCACTCAGTGCACAGATACAAAATGACGTAGGCTCTTTATCTTTTTAGTTAAAGCAGGTGGGGGAGCAAAAGCAACACAAGGAGGTTGGGGGGAAACAACAAAGTAACAGAGTTGCGGGTGGGGGCGGACAGGTGCCTAAGCAATAGGTAGACGCACACTGGTGAGAGCAACAGGGTGGGGTGGGGGGGGGGGGGTGGGAGAAGCAGTCAAGTAACAGAAAACAACACAGAGTGCTGGGTGAGAAATATACACAAGGAAGACAGCCTGAAAAGACATGCACTCTATTGGAGTGCTTCACACAAAAGAATAAAGTAGTGCTTGAAAAGCTAGCAGTGAAAGCAGGAATGTCGGCCATGCAAAGAGATTGTAAAGAGGCAATTCTCTATGGGAGGGATAAAGAGAAAATTGACAATCCGGGACACAAATAAGAAGCAGGCAAATAAGAGTGACAAGGAAAGCTAACCAATGGTAGGCAATAGGCGGCTCCAAGCCCTTCTATGTTCTTGGTAAACCACAATATGCCTCACAACAGACAGCACATGCTCTTGTAGACTCGACCTAATGAGCATTTTGAGGCATGAGCACGCTACCTCATAAAAGAATAAGAAAAGCAGAAGATAGCACACTTCCCAATACTGGGCTCATTATGGTTATCTTTAACATTTAAGAAATACTGTACACTTATAATAATATAGTATGGTGTTAATTTGAATGATTGTGTCCATGCTTTGCCCTGAAACAGCTTTAATCTCTTCATGCAAGGCTGAATATTTGCGAGAATCTGTTTCTTTTTCTCAAATATTTCTAGGCACGGATTATTAATCACAGATCTCTTGTATTTATTCTGTTTTATTATTATTCTTTTTCATATCTAAATAAAAACATTTGATTTAAAGATTCACTTTCACAATTCTTCATAAATATTGCGCACACTGTTGGTTTCGGTTTATTTCAATTGAATCCCGAAGCATTTTGGAAACGGGTGTCCTTAGTCAACACAACATACATATATTACATAAACTGTGATGTAAAAAATGAAATTGAAGCCTTACCATCTTCAAACTAGTTACAAAAAGGGAAGCCAATTACCAATTGGTGGTATAATGAGATTAGTTGGCGGCCCTGGAGCTGTTGCATTTCATGTTGTGAAATGTGTGAGTCCATCATGACTTCAAGTATAGGCAACTCTCATGCACTACCAAATTTCGAAACGTGCAAGGAAAGTTTTATGCATTTAGTACCTCAAAGATACTTTTGGGATCGATCTTCTTTATTTATTGGTTCTAGCCTGCATAACAGTTTTGGAATCCTGTAAATTCTGGCAATCACTTGTGTCTCAGAATCAAGGGTTTCTAGGAAGTCAGCGAGAGCAGGCATAAGAAGAATAGGCAGAGGGAAAGCCAGAAAGGAACAAGGATGGAAAACTTGGACACAGTGAAATGGAGAAACCTTGGTAGCACAGTGAATAGAGTTATTATAAGAGATGTCTGCCAAAGACAAGTATTCCACCAAGGTGTATGGAGTAGCATTACTAAAGCAACTAAGATACTGCTTGACCCGCTAGTGCCGCTCGCATTAGCTTCTACTAAGTGTGCTCTGGGGAGGAATTCCGTGTTGTTTTGACATTTCCCTAATTGAAGGAACTCTGGTGGAGTCTTCGAGCCCGTGTGCTCCATTCCTGGCTTTGCTGTGCTGTTCTGATTAGCGGGAGCGGGACTGCGAGGCCCAGAGGTGCTTGCGCCAGGACATCGCGCGCACCTGGTGCATCTTCCCGCCCCCTCCTCCCTGAAGGCCTTTTAACGCCTCGCGGCCCCCGCTTCGCGGGAGCCGCTCGCATTAGCTTCTACTAAGTGTGCTCTGGGGAGGAATTCCGTGTTGTTTTGACATTTCCCTAATTGAAGGAACTCTGGTGGAGTCTTCGAGCCCGTGTGCTCCATTCCTGGCTTTGCTGTGCTGTTCTGATTAGCGGGAGCGGGACTGCGAGGCCCAGAGGTGCTTGCGCCAGGACATCGTGCGCACCTGGTGCATCTTCCCGCCCCCTTCCTCCTCCTATTTAGCCCAGCTCCCTTGCGCGTACGCGGGACGCGCACGGACTGCAGCGCGGGCGAAGCCCGGGACAAGGGCGGGACAGTCTTAGACAGTCCTAGACTGGCCGGGACTGGACTGGGCCCGCCACTCTGCCCGCACAATTATCAAAGCTAGTCGGCTGAAGTAAGACAATACCACCTATTTTATCAAAGTAGTTTTCATGTGATTGTAGTTAGCGCGCACTTATCCTGTTGTTATTTGTTTGTGTTGTATAGCAGTGTTTACTACCAACAGAAAATATGCCTAAGAAAATCGTCTCTGGAGCTTTAGATACGTTTAACACCATAGATAACTATCTGGTCCAGGTGGTAAATAAAATAAACTGTGACAGAAGGCAATCGCTAGGTTTGAGTCAATTCCCTGACCTTCACTTAGCAGGCCCCTCCACTAGTGCGCATATGACTGATACATTATCGCAAGACCCCAGCACGAACATCCCTGACACCTACCCCCTTGACGTCGGAAACCATGATCAAAGCATAGAACTGTTGGTTGACCTAGAGACAAATGCAGAGTCTGACCCCGAGTCTCAGGCGGAACTCATAGCAGAGGAATCCTCACCCTCTGTGCCTGTGACTAGGGCGGTGAGAACCTGCAGAAAAAGTCAGCCTAAATGCGGGGGACCACGGTCAGGGAGGAAAAGGGCCTCTTCCCCACCAAAGTCTAAGGAAAAAAAACAAGAGCATGAGGGAGATAACGTTAGACAAATTATAGATGATGATCTATTTAACAGGATAGCGGATATGATAGACCTAAAGCTAAAGACTATCATTAAGCCACTGATTGGAAAAATTGATAAGCTTACCGCAGAGGTGAAAAGGTCGGGAGGGCTGCAACGTAAGCTAGCAGAAGAAACAGAGAATGTAGTAACCATTGGCACTAAACCAGTAGACAGTGTGTTGGGAAATAATGGGGGTGATATAGTAGCAGATGACGGCTTATCAGAGACCATTCCGCCTGGTCAGGTACCACCAGCTGTACCTAGTCAGGAAGCAGCAAGAGAGGCCCCTATACCCCCATCTACCGCACCAACACCGCCATCCCTAGGGGATAACCCCACACAATTTATAGTGGAAGCCTCACCATTGGTACTGGTACTAGCGAATGTACCCATCTTACCCCCTGGCCAGACAGAATCTATTTCATCTCTGACAAGCAAGGCGTTACACTGGCTGTCAAGCAACATGCAGTTGGCACATTATGGGAAAGAGCAGTTGGCAGGGGAAATTGTAATGGCGAGGAGGATGACATGGATTGGGAACAGGGAAAAAAAGTTCAAGGGGGACTGTGTAGTGTTAAATTTCTCAAACGCAGACGTGCTCCCAAATGTCCTGTCAAATATATTTCCCCCCCAACGAAGAAGTGGAACCATAATCCCTCTCACCCTAAAATTTTTCTATAGTGAGCAGCAAAACGCGATCCATCCAAATATTTCAAGACCAGGGTGGGTCACAAGAAGTAACAGATGGGGTGGGCGTTTTGGACCCATACATAATGACCATGGTATTGGCCCAGCAAATAGATTCGCTGTAGGGCCAGGTGATCATCAGAATGTGTTATTTTCTAAGACCCCTAGATCAAACTGGAATATAATGAATAGGTGGGGGGCAGGTGTCCCGGTAAACAACCGAAATGACCCCGGGATCTGTGGAAATGGGTTTGGAGCTTGGCCGGTTGATGAGCAGTTTTGGATGCGTCCCAATACCCCATTACCAAGGTGGAATGTAGCAACAAATGGATGGGGATTGGAGGCCCCACCCTATGATTGGGGGTTTGGTACAGTGAATAGGTATGGGGTTTTGGCAAACTTAAATGATTGCGATTGACGTATGGGGGGCCCAAATACGTTAAAACATGGATCAAGGGTCCCATGCATAATAAGCCACACCAAAGATAGGGGCAGAGGTCTTATAGATGGTATAAACATGTTTGAGACAATTAATCTGGAAGGCCGCAAAGCGCAAGTTGCTCCAGAAAGAGAAACTGCTCCTGACCAAATTGTGGGTGTGATCGTTGGTGGCTCCCTTAAGGAGAACGAGAATGTTATTGTTAATGATAATGATATTTCGCATGATCAGTTAAATGCAGTAGAGAGAGTGGGCAACTTATCGGCTAATGGAAGCCCCCACCTATGAGCAGAAGATGGGGTCCCCTTGACCGATTTTGTGGCGAAGAGAACTGTAGAAACATGCAAGATACTATTTTGGAATGTAGCGGGACTTAATTCCAAACGTAATGATAAGGAGTGGTCAAGCTTTGTCGTAAGACATAACATTATTGCCCTCCAGGAAACCTGGGATACAACTGCTAACTTTTGGTGGGATGGGTTCACTTGCTTCGCCAAGGCAGCTATTCCTAGCGGCAGAGCTAAGGGAGGCCTGTTATTGTTATTCTCTCTAGAATTGAAGGGCTCCCTAAAACAGATTAGTACTGACTCGCACAACATACTTATCGTAGAGAGAGAGAGAGATTAACCCCACTAGGAGGTCCTTATACATAAATTTTTATAACTCAGGGAATAGGGACATCAGCGGTAGCAATATCGCCACTTTAGACGCTATATTAAGGTCAGGCAGCCAGATTACTCAGCTTGACACAGAGTATATCCTACTAGGCGATTTTAACATTCATCCCTGCACGTTAGCATGCAGTTTAAGTAACAAGGAAAGGGGTGATGGTCCCGAGGGACCTCACTTTGAACATACCACAGAGGGAGAGGAGCTAGAGGACTTCCTGGCAAATTTCAACTTGTACGAACCAGAGGGGGGCCCAAGAATAGCTACCTTCACTGGCACCAATCCCGGAACCATAATTGATTATATTTTCACCACACAAGGTATTCTAAACCAGGTGCTTTCCTATTGCACTGTGTTATCTCACCACAGTGATCATAACCCTGTCTTACTTGAAGTGGCTTGGGGAGATTGCATGGGGCCAAATCCGGGGAAAGTGAGGTCGGACGATACTTTGCGTACCTCTGATCAGGGTAGGAGAGTTAAGTGGGCTAAGGTGGTCCCAGAAAACTTCTATGCTGAGGTTTTCCCGAAAATTAAGGAACAGGTTGAGGTTTGCCAGAACCCTCGTGCCCCGGGTTGTGAAACTATAGGGGCCTTTGAGTCGATCTGTGGGCAGGTGTCGCATGACCTCCTGGCTAAATCAAAGAAAGGAGAACCGAATAAGAAGCGCTGGTTTGACACCGCATGTTCAAAAGCACACAGGTCTCTGATGGTAGCTTTGAAAAAAATACCTAGGGTAAGGGGCGAGATTGTTAGATTGAGGAAAACCTATAAGTCAGCTATAAAAATCAGACAAGAAAGCATCAAACGGGAAGCCTGGGAAAATCTCCTATCCGTGGCTGTCCTGAAGGACAGTCGGAAATTCTGGGAAATAATTAAACAACCATTCTTTTCCGACCAAAATAACGAGGCCATGGACTGTGTCATCCCAGATGACAAGTGGTTGAATCATTTTAAAAATGTGTATGGGGATAATGATCAGGCAACCCAGGATGTGTCGCTGGCCACTTTAGACGCCACTCCTATTCATTTCTATAGTACAGAAGTGGAGAAAGCTATCTTGGTCACAATCAAGCATAAGGACCCGGGCCCCGACGGGGTGCCAGCCGATTTTTTCATACATGCCCCAAAGTTGTGGGCAGAGGTGTTGGCCAACGTCTTTACCGCCGTTAATAGCAACCCTACACCATCTTCCTGGGACATTTCCACCATCGTCCCCATCTTTAAAAAGGGCCAGCGGGACGACCCTGGGTGTTATAGGCCCATATCCCTCTTGGACTCGTCGGTGAAGATCTTAGGCAGAGTCCTTTTGTCCAGGCTGAGGGATAGTGTCGAGAGTTGTGGAGGGTTGTCAGAGATCCAGTATGGGTTTAGAGAGAGGAAAGGCACAATCGAACAATGCTCCAACCTACACCTGCTCATATCAAAGTATACGGTGGCCAAGGAGGGGTCCTTGTTTCTAGCATTCATGGACCTCTCCTTGGCCTTTGATTTGGTGAACAGGGCTAAGTTATGGATGACCTTGCTGAAAATGGGGATCGACGAGGCATTGGTAAGATTTATGGCTTCCCTACACCAAGAGCTTTTTTCGGCCGTACGAATCACAAATGAGGGTAGGTGCACGTCCCTTTTCAAATCCCTCAGGGGATAAGGCAGGGCTGCATATTGGCCCCTCTGCTCTTCACAATTTATATCAACGGTCTGGGTGCACATTTGGAGGAGAAGGAAGTCGACGTTCCGCGTGCGGGAGCAGTTAAGATCCCAGCGCTCCTGTACGCGGACGACGCCGTGCTAATTGCGCGCACGGGTGTCGGCCTTCAACGCCTCTTAAATGCCTTTGGCACATTCATGGAACAGCTTGATTTAAAAATAAATGCTAGTAAATCGCATACCATGGTGGTGGGCCGAGAAAGTAGTAAGAGGAGAACAATAACCTTTACATGTAGAGGGGATATGGTTTCTAGAGTTTACACTTTTCCCTACTTGGGGGTACTTTTTGACCAGAGAGGAACTTGGGGTCCTCAAGTGAGGGCAAAGAGGTTGGCGGTTATTAGATCATCGTCTGCCCTCATGGGCTTTGCGGGCAGGTTAGGTGCCAGGCCCATGGAAGCGTTGTTAAAAATTTACAAGAGTAAACCTGTCGCCGTTGCGTTATATGGTTCACCAATTTGGGGTTATGTAAACGTGGAACCAATCCAGAGAGCGGAGAACAGATTCATACGGACACTCCTCTCTGTGCCGCAGTCAACACCAACTTACTCAATACACTTGAAGGTGGGCCTAGATTTCCTTACTGATGGGTTGAATATGGCTCCCCTGATCTTTTGGTTAAAGACGTGGCTTAATGAAGACCTCCCACTGAACCATAAGATCATGTCCGACGTCTTGTCCCTAGACCATTGTAAAAAGATCCCCTGGCTGGCCTATCTGTTGAAGGTATTCTCAGATTTGGGACGACCAGAGCTCTTTACTTCCCCCCCAAGATATCAAGGTCCAAGACATCGATCTTGTCAAAAAGCATTTTATGGGGAGGGCAAGAGCACTTCGTGAAGAAAGGGAATTAGTGAAACCATCAGTAAAGGGCCATTACTTACTTGTTAATTCATTTTCTTTAGCACCGTATCTTGGTTTCGTTACAAATCCATTCCATAGGTTTCTTTTAACCAAGTTCAGGTTTAATTTGTTACATTTTTATTTAGGCACTTTTAAAACATGGGAAAAACCGGAAATAGCCTTACCCTGCAGTTGCGATCATTTTTCACCCCAAGACACCATGCATTTTGTTATGTTTTGTGGGTTTTATTTAGAGCCAAGGAAAAAATATCTGGTATCAGCTTTGAAGGAGGCGGGCTTCACACAAGTGAGACCGGCTCTGCTCTTCTTGCAATCATTGCCCAACATACATATTACCTTTTGTATAGCCAATTTCTTGGTAGCTGCAGTTAGGATGAAAAAACATACCCATTAGATCCATCGTTATTCCTTTTTAACTTTAGTATGCCTAGATTTGTTTTAATGTAAATTATTTTATTGTCATATTTTAACACGCATGAAATGTTCCTAACTCTTTGTATGAAATGTTTTTAATCTCTTTGTATGACTTTAATTGAGTCGAATAAAGATATTTTGACTGACTGACTGACTGACTGACTGACTGCTTGACCCTCTCAGTCTGTTCACTGGATTGTGGCTGAAAACCGGAAGACAGAGCTTGACGGATTTCCATGGTAGAACAAAATAAGCTGCAAAATCATGAAATTCATTGAGACCCGGTCTAAATTTATGGTGACAGGGACCAAAAGACTAAACCTTTAACTCCATGATGACCTACAGTGTCATGACATATTCCCAGAACCTCAGTTTATAGGTCCTTAGTAAGTATCAACAAGTGATGTTAGACAAAATGTGGGATCTGGCAGAAGGCCAAAGGTAATTGACTGCATGATATCAAGGTCTTCTACAGATATTTCAGCATGGGCATCTCTCAAACGCTGCAAAAAAAGAACTTGCGAGACAGACAACCTTATCAGGGAGCAAAAGAACAGGAGTCACAGAATCCTCAAACAATGTTTTGGCTAAACAAGGCTACGGCAACAATGTTCTGTGAGTGAGATAAAAATCAGGCAGTGAAAAGAAGAAGGTCAAGCGAGGTAGTCTGCAGTTTCTACATTGCTTGCTGTAAAGAAATCATAAATTTCATTGGTCCGTTCAGACCTAAAAAGAATGGATTACTCACATTAAAAGATGACGCTACTCCATACAGGCATGGTTAAAGGCATAGACCTCAAGTTAAAGAACTGAATACTTTTAAATCGCATGAGTTCAGAACATGGGAAAGTTTTTTTATTTTTATGGGATAGTCCGAGTTATCCTCCTCCTGGAATGAAGCTGAATCGCTTCTACAGCAAAATTTGCAGTGTCGGTAACTACAATTAATTTTTTGGAAGGATGTGGATGATCTGGGTGCCTGAGAACAGCAGTCTGGGCAACAGCTTTCCTGAGATTGAGAAATGCCTTTGGGCTATAGGGGTTCAAAAAAAACTTTAATCAGAATCAGACTACACTTTTAAAAGTGGTTGCCATATGTCTACTCATATCGGCAAAGCGCTTAATGAACTGTCTATAACAAATTAGCCAGTCCCAAGGAATTCTGTGTCTCCTTGATGGACTTAGAAGCAGACGAGTACAGGATGGCATAACTCTTAAGAGGGTACATGGACATTCCATTCTCAGAGTGGCGATACCCCAGATAGTCAACTTCTGTTCTCTCAAGCTCCAACTTCTCTACTTTACAAGACACATAGTTTTCCGTGAGACATTGAAAAACAGAACAAGTATGGAGTTGATCCTCAGGAATGGAAGTAGAGTGGATCAGGAAGTCGTCAATGTACACATAAGAAACTGGTTCACGACATCAGAGACTATACTGTTGATAAACCTTTGAAACACAGTTGGAGCATTGCTAAAGCCAAAGGGCACGACCCAATACCCATTGTCCAAAGGGTGTCCGAAAAGCCATCTTCCTATGATCGCCCCTCTTTATCCAGAGGACATGGTAAGCTCCACAGTGTTCTAACTTAGTAAAGTATTTAGCACTATGAACTGACTCAATAATAACTCTGAAGAGCAGAAGCTGGTAATGGTCCTTCATGGCGACCTTATTCTTTTTTTGGAATGAAGAGAGGCGCCCCAACGGGGGAAGTAGACCATTATGAAGATTTTCGTCCAAATATTCCATCAGAACTTGCTTCTCATGCTGGGAAAGAGAATATATCCATCCATTATGAAATTATGGCTCTGGGGATGGCCGTAATGGCAAAGTCTAACTCTCTAAAAGTAGGGAGTAACACAGATGTAAGCTTCTGAAAACCGTCAAGATATTTTGGAAAAGCCAGGGGGAAGGGCAAGGTCTGAGCAATATAAGAATGAGACTGGTCTTCAGTAAGTTCTTTAACAACTGGAGCCCAACACCTTGCTAGAATACCAATTGTCTCTACAGAACTGGAAGGAAAGAGAAACAACCCTGCTGGGCCAATTGATGTAGGTGTTGTGTAGTTCCAGCCAAGGTATCATAAGCACATTGGCATACGGGATCAAATGAAATGAGATCAGATGAAAGGCAATGGTCTTGTCATGATTACCTAAGGAACCTAGGAGAGGAAAGGTGATGGAGTTCACAAGACCCAGAGTCAAAGAAGAACCATCAATAGTTTGTACATCATTGTTAGACCCGGGATCCCTGGTTGGCTGAGGTAGGTACCTTAGGCCGAATAGGGACTCGTGTTTCCACGTCAGGCAAAGGAAGGACACCTTCTGAGATAGCACCCGCTAACCCCCTTGGTACCTTGGCACGAGCAGCCAGGCCTTATCTTCAAGGCAAATGTGTAAAGTATTTGCAACCACGCTCACAGCAACCCAATGATGACACCACAAATGGACTCCACACGAGTTTTATAAAAAAAGAGTATACATTTTATATAAAAAGATATACGATCAGACCACACAATATAAATCCAACATATGAGTATGTGTAATATTCCTCCTGGCTGGTTGTTAGGCCAGCCAGCCCTTGTAAGTTCTGGCGATATTAATGAGCACTTCTAAACATTCCACTATATACATATACAATGTTATGCAGTTCGTAATGCTAGAATCAGGCAGTTTGCAATGGAAAAGTAATGGAATGCGTAACGCAACAGTCAGGCACTGTGCAATGTAGAAATAATGCAATGCGTAATGCAACAACCAGGTATTTCATTATGTAGAAATAATGCAATGTGTAATACGCTAATCAGGTAGTTCGTTATGCAGTAATAATGCAATGCGTAATACGCTAATCGGGTAGTTCGTTATGCAGAAACAATGCAATGCGTCATACGACAATCAGGTAGTTAGTTATGCAGAAATAATGCCATGCATAGAACACTAATCAGGTAGTTCGTTATGCAGGAATAATGCAATGCGTAATACACTAATCAGGTAGTTTGTTATGCAGAAATGAAGCAATGTGTAATATGACAATCAGGTACTCCATTATGCAGAAATAAGGTAATGTGTAATACACTGCAGCACCGATCACGGTGCCTTAGGCGGTCTCTCCACCACTCATGCTGACTCGCAGTCAGCCTCTGTCAACAGCTGCCCTCAACACAGGTATGTTATAACAAAAAGTGCAGCTCCGCACTCCGGCCCTGGTACTGCCACTCCCTTGGTCAGTATGGGCCGCGATACGAGCCAAAGCAGAGGCTCGTGCTGCCGGAATGAGAGAGAGGCCGAGAGCGTCTCCTTCCAAGCCCGCACCCCGCCCCAGGCATCGACACACGTTACCTGGGGGATGCGACCTCACTCTCCTCTCCTCTTCCAGCGACTTGGGCCTCCGATGCAATCTTTGTGAATTGGCAAACGCGGGCTCGGGCCGGTGGCTCAGCTCCTCTGGGGCTCCCAGTCCGAGCCGCTACTGCTACGAAGATCTTGGGCTGCCACAGGGCGCACACACACAGCGTCGCTGAGAATCACTTGAGCTTCGGGTCCAAGATCACCGGGCACTCCTCACAAAGGTCTCAGGCTGCACAAAGCCCACGCACACAGCAACGCTGAGACTCACTTGGATTCCGGGTGCACGATAATAAGGCAAACCTCACGAAGGTCTCAGGCTGCACAAAGCCCACGCACACAGCGTCGCTGAGACTCACTTGGATTCTGGGTGCACGATAACAAGGCAATCCTCACGAAGGTCTCAGGCTGCACAAAGCCCACACACACAGCGTCGCTGAGACTCACTTGGATTCCGGGTGCACGATAACAAGGCAATCCTCACGAAGGTCTCAGGCTGCACAAAGCACACGCACACAGAGTCGCTGAGACTCACTTGGATTCCGGGTGTGCATGTCAACAAGGCAATCCTCACGAAGGTCTCAGGCTGCACAAAGCACACGCATACAACGTTGCTGAGACTCGTTTGGACTCCAGGTGCCCACGATCACGGGGCACTCCTTACGAGGGTCTCAGGCTGCAAAAAGCACACGCACACAGCGTCGCTGAGACTCTCCTGGAAACCTTTGTGTTCCTGAGTTTCTGCAACAGGGAGCCAGCTCACCTCAGGCCCTTGGGGATAAGTTACTTCAGGACACAGCACAGCAAAGTCCTTTCAAGCAGTGGTACACAGCAAAGTCCCTTAAGCCTTTCCTTGGTTAAAACAGCAATCTGCAGGCCAGCCCCAGAACACACAGCAAGGGTCAGTCCTTTCCTTCAGTCTCTTCAGTTGTTTCTTTCTTGGCAAAGGTTCCTCTTGACCACGAAGTAGCTCCAGTTTTGTTCAATCTTGATCAAGCCATTCTCCAAATTTCAGGGGCTTCAGCTCTCATAGTTATACCCCTCAATGGCATTGAAGTCTTTATGTTCAGGGGAGCACTGACCCCTGTTCAAACCAGTTCTGGGTGCCTCCCTGCCACTGACACCTTCTTCCTTCGATTAGTGGGGATCTGGATTCTCAATCACTCAGCAGGAGATGGGACAATTGTTTTATGGCAGCAACCCAGGCCTCTTCACCTCTAGGGGCTACTCCCCCTACACTCCAGATGCAGGTCAGCCTGTTGCTGTCTCACCTCCTCCCCTGGGTCAAGTCATTCCCCAGATCCTATCGCTTTCAAATCCAGACAGTCAATCCACAGCCAGGCAGAGACACACAGAAATGTTAGAGCACAAAACCCCAGCCACTTCTAAAAGAGTGGCTTCTAAACATATAATGCAAAATCCACCTTCATAAAAAGATGTGTTATTACATTGTGAGTTCAGGCTCACTAAACTTCACCTCTCCATCTTAAGCCTTTGGGAAGATAGGTTGGAAAACATATTACACAGCCTCCCCATTCTGTCCTATGGGCAAGATGGCCTTTCCACAGTGAAAAACGAAATGGAGATTATTTCACTGTCAGGACGTGGTACACACCTTAGTACATGTCCTACCTTTCACATACACTGCACCCTGCCCAGGGGGTACCTTGGACCTACCATAGGGGTAACTGATGTGCACAGAAAGGTACGGTCTGGCAAGTGGGTGCACTTGTCAGAACAACATGGCAGTTTAACAAACTGCGCACAGGGACTGCAATGGCAGGCCTGAGTTCCCTCTTTAAGGCTACTGGTGTGGGTGGCACAATTAGTGCTGCATGCCCACTGGTAGCATTTGCATTACCAGCCCTGGCACACATAGTGCACTTTACTAGGGACTTTACTAGTAAGGCAAACATACCAATCATGGACAACCAATTGCCATTGTACTTTATACAGGGAGCACTTGCACTTTGACACTGATCAGCAGTGGCAAAGTGCCCAAAGAATCTAAGTCAGTCAAAAATAGAGGAGGTAGAGACAAAAAAAGTCTGGGGTAATCACGCCAAGAAATGCCAGGTCTAACAATGTTCAAGAGAAGACTTCTTCCTGACTAGAATTTGAAGTCTCTGGGGACAATTCAAGTCTATATACATTCTGGAAGCACCAGAATCTAACAGTGCTGGAACAAAGATGGAGTGACCAGGATGGATTTGAAGAGTTACATGCAACACTAACAAGCTTTTAAGTCTCCAATAATGGGCATCTAGTGGGTCTGACCTAAATTGATTCTTTAGATGAAGGGTCAGTAGACTCAGTAGGAAACTCACCCTAGAGTAGAATCTCTTATTTTTCCATTCTCCTCTCTTTAGGTATGTGTTCGACCATACGAACTTGATACAGGAGTTCAGCAAATGAAGCAACTGGGCAACTCTTGCCAGCTCATGCTTTAACTCCTCCTTAAACCCTCTTCAGATTAAGGTCATCCGAGTGTGTTCCACCCCAGTGGTTTCAGCAGCATGTTTATGAAACGGAGTACAATAGGAAAGTACATCAATGCTTCCCTGACTCACTTCACACAAGGCATCCTCGCGGAAGCTTCATGATCTGTTCTCTCAAACATCTTGAGGTTGGCCACAAAACTGGAGTAATTGTTCAGGTTAAAATCTTCAGCTACAACCATAGGTGCTGCACACCTCAAAGCGCTGCACCGGTCAGTGTAACAATCAGATATCTCACTTTGGAGTCGTCAGAGGAAAACTGAGCAGGTCAAAAGGCAAAATAAAATATAAAGTCGACCAAAACCACTTGGAAGTTGAGAAACTGATAGCAGGCGGGTCACAAGACCCGGATTGAACTGCTCCATGAAAGGCAGTATTCTTGGTCTTTGGCTGGTCCAGTTTCAGTTTTCATTGCCTGTCTCCCTGTCGACACCAGGATTCATATCAGATACAGACAGGAATTTTGGACATTGCAACGTATTCAGGTCGAAACACTTACCCACAATCCAGATCTGGGTCTACCAACGCCTGAAATAAGGACAACTGTTTCCTGAAGCCATGATGCCACCACACACTAGAATATGTAGTAGGCAAGTGCTGTCGAGAAGCTGCCACCTTCAATAGGAAAAAGTTAAATGCATAAAAAACCTCCTTGCTGCATGAAGATCTGAAGAAAACCAAGAATCAAGAACCAAAAAGTGGAATTCTTCTGGAGAGAATAGTCAGGATAAACAGTTGGAGGTAGCAAAGATACAACTGAAGGAACACAGCTTTGTTGGGACACACCCTCCAACCAGACTGAAGCTTTTACATATAAAAAATGAACAGGAAAGGGAAATAAAATCAAACTTCACATGCCAAGGACCATAATGGACTAGGAAAATCAGGACGAAACAGAGGAATAGACAGCCATGATGGAAAGGGAAAAGAAAAGAATATCACAACCTGAAATGGACTAGCTGCAGAGGAGCCTTAAAATAAAGCAGCAAAGTTTCAAATAAGTGATTGCATTTCAGGCGCTGGAGGCACAAGAAACAGCAATCATAAGACCAGGAGCACAAGAGAAGGCAGCTTCATGTGGGGGAGACTCACAGCCTCTGGTTACAGGCCTCTTGCAATGTTGAGGATGCCTGGGTACCATGGAACCACAGAAGGTACTGGAGGCTCGGAAGTCTAGAAGGCAGAGACGCAGTGGTCACAACAGTATGAAAGCATGCATGTGTAGAGAGTGTGTAGCAAACGTATGGTACTAGGACTCTGAGAAGAGAGCATGAGCACTGGGAACAGTGGAATCCATTTTGGATACAGAAGTGAAGGGAATTGATACATGCTACCTTTAGAAATTCAATGAGGAGCCTCATAGCAAGGGGCTGCTGATTAATTCGTCCTCAGATGACAATGGTGAAGGGTGGGACTGCAGGTTCTATTGCTCAAGGTGAGGAATTTTCTAGTGAGTGAAGACCTTCCTTTTAATTGTCCCTTATTACTGTTTCAGGAAGGTTGATGACAGCCAGGTGCATAAATCTCACACTTAGCTGTGCCCTTTGTTTGAATACTCCTTCTTCGAGCAAGCCCACAGCTACATTCTGTGAGAACTATCACATTTGCACAAATGCAGCATCGGAAGAACAGCCAGAAAATCTAATTTGAAAGAGCACCACTACCCCCAATCCTGTTTTTATAACTTAGATAGTGGTTTACATTCCCTGCCAACAGAAAGTGTACATAAGTGGGATCTAAACCACCCTACTTTTTCCAGTTCCAAGTTCTCCATGACCAAGGAAGGGAGTGCTCCACAGAATACTCGAAGAGCTACTGTGTGACCAAGGATAATGTCTGCATGACAGCCAGATTACCTAAAGTCAGAATTTTCTGCTGGGGTAGCTATGAGTCTGCCTAATGCCTAGAAGCCTGCCTGCTCTGGCAGTGAAGGAGAGCACTTGGCTCTGCCGGAGGAGAGACCATCGAGGAGGAAAAGCCCCTTGTGTTCCGGCCTCAGGAAAACACCCAGAGAAAGCGGGCTGCCCTAGACAGCAAAGAAGGAGCAACCTGTGCTGTGATGGGTCCCCTGGTATCGCTCAGCTGTTCCAATTTGAACTGCACCAATACCGTGCATGTACAAGCACAACTGTATCTTCTGGGACCTCGCTGTGGGTCTGAGAACTAGTGATGCCTCTACTGATGCCAGACATTAGGAGCTGCATCATTGGTGAAGCAGGAGCCTGATCCGCCAGGCAGACCACAGCTGCTGAAGGCCTCACCACTTATGAATCAGCCAGAGGCTTCAGCTACCATGCATGGGTGCCTGTTTTCACTAGGCCTGGAGGGCTAGTACCACCAAAGATTTCATGTCACTGTGTAGGATCTGAAGCAATCACTCCATCTAGCAAATCCTGTTCCAAATTGAGGTCACCTCTGAAGCCCCATCTGCAAGAAGCTGCCACTGCAAATAGTGGGGATAGAAGCTGATCCTTTCACGTGACTAAATCTGCAACAACTATCAAGCAGATAAAGCAGGGCTTAGCCTGTGAATGGAACAAGTGACTAAATGCAAGCAGAGCGATCTGGGGTGAAGAATTAAGACTTTTTGCCCTGGTGACCATCTTGGAAGAGAACTATGAACTGAGTTGCGCATCTAACCAGAGTGGTGAATAGAAGCGATCTGCACCTATGCCTAATTAATGTCTATGCCTGCATTATCCTGGGTGACGGTAGGTATTGGAGGTTTCCCAAAACAGAGAGAGGGGGTAGCACCTTACATTGTAATATTGCAACCCTATAATCGTGATTTCTATTGTATTGTGCACTATTTTGCTTTGCTGGGAGGTTAAAGTGCTTTATTTTATAAATCGATAACCACTGAGCTGTACATTAAGTTATTGTGTCTGTTGGTTTACTGTTGAGCCCTGAGCTCTAGTCCCTTAAATTATGTCAGAGAAGCCCTTGGCTGCTCGCCCGCGGTTTCCTGACAGTCAAGTGCAGAAAGGTTTGTACTTACCTCAGTTTACAAAGACACAGGAGGCCTGACCCCAGGACAACAGTGACAACTGACCCCAACCACCACTCTTGTGGCCCAGTAGCCCTGTATGCTCTATGCCCCCCCACCCCAAAAAAAACAGGGTATGATACATTTTGTTTCACTATGCCCTTTTCTTTGCTCTATGGATGAACAAGTATCAGAGACACGAACATTTAACTTGGTATACTGTCTAACCTCTGTGCAGAACGCAGGTAGCACTTGTAATAACTGTGTGGACTAACTACTTCCATATAGACGATGAGTGCATTTCCAAGTGTCAGTTACAAAAACTTCAAAGCCAGTAGGCTAGACTGTCTGAATTTGAGGAACACACAAAAGGAGATGGGAGGAAAGCTTGCAATTTGTCTAATGACTGGCAATCGCTCGGGGGAGCAACCCAAACCATCGTTCTTTTGCCCACCATGCCACCACAGTTTACACCGACCCATATGCAAATCAGCCTTGACCCTGCTCCTTATGGAAACAGTCCAGCCCAAACTGCTGTTTATGTTTGTTTTGTTCACCCTAAGTTGGCCCTAAGGTGACCTGGCTTGGCAGTTCAGGCTGGACTGTTCCGATGAGGAACAGGGTCAAGACTGATTTGCATATGGCTGGGTCTGACCTGGGGTGGCGAAGTGAGCTAAAGAATGATGATGTATTTAACCCAGAGCTGTGATTGGGGGCGAGTGTCTGAAAAGTTTCAGCGCTCCATCCATCATCTCCTTGTGTTTGGCTTTGAACTTGAGGAATACATATCTGTCTCCATGAGGCCTCTACTGGCTTATATTTTTCCAACAAAAGATTCCAGTTAAATTGCCACCAAATGGCCTATAGAAATACGAACATCATCATGAGCTGACACTTTACTAGTGGAAAGTGACAAATTTGACAACTAGGATTAAGTTGGAAAAAACACAGCAGCAAAGCCATAAGGGTGCCTCTGAGAAACTTCCAACAGAATGCCCAAAAATCCGTCTAAATCTTCCCTTTTCTTACCTTCACGAAGAACAAGAAAAATATCTTCTTCCAAGAAACCTTGGAATACCTCATCACCGTGGGCCACACCAATCCCACAGACTTGTAAAGTGACTCTGCAAAACCCAAACATAAATTAAATAAACATTCTGGAGATGACGGTTTCCCTTTTCGTAGTTTTGCATTGCCTGCTCGTAGTTATTGCCAATTCGCAGTTCTACATAGCATGGGCGTGGGACCTCCCTTTCAGTTGTACTTTAAGAATTTCATGTTCCCGTCCCAAAGAAAGGGACAGAATGGGGACACATACGCCTTCTACTTGCTGGATGTCTCCTCCCACTGTTTGTGAATTGCATTTATGCCCAGATTTACCTTTAGGAATTGCTTCCAGTGTCTTTGATCTAGAGATGCAAACCTACTAAGTGTTTGGATCTGTAGAGTAGGTTACTATTTCTAAATAGCGTTCCATTCAATAGGATTCTTGCACTTTCAAAGTAATATCAATTTTATTGTCTTTCTGCCTCGGCTGTGCCTGTGCCCCTGCATCCTGCTATTGGCCATTCAAGTAATTATACAGTGAATTTGGTAGGGAAAGGTCATGTGATAAATGAAATTCTTTATGTTGCAATTCTGATGCCTCTTCTGGTACCAAATTCTTTTGTTAGGTGGAGCGGCAGATGGGTTGGATCTAATTTGGTTGCACAGGTTGTAGTTCTGATGAAAGTCTAACAACCAGTATTGGAAGTGTATATACCAGTTGACCATGGAAGTTATTTGTGCTTCTGAAAGCACATCTGTGTGCTGCTAAATTATTGTATCCTGTATTACGTTTTCTGCACGATTCAGCAGAAAGTGTGGAATTATGGGTCACACTGTAAAAATGATGATTTCCTCTTGAATGTAGGATATTTAGTGTCAGCTCCTAGGATTTTCTTTCAACTTTTCTTGTAATTGTAATAGAACTTTATTTCGACATAAAGACATATCATAAAAGTAATACATAACATCAATAAAAAAAGAAGAAAAAAGAACAGTTTGGTGAACACAGTATAAAAACCTACAGAATCAGCAAAATAAAATAATAACCAAGTTTTAAAAGCCAGTAGAGGCAGAAACACATTACTGTATCAACTGTTTCCTTGCAGTTCTTATCCTCCAAGCCCAGCCCAGAAATTTAGCCATACAGCAGGCAAAGAAAGGACGGGCATCTGAGCGCAATATGCGTAAAGCTTCCAAATATGATCTTGTGCCCAGACTCCTACATAAAGGCTTCAACCATCTCAACCTAGGCACAACATAAGCATGGCACTCAAACAACAAATGAGCTATGGACTCAACCCTTGAGTCACAAAAGGGGCAATAGGGTATAGTTTGGAGTGGAGGTTTCCAAGTTGAAGTTAGGAATCCTAAGGGAAGAACACCCACCCTAAATTTGAAGTATAATGCTCTGTCACCCGGGTTATGGATTGAGTCCAGGTAAGGTTCTCTGAAAGGGATCTCCTTAACTAGCAGAAACTGGGCAACAGATTTACAATGATTAGGGTTACACAACCTCTCGTTATCCACCCAAAGCCAATAAGCCTTCTTTAGCATTTGTTTTGAAGGTGCTGTTCTATTGACCCAGGCATCTCCTAAACCCAACTCATGAAGAAGTCGCTTAACCTCCCTGAGCCAGTTTACCTTATACCAGCCAGATAAGGATAAGATTTCGCTTAGGGCATCTGCATAGCTACTCAATTCAGGGACATTCCATATCCTGGCCCATAATAAAAGGGGACGTAGCCTAGCTTGCTCGCAGATTGGGCGTGTGCCTGCATCTAGCAAGAGGGGAATTGTAGGGGTACTATGGGGTAATTTCATAAGATCTTTATAGAAATTGTTTTCGAGGTGGGTCAAGATGTCAACTCTCTGTGTGCCCCACAATTCCGCACCATACAATGCTGCACTCACCACCCTTGCCCTATAAATGTCTAGTAGTGCCCCAATAGGTTTTAGAAATGAGGCACGTTGTTCTTTGAGCAGGGCCCCTGTGACCCTCTTATGAGTCAGAAACACCTTTTGGTGGTGCGCCTTCCAACTCATATTGACACACAGTCGAATGCCTAAGTAGTCAAATTCATTGACTCTGTCAAGAGGAACAGAGTCCAAGGTGGGAGGGACAACAGTTTTCCTGGGAGGGTTAAGAACAAGGAATTTGGTCTTGCTTATGTTTATAGACAGGCCCTTGATGTCACAAAAGGCCTTAAAGCTGGAAAGCAACTTTTGGATACCTACTGGTGACTTTGAGATTAGGAGGGTATCATCCGCAAATAGGAGCGTAGGAACTTTCCTACCAGCCAAGGATGGTGCATCTGACGGATGTTGAAGCAGATGTTCCACCACTCCGTTAACATAAAGAGAAAACAGAGTGGGGGCAAGCACGCACCCCTGGCGGACGCCCCTATCTACGGGAATACGAGATGTTTTTTCCCCCTGGGTACCCCATCTAATCTGAGCAAAGTTGCTTTCATGAAACTTTATGAGCAAGGCCAACAAATAAGGAGGTATGCCCAACCTATCGAGGACATTCCACAATTGGACTCGTGGGACCAGGTCGAAGGCAGTTCGCAAGTCTATAAAGACTAAATACAAGCTGCCCCCACCCAGCACAACCACTTTCCAATATATCATTAAAAGGCGAAACGTCTGCTCGATGGTACCCATCCCTGATCTAAAACCTGCCTGAAAATCTGACAAAACCTGGTTTTCTTCGACCCACTGCAAGATCCTGCCTAGAACCACTTTGCCCGCGACCTTTTGTGTTGAGTCGAGCAGGCTAATAGGGCGATAGTTAGCTGGGTCGTCCCGACAGCCTTTTTTAAAAATAGGGACGACCTCAGCGCCCCTCCATGAGTCAGGGAGAGAACCTCCCAACACAGCCTCATTCAGAAGTGAGGCAATTAATCTACTCCACAGTGATGGATATTTCTTCAGCAGGTCGCCCGGAATTCCATCAGGACCAGCAGCCTTATTAGATACAATACAGCTGATTGCCCTTTCAACTTCCTCGGTGCTGAAGGGGCAGTCATTAATGGAAATCTCAGCTGGTAAGCTGGCGAGAAGACCCGTATTAAGATGGGATACCCCACGTTGGACAGAGTACAGTTTGGAAAAGTGGGCAAACCAGACATCACCAGGAATATTACAAGTAAACTGAAAATCAGGAGGTTTGTCCCTAGCTCTCAGCAGATCCCAGAACCCCTTGGAGTCTTTCCTGGTGCTTGCCTCCACTAGATCCCACCAAAAACTGTATTCATGGGCCTCCTTCGCCTCTGCCACAACTTTTTTATAGAGTTTCCTCGCCAATCTAATATTGCCTGGATCCTTGCTTTTCACTGCGGAAATAAGTTCCCCCTTAGCAACCAGACATTTAGAGGAATACCACTTATTTCTTGCCCTAGGAGCACCTTTCGCAGAAACCCTCACGCTAGTTTGGGGTATAATAAACAAATCGCTTAGTACCGCGATGGTTTCTGTGAATATTGGTAAAACATTTTGGCTGGTAGAACCCAGGGCATCAAGGCGCAGCCCCACCGCTAACATAGTGGTCTCTGCCTGAGCCAACCTTTCCTCGTCCGCTGCTACTTTAGCCCACTTTAGGCGCCTGCCACAGCACGAAGGTACAAGCTCATGAGAGGTTTTCCACTTGTGGGGAATCTTAATTAAGTTCCCAACCTGCCAGGGCGGAATCAATGTTAAGGAGAGAGGATTGTGGTCACTATCACAAGACGCTATAACCTCCATATCATAATGGAATGACCACAAATTATAATTCAACATAACAATCTATTCTGGAGGTATGTCCCAACCTGTTGTAGGTATGCGCACCCATAGGTTCCGATTTAGATCGTCCGTTAGTTGGTCTTAGGTCATGTTCCATACAGAGTGCATTGATGTCTACCGCACTCTGGGACCATTTAGGGATCGGGTCTAGGGTCAGGGTGGGAATACCTCTCCTTGTGTCCTCATCCCAAGTGTCCAAGATATCCTCCCTAGCTAATGGTTCAAAACAGCAATTGAAGTCGCCTGCGAGAAGAACGTAAGAATCAATACTGCAGGCGGCTAGATCGCTGTTTAGTCCTGTAGAGGATAGAGTTGATGACCCGCCCCTGGCCCCCCTTAAATAGAGGTTAAAAACTTCTAGCTTCCTTCCCCCTGGGCATAGTATGGTTATCCTCTGGAGATCAGGAGAATGCGTGGACTTTTGGCTTACACTTAAACCTAGTGCGATATTGACCCATATAAGAAGGCCACCCGACGGGCGACCTTTACATCCATGTTGTTGGGAAGCTGGGACGAAGTAGGTCGTAAAGCCCACTCTATGCCTAGGTTCGAGGCACCTGGTTTCCTGCAAAAGACAGATGTTATAAGAGGCCAAAAAGGCATTCCATTCAGGAATTTCAAAATTGCGGGCGAGCCCTGCCACATTCCAGCTTATAATCTTTAGCAAGGGGTCGTCTGAAGTAATCTGCCTTAGAGGGTTATCTAGTGTAGCCAAATTGGACACAGGTCCTGCCACCCCCACAGCAGTTCTATTTAACCTAAGCAGTGGCTCAGTCTGATGGTAGTAGGGAGCCATTGCTGCATCAGTCAACTTCCTAATTGGTGAAACATTCTGAGTTGGAGGCAAGGGAATCATACGAGGTGGGTCCAGTCGTTCCGTTACGACTTGGGAGTCGAAAATACATGACGTATTCAAACCCACCTCTGTAGGTAAAACACAATGCATTCCCTCTAGGCTTAGAGAACTAACAACAGGAGGTTCAATCAACACAGGAAAAGATTCTGTGAGCCCTAAAACCTGTGGTAAAGGAACTTGGAGAGCAGGTTGGCATGCGAGTCAATCTACCTCCTCAAGACCAGCAAACCTATTCGAGGTTGGGAAGCCATTCCAGTTTAAGGGGGAATCATGGAATTTTTTGGGATGACTCCTCCAATTGTGGTGGTGTACTAGAGACCAGTCCTCTTCCCGTGTATATCTAGGACGCGGTGGATAAAAAAAGGACAATGGCCTAGGTATAACAAGAGAACCTTCGCCAATGGGCCAGGAACAGATGTGGTGTGCCGTATGAGGGTCCTCAAAGGTCACCACTATACAATCCCCGGGACTAGATTTCCTTGTAGGACCCACCCAGGGGATTCTGCGTACCATCAAGACTCTACTTCTCCGGCCATTGGGAATTGGTCTATTCACATTGAGCCAATGCATTATCTTATTCTTCAGAGACCAGTGGTTCTCATGTTGGCCGTTTCCCATCTGGGGGACACCCGTCATCACACAACCACATAATCATTGGCCTCTGGAGGGAGATCAATGTAGCCCCCTCTAAAGTTATTCTTAACAGGAGGGCTCTGGGTTGGATGTTACGCCACTTCACTGGGAGGGGGTCTATGCGGTGCACCAGCATTGGGTTTGACTAATGGTTGAGGGGTGGGGCACTTGGGAGCCTTAAGTTTAGGGGCGGTGGTACTATGATCCACACCCACAGTCCCCGATGTAGGAACCGATCGTGCAAAAGCTGATGCTGGAGGGGAGGATTGCGGGACTTGAGGAATTAAAACATGAGGTGATGTCTCAACTACAGGAAAGCCCTGACTTTCTAGACTTCTCAGGCCGAGAGTGGCCAGAGCAATAATGCTCTTTTCCATCTCAAGCAAATTATTCTCAATGCGTGAGAGTCTAAGATCAAGGGGGGAAAGAAGTTTCTTAAGAGTTTCCCAAACTAGGCCTATAAATTCCCCTTCATTCCTTTCTACACTCTCTGCATGTAGGCCCTCATCCTCTGCCATAGTGGCGGAAAAGGCAGTGGAGAAAGCAGAAACTGTCCCCTCTTTAACTCCCTCACAATGTGGTTGTTCCCTGGAAACACACCCTCCTATGAGGTTAGAAACCAGAACGCTAGTCAATTTCAGCTGTTGTGCAACCGCAATTTTAGCCTTCTTACGACAGTAAGCAGACCGAGAGGTGCATTTTCTTTTAGATTGATTATCTTTGCTAATGGTGCACCTAGGTGAAGACAATGCAGGGATGGGAAAATTAGAACTAGCATCCTGCTTGAGGGAGATGGTAGGTAGATTCACTGTACTATCCTGAGTCGATGGCTCTAAAGTAGAGGGGAGTGAAGGAAAAGTCGGGGTATGGTGGACATCAACCTGTGTGACTACACAATGGGGGATAGCTGGACGCGCCGGGGTAACCGCGGTGGCTTTATGGCCCAGGGAGGATTTTTTGGACAGGTCGATTACCTGGGATAGTCTCCTAGCGGATGCCAATTCCAGGGAGACACGAGTCTGAAGTTTGGAAATTTCATGGTCTATAGCTGTGTTGGTACGGGTGATAAAATCGTCCATAGGACCATTGATTGGGAGACCGCCATTTGCGGCCTTACTCCGTGTTAACCTGGTGCACATAGCTTAACAACAACAACAAAGGCAACCCCCTGACTTAACAGCGGGGATAAAGTGATAAAATGGTTTAACAGTTAGGCTCAAACACAGAAATGATGGAAAAAGAACAAAAGAGGGTGGCCCCGACCAGACCTCGCAGACCTCGAACGGCCTCAAACGGCCCGCTCTTAGCCCGGTCTTCGCTCCGGGCGCGTTCCGCTGGCGCGGATAGGCGGGACTCTTAAATTACAAAGACGTTGGAAATAGGGGGAGGGGCCGGGAAGAGGACACAGGTGTGCTGGATCGAACAACAGCGAGCACCCTGGTCCTCGCAGTCCCGGATCAGCGATGTGGTGCAGGAACCTCCCAAATGCAGAGTCGGTAAGTTCAGCGGACCCAGGCAGGGAAAAACAGCAACCACGAAGTATCCAACAAGTTAGCCCGGCGAGCGGCTCCCGCGAAGCGGGGGCCGCGAGAGGTAATGTACTGGCTGGAGGAGGGGCCGGGAAGAGGACACAGGTGTGCTGGATCGAACAACAGCGAGCACCCTGGTCCTCGCAGTCCCGGATCAGCGATGTTGTGCAGGAACCTCCCAAATGCAGAGTCGGTAAGTTCAGCGGACCCAGGCAGGGAAAAACAGCAACCACGAAGTATCCAACAAGTTAGTCCGGCGAGTGGCTCCCGCGAAGCGGGGGCCGCGAGAGGTAATGTACTGGCTGGAGGAGGGGCCGGGAAGAGGACACAGGTGTGCTGGATCAAACAACAGCGAGCACCCTGGTCCTCGCAGTCCCGGATCAGCGATGTTGTGCAGGAACCTCCCAAATGCAGAGTCGGTAAGTTCAGCGGACCCAGGCAGGGAAAAACAGCAACCACGAAGTATCCAACAAGTTAGCCCGGCGAGCGGCTCCTGGGAAGCGGGGGCCGCGAGAGGTAATGTACTGGCTGGAGGAGGGGCCGGGAAGAGGACACAGGTGTGCTGGATCGAACAACAGCGAGCACCCTGGTCCTCGCAGTCCCGGATCAGCGATGTTGTGCAGGAACCTCCCAAATGCAGAGTCGGTAAGTTCAGCGGACCCAGGCAGGGAAAAACAGCAACCACGAAGTATCCAACAAGTTAGCCCGGCGAGCGGCTCCCGCGAAGCGGGGGCCGCGAGAGGTAATTTACTGGCTGGAGGAGGGGCCGGGAAGAGGACACAGGTGTGCTGGATCGAACAACAGCGAGCACCCTGGTCCTCGCAGTCCCGGATCAGCGATGTTGTGCAGGAACCTCCCAAATGCAGAGTCGGTAAGTTCAGCGGACCCAGGCAGGGAAAAACAGCAACCACGAAGTATCCAACAAGTTAGTCCGGCGAGCGGCACCCCAACTTTTCTTGTATACTTTGTGTCAAATTTACCCTGAAGTTGGTGGGTGGTTTAACAAATTATATAATGTATCACTGAATTTTCTCCTGTGACAAAAATAGTGGAGTACAGTGCTTTAGGGTGGAAAGATGCACAATCTAGAAGATAATTTCTATCTGTGGGTTTTGACTGACACGTTGAAGTCAATCATCCATTGTGGGGCTTAGTACAGGTCACAAAATATTACTACACCTTGGTTGAAAGTACTTTCTAACGAGAAATACGTTTAATTCAGCAATGAGCCAGTCCACACGCTGGCGGATCATATCCATTTATGAAGAACATTCCTCACAGGGTAAATAATTATTCCTGGGCAATCCGCATATGAACCGGAGAGGAGGTCTGCGATTATTTTTGGGTTTAGTTTCTCCTACACAAATGCCCAGTATTTTGAATTTCACTTGGATTGTCAGCTAAAGTTTTATTAGGTTGGAGTTTAGAGTGGTAAACCATTTTATACACGGGAGGAAGGAGCAGGAGAAATATAGAAGATGTGTTTTGGGAGTACTGCGATCGAATCAACTTGCCATCCAGTTTTCCATGTGAGCAATTTTAAAGCATGTGTATTGGTTGAAAGTTATAAGCAAAGATTCTTCATTTACAGGTCAGTGAAGAGTGACACCTTGGGTACATCAGGGACTGTGCTTTAAATACTCCCCAATCAGAAATGTCTGTCCACTTCAAGCTCTGGGAGCCTTGGGGACCCCACACTTCACTCGTGTTGATGAGAAGCAGAAGAACCCCGCTTTGGCCGTGTGGCTTCTGTCTGGGAAGTGTCTGAACGCATTTAAGGTTTCCTTTGACAGGCAGGCTGCAGTTGTAAGGTATTGTGGGAATATTGGCCAACATGTCAGGGTAGCTTCCATTCTGTGTGCAACTCTAAATTTGGCAGCACACATTCAGCGGCAGGATTCGTTTTTAGAAGAAAATGATATTGTAACAAGGAAGCGAGTGAGACCATTTACTATAGCCCTTGACATGCACAGTACATTTGGGTCATTTCTATTTTTTCTCAGGGGCGTTCCTGAACAGCAGGCATGAGGTTTACCTTGCACCTCAATCAACTATTGGAGCAGAAGCACAACTGGTGTGGTTAACTCGCTCAGCTGGGTTACAGGTAGTAAAGAGGTAGGTGTAATGTGATAGTCAATCTAATTACATCAATGAGGAAGCAGGAAACTCAAATTCGTTTTAAAAGGGTTAATACTCCAATAACAGTCGAGTTTTGGGTCATTTATGGTGGTGTGTCCATCACCAATATACACAGACTCCACTGATCACAAAATAAGGGAGTCAGACCTATCTTCAGTATTAAAATGAGGGGCTTTATTTCATTAACCCTGAAGACTCTTTTCTGACTTCTGGTCTATTTCTGAATCAAAATGTGAGACTATTTGTTTTATAACTTACACATACTAAGTAAAGTAACTGTCTACCAGCAATACTCTAAGAAAAATACAACCTAGCTCATCGCAATGTTAGGCCGCCAACATCTAGTTTAAGGTACCTAACATTTCAGAAAAAGTAAACTGGTGGGAGACTTATGGCAGCGGAAGAAGCTTAATATTGGAATACACTAAATACACTACATCAATCCTGGCAAGATACAGGAGAAGGGAGAAAATTCAAGCGAGTTTTTAATTTGGCTGTTAAAAGGCTTTTCATTTTTTGTAATGCCAAGTTTGCTTCACTGTGCTTTGTGAATGCCTCGTGAGCACCCTTCACATTCTAAAACACGCTATATAGTACCCTTCGGACCAGCATAGGGATTAATCACAACTGGTGACAACCTTGAGGAAAAAAATACTTACCTTCGGTAGCACCTTTTCTGGTAAAGACTCTAACTGAAGATTACTCACCTTGAGAATTTCCCCAGGAGCCAGACTGAATCCAGAAACTTTCATAGCAATTCCCTCAGGCATCGACAGGTGGCATCGTGCAGCTCTGCGTTGGGTACGTACCACCCAGGACAGCACTACATATGTGATTCCTCTGCACACAGACAGGGCCAGATTTAGCACTGGTGGCGCCCTGTGCCACAATGTTTGTTGGCGCCCCCCAATGACTACCGCTGACACAGATTCCCTCACTCCCCCATTTAACAGTGGCCCCCAAGTCTCCATAACCAGTCTCTTGGATTAATTTAGTTTTTTTAGCGCCACTCATACCAGTGTGAGGCATCAAAGCACTTAACATCATACACACATTTAACAGAGACAATCACACGTGTAAAACAGTGTACAGGAAATGTTACATAAGACAGAGAATTACAAGATGTAGGAGTCACATGTCATCCATACTGGTAGGCAGTATAGTTCAAGAGTCCTTGGTCTGGAAAAGCACAAATTCAGAATTTAAAACATAACACTAATTGTTAGGGGTTCTCTTTAATAATATTATTAATAATTTCTACCCAAATGAACCCTTTTTGCAGAATTAGGTTCAGGAAAGACCAGGCAAAAAAACATGTAGGTCTAATATACACCTTGCAGTTTGCATGCGGCTCTTTGATGACAGTTAATACCTCATTTATCCATATTAGGATTTTAACTTATAAACTGCAAGTAATAAAAAAGATCTCTCTGACAAAAACAGTAACCCATTGACCTATTAACATTATATGCACTTTGTGATCTGCATGGCACACTTTCTTAGCAGCAGCCACATTAACCCTCTGAGCTACCTTAGGAGGAGTCAAACTTTCACTAGACAAAACTCCGTCTCTCTCCAGGACGAACATTATTCACTGGAGTTATCCTGACATTTTTATCGATGTCTGAAAATTGCTGGAAGCAAGGAACGCGTGGGGCAGAAGGTGGTTTTCAAGCCACAGGGCGCCCTCACTTCAAGTCAACGCCCGGTGCGGTGGCACTGATCGCGCCTACCTAGAGCCGGCCCTGCACACAGACGTCAGTTTCTTTCTGAACTCCGTCCGATGACGGACGCAGAGCCATCGAAATTAGTTCATGGCAGTGTGCAGACTTTAGTTTGGAACCTCATTAATGGACTGTAGGAGTCCATACCACAGAATGGGGAGGAGGGTGGATCGGTGAGGAATCTGGAGTCTGAAAGAGTCCTCTACCAGAAGAGGCATTACCAAAGGTAAGTAGCATCTTTTTCCTAATAGAGACTTCTAACCGCAGATTCCTCATATTATGAAACAATATCAAAGTAATATCTCCCCAGGTGGTGGGTCACTGGAATGGCTCAGATCAGGAAATCCTGCAGGACAGATTAGGTAAAGAGCCCACCCCACCGGAGCTGGCTATTCAGGCACCACTGCTTCTTGAATGTGAGAAGGGATGCCCACGTAGCTGCCTGGCAAGTCCACTACTGGCAAACCGTGCACCAGCACAGTGGTAGCAGCCTTCGCTGTGACGGAGTGAGTGAGCAAGCCTCCTGGGGGGTGATTCTTAGATAGCCTGTAGCAGATCTTGATGTATAATCCATCTTGCTTAGCCCCAGTAAAACAGCACAAAAGTTGGTAGCCCCAACAGAAATTTCTGGTGCGGTTTACATAGAAGCTAAGTGCCAGTTTAGGGTCCAGGCAACAAAGAGGGGTGAACTGCTGCACAGAAAGCAGGCAAAGTGATAGAGTTCCATATTTTTCAAGGAAGAAAGAGGTCTATGGGGGGAACCATGGACAATGCCCGGTGTTCGCTCATTGGCCTTGCCAATGTTATGGCAATGAGGAATGCTGTCTTGTTGGTAAGAAGATGAAGAGAGCAACTGTGCATGGGTTTAAAAGGTAGTGCACACCAAGTATGTTTGTACCAAATTAAGATCCCACTGCTGCATGACAAATGGAGTTGGAGGGAACATATGAACCAACCTATTCAAAAAACACATCACAATAGGAGATCTGAAGAGGGATGACGGGTTAGGAGAACACAAGGAGGCCGAAAGGTAACTTAACTGTTGCCACGGCAGACCTTGCTGGGCAACTGACAAATAGAAAAGAGAAACATATGATAACTGTGCTTTCAGGCAAAGTTAATAAGAATAATAGTAATCTTTAATCGGCAATAAATTCAGCCATAGAAGAAACAGTTTAAGGCATAGTTTATCTGGGGCAGAGCACCAAACATATTTCTCCCCACGTTCCAGCATAAATCGATTTGGACGATTGACAACTGGCTGTCAAGATTACATCAACCCCTTTAGGAGAACGATCAAAAGCCATCAATTGTCACTGCTCAATCTCCATGTAGGGAGGTGTAGGTTATACAGGCTCAGCTGCAGGACAAGTCGCTGTGCAGCAGTTCACCCATCTTTGTTGCCAGGTTCTAACGGAGGGGCACCTGGATTGGAAGACAGATACTTATGGCCAGAGTTCCAGGTACCACACTCTCCTTGCCCAGCTCGGCCACTAGAATGACTTGGTCCCAGTCTCTCCTGATCTTTTGCAGTACCCTGGGTAGGAGAGAGAGAAGAGGAAAGACATACAGGAGTCCCACTCCACAGTGTCTGTGGAGTGGGACTCCTGGAGAAGACTGCCTTGGAAACTCTAATCCACACATGCTTTGACACCTTGCGTTCTCAGCAGTGGTGAATAGATCGAGACAGGGTTCTCCCCGTTGGTGGAAAATGCCCTGTGCCACTTCCCAGTGCAACGGTGATTCATGATCCACTAGGCTGAGTTCGTCTGCCCTGGGGTTCAAATATCCTGCCAGGTTTTGTGTAATAAGGAATGTGCCTGGCACGCTCAGCCACTTCCAGGGACATATAAATCCTTATGGTACAGGCCCCACGACCATACACTGCCCTGTTTGTTGCAGTGCCACATGGTGGTCATGTTGTCTGTGAGCAGCTGTACCCATTAGTGCAAAGCAAATTGCTTGCAACTCCAACAAACTGAGGAGGAGGTGAGTTTTTGCCGGAAACTGGAGTCCTCTGATATCTACCTCTCCCAGGTGATCTCCTCAACCCAGTAATAATGAATCCATCATGACTGTTAGTTCAGGGTGGGGTAGGAAAAGGGGTCTGCCACGCTTCCACTTGCGGTCAAGCAGGCACCACTGCAGATTTGTTGCAGTCTCCTTTGACACCTGGATGTAATCTGATAAATTCCCTGGGTGCTGAGCCCACTGAGACTTCAGATTCACCTGCAGAGCCTGCATGTGCCACCTGGTGTGGTCCACATGCAGGGTACAGGACGCCAAGAAGTCTCAGAGCCTACACCACTGGGACCAAGGCTGAAGGCCCGAATGTCCTGTACTCAGTGAGGCGGAGCGATCATTCGGAAAAGCACCATATAAAGAATGGGTCCAATGAAGGGAAGCCGTTGTGAAAAAGTCAATTGCAACTTTAGCACGTTTATGGAAAACCTCGATGTCAACAGGCCGACCACCGTCTAAAGGTGGATTACAAATGTTTGTGGCAAACCCATCGTAAGCACCTAGTCATCAAGATATAGGAAGACTGGTATTCACAACCCCTGCATACTATCATCACCTTTGTGAACACCCTAGGTGCACTAGTAAGGCGAGAGGGGAGCACAGTGAAAAGAAAGTGCTATTGGCCTCCCTAAAACTGCAGGTAAAGTCTATGGGACTGCAGGACAGGAAAGTGAAAATATGCATCTTGCAATTTCAGCATCACCATGCAGTCTCCTGGATCCATGGAACACAGGACTTGGGCCAGCGTGAGCATCTTAGATTTGTACTTTCTGAGTAAGAAGTTCAGAGGGTGACGGCCAACGATAGAGCAGATGCCCCCATCAATTTCTGGCACCAGAAAGTAACAGGAGTAACAACCAGTCCAGATTTCTAATGCCAGCATCCTCTGCATTGCTCCGGTGGTGAGGAGGGCTTGTTCTTTTTCACAGAGTATGGACAAGTGGTTATCCGGGAGGTGTTGTGATTCAGGGGAGTAGGACAGAAAGAGTAGGGAGTATCCATTTTGTATGATCTAGAGCACCCATTGATCGGACGTGATGCTCCTCCAGCAGAGAAGGTGGAGGGTGATGCGACCCCCTACAAGCTGATCGTGTACCGCTAAGGACAAGTTAAAGCAGTTTTGTGGAGGCTGCATGAGGGCTTGGGGGTTTGAATAGCTTGTTGTCCCTGGAGCTTGGACGCCATCAGCTTGATACCCGGCCTCAACCTTGAAAGGAGTGGGAGCCTGTTGCTAAAGAGGAGGGTATTCTCTCTGCAGGTAGCCCCTAACAAAGCCTCGAAATGGGTGCTACTAATTGAGAAATTGCCACGGTTGCAGAACTAAGCCCAGCAAGCAGGCAATGGCCTTTTCTCTTTAAACCTCTGAAGGGCCAAATCCTCCTTTTCTCCAAACAGCCTCGAGCCGTAAAAGGGCATGTCCATAAGAAATTGTTGGACATCAGCAAAAAAGCCTGCAGAGAGAATCCACGCGTGGTTCCCAAGTACCATGCTGGTGCCAAGATGCTTTAATGAAACAGTCGGTAGTGTCCAGACCAGACTTGATAGAGTATTTAATGCAGCATCCTGTTTGTCCAAGATCAGCTTCTATAAGTTTTGACAGATGTACCCTGAGACCATTGGCAAGATATCAGCCACTTTGTCCCATAAAGCGTACAAACATCTCCATAGGAGGCATATGGGGTTTGCCAACCTGAAGGACAGACTAGCCAATAAGAATATCTGTTTGGCGAATGTCTTTCTTTTTGATTCCCTCTCAGGCAGGGTGGTAGGGAATGCACTGGGATTCAAGTGGCTCTTTAAAGTTTGGACAACAAAGCTCTGAGGGGTGGGATTCTGCAAGAAGTCTGGATCTCTGGGAGCAGGCTTTTGCCGCCTGGCCACCTACCTATTGACTCGAAGGAAAGATGCTGGTTTTGACTAGGTGCCCAAAGCAAGTCAAGGCCTTGTTAAAGGGCAGCAGAGGCTCCCAAGTAGATTGTGCAGGTTTAAGGACCTCTGTTAGAATGATAAGTGTTGACCTACTGGGTTGGCAGGATGAGGTCAAGCGACTCAGCCGCACTTCAAATCACCATTGCAGGATTAGGTGAGGAGAGGCCAATGTCTTACGAGGTGTGTAGACAACTGGTATCTTGGAGGTCATAAAAGATAGTGACTTGGTCATGTTGTTAAATTGTCGTCCTCATCAAGATTGCCCAACTGGTAATGTCGGGCATAATCTGGCTCAGAATTGGCATGTGGTCTATGGTAGAGTGGGGGTCTCCACCTCAGAAAATACAATTGGTTCCCCTTCCAGCTTCGATGACGTCATTATCAGCACTGATTTGCCTGCTGGTGGTACCGGATGTTGTGCCAACTGCAGTGTCATGCATGCTGCCAAGTGTGGAGCTGTGAGTGGCATCAGGACTGGGTTCAGCAGAGCCTAAACTGGGGACAAAGTCGGCCTCAAGATGAGGTCGAGGGGCACAGTCGATGTTGAGGATTAATCCGCCGACAGTAGATTGACAGCAGTTGGGGCTGCTGTAGCCTCGCAGTCCATTCAGGGTGGGACAGACGCAGGGCTAATGTCGGGTCCGGTTCGGTTCCTCAGGAGGGAAAACAACTCCACGGCCTAGAGGTGGAATCGTGTGACTGTGGTGTGATGGAGCCAGATGCTTGGATTTCTTATGCTTCTTGTGGGACTTCCTCAACTTATCTGATCTCAATCTCCTTGAATATGAGCAGCCTTAGGAACGGGAGCACATCCAGGCTTGATTTCGACTTGGACATTGAGTCTTCGACTTCAACCATGAGCACTTTTCCGACCTTTGGAATTTGGCGACTGCTAGTTTGGCTTCCCAATCACAGATTCCTTTTTTCTTCATTATTTCACAGCACGGAATACCAGACAGCGTTTGGAGCGAAGACACCATAGACAGACATTGTAGGTGTCCATTAACAACATCTGCAGACGACAGCCAAAACACAGCCAAAACCCTGTTATTTTAGCGGGTGATATTGTCTGCACACATTAATGAGAGGATTCAAGGGGTGTGAATCTGCATCGGCAGTAGCGGAAAGAAAGAAACTGGCATCATCCCCCAGAGGTAGCGCATATATAGTGGCCCCGACGAGATGTCCGAGGCGGGACGGACTCTATGCTGATGCGCACAATGCCTCTTGTTGGATCCAGTCTGGTGAAACTCACAAGGTGAGGAAACTGTAGTTAGAAGTCTCTATCAGAAACCAATGTGTGGCACAGGGGAAGAGTCACCTTCTGTATAATGTGTAAAAGGACTGATTTAGGAGAGTAGGGATTTTTACCAACTTTTGAGCTTAGAGGGCGTGACAAGGTCAGACGGCTCAGTACTACACCACTGGTGGAAATTTTTAATAAGTATGGCAATGGAACCACCCACCTTTCCAAGTTCTCTGGGCTGAGGTAACATATATATATATATATAAATATATATATTCACTTAAAAAACCATAGGTTTCACACATGTTATAGTTAGGTGGATATTTCACTCGTAAAAAACCAATGAAATTCCCCCGTTATAGTTACTTCAGATAACTATAACTCGCGCGCCCGCAATCCTCTGCTCATGACGTCACATATTACATCATTCATGACATGGTCAGTGGCATCACTCTTGACATCACTGATGACATCATCCTTGTGATAGAGTGGCGGTCGCGCGAGTTATAGTTATCTGAAGTAACTATAACGGGGGAATTTCATTGGTTGGTATCCACCTAACTATAACATGTGTGAAACCTATGGTTTTTTAAGTGAATTTGCAAGGTTTTTTAAATGCTAATTCCTAACTATAACGTGTGTGAAACCTATGGTTTTTTTCTGTGAATTTGTATGGTTTTTTAAATGCTAAGTTATGTATGTATTATTTTTTTTATATATTTATTTTTCAATAAACTACGTATTAAATTATTATTATTTTTTTATGGTTTTTCACCGTGCGCGCACCCCCGCGAATTTGAAAATTCTGCCTTCGGGGTCCTTCAGGGACCCCCTGACAAAGGCTAGGGGGTCAGGAACTCTCTACCCTGCCCCCTTTACACGTTCGCCACCTTCCTTTTCCACTCTCGCACTGAAACCAAACAAAAATGGCGGCCGACACTTCCTGATTTCGACAGATTCGAACGTTGACTGACATGTAACAACCAATCAGAATTGGGTGCGCGCACGGTGCGCGGCTATAGATATGTATGTGCTTTTTACTGCAATTTTCTCTGGAACTACTGAACAGATGGACTCCATATATGCAAAAGGCACATCCCTGACCGGAGGACTACCTCTCTGCCAAATTTCAAGTAATTCTGTTCAGCCGTTCGGGCTGTACCTTCGACTAAAGGTCCTATGGGAAAATGCATGGGGAAAACGCGTTTTGGGACCCCCCTTTTTTCTCGGCCCCCGCTTGACGAATCCCCCCCGAGACTTTCAGGGTAGGAGCTGAGCAGAGCGCCCCATTAGTTTTGAAAATTTTGCGAAGATTCGTCAACCGGCGCCAAAGTTATTCAAAATAGAATTTTGAGATTTCCTATGGAAACACGGTCCTAACTATAACTATCTACTGGCGACCGCCAGTAGATAATTATATATATATATATATATATATATATATATATATATATATATATATATATATATATATTCCGCCATAGGTAGTCTCTTTGAACCGACTTCTAGATACCTCGATTCATTTCTACAAATGTATGTGAGAGCTTTACCAGCATATATTCAGGACTCTAGAGATTTTTTGAATAAAATAGAAGATGTAGGATGGGAAGATTCTTATCTCCTCATAACACTAGATGTCGTGAGCCTGTATACAAGCATTGCCCACGAGGATGGGTTGAGGGCAATGAGGCACTTCCTAAATTTGAGACCAATAAACCTATATCAACATACAACTATGCTGTTGGAGATGTGTAGGTTGTGTCTCAACAACAATCATTTTTTATTTGGAGGTGATACCTACAAACAATTGAAGGGCACGGCGATTGGCACCTGCTTCGCCCCCAGCTATGCTAATTTGCATATGGGCTGGTGGGAGGAGCAGGTGCTCAGAGTCAACTACACTAGTGAATGGAGGGATCATGTCATCAAATGGATCCGATTCATTGATGATCTTTTCATCATATGGAAAGGATCTAGAGAATCAGCTCAGAAGTTCATTGACAGCATTAATGTAAATAATCTCAATTTAAAATTCACTGAGCACATAAGTACAGATAGTGTGACATACCTGGATCTGGAGGTATATATTGCACAGAAATCAATACAAACGCGTACATACAGGAAACCTACCGCTGGCAACTCAATTTTGCACACGGCTAGTTTCCATCCAGCCAAATTAAAAATGAGTATCCCATATGCGGAAAATCTAAGAATGAAACGAAATTGCAGTGAAGCAGACGCTCTGGGTCAGGCCCAGGGTGCCTTAACTCACAGATTTCTGCAAAGAGGGTACAATTTGGAAACATTAAATCAAGCAAAATTAAAAGTAGATCGTTTGGATAGAAGTGCACTATTAAAACCAGATACAAAAAAAGCTGAGGAAAAGAAAAAACACACTCAGGGTGAGATTTGTATGATAACAGGTTTCAGTGCATACCAGACTAAGGTGAGAGATAGCCTAAGTAGACACTGGCACCTTGTTAAACAGGATCCAATATTGCAAGGGACGGTCTCAAGAAGGCCGATGGTGACATTTAATCGGGCCAAATCAATGAAGGATGATTTGTTCAAAACTAATCTAGAAACTAGGAAGGGAGGTGGTTGGCTAAAAGTCAGCCCGGGTATTTACAAATGTTTTAAATGTAAGGCCTGCAGATATGGCAAGAACGAACAACAAGTCACTTCCCCTCTCCTCAGTAGCCCATGGAAATTAAGAAAACCATTGAATTGCAAAAGTGATTTTGTTGTTTACATTCTGAGATGCTCTTGCCCAAAGATGTACATAGGTAGTACCATCCATATGGTTCATGTACGCATTCTACAACATCTTAGGGCAATTGGTAGCAATGATAAGAACTATGTAGTAGCACGTCACATGAATGAAATACACAAAGGTAATGCCAATGAACTGGTATATTTTGCTATTGATCAAATCCCCAAGGATCAAAGAGGGGGTGACAGAGAGAAAAAACTACGTAAACTGGAGTCAAAATATATACTGATGTTTAATACAAAAAGTCCACATGGTTTGAACGTTGAGGAAGATTTACATGTACATTTGGTATAGTTTGGTATCCATTATGAACTTTTTAGCTTTTTTAAGCTTTTATCTTTAAATATTTTAATTTACAGAAGTTACAAGTGAACAGATAGTCTCCTCTATATCTATATTTGAAAAGTCTCTGTCAGAATAAGATCCCTTGTCTGTTTTATTAGTGGAGACGTGATAGGTCACAAAAAACAATTTCAATAAGCCATTTTACTTTTTCTAAAATAAAGTACTGTGATGCACTTGCACCTTGTTAGAAATTGCGTTTTTTGCACATAAGAAGGCACTAGCACTTTATTGAGCAATGTTTGCATGTTATGTGTTGAGATTATTGCACTGAATAAAGCACTAGCACTTTATGTTAGCGAGATTTGCACGTTGTTAAGCAGGATAAAGATTGACTGTTTTAATAAGCATATGACCTATTAAGATGTTAACACACGTCTCTCCTTTCTGATTTTTTTGACAAGGGTCTATTGGCAGGTTGACTGGACACAATCTCTGTAATGTGCCCGATTGAGACAAAAATAAATAAGTAATTGGACTCGTGATAGGGGCACTTGCCCAGCAGACCAGCAATGTAGTACAATTTGTGTGACAAATATAAACACAGAATGTATAAAAGAACAATAAGAGCGACATTGTATTGCTGTACAAACATTTTAATGCACTTGTGTTTGAAATAGTGTCTCTGCTCTCTCTCTCTTTTATTAATCCCTTGGACAATTCAAATTTATAAAAAATGTGTGATTTTTAAAACTTTTAATTTTTATAATTATGAATGAAATTTACAGGAATTAGGCAAACTAAGAGTAATGAGAGTAAGACAATATGCTATAAAACAAATGATTGTATTTGGAGATAGTAATACATGAAGCGCTCACTAGTCTGTTTTCCGTGTTTATTTGGAAAGTGATCATGTGACCTTGTGACTTCTGTTTATAAGTAACAGATTTGTTTGCGACTATTTGTGTGAGCAAGGCAGTTATGCCGAAACGCGTCAGCGAAAGAATAATAAAACCTAAGCTGGATGGCTAAAGCATCTCCTGTGTCGGTGTCCGATTTTATTTAAGTCGGGTTTGGTTGGAATATATATCACTGCTCCAACTGCACCTTGAGACAGCGCACTCTCTGGACGGGTGCTTTTAACGCGAAGGTGCATCCGCGTTTACATATACGCGCTCACTCCCAATCTTTTCAAGACTCGGAAAGCACTCTACGGGAAACTCCTGCAATCTTTTAAATTCTTTATTGCGTTGCAAGCATGAAAAACATGACGCGTTTCGGCTATGCCTTAGTCGAGAACATTCGACTAAGGCATAGCTGAAACGCGTCATGTTTTTCATGCTTGCAACGCAATAAAGGATTTAAAAGATTGCAGGAGTTTCCCGTAGAGTGCTTTCCGAGTCTTGAAAAGATTGGGAGTGAGCACGTATATATATATATACACATATACACACATATATATATAGGTCATGTGATCAAGGTCCAGGAGGGACCGAAACGCGTCATGGCCGACTAGCAGAATAAACTAATTTGCACAAGAAACGTGGTCCGTGCCTGCTTTGTATCTCGGAGATTGGGGAGCGAAGTAAGCAGCAAAACAGGATATATATATATATATTTACATATACACTTTGCATTCTTTGTGAAAAATGTGACGCACCTTCCCATGAGAAGACAAACTAGCTCAACATTAAATTACCACGGCTCTTGCAGCATCATGTGGAAAGAAGAGTGGCAGGATTCCGAGGTTTGCCTTCAGAGGTAGAAATGTAGACTGTTTAGTGGGGCAATACCCTACAGAGGTACATAGGTTATTCATCTTGGAAAAATTTGACAAGTGTGAAAACTGTCCTGGTCTCACATACATTTTATTAGGATTTCATCTCTTGCCACCAAAGTCCCACTGCATCTAGGCTGCAAATCCCAAAGGGGTATACCCACTTCACAAATTACTGACATCACAGGGAATACCATGAATGTGTGAGTATCAGCCCATTACAAGTTTACTATTAAATGGGTAATAAGACCAAGAATCTGTTTTTCCTTCACAAAGAAAATTCTCACACCAACAGTTTGTTTCCCTTTAGCAGGTGAATTTGTACGGTTTTTCCATGAATTTTGACATTCCGGATTTGGCAAGAAACTCCCTTAATTCAAATGAAATTAAACACACTTTGGAATGAGTGACACTGGGATACTTATTCAGAAGAAGGGATGCAGGGAGTGGACACCATCGGAATTAATGCCCTTTCTTACTTATATTTTGATGTTCATTTTATGTCACATTGATAATACACAATATTCTTTAACCTTCATTTGTTGACCACTGCACACACAAGAAAAGCTTTACACAAACATATGGTTTATACAAATGCACTATGATAATGCAAGCAATGAGCATGCAATTATTTTAGCCAATGGAGATGGTTCAGATGACCACAACATGTTTACTACCAACACGAACAGCAGCCAAAGACAGTCAAATTGTAAAAGGGTAAGATGGTCCGGAGGTTAGTTCGATTAATATTGTATACGGCACTATCAGTACCATTTTCTTCCAGTCTTGTAGTCAGAATTGATTGTTCATCCATTGCCATTATTGCACCATTCACATTATCACCAGCCATGAAAAATGTTATGCCATCGTCATGTCATCATCTGGGATATCTGAAACGAAGCTTGATAATAATAATCGTGTAGGCCAACTGACCACAAAAGTGTGGTTTTCCCCACAGTAAAATGCCTTACATGGGCTGCACTTTGTATGGAAAAAATCTTCATCTTTTGCCTTGAAGTGTTTAGAAATTACTGCATAAAGGGTTTATAGATTTCACTTTCTGTAAATCTTTGATTGCTGCTACTATTAAGTTGTTAGAGCGCTTACAAGTATCTCCTAGTTGTATCTTGTAGCATTCCCGATTGGTTTGCTGTGTGTCATATTGTGTTTTTACATCTCTGTGTATCCAGGTTTTGTATTGTAACAGCTGTCTATTTTGAAGGGTTTTTAATGTTTAATCTTTTTCGTTGTTGTGCTGTAGAGTTTTAGGATGACAAGCCACAAAGAAAGATACGATGAGTCGCTCTCTGTTCATCGGAATAGCATGATCAAAAGCAAAGAACCCATAAGGCAATATAGCAAATGCCCCAAGCAATTTAATAACAGGGCAAAAAGGCTCTAAGTAATTTCCCAAGAATTGTGGCACCTAAAAAAGGATTAGTTTGCTGTAAACAAAACACCTCACATGGCTGTTAATGCTTGAAGGAATCGCTAACTTAGCCTCGGGCCTGCCTCGATTTCCATTTTCCCAGACCTGTTGCACAGCCTGGGGCTAGGGTTAGTCTGCGCTTGCAGCAATTGGTGACCATTGTAATGTGACTGCATTCCTTAGCATGTGACCGACTTTAACATCAAAACAAAATATAGTCCTTAGCTCCTCTACGCGCAGCCAGGGCACGCACAGGACACCCACACTAAAGAATATTTAGCTAAACCACCAATAGTAATATATCACGGTTCCATTATTTGACATTTCAAATATCTTTTAAAATGGGCCAACTGTGCAAATGTAAAAAAGAAAACCACCAAAAAAACAAGCACTGGCATAGCCAATAGGTCTCCCTTTTGGGACCTTATAAGTATTTAGTTATGCTACACAATATCCTTGGTGCAACAATATCAACTGTTGCATGGCTAAACACTTATAAGGTCCAAAAGGCGAGACCTATTGGCTTGGCTGGGATTTCGTTTTGGGGGTGCTGAGCTGAACTGCATAAGGCAGGGTGGAGGATGTGCCTAAACTACAACTGATGTTAAGTTATGGATCTAGGTGTGTGGTCGGTGATCCCTTCACCTTGAAGCAGTGGTAGGTATGTATGTGCGAACCCAGGTGTGCTATTACACGGATGCACAGGTCGGAGTCCGTTAGTGCAGCTGTGAGTCCACCTTGCACAGCAGGGGGTGCAGTGAGACCACACTCAGCAGGGGTGCAGTGAGTGCACCATGTTGTATCGCAAGATTATTGCTGGGCTAGTTTATTTGCGGGGTGTACACGTCCCGGGTGAGTTCTGCGAACCCCAGTGACGTGGTTAGGATGGACTTGCCCACGCTGCGCGAGCGCGCCAAATTAAAGAGAGTACGCGTGCGTGACCGATTGTCGGAGCCGCCCGCACGCAGACACCAGTTACCAACACCTTCTGTGTCCTGCCTGTTATTAAGCGGCCTACACGCGCACATGAAAGCGGCCTGGCCTTACGGGCTAATTAACATTATCGCGCACTCAGCTGACACCGAGTGCAGTGGTAAGAACATCACACACTGTGCACAGCAGGGGGTGCAGTGAGTCCACATTGCACAGCGGGGGTGCAGTTAGTCCACCTTGCACAGCAGGGGTGCAGTGAGTCCACCTTGCACAGCAGGGGTGCAGTGAGTCCACTCTGCACAGCAGAGGGTGCAGTGAGTCCACGCACAGCAGGGGGTGGAGAGTGATGGTAAAGTCTGGCCTTTGTCTTCACAGCCTGGAGTTATACGCATTGATTACTCGGTTCTCACAGTGTGTCCTACTGCTTTGAGCACAGCCTTCGCAGTCCTTTCTCCTCTTCCTCCTCTGTTGGCGCAGTTTCCTGATTTTCCACGCTCTGTAACTCTACCCAAACTCCAGCTGCTTTTGGTAGAGGTTGGGAGTGGGGCCCGCGAAGGGTGGGTGTACAGGGTAAGGTTATGATCGACACCAGTTCTTGGATGGAGGTCCGTTTTATTAATAGTCGCTTCTCTGGATGGCCCAGCACCCTGCACGCTGGCGCACGGAGGGGTCTGTACAGTAGTGCTCATGCACAAATCTGTGGCGAATGGGGGGGGGGGGGTGGAATTAAAATGGGGCAGAGGGATTTAAGGTTTGCAGACATAAAAAGGAGCAGTGACGGGTTCTAAGTGATTGTCTTGAAGGGTCCGGCGTGGTTCCGTTAGGTGCCTTTAACAGGACAGATGTGACTGACTCAGCCCCAGCCCCTGAGGTGAGAAAGCCAGCAAATTCACGTGAGAGCCTAGTTGGGGGTTTGGCTCACCTCGACTCTTAACAGCCAACCCTGTGGCACGAGCTGAGCCACCAACATCTTCAGCATTGTAAGTGATGCAGCGAACGGGTTATGAAAAAATTAGAACAACTCTTACAAATTCGAAACAGGTTGACATGAGTGAACCATAAATGTCAGTCATGGCCTCAAATGTATGTTCAGTATTACTGTATGTGGAGGAATGGTATTGTTTATTGCAACATACATACCGTCAGATTTGTGTATAATGCACTTCCTGAACCAAATTCTTCTAAGGAGATCTCACATTTGTTCCACCGTTTGTTTAGAGGGGAAGGGGTGGAGGGGTGGAGGAGGCGAGAACGAGGAGATGAGGAGGCAGCAGGGGGAGGGGAGAGAGGAGGGGGCCTGCGCCTGTTTGCCTTGTGGGAGCGAGCAGGGGCACCATATGTTTGCAAGTTAATTACAAACATATGTCGCCAAAGCTCGCTCCCGCAAGGGAATCGCCAAACGTACACGCGTTGCCATTGAAAGTAATGCAAAGCGTGCACGTTTTTGGCCTAAAAAGCGAATCAATTCCAAGAGGTCTCCTCCTATGCAGGGCATGCGCACTGCGTAAGCGAGACCTAAAAACATACTTTAACCCAAGGAATCTTTGATATCTTAAAAGGATCGTTTTGATAGATGCTAGCAGTGGCAGCATCTCGGATGGGCCCTTGTGATGGTGTTCTGACCACTGCTGGGTTGCACGAAGATGCCAGTCTAATGAATGAGCAGGCATCTGCTCACAGAATATAACTAACTCTGTTATGTCTGGGGGTGGGTTGCACCACACCCCGATCAGAGGTATGACGAATTCTGGAGCAGGGGAAACAATAGTGCTGGTGGCACAGTGTGGGGAGTGCTGGCCGCGTGGCTCAGGCCGCAATGAGACACAGTCACACGGAGCGTTATGTTAACTGGTGCTCGTGTGTCTCGGCTCCAACGCCAGATGCACAAACACACTCTTTTATTAACATAGAACCCCGCTACGCAGGCCAAACCATTTAGATCACGTAAGCGTAGAGAACACAAGGCTCGCCCCCGCGTAAGCATAATCACATTAGTACGCCCCCACAACAAGTATCACGAGAGACGATACAACATTCCTCCCAAAAATTCAAGTTCAAAAGAATATCATCAACAGTTACAACGTTCACAAACAGTACTGTATGGTACCCACATTGCTTAGCGCCAACCAGCAACTCTTCAGCAATGATAATCCTTCAGTCTACTTGACGGTTTAGGATTGCATCTCAAGGTGTATTGAGAGGACGTTGCCCTCCCTTGACTCGGACACTCTGGTACCACAGGAACATCGGAGGTCTCGGGAATAATGTCTTGAGGACGAGGAGATGCCTCTCCACCTTCAGCTCCCCGTAGTTCCAAAGCACCCTCGGACCAATCTTCCCACTCGTGTACTTGGGAAGAGCCAATTGCAGAATCAAACTCCTGGCGATGCCGTTCAAATTATTTCTTGAAGGCTGACACATTCCTCGTGAGCACTTCCAGACCTCTTCTCACAGTGACTTGTGTGCCACAAATTTTGACCACTTGCCAAGGATCTCTCTCAAATGGTAGCCGAACTTTGCTGCCAGGACGTCTGTCTTGCACCAGTTCTAAATCCCCTTCCTCAAGTTGAGAATGCTCCGCTCTGCGCCGGGTACTGGCGTGATCATTGGACTTCTTTCTCCTCTTGTGTACCTCTGTCTCATTTACTTCAGTGGGGACCCATTGAGAATGATGTGGAATAGAGTAACTCACAACCCGCCCCATGGACAGGTGTCCAGGAGCACAACCAGTGGAAGAATGGGGCGTTTGCTGATAATCTCGCAGAAAAGAATATACAGACTGTTCTACAGAGTCCCAATTCACCACTGCTACGCGAATCACTTTGTTCAATGGTCTCATAAATCGTTCGGCCTCCCCATTGGCTTGAGGCCACTTTGGGGTTATTTTCCTGTGCGCAATTCCCAGAGACGTGAGGTATGAGGCGAATTCCTGTCCTTGAAACGGCAGACCATTGTCCGTTTTGATCTCTTTAATTAGACCATGAGTGGCCTTTACCTTTTCCAACTTAGGACTCATCTCTCCAGCGTTCAAGGAAGACCGGACCTCGACCTCTGGGTACTTGGAGTAGTCGTCTATCACCACCATGGAATGTCTTCCGTCCGTTAGACTCCCAAAATCCATGCTCACACTCAGCCATGGACCTTCCGGCCGGTTTTCAGTCATCACCGGTGCAGGTGGTTTCAGATTGCCTGTCACTTGGCACCACGGACATGACCTAACCACCTCCTCCACTTTCTCATCCATCAGCGGGAACCAAACCTTTGTTCTGAGCTGCTCTTTAGTTTTCACCTTTCCCTGGTGTCCGGCGTGAGCAAGACTGACTACCCTATCTACCAAGGTTGACAGAATCACCAGCCGGTGACCTCGAAGCAAACACCCACTGGGGTCAGCACTTAGCTCATTCCTAACGTGGTAGAGACTCTCAATTATCTTCTTTGCCACTGAGTTGAGAATGGTACCTTGGTTTCGGAATGACTGCCATCGGTTGGTTTGTACCGCTTCTAATGCCCGTTGCAGACAGGCATCCTGTCTAGTCGCTTCGCATAGCTCGGCTAGAGAAATGGGCAATAGACGGGACCGGTCCACGACATATCGAACTTACGCTTCGGTCTCTTCTGCGTCTTCTATTTCCTGACGGATAGCTTCTCTGGGATGACAAAACAAGTAATCGGCCGGATTGTGAGTTCTGCAATTATACTCCTACAGCTGTAGCATCCATTTCTTGGTGAGGGGAGGTGGCTTGGAGGCTGTGCCAGTAAGCAGAGGAACTAAAGGCTTATGGTCAGTGGTGACCAGGAACGGTTTTCCATATACATATGAATGGAAATGCTGGCACCCCCAATGTACCGCTATTGCTTCTTTTTCTATGTGGGAGTACCTTTGCTCAGTCTCTGTCAGGGATCTACTCGCGAATGCCACCGGGGCCCATTCATCTTCATCTTTAGACCTTTGCAAAATAACAGTTCCCAATCCCTTGGGTCCCGCATCAACCGCAACTTGGGTCTGCTGCCGTGGATCAAAGTACCCGAGTGTGGTGTTGCTCGACAGAGCATCTTTGGTCAGCTGGAACGCTTGCTCAGCACCCCACGACCATGGAATAGAAGCTTTTGTCAGCTCTCTCAGCGGTGTGGTCAATGAGGATAGGTCTTTTATGAATCTCGCACAGTAATTGACCATCCCCAGGAAGCAGCGCATCTCTGCCACGTTGATGGGGGCAGGAGCCTCTTTGATGTGTCTTACTTTCGCAGGGTCAGAGGCCACTCCATCCGCCGAGAAGATATATCCAAAAAACTTCAGCCTTGGTTTCAAAAACTCACATTTCTCTTTATGCAGCGTGAGACCAGCATCCTGTATCCTCTGTAGTACGTGTCGCAGTCGGCTGTTGTGTTCCTGTACCGACGTGGCATGAATTAGAATATCGTCACTAACATTTACTGTGCCTGGAAGGTCGATCAGTAGTACTCTAATGGTATTTTGGAATACCTCTGCTGCACTTGATATTCCGAAGCTCAACCTTTTATAGCGCCTCAGTCCTACATGCGTTGAGAAGGTCGTAATATATCTGGACGGTTCTCAATAATCCCGCCTCTTCAAGTTTGAGCAGTTCTTCTTCCACCAATGGCCGCAAATGAAACGCGACTCGCCTGTGTCGCAAAGCCACTGGCTGGACTGAGGGGTCAATGTGTAGGTGTACCTGCTTGCCTTTTAAACACTCGATGCCGTCGAATACCTTTGAGAACTCTTCCACGATGTGCTTCACTCCCTCTCGGTGAATCCCAAAAGCGAACGTGACTATGCCCAGTGCCACCGCAGATTTGCATCCTAACAACATTCCATGTTCCTCCTCGGTGACATACACCAGTGCCTCTACCTTCTGATGATAATAGGATATAGTGGTACTGAACAACCCTTTGATGGCCAGTGGTTTGGATTGTCCATATGCAAAAACTTTAATCTTGGCCGGTGTCGGCGGCGGAGCAGATGCCATGTTTTGATATGCTGCGGCAGACATAATGTTTATGGTCGCGCCAGTGTTGACTTTCGCCGTCTAGGGCCATTCTCCAACGAGGACTTGACATTGCGGCAACCTTCCTTGAGTGTTTGACGCAGATCCCACGGTGAACACCGAGTGCACTGTGTGTTCTTCTTGGTCATCCATATCACTGCCTTGACCCTGCGACTCCGGGATCATGTTCACTTGTGACTTCGCCGGCCGCCCCCTGTTAGAGCGACATACCTTCACAAAATGATTCATCTTTCCGCAGGCCATGCACTTCTTACCCCTTGCTGGACACTCGGATGGGCGATGTGAGAGGTCCCCACAGAATCCACAGTATCGTGTTCTCATGCCCCGTTGTACCCTTGTCTGCCCTGTCGCGCTGCTGGGAGCAACTGCATTCACTGCATTTACTGGTTCTGTCTTGACGGGAGCCTGTAGCACGGCCTCCGTGTGAGCCTCCCTGGCTTTTGATAATTCCTTGGTTCGCCCTTGGGTAAGTATCTTCGCCAGCGACTTTCCTGACTCCTCCAGAATGCGTGCTGTCAGCTTCACAGACGCGCATCCCTGAATCACCTGGCCTCAGATCTCCTCTGTCTCATCATGAAACCCACAAGTGCTGGCCAACTCTTTTAGCCTCGCATTAAAAGGGTCTAGCGACTCGTCCAGCAGCTGCCTGGCTTGCCGAAACACAAACCGCCCGTAGTCGCGATTTGCCATGGGCTCAAAATGTGCATTGAGAGCAGCCATAAGTGTGAGATGAGCCTTGGGTGCTGCCTCCACCACCGTCTTGGCTATCTTGTAGACATCCTTCCCTCCAAGGTGAAACACCATGGCACTTTTCTGCTCATCCTTCACTTCAGTGGCTTTGAAGAATAGGAGCACACGCTCCACCCATTCTCTCCACCCGGGGCTTGGGCAGATGGCGCCCCCTTCACTACAAAAGGCTCAATGGCCGGTATGTGTGCCATGACCACTGTCTCCCAAATGTCAGTGGGCCTCCCTCGGTGGAGCGGATTCCCCCACAGTCAACAGAAATGTATGTTGCACAGCTGGATGGCTACTCACAGTTGGTAGCATGTGGGTATGGCAGCTACTCCACTGGCCAGTCACTGCCGCAGCCGGGGACTCCACCAGTCCTCTTTCGAGCTGTTCCCCTCTGGCGCCGGGCAGACGCGTTCTTCTCTCCCCCGGGAAGCACGTGGGCTGGGCTCCTCAGCAGCACGAGCACAGCGCACCCACTGAAACCAGTGCGCGGCAGACACTATATGCCCCTCTGACGAGAGCCACCCTCGTCACCAATGTTATGTCTGGGGTGGGTTGCATCACACCCCGATCCGAAGTATGACAAATTCTGGAGCAGGGAAAACAATGCTGGTGGCGCAGTGTGGGGAGCGCTGGCCACGTGGCCTAGACTGCAATGAGACACCGTCACACGGAGCGTTATGTTAACTGGTGCTCGTGTGTCTCGGTTCTGACGCCAGACGCACGCGCACACTCTTTTATTAACGTGGATCCACGCTACGCAGGCCAAACCATTTAGATCGCTTAAGCGTAATCACATTAGTACGCCCCCACAACAAGTATCACGAGAGGCGAGGGGGAAATTCACACTATATTGGCGTCCATAACTAATTGCATAGGGATGGAGAGTCTTGACGGATCCCTATTGGGTGTTTATAGGTTGGTTCTTAGACTTTGTCCTGTTACTGGCCAAACGCTCATTACTACGAAATAGAAAGCCAGAGGTCGTAGAAAATGCCTCAAAGCAGGTACCTTGAACGAGTTGCTTCACTTCTCCAAAGGCACCCTAAAAGACGACACCAGGCCTACATGATAACTCATTATCCCCAGCCTCGGGACACTATTCAAAATAATTACTCCATTTGCTAGAGGGCGACTTTCAATCTGCACTGTCCTGTTGTCTCTGCTGGTTAGCACTCCTGTCTCGCCTCTTCCCCTTTCTCCTGCCTGGCGTCTTTCCCACCCAGCACACTGTGCTCACTTGAACTCACCTGCGCATAGTCATGTAATTATGATACTACATAGCATAACGTGTATTTGTAAAGCGTGAGCTCACCCAAGGGTAAATTGGCGCTGAATAACAGATGTTTATTGTTACCTAACTTAATAATAATACTTTTATTGACCTCAGAATGACGAAATGCTGAGAGGACTGGCCGGGATTTTAACCTGTGACCATGTGGTCGAACACAGGCCCCTACAGTGAATGCATTAGTCTACTAAGCCACCAGATCGACTATTCTGGGTTTGCAGACTTTACTACTATCTTGGTTAAATGCAGCCCATGGATAGACCTGTCTAGGTTAAATGTTGTGTTTTTTTTTTTTTATTCTTATCTCCAGTCCCTCTTCTCGTGAGATTTTCTTTTTTAATATTTCTTTAATTTATAACGCAGTCACATACTATGGATAAGGTACTTCACAGAGGTCTTTCAATTGAAATACTTTATTATCAAGATTCATTAAGTTGACCTGCGATGCATTTATCTTGAAGGACTTTATTCACCCGATCGTATAATCGAGCAATGTTCATACTTTTATTGTAAAAACCTAATACAAACTGGTTAGCAAAAAAGAGCGCGCACCTGCTCTGGTTCTTAGCTGAGTGGCAGAGACAACAAGCATTGGCAAGGCCATTAGGTCTCGCCTTCGGGACCTACTGGCTTTCTCGGTTTGCCGATGCAGTGCAGCATGGCCAAAAGAAAAAAAAAAAAAAAATCAGCCACAGCAGTGGGCATGTCACTTTGTAGGCATGTAAATGTGTGATGGCATGTAAATGTGTGAGGACATGTACGCGTGTGCTTCATGCACGATTACGCATGCGCAACTGCAAAATGATATATATTTTTTTCTAGCAATCTAGCAATCCAAGATGGATCATAAATAAAATTTTAAAAAATAATTCAAAGTAGCCCAAAAGCTCTTTTCTAAAGCGGAGCTGTAGCAGCAACTTGCTGCCGCATCCCCCTACAAAAAGAAAAAGACAAAAGAAAATGTATTTAAAAAAAAAAAAAGACAATGGGCATGGGAGCAAAGAGGGAGCCAATGCAATAGGGAGAGGGCGGGGAGGGGAAATGTTACACAAGGGAGAGCTACATGGTGGTAGGAGAGAAGCACATGAGCGAGAAAACATGCAGGAACTTGGGGCGGGAGTTTGGTGGGTGGAGAAGCACAAGATATTACAACACGATGGACACCTCAACTTGGGACAGACATTTTGCAGTGGGGGGTTCACAAGAGAGACAGCTGGAACACAAATGCACTCTCATGAAATCCTTAGGAAAAAAGTAAAAGTAGTTTCCAAAAAGTGAGCAGTGGAAGGATAGAAACCAGCCAAGCAGACACAAGAGGGACAAACTGGGACAAGAAAAGCCATCAAAAAAGCAGCAAGCAGGGGGGCGTGGCTTAGCAGGCCATCATGGCGGACGTGCGCTAAGCGAGCTCCGTCCAGCCCGCTTTTAATCCTACATTAATCCTGGTTCATCTGACCCTCAAACGATTCTGGAGGAGTCTCCACAGCGCGGACTTACCATAGCTGATGCCCGATTTGCTTCTGCGGCGCCCAAGCAGGTTCCTGCCGGAGTGATCGCGGCCTGATTGCTGTGGAGGAGCCGGTGTGTTGCGCGATTCCCTCCGGAGGTGTCGGGTGTCTCGCTGGGTTCCATCTGCAGGCGGAGTCGACTGCTTGTGGGGCCTGAGGACTGCGGGGGACGGCAGCGCCGGCGGGAAGATTGTCGGCAGCCCAGATACCCTGCAGAGACACCGGTGGCGAGACGGCAGGAGATCAGAAGGCGGCCGGATTGGGCCGCGCGGGTGAGGAGGGGTGCAGCGCGGCCGGCGTAGCGGTGGTGGCCTAGAACCCCGACGGGCGGAGCGCATCTCAGCGGTGGGCGCCTCCGTGAGACGAAACCAGCATCACCGATATTGGGGCAGCATATCAGGGATCCGTACCACCTCCTGCTTGAGACCGCAGTGTGGGATCAGCGGCACTGCCGATCCGCGGGTGCAGACTGCCTGTGTGATTTGGTTTTGGGCCCTCCCCCTTTTATTGAGCGCCTGCAGTGGCGGCCTGCACGACCTTGGCCCCCGGCCTGTGTGTGTGGTGAATTATCCAAGAGGCCCTAGAGACGCTGTGGGTCGGGGGTGGCGGCGGCCTCTGGGGTTGGCTACCCTATCTCGGCGCTGCACGACGGCCTGAGCGGGGTCGGAGAGAGTGACATGGCGGTCAGGTCGGGCCGCACAAGTGAAGAGAGCGGAGGCGTATTGAGCGCAGTGGCCCGCAGTGGAGAATATTGGTGGAGGTGAAGAGACGACTCACCGTGACTGCTCCCCCCATAAGCAGGGCAGTAACAGGGGATCGAAGATGTAACTTGGCAGTTTGAGATAGGCGGCGCAGTCAGGCCGCGGTGGGAGTGACTGGGTGCTCTGTTGTCCTGCCTTGGGGTCGACCAGCACTAGTGGCCAACCGGACCCTAAAGCCCTGGAGGTTGGTGATTGTGGCAAATCTTTTGAGGCGTTCAGACTGGGACTTGCGTGGGCTCCCCCCCCCCCCATCATCTAGCAAGCATATTACCATCGATGGTTAATCAGACCGCGTGCATGCTGAGAGGAGAACCTGGTGGCTTCGGGCCCGGGGGGCGATTCACCGGCCCTGGTGCAGCTGCAGCTATCGTAGACGCCTATTGGGGATTTTGATTGACCTGTGTGGGCCTGCCTGAACGGAGATCCTTGCGTGTGCGCTTGGCCTGGCTCTCCCCGGGTCTGCCTGGGACCCTAGAGGCAGCTATGATGAGGGATAAGAGTGGCAGCGGCTCAGCCAAGCTTGGGCCCATTGAAAAATTCACCGGTCCGGGCGCAGCGGCAGGCGCGACCGGGGGCCAACCGGAGCCTGTTCCAGACAACGCAGCCCTAATGGCGGTCATCACCCAATCTAGGGACATGCTGGATGCTAAAATTGGAGCTGTGGGGTCGGACGTCACGCTGCTGCGGCAGGACTTGCGCAATGCGGTGTCCCGGATCACTGAAACTGAGACCCGCATCTCGGGAGTGGAAGATGAGGTCGCAATCCTAAAGCAGAAAATGGCGAATATGGAGACGACTCAGAAGGGTCTGGTGCTCCGTGTCGAGGATGCAGAAGGGCGCACCCGACGCAATAACCTAATATTTGTGGGATTTCCGGAGGGCTGCGAAGAGGGTAACATGGAACATTTCCTCACGCGGTGGCTGGAAAGTTGGCTTCCCTCAGAGGCTATGTCACGGTGCATTGTCGTGGAGCGGGCCCACAGAGTCCTTATGCAGAAACCACTGCGGTGCCTCGCCCACGACCAGTGATAGCAAAACTCTTGAACTATCATGACTGAGATGCCATACTGAAACAGGCCCGGGCTAAGGAACCACTGCTCTACGACAATGTGCGCATCTTAATCTTTCCTGATTACACACGGCAGGTGCAACAACCGCGCCAATCGTTCATGGCTGCGAAGGCCCGCCTAAGAGAACTCAAGCTCCCATATGCCCTCCTGTTTCCCGCTCGTCTGCGGGTGATATACCAATCCCGCACCCATTTCTTTGACACCCCGGAGTAAGTCTTCCGATGGACAGACAAAACAGTACGAGTACGAGCGCACACACCGCCCGGGAGGGAATTGGACTCTTCCTCCAGTGAGGTGGCCCGGAGGGGTTCCCTGAGACAGCAGCGGAGGGACACTAGACGGTCGCGATCCCGGAGGCGTTCCTGGTCTTGCAGGGCCTCCTCTAGGGGGTGCCCCACTCCTGGGCGCCAGGTGTTGAAGCCCTGATATCCGAGGTGGGTATAGTGCTGTGGAGTTCCGTCTGGCTCAACATGTACTCTGGCACATACTGGTCAGGGAATCTGAATGTGGGCTGGAACTCTGCCAGTCTCGGGCTGGTCAGGGTCAAGCCCGAGGACTATGGGCTGTAAGTTGGGGATCCATTGGTTGGGGCGGTTCTTGTTCCCCCATTGGGGATCGGGAACTAGCCTTGCCGCGACAGATACTTCAGTGTTTTTGAGGTATGGGGTAGAGGGTTTGTTGGGGGGGTGTTGTTTGAGGTTCCGAGTCGCACTTCCGCTTAGTGTCCGCTATTCTGTACACATGCGTCGCCACAGTCTTCCCGCGGTACTGCACAACACTTCCCTTCCCTATGGCTAGCGCTCTACATAGAGATCAGGAGACCCCAGGTGTCCTTCGCATAATAAGCTGGAATGTACATGGGGCCTTAGACAAAATTAAATGTGGGGCTATACTACATCAGGCGAAGAGGGCTAGGGCCGACATCCTTATGTTGCAGGATCTTATGGGGATCTTATGGGGACGAAGGCGCTCTGCTTGCAGAGGTATGGATTTCAGCAAGTTTTTTATTTGGGGTTCACGAGGGGCTCCAGGGGAGTGGCGATTCTGGTTCACTGCAGGGTCCCATATGTGCACGTGCAACAATGGACCGACACACAGGGACGGTATCTGTTCATCCGGGGTAAGATTGGGGAGGACCCCTTGGTTCTAGGCTGTGTATATGCTCCCCCCCCCTACAGTGGACTCTCGTGGAGCGGTTACATGCCATATGGGTGGATATGTCTGATGTGCTCTCAGTGGTGGGCGGGGACTGGAACGATGTTATGGAGTTAGCCTGGGACAGGAGTGGGGCTGGGGGTGGCTCAGGGAGTGGTCATCCCACGAAATTATACTCCCTGGTGACAGGCCTGGACTGGGTGGATGTGTGGAGGCGTGTCCATGGTGACAGACGGGAGTACACGTACCTCTCGGCGGTCCATAAGTCCGTCTCCAGGTTTGATTACATCTTTATTTCTCGAGTGATGGTTAGTAGGGTGGCGTTGGCTGAGATCCTACCCCAAGGCCTCTCGGATCACTCCCCAGTGTCTCTTGAGCTTTATATGGGTAGGGGGCGACAACCCTTCCGATGGCGCCTCTCGTCTGGCATCTACAGAATGAAGAATATGATACACATATGAGAGAGGCCATTGACCAATACCTAACCTTAAACGAGGGGTCGGTGCCAAGCACTGCGACTCTATGGGAGGCTCTGAAGCCTACCCTGCGAGGCGTGGACATATCCTGGTGTGCGGCGGCTCGTAGGAAGCGTCTGGAGCAATTGATTCGGGCAGAGGCCGAAATAGAGGCACTTGAGCACCGGGTTCGGGAGGAGGGAGATGGACGGCATGTGAGACAACTACTTCTGGCCCAACAGTCCTGTGACGCCCTCATGATGGATGAGGCCCGTGAAGTTTTGGTTGGTGACACGTAGCAGGGTATATCAATGGGGGGACAAGTCCGGCAAGATGCTTCATCAGCTCTGTCAGGGCACCTTCCATTCCCAGGCCCTTCCGGGTATTCGGGATGAGGCGGGAGTACCGATTACTGACCCCGCTGCTATAGCAGAGAGCTTCGCCGCATACTACGCAGATCTATATGCCCCCCGGGAGTGTTTGCCAGAGTACACCGTCGATAAATTCCTAGCTGATCAACCACCCCAAGTGGTGTCGGATGAGGTGCGTGACCAATTGGAGCTGCCCCTGACTGACGAGGAGCTGGGAACGGCCTTGGGTGAGCTCAATTCCGGGAAGGCTCCTGGACCCAATGGGTTCCCGATTGAGTTCTTCAGGTGCTACAATACGCAGTTGGCCCCCCATTATCGGGCGGTGGTCGAGGAGGTTCGGGAACAGGGCCGGCTTCCCCCGGATTGGCGGTATGCTGAGGTAGTGGTGTTTTTTAAGCCCAGCCGGCCACCGGAACAGCAGGCCTCATATCGCCCCACCTCTCTTCTGAACGTGGAGGCTAAAATCCTCCAATCGCCTCTTGCCTCACATCTCGACACTTATACATCCCGATCAGGCGGGGTTCATGCCCCAGAGGGCGACCAGGCATAATATATGGCGGGCAAATATCGCAGTGGCGGCTGCACGGCAGACAGGGGAATCAGCGGCACTCCTATTAGCTGACATGGACAGGGCATTTGATTCCCTCAGTTGGGTAGATCTATTTGCATTACTGCGCAGACTTAACCTTGGCCCACGTTTCCTTTCCTACCTCATGCTACTCTATACAGACCTGACCGCAACGGTACGGGTGGCTGGTGCGGTCTCCTCCACATTCTCGATCCAGAGGGGTACTCGGCAAGGATGTCCCCTATCTCCATACTTATTCGCCCTGGCCATGGAGCCGTTGGCGGCATGGGTGCGCATTGATGCGCAGGTTCGGGGATTCGAGTGCGCTCCGGGTCTTTCCGACAGGATTGCGCTCTATGCGGACGATGTCCTGTTCTTTCTCACAGAGTTGGACAGGACGGGGCCGCGCCTCCTGCGGATCATGCAGATCTTTGGAGAGACTTCAGGATTATATATGAATCCTCGCAAATCTACACTGTGGGTTCTAGGAGATCGACCGAGGGTGGGCGACTGGGCGAATACGATCCAGCTAGCAGTTGGGGTCTGAAATACTTAGGGGTGTTCCTCAGAGACGTGCCAGCCATCTCCTGGGAGCGGAACTTGGCCCCGGTATGGGAGCGAGTCCGTGCAGACCTTAAGTCCTGGGCGCGTATGCCCATGACACTGTACGGCAGATCAGCAATTTTCAAGATGGTGGCGCTTCCTCGGCTACTCTACCAGTTACAGAATCACCCATACCCGATCCCATCTAGATGGTTCCGACTGGTGAACTCTGTGCTTGGACAGTTTCTGTGTGGGGGGGGGGGGGGGGGGGGTAACGTGCTTGTGGCTTTGCAATCATGCTTTCTATCCACTTATTGTGGAGGACTTGCATTTAAAAACCTGCACAGGGTCTATTTTACCCGGGCTCGACTGTACCGAGCGGGATTGGTTGCCTCCTCGGGGTGTCTTAGATGTGGTCGGGAGGAAGGTACATTCATGCATACTATCTGGCAGTGCCTCTCCCTGGATCGCTTTTGGAGGGGGGTGTTCTCCTGCCTATCAGAGGTCCTGGGGTGGGAGCTCCCGCGGACGCCGCGGCTAGCTCTGCTCCATGTTATGGAAGGCATAGGGAGTATCATCTACAAAAGACTTCTCATGCAACTAGGCTTCACATTGGCAAAGCGAGATATTGCCAGGGCGTGGAAAGCGCCGCGGGCCCCATCGGTGGCCGCTTGGAAGAACGGCTTAGACTTTTGCATGGGACTGGAACAGCCTGTCTTTGTGGCCAGGTGATGTCCGCGTAAACATTATAGAATATGGAAAAGGTGGGCGGATTACCGGGGGCTGTGGCTGGAGCCGCCAGTGGCTGTAGAATCTCATTAATGGGGATGATTTCTAATGTACACAGAGATGTGGTGGTGCAGGGTGGGGGGGGAAATCGGGGGGGCGTGTGTTATCGTGCTACAACTCTTTTGCTGTATATAAAGGCTGTGGTTAGGACTGTGCGGACTTGGTGTGACTTAAGGGGAGAGGGCGAGAGAGGGGGGGAGTTGAGGGGGTTTGGTCATAATATTTTGTTTATTCTCATTATTTATCTTGTTGCCACTTACAAAAGTCAGTTGCTACTGTGCCACTGTATGGTTTGATTCGGCAGTTGTCTCTGGTGTACAGAGCCCTGCGATGTTTATGCAATTGACAAATAAAATAGGTTTAAAAAAAAATAAAAAAAAGCAGCAAGCAAATAAATGCTAGTGACAATAAAGCCAATCAACTGTAAGCAATCAGCAGGATCTAAGGCTGTGGAAGTTTTTGGTAAGCCCACAGCGGGTCTTTTGCAACCAGACAGCTTGCACTGTCTGATGGGCACGACCTACAAGTGGCATGTGGCAAAAGCCTAAAAATGAATGAAGGACTCAATATGGAAGCAGATTCTGAAGTAAGGAGTTGTGCAAGGAACGGATGTAAAAATACAGTGCAGACTACCTGCTTCCACATATTTCAAAGGTTGTCACTTTCCATAATATCTATGTAAGTTCTGGCAACAGGGCAAAGGATCCGAGCCCTAAGTTGAGTTAAATGGAGCTACAAAAAGGTGAGACATATTCTGGCTCATACTGGGGTTCAGGAAACAGAATGCTATGCACAACATGCAATATTCGGCCTGCAAATTGCTCAGAATACTTCTGAAAATTTTTACGGTTCTATGTCTCTCACACACTCCCAGAAACTACCAATTGTGGCTGGCTCGCCTTTTCATTTTGCTTTGTTTCATGCTTGGTCTAAGTCCTTTCAAGCTCTAGCCATAGTACAAGTGCTCTTCACTCACCGGCCCATGCTTTCAAATCAGCCTCATAAGCCCTACATCTCCCTCAACCCTTACCCAGCCTCTGTTTCATTCTTGCTCCCTTATCCTCATTGCTCCTTCATTATGAAATGTTCTGTGCTCCACTATGCTAACCTGAAACCTTGTTTTTAATCAGATCCATGAATCCCTTCTTTTAAGTCCCTAAACTTTTGTATCATATATTTACCCTAAATGTCAAAGAGCTGCTGACTGAACATGGCTGCTTCACCCAACGTGCTCCACGATAGACAAATGGGAATGAGCCCCAGGCCACTGGTACAGATGCTGTGATCGTTCTAAATTGCTTCACATTATATAAAAGTGAGCAGCTGTTGCACATAGTTCTGTGTGGATGTTGTAAAGCTAGCATCAAGACTCTTGTTCCATTACCTCCGAGCCAGTTATTTGATTCGATCAAGTGCTTCCATTTGTGCCCTATGATCAGAACGCTCTTCCCCCATTGATCCATCTTGGGCCGTCTCAAATTAAGATTATTTTCTCTTATTGGAGGGCCCACCAAATATTTAATGAGCGAAAATGGTTCACATTCACAGCTGATAGCATGTTTTTGCAATGAGTTTATTTATCAATCATCTCACTTTAAAAATCTTCATTTGTGATTTTCTTATGCTATTTTACATTCAAAGCTCTTTGTGCGGTAGTATGGATGGCACAAAATCACTTAACTACATCTACTGCACATGTTTCTGACTTACAATAGAGAAACATTATCTTTGTAAGAAATACGTCCTTCATTCAAAAAGCAATATCACGCAATGTGGAATAAACGTTGGCATAAAGGAATCAAGAGCGAAAGAAATCCATAGTGGTGTTCAGAGGAGTTTTGCCTCACGTGAAAACGTTCCAAGCACAGGTCTTCATCTGAAGTTTCATGATATGGTGTAATTTTTAAATTACAAAAAGTCATAACAAAAGCAATACATGATGTTTCATGCTGGGTTTGAGACAATTGCTTCCTTTCTCAGGTATTTTGGCCACCACTCTGAGGCACCACAAGCACTGGAAAATTGCCATGTGGTAAATGTATTCTCTTTACAGGTCAAGTGAGAAACCTGCTATCCCGTGACAAAAGATTCTCTTTATAACAAGCCTTTCATGCAACATAAAGAAAAAAAGATTTCCAGGCGATAGTCTCAAATCAACTTTGAAATAATTCCATTAAAAAAAAGTTAATACACTCTCGAAATTGTGCATTTCCTTTCTTTCTTGGCACCTACATAAGAAATACAATAGCCCTCTGGGGCTGAGGTGTACAGTTGCTGTCGTATAGGATATTGGAACAGCAGCTACAGTAGTTTCAAAATCTACCAGGAGAACAGAAATCTGGATTTAAAAAACACTCACTCGTGCCTTTTTGCATGAGTGGGATTCTCTGCATATTAAACTTTCAGACATTATTTAGGAACATCGATTCGGTCTTCTAAAGCTATTACCAAATAAAATGTTATTTTACCTATTAAAAATACTAGGTTTTGCTGCATGAAACTTTGGAATAACAATTTTTCTCATTTAAGAGAATAAGGTGATATTGGACAAAAATAAGCCAATTATCAGCTAAACTAGTTCTATTGCAGCAGTTTAAAACAAGCATTTGGAATGAAATAGGTCTCGCATTCATGAGAGTTTGAGCTATTTCATTGTAAATGACAATGCCTTTTATTTAAGTGTTTTTAAAACAGATAAATAAAAGGTATTGTCATTTACAATGCCAATAGCTAAAACTAATGCAAATGCGAGACCTATTTCATTGCAAATGCGTGCTATAAAAATAAAAACATAGCTTTAGGAGAGAGTGTGCCCTGCCTGCAGTGTGCTGCCTGCAACAGCAGGCAGGACAAAGGAATTAGAAAAAATAGTGCTTGGAGGCTGTATTTAAAGCCTACCGAGCAACAACCCATGTAACTGGGGGTGTCGCCATGGGAGGTTACAAAACGAGACAAGGCGGTACTAAGGAGGGGCTACTAAGCTTTTTGACCTATGAACAGCCACAGTTTACAGTGGACAATGACACACACCAATGAAAAATGTGGGTGGAGCTTCAAGTCCCTACCTCAATACAGCATGCCTCGCAGAGCAGTGCATGCGCTGACCAGGCTTGACCAAAAAAACCATATTGAAGTGACAGGAGGAAAACATCCACTAACACAACTAAAACCAAATACGGAAATGAACAGCAAAATAAGATACAATGCTAGGCCACAGTGCTGGTTGTAAGGTAATGATAGTAATGTCAAGTCATAGGAAGTCCAAGGTGATATCAGGTGAAGGGAGAGAAGAGCAAGACAGTAAGTGCTAATAGGAAATGAGACTTCTTGCAGCTTTGGATGGACAACAGGTGCGACCAGGGACCAAACGCCACACCAGGCAGGTATTTCATGGACCGATCCAGTGAATGATGTCAAAGTATGTCTCAAAACCTAAGCAAACATTATTAAACAAAGGAACATTCTGGAATATTAGTTGCTGGTGATTGCGAGTGAAGAAAGACTAGTTAAAAGAGTAGGGTTATTGTTTGGTCTCTTCAATGGATGGCTACTTTAGGAAACAGCAGGTAGTGTTTTTGGACAGAATGTTCGCTCTCTGAACTTGCTCCTTGCACACTCATTCATACCTCAAGACACACACAATATCGGGTCTCACTCCTCTGAGGTCACAGAACCTGGAAGTTAGAGGTTTTGAGTAGACTTGTGAATATGAAGTTCGAACGAAATGGGACCAGAGACATTAAGAGCACCTGTGAGACTGATGCTTTGTAATAAAAAAAAAAAAAGAACATGCTCAGCTGAACTAATAAGTGGGTTCAGATCTGATTTGGCTCATGAAGGGAAGTCATGGGTGAGGTGTAAGATTTGATAGGGTGATAAGGAAAGCTCCTCGCAGGAGTTGAACCAGAGACAAATGAGCACTAGAAGAGATGGCGAAGAGGGAATAGGATTTCTAACTGAGGGATAAGAGATCAGTACGTCTCCTCCCAAAAATGTGAAATAAAAGAGCAAACCAATGTGCACCGATTTCAGAATATCAACACAGATCTCCATCTGTGGTACAGACCATTTTATATTTACATCAACCGGGCACGTTCTGCTTGATAACAGGTACATTAGTTGGTCTTCCATGTTTAGACAGCAGTTAAAATGGTCAACTAGTGAAGTAGAGGAGGCTTTTTATGTCCTTCCCAAGGAGGAACCAAAAGTCGGCCATCAAATGCTACTCAGCCACTCATCTTGTTCCTGAACCTAGACCCAAAATAGATTATTTTTGTTAAGAGAAGATAAATTGTAATATGGGACTGTTCAGGACATCCTTCTCATTGGGCCAGTAATCCCAATTCGGACAGAAACACGAAGTTTCACCCTACTTGAGATTATAAGTAATTAAAACATATCTAACTTTTCCTAATGCACTGTTTTCACGAAGTATATCCTACAGAAGTTCCATGCAGAAAAAAAAGTTGCCAATTACTGCAGCTTGGAACGTGGAAAATGTGCAATATTACCATCTAATCCTGGTCTTCAAGGTACAGAACTCAGAATGGGCCATTGATATCCCACCAGAAAAAACAAAAATGCACTCCTGTGCATTTTACAACAGTGATTAATAATTCTCAAGTAGGTCGAGTAAGGGGCTCAAGTTTTCCAAAGTTGGACTGCTAAGATTTTTGTTAATCTAATACTGCCGATGCCCCATTGCTGCTTGGATCGGTGAGGAGAAGTACCAGTACATATCTGCATTGGAACTGGGGTTGACAGAATACCGGAGTAATTTGTATGGAGAAAAAAAAACAATATTCAAAGTTTTGCAACTTGTCAAGTGATGTATTCCTTCGCCATTTCCATTCTACGGTGCAGAACTCAGAATAAAGAGGTATTGCCGCACCCAGTAAATACTGCATCCTGGTATTGGTATTCACTTGGGAGCAGCATTTCTTCCCAACATACCGGAATAATCAAAATGAGGCCTTCAGTGTGTTACTGTTCTACATCAATTAAAAGCATCTATCTTTGTTATGGCATGCCTAAAACTAAGACACCGATTAGGAGCTAATCAGAACACCTTACCTGCAAAAGTTCTCTCTTCTACGAAAACCAAAACATGAACAAATCTTTTAGGACTAATAATGATTTCTTGTTTTCCAAATATTTATAAATTATTATCACAAGAAATATCACAAGAAATGCATTTATTACTGACCTACAAAACGCATTCTCTAGTGAGGCAATCGCTATCTTCCAATGATAATGACAGTGCAAAGTAAAACACTTTAAACAAATTGGACTGCCTGCTCAAACGCTCACAATCCTCCTATTGGCTTTCGATAACAAGTAGAATAAATGAAAGAAAAAAAAGATCTACAGGTAGGTGCTGAACATGAAAAATGACTGGAAAACGTGTTTGCCTAATTTAATGGCCCTGACTGGCATAGAGAAGTAGTCTGACAATACTGGACCCATTACATACAAACAGACACCCGCTTTCATGAGTTCATTAGTTTTATAAAATGTCTTTCATCAAGAAGACGAATAAATGTTACTTACCTGTAAAGTGTGGTTCTCCAGTATTGGTGTCTTTCATAGATTCACATACTTGAATATTCCCCGTCGTCGAAGTGGGAGTCCCACGGTATATAAAAAGCAATAAGTGTCATGTATATACATACATAACCACATAATAGAATATACATATCCAAATAAACTTTATATATATAATTCAAAATAACATATCAAGTGGAAATACCATAGGATAGTATTGACACATAGGAAAGCATTGAGAAAAAAGAATCACTTTACTGACATATCCTTGTCGTTTTATAGTCCAAACTCTAGCCAATCAGGCGCAAGCACCCTCTAGAACCTTCTCCTCAGAGGCTCAGGCCCTCAGATTTTCGTAGCACAAGAGTGACAAAAGAGTCTAATGAGGAGAAGAGAGCCTCTGAGGGGAGGAGGGTGGGTCGCATGTGAATCTATGAAAGACACCAATACTGGAGAACCACAGTTTACAGGTAAGTAACATTTGTTCGTCTCCAGTATTGGAGTGTCTTTCATAGATTCACATGCTTGAATAGAATAGTGAGCAGTAAGCAGCAACCGGCTGACAAGGCCGTATTAATATTGCATGAAATACCATGACAATGTATTTAATACGCAATTGAGAATACCCAAGGAGGAGGGAAGTAGCAGAGGCTCACCTTATTTAAACAGATTCCGTAGAACTGCTTGTCCCACAGCCGTGTCCGCTTCATTAATCGACTCCAGGCAGTAGTGCTTCGTGAACGTGTGCCTGCTGGACCACGTAGCTGCCCGGCAAATCTGATGGATGGGTACACCAGCGAACAGGGCAGTGGAAGATGATATTGCTCTCGTTGAATGAGCCCTTACTCCAGAAGAAAGAGGCTTGCCAGCCCTTTGATGGCAAAAGGAGATTGCTGAAGAAACCCAACGGGCAATCGTGGGCTTGGTAACCGACTGCCCTTTACAAGTGCGTCCGTAGGCCACAAACAGCTGATCCGACTTGCGAAAGGATTGTGTTCTGCTGATGTAAAATTTAAGACATCTCTTTAAGTCCAAAGAGTGTAGACTCTGCTCCGCTGGAAACTGCGGATGCGGGAAAAAGGTTTTCAAGATTACTGGTTCATTGAGATGGAAATCGGATGGTACTTTAGGCATGAAAGCCGGATTAGTGCGGAGAATTACACAGTCCGATCTGAATTGAAGAAACGGAGGTTGTATTGTAAAAGCGTGAATGTCACTGACTCTGCGGGAGGAAGTCAGTGCAAGGAGGAGGGCCACTTTCCAAGTTAAGAATTTGAAATCCGCCGAATGGATTGGCTCAAAGGGCGCCTTCATGAGCTGAGCCAATACGATGTTAAGACGCCACGTGGGTGGAGGACGCCGAATGGGCGGGAACATTCGGAAGAGACCCGTGAAAAATTGCTGTATTACTCTAGATGAATAGAGAGATGACGAGCCGTCCTGCCGAAAGCGAGATATTGCCGCTAGAAAGACCTTTAAGGTAGAGTGTGACAGTCCAGACTGTGCTAACTGCAGGAAGAACGGCAGAATGTGTTCCGGGGAGGGGTGCACTGGATGTATGTGGACCGACGCACACCAAAGACAAAATCGCTTCCACTTTAGCTTATAAGTTTTCACTGTGGAGGGCGCCCTCGCCCTAGCTAACACCTCCCTGCAGGCTGGTGGAATGTTCAAATGAGCAAATTCAAGGTGCTCAGGTTCCAAGCCGACAAGCTGAGTGAACTGGGATTCGGATGGCATATCCGCCCGTCGTTCATTGTTAGAAGGTCCGGCCTCGGGTGAAGAAGGATGGGTTCGCATTGGGAGAGGAGGAGCAACTCCGAGAACCATGCCTGCCGAGGCCACCGTGGAGCTATGAGGAGCATCTGGCACGGTTGTTGCCGCATCTTCCGCAACACTCGAGGAATCAGAGGGATCGGCGGAAAAGCGTACGCAAATTTCCTGTACCAATTTATCGAAAGGGCATTTCCGCACGACCCTTTGTGGGGAAACCAGCTTGCGTAGGACTGGCATTTGGTGTTCTGTGGGGTTGCAAAAAGGTCGATAGTCAGGTGACCCCAAAGGCCGAAGACAAAGTCTAGAGTCGGCTGGTGCAATTCCCACTCGTGGGTCGATGACGTTGACCGACTGAGTGCATCCGCCAGAGTATTGGAAATGCCGGGCAGGTGAACTGCCAGGAGCGTAATCCGATGGACTATGGCGCAAATCCAAATCCTCTGAGCCAGTCGGGAAAGCAGCGGAGATCTTGTCCCGCCCTGCTTGTTCAGGTAGTGCATGCAGGTGGTGTTGTCCGTCTGAATGAGGACTGACTCCCCCTGGAGCTGGAGGCAGAAGGATTTCAACGCCAAGAAAATGGCCATCAGCTCCAATCTGTTGATGTGCCAGGAATGCTGAACCATTGTCCACTTGCCCTTGACGGATAAATCTTGAAGATGTCCGCCCCATCCTTCCATGGATGCGTCCGTGGTAAGAACGAGCTCTGGGGCTGTCGTTAGAAAAGATGTTCCCGCTGCGATGTTGGAAGGACGAGTCCACCAATGCAGCGCCTGAGCCATGCGGGCTGTCACCACGAGCTGGTCGTTGAAGGAACCGGAGACCTGACGCCACTGTTTGTCCAATTCCTCCTGAATGGTATGACTCCTCAGTCTGCAATGTGGGATCAAAGCGATGCATGAGGACGCCATCCCCAGAATGGACTTTAATGTGCGGACTGAAACTGACTGCTTTGCTGCGATGGAGCTTGTAAGCTGTCGAATACCTGTTTGCCGCTCTGCAGAGGCAAAGGCCATAGCCCTGCTCGTATCGATGGTAGCGCCGAGAAAGGTCTTGAACAGAGCTGGCGTGAGCTGAGACTTTTGCAAGTTGATCGACAAGCCCAGAGACTGAAACAGATTGAGACAGCGCTGAGTATCGAGGGCCGCTTGGTGGGAGGATTGAGATTTGATGAGACAATCGTCCAAATACGGGAATATTTGTATGCCCGTTAGTCTCAAATGGGCCACCACCGGGGCCAGGATTTTTGTGAAGACCTGCGGAGCTGAGCAGAGGCCGAAGCGCAGGAGCCTGAATTGGAAATCCCTGTGACCTACACGAAAACGTAAGTACTTCCTGTGGTGTGGAATTATGGGCACATGGAAGTAAGCATCCTGAAGGTCGATTATCGTCATGAAATCGCCCTGAGAGAAGAATTGAAGGATGTCCTTTAGCGTGAGCATGCGGAATGATTGGTCCTCGAGAAATTTGTTGAGCGACCTTAGATCGAGGATGGGGTGCCACTCCCCAGATTTCTTTAGTATGAGGAAAAAACGGGAATAGAACCCCAACCCCTTTTGTGATTTCGGAACCACTTCGATGGCCCCTTTTTTGAGCATTATCTGGATTTGGTTGAAAAGTTCTTTGAGGTGAGCGGGAGGAGGTCCGGATGGAGAGGTGTGTGGGGGAACCGTTACAAACTCTAGGGCATGGCTCCTTGAAATAATGTCCAAAACCCAGCGGTCCGAAGTGATTGAGGACCGAGTCGAAAAGAACTGATTCGTCCTCCAACTGGAGAAAGGGAAAAACTGGAAAGAGGGGACCCTTGATGTACACAGTCACTGTTTTTTGGAAGAGTTTCCCCTGTAATTGGATTTTCCTCTATAAGATTTGCCAGACTGCTGCCTGTAAGACTGTTGTGGCTGTGAGGAATAACGTTGTTGTCCTTGGTTGTAGGAGCGGTACTGGGAAGAAGACCCACGAAAGGAAGAGGAGGTGCCGCGGCCGCGCGCACCCCGAAAGGGCTGCTTCCGGAACTGAAGAGTGCCGAGGGAGCGAGCTGTCTCCGTGTCCTTCTTGATGGCTTGCAAAGCGTCCTCCACATGCTGGCCGAACAAAGATTCTCCGTCATATGGCATGTCCAGAATCTTGGCCTGAACCTCCTGACAGAACGAGGTGGAACAAAGCCAACCCTGTTGTCTTAAAACAGCCGCTCCAGCCAATTGACGAAAACCCGTGGAGGCAATGTCGACGGAGCAGTCGATGATTTCGGAGGATGCCCTCTCACCCTCTTGCAGGATCTTTAGAGCTTCCGCTCTAGAATCTTCCGGGATAAGCTTAACCAAAGCCGCCATGTCCGACCACATTTGTCAATCATAACGACCGAGGATGGCCAAAGAGTTTGCTGCTCGGACTGTTGTTGAAGCCATGGTCGAAAACTTTTTGCCAATGGCATCCAGGCAGCGGCCGTCACGATTCGGAGGCGACGAAAGCGGAGACGATGGATTTTTGGAACGACGTTGCGCCGCCTGGGTGATCACCGAGTCTGGCTTAGGCTGAGACACTAAGCAAGCTGGGGAAGAGTCCGGGACCTTGTACTTCTTCTCCAGTCGCGGGAGGATAGCCGGAATGGAGTTAGGCGTTTATTAGCTTAATGCCCTCGTTCCAGATAAAGTCTATAATGGGCACGGCTCGTACCTGTTTCTGTGGCTGGGACTTGAAGTTGTACAGAAAGCAGTCCTCCTCCCTAACCACCATGGGAAGGTGAAAACGTTGAGCCGCCCTTTCCATCAGTTGATGGAATCCTGTTATGTCGACAGGTGGTGAATTCACTGGCGATGTTGGAGGTGATGCGGGCGAATTGATTTGATAGTCATCCCAGTCCGCCATAGAGTCGTCATCATGAAGCTCTCCCTCCTCCGTATCCAGATTATCCACAACCTCATCTGTTGCAGGGGGAACCAATGCAGGTGCGGATGGTGTCGGCATCGTTGGCAACACAGGAGTAGACAGAACGGCAGATGGCGTCTCACGTGGAGAGCTATGAGAGGAAGCCGGAAAGCGCAGATTGTAATCTTCCAACATGAATTGAAGGTTGGATATGAGCGACAAAGGGAGCTGCGCCATGGGAACTTGTGCAGGGGGATGTTGCTCCTGCTCCTGACAGTAATAGTCCTGCGAATAGTCATCCTCTTCAAAATCTTGGCATTTAATATGAAGCTCAGAAGGACTACGAGCATCTCGAAAAGAGGACTGAACATCGTCATCAGAATCCGAAACTTCCTCATCAACCGAGGGGAATAGCTGATGAGATGGCCGAGTGACCGGTGGCATCATGACAGAGTCCAGCACAGCATGGCGACGCTGCAACAAGGAGTTGTCCACTGACACTGGCGCTGGTGTAGACATTGGCACCAAAGGCATAGTTGCAAAATTTGACACCTCCGTCGTCGAGAAGTCGTCGTCGACAAAGCCGCCGCAGACGAGGCCGCCGTCGACGAGGCCGCCGTCGACGAGGGTGCCGTCGACGAGGGTGCCGTCGACGCAGCACGCGCCGACGAGACTGCCGTCGACGACGAGCCCGCCGACGACGACGCCGTCGTCGAAGCTGCTGTGAGCGTCGACGGCGATGACTTCTTTTTCTTCTTTATTATCGTCGACGAAGCTTCAGACGTCGACGGAAGCGCCAGCTTCCTAGTCGTCGACGAAGAAGATAGTGGAATCATCGACGAAATAGTCTTTAGGGAAACGCACACCACTGTCGACGGTGAAAACGTCGACAAAGTCGTCGTCGACGATGAAGGAAATCTGCTCGACACCGTCGTCGACGAGGTTGATGAAGTGGCAGATCTCCGTCGACGGGCCCGTAGACGGTTTTGCGCGTTTTTGACTAGAAACATGCGCTGATGGAGTCAGAGACGCCTGAGAGCTAGGTCTCGGGGGCGCTGGCTTAGTAACAGAGACTTGGCCTGCAGACACTTCCTAAAGATGAAGTCTCTTCTTTTTCAAAAAGGGAGACGGCAAGTCCTGAACACTACTACGCTTGGAGGAGACTCCTGTTCGAACAGAGGCTACACTCTCCACCTCAGAAAGGGGGTCATCCGTATCCTTCAGTTTTTGAAACCACATTAATAGGCGACCCTCCCTGTCCTTCAAAGTCTTTTGAGAGAAAGTTCTACAGATTTTACAGTTGGCCACGTTATGGTCAGGGTAAAGACAATAGATACATTTTTCATGAGGGTCCTCAGAAAAAAGTCTTAACTTCCCACAAGATGAACAGGGACGGAAAAGAGACTTCTTACTTGAAGACATGATGAGAAAACTCAAACCAGACCAAAGAACTGAGCAGAGCTCAGGGAGACTCCCTTCACACGACGTGCGGTAGAAAATCTGAGGGCCTGAGCCTCTGAGGAGAAGGTTCTAGAGGGTGCTTGCACCTGATTAGCTAGAGTTTGGACTATAAAACGACAAGGATATGTCAGTAAAGTGATTCCTTTTTCTCAATGCTTTCCTATGTGTCAATACTATCCTATGGTATTTCCACTTGATATGTTATTTTGAATTATATATATATATAAAGTTTATTTGGATATGTATATGCTATTATGTGGTTATGTATGTATATGTATATACATGACACTTATTGCTTTTTTTATACCGTGGGACTCCCACTGCGACGACGGGGAATATTCAAGCATGTGAATCTATGAAAGACACCCCAATACTGGAGAATCTAGCTTCTTTCAAGTAGGCACCTTGGCATTATTTTAGGAAGCGGTATTTACACTAGTCGTTGCTGAAAATTAAATAAACTCTTCAGCACAATTGTAATTTAACAGACTGTTATGTCTGTTTGAAGACTTTGCCTTCACATAACGAATTACTGCAGCCATCTTTCTGCTCATGCTAAACATGCCTACAGGATATGTTTGTCTGTGTAACGACTTCATTCCGTGCCTGGGACTGAGGCAAGAAATTTCTGATTAGCGTGCTCAGCAGCAAAAGTTTACACTTCTGCATCTATTTGCAGGATGTTTACCTAATTTCTCATGACTTCTGATCACGGTGCCAGTGTAACACCATTGTTTCAGTTTCATAACATGATTTCCATTGAGGCCTTGTATATGAAAACCTATATATTTATGTCCTGTATAGACTTATGCCCATCCAAAGTGCTGTAGGGAATTATTTGTCTCCAGTCTTTATGATTAATGTATATAATATTTTACTTTAGTTAATGATTGTCCTGTCCTGGATTGGTTTCTCTTCACAGCACTGGCAAGCAGAACACTCTGCATAAAAGACAGCACCTGACTTAAGGCTATTAACTCATCTTTATTAATTTCTCAGCTTTTATACATGGCCTACTGATGTGGAGCTACACTCCACACGTCCTCTTCTCTCTGCTTCCCTCAATATAGTGAGAGGGAAAACTAGTACTTCCTGTTTCCACCGAGGAAGTTCCTGGCATATCACTTCTGTCTGGACCAGCTAGACCGCTGACCTACTTATATAACCATGTCCTTTCCTGGAGCACGCGACAATGATAATTTTTAGATTTTGAATTGGCATGTGGCGTGTTTGGCCTGGAAGTGCCTACGCTTGGCCAGACGCAGGAAGAAGAGCTGGGCTGGACTCCACACAATGACCCTATGAGCCGAAGGCAAGACAGCAAATTCTCGGTGGGAATTTTGGTGGAGAATAGACCAGCCTCACTGATCAAGTCAAATAGCAGAAGCGAGCTTCAAAGATATATGGGACGTGAAATTATGACTGAGCTTATTGATTGAGAATTTGAAGAGAATTTTTAAAATTGTCATCTGTGTAGATGATGGCGGGATGAACTGGCATTGATAGGTAAGGGGAGGGGATATAGAGACCCAGGACACTAGGAATTATAAGTGTGTGAGGAATTCACGGAATAGAGTAGGAAGCTCTAGAAAAGGTGCAGGAGGAGAGCAGAGGAAAAGGACTGTGTATAACCCCTAGCTCAGTTCCCAGGAGATGAATATGTGAATGAAATGATAATGCCAATCTAGCTGCAGCAGAACCTGCTCTGAGTGGGGGATTTCAAAAGCAAGTGGGTCAGCAGACCCGCATGGAAGAGCTCTCCTACCTCCCTTCACAAGAACAGATGGGAAAGAGCTGCTACTACCACCCTTTTACCTAGTAGCAGCTCCCTTTCTTAACAAGTGGTGCAGCGGGCAAAGGGGGAGTGGCAAGGGGAATATAATAAATAAAAAAAATAAAAACACTTATCTGCAGGTGCACTGCCAGCCGCCGTCTCGGGATTTTTGGGCTTGGAGTCCCTGCCCACTGCGCAGGCTCCTAGATGCCAATCAAGACAATGCTCTCATGACAGCAGCGCTGTGATTGGCCTGAGCGGGTTTGTTTAACACTCGCTCAGGTCCTAGGAGCCTGTGTCTATACTCGACCCAGCTGTACAACACAGTTCGGGTGGATAGAGATCAAAGTGTGCATGACGGTTTGGACAGCCTTAGACAGCTAGCCAAACTGCCATGCGCACTTTACAGTGTGCACTACTCCTCCTCATGGCCTGCCCCACCCAAACTAGGCTGCCTGCAGCAGAAAGAAAAATAAAATGATAATTAAGTTATTTTATCATTTTATTTTTCCCGTTTGTCTGCTGCCTGGCACTCAGCGGGGGGGTATGGGGGGTGATGCTCCTCCACCATGGCGGAGGAGCTACCACTGCTTTTACCTCAGCCCCTCCACTATAATCCTAAATTTTCAGTGGGAATGGAAATGAGTACCCACTGTTCCTGTATTTTATTAGAAGTCGACTGACTGCACTGTGTCTTACCCTACAGCAAGCCTGTGCTAGGTCATGATGCTACATGAGAGCAAGGGATGTGTCTGGTGGAGATACCAAAGCACCCCTCTATGAATGTGGGATGCAATTAAACAGCCTACCACAACTGAAATTTGCACGTGTGTGTATTTTCCTGATCAGTGCTAACCACCACTAACTGACAAACTTCAAAAAGATTAGTGCCAAACATTTTCTGCGTGCAGTTTTTAGTAGAACGATGGGCATCTATTCCAACAAGTTGTCAGGTGTTATTTAATTGATTAAGACTTACATCTACACCCCAATACCTAAAAGAACATCAACTGCCCACCTAATAGACTGTATGCATTGTTCCAGCGGGGAAAAACACAAATCAGTGACCGAAGATTGAATAATTTTCTATATGTTAGTGATCGATTCTAACACCCTTTTAAAGTTTCAATACTTGAATTGCAACATGCCTGCCTCACAAAACATAGCTGAATAATTCACCATTCGCCTCAAAAGCTGGGACCCTTTTCAATCTCGCCTTCACTCAACTTGCAAATTCGTCAGACAGACAGCTCAGTTGTATCTATAGCACAGACTCTTTTCTTAACACACACAGCATAATCTTTAGGCACAGCAATAGCCTCACACAACTGCAATACAATATTGAGTCAGGCAGACTAACCCTTTGCATCCCATTCTGAGACTGACTGTTCACCCCTTCGGGATAAGGTTAGATGGGTGATATTGCAAGCTGCAGGATTTCTGAGAACCAAAACATTTTGCATCACCAGAGAACTCCCTCAACCTTTTGACATTCAGGATTTCTCCAAAGCGTGTTCCTCATTTTTCTGGATAAAGCACATTAGTAAGAAGCATTGAGTGAGTGGAAACACTACTCGTGAACGGCTAGGCTGTGTAGACAGTTCACGTTCAAGTTTGTGTATTTGCTTAGGAAGCAAGGATGTTTTTTTTAAAGATTTATAATATGTTTTTATCGGGCCACTGGAAATGGGTTTTGCTACGGGGATTTGCAAATCTATTCAATCTGGCCAGTGGTGGTTATTGATACATAAGCCAATACTAACCTTTTTTGAACGATTTATTGCATTTTAATAAACACATTCTGATTGCGCCCTTCTCAACACATGCTCACTATGCAAGCATGCCACTGAATTATGGAACCTTATCACCACCATCGCCCCCGACATCGCCTCTCTCACGGAGACCTTGTAACCCCACATCCGGCCCAGACATTGCCACAGGTATCCCCGACGGACATAAAATCGCCCAGAGAACTCAAAAACTACCAGCCAATCTCCCTGCTCCTATTCCCAGCAAAGGTACTGGAAAAGATAATCAACAATCAACTCATGACACTCCTGGAGCAGAACTTGCTATTCAACGCCTCCCAATCTGGCTTCTGCAGCAATCAGCACGGAAACCACCCTGATTGCAGCCGATGTAAACCGAACCCTCTTCGACCGAGGAAAAACAATGGCTTTGATACTCCTCAACCTCTTTGCAGCCTTTGACACCATATCCCAACACACGCTGATTGAAAGACTTCACCAGATCGGCAGCCAAGGGGACACGCTCAGATAGATCAACTCCTTTCCTCACCGGAAGAACCCAGAGGATCCACGTCCCACCGTTCCCCTCTGAACCCAAGGAGATCACCTGCGGTGTCGCCCAGGGCTCATCCCGCAGCCCCACGCTCTTCTAAACATATCAGACTCCACTGGCCAACAGAATTCCCTGCACAGACAACACCCAAGTCATCCTCTCACTCAGAGAGGACCCCATCACCACCAGAACCAACTTCCACAGATGCGTTACAAACGTTGCCAACTGGATGAAGAACAACTGCCTGCAGCTGAAGAAAGACAAGATGGAAGTACTGATCTTTGGCAACTGCAGCAACACCATGGAACGACTCCTGGTGGCCATCAGACCTAGGACCCACACCCACTCCCTACGACCATGCCAGAAACCTCAGAATCATCACTGACAACAAGCTCACCATGAAATCACATATCAATGGCATCTCCTCCGCCTGTTTCCTCACTCTGCGCAAGCTGCGTAAGATCTTCAAGTGGCTACCCCTACACACGGTGCACACAGGCACTCATCACCAGGCGACACCCTTATGTAAGAATCACCACACACTTCTCCACACATCTCGTACTAAGACTCCGGACCAAACAGAACACCGCAGCCAGACTCATCCGAGGCCTTCCCAGACGAACCCACATCACACCCCATCTCAGGCAACTCCACTGGCTGCCAGTAAAGAGATGCCATTTTAAGCTGCTGACCCATGCACAATGCTCTACACAACCAAGTACCCGCCTACATTAACCACCGCCTGAACTTCCACTAACGGTCGGGAAGACTATGCTCCGCCTCCCTTTCACTTGCCCATTCTCTCCACATCTATCGAAGCAGAAGTGTAGAAAACTCCTTCTACCACATTTCAGCAAAGACCTGGAACAGCCTCCGCACGTACCTCAGGACCATCACCTCACTTCTGGAATTCTGAATGGCCCTCAAGACCTGGCTGTATGAATAAGCCTCCGGGACCTGCAAGCGCCTGGATACACTATTGTGTGATTAGCCACACTTTATAAATCCTGATTGATTGATAGGTGAAGAAGCAAAACACGTTTCTTCAAGTCAGGTCAACTTAGTTATCTCATACTAATTTATACACTTGCATGCTAAATACAAAGAGCAAGACAGAGCTTAAACACATTTTGCAACTAAGAGAACATAAATCATGCAGGATTAAACACAAAAAGAAAGAACAATAATTGCCAATTAGTCTGGCTCATAAACGAAAAGTGCTTCTTCAGGCATTGATGGGTTTAGGCACTCAGTGAGTCATCATACATACATTCTCTCAATCCTCCTTGCACTCATGTATACATTCATCCATCCATCCACAGCCTCATTCTTGAATTGACCCATATACTCAACCAGAATAGAAGACAAACACAAACTCAACATCAGTAGCACTAGAGATTAAATTACCCAAGGTTGGAACAGCTAATAATAGTTTTAATAACTTTCCTCTATTTAATATGTCTTCCTTGCCTAGTGATACATATTCCGACTACAATACAAAAGTGCTTGTGCTATTCCTAGCATGATTTAATAATCTGACCCACTAATTTAATTGCAGAGTATCTTCAGTGATATGAGCATGAGTTTTCACCTGTTCAGTCTGAGGACAGCTGCTTTTAGCGGAGCTGGACAAAGAGATAGGACATACAGGAGGCCTTGCATCTTGCGGGACCGTTTTAGCCTTATTTTGGGCAGGTGTAACTCATTGATCAACAAAGAGTCCCAAGTCACCCGCCCATGTGATGTATTTTTGATGGCAAAGTATTTGCCCACTGCTCTATTTGTGAGGTCTCAGAAGACTGACTTTTACTACTAGGAGGGATCTGTTAATTTCCTAAGTTTGAAGGTATAACAGACTCACAACCTCGTCTGTGCCTATGGAGGTTTTAGACTCTGACTCCAAGTCTTTTTAAAAGCTTGAACGCTAACGATTGTGACAATGGTGGAGCTCCTATGGGGATTGGCCATGAAGTTATTTTTGGCAATGGAAGTAATGGTGGTTTCCCCATAGGATGAACCTGATTTGGCAAACATGGGGAGAATATTTTTTGGGATAAAGAAGTTGGGCCCCGTTTGACTGCAGAAATAGAACCTTGTTGAGTTTCAGGGCCACTATCTTCAATGACTGGATCTTTTGAAGGGACATGGTGGTATGATTGCCACGGCTGGACTGGGAAGAGAAACCAGCCCTGGCAATTCCACTCGACCGGCCCTAGGAGGAAGAGGAGGGGGGGTTTCGTTTGTGGTACTGAGAAGCTCTAGTTGCGAGCACCGCTTCTACTTTTATTTTATTACAGGGGGCCGATAATGCAACACTACTGCAAAACCGGCTACCACCCCTCCGGCCCACCGGGGAAACTTCCAGTGCCTGCTACGGCCAGTCCGGCCCGGATGATGGCCCATTTTGATATTACAGACATCCTTCTTCAAATCGGTCTTTAAAGATGACATGATCAGGATGCCAGAGTAAATGGAAAAAAGTATGGGGAGGGTCGAATAAAATTAGGGGATATATTTGTGAGCCTCCTAGGGCACGGTCTGGGGAAACATCTGAGGAAGAAATTGTTGTAGACATGTGAGAATAATGTAAGAATGGTAATTGAATTTGGAGATCGGTTATATGTACAATCGAAATGATGAAGTCCTAAGATTATTGGAATGTAATTGTACCTTAATATGAGGATGAGAACCGTATAAATTGTTTCCTTTGTCAACAATCAATAAAAAGTGTTTAAAAAATAAATAAATAAAGATGACGATCGTAGGAAGAACAGCTAGTTTTCCAAGAGGTGCATATAGAAACAAGTGGCTTAGTTGTCCAACGTGCAGCGCTGGGCTCGAATAATTAAGAGTTCAAGTGGTCTAGTTTTTTATCACTATCCTTTGGTGTAGTCCTAGAAATTTTGCAGAATTGCGATTTGAAAATATAGTTTATATGCATGCATGCATCATCGCCACACGCCCTATTGAGGAAATAGTTTTTTAAGAAGTTCTCTGCAAAGTGACAACTTCACTCGGGTGTTCGATGAATGGCGAACTTTGGAAAGCGTGAGCAGCTTGTTATGGGGAAACATATCTGCGAAGAGAGCAGAGGAGCCGATAGTCTCAGGGCCACCTGCTGCGCAAAGATGTGAAGAGTCGAGAATTTCTGTGGAAACATTAGAAGAATTTAAATCAGCAGTAGAACTTTCTCCAAGAAGAAGTGCATGTATATCCTGGGAGGCAAATTAAATCTGTGCTTTCAAAATCTTGATTACAGGAAATAACAGAACCCTCTTGTAATCCTTATCATTGTTGCTGCTGAGACTGTCCACAATGAACGGCTCAATTGTTGTCACTTCCTTAACAGAATGGACATCATTGTATATGAACTGGTCCATAGAGGTCAGATATCCCTCAGCGTGTGGAGCCCTTGGACAAGAGGCATCCATTAGAGGAGGAGTCACTTTAGTCACTAATCTGTCCGACAATGGTTTTTCATTATCCAATGGGTCAAGACCAGGGTAAAATTAAACAGCGCGGATTTAACTAATTTAGATGGAATTGGTGTCAGCAGACCTAAATATTTCAGTAAGCCATCATTGAAATCAAAATCTAGGAGGGCAGCAGGGGCAGGTGAACCCCCCCCATCACATTTTATTAAGCGAGCTTGCGTCTGATATACTTTTTAATGCCAGTGTCTTGTTCTAGCATAGCAACCACTGGGAGGAACAAGAAACCATTTCCAAGCATTCTCTTCCATGCCGAAAGAGTAGGAAGCCGAGCAAACCGGGTGAGGAAGAGAGCACCCTGAAAGTTCTCATTTGCAAACACCAGCAAATAAATAATAATTAAAAATGTAAAACTGACAAGGGGCGTTGGGGCCGAAAGAGGAAAGCAAGAGAGGGCAAAGCTGGGCAGGGAGCAGGGAGGGTGGAAGCCTAACCAGTTTCTAAGCCTGCCACTTCTGTGACTGAACCACACTAAACTCTACTTGATGGGTGCCGTTTGCATCGCATTTGCACCAGCCTTGAGGTTATCTCGATGCCTGGAGAGCACTACGGAGGATACTGCGGCACTCAGCCCTCTTGCCATGCAGTGTCTCCCTCCTCCGCTAATCCGAAGGAGCGTCGCCCTGCCGCTCAAAAGGAAAAATAAAATGATAATAACATAACGTTATTATAATGTTATTTTTCCTATTGCAGTCAGTGGCGGGCGGGGCTCAACAGAGCACGGGGAGGAGTGGTTTGCACTCCCTAAGTGCTCATCTTGGGCCAGCCAAACTTTCATGCACACTTGGCATGTTCCCCACCAGGCTGCATTACACAGCCTGGTGAGGAAAATGCACAGGCTCCCTGTTCCCTTCTGAGCACTGAACCAAGGCCCACAGACCAATCACAACGCTTCATTGCAGCATTGTGAGTGGCTCAGGGGAGCCTGTGTGCTTACTGCTGCTGGCCGGGACTGGAGACAGAGGACAGGAAAGGAGGAGAGGCGGCGGTGGCTGGCCGTTCCAGGTAAGGTTTTTATTTGTCATCCCCCCCTCACCGCCCCACTACCCCCGTCCGGTAGCAGCCGCTTCTGCTGCCACATTTCCTCTAGGCCGCGCTGTGGGTTGTAACCTCTGGGGCGGAGTCCTCCACTCTCCTCCTGCTTGCCCGTTTGCACGCTGTACATCACTCAGCCTCCACAAACTCAACAACAAATGCATGATGAATTAAAAGAATACAAATTGGGAAAAAAGAAAACATGCTGTTGCCTAAACATGGTGAGCATATGCTTGCAATAACAAAATTAAACAAAGTAGCAGGTGAGTATCTTGTAATGGTATGGTGCATAGCAGATCGTTGTTTTAAAGTTCCAGCATGGCTACACATTTAGAACCAACATGCTTGCCATCTCGGGCTGGGAAAATAATGATACTCCATGAAAAATACCATTCCTTTATTGCTCTATAACATGAAAATAAAATGGAGTAGAAAGAAATTAAAGGGGGCTTATAAAAGGAGAAAATAGAAAACTAAAAGAATGGTCCGCCAGCCCTGGCACCGAACAGCAGTACTTTTAAAGCAAACGTGCATATGTGGTCATCCATATCATGTCGCTCACAAGGAGGACAGACAATGGCTAGAGTGGTCTGACCCACTATGCCATGGTGTCAAGGATGAACGTAGAGTGTAAATGACAGCCATACATACATTAATGCAGGCATGCATGCATACATACATACACTCTACTGGATGTGAAAAAAGGCTCTAGGGCACTGCCGAGATGAAGAGGACGCCCAAACGAAGGAACGGGATCAGGGATAGAGATTTATGTCTACTTGCATTCATACACCCCCTACACACCAATCTCTACCGCATTGCCATGCAGATTTAAAATTAAAGTGCCAGAAAAAGGTACTTCTATTACATCGCCAATAATAATTAGTGTACCCTTAAAACATTTATAATTGAAGCTGCAAATACCAAAGTATTGAAATAATTCACAATTGAAGGAACGGATTTTTCGCAAGGCGGTGATGGGAAAGGAAATGAAACATCACAGATGGTCCTGCTAAGATAACAGACAAATGCACCTGCTAACCTTTGCCAAATTCAACACACAATTACAAGCAAGGCACGGGGTTGAGAGGAAGCCCTTCTCTTATCAAGCACTCAATTTCAGGTTTTTCTAGAAACGAACTGTAATCCATGGTGTAGAACAGGCAACCGTGTGAAGGGCTGCAAAGGAAATGTGTGTTTTTCATGAGTTTAGAGAGGACGTGATGGCCCAGGAATGTTAAAAGATACAATCATGCAAGGTCATCCTTCTAAAATGTTTTCTTGCTCATTTCGCTTCTCAGCTCAGTGCCAGGCGTCCAGCTTTACATAAAATGAAATAGACATATCTTATTTAGCAAGTTGGAATCCACTGCACTACCTGGTCTAGAACTCGGTGCCCTCTTCAAACCTTTGCATACCTGCAGTGGCATTTATTGAGTTTTCTGCCAGGCTTGTTCCTTTTCCAACAAATGTGGTATGGCAAAGGTGGATAGCAACTGGGGTACAAAGTCCCACAACCAGCTACTGTCCCCACTGATTCTTGACCCACCCGGTCGTTCTTTATGAGGGAAAACCGAGTTTCCGCTAGACATGAAAAATTTGGAAAGTGCTACGGCTAAGGGTCCGGAGGCGAGTGGGGGCTGGGGGGTGTTGTTAAACAATGAATCCGACATAGACGAGTACCCAATGGAGGCTCATCAACACAGACATTTAAGCCTTTACAGATTGCACTGCATATGTGGATAGAAATACCGGGGCAAAACACATACGTCATTGAGCCACTGAGATAACAGACTTTGTAAATGTGGGTACTCACAAACATTTTCCAAGGGGCCGCAAAGTTTGGTCTTTGGTGTGACCGAGGGCCGCACTGATGCCAGTGGGGGAGGCAGGGTGTAAAGTCGGTGTAGGGGAAGCGAAGCATGTATATCTACTGGCTGAACTCAATTGCACAATGTGAAACCAGAAAACCTGAGATGAATCCAGGCTTCTGCCCATGAACAAATTGTGTGACCCTGGGCAATTGTTTTATTTCAATTTCCCTTCATTTTCTTAATTATCACATATAGGAGGACCTCCAAATACATGACTCAGGATGTGTGCTGTACAATGCCATCTCCTGTGCTTGGATGTAATCAGTAATGGCATTATTGTCAGTGGGGTGGGGGGCAGCATGAACGTTTCTAAATCCAGAACTCAATAGTTAAATAGTTAAATCCATAATACAACATTTCATAGGTTCCACTTTGCTCAATTAGTCTCCTTCCCAATGGTCACCTTTAATGTATAACTTACTGCTGCAGAGATAAGCTGGTTGGAACATGTTTGCCTGTGCCTTTGGATTTTCTATCAAGCTGGGTGGCTGGAAAAGCATTTGGATCAATTATATTTGCGGACACCTGCACTAATGGGCTTTCTGGACTGAGATGTTGCAAGAGGATCCTAGTCTTTAGGGCATGCCTATGAAGCCATGCTACCATCCGGTTGACTGGGGCGGCAAGATCTTGGTTTTGCCCAGGGCCCCATCAGTACATCAGAAAGAGTCTCATTAAAGGGCAGAAGAGGTTCTTGACTTGTCTGTCTTGGGTTAAGGAACTCCGTCAGGACATTTGTTTTGACTTCTGTAGTGGGTAGGGTGAGTTCTAAGACTTCTCCTGCTCTCCTTATTATAATTGCAAAGGCAGATGACTCCTCTGCTACCATTGTAGGATTAGGGGAGGGCAGACAATGTTTGGAGAGATATCTAGGGAATTGGCATCATGTAAATCATGGAAAAGATTGGCATCATGGTAAAAGTCATCATCGGGGTTGTTGTCGTTAAATGGTTGAGATGTTTCTGGGTCCGATTGCAAGTAAAGGGGTGTTTTTGAGAACTCCGACGGAGCTGTAGACGAATCTTGGTGTTCCACAGAGCTATTGTATCACTTCTGGGATCAGTAATGTCGGAGCTGCCATCGAGGCTTGGACTGGCAGTGTCTGGTGTTGCACTGGGGCCAGAATCAGCAGAGCTGTGCTTGAAGAAGGGCCCAACTTCAACTAGAGGTACAGTGGTGCAGTCAGCGTTGGGAACTGATCTGCTGACGGTAATGTGACTGAAAGCCACCTTGAATCCTAAGGGTCCAAAGGCACTCCAGAGGGATTCAGATGGGGTCCAAAGACATGGTCCATGGCCAGAATCAGCTCATGGAGCTGTTGTGATATCATCTATGGCCCAGGCAAATTGGGGCGCTTCTGGAGCAGGGTCGGAATCGGTTCCGAAATCAATTTGCTGCCTGGACCCGGGGCATTGTGAGACTCCAAACGTAGGGAGTGGCAGGACGAAGGAGAGCCATAGTTGAACTTATGTTTTTGGGATTTACCTGAGCTTTGTGACTTCAATAACAATCGACCGTGAGATCGGCCTAGGGAATGACAATGCATCCGTGCCCTCGACTAGGACCAGGACTTCTTCGCCTTCCTTTGGAGTTCCGCAATGGTAAGTTTGGCTTCGGGACATGGATGACTTTACGGTTCATTTTTGCACAGTAGTCACATGATGTAAAGTCGTGCTGGGGCAGAGATACTAGAGACAGACATTGTGGGTGTCAGACACCAACATCTTCTGATGACAATTACTGCATGGTTGATATTCCAGAGGGAAAAGAATGCCATCCAACTGACAGGATGAAAGGAACCGCGGACACCCATCAGAAGGCACAGAAAGAAAGGAACCGACGTCGGCGCGTGAAGGTGGTACAAATACAGTGGCACTGACAGCAAACTTATTTCCAGATTACATTACTTTTACTAAAGAAACAGTAAATTAAAGAGATACTGGATTCATAATCCACCTCCTTGGACTTACCAAATTGAGTGATTTTTCTTTACTAGCTTGGAAAATCTCAAGGGGTTTTTCTCCATCTCTTAGGAGGTCTAAGGCATACCCATACATTATTGCTCACTCAGATCACTTTTAAGCTTGCCATTTCATATCAGCCTTTTGCTCTCACCTCAATAATGCCCACAAAAAAAGATCACTATTTTCTATTCCATTCACAACCATTCATGGTCTCCAAGTTCTCCTGCACACCTGGTTAATATCGTCCAGATATCTCTTCTTGTTTACCTCTAATACCACCATTAGAATACATCCTTCATAAATACCATTCTACATTCTTGATCATTATTAGCATTCATGACCCTATTCTTCAACAAGACATTGATGTTTTAAGCTTTATCAAGACCTAATCCACTCATTTTTTAGTGTCTTGACCTTCTCACCAAACCCAAAGTAAAATATCATGCAACATTGAGGGTGTCTAGCCGCCATATTTTAACAGTACCTTTCCAAATCCTCTGACTGAAACACTTTGCCCCTTCGTCAAGTGGCTGTTTCGTTTTCAAGCTTACTAAGCTATTTTACAGTCTTTTCCCAAATCTCCAACCTTTCAACTCCTCCTAAGTGACCAAATCACAAACTGTAAGAGAACATCCTCTCTCCTATCAAGCATACATATATCTTGGTGATTTCAATACTTATCCTGCTATATATCTTTAACTCAGCTAATTAGTAGATGCCTCCATACCCACACTGAGTACATTATTCCATTACAGGTCTTGCTTGGCAAGATATTTTAATTAGCCATACTATTCAATTTACAAACACTGGTGAAGCATAGAAAATGCAACTTTTCTGGTGGTAGATGATGACGACCTTGCTATGCATTATAAGAGCAACACTTATCTGTTCTAAGTACTCAGGGACCATGGGACTATGAATCTGTATTGTCTTTTTCATGGTTATTGGCGGTAAGGATTGAATGTTATTCATTTTTCACTTCTGAATGCTCCAACTTTGAACTTTGTCCAGGTAGAATCATTGAGACCCAGGCCTGTGCCCCAACATCATGAATTGCCACAAAACCTAATATGTCCCCATTTGTTTTGAACATGAAGATCATAGGATACTGCACAAATGTCTGGTCACCAGCATGCTGAAAACACTCGTATGTACTTTAAGGAATCTGCAGTAAATAGACACTGCACTTAAGAACTACCATGCTACCTTCTAGAACTGAATGTCTTCATATTGCTAAATGTCTACCCCTCTAATTCTGAGCCACTAATTTTCTCTTCTCTGTTTCCCACTCCTTCATCCAGGACTGGATGCCACTTCCCTTATATGACAAGACACCCCTCCACAACTTCTCTGGGTATTGCTCTGTGCATCTTTCTCTTAAATTCAAAGCTCAGACTGGCAAAGCCTAAAATTCCTAGCTACAACAGAACTTAGAGAGATTCTGTCCATTGCCTTGACTCTGAGCCTGAAGTCGGCGGAGGGAATACTGTGTAACAAACATGACAGATATCCCATCCGCCCTATTATGATCCTCATAGGATAGAATGAGATCGTAATACAGCGGTCGGGATATCCGTCACGTGTCTGGGGGAGTGTTCCCCTCTGCTGACTTCTAAATCTGCCAATATCGTTGGCGCCGTTTGACGAATCTTTGTGAACATTTTAAAACTAATGGGGTGATCCGGTCAGCTCCTGTCCTAAAACGTTTTGTGGTGATTCGTCATGCGGGGGCTGAGAAAAAAGGGGGGGTCCCAAAACGTGTTTTCTCCATGTTAATTTCCATAGGAAACTTTAGACAAAGCTACAGCCCGAACTGCTGAATGGAATTACACCAAATTTGGCAAAAAGGTAGCTCTTGGTTCAAAAAGCGTTCTTTTTGTTAAATGGTGTAAATACGTTAAGAAGTTTCTGAAAAATAAAAAAAAAATATCGATATCTGGCTGCTGCGATGGATCCGCGAACCCTCCCGAGCACAAGCATGATTCTGATTGGCTGCCAACACTTCAAACCGTTAGAACTGAGTCACAAGAAAAAAACTCTGCCCCAGGGACCACCAGCTCCCCGGGGCACTGAATAATAAAGATACGGGGGTCCGTTGCAGACCCCCGGCCCGGGGACCACCACCAACTCCCCAGGGCTTTAAACACTAAGGGAGGGGGGCCATGCAGCTCCCCTTCAGGAGCCTTCTATGGCCCTGGGGATTGCCACCCCACAGGGCCGGCTCCAGCAATGTCCCGGGGTGCCCACCCTCGGGACATTGCAGTTTGCAATGGCAGGGCGGGAGCACTGCTCCTGCCCCGTCATTGCAAACTTCTGCTTCAAGGAAGCAAGACCTGCTCTTGCTTCCATGAATCGAAGCAGAAGTGCTTTTGAACAAGGGAAGCTGCATGTTTGTAGCTCCCCTTGTCCAAAAGCAATGTCGGCTCCCGCAGGAAGCGGGGAGCCGGCGGGGACCGCAGGGGCATTGGGGCTCCCCTCACGGTCCCCAACATGAGGCCAGGCCCCGGGGGATGGGGTCAAATCAAAACAAAAACCCACTGCTTGAATTATTTATTAGATCCCTAATATGTCGCAGATAAAGAGACAAGGGAAACTGTCAATCCAGTCCCCTGGGAGTGAAGAGACTGGGGAAACGGTGTGGAGACTAACAATCTAATACACATAACAGGAAAGAGACCTGGATTATATGACAATGGCATTAGTTTTATTCAACATTTTTAGATATTGAAAATTTAATTAGGGCAACTTTAAATAAATATTACGATAAAAAAACACATCCTATGCATAGGAGATGCTAAAAGTGGAAACAGTACCCAGGTGCAAGACAGAGACACACTAGATCCTCACATACATTCCACAGATTCATGCTAACTCATTCACACAACAAATAGTACAATGGCCTTCCATTGTCTCCATAGAAGATCTCCTAAGAGGGTAATGGATGTTATTTAATATACATCTCAATATGCAGAGCTTAATAATAATTGCCTGATATGCTGCAATCACAAAATGCACATGAATAGTCAATGGCCGAAGGTTAAATAATGCTCTTGAAGCTACATGTTAGCCTCGGGTGTGCATATCTCAGATGGTAAGGGATGGAGACTTATAAGTCACTGGACTGGCCGCACCTACACGCGTTTCGGTGACGAACCCGGGGGATGGGGTCCCCGGGGCAAAAAGTGGCCCGGGAGCGGGACCACTCAGCCCCCTCCCTTTTTACTTTTTTTTTTTCTTTTAAACGGAAGGCTGGCCCCGGGGTATGGGGTCCCCGGGGGCCATAATTGGCCTCAGTAGGGGGGCAACACGGCCCCCTCCAAAATTAAAAAAAAAAAAAAGGCTGGCCCCCTTCCAAAAATACATTTTTGTCGGGCCCCTGGGGATGGGGTCCCCGGGGCTGAAATCAGCCTGGGGCAGGGAGCCCCACAGCCCTCCTACCCTTTAAAAAATAAAACAAGCATTTGCAATGCATTAGGTCTCGCATTTACGCGAGTTTGAGTTATTGACATTGCAAATAACAATGCCTATTGGCATTGTCATTTACAATGCCAATAGCTTTAACTCGTGTAACTGCAAGACCTATTGCATTGCAAATGCTTGTTATCTTAAGTGTTTTAAGCCACGCACTTAATTACATTGGCTACTCCCCTTTGAGAGACCCCCAGTTTTTTCATCCCACTTAAAGCCCTGCTTAACACTCATAAGGTCCCAAAGGCAAGACCTATTAGCTATGCCAATGCTTGTTTTTCAAAAATGCAGCCAGGAAGCTTCGCAGAAAGGTTTCATTTTTTCCAGTCAATGTTTTCGTTTTACAATGGAAAATAATTCTCACAACCTCCTTCTCTCAATGTAGATGTGTCAGTAAGTTTGCTACGTGGCGGATATTTCAATTACCTCTCCTGCAAAGTACCAAGGCATACATTTTGAAGCGATCTCGAAAGAACGTATTTCAGAAAACAAATATCGCCGAAGCCAACATACAGGCCTCCTACTTACTGCTCTTTTATACAATGTAGCGAACTGTAAAGCGAAGGTAGTACCTAAGGTCTTGATAAAGTAAATGTTTACTCTTCCTCGTAGTCCCTCCCACCTCTTCGCCTCAGAGCTGTGTGGCCGTAGTTTGAAAGTCTGGGGCAGAGGAGATGTAATCTAGCCTTGATTAAGAAACTCAAGTGTACCCCCAGCGGGTGAAGCGTAGATTTGCCTGCTAATGTCCTGTGAACCGATGCTAATGAGACCTTCAATATGTAAATCTGGGAGTTCAAAGGGGACTACGGGGTAGAGAAGCTGCGGGTGGCAGCTCGTCGCCGAGTGAGTGTATTACTGCCAATTATCAGGGTCTTCTGATAAACCATGCCTGCTGTAGGATATGAGCTCCGCAGACTGCCCTCCCAGGGCGGTGTCCAGCCCGGCGAGATAAAGCCCCGGAGTCAGGAGAGGGGCATTTGTGGAGCTTTTCTGGCGTAATGTCCAGAGCTGCCGTCTTCAGAGGGAGGGAGCCAAGTTCGAGTCTGGGCATGGGCTCTAACAAAACAATTAGTCATTGTGTAACGTAACTGCTGCTCATGTAAAGCCCTCCAATACTTTGGGGTCGAGTTCGTGCGATATAAAACTGCAATTTTTTTTTTTTCTAAAAACAGAAGAACCATCCATCAAGGTGTCAGATGTGGCAACTTGGTCCCCTGATGTAGCGAAATGCACATACTGATGTTAATCTTCGTATGTGGGACACTGGGAGTAGACATCGAATTATCCTCCTATGGAGGAAGTGATGGGAGGTGCATACTGTATTAGGAGAGTCGTAAAAACGCTTTGTTATGATATAATAAAGCCAAGTCCCTAACAGCCTGTTGGACTGCGGTTGCTGCTCCAGAGTCATGTTTGCTGTACTGTGCAGAGAACAGTGGCGTAATGCAAAACAAGCGCGCACTGAAGCTGACAAAGAGGGAGTGGGAGGGGGGAGTGGGGGCGGGCACGCAGGCTGCCAAATGGTGCGCTACTGATGTTAATCTTCGTATGTGGGACACCGGGAGTAGATATCGAATTATCCTCCTATGGAGGAAGTGATGGGAGGTGCATACTGTATTAGGAGAGTCGTAAAAACGCTTTGTTATGATATAATAAAGCCAAGTCCCTAACAGCCTGTTGGACTGCGGTTGCTGCTCCAGAGTCATGTTTGCTGTACTGTGCAGAGAACAGTGGCGTAATGCAAAACAAGCGCGCACTGAAGCTGACGAAGAGGGAGTGGGAGGGGGGGAGTGGGGGCGGGCACGCAGGCTGCCAAATGGTGCGCTGAAAGTGATCGCGATCACATCACGGCGAAAGTGAAAGCAAACGAGTGGTTTCAGGCCTCCAAATGGTGCGCGCGCCCGGACGGCGCACATGCACTGTATTTGGAGGCCTGAAAAGCCACTGTTTGCACTTCCAAAACTCGCTTACTATAAGTCTCGCCAGAGCAGCGCTAAAGCGCTGGCTCAGGCGAGACCTAAAAAGGAAAGGCCTAGCCCCGGGGGGATGGGGTCCCCGGGGCCGTAATCGGCCTCATCAGGGAGGCCTCACACCCTCCTCCTTTTCAATTAAAAAAATTAATGGAACAGCGCCCGGGGGATGGGGTCCCCGGGGTCAAAAAGGCTCAAGAGAAGGGGGGGGGGGGCACACAGCCCCCCCTTCTTAAAATATATATATATTTTTTTAAATGGCAACTCGCCAGAGGCCCCGTCCCCTCCCTGCACGGCTCTGCAAACGTGCCTCCTGGCGAGCTACAGAGGGTCCCTGGGGGCCAACTAGGCCACCAGGGACTTCCAGTAAGCCCCACACAGTGGAATTGCTGAGAGGTGGTACGAGGCCACGCATCTTTTTACACCACTCTGCAAACGTGCCTCTTGGGGCACTGCTGGTGGGGTGATGAGGTTCGCTTGTGTTCTGAGGACCTCAGGACTAAAGTGCACTTCATCCCCCAAGCAGCAGTGTGCCAGGAGGCGCATTTGCAGAGTGGTGTAAAAAGGGTGTGTGGCCTCTGACCACTCTCAGCAATCCAGCTGTGTGGGACTTACTAGGAGGTAACAAGAGGGCTAGTTGGCCCCCAGGGACCATCAGGAGGCAAGGGGTCCTCATCCCACAACCAAGAGCGCATCAGGAGGTGCGTTTGCAGAGTGGCGGAGAAAGGGGCGTGTCCTGTGTCCACCTCTCAGCAATCCCACTGTGTGTGGCTTACGGGAGGTAACAGGTAGGCTAGTTGGCCCCTAAGGACCCCCACAAGCAAAGGGGACTTTAATCCCCATCCAAGAGCGTTCCAGGGAGTGCGTTTGCAGACTGGTGGGCAAAGGGGGCGTGGCCCGCTATGAGAACTTACCAATGCTGCTGTGTGGGACTTACTTGCAACTGTGAAGTGCACCACAAGTTCCAATAATAACTTATTCCATCCAATCAGTACAAATCCAAAATTGTTCTTTAATCTTCAAATGAGCATGGTAAAAACAGCCACCGCGTTTTGTCCAACTTCTGTGGACTTCATCAGGGCGTATTGATTAATCATTCTTTTCTTCAAAAAGTGCCAAGGATATCAGCTGTGTGCTGTGGACAATCGTCTGTTCCTTCTTCCTTGTGCCCAGTCCCTTAGTAAGCTCCTGTTGCAGCAGCGGCGGTCGGCGTTTCTCCATATGAGGAGGGGTAGTTGGCGCCCAAGGTTGTCCTTGGGGGCCAATTGCCCCTCCTGTTACCTCCAGTAAGTCCCACACAGAGGTCTTCGGAGGCCACACCTCCCTTTCTCCACCACTCTGCAACCGCGCCTTCTGGCACACTACGGGTTGGGGGATGAAGTTCACTTTACTCCTGAGGGACTTTGGGGGTCAAGAAGCACTCCTGGTACTTCTGTGAGTCCTACACAGCGGAATTTGTGAGCACTGGTCGGAGGCCCAGCCCCCTTTCTGCACCACTCTGTAAACGCAACTACTACGTTATATTTAGAAATTAGCATTTAAAAAACCTTAGAAATTCACTGAAAAAACCACAGGTTTCATGTATGTCATAGTTAGTAATTAGCATTTAAAAAAACCTTATAAATTCACTGAAAAAAACATAGGTTTCAGGGACGTTGTAGTTAGGCTGACATTTCACTTGTTCAAAACCAGAGAAATTCGCCCATTATAGTTGGCTGAGCTAACTAGAACTTGCGCCCCAGCAATGCACTGACATCACATATTGCATCACTCATGACATGGGACACAGTCATGACCTAGTTTCCACAGGATTTTTTTTTTTTGACTTGGCTACAACTTTGGTGTCGTTTAACTAATCTGCATAACATTTTCTCAAAAAATGTGTCACAGTGGGTACTATAGTTATGGAAAGTTGGGGTGTGATCAGTGCAGTGGGGACCAAGAATCTGGGGGTGCGAAATAAGGTTGCGTTTGTAATGCCAATTCCCATAGTAACCTTTAGTCACACCTGCAGCCTGAACTGCTGAACGGACTTACACCAAATTTGACAGGGAGTTAGATGTCAGTTCAAGGAAGTGCCTTTTGCTTATTTGGTGTAAATCTGTTCAGTAGTTGTTAAGAAATGTAAGTTTAGAATTATAGTGATATTTCGCGAAGGTTTCTCAATGAATCGCAAATGCACGCACCAACGGGAATGCTCTGATTGGCTGGACGCAATCTGAATAGAAAGCTGCAGCCGCCATTTTATCTATGGGGAACGGTTCAGGGTAGAAATACTCTGACCCCATGGTTGAAAAACGGGGTGTTAGTGACACAAGTTATGTGTCCTAACTAGATTTTTTTAATTGCTTGTGATATTCGTGGTAACACCGCGAACGATAGCGCGCCCCCGTGTACCATTGCGGGGACATAGCAACTATTATAATCGTCACGAATATTGTTGAAAATATTAAGAAAATATCAATAAATCATTAATATGCACTGTTCTAGAGATATTGATAAATGTTTATATAGAGTTATTTATATAGTGAGTTATCTGCTGTCATGGTTATAATTAATTATATAGTTATAATTTTTTTTTAATGTGGTGGTGGCTATTGAATTCCTTCTTTTGCTTTCTGCTTTCACAAAGTAACCGCGGGGCTCACAATTATAGACATCGCGATCTCCGGCCTCACCGCGAAAACAGAAAACAGGTTTTGGAGTTGGTTGTTCTAGAAATACACTAGAAAAACATGAGTTGACAGTAATAAACCCATAGTATGTAAAATACTGTAATATGTGTGCATATATGTGTTTTCACTTATGGAAAAGGCTTGATCGTCGTGGTTAAAAATGTCATCGCAAAATCCCGAATCACAGCGAAAACTGAAAATTGGTCTGAAAGATGGTTTATAATGAAACTTAGAACACCAATAGGAGTTTAAACATGCTTTGAAAGAAGTATGTATAGTAATATGGGTAGGGCAGTGTTCAGAATGGAATTTTACATATTTTTGGATGTGTTGGTGGCCATTGAGTGTCTGCTTTTGTTTTCTGTTTTCGCTACGTGTCCGCGGGGGATCGCAACGTCATCAGGAAAATCCCCAAAAACAAAAGAAAAAAAAAACCTTTAGAAAAAAATATTTCTGTGACTAGGGTGGCTATGACAGGAGCCGTTGAATTGGTTGCGTGTATATGGCTGCTATACTTAAGACCAGATGCAGAGTTTCAGGTTACTTAGAAACACCCCGTTGCCTTCATCTGTAAAGCGCACTCCATCATTTCTATAAATTCCATGCATTTCAAAACGTAGATTGTTGTAATAGATACAGCCCATGTAATAGCCTCTGAGGAATGCAGAAACAGTTTTATTAACATGTTTCTTGGCTTTGTCAATCTGTGGACAGAATTGATTTGACCACTTTCATTTCTGTCTTTGGCATAGATTAGTGTTCACCAAGACAGTGTGAGGGAAAAGTGACAATCAGTTCTACAAAGGTTTCTTTCATCCAGCCCTACCAAACAACCAAAGGTTACAGGGAAGTTATAGTTAGGATTTAGCATAAAAAGCCTTAGAAATTCACTGAAAATAACAAAGGTTACATGGACATTATAGTTAGGCTGAGATTTCACTCGTACAAAACCAGAGAAATTCAGCAGTTATAGTTAGCTGAGCTAACTATAACTCTCGCACCCACAATGCACTGCTTATGACCTCACATATTACATCACTCATGACATGGTCAGTGATTTCACTGATGACTGCTTGGATAACCACCATCAACATCTCCCAAAGAGTGGCTATGGAAGTGTAGCCTGTTTTAACTGCTAGGAAGTCTGTAATCACTTACACAATGCGGTGGGATGTGTCCGCCCAATGTAGCAAACTTTCCCTCAGCCGCCCGGGATGGGATGCACGAAGTTGAGGGATCACACGAAGAGTGAGGATCATGGAAACGCGATGGGAAAAAGTTCTGGGTTCAATCTCGACCTCCACAATCTGAGTTTGGATGCTTCTGAAGACCAGAAAATAGTCCAGATGAGTTTAATTTCTATGTGCGTGGGAGTAGAAGGTGTAGTCTCTAGTATGGGGCTATGTAATCTGCCACAGACTGCTCACACCCATCACTTTCAGCCAGCTCGCTCCTTCACTTGAAAGTGTTTCTGCTTGGCCGTAGCACTGCTCAGACAGGTCAATGTTATTACTCATCATTAGGTCAAGGTCTCCTCCAAGCACCACCTTCTGATCTGGGGATGCCATTACCTCGGCTATGGCCGGTTTTATAAATTGGTCTTGGTTGTCATTCGGGCATATACAGAAGCCAGGGTGCGGGTCAGATCTATGTGTACCTGTTACGCTAACAGTCGAAGTCATAGCTCCACCAGTTTGCACCCCAATGTGCCCCTGAAGGAGAAGGAGAAAAGAATGGCAATTCCAGTAGTCGCGGTAGCATTAGAAGAAAAGTACTGTCATGAGAAGTGTCGCGATTTCAATCTGTGGCAGTCACCAGGAGTTAAATGGGTCTCCAGTAAGAGGCAGATAACGCCTCCAACTTATTCGGGGTAGGAGAGAATCACCTTGAGTTTTGACTTCACATTTAAGGTGATGATCTTCAGGTCATCGTAAGGGATGGTGCGGTAGGGCGAAAACGTTTCTGCACAGCCAGGAGTGATTGTGGGTGTTACGTTGCTCTTGGGAGCTGCATGGGGTTATCAGCCCAGTTGTAAAAGGAGTCACCCTGCGCATAACTGTGTAATAAAAATTAAGTGAACACCCACCCAACAAAAACCCAACCATAAACTGAATGAAACCATAAACAAAAAGTTCTCAAAGTCTCTGGTGGTTGTCGGACAAGTTCAGAGGGTGCTCCCGGGTGGGGTCCGCAAAGGCCGCCTTCGATGATGCAAGGCAAGGTCTCCCACCACCCCCAGTCCCAAGAGCTAGATAGTGCCTCACTACTGTGGTACAGAGGCCATGTTAGCCTCAGGTCCGGAAGGGTGTCAGGTCGATTCTTGTCTCTGTGGGTCACCAGCCAGACTGTCAATTACCACCTGTCTTTCCAAGGATATGGTTGCAGGGTCTGAGTGAAGGCCTTTGGGAGAGGCCAGCATTCTTTTCAATCGATTGCCCTGCCTCTCCATAGGCTTGCGGGGTTCACGCGGCGAGCTCTCCTTATTCTCCTCAGGGATGTTCAGGAGTCACAGGCCTACGGCAGGGATTTAAGTTGATTAAGCTTTTTGGAAGCTGAAGAAGAGGCAGAATGGTTGGCCCCAATTATAAGAAATCACTTTATTCCTGAGGAAGGTCATAACGGGTCAGAACTTCCGACGTTTATGAAATGTCAAAACAGACAGATGCTGGTAGAACGCCAGCTTGTGGCCTCAGAACTGTACAGTTTGGGCGCTTCTTGCCTTATGCAGTATGGTCTTTTTTAGTTAAGTCATGGACACAGGCAAGAATCTCAGGCGGTTAGCCAGGAGGCCAACTCTGTGAACTCTGTCTAGCAGCACCTCATTTCTGTTTGAGAGTCCAGAATCTGGAGGAAGAGAGCCTTCGCCTAGGTCGCAATGTCTGCGCCCTCAGCCCTATCGGGTGCCCAACGGATGCGGATGCTGTTCCTGTGGGATCGATTTTCGAGATCTTTGGCATTGACTTGTAGGACAATCTGCTGATCTCGCAATCTTAGAACTTCTTGCTGTAGATGTTCAATCCTATAATCTAGACTCATTGTCCTAAAGAGTGGACACTCAGTCCCCCATTTCTGGTAGGTATCGCCTAACCTCCTTACAGTTCTGTGCCAGCTCCTGTTTCTTACTTGGATATATTTGCATATGAATGCAAACAGCACCACCATAAAGAACCTAGGTAACAGGCCTTCCTCTTCTCCTCAGTCTGTTGTTGGGGCTGGTCTCTGCGGTTGTATGCCCTCTTTGGTCAGGACTACAGCTGACCGTGTAAGCATGTCCTTGAGTGAGTGCTCTTTCTTCCCTCTAGCTGATGCCATGATGTCTGTTGTAGGTAGACTGCAGGTGTTGGCCCTCACCCACCACAACCTCTAGTGTCCAGTACGGCGCTTCGAATGTCGCTCCTACAGGCTAGAAGTGCGTCACAGGGCTTCTTAATACCCTCACTAAGGGGCCCAGCTCCTGCGCTGATGGCCACAGGTGTCCGACTGGCATGGGATAGAGAATGCCCGCTGGGGACCAGGGGGAGAACAAGAACCATGTCTGCCGCCTTTATGGTCACAGTATGGGCTGAATGTAGTACCAGTTGATTAGGCCCATCATCAACACTCACTAGGGCTGCAGGGTTATCGGACAGTTATGTTCAGACAGTGCGGTTTCCCACAGCAGGTCACTTGCAGTTGAACAATCGTCTCGAGGCCAATGCCTCCTCTAAACATACTTGGCTGGGCCACAGTACCGCGGGGGACGACTCCGCCACCATTCACCACCCTTTACACCATTGCCTTTAAGCTGCAGGTGTGTCCTGCTATTTGTGAATGGCGCCACACTCTACTGCTTGCGGCTCTGGTGACTGGGCCACCATGCAGCTCCGAGAAATCAGTAAGTGGCCTAGGCTCGGCCCATTCCGTAAGTTTGCTTCACTGGGACTCTGCTACATAACAGGCATGTGGTGTGAGTTCGTGCCACTTACCTCCAGTCTCCAACCATGGTCCCACAGGGGAGTCCGTTGTCGGCTGGGGCTCAGCTGCTCCTCTGGACAGTTTTGCTTGTTTCCGCGGGCGGCCTGACCCCTCACCACGCGGCTGCTACTATCTTGTTGAGTATGACGAAGGTCTGGCAGTCAAGGGGGTCCGTTCGCAGGTGGTCGGGTCAAAACATTTCTCCAAAGTACACCAGTGGCTTCCCTGGCGGGACCCGGTCTTCAAAGCCCCAACTCATCTTATGGCACAGCGGTAAAGACTTTTTGCAGGTAAGGATGAATTTAGGGGTTGGTAGTGGTAAAGGGAGAACAACACTAAATTAAAGGGGTATTTGGGTTTTTAATTAAATGAAATATTACATTAAAATGTTATATATATTTTATTTACATTGTATATACTTACCGTGCATAGTAAAGGCTGGGTGGAAAAGTCATGAGTTGTAATGCCATACATTATTTGTTTGGAAGTAGTCCGTAGAAAGGAGTGGGTGTGTGGGTAGGAGGAATAAACATTCGGATTTATATTTTGGATGGTTTTGTATTTGTCTGCCCTCTGTAGGCAAATTCTTAACTTTCAGTCTTGTCCGTTTGAGTTGTTTCACCATTAACATTTAATAAATATTTGTAATGGCATCTCAGCCAGGGGGATAGAAGTGCAAGACAGATTTCTGCTAAAAGTAAAAGACTTGAAAGATATCTTTGTGGTGTTTGGCTGGTGTGCATTTTGTCTGAAAGCTGCCTGAGAAGTGTGCAGTGTGAGTGATTTAAATGGTGACAGTCTATTGGTGCAGTATGGAGAGAGCAAGAAGGCCAGTGTGGCTTGTTGGTAGTCCTCCAGTTTGTGGCCAGTTTTTCATGTTCAGGTCTCAGGTAGAGTTGGCTAAATCAGGGTGTTTTGAGATGTATTGAGATTACTTATTGCATGGCTTATGTTCTTAAAGAGGGCACATTTCATTGTATACAGACAAGGAAAATGGTGGGTGGTGAGTAAGGGAGCTGTTTGGTAAATGAAGGTGGGTTAGACCTGTAAGCATTTGACTGGGAACAGTGGAATTTAAGGCAGAGTGATCTTAGGATAGGTTGTGGCAGGCTGGCTTTGGGTAACATGCTTTGGTGTTAAACTGTTGATAGCCAAAGGAAATATTGTTTGCAGTTGGTGAAGATTGCATGGTATTGTGTAGTTGGTCTGGGCTTCAGATTCTAATATTGCTGTTTGATGGTCTAGTTCAGAGAGGCAAGATCATTTAGCCTACCAGACCTTTGAGGTTAGTGTGTGTGGGGTATTGTCTGGTTGTTTTCCAGGTCAGGATGGTAGGGGTTTTTGACAAATGCATGGCAGACCGGGGCTACTGGGCTGTAACCATGGTGGCTGAGGCCATATACCATTGGTGTTCTAGAGTCCGAACTACCATGGTTCTGCAAACAGGGCCAATTACATCCTTTCTGCATTTCACTCTCATGGTGGCGAGGGCAATCAGTTAAAGGCTTCTTGGAGGTAATGTCAACAGTCAGACAGCAAGCGCAGTAACATATTGTCCAGCCCAGTACTTGCCTTTATAGTAACTGCAATTACTCCGGGGAATGAAACGCAGGAGATCTTGAGGTACACCCTTTAGTACTCCTCCCCCCCCCCCCCCCCCACCCCGCATCTGTAATCCCTGGAATATACTCTGGGATACAGCGATGAATAGGTACACACACTACCCCTGGTTCACTATATCTCACCTATCACTGCACATAGAAACCTATCAGTCACCCCTATGGCAGACTTTATCAATCCTGAAGGCAGGGTGCTTGGTTATATGTGAGAAGGTGCCCAGGCATGAGCTGAGCCTCTCTGCAACCATCGGAATCTATCCTCCGGAGTGGTCAGTAGTGCAGCCTGACCATATACTCTTAAGTACATTATAACTAAACGGTAAATGCTAACTTTGGACTGGCTGCTCCTTGGAATCATACCCCCACACCAGTAACTGGTGTGGGAGCATGATCCCACCCTTCTAGAGGGAGAGACATGACAGCACCGGTATACCCGGTACCAGTTTAACAGAGCCCTGGCATCACAAAATGGATGCTGCAGCCACAGACACAAGTCTGGCTTCCTGCTGCTGACCGAAACTCCGGCAGGGGAGGCCTGGACAATAGGTTTCCTGTCACAGGGTGGTGTAACCACCTCCCAGACAGGCTTTAGTGTATTGGGGCTGGGTGGGAGTACTCCAAGAGGGCTTTGAAGTCTGCACTGGGGGCACATTTGGTGTCCCTGTGCATAGTACAGTTCAAACCGGTTGCAGGGGCTAACAGCCCCTGCTCTGGCACGAAACTGGACAAAGGAAATGGGTGTAGCCACCCCTCTTTCCAAACCCTCCCATAGGTGGGTCTCCTGAGTTAGTCCAACCCCTTTTTCTTAGGTATAAGTAAGGAACCCCTGGCAACGGGACTTTAGATATCCCTGGATGAAACTCTGCAACTGAATCCTGGATCTTCGACGCTCTACTCAAGATCAGAGGACTGAAGAAATCTCCCTTTGGGTCAAGGAGTGACTCCCCTGCTTGGCAGGCACCAACGAAGCATTTGGCGGTCTACATCTCCGAAGCTCCTGACGGACTCCTTAGTACCTGCAGCCCAGGAAGAGGATTTCCAGACTTCTGAGAGGCCTACCCGAGTCCCCAGCAAAGCTGAGACCCGCAGCCCTCGTGAGTGACGTGGAACCGGAACGCCTGGACACCGTGCACAATTGCAAGTGCATCAGCTTCTCGACGTCCCCCGAGGCTGTGCATTGGGTTACTTGTAGCCCACACCCCGAGCAGAGAATCCACCGAAGATTGTTGGCCTAGTCACCCCGAGTGACCCGTGGGCCGCCATTTTGTGATTCCTCTCGAGGTCCCTTCGCGATCCCGGGTCCATCGACTGGTGGGTCCCTGTGAAGGCAACTCTGATTTTCCTTGGGCTTCCCTGGTTGCTCCAGATGTGCCCTGACTCCCCACCGCGTGGTGAGTCCCTCAGACCTTGCTGGTCTGCACCAAATCATCTTTCTCCTTTCTGCGTGGGTCACGGTTGCCAAGGCTTATTGGGTCCAATCTGGGCACCGACGCCGCAGCACTCGACATCCTTCGTGGGACAGCTCGAATCCAGCTCCTGGTCGTCCTCGACGCCTCCTGGTCCTCGTGGCTGAAGAGTTAAGCTTCACCTTCTTCACCTGAAACACCTGACATCGGTGGGCATTCGTCTATCGTGCCCTTGGTCACTGGCAAGTGACCCAGACTCTGTATACTCTGCTTTCAGGTTCTTCACATCTTCGATCCAGGCTTGGATCTCTTCGGACACTTCGCATCTTCCCGGCAGCAGCACTTCTTCGCCAGCTTCCATTGAAAACGACGACACGACCTGACACCATTTGACACCTATGCACCCGGCTTCCCTGGGTGAGATAACTAGAGTACTCTGGTGCTCCCGTGGGTGTTTACCTAGAACTGCCTAAGTCCAAGAGGTTTTGGTCCTAGTCCATTTCTAAGTGTCCCTAATTTTAAAAAATCTAACCGCGACTTTCCCCATAGAAGCTAACAGGAGCTCGCGGCTGTGTTCTCACACTGCACACAGCCCCCGTGGGTTACCTGTGTCACTACCTTGGGGGGTTCCTTGGGGTCCCAGCGATTCTACAGGCTCTAGGCCTTGTGTCTAGTTAAGTCGTGGTTCTTATACCACTATTTTAGTATATGGTTTGGCTCGCCCCTAGGGCAGGACGTGTATTTGTGCTATTTTACTGTAATATTTGAAGTGTAACTTATGTGTTTTTGCTTCTAGCCTCATAAAGAGACTAGATGGGTATGTTTAGTAATAAATATATATATATATATTTTCTGAAGAAAGAGCACAGATGCTCTGAAACAAGTCAGGCAAACAGACATTACTGAATTGGAGTTGAAATGCCTGTTCCTTGAAATAAAGGTTTTGTAAATCACCGGCTGGTGGAGTGGCGCCTCTGAATGCATGGGCATTTTTGTGGATATTTATATATATATATATATATATATATATACCTGGTGTGGTTCCCTTTCATTTGGTCAGTCAGATTATAGACTGGTAAAACAAGCTGCTTTACATTCCTTCAAGACTTAGCCTGAAGGCTGCTCTCCATAGCTACCACTAGGATAGCTTTCAATAAAGGTTGTCTTTAACCTACCATCAATAAGGGGTTGTTTGGACTGGTGCAATGTGCCCACTATAACTAGTGGACAGCATATACCAGGCCAACTTCTCACACCTGACATGGAATGTGGCTCGATTGTTTAAGAATTCTTAACCTGTTTTGTTTGATTCCCTTTCAGATGCAATTTTCTGGCTGTTCATCAGACACAGCCTTTGTGTGAGGTGATGTCTCTCACAGCAGGTAGTTCTGCACCTGGGCGTTCTGAAGCCAAAATCGAGGACAGACAAAATGATAGGCCCGCCTGGAAACTTCCTTACCTCTACATCTGGGGTTCACATAAAAGCGTAACGTCAGATGAGTGGTGTCTGCTGTCTCCCTGACACAGAGAAAAAGGCCTAGCCACACTAATTATTCACAAAAAACTTGGTACGTTGACACTGCCAATTTTTGTGGCTTACTAAGGGCGTGGACAGTAGCCTTAGTCCAATGCCCTCTGAGGCTGCACTTGGTGTACACCGCCAGACCACAAGATGGGTTCTGGGCTTCGCATTCCCTGGGACAGGCCTAGCCCTATGTGCACACACTAGATTAGCTTGATGCCTGGGCCAAACAGGGAAGTTGCACACGCCCGTTCACCATGCAAGGGACATTACCATCCCAACAGCGTGCTGTGAGTCTTTTATAGAATTTTTAGACTAACCTAAGTAAACAGAATGAACCCAAAATAATCAACAAATAGTTTATTTGAATGAGATTTTTGCTACACTATACTATTCAGAATCTTATCCTAATTACTTTTTTTTTTAATTAACCATTTTCTTTTACTCTCACCAATTAGAGCATATTACAGCAGCATACATATATACAAAGCAGTGTACAGGTAGAACAGGATAACATTCAAAACAAGTTCTTATGCATGGGGACGAAGTGTTCATGTTGCTGTGCCTTTTTAGTTAATAAGAACTAGCAATTAGAAAAAAGGAAGGAAGGAACCCATACAATACCCAAACCATAGTGTTGATTGAGCCCCTGAAAGGACAGAAGCGTTCCCTTCCCAAACAGGTCACCCAGCGTCGTGACACCCGCCTCCTCCCAAATCTCCACGCATCGACCGGGCAGAATATTTCCCCCCGCTTCCCCGCTACAAGCAACAGCTCCAGGAGCAGGACCAGCGGGATACAAGATAGAATGGTGTTGGCTCCTGGAAAACCCCTCACGGTAATGTATTTTACTGGGTTTCTTTTTTATTATTCGTTTAATAAAAAGCAGATTAGAACAGAAAGTCTGTGTGAAGTAGCACTATTGGATTTGGCAATTAAATTATTTACTTGTGATATGCAATTTATTGTTTAAAGTTTCTTAATCCTTTAATATAAGTGGGGGGAGGCCAAGATGGCGGATGGGTGCTCTCGTCTGCTAACCCGCCGCTGCAAAATAACCCCGACTTTCCTCTTAGTACACTAATAGCATTGTCATCGGTGGCAGCAGGAATGTTTCTCAGTTCATATTTAAAACTCTTAATTTTAATAAATATATTACTGGAGCATGATGTAGCATCACAAGGTCATTTACCAACAGCACATTTCCATTGAAATGACCACAAACTTGGATAGAAGTAAGTTTCCAGTATAATTGGATGTCGTCTGGCTCCAAATATAGGTTGAATAATGTTCGGGATAATATGGAACCTTGTGGGATTCCTTGGGGCATTTCTTTTATTTCTGATGTACGTTGGCCAATTTTTATTAGTTTATTTATTTCTGCAAGAATGGATGTGAACTGGTTGAGAACTTGCTTCTGAAGGTCCATTCTGTGATGTAAAAATAATCAGTAGTATTCGATGACCTATTGTATCAAGCTCTGCTGATAGATCTAATAGAACTAACGGGCTATGAAGTGAGAAGATAAATGCCAGTTCTCATTACTTTTAGAACTCTGATAATAGCCCCTCAGATTATGCAGTGCTTATATTATACGAGAGTTTGCGTTCTAGTAAGGACACAATTTCGCCACCTTTCTACACATCTATAGAGGTACTGGAAGTAAGAAGGAAGCTGCAGTACACCCACCAACTCCTTTCCAATAGTTTCACACACTGGAAAGGGTTGGCATTTTACTTCTAACAATGGTAGCAGTAAAACATTTTCTTGGATGGGATAAGAGGGAGTGTAAGGAAAGTGGATTTGCAATCGCGCAGCAGATTTTCATATGGACAAATATCTACGTGTATATTTGGTCATGCAAAAATGGAACTCTCATAAGTTTGTTAGGTGTATGACTTCAAGGCCTACTTCTATAGCTCTTTTGAATTCCTGAAAGTTGTAAATCGCACCAATATAACATTCCAGAAAATGCAGTTTTAGGACTTCCTTTAAGAAGTAGGATCCTAATTTATTTTCATGTTGCCCATTTACAGTTATGCTGGACATAATGGTTTTACAATGATTCTCTATTTTTCTTTTTTAATATATATAAATTGGCATGCATCAAACATGTTATACTAAATCATGTCTCTAAGAAAGGTCATCTAAGATTGAACAATAATAGGAAAATATTTCTTCCAAGCTGTAAAATGTTTTGTGTACTTTGAAAGCAATCACCAATTTTCCTTTCAGACTTTTGTGCCTCTGTACATACTAAGAGGGAACATTCTAGAAGCATTATTAGCAGTTTCAAACTGTTACATTTTCCAAATGTGTACGTTTTTATACTGGAAGCACTATGAGTAATGCAAGCTCACTGCATTTCCTTAGAGTGCTCATTGTAACAGTAAAGGCTTTGCATTAATGAACCACATGCACACAACTTATACAGGTGCCTCGCCTTATTTGCAGATTCATACTGAATTACTGTATACTGGCAGCCAAAGGGTTTATGCTTCAGTGGGTTGAGCCCATTTGTCCAGTGCACAAAACAAACATGAAAATCTGTTACCATAGCCCCTAGACTTGACTTCGGAGTCTAGCATGGGAATTTCACACCCCAACAAATATCTCAATTCCTACGAAAAGACCTGATAAAGCCCAGGTCATTTTCTCCCTGCATCATTCATACCTAGACCCTCAAACTATGTATCCATCTCAAACATATGATATCCAGCCAAACACCATCAACAGCAAAACTACACAAACCCTAGATAGTCAATGATGCTTTAGCTCACAAAGCATACAACCAGCAACCTACTACCGGAGACACATCTGAGATCAACTTCGGGCCCCACAAACATGTACTCTATTTTAACCCCTCCCCTGGTTTCCATTGTTTTTTTTGTTGTTGTATATTTTTATTGAGAAGTAGGTCAGTTTATAAACAATACATTAAAAAAAAAGGAGTATAAACAAATCAAATTATGGCCACACAATAAATTAAAATGAAATGTTAACTTCTCAGATTTCTAAATACAAAAAAGATAATACAGCTATGAAAAGATACAATATCTGAGATACTCATAAAGCCTGGAAAGGAAGAAATAGGAAAGGTGGACTAGGGAGGAGATGATAAAGATAGTATACAATATTTATTAAGCCATATATTATAGATAGTTGGAAGTTAGTAGTGATATTATCATACAAATATAATATTTCAAATGGAGATATTTCCACTAACTCAACAATTTCCAATCGGTGAACAGTAAGTCCTAATTCAAATTACAGTGTTACTGGCTAAAGCATCAACAATCCTAATGATAACATCAACAGCATGAATATGAATAATGATGGTAAAGAATTAATAAGGAAATGAAAAAAGGAAGTGATTCCCTTATTGGAGTTCCTAATTAGGAGAAAAATCTGAAATATTACCAGAAATATAATATTTATTAGCTAGACAGGGATTCCAAATTTGGATGAAAATTCCAACATTGTCCTGCAATCTATAAATGAGTTTTTCATATGATGCTATTTTATACATTTCAATTACCCACTCATCATGTGTAGGGCATTGTGGTGTTCTCCAATGTCTTAATGTACACATTTTTCCTACAGTGAGTGCAATAGCTATCAATCGTCTTGTATGGTTTGTGAGATATGGGAGATCAGTAACATCATGTAATAGAAGTAATTTTTCTGTTAAAGGAATGGACACTTGTATAGCGAAGCAGTTATGGAAGACCAATATTCCTTCAAAATTGGGCATCAGAATAAAATGTGTAGTATATCGCAGTCCTCCTGTGGGCACCTCCTACAAGTAGATTGGTTTAGTAAACCTGCTGACTTGAGTTTTTGTGGTGACTAGTACCAGTTATGAAGAATTTTGAAGAGAGTAAATTTCATTCTGGCCTCTCCGATTCCCTTAGCCATGTTCATAATAACATCCTCCCATTCCTCATCGGAATAAGCTACAGTAATTAACCCTTGCCATTTGACATGAAGTTGTGCTAGTAATGGGTATGAGTGTAATTTATGCACTATGAGATTATAAAATCCAGAGACGGCAGCTTTGAATTTCCCCCCAATTTTTAAGTATTGCAACACTGGGGGATCCTCAACTATCCAAGGAAATGGTCCTACTCTACGAAATAGGGCTTATTTTAGTTGTAAGTATTTCCCCTCTTGGGAGGTAGGGAGTTGAAATTCTATCTGAAGCATCTCAAAGGTTTTAAGCTCGCCTTCTAAAGGGAGTAAGTGATCCAACGTTAGAATACCTGCTATCTCCCATATATCCCAGGATATAGTCTGTTTACCTATTCTAATATCAGCGTTATGCCATATGGGGGCCTTTCAATGCAGTCTTGGGTTACTCTTAAGGAATTTGTGGGCATGTATCCAAATCTTAAGCATAGATTGAATAATACGGTTGGAAGTTTGTAAAGCAGGTGATTTGTGAGAGTAAAACATGTGCAAACCTGAAGTTACCTATACAGATGGTCTTTCAATGTGAACCCATAGTGGGGGATCATCCTGTCTGGGCCAAAGATAAACCAATTGAGATAAATGGAGGGCTGTATAGTAATGCTAAATACACTGTAAACTATGACCCCCATATCACCTGTGGGGAATCAATTTTAAGATTTTAAGTCTAGGTCTCAGGTATCCCCAAATAAAGATTTTAATACCTTTGTCAATATCTCACAATATTGATATTTTAACTGTCAAAGGCAACACACCTAAAACATAAGTGAAACTAGGAACTATAATAATTTTTACTACCTGTACTCTACCCCAAAAAGACAAGTTAAGATGGGTCAATTTTTCATACTTTTACTTCGTTTTGGCAATAAGTGGATCTAAGTTATCTTGAATCATACGTTCTAAACCTGTGTTGATATAAATACCTAAATACTTCAGGCGGTCTACTTTCCATTGAAAATTATAGACCAAAATAGCTGCTTTCGTTGTACCCCTGGACAATGGGAGAGCTTCACTCTTATTCCAATTGACTTTGTAGCCAGAAATGATCGAGAAGCGAGAAATGGTAGACCCGAGTCTCAGGAGTGAAGTAGGCAGATCAGTAAGTGTGAGCAATAGGTCATCTGCATAAAGAACTATTTTTGAGATCCCTGCTGGTATAGGAATGCCTGCTATTTGGGAACACTGTCTTATTGCCGCAGCCAGCAGTTCAAGTGCAAGAAGGAACAAAAGGGGCGATAAAGGGCAACCCTGGTGGGTTCCTCTTTGAACTAAAAAAGATTTTGAAAGGAAACCCCCCACAATTTACTTGTGCGGATGGTGTCTCATATAACCATTTGACCATAGAGACATATTCATTGCCTAATCCCAGCCTATGTAGTGTACGGAACATATAGCTCCATTCAATATGGTCAAAGGCCTTCTCGGCATCTAAGGATAAGGCTACTCGGTCTTCTGCAACATCCTTGGAAAGCCAGAGTATGGGAGCCAAAGTGCGTAGATGGTTACAAGAGTTTCTGCCTGGCATGAATCCCACTTGAGAATTATGTATGAGTTTAGCGATAACTTGTTTGAGTCTTTTGGCGAGAATGGTGGCTAATATCTTTGAATCTGTATTCAGAAGGAAAATTGGGCAATAGTTACTGCAGTATAATGGATCTTTCTCAGGTTTGGGAAGGACCGTTACGATAGCTTTATTTGTGATAGAGGAGAGGCTACTAGTTTTCTCTGCTTCTTTATAGGTCTCATAAACGGCCTCTATTGCTTCTGGTTTTACCCAACGGTAAAATTCCCCAGGAAAACCATCTTCTCCCAGTGCTTTAGATTTGACATTGCTTGGGCAATTTCATCCTTTGTTATTTCGCCTGCCAGTATGAGCCGATCCTGTTCATTGAGGCGGGGGAAGTGTTATTTTATCAAACAATTCCTGATCTTTGTGGTGATCATCATCAACCTCTGAGCTATACAACTTCTCATAATAATCTGCAAATGTATTACCTATTTCCTGAGTCTCAGTTATTAGCTTACCTTCAGAATTATAAATAGCTGACGTGCTTTTTCTCCTTGTTTGTAATTTCGAGCCTTAAGTCTATATATCATATATTCTGCTTTCGAAGTATATAATGTATTAAGCTCCATTTTAGCCTTTTCCAATCTACATCTGGAAGCTTCGGTTGGATTGGTAAAATGAGCATGTGTAAGGGTTTTGATATAATTTTCTAAAATAGTCTGTTCTGTTCTACGTTTATTTGGTTTCCATTGTTAACGTCACCCCCAAGAGCACTGATCACTCATTCAGCTTGATCTGCTAAAGTTATGTTGATTGCATACAATTCTGAAAACAAACAGGCTCTCACCTTCACTGACTGAAGGTGAGAGCATGTTTGTTTTCAAGATTGTATGCAATAAACTAATCTACCTGAATGTCTACTCAAGGTAAGTCTTTGGATGAATACCAATTCCTCAAACTAAATGCACAAACAACTGAAAAGTTTACATGTGACGGCTTAGCTACAATAGCTAACTTAGTCCAAAGAGGGCTAAGCAGCATAAGAGCATGCCCAAAACAAAGGCCCAATGAGAGAAAACGTATACAACGAATTCCCTTTGACTTGAACTCCATTTCAACTCCCAGTAAATATTGGCTTCTTTCACCTCCAAGCTATATGCTCCATGCTGCTATACAAGGCATACTGCCAAAGAATGTCTTTGTCCTGTCTGGACTTTGCAAATGCACTATTCTTGCAGTTATAATAAATGAAAAAATGCATCTGCAAAAAAAAGCTCCTTCATACCTGTGCAAGACAACAAGTCACTGGTCCTATTTACCCTACACAAGTTAATGATAGTCTGACAAGTTAAATTCAAAGCACTCAGCTAAACTCAGCTAAACTCAGAGAGCATATATATAGAAAAGTCCACAATGCCTCCAGGGCGAGGGGTCCAAATATGTCCTCCTTCATGGAAGGTAAGCCTACCAATCAATGTCACTAGACCCACTTTTAGGGGAAAAAAGCTAACTGAAGGGAAACAATTTGTGGTGTTGAACTGAGCTTCTACTTCACATTCAACCTATACACAACCACTTGCCTTTCAGGGAAGTCCTAAAAATACACACAGGATCTTTCACCTAAACATACAAAAAAGTCCTGCCTCAAGAAGACAACCAAACCCAAACTGGGTCCTACTGTCGTTCAAACTGAAACCATCAACAACCGCCAATGTAAAGATCTCTGACATACTTAATTGCAATGCAAATTGTTTTCCCATGTGCAGGGTTCAATCTGCACAGCCCAACTCCTCCCAAAGTAAATATTCAATCAGAGTAGGAAAAACTCACATTTGGTGGTCTCCACTACACTTTATCCTTAAAGGAAGCTCACACACAATCCCTACAATCTGCCCTAGCCTTATTATAACGGGCAACTCCCACACCTATCCGCAGCCAGTGCCCATTCACTGCTGCAATCAGCCACTTCACCAAGCACAACGTGGACACAAAACCCACAATGATAACTACATCATGCAACAATTTTCCAGCTCCCAAACAACAGGTAGATACTTGGAGGGAGGGACACAGACTGGGCATTCGAGTAAAGCAAGAAGGAAAATTATAAGCAGGGCGAGGAGACAGACCCTGGGACAAATAGGCAAAAAGACAAAGATAGACACAGCACTCACGGTCATGGAGACGTAAACTCTAGGACAGTGAGGCATAGACAAACATTCGGACAAGCAGCAAATTGAGGAGGAGGTGGTAGATGGAGAGGAAGGTACAGGGAAGGCTGGACACAGGAACAAACAGGTGCAGCTAAATTGTGGTGTGCAAAAAGAAAAAGGTTAGAAGTGAAAAATCAGCTAAACCAACCAAGATTGCATTTGCAGTCATACAAGTGTAGTACAGGAGCTTGGTAGTAGTTCTGAAGTCAGAAAGAGGTTTCTGAAGATATGACAATTGGCAAAAACAGGATTTTAATGTTAGACAAACAGTTTTGAATCAGCTGTAAAGCCTTTTGATTTTGACATTACTCGAAGTGTTTGGAAATATTCCCGACATGAAAAGTCCAAACAGTATCAGACAAGAAAGAAGAACAAAAGCTGTTTGAAGTCTCAGGAAATGAAGGAACATTAAATTCTTGGTAAAACTGAGATAGTCCAGAAGACAATGAACATTTGCCATGGGCGAGCCTCCCAGATTAAGGAGAGTGTCATCAATGTAATAGTGAATGCAGACCCACGTGTCAGCCTCCATCTTCCTAATGTGCTCAATGATAATGTTAAAAGGGAGCAAGAACCAAATCCTGGAGTGCTCCACATCACTTATGGGTGTGTGCTTGTGCTACACATAGATATGTCAATGTGACCAAGTTGGGTTATGATTGGTACTGTCGGACTTAAACCACATCGAAAACATGACCATTAAACCCTCATGTCAATGGAAAGAAGTACCCCCAGGATCGACTACATTAAAAGCAAGAGAGAAAACGTCTTTTCTTGGATTCTTCATCTTTTTCAATCCTTACTCACACCTATCCCCCCCCAGACGAAATCCTCTACCTACAGTGAGACATACGCTCCTTCAACTGGCATGAATGACCACGACTTTCCAAATCCTTGTTAATGCTGCCCAGAAAAAGGGGAGGCCTAGCCTGCCCTAACCTCCTAGAATAGTACTGGGTGGCTCATTTATGCTAGATTTCTACGTGGGTTGTCTGTGAGAGTGACAAACATTGGCTCCATATGGACCGAGCGGTGGCCCGTATGATGCTTGGCTACCCAAACACGCCAGGCCGAGAAGTGGCTTCATAGGCACTCTATATAGGACAGTCCGTGAGATATGGGACAAACTGCCATTTAAGAGAGGTCTCACCACTTTTCCCTCCCCCAACACGCCAACTGCCTGAAACCCAGACTTCACCCTGGTCTTTGACCCCCGTACATTCCCTAGCTGGGAGGCCAGAGAGAATAGGACCCTACACAAACTTTTAATGGGAGGAAACATTAAGCACTTTGAGCTAGTCAAACTGGACTTCAAACTCCCTGAATCGAAGCAGCTGCAATGCTGTTAGTTGCACCACTGGGCACTCTACCCCCTCAATGCTCGAGGGCCACAAGGGCTTACACCCCCTTTGAGAAGTTAGTCGGGGCGTACAACAGCTCCAGGGGACTGAAATATAAAAACATGCCATGTGCTTCAGCACTCTGCACCTCCTAGCACCCATCCGTATCAAATACAATAGCAACCTAGCACTACTGCGGGCACCTCACAAGAACAGTGGGGAAACTCTGGTGCGATATCCCCAAGACATATAGGAGTATACCCCAACGAGAGACTGCCTACAAGCTCATGGCTTAATGGTACTACACCCCATCTCCCCTCTGCTGGCGTTGTGGAAAGGAGCCAGGAGACGTCTGTCAAGTTTGGTGGTCTTGCTCTCTGATCACTACTTACTAGAAGGAGATTCTAGGGCACATCAAGGGTACTGTGGGGTTCCCCCTCGCTGCCTCTTACAACACAGTTATACTGGGCATCTGACCCCGCACTTTGGAGACAATGACAAACATTGATTGGAGACTCATTAACCATATGTTGGGTGCTATGAAGCAGCTGATATTGCTTGCCTGGAAAAAGCTGGTGCCATCCCCCCCCCCATTGCTTCATGGTTCACTCATCGCTGGCATGTTATTGTAGTGGAGCAGCTGTCTCACATGTTTTTGGCAACCACTACTTGACTATTTCACTCGTCTTGAATAGACTTGCTTTGCCCCGCCCAAACTTAAAGCGCTGCAGCTCTTTGACTAGGCAGTTCACTGGCTACCAGAACATTGAAAGCAAAGCTCAACATGAGCCTAATGGTCCTCCTTCCTTACCCCCCTATCCCCCACCACCATCCTCACCACTGAAGGGCCTCCCTCCAGCACTACTCTGAGGAAGCGTGAAGGTTCTGGGGTCCTCTGGGACACATTCCGACCTAGGATTGATTGAAATGTTTGTTTACCATTTCCCTGGTTTATGTCATGTCTCCTTTCTGGGGGCACCCCCGCACTGGGTATCCTGCACCTGTATCAACTTCCAGGGCACTGTGGCTTCAGTATATTGTTGCCTGCGGAAGTGTTGATAGGTCATGCTATCTATGAATGGTGGGGTATTCATTTTTGAGAACGTGTCTTGTATTGTTTTGTGGATAACCTTTAATTAAACAGATCTGAAGCAAAGATAAAAGCCAGAGAAAGATCGGGGGAGGCGTGACCTGCACCTGACGATGATGGCCATCTGAGGTTGCGGCTCCATGAGACGGAGTACTCCCGCAACCCTCTACAGGATCGGATGTCGTTCCAGAGGCTGGTTTAGGGGGAGACAGAGTTCCAGCACTTATCTAGTGCGACCGGTCACCAGCGCTCCTCCAGGATCTGCCTCTTCTGTTTAGGCGACACAAGTGGATTTGAAGGTCAGGCATTTTAAATGGCCGCCGTGACCTAGGAAGCTACATTTTATCTGTGCCCGAGCACTTGGTAGCTCAGAACATTTAAAATGTAAGCCCCAAGCTTACTGATACTCTTTCTGGTTCATGCTATTGGATTTTACAGATTAAATTCACACATTTATTCTCGGTAGCACTGATACAGGTCAGGCAGCTCCTGTTGAGACAAAACTGCCACAGTAACAATGCCTGCATAATTGCCTGGCTGTCGTAAAACTTCTCTGCAGCCTACTCAATAAAATAAAATGTCTCTAAATCATCTCAACCAGGATCCCTCTTTGCCACTGCCCTTCCCTAACAGAGCCCACGTTCATTGGAGGTCATTGAGAGAGGCATTATTTCTCAAATCGGGCTTTCTTGGGACGCTACATCGCTCCCCAGGATTAGTAGTCTGCTCCTATTACCACACAGTGATCACACATTACTTTAAGAAGGCGACGTTGCGGCGACAACTAACAGTTTAGAAAGTACTATTTTAATCACCCTTACTGTTTGAAGGGACAATGGCCCTGCCTCTTTTTACTCACTATGGCTGAACAAAGGACAAGGAAATGAGGGCGGTCAAGGATTCCAAAGTTGGGCAGAAGAGACCCAAATCCACACCTCCATTGCCGGACTTGCCTCTAATACCCAAAATAGATCACTCTACAAACATGGATCTTATTCTGCAGTGTATTTCCTCTCTGCATGACTTAGCACAAAGTACGAAGATGAACACTGATCTCATGCAATTAGATATCCAGGGCCTGCAGAAAGACTTCATGGACCTAGATGGAAGGATGACTTTAACAGTTTTGCATTAGCTGCCTGGAACATGCTAGATCGCAAACACAGAAAAGTGATGAATGCTAAAGTTGCCTCCTATCCAATGCCATAACGGATTTAGAAAACCGAAGTCGCAGGGGCAATTTTAGGATATTTGGCCTTCCAGAAGGAGTGGAAGTCTCAGCAAACTCATGTGTAGAATTCCCTGAAGCCTTGATTCCATTTGCACTAAATATATCCTCCACAAAAGACTTTGAAATGGAAAGGGCACACAGACTCCCGTCCACAAAGTCCTCGGCTGACTCTGCTAAAGACATGAAATACCCAAAGGCTATGATCTTGAAACCTTTAAGGTACAAGCATGCAGAAGAAATGATACAGCATATGACTAAACATCAACATATATCCTGGGAAGGCTCTAAAATTGTCATCACGCCTGATTTTGCCTTAGAGACACCGTTTGAACCTCTCTCAATTCCCCATTTTTTGTGGGTTTGTCTAGATTCAAGATCATTTTCAACGACACGAGGAACCCTCAGATCTTCAGAAATTTTTAGCAAGAATATAACACTCTGAAATGAATCACTAAAACATGGTCATTACTCTACATGGATTGTTTGTGTATCTAATGACACAGTTTGCTGCTTTCACCTCAACGCTTGTCACCATGTAGGGAATCTCAAGTTGCCTTTATATATTTACTTTGGGATACTATGGGCTTATACCCCATATCATTTGCGATAGTCCATCTCATCTATTGTATCTAGAATGAAATCTGGCAGTAAGTGATATAACGTTTGATGTTTAAAAATGATTCCATGGGTCTGGACATTACTGTACGTACATGTTTGACATATCCCTGCTCTCACCAAACAATGCAATTTCTGGTGTATTTCTGGCTTTGTAGAAGTGGATCTCGTTCAATTGGTGATGTACGATTCTGTTTCAAATACTTCACATACACCTCTATGTTTTCATTGCTTGTGTGCATATGGGATGACCTCCCACATATGTTATAGCCTTGTGTGGCTGTTCCACTAGCTTTCACAAATTGAAATGCAGCTCATCTGTAAGTTACTATTGTTCAACTGTTATACTGCCTAAGGAGTCCCCTCATGGCGATCGGCCCTCTCCAGTTCGTTAGAGATGGGTGGATTTCAGGGGCAGCAAGGCCTTTATTGGGGGGTTGGGTTTGTTGTATTTACTGTTTTTTCTGGTTCTACTCTTTCCTCTTATTTTAACTTTCAGACTCCTCTCTGCTCAATGGAACATTGGCTTGTGTCGCTTCTCCAACTCCCACATTGTAATAACACAGCGACTGCGAACAACTCCACACCTCCTTGATAACAGTGCAATTGCTGCACTCATCATACCGATCATAACGTTGAGATTTCATGTCAGCTAATTCTCATCAGACCTTGAAAGTGCTCTCACTCAACACAAAAGTCTTGAACTATCCTAATAAATGGAAAAACTACTGGACTGTTGCTACAGACTTTGGGTGACATTATTCTCCTCCAAAACTCTAGAATTGGGCCCAGGGATGCAGTAAATTACATTTCTACCTGGGTTAATGACTGTTTTAGCTCCCGGGCACATAAAATGAAGAATGGAGCGATTATCCTCACTTCTAAAAACAAATCTAACATTTCAGCGTCTCTATATTCATGCGATAATTTAGGTAGATGTGTATTTAGCTCAGAGAAGAACGATGATTAGGCTTTCTTTGTGGTCAATATCTATGCCCCAAAAAATGATTATCCCTTCTTCTGGTCTAATACGAACCGTGTTTTATCGGACCTTCCAAAGAATAATGGTATTTTACTAAGGGACGACTTCAATCTCCCTATGGATGGCACCTCATGTAGGCTTTTTAGTGTGAAGTTTAGACCCACTAGATCTCATACACAACTTCTGAACTTTTTCAAATCAAATAAACTGATTAATGTTTGGAGAATCCATAACCCCACTGGAATGGAGTACACATTCTATTCACAACCACATGACTCCTATTCAAGGATTGACTATCTACTGGTAGAGGAGGGGCTCCTTCAAAACACGTTTTCGACAAACATTGAACCGATCTTAATCACAGATCCTGCATGCATTTCACTTCAACTAAAAGTATGCACTCCATCACCTCCTTGGAAACATTTGAGAATAAATGATATCACAGATGACAGTGACCTGAAACAATCAATCCAATTAGCTATCAATCACTACATTCATGATAACAACATACAGGATATTCATCCAGTGTGTTCTGGGAGGCTCTAAAATTATTTGGAAAACAAAATTAAAGAAACTAGAACCTATTCTTAACCATACTAGAGGATCGGAAGCCCTACCTGAACTAATGAGCTTTAAATATGAATTCAATACGATTTTGAGTAGCAGAGCACACAAATGGATAGCAGTTAGGAAAGTTGAAAAACTGATGAGTAAAACCAGGGTTGGACAACATCTTACTAATTAATGGAAATTTGGGAAGAATACACAAATTTTCGCCTCCATTAAAAACCATATATCTTTTAACATTACGTCTCTGGAAGAGAGATTAGAAGCCTTTAGAATCTTTATGAAAAGCTGTATCACCCTGGCAACTCCATCAAGATAGAATCCTTTCTAGATAAACTTACTCTTCCGAAATTAGACAAATAATGTAAAGATGTTCTTAATAAACCCACAACACACTAAAGGCCATTCAGGGCCGGATGGCTTTGCACGTAAGTTCTATAAGACGTATTCGTTCTCTCTTATCGTTACAAAACCTTTTGTCATACTTTGCCGGAAAAGGTAGCATCCAAAGTTCTGCCTCCATGGTGACAATAGTTGTGATTCCAAAAGAGGAAAAAAAGCCTTAGACATAAAAAAAAAAGCTTATAGCCTGATTTCTTTACTAACTATCAACTGCAAAAAGCTATGCTAAGATATTGGCCAACAGATTGAAAAAGGTTTTCCGCCTCTTAATTCACACGGACAGGATTCTTTGAAGGAAGACTAAGCAGTGACAATATCGGGACCTACTGCCACGTCCTTGACAAAGCCAAATAGCTAAATTTCCCATCTGCAGCCACAGACTTGGATGCAGAAAAGGCTTTTGACAAAGTAACTTGGACCTTCCTCAGCAACGCTCTCTGTAAATTTCAGTTGGTAGGAGATGTAATTCGTATGACACCAGCTCTCCACTGTAACCCTCAAGCTTCAGTCAGAATCAATGGTTACATATTAGAACCTTTCAAGGTATACCAAAGTACGAGACAAGGTTGTCCTCTATCACCCCTCCTATTTTTTGTTGTCTATTGAATCAATTCTTGAAGCGTTAAGAGCCAATATGAACATTAAAGGAATTTCTTTGAACTCAGGCCCACAAAAAGTAGCAGCATATGTGGATGATGTGCTTATTTTCTCATGGGAGATTGATAACGCCTTACCTCACGTGCTGGGTACTATAATCGAATTTGCTACAGTATCGGGAAACTCACTGATTAAAGAAAATACAGAAGTTTTCCCACTGAACAATATATTCAATAAATCTAAAATATTGGTGGCCAAAATGTATCAAGTAGTGGGGTGGTGGGGGGGGGGGGGGTAGAAACTATTAAGATGATGATATCACCCCTCATCAATTTCCCGTTATGTATGCGCCCCTTAAAATTTTACAATACTTTCTTCAAGACAATCGATAACCCTACCTCTGGCAGAATTAAAGAGCTAGAATCTTTCTGAAAAACGTAGACTTAATAAAAAGGAAGGTGGAGTCAGATTTCCTGATTTTCAAAAATATCAACTGGATTTTTTAACCAGACAAGGCCCACGTTGATTCTCCCCGACGTGTATTGATGATCCTATCTTGATTCATATCAAGAATAACTTGCCTCTATCCCTTCTTTTGGGCGCACTAATCACAACCATTAGAATCAAGCATGTTAATTTAGAGCACACAAGCCAGATCATCCAACATGCATTAGAGACACTCCCTATTAGAGATAAGAAAATGTCTTCCAACTTACCCAAATCTGAATGTGCTTATCTCTAGTTGAATAAACATATTAAGATTAATGGCTCACCAATATTCTGGGAACACTGGGTAAGTAGAGGGAATTTATTTTTAGTAAAGACCTTGGCACAAGAGATAACCATTGACCTTTCTCTGAACTACAATCTAAATAAAATCTTTCCAATTTAGATCTCTAGACTTTTCTTAAGACTCAAAACAGCAATCTGAAAGCTGGGATATATCTCCACTCCCGACCTCATTACAAAAGAATTATGAAATTAGGCCACATAGCATCACAAATATATAAACTGTTGCTGACTCTCAAACCGTACCTTACTAAAAAAAAAACCGATGAAGACATGGAGTTCACAAAGACAGTGAATTTCAGGGGAAGTTATAGCATCATTGGCTTGGCCAAACATTTGGTCTTCAATCTTTGAAGGGAAAATCACCCCGGCACTCACAAACATGTTTATGGATTATACAAAATGCATATTGGACCCCTATCAAGTTACACACGTTCGGACCTACTGAGTCAAATATCTGCTGGAGTTGCAAAGAGGTGCCTGGAGATCTGTTACACATGTTCTACTACAGCAGATACGTACTCCCATTGTGGCAACATATACAAACAACGTTACAATTGGTTTTTAAAACCAAAATCAATATAGATGCTGTCACAGCTCTTAGGAATCTATGCTGCCCCAGGGGTGCCTCGTCTGTCCAATACAGATCTTCAATTAGTAAATCTTATGCTCGCCATTGGCTCAAAATTGATTGTCTCAAAAATACCCAAAATGTCTCAATTCACATATGGCGAGCCTGGCTATGTCACATCAGAACTGCTGATAATATTTGCTTTTGGAAGACACACTCTTTGCATAAGTCACGAGCACTCTGGAATTCACTTGATGAATTCTTAAAACATAATAAACTCCATTGGAGTACATATAGATAAGACTGCATATTGTCTTGTTAATGAGCACTGCAACATCTTCATCCCGTCAATGACTACTGTCTCTGGTAACACTTGCCAAATATCACTACTTGTCCTTTCATCTGGGCTCCGACACAAGGTTCTCCTCTTCTATCCTTCCTTCTCTTTCTTTCCTTCTCGGTTTCCATATTACAAAATATTTACAGTGATTTTTTTAAGCGATACATTGAAAGTTACACATACTTAATAGACGTACTGTCTGCTTCTCTTGATCACGTTTTTAGATTGTTGAACCTCTGTTCTTTTGTCACTAGTGGATTAGTGCCTTTCTAACTGTCTGTGCTTAATGAAGATATTCACACTAGCTAAAAAGACCTTATAATCTCATTATAACTCATTGTGTATACTTCATTGGACACGCACATGCTCTTTGGACCTCACTTCCTTGGGCATTAAATTTAATAAAAACTTTTCAACAGGAAATGCCAGAGATAGAAGAAGACTATGAAATATGCCTCCCCATTATCTAGCACTCCCATGCAATTACCCACAACCTGCAAAGTAGCTTTCTCAGTGCTACAGAAAGAATGAAAACCCACGCTGACAGAAAAGGGTTTGCTTGGTGTCCATACATATGAGCATCACACTAAGCATTAGTGACTAGACAGCAGGGCTAGATTGCATCACACACTTTGACATTTGGCGTATAGTCTTCCTTTCCAAGCTATATGGTTTTGAGCAGCTTGATCTTCTAGGTCACTAATGAGCCATGATGTTGACAACCTGAGCAAAGACAATTTCCAGTTAATGATGATAGAGCAGGGATTTTGTGAAACAAAACCTGCTCAGATCAAACTTCTCATTGTGTAGATTATTAACAAAAGTTGTGTGAAAATTAATAGCGAAAAATGAAAATGGGCGGAAACACGAAATTGCGCAAATGTGTGTTGCAAAGAGATTAGTATATCCAGTACTTTTCTAGTAGGCCACAAACGTGAATGATTAATATGGAAAAGCAGCAAAAAGAAAATAATGATATAAGATGTGAGTTTTAAAAGAGACATTTTTTCCTTGGCACTAACTATTCAAAACTGTGCATATAACGAGTAGAAAAATGCAAACCATTAATATTGGAGTTTTGTTTTACTATGATATTTACTTGTGTATTTGTTTTTCCTGGAGAAAAAGCACACTTTACTGTTCTGCAGAGAGGGCCTCAAAAGTCTTTTTAGGGGTAATTTGCTTTCTAAAACGTAGGCTGCAAAGAAATTTATTTTGTCCATCGAGAATTCCTGAAGATGACCATGGCTGTGTGAAGAAAGTAATGAATGTTATTAATAGAATTTCCCTGCTGACCTGAGAAAATATTCCTGTGGACAATCGTGTTTGATAAAATATTATAGTGCACTATGTGTAAGCTGCAGAAGAGATTTTTGGAGTTTCCTCTGCTGGAAGACGATTACAATGTTTTCCTAAAGACAAAGGAACAGTTGAGAGTAAGGTGCACTGGAGGTGAAGTGATCAGACACCCCCTGCCCTTGCCCAATCAGAATTCTGGATTTTTGTGTTTTGCTACATGGGGGGGGGGGCTTGATCTTTAGTGAATAGGGGTATAATTACTAGTGATAGAATTTTAAGGGCGATCTAGAGGCTGACTTTACGAGAGGAGAGGGTCGTGTTGCTGATTTCCTTACTTAACTGGCTGGCTGTTGTTCTGCTGATCTGGAGTCTTCAACTTTGCTCCTCATACCTTCGTGAGGGTGCCCAGCTTACTCTTCTAGCCGGAAAATGCTTTGCAGACTATTAGCATTTTGTGATATAGTTATTTCTAGGTTCGTATGATATTTTAAATTTGCATTTATCTTATTTGCAAATGCTTTTTGCCTCTTCGCCTATCAACGTACTCATGGCTTGTTGTGAGATGCATATGAATTACTGTATTGATGTTTCTGTTGTGTGATGATCTATGATTCAAGCTGTATGTACTTGCTCAGCATTCATAATCACTTTAAAATGAGATAAAAGCATATTGATAAGTAACCAGAGTCTGTCATTATTAATGTATATTTGATTTTAGTGTTTCAATTACTTTCTGGTTTAGGTCCCCATAAGTTAGAATTCTGTCTATCTTTGCCAATCCCTATCAACTCTCTTAAAAGTCCATCAAAAAGAGAGGACCTTAGAATAGGATGAATATAGGTAACCTGTTTTGGTAACAATAGTTTAAAATAACGCAGCGGAAAGGACTGGTAAGGTGTTGAAATTGGTTCCTGATGGTAAAATTTGGAAAAGCCTCTTTCCGCTGCATCAGTTTTTGGTAGCAGAGGATGGTTAGATTGATTAAATTGGCAATTAATTAGGATGGAATTGATTATTTTTTTGTTATTAATAATCATATTTTTATTATATGTTGTGGTCCGCCGTTGACCTTAATGCAGTTGAGTACGGGTCATAAGTGGCCTAAGATCCCGGGATGATATTTAGCTTAAGGGGCGTGTGTCTTAGTGTGGCATACACTAAGCGGTATAGCGTTGTCTGCTGTGGATGCGGTACTAAACAATAGTTGCGTTGTTAGTATTGCACAGGGAACTTTGGAGTTAGTACACTGAGGATTTATTTGGGTACCTTTAGAAAGTGCAGCTGAAGAATGCCCGAGAATTTTCACTTGACTGAAGGTAGAATAATGCTGGTCGATATTCTACTGGTAGCGAAAGAATCCTTGAAGTGATTTAATCTACTTTCCTTTTAGTGGAGCAGACAAGCAAGTTTGTTTTATATGTTCTTGTTTGTCCTATAAGAAGATTGTTTGATTTACTGCCGATTATTTTTGTAAAGGGATGGTCAGTCTCTGGGGTTATACTGACGTCACAGAGAGCTGCGCCGACATTGGTCATTTAATGTGAACCATCACAAAAGTGTGCTGTGCTGCCATTGGTTGGTTGGTGTGAGCTGCGCTGGTATTAGTCAGTGTGAATGAATAGCATTTGTGGAAATACGGAAGAGTTTGTGTGTGCGTGGGTTTTAGTGTAGCGAACAAAATAAAATAAAGTTATTGAAATTATTGAAGACCTGGTTTAGAAAAGAGGAGCCTATCTATTAGAGAGGGAATTCCTGTACCACCTGAGGATACGCCTTATTCCTTTATGTCTTTAGAAAGAGGAGATCACACAGAAAATTGGGTGAAATATACAGAAGGAGATGGGAATATGGCGTTTCCAGAGTATGGTACTTTTAATGTAAGGGTTTTAGAAAACCTGAAATATCAAATGAACCAATTGAGACCAAATCCTAGACCTATGCAGTATGAAGCACTTGAAGAATGGGAACATGAGGCTTACAAAAGAGATAGAGACAGGTCTGAGAATAAATACAGTAAGTAAATACTCAAGAGGCAAAATGGGATGCTCAAATGAAGTGGAGGAGAGACGTGATAGCAGTAGGCAAAGGACTGTATCTGATAGTTTTAGTAGAGAATCAGTAGGAGGAAAGTGTAAAGAGAAAAATAAAATGCTGTAGAAACTTGTTTAGATCCAAATGAGGTAGGTGATGAATTGTTGGATGAATTATTGTTAAATAGACCTCAACCATATCAGGAAGAAGAAAGAAAGAAAGAATTACCCCAAGTGCTCTGTTGATTCAGGTAGAAGTTCCTCAGTATTCCCAAAGGAAAAATAAGAATGTAGTGAATCAGGTGAAAGATGGTTTGACAAAAATTACATACAGAGGCTTTGTCAGTTCCTGTGACTATTGGTCCTATCCATTGTATAGTGCGGGCCAGAATATTTCACAAGTGCATGCATTAACAGTGCCTGTTAACAATAGGGCTAGTGGTGGTGCTAGTGCAGGCGAGACAGGATCATTGATTGACATTTCAGAAAGGACAGTAGAAACCACAAAGCGTAATGTGCAAATAGAACCAAGGAGACTAGTGCAGAATGAGAGAGGAATGATACCTACATCAGGAGGTTCCATAGGGCCATCTCCAGAAGAACTGGATGAATGGATTAGAGGGATGGTGTCTAACAAAGTTGTTCCGAGCATGGATGTGAGTAGTAAAGCGGAATTAGAGGAAATGATTATGGGTACGATTAGTCCTGAAAGGTTGAGAAAATATCAGGAGGAAGAGTTATTTTTGTGTCAGAATATTACAATGAGAGCGAAGAGTCTGCATGAGAGATTTGCAGTAGCACAAACCTATGGTGTTGATACAGAAAATTTGAAAGCTTTACAGAAAACATATAGATTGGATTTTAGTGACAAGGACTTGGAGAGTTTGAATGCTTCAGGAAAACGATTACAAATTAAGGAGAGGATTAATACATTGAGACGATGGGGCGAATTGGAACGATGGAAAGGCAGATGGGCTAAAAAGAAAGAAGAAATGGTTGCAAATCAAAGGGCCTCATCAATGTTTCCGGTGAGAGAGACAGGTACAGAGACGACTGAAATTACATATCCAATGGTAGAGGTGCCACGAGGTGGATATGTTCATATCCCTTGGTCAAGGCATGATAGACTGTCCTTTACGAATGAGTTTCCGAGATTGAGGGAAAAACCAGTTGAGTGGTATTAACAAGTAGAGAGATTTGTAGAGGTTTCAAAGGTCTTGTGGAAAGATTTAGATGGTTTGTTTGATATGGTAGGTCCAGCTGATTTGTGGGTTGAGTGTAAGATTGCTGTAGATTGGCCAAAAGAAGAATATCCTAGAGATGAAAATACTGGAGCACCATCAGAAGAAGTGATGAAAAAATACAATCAGGTTATTACCTATTTAAAGGGAATGATTTCACCAAAGGAAAGAGATTGGGTAAAAACAGATAGAACAACTCAGAAAACGTAAAAAAACAGTGCATGCTTATTATGAAAGACTTCTACAAGTATTTAAACAGTATAGTGGTTTTGAAAACATTACTGATAAGGACATGGGACGTTTTGTATACAGGTTTGTGTTTGGATTAAAGCCGGAGATTAGTAATATGATTCAGCAGCATTTAATTTGTTGGCAAAACAAGGGTATAGACGAGATAATGCGGTATGCAAAATATTTTAGTCAGGATATTGAAACAAGACATAAGAAATTGAAAGAGAAATTAATGTGGGCTCAGATGAAAGTAGCACAGAAAGGTAGTAATTTTGTAGATTTTTCTCAAACAGGTTTCCAAGGAAAAGGTCAGAATCAGAATGTTCAAGATGGTCAGAATGCTGCCATGGGAGGTGTCATGGTGAATGGTGGTGTTCTTACACAAGGAAAGGGAAGAGGTAGAGGTAATAAGGAGGATATGAAAAAGAAATATCCGTGTTATGTGTGTGGCAAGTTGGGACACTGGAAGCGCGAGTGTAAGGCTGTATTAGGGAATAATGAAATGAATCAGAACTCTAATGAGAAGATGCAGGTCAAAATGAACAAGAATCAACAACAACAACAGGTGATAACACAGGTTCAAATACTACAAGCCCCAATGCCAAATAAAAATGTGAATGCTCAAGTACAAAGATACAGTGTGAATGTGGGATTTCATACGGGTGAATCAGTTAATAAAATTGTACAAATGGCTTCACAATATTGGTTGCAGTGCCAGGAGAGTGATTCAGATGCATCTCAATGTTGGTGCCCGAGGTGGGAGAAAGAGTGCGTGCTTGGTGTCTCTCTAGAGGTAAATCAGTGTGGTCCCTTTGTGGATGGAGAAGTAGAAGGTAATGTGATTACATTCCTTGTAGACACTGGTGCCACCCGTTCCACTGTGAGAACTGTGAAAATACCGAACCTGCCCCTCTTGGGATATACTTTCCAAGTCGTAGGTGTTACAAATCAATTGATTAAAACTCTAGTGACAAAACCAATGAAGGTACAAATTGGAGATTTTCGAGACATGCATCGTTTTGTGGTGTGTGATAAAAGTCCAGTTAACTTGTTAGGTAGAGTTTTCTATGCAAAATGAATTGCACCATCTATTGTACACCGGATGGAATAGCATTTCATACGCAGGATGAGGATGTAGTGTTATAAATGATGTTGGCAAGGCAAGGCACAGAAATGAATGATTTGTATCCTTTATTTACAGCAATGGATTTGCCTGTTGAAATGAGAGATACAGTGTTTACTGATGTGCGGGCTTTTTTAGGGAAAGACATTGGACTAATGAAAGGAGTTGATCCTATTCAGATTTCAATTAAACAAGGTGCAGAATTTCCAAAAACCCTTCAATACAAAATGAGTCCTGAGACCATTGTCGGAGTAACACCTGTAATCGAATTGATGATTGAACAGGGTATTTTGAGAGAGATACTAGGGAGTCCTTGCAATTCACCTATTATGGGGATCAAGAAACCAAGTGGTAAGAATAAAAAAGGTCAAGATTTGCGGAAGATTAAGAAGATAGTGATACCCTGCTTTCCAATAGTGCCAAACCCCGCAATGATTCTATACCAAACACCATGTGATGCGGAGTGGTTTACAGTTATCTATTTATTACCTATTTAAAGGGAATGATTTCACCAAAGGAAAGAGATTGGGTAAAAACAGATAGAACAACTCAGGAAACGTAAAAAAACAGTGCATTCTTATTATGAAAGACTTCTACAAGTATTTAAACAGTATAGTGGTTTTGAAAACAAGACAAAATGATAGCCTAACTGTTGCTAAACTGCTGTTGAGAGAGATATTACCATAGTTTGGATTTCCAGTCTCTTTAGAAACAGATAGAGGTACACATTTTAACAATGAAATAATTCGGATGATTTGTGCAGCATTGAAAATTGAGCAAAAATTACATTGTGCCCATCGACCAGAAGCCTCAGGTGTGGTCGAACAGATAGATGGTACAATTAAATCAAGACTTTCAAAGGTGTGTGCATCCACAGCATTAAAATGGCCAGATGCTTTACCCTTAGTTCTGATGAGTCTGAGAAGTATCCCTGATATGAAAAGACTGGATTATCGCCCCATGAAGTCATAAAGGGCAGAGCAATAAGACAGCCTATAGTTCCAGCAAATCAACCGATGAATATAACTGATGATCTAGTGCTCGATTATTGCAAAGGATTGGCTGATCTAGTGTGTTCTCTGTTTCATCAGGCTGGAGAAGTTACAACCACAACACAGCAAGAACGAGCACATGACCTTAGCCCTGGAGAGTGGGTCTTAGTGAAGAAACACGTGAGGAAGTCGTGTTTGGAACCACGTTGGCACAGGCCATACCAAGTGATACGGGTGACGACAGCAGTGAAGTGTGGTGGCTTACCGAACTGGATACACGCAAGTCACACAAGAAGAGTCCCAAGGCCACTTGAAAGAACAGAAACAAATTAAATTGAAGAACAGACTGAAAGTTAAAGAGAGTCTGAACAGAATAGAATAAAGTGGCACCAGTTACTGGGTCGTGTGAAACTGTCGTCAATAAAGAAAAGGGCTTGATCCAAGAGCAAACAAGAAGAGAAGAATCAAACAAAATAAGCTTTGAGTCAAGTCTTGAATCTGGTGACTTTTTGCAAGTGAAAAAGTCAAGAAAGGAAGATATATGGCCAAAAGGAGTGAAAAGACTGAAATACATTCTGAATAAAAAAAGTTCCAAATACAATAACAGAAGCATCAAGCCAATCTGAACAAAATGACTCAGAAGAAGATACAGTTTAAAGAATAACAAGAGCAACAGTTTAAATCAAGAAGTACACAGCACCTGACTGGACATATGTGGTGACTGAAAAAGTTGAACCTACAGCTCATTGTGAGGAAAAGACTGATACAGAATCGAGCTACAGAAACAATTACGAGCCACCCTAAATGACTATGTTAAAATATGTTTTTAAAAAAGCTCCTGTTTTTGCCCGCTTCAGCTTCAACTGAATTAAGCCACCGAGAACTAGCCATCAATTACCTAACTGATCTGTTATCGCTTAGGCCACTGATGATTTGGCGGTCTTTTTGGCTTAGCGATGAGAAGTTATTTAATAGATCTATTGTTGAGGATTGTTTACGTTTGGATAAATATCGAGATATTCCCTGGGTTAAATATGTTGTTGTCTGTTTTTCAGACATTTTTAACTTGAATATTTTAAATGATCCCAGCGCAGCATCATTGATCTCCAAATCGGAAATGAAAAGTATATTTCTGACATACGTAGAAAGGAAGCGAGCAATCGCAACCGGATCATTGTCTACTGTCATTTTTTATAATAGATATAATTTAGCGGAGGGTTTTCCATCTTACCCATCTATGGTGACTAGGCATTCACACAAATTCGTGCTAACCAGACTAAGATTTGGGATGGCACATTGTTTAGTAGCCCATCCAAACATTAAGAAATATCCGATTGGGCCATGTAGGTGTGATGATGTATCCACACAGGGCACTGTGCACTTTCTGCTGTTTTGCAAACTGTACACGAGTTTTCGTATAGCATTTTTTAAACCTCTGTTTGTTAAATACGGAGTATATACAGTTAAACATGCTATGGCTTTAATTTTTAACTTGCAATCGGCAGATACTTGTTTTTATACTGCTACATTTTTAAATCAGTGCATCAACTCCAGGAAAAGTATGAGTTTTAATGAATTTTGACTATCAATTTCATATGTTTATGTAAATGATATGAATTGACTCATGAATTATTGACTGTAATTATTAGTTGTAAATTTTAGTTGAAATGTCCTTTAAAATGTATTGTTGTTTTTTATGTCTGTGCTTTTATGGTCATTTATATGTGCCGAATAAAGCTTAAAGAAAGAAAGACTGTTAAAACATTAGGGTGAAGAAATTGAAAAAGCTGTTCTGAAAAGTGCAGAAAATTAAACTGGAACTGAGTTAAAGGCTGAAAGTAGAAAGTAAAAATAAATCTTAAAAAAAGAGAGATAGGGGAAAAGCAAGAGGGGAAGAGCAAGAAGGCTTGAGAGGTGCTTGGATACACATACTTTTTACAAATATTTTTGTTTAGTTTTTTAAAAATTTCCTGAGCAAAATATCAAGAGACTGGAAATCAAAATCAAGGTTTCAAAAGTAGATGTATTAATGCTTGCTTTATAGGTGTTTTACTAATGATGTTTGTTTGGCTAACACTAATTGTCGTTGTGCCTTATTTTATGTACCCTATTAAGAATAATATTACTAATGATTTGGTGAGTGAAGAAATAGATGCGAAAGATCTTAAAGAAGATCCACAGACTAACATTAAGAGATTAACCGTGATGATTTACAACAAGATAACTCTATTAATGATTTCTTGTTGAATGTTTTCACCGAGTTATTGTAGGAGTATGTGGATACTATGGATGCAAGAGATTTCTACGTGTGCTTGCAATTATCGCCGTCTCTGTGTGAAGGACTGACATATCATCACCTATCTTTAACGTATGGAGTTTTGTGTAGTGTACTAACAAGTTTGTTCTATGAAAAAGGTAGTTTACAGTACTTTTATTCAAAATGTGATTTTGTTTTTTCTGAAATACCTATTAGAAAGAATATGAATATGGTGAGTAGGGTGAAAAAAGAAGAAAAAAAAAAAAAAAGAATATTTAGGTGAGTTTTTCCATACTACTAAAACAATAGATACTGTATATGCACATCGTAATAACTTAACATGTAGTTTGCATCAGGAGGAAATAGAATTCATAAATGTAGTGGAAGATAGGAGACAGTCTTAAGAAAAAGGCTGCTGAGTAAAAGTCCTATATACCTGGATTGGCATCACAGGGGAAAGCTTCGCTTACTTAGACAGAAAACAGAGTATTACAACTACTTTATTGGTTCTAGTGAATGTGACCATACCTTCCTGGTTACAGGGGGTTGGGGAATAAAAGGTAGTACGGATCCTGTTTTTCCTGGTATATATTATGTGTGCGGTAAGAATGCCTATTATAGGTTGCCCGCACGTTGGTATGGGTGTTGTTATATGGGAATTGTTTTCCCTAAAATATATCACATGGATAAAAGTCATTGAACCAATGAAACGATGAGTGGACTAATACAGAATAAAAGGGGAATTAGTGCTGCGGAAATTGTGGGTGATATTTTTGAAGCATTTATACCTTCAGTTGGAGGAATATTGAAGTTGCATAAAATTAGAAAATTGTCCACAGTGGTTGATCGTTTATCAACAGACACTGCTGGTGGGTTCCTTTGTGATTGATACTGAAATGGTGGCTATGAGATTGATGGTTTTACAAAATCGTCTCGCTCTTGATGTATTATTGCCAAAAGAGAGCGGAGTCTGTAGCCTGTTGAAAATCCAACAGTGTTGCACATATATCCCTGACATAAGTAAGAACCTAGAGGGACACATTACTAATATTAGACATTTACAGGAAGATTTAACTGAACTGAAGGTTGATGGTGCTTGGGAGAAACGTGGTTAGGGTTTCTCTTCAGTGGGTAACTGGTTTTCTGCTTTTGGTAATAGCTTACTAGGAAGAATACTAACGCCAATAATCGCTATTGCTACGGGGATATTAACGCTGGTTTTAATATACAAGTGTTGTAAGTGCAAAGAACAAACATCAGAGATCAAAAGAAGAGCGAGAAAGCGAGAAGAAATAGAGTTGGAAGACAAAAGAGGAAATTACTATGAAACATAGATGGGGTTAGGTTGAAACAGAAGAAAACTACTCATCTGATGATAATCAGATTTTTGGGTTCATGATGGCTTAAGTCGCCATCAAAGGGAGGAATGATGGAGCAGGGTTTTTGTTAAATAAAACCTGCCCGGATCAAACTTCTCATTGCGTGGATTATTAACAAAAGTCGTGTGAAAATTAACAGTGAAAAACTAAAATGAGAGGAAACATGAAATTGCGTAAATGTGTGTTGGAAAGAGAGTAGTATTTCCAGTACTTTTCTAGTAATCCGCAAATGTAAATGATTCCTTCTCGACTGAGCCTTTGCTGGGAAAGACCAGCATTTACAATGCAATAGGTTTTGCAATTGCGAGATTGTGATCTATTGGCATAGTAAATGGCAATGCCTTTTATAATATTAAAAGACATTGGGCCTCATGTAGGTAAATAAATTTTACCGGTTCTTAAATACCGAGCCGTACCGAATCGGTAAATTAGAATCGGTAAGTTATATGTAGGTAAAAATTCGGTAACAGTTACCGATTCGGTAACATTCGGTAAATACGAATCGGAATTCACCGAATCGGAAAATACCGAGGTGATAATTACCGAATCGGAAAATACCGAGGTGGTATCTACCGATTCGGAAAAGACCGAGGTGGTATTCACCGATTCGGAAAACACCGAATCGGTATGTACGGATTCGGTAAATAACATCACATGACTTGACGAAACAGCTAATCCTGTGCAACGACAGCCCACCCAACCAGGAACTGCCCACACCCAGGCAGGTGTACACAATTAGCCGACGTGGCCACACCCAGGCAGGTGTACATAATTAGCCGACCCTGGAGAGGCTTGGAGTGCAGAGGAGAGGCAGGGAGCAGTTGCATGTGCGAGCGGGAAACGAACAGCATGTCCAGCCAGAGAACACAGAAAGACGGAGGGGAAAGGAGGAGGAAGCTCAAATTCAGCCCCAAGGAACTCCAGGTGCTGGTGGAGGAGGTGGTGAAGCAGCACCAGAAGCTGTTTGGGAGGCAATCCCTGCAAGTGCCTGAGGCCGAAAAGCGCAACATATGGCTGGCCATCCAGGCGCAGGTCAATGCTGTGGGAGTGACCCACAGGGACATTGAGGTCCTCAAAAAGCGCTGGTATGACCTGAGGATTGTGACCAAGAGGAAGATGGGCGACATCCAGAAGGAGGCCAGCCAGACCGGAGGTGGAACCAACAGGGCACCTGCCCTCACCAAACTGGAGGAGCTGGTGGCGGCCACAATCGAGCAAGAGAGCGTCGTGGGTCTTGGGGACGCCGACAGCTCTGCCAGAGCCGCAACACACCAAGGTAAGATGAAAGCACAGCAATGTAGCCCCCCCTACCCCTATCCCACATCCCCCATTGTGAAACGAGAATCACACTGCAGTCCACACGTGTCAGTGCAGACAGGCAATGCATTCCGGGAGATGCAGTCAGGGCAACACTAACCATGACGTAAATGTCACAGGGCAACAGGGCATGTCACGCACTCGAGGCACAAGGAGACAGAGGACAGATTGGAATGTGAAATGATTTATTGTGACGCTTGCAATGCAGCCCTTCGGGGACACTGAGCCAATGTTGTTTTTCTGTCCACAGATGTGACATCATGCAGTACAGGGCATGCTGCAGGGGAGACGGCACACCTGCCACAAAAATCACCTCTAGCCAGCACGAGTTCAGACCAGGGAGCAGGCCCACTGGCAGCCGCACCACCAACACAGCCAGCCTCGCCGCACACAGAGCCAGCATCACCTCACCGAGAGCCAGCATCACCACAACCACAGGCAGCATCGCCACTCATGTTCGAATCACCGGCCACATCTCCGCTTGCAGGTGTGAGAATGAGGAGGCGTCCAGCAGCCAGGCTACGAGCCTTCGACACCTCGTCAGACGACAGCATGGGCCCAGAAGACCGCACCGGGCACCAGGAAGGGAGCCATCCCACTGTGCCCCACACCTCACAGGCAGCACAGACGGGAGCAAGAGGGCGCCGCAGGTCGCGTGTCCAGAGTCCACCAGCACCCACTGACGGCCATGGTGTCTTCTTGGGGCTCGAGGGCCAAATGTTGAAGCAACAGCGCCTGCAATCAAAGGCAGTTATGTCAGTCCAGAGGCACATGCGGGTGATGAAGACAAGCTTAGTCAACATGGACACAAACATTGGCGGCATGGCTGCGGGCATTCGGGACATGTCCCAGTCAATCCAGCAGTTGTGCAGCAAATTAGATGCTGACATCGAAGCACGGCGCCGGGAACGCCAGAGAAGGGACACTACCAGCAGGGCACTCAACCGTCTGGCAACTGCGACTTCCCTACTTTGCCGGCGCTCTGTGACGATGCAGGAGGGCCTAACACAGTGCTGCAGCGACCTGTCTCGGGGGATGGTGCAGGTGACAAGTGCACTAGGGGTGCTATTGACTAGTCAGGCGTCGACAACTGCTGCAGGGGATGCTGCGGAGCGCATCGACACCAGCAGCAGCATCACACCCCCCGTCCCAGAAGCACGCAGGAGCAGCAGGCGGCTTGGGGTTGGCTCTAGTGAGGATGCACAGGCCGTGCAATCCACCACTGCAGCGCGTATGCGCAAACATTGATGTGGCCCTGCTTAGCCACTTCCCATTGGGTGACGTAACCCTGGACATACTCCTTGTATAGATGGTATATTGCCAGATTGGCCTGTTCATGTGTTCATGGCGTGGTGCCACATTAAACTACGTCATGACTTCTCACAACTCGCTGTGTCCCCTCACTTACTCAGAAATAGTTGCATGTGATCTCTGCCCGTCTCTCTCTCCCATCGATTGCAGTTGGCACTCTAGCTGCGCTGCCCTCTGGCTGGCCTGACTCATCCTCGTTGTCCTCAAAATATGTTAGTTCCACATCTGTACCTTTTTTCGTGGCAAGGTTGTGCAGCATTGCACAAGTGGCAATAATCTTGCAGCAGGTGATGGGTTTGTACTGGCGTGCGCCTCCGCTCTTGTGGAGGCAGCGGAACCTGCTCTTCAGTAGTCCAAACGTGCGCTCCACCACATTGCGTGTTGTTTTGTGGGCCACGTTGTATCGTCTCTCACTCTGGGTTGCTGGGTGTAGGTAGGGAGTGAGGATGAATGAACGGCATGCATATGCACTGTCGCCTGGATGAGTAAGAGGGAACCATCAGTTACATGCCTCTATACACTCTGATTTGCAGGTTTCAAGGGGCGTCACTGTTACTTACCCAGCAGGTATCCCTCTCCGAATTCTCCGGCACTCAGTCGTGTGTAGATCCCACTATTCTGGAAGATGTAAGAGTCGTGGGTGCTCCCAGGAAACTTTGCAACAATATCTGTGATGATGTTCCCTGCATCACAGATCACCTGCACATTGATGGAGTGGGTGGACTTCCTGTTCCTGTAGATGTGCTCTGTATCAGCTGGTGGACAGATTGGGATGTGTGTACCATCAATACAGCCGATGACATGGGGGAACTGTGCCATGTGATAAAAGTCTGTTTTTGTTTTCTGCAGTGCAGCCTGTGTGTTTGGGAAGCTTATGTAGTGGTGCATTCTCTGCATCATGGCATCCAGGAACTTCCTGAAGAAACGGGACAGGCAACTCTGGGATACACCACCCACCGCAGCTATCACCACCTGATAACTGCCGGATGCCAGTAGATGTAGGCTGCAGAGCACCTGCACATGTGGTGGTATGGCGTGCGCCCTTCTTGTTGGCTGGTCCAGGAGTGGGTGCAGGTCCCTTATCAGGTCCATGATGGTTTCGGGGTGTAGCCTGTACCTCTCATGTATCTCTGCATCAGTCAGCTGTAATAGTGTGATGCGCTGTCTGTAGATTTGTTCCTCCCGTCGCCACACCCTCAGTCCTGCTGCCTGTAGACGTAGGCGCCTTGCAATGACGTACATGGCGGCCATGTTGTCCACGCTGTTGCATTTTGGGATTGCTTATGTGCATTGTTGATGGTTACCACCTGCTTTCAATCCGTGTTAATTACCGACTCTTATTTACCGATTTTCCTGGATTTCTTAATTACCGCCTGCTCCTACATGTCATTTTAAATTTTTACCACTTCATATTTACCACTTCATATTTACCGAATCGTTAATTATGTATTCGGTAACCATGAATCGGTATTTTGGAATTCGGTAACTATGAATCGGTATTTACCGCCTCATATTTACCGAAAAGTGGTTTTTGGACTCCTACATCTCACTTGTCTGAATACCGGTCGGTAACGGCATATTTACCGAAAATCGGCCGTTACCGACCGGTATTTCGCTACCTACATGAGGCCCATTGTCATTTACAATACCAATAGGTAAAACTTCGGCCAAAGCAATACCTAATGTTTTGTAGAGAACGGTGTCCGTAAAGCGGGAGTCGCGATCACCAATAAAGTAAAAATAATATAATAATAAAGTAATGAAGAGAGCGCGGTGTCCCTAAAGTGGGCGCCACACTCCACATTATCGTTTTAAAAAAAATTAAACCGAGTGTGGTGTCCCTAAAACGGTTGCCGCGCTTAGCATGCAAATTTAAAAAAAATAAAACAAAAAGGTGAAAGAACGCCACCATTGTGCCGCGAGTGCTGTGGGGGTAGGGAGCAGCCACTTTTAAAGTTACAGCGGCATAGTTCTCTATACGAAAAGTGCCCACCATTGTTCTCTGTAGGCGTGCTGCAAATACCAAAAAAAAGCAGCCGCCATTGTTCCTATTCACTACTGCTTCAATAAAAGTGCAAAAAGTACTTTAGACTGTAGTAAAGTGCATTACTGTCAAGATTAAAATAAATAAAAGGGGAACATCTTCTTAGATCCTCTGTACTAACATTGCACTTGTTCCAGGTGACTAGAATAGTTTAATCCTGTTGTGCTGGCATTTTCTTTTCACATAGCCTCAAGAACTTTACTGGACAGCAGTTCAGTTGTGGGTAATTAGGTGCAAAACAAGCCAGCACTGCTTGTCTCCTTGTACATACCCCATATGAGTAAGCATAAGCATGATGGTAATGTTTTTAGATGTGCCTGAAGATCTGAGACATCCGTATTTGTGTCTGGAGAATAAACCCAGAGGGAGATTTTTTGTGCGACAGATCAGAAGGCCCAGTGCTACAAAGGACACAAGTTGTCCTATTCCAAGGCACTGAGGTCCTAAAAACATCTGCCTAGAGAAGTTTGTGATTTTGTAGTAAACTGGTGCAGTTTATCCTGTAGTGGCCTATTAATTAGTAGTTTTCTTTTTTTTCTTTGCTTCCAAGTTCAACTGTTCTGAATCTCAATTGTCGTGTTATTCAAAGGGTGTGCATTGGTATACATCTTACGCAGAGCTGGTGGTGGAATGCAAAATGAGAATGTGGTTTGGGTGCAAACTGGCTTCCTACTGTTTTGAAACCCTTTATCCAGAATAAGCACACCTGTTCACCTCCATTGATGTCCCCTTGATTCATCTTAACAAATATCACACTTCAGTATCCAGAATGATTCATAAAATAAACACCACAGACTCATCCAAAATGGCATAAGAGTATGCTTGACTGGATTAAATGAGATAAAGCAGATTACAATAAGTAGCATACCGACATTATTCTACATAAATGTTGGGTTCAACATTGGTCTCTATACTAGCTTTCAGCTGGAAAATGCAACCCTCTTTTTAACGTACTCTCTAAGTCAGTGGTTCACAACCCGTGATTCGGGGACCACTGGGGGTCCACAAAGACTCCTCAGGTGGTCCACGACTAATTCGAAAATTAAATATTATTAACAGATTATTAAAGTATATATAAAGAAGCTAAATGAGCACTTGAAAATGTTAAAATGCACTGTAAACAAGAAGGAATTTGAAACTAAAAATTAAATTAGTATGCTCAGATTGATTTGTGGGAGCAGTGCAAGTGCATCAAACCGAATATTGTCTGGATGATGAATGGCTTCAACTGAATTTTAAAAAGCTCCATCCTTCATTATTATTATTTTTATTATTTATACGCGTTTGCGAATTTTTAAAAATGTATGATCATTTGTGAATTTGTTTGAAGGCTTTTTCTGCCTTTTTGCATGTTGTTTTGTGGTTCAAATCATTGACAGCGCTCTGGCTGGGGCCCTCGGCTTGCAGTCATGGCTCAGTGGAGGGGGTCCCGAATGCCAATAATGATTTGTGTGGGGTTTCAGTAATGATCGATTGGGGGTCCCCAGAAGTCAAAAGGTTGGGAGCCACAGCTCTAAAATGATGCACTTCATTCAAAACAAAACAGTTCGGGTTACCAATTTAATTTACAAAACAATTCTAACAGAAAATGAAGTCGATCCAAATATTGACACAGATGATAAACATAAAAAGCACTCTCGTTCGCCGAAAGCATGCCGGCAAGGAAATGCCTGGAAACTTCAACAAAAGTGCTCCATGAGATTCAACAGCCTACCTTTTGCCTCCACTTTGCTCATAACAGCCTGGTGGTGCCCATAATAATGTGAGCGAGCAGAGGAGTCAGAGGTTTAGTTGCTAAAGCGCAAAACGTGATACAGCTTCCCCAGGATGCACTCAACACCCCGGAGTGAGGTTTTCTTAAAAAATTGTATACCCTCTCCATTTTGCATGTTTACATTAATAAGAATAATTAATTAATAGTAATTGTACTAATTGTTTGCTGTGTGAATTGATCAACATTACTAATATAAGAAATACACGTGGGAATTGCATTTGCATGGCCTAATTAATACGTAAATTAATTTTCGTATGCATATTAATAATAGACAATTAGAAACTGCATGATTATATGTTGCTTTTGTGATGTATTTGTGCTTTATTAATGTGAATATAATCCGCATTAAGTGTTGCTTCTGCTAGATAAATACACACACATATGGGTATTAGTAAGGGGATAACATTTTATTAATCATTTCCATGTATTAATTACGTTTTTGTGTTTCTTTGCTTAAGTTGACCATTTGGTGGCCACAAAATGGCCGACATCCCTATTTGACGAACACAACTCCATTGTGAAGGTCTCTGGGTGAAGTGCGCATGCGTCACCATCAGCAGCAGTGGCCTTTGGACGACCCTAACTCAACTGTGCCACCCAAGGACACACCGGGCTACCAGCCAGCTGTTCTGAAAGAAACAATAAAAGATACATCTCCGAAGAAAATATGAACTATATCAAAAGACACATTTTCCGTATGGGAAAGCTGTGGAACCATTTTAAACGGACCAATTAGAAGCATTTAAAATATCATTCGTTACTCTATGGAATGTAATTTTACTATAAAAATGGTAGAATAGAGAGGTTGAAAGAGGGAGACCCTTCAGAAGATTTTCGATTTCCTGACGTTATGCTGAGGGAGAGGACGGTGACACTGCAGAACAGCTGTTTCCTAAGACTCTGACAGTATGAACTGATGACCAAGATTTTGACTTAGAGGACGACTTTTAGCCAGAATAGGTAAATATGATGGTAAACTGCATGATTAAATCTAAGACTTTATTTTCAATTATTTAGATAAAATTTATTACAAGAACTGTGTTGGGTCGTTATTATGAAAAATGTATTTGTGTAAATAAGTTATAGATTTCATTAATCACTCCAACCTGCAGCTAGCTGATCCATGGCCTATTCATGGGAGAAGTGATAAGAGGTGAAGTTTAGGCCTTTATAAATAGGGATATAGGAGTACTTCTTCCATTACAGCGAGTGGAACAATCGCCTCCTTGGAAACAGGTTATTTGAAGGATGAATGTTGGTGTTATGGGCCCCACCAGCGATTGTAGTGATTGAGTGTGATCTATGATCTGTGAAGAAGGGAGGGATTTTGCATTCCACGCTGCAACACCTGGTGGTGCCCATAATAATGTGAGCGAGCAGAGGAGTCAGAGGTTTAGTTGCTAAAGCGCCAAACGTGATATAGCTTCCCCAGGATGCACTCAACACCCCGGCACCACGCTATTCAGAGCCACTTATTCGAAACGACAGTACTCGCTGTAGAGGGTCAGCGGTATAGTTGTTGGGCTGGGTGGAGCTAGGTGGGCCAGAGGAAGAGGAGGAGCTAGGACCGGACGAGGGCAGATAGAGTAGGGACAGGGAAGGTGATGGATGCAGCTTAATAAAGTTAGACATATACATAGTCCTGGTGTCTGTTGTTATTGCTGCTGGACATCACAGCTGGCGACGAGGGTGGGACGCTGTAGCCCAGTGTCCCCAGAAACTGAAAACAACGTACCCCTGTCCCGTGGTGCCGCCGGGGAAGAAAACGCGCCCGTTGTCGAGCACCGAAGTGAGGCGGAGCAAATGGCGCCAGAAGTGTAAAACAGAAGCGGGAGCCCACCCCGACAAATGCTGCCGGCTTCTGAAGCTGTTATCGGCTGCACCGATGCGGTAGACCACGTGATTGCCGGAGCGCTGTTACGAGTTAATTGAGACCCTCACGCCCGATGCGTGATATACGGCACGTGAGCGGAGAAGAGCGTCGGGAGCCCACCCCGAGCTTGGTGTACCAGCAAATGACTCTTGGGATGCTTGTAAGGCATTAAAAGTGGTGGTAAATGCAAGGCACTGATGAATAGTGTGGCACAGGGGCTGAGAGCAGCAGGCCAGGCCTCGTGAGACTGAGAGACCAGGTGCGGCGGCCATCTTGAAGTCAGGCAGTCATCCGTGGGACTTCTCCATAAGAATCAGTGGGGCGGCCATCTTTGAGTCAGGCCAGAAGCGAAACAAGCACTCGACAAGCCAAGAGACGGAGTATCCTGTCCGGAGAGTGGTCAGGCATCTGCTGAGGCAGACGAGGAGGAACGAAAAGTGACCAGGCACTGACTCCACGCAAGCTAAGAACAGACGGACGAGTTGGGGGCGTGTTGCCACCATGTCAAACCACAACTCGCCGCAAAGACCCGAAGCCACACCGATTGTGACAAGCGTGTCACACCTGCGCCCACTGGAGCCGCTACCATTGACGGTTGGGGAGAGTATGGGCCCCAGATGGCAAGAATGGTTCGAAGATTTTGAGGATTACATTAAAGGGTCAAAGGTGACTGAAGATGAGGACAAAGTGATTGCACTGCGCAATCTGGTCGGCAAAGAGATTAGCAAGATCATCAAAGAACTACCTCGTGCGGACACCGGAACTTATGATAAAGTGCGTGAGGCGCTCAACAGGAAGTTTCTGCCGAAACGAAGTGTGGATTATGAGAGGTATACCTTTCATCAAGCTCGTCAGGGGAAAGAAGAGGTGATGAGTTCGTTCATAACACGACTGCGTCGACTGTCCCGATATTGCCACTTTGATGCGTTTTCAACGGATGATGCCATCCGGTCGCAGATCATTGATGGGTGTCAGTCGGAGACACTGAGGAGAAGGCTGCTGAGGAAAAGTCACAACCTAGAAGAAATAGAAGAGATGACTCGAGTGTATGACCAGGCGGAGGAGCAAGCCAAGAGCATGGAAGCCGGGCGCCCTTAAAGACGGGAGCAAGCATGCCGGGTGCAAGACAGTCACCGGCGCAGACACTCGAAGGAGCGCCGGTACCACTCTAGGCCCTCCTCGCGCCAGAGGTACACTGAGCACAGAAGACACGGATCAAGGAGGAAAGACAAGAGACAGGAAGGGGGAAAGAAGTGCTACAGATGTGGATATGACTTCCCGCACCGAGAAGCGTGTCCAGCCATGGGGCAGCAATGCCGGAAGTGTGGGCAAACTAATCATTTTGAGGCGACTTGTGGTGAATATCGCCGGGAGAGGAAGGATGACGCGGTGAGGCCGACTCGTTCGGACATCAGGCGACACCACGTGAAGGCGGTACAAGATCGGTCAAAGTCGTCCTCCAGCTCATCTCATTCCAGCCGGGAATCGAGGAGATCTCGCTGGGCAAGAAGGTCACCATCTGTGGACTCTCGATCAGGGTCGTGCGAATCCGAGTACACGGTCGAGTATGCCAGCATGGTTGCTGATCCCGACCAATTGAAGACCTACCCAAGACTGGACATCAGTGTGGGCAATCATGACACGCAGTTTGTCCTGGACAGTGGGGCATCACTGAATTACATCCCAGTGACGGAGTACAAAAAGATGAAGCCACCACCACCGTTGTGCCCGGCATACGTCCGAGTCTTCACTTGGATGTCCAAGAAACCACTCCCCTGTCTAGGGAAATTCCAAACCACTCTTCGACACCAGAACAAATCAATAGCTGCTGTAGTACACGTAATTGATGGCCCGGAAGCTGATTGCCTCCTCAGCTTACCGATGGCCGAGAGACTTCGTCTGGTTGAGATCTTATACCATGTCAGCGGGGATCAGGACATACTACACAAATTCCCCAAGCTGTTCAAGGGGTTGGGAAGGCTGAATAAATGTCAAGTCCGGCTCCACATCAATGAGCAGATCCGACCTGTCGCTCAACATCCCCGACGGGTACCATACCACCTTCAGCAGGCTGTGGAGGATGAGCTGCAAGAACTGCTCGCGTCAGACATCATTGAAAGGACTGATGGCCCCACCCCATGGGTGTCACCCGTAGTCATCGTCCCCAAAAAGGGCGCTTCTGGAAAAGTGAGACTGTGTGTGGACATGCGGCTTCCCAACACCGCAATTGAGCGTGAACGACATCCTGGGCCTCATTTGAGTGATATGATCGCTGCGCTGAATGGGGCCAGAGTGTTCTCAAAACTGGACTTAAACAAAGGCTACCACCAGCTGGAACTACATGAACGGTCCAGGTACATAACAACGTTTGCGACACACCTGGGTCTGTATCGTTATAAACGATTAAGCTTTGGCATCTCTTCTGCTGCGGAGATCTTTCAGGAAGCAATACGCCAAACCATATGTCACATACCTAACACGCTAAACTACAGCGATGATATTCTTGTGTATGGGTCCAACATCCAAGAGCATGACAAGGCCCTTGATAGAGTATGCCACGCTCTCTTGGACGCCAACCTGACATTGAACAAAGAGAAGTGTGAGTTCCATCGGTCCACGCTCAAGTTCTTCGGGCATGTGTTTTCTGGAGCAGGGATGAAGCCTGACCCTGAGAAAGTGCTGGCTTTAAATGACACCAAGAGCCCTCAAGATGTTAGTGATGTCCGTTCCTTTCTGGGCATGGCCAGTTATTGTGCGAGGTACATTAAGGACTATGCTACCATCAGTCATCCACTTCGCGCTCTCACCAAGCAGGGACAATTGTTCGACTGGACCCGTCAGTGTGAGCAGGCCTTTCAGGACATCAAACGGGCAGTTGAGACAGCTGACAATTTGGCATACTTTGACCCCAAACGGAAGACGGAAATAACCGTGGATGCCAGTCCGGTGGGCCTAGGGGCGATCCTGGCTCAGTATGACCGCGAGGAGGATCAGAGACATATCGTAGCGTATGCAAGTTGCAGTTTGTCTGACACCGAAAAGGCTTACTCTCAGCCAGAGAAAGAGAGTCTGGCGGTCGTCTGGGCCTGCGAACACTTCCATGTGTTCATCTACGGCAAGCACTTCACGATGGTGACAGATCACCAGGCGCTCGTCACCATATTTGGGAATCCACGGTCGAAGATGCCGCCTCGGATAGAGCGGTGGGGCCTGCGTTTGCAAGAGTATACTTACACCATACTGCACAAGCCGGGCAAATCAGCCAACCCGGCCGATTACATGTCTCGCCACCCGAGACCTGCGCCGGCACCAAAGGCATCAATTGCTGAGGAATATGTCCACTTTGTCGTGGGCCAGGCTCAACCACCGGCGGTTCCCCTAGAGGCCATTCTGGAAGCGACGGCGCAAGACGTCATTCTTCAGAAAGTACTCAGGCGCTTGCAGACCAACAAGTGGCGAGATGATGATGAGGACCCGGAAGATCTAGCTAGCAACCAAGAGCTGCAGGCATTCAGACATGTGAGTGAGGAGCTGTCTGCCAACTCGGAAGGGCTTCTGCTAAGGAATCACAGGATTGTTATCCCGACGCGACTACGACAAGGGATTGTCAATCTAGCTCACGAAGGTCATCGTGGGGTAGTTGCAACGAAGCGGTCCCTGAGAGAGCGAGTGTGGTTCCCGCTATTAGATCAGATGGTGGAACGTACTCTCAAGGACTGTCTGCAGTGTCAGCTTGTTAGCCAAGGAAGTCCCCCGGCTCCCTTGCGAATGACTGAATTACCCAGTGGCGTGTGGCAGGAACTTGCTATGGACTTCTACGGACCCCTTCAGTCAGGGAAATATGTCCTGGCAATTATGGACGAGTATTCGCGGTTCCCGATAGCCCAGTTTGTATCATCCACTAATGCGGCCAGCACTATCGCGGTACTGGATGAAGTGTTTGCGGCGTGGGGTATTCCAAAGGTGCTCAAAACGGACAACGGCCCCCCGTTCAACGGACATGAGTTTAGTGACTTTGCACGGCACATGAACTTCACGCATCGGAAAATAACGCCCTTATGGCCACAGGCAAATGGCACCATTGAAAGGTTCATGGCCACTCTGAAGAAAATGTTTCAACAAGCGACCTGTGAGAGAAGGGACCTCCAGGTGGCTCTCAATGAGGTTCTCCGGGCCTATAGGACAACTCCCCATGCCAACACGGGTAAATGTCCTGCCACCCTAATGCTAGGAAGACCGATCCGGAATAGGATTTCCACATGGGAAGGCGCCCTACGATCAGTCTCATCTGTTCACATGCATCACGAGGTTGTGTCCGCAGATCGTCGTGGGAAAGAGAGAATGAAAGCGTATGCAGACGCTAGAAGGAGAGCACGCTCACCTTCTTTCCATGAAGGAGACTGTGTTCTCGTCAAGCAGGAGCAACACCGGAAAACAGACTGCAGGTTCCGAGCTGAACCATTGACAATCACTCAGAAGAAGGGTAGAGAAGTGTGGCTCAATGGTTAGAGCGGCAGACCCTGATGCAGAGGTCTAGCCTGGGACCAGGGTTCAATTCCCCGCCTCGGCGGGTCTTGGGCTCAAAAATTCCACAGACCTGATAATTCTCGCCTCGGTGCCATTCCAATCATGGAGACCCACTTTGCAACTCTGGGCAATAGCTTGCTTAATCTCCACAACGGCCCCCACAACGCTAAGGATGCCTGGCCTCCACCTTGGGGGTGCCCAGGAGTGGACGCCTCACAGGGAAAGCCAGGATGGGTTCCACAGCGGTATTCATAAAAGCGCCTTGAGACCCTTGCGGGTGAGTAGTGCGCTATACAAGTATCAATTTACATTTACAAGGGTACCATGGTGACGGCAGAATCGGACAGTCGAAGAGTCACCCGAAATGCGTCTTGTTTTCAGAAATGCACGCCTGGTATGCAGGAGTCGCTTCAAAGACTGAGCGGGCAACCCGAGAGTGAGGTTCGAGGGCAACATGCTGGAGCTGTCAAGAGTCCGTGCCCTGGGCCTGAAGGAGACTCAGAGGTTGTGACAGGAACGATGTCACTGAGACCGAGACAGGACATTCGCAGGCCGCGACGACTGATAGAAGAACTATAAACAAGTCAGTCATTTCTTTTCGTTTGTTAAAAAGGGGGAAGATGTAGAGGGTCAGCGGTATAGTTGTTGGGCTAGGTGGAGCTAGGTGGGCCAGAGGAAGAGGAGGAGCTAGGACCGGACGAGGGCAGATAGAGTAGGGACAGGGAAGGTGATGGATGCAGCTTAATAAAGTTAGACATATACATAGTCCTGGTGTCTGTTGTTATTGCTGCTTGACATCACACTCGCTTTCAGCAGCCATACCTCCAGCTCCTTCAGAAACACTACAGCTATGCATTTCACCAAACTGGGTAACGTTGGCGTTTCCTACTGAAACGTTGGCGATAAACACTATTCATCATGGTAAAGCGAAGAGTCGGGCCAGCTAGGCCGTGTAAAGCTGTTTTTCTACTTTCGGAAAACAAGGGATTTATATATTAATATAAACACAACTGCCTCCGTGCACAACTATAACCTTAAACATCTCACCTAAAAGTTTTGAAGCAGGAATTAAACGAACAGAACATGGGCCAACAGCAAAAATAAAACACATGCAACTATTGCGTACAAGGCAAAAGAATGACATCATTCAAAACTATACATCATCAACAATACGTACATTTCAAAACACTGTACATGTAAACACCTTAACATTTAACTAACTGTAGAGTATACTACAAAACTAATACAGGTAGCAAGTGCGTTTATATTATCGAGGCAAGGGTGGTGAATTTATAACTGTTCGTTGACTTTCAGCAAAACAACATTTTTCAAACAGCTGAAATGATTGGTAGGAAAATAACATGGTAAAAATATTATTGAGAAAGGCGTCCCTTTCTAGAAGCCAATAAGGAAGCAGCATCGGGAACTGACAAATCATGTGGTCAGCACGAAAGCGCAGGCGCAAGAGCAGCTTTTGGTTTATCTTTTACCTTTTTTTGTTACGTAAATAACGCAGGTTACGGCAGCTACGTAACAAAACTCCCTGGCGAACAAGATGGGATCCGCATTGACTACAACGCATTAGGCGTAAATCCTGACCACAACGCAATAAGCGTAAACACTGCACGGAAACGGGGTGGAGCTATAGAGACCTGTCATGGACGGGATCCGAGACGTCACAAAACAAAACACAAGGAAAACTCAAAATGTTTTAAGATTTTCTGTATATTCACTTCAGTTAAGAAAACAGAGCTCTTACGTGTCGGTCCCCAGAATGGTAAAGCCGGTGTTGATGCACTCCTTGGCCAGCTTCCTCCACACGGCGTCCCTGCTGGTGACATGATACAGCCTCCTGCAGGTTCGGCCCAGCCGGCCCAGAGCCGGGGTGTCGAGGTAAGAGAAGATGAGCAGCAGCAGCTCCTCTGGCAGGCACAGGAGGGACGGCATGCCCCCGGGGCCCTGTGCCTCCCTCCCTCCTCGGCTTCCCGGCTCCGGGCGGCCGCGGGCACCTCGGGCCTGCCTCTGGTGGCGCGGAGGTGTGGCCGGTGATGTTGCTTGCGCCTGCTCTCCCTTCCCATGGTGTTTCCCCAGCCGTTTTAGAAGTAAGCCATCATAATCAGAGAGAGCATCAAAGTCACATGGGCAGGCCGCGGCTCCCGGCCTGCCAATCAACACGGGATATATTTCCTGAAGAAAACTCAAAAATAGGCGGCAGAAAGCAAAGTAAATATACTGTGCGATAAGGAAAGAAGAGCCAGAGGTACTCTAGGTAAATGCGAGGATATGTTGTGTAAGGGCTAAATGTGAAAGTGCACAACAAAGGAACACCCAGAATATGTTATAAATATGGTATGCCTGCGGTGGAAGTACTTCAGAGTTAATCTATGGAGCTATTTTTAAAATGAATGAAAAACATTTCATGCATTTTTCTCACAAATTAAAACCAACATATCATTTCACAGAGTGAAACTTCTGTCATGCTATTGTGAATCTTTAGATGTTTTACTTCCAATAACCTCTCGTATATGCCCACGTTTGGAAATCGGAAAGGGGTAGTGTTAGAAATGGGGGTCTCTAGTTGGCAATGGCTGGCCACTGTCCAAGTAGGGACCCTTCTTCCTAAGTCAGAGTAAGCAGCCTACACCCTTTGACAACCCCTGCTCAACCCTGTGGTAACGTAGCACGAGCAGCTAGGCTTATCTCCGAGGCAGTGTGTGAAGCATTTATGACCATACACAGTAATATAATGAGGAACACTACAAATGGACACCACTCAAGTAGTTATGAAAAATAGGTATTTTTATATGACTTAATCACAAGACCAATAACAGTAAAAATCCACAATACTATAAAAATATAATTACTTTAGAAATGCTGCAAGGAAAAATAGTTCAGGATGCACAAAATGATGTTTAGTTCAAGGCAGTGGTCTCTGCGACCCTTTTACTCACAAAGTATCTGGTTCCTGGAGCAAAGCAACAAAAATGTCGCTAAGGAGTTGTAGCGAGAAATTTCCTCACGCTAACCAGCGATGCGTTGAATCCTTACCGCGAGGGGGGATAATGCGCTGGGTTGCGGGCAGGACAAAGCGACAAACTTCCTCACGCTAAGCCGGTGATGCGATGAAATCCTTGCCGCGAAGGGAGGATGATGCACCGAGCCTGTTGCGTGTGCGATCTTGCTGCGTTGACAAAGATGGCGCTCCGCGAGGGAGCGACGATCCGGATTCGATGCGGGGAAAATGGCGAACGCTCGGCGTCCGCGCTGCGATGATCCTGTTGCGATGATTTCAGATAGCGGGCGGTTTCAGGCCCGCAGGCAGGTGCTGCGACGATCTTCGGATAGCGGGCGTTTTCAGGCCCGCAGACAGGTGCTGCGACGATCTTCGGGGTTAGCGAGCGCTCGGCGACAGCGGAGCGGCGATTTTTCTCACGCTCACCAGCTGCAGCGGCTCGCTAACGGAGGTTAGCGACGATTTTCAGCGCTCTCTTCTCAACAGTAGAAATAGAGGTCCTGGAACACCCAGGAGCCTCACCTGCAGATAGTAATCCTCGCTGGGAGGAAACAGGAGGCTGATGGTGGAGTCTGATGTGCCTGAGACTCCAGCAGGAGGCTAGCTCTCTCCTAGCCCTTGGGTAGTTGCTGTAGCAAAAGAAATAAAAGTCCAATCAAAGTTCCTTTCCTCTTCTTGAAGTCCAGTAGTAACAGCTGCAGGCCAGTCCCAGAAACAGCACACAAGGCACAAGGACAGTCCTTCTCTTGCAGATTCCTGTAGCCACACGGACAGAGGTTCTTCTTGTTATCCAGGAGCAATACAAATTGTAGGGGTTTGTGCACAAATATTTATACCCCCAAAGTCTTTGTTCTTAGGGGTCCCAAGCCTCTGAACCCAGCCAGAACCAGTTTTGCCCAGCCCTGGAGCACTTTGTTGATCAGGCTGCATCCTTCCTTTCAGAAAGAGGGGGTCTGCCTCAGACGCACAGTGGGAGGTGGAGCCAGCTTTCACCTTGCCAGGCACAGCCCTATTCAAGTGCAGGAGCTACCCCTCCCCTCACACCTAAGCAGGTCGCTCTATTCAACCCAGGTCTGACTCAGCCTGCCCTGTCCCTCCAAAACCAGACAGCCAATACACATAATAGCAGAGCAACTGGAAGGCTTAGGCAAGAAAGTACCTATACTCTAACAGTGGTAGTTTCAAACACAGAATATAAAAATAACCTTCACTAAAAGATGTATTTTAATATTCTGAGCTCAGGCATACTAGATTCGTTTTCCTACCATGTTCTGTGGGTCAGTTAGGACTATAGGATGTAATAGCCCAGACCTCCCATTCTGGCCTATGGAGAACAGGTAGCCTTACAGTAGTGAAAAACGAAATTGGGTGTAATTCACTACTAGGACATGCTACATACAACAGGGCATGTACTACCTTACACATACAATGCGCCCTATCATAAGGGGGGCTTACATGATGCCAAGGGAAGGTTTTAGGGGCTGGGAAGCGGGTGCACTTCACAGCCAAGATGGCAGTTCTGGACTGCACGCAGACACTGCAGTGGCAGGTCTGAGACACACTTTACAAGCTGCTTCTGTGGGTGGCACAAACCAGTGCTGCAGGCCCACCAGCAGCATTCGGTTTACCAGCCCTGGGCACACACCGGCCACGCTACTAGGTAAACTGAATAAGCCAATCATGGATGTACCAATTCATATGTCATCTTTACAAAGGGAGCATTCGCGCTGTGGCACTGAATGGCAGCGGCACAGCGCCCAGAGCATCTATAACCAGCAAAAACAGAGGAGACACAGCGAAAAAAGGAAGGGAGACTCACGCCAATGGTGCCAGGTCTAACACGCGTCCCCTCCAGCTGAAATGTGGGGAGAACTACCCATCCCCTTGGAAGTTCTCTTCACTAAGGCGGAAAAATCTGGACAGACCATCAGCATTGGCGTGTTCTGTACCAGGGCGATGTTCCACCGTAAAGTCCATACCCTGTAGGGAAATGGACCACCTTAACAACTTGGGATTCTCACCCCTCATCTGCATCAACCATCTGAGGGGCCTGTGGTCTGTCTGAACCCGGAAGTGAGTCCCAAAAAGGTATGGTCTCAGCTTCTTCAGTGCCCAGACCACAGCAAATGCCTCACGCTCAATTGCACTCCACTTCTGTTCCCGTGGAAGTAACCTCCTACTGATGAAGGCTATGGGTTGGTCTAGTCCCTCCTCATTCATCTGTGACAGAACAGCCCCCACCCCATGCTCTGAAGCGTCTGTCTGGACAATAAATTCCTTAGCAAAGTTGGGCGCCAGGAGCACGGGCGCTGTACACATGGCAGTTTTGAGGGCATCGAAAGCTTTCTGACAGGTGTCAGTCCAGTTCACAATCTTGGGCTGCTTCTTGGAAGTCAGCTCAGTCAAGGGGGCAACGATGCTGCCATACCCCTTGACAAACCTCCTGTAATAACCCGTGAGTCCTAAGAAGGCCCTCACCTGGGTCTGGGTCCTTGGGGGCTCCCACGCCAGGATCGTTTCAATCTTGGGCTGTAGAGGTGCCACCTGGCCACTCCCTACCTGGTGTCCTAAGTACACCACCGAACCCTGCCCAATCTGGCACTTACTGGCCTTGATTGTGAGGCCTGCTCTGCGCAGCGCCATCAACACTTCCCAGAGGTGGTGTAAGTGGTCCTCCCACGAGGAACTGAATACTGCAATGTCATCCAGGTAGGCGGCACTGAAATCCTCCAGCCCAGCCAAAACCTGATTGACCAACCTCTGGAAGGTGGCAGGGGCATTCTTCATTCCAAAGGGCATCACACGGAACTGGTAGTGCCCGTCTGGGGTGGAGAATGCTGACCTCTCCTTTGCCCCATCAGTTAAGGCGATCTGCCAGTACCCAGACGTTAGATCAAACGTGCTGAGGTACCGGGCAGCCCCTAACCGATCTATGAGCTCATCAGCTCTGGGGATGGGGTGCGCGTCGGTCCTCGTGACCGAATTGAGACCTCGATAGTCCACACAGAACCTAAGTTCTGGAGTGTCACCAGGCGCTGCAGCTTTTGGTATCAAGACCACGGGGCTGGACCAGGGGCTGCTAGAGGACTCAATCACCCCTAGAGCAAACATTTTGGAGACCTCCTCCTTGATGTAGGCCCTTACCCGGTCAGTCACTCGGTAAGCCTTGTGCTTGACAGGAGGACTGTCCCCGGTGTCCACCTCATGGACGCCCCAGTCAGTGACACCAGGCACCAGGGAAAATAAATCAGGGAATTGCCCCAACAGCTGGCGGCAATCTAACTGTTGCTCAGGGGTCAGTGTGGTGGAGAGGACCACACCCTCCACTGACCCATCCTTTTCTCCTGCACACAGGAGGTCAGGAAGAGGCTCACTTTCCTCCTCCATCCCTGCATCTGTGGCAAGGAGCATGCCCACTTCAGACCTCTCAAAGTGGGGCTTCAGGCGATTCACATGCAGGACCCGCAGGGGGTTCCTGGGAGATTTAAAGTCCACCAAATAGGTAACTTGACTTTTGCGCTCCACCACCTCAAAGGGACCGGTCCACTTATCTTGGAGCGCACAAGGCTCCACTGGGGCCAGTACCCAAACCTTCTGACCAGGTTGAAATTCGACCAGAGTGGCATTCTGGTCGTGCCAACGTTTCATCTCCTCCTGGCTGGCTTCCAGATTTGCCTCAGCAATTTTTCTGAAACGCCGAGTTTGGTTCCTGAAGGCCAGGATGTAGCTAAATACATCCTGGGGAGGTTTCCTGGGAGATTGCTCCCAGCCTTCCTTGCCCAAACTCAGAGGTCCTCTTACCGGATGGCCATAGAGCAGTTCGAAGGGACTGAACCCTAAGGACTTCTGTGGCACTTCACGGTATGCAAACAACAGGCATGGCAAGAGGACGTCCCACTTACGCCTCAGGGGCTCTTCTAGGCCCATGATCATGCCCTTCAAGGTCCGGTTGAATCTCTCAACCAGACCGTTACCCTGGGGGTGGTAAGGAGTGGTGAACTTGTAAGTCACCCCACACTCCTTCCACAGGGACTTCATATACTGGAAGATGAAGTTGGTCCCCCTGTCGCTCACCACCTCTCTGGGGAACCCCACACGGGAGAAGATCCCCATCAGTGCACGTCCCACCACGGGGGCCGTCACTGTCCTGAGCGGGATGGCTTCAGGGTACCGGGTGGCATGGTCCACCAAGACCAGGATGTACCTGTTGCCCATGGCTGTCTTGGGGTCCAGAGGCCCCACAATGTCGATGCCCACTCGCTCGAATGGGGTGCTAACAACTGGGAAGGGTTGGAGTGGGTCTTTGATCTTCCCCCCACTCTTCCCACTTGCCTGGCAAGTCTCACAGGTCCTACAATACGTATCTGAACTCTTGCGCGTCTGGGGCCAATAAAAGTGGGTGACCAGCCTTTCAAAGGTCTTAGTCTGCCCCAGATGTCCTGCCAATGGGATGTCATGAGCCAACCCCAGTAGGAAGGTTCTGAATCACTCGGGTATCACCAGCACACGGGCTGACCCCGGTTCAGCAACCTTAGGCTCGCTATACAGGAGACTGTTCTCCCAATAAATCAGATGTGAACCGGACACATCACCTGCTGCCTGGGCTGCAGCCTGTTGCCGCATACCCTCAAGAGAGGGGCAAGTTCTCTGCTGTTCACAAAACTCCTCCCTGGTGGGCCCCCCTTCCTGCTGCCACTGGGTCAGCTCAGGCAGGTCCCCCATGTCGGTATTCTGCTCCCCGGTAGGCTCCAGGGCATCCCCCTCCGGGTCTGCTCCCTCCTGGGCCGTGGGAACCAAGGGGGCCGGTTTCCCGCGCCCCCTGCCCCCTCCCTCTAAGGTAGGGACCTGGGCCATATTCTCAGGCTCCAGGTCTTTCTCAATACTCTCTTTGGCTGCCATGGACCGAGTGGTAGCACATGCCCACTCAGGCAGTCCCAACATTTGCAAGTGAGCTCTCTTCTCCACCGTAGCCCACGGGGAGTTCTCCAAATCATTGCCCAACAGACAGTCCACAGGCATGGCGGGCCTCACAGCCACCTGAAGAGTTCCTGAGACCCCCCCCCCCCACTCAAAGGGAACCTGAGCCACCTCACAGTGGCTCTCTGTGTTGTCTGCAGACACTACTGGGTAGAATGCATGGGGTACAACCTGCTCTTTGGACACCAACCGGGAGCTGACAGCAGTTACACTGGCTCCTGTGTCCCTCAGAGCCTCCACTCTATGGCCATTGATGGTTACCCACTGCCGGTATCTTTTAGTGTTATCAGGCAGTGCAGGCTTAGGAACCATTTCAAAGTCTCCTAGTGAGACAAGGGTCAATTCTACGGGGTCCCACCCACCTTGGGCACCCATCTCCTCCTCCCCCAGGGCTACACTAGCAAGCTGGCGGGGCGGTGCACGGGGTGGTGCAGGAGTATCCCTTTGGGGACACTGGGGGTCAAAGTATCTGTGGCCCACCTGGCCACACTTAAAACAAGTAGGGGGCCTCCTTGGAACAGGATTACCTGTTGGAGGCACTGGCTTCTTATCTGGGGGAGGCTGGGATACCACTGCCTGGTTCCCTTGGGAATTATCTTGGGGCCCTCGGTGGAACTCCCTTGGTTTACCCCTGTCCCCCCCACCTCTCTGCTGGGGACCCTGCCCACCTTTGGCGAAGTCTCCCACTGGACCCTTGCGAACCCGGGTGCTCACCCAGCGGTCCGCCTCCTCAGCAAGCTTCCTAGGGTTAGTCAGCTTGCAATCTATCAGATGCTGGCGTAGCTCAGGAAAACAGTTACTAGAAAAATGCTCCCATGCAATCAAGTCATACAGTTGCTCAAAAGTTTCTACTTTGCTGCCTTTTACCCAGCGCTCCATTGCTCTGCCAAAAAAAGACACATATTCTACCCACGTGGTACCCTCTATCTTCTTGCAAGTTCTAAATCTCTGCCTGTACATTTCGGGGGTCAAACCATAGCGGGTAATCAAAGCTTCCTTCATGTGGGCATAAATCATTCTACTTTCTGGGGGTAGGTCCAACAAGGTATCCCTCCCCTCACTCACAAAGCGTCCCCACAACCCCGCTCCCCAATCCTTCTCAGGGACCCGGTGGGACACCATAGCTAATTCATAAGCGGCAAACCATTGCCCAATATCCTCACTTTTATGAAAATCCTTAATAACCTCTTTAGGTATATACACTCTACTGTCATTATGCACTACCGGTATGCTGCCACCAGAGGGGGAGATCTCAATACTCTTGGCCTTAATCTCCAACTCCCTCAAAATTCTCTCATGTTCAAATTTCATCTTCATTATCTCAACTTCCAACTTCTTATTCTCTAGGTCTCTCTGACCATCCAATTTAAGCTTAGCCATCTCCATATTATGCCGCCTATCTCTCTCCCTGTCCTCCATCTCTTCTGGAGTCAGGCCCCTTGAGGACACACTAGTGCCCGGGCTGGAAACTGCTTTGTCCCCTACCAAATCTACAATTTCGTCCTGCCGCTCTCCTGCATCCTCTCCTCCCTCCACAGGCTCTTCTACATTCTTTGGGGCATCCCTGGCTTCTAACCAGGCCTTCAGCGCCTTGTAATACTCTTCCCTTTTAGTGAGACCTGTGATAGGGACTGTGAAGCGTTTGCAAAAATATTTGAGCTGCTTGGCATTGTAAGTGTCTAATTTCTCTTCTTCCCAGGAGAGATCCTCAGAGGCATTGGATCTGGGCTTGGCCATTGTAATAATAACTGGCAATATCGATCAAAAATAGAATCAAAAATCTCAAAAACGTACGTGGTTGTGTTATGGTCTGCACTCACTAGTAGTGTACACTATAATTACTGTATGCAATCATAAATGCAAGTCCAGATCCTCACCGCTGACCACCAATGTTAGAAATGGGGGTCTCTAGTTGGCAATGGCTGGCCACTGTCCAAGTAGGGACCCTTCTTCCTAAGTCAGAGTAAGCAGCCTACACCCTTTGACAACCCCTGCTCAACCCTGTGGTAACGTAGCACGAGCAGCTAGGCTTATCTCAGAGGCAGTGTGTGAAGCATTTATGACCATACACAGTAATATAATGAGGAACACTACAAATGGACACCACTCAAGTAGTTATGAAAAATAGGTATTTTTATATAGACTTAATCACAAGACCAATAACAGTAAAAATACACAATACTATAAAAATATAATTACTTTAGAAATGCTGCAAGGAAAAATAGTTCAGGATGCACAAAATGATGTTTAGTTCAAGGCAGTGGTCTCTGCGACCCTTTTACTCACAAAGTATCTGGTTCCTGGAGCAAAGCAACAAAAATGTCGCTAAGGAGTTGTAGCGAGAAATTTCCTCACGCTAACCAGCGATGCGTTGAATCCTTACCGCGAGGGGGGATGATGCGCTGGGTTGCGGGCAGGACAAAGCGACAAACTTCCTCACGCTAAGCCGGTGATGCGATGAAATCCTTGCCGCGAAGGGAGGATGATGCACCGAGCCTGTTGCGTGTGCGATCTTGCTGCGTTGACAAAGATGGCGCTCCGCGAGGGAGCGACGATCCGGATTCGATGCGGGGAAAATGGCAAACGCTCGGCGTCCGCGCTGCGATGATCCTGTTGCGATGATTTCAGATAGCGGGCGTTTTCAGGCCCGCAGACAGGTGCTGCGACGATCTTCGGATAGCGGGCGTTTTCAGGCCCGCAGACAGGTGCTGCGACGATCTTCGGGGTTAGCGAGCGCTCGGCGACAGCGGAGCGGCGATTTTTCTCACGCTCACCAGCTGCAGCGGCTCGCTAACGGAGGTTAGCGACGATTTTCAGCGCTCTCTTCTCAACAGTAGAAATAGAGGTCCTGGAACACCCAGGAGCCTCACCTGCAGATAGTAATCCTCGCTGGGAGGAAACAGGAGGCTGATGGTGGAGTCTGATGTGCCTGAGACTCCAGCAGGAGGCTAGCTCTCTTCTAGCCCTTGGGTAGTTGCTGTAGCAAAAGAAATAAAAGTCCAATCAAAGTTCCTTTCCTCTTCTTGAAGTCCAGTAGTAACAGCTGCAGGCCAGTCCCAGAAACAGCACACAAGGCACAAGGACAGTCCTTCTCTTGCAGATTCCTGTAGCCACACGGACAGAGGTTCTTCTTGTTATCCAGGAGCAATACAAATTGTAGGGGTTTGTGCACAAATATTTATACCCCCAAAGTCTTTGTTCTTAGGGGTCCCAAGCCTCTGAACCCAGCCAGAACCAGTTTTGCCCAGCCCTGGAGCACTTTGTTGATCAGGCTGCATCCTTCCTTTCAGAAAGAGGGGGTCTGCCTCAGACGCACAGTGGGAGGTGGAGCCAGCTTTCACCTTGCCAGGCACAGCCCTATTCAAGTGCAGGAGCTACCCCTCCCCTCACACCTACGCAGGTCGCTCTATTCAACCCAGGTCTGACTCAGCCTGCCCTGTCCCTCCAAAACCAGACAGCCAATACACATAATAGCAGAGCAACTGGAAGGCTTAGGCAAGAAAGTACCTATACTCTAAAAGTGGTAGTTTCAAACACAGAATATCAAAATAACCTTCACTAAAAGATGTATTTTAATATTCTGAGCTCAGGCATACTAGATTCGTTTTCCTACCATGTTCTGTGGGTCAGTTAGGACTATAGGATGTAATAGCCCAGACCTCCCATTCTGGCCTATGGAGAACAGGTAGCCTTACAGTAGTGAAAAACGAAATTGGGTGTAATTCACTACTAGGACATGCTACATACAACAGGGCATGTACTACCTTACACATACAATGCGCCCTATCATAAGGGGGGCTTACATGATGCCAAGGGAAGGTTTTAGGGGCTGGGAAGCGGGTGCACTTCACAGCCAAGATGGCAGTTCTGGACTGCACGCAGACACTGCAGTGGCAGGTCTGAGACACACTTTACAAGCTGCTTCTGTGGGTGGCACAAACCAGTGCTGCAGGCCCACCAGCAGCATTCGGTTTACCAGCCCTGGGCACACACCGGCCACGCTACTAGGGACTAACAGGTAAACTGAATAAGCCAATCATGGATGTACCAATTCATATGTCATCTTTACAAAGGGAGCATTCGCGCTGTGGCACTGAATGGCAGCGGCACAGCGCCCAGAGCATCTATAACCAGCAAAAACAGAGGAGACACAGCGAAAAAAGGAAGGGAGACTCACGCCAATGGTGCCAGGTCTAACCGGTAGATTTTGAAAAAGTGATTGGGAGGAGCTTTATTTTCACAATTGACTTAAAACGAAGTATGGGTGATTTTAGTCTTCAGAAAGTTAAATTTAATCCATTTTTGGCTTTAGAGTTCATGGGACTCTCACTCGAATTGTCTCTTTTGCGAAGTATGTATCCTGATGTTTCCTTTGATGGATACTTTTGTCTTCAAATTTCTACTAGTGGCATTGGTCCAATTTTCAGAGTGGGGTGCTGCTATCAAAGTAAAGACCAAAGGAAATGATGGACGGAGAATTGAACATTGCAAGCACTCACCCCCAGTCAACTGATCTGGGTTTAATCCATCACCGTTCTTTAGCCCCCTCATGGGAACAGTCCAGCCCGAACTGCCAAGCCATGTCTTCCCTGGATCGGAAACAAGCTTCCTAGGACCGGTTTCTGGCATTACAGCCGTCTTCAGCCAGGCTTGCTTGAATCCAGTGGCAAAGTGAGCAAGGGACTCGCGTCTGAGCATACCCTGCCAAATTATGGCGAACAAAGCAAAAACCAAAGGAAATGATGGACGGAGTGTTGAACATTGCAAGCACTCACCCCCAGTCAACTGATCTGGGTTTAATCCATCACCGTTCTTTAGCCCACTCTGCCACCCCAGTTCCGACATGGCCATATGCAAATCAGTCTGACCCTGTGCCTCATGGGAACAGTCCAGCCCGAACTGCCAAGCCATGTCTTCCCTGGATCGGAAACAAGCTTCCTAGGACTGGTTTCTGGCATTACAGCCGTCTTCAGCCAGGCTTGCTTGAATCCAGTGGCAAAGTGAGCAAGGGACTCACGTCTGAGCATACTCTGCCAACTTATGGCGAACAAAGCAAAAACCAAAGGAAATGATGGACGGAGTGTTGAACATTGCAAGCACTCACCCCCAGTCAACTGATCTGGGTTTAATCCATCACCGTTCTTTAGCCCACTCTGCCACCCCAGTTCCGACATGGCCATATGCAAATCAGTCTGACCCTGTGCCTCATGGGAACAGTCCAGCCCGAACTGCCAAGCCATGTCTTCCCTGGACCGGAAACAAGCTTCCTAGGACCGGTTTCTGGCATTACAGCCGTCTTCAGCCAGGCTTGGAAAGTTACATCACTGAAGTCATAAGGATTCTGAAAAAAGTGTCACACAAAAGAATAAGTACAGCAAATGGACCGCACTAATTCAACAGAAGAGTGATAACAGGGTGGAATGTACCCGGAGCCAGTTTTAGTGTTGGTGGCACCATATGTGACCAATCTTAATTGACACCCGTTCACCCCCAGACACACTTCCATGGATTCCCTCGTTACCACATTTCAGTGGTGGGCCTCATGTCTAATTAACACCTCGCTCACATTTATTTATTTCATAGCTCTGCTCATCCCAAGGAAGGCTGTCACAGCGCTTTACATCACAAACATAAAGAGACAATGAGTCATACTAGAGTATACATCAATGTGTAGGAAATGTTACTCAAGATAATGAGGACTACAAGTTAGGATTTCATTACAAGACCGGAGGCTACATTATGCATTAATCTTTTAATGCAGATCACAAGCAGCCAAACCGCATCACAAAGGAAACAATTCTAGAATGCAGTGAAAAAATCCTATAAAAGTCATGAGGAGCAAACAGACTGCCTCTTTTAAATGCGGCTCGCAAGCAGTTAAGTTACCTTTTCTGTTACTTTCTTTAACATGTATTATGCCTTTTAAACAAATAGCTTATAGATACAAACTGTTGTTTAGCATCTATTATGCCTTTTAGACAAAATAGCTTGTAGATGCAAACTGTACTCTTTGTACTCGATCTGCTTTCTTCATGGCTTTCAGTCTTCAACTGTGCGGGTGAACCTGGGCTTTTTTTCCCGACATCCTACCTCGCCCACCCTCCCCCCTCCCTCGACTTCCAATCTATGGTCGTCGACTCTCGCTCGCCCTTCCCTTTCCCTTCCTCACCGAGGTGCCTCTCCGGCGGGCCCGCACTCGCTTCGCCGAAATGCGGGGATCTCAACTGTCGCTGTTGAAACCCCCCTTGGGTATTTCCTTTGCCATATTTCCCTATTTACACTGCCTTTTGGGTGGATTTTGATGCGCGCCCACTCCGTCCTCGCGAGCGCGTCTCTGATGAGGAATGCACCTTAGCAACGGTGCCGTCACGGTGCCGTCGCGTCGCCCACTTGCCAAGTGCTTTCATTTAATTACACTCTCTGGCAGCGGCTGAGCTCGAGAGATCGATTCAGTTACATCGCTCTCGTCAGCTGCTGCCGGAGATCGTTATCTAGACTTCGCATTACATAGTTTTTATCCCATAAAAAAAAAGAGGGAAATTAATAAGGAATTTTAATACTGAAAACATACCCTTCCTGCTGCCATATAAGTGAAAAGGCACCTTATTTTAAACCTTCCTAACAACATAATAAGGGAGATAATAAGCATACATTTTCTGCAAATATGTCTGATCTTGATTCAGATGATGCCACTGCTAGCTCCCCTAATCATACCAACAAATCTTTTAAAAACTTCCTCCAAAGAGAGATGAGGTCTTGTTTGCTAAATACCCTTAAAGAGGTGATGTCCTCTAAGGGATCCCTTACCTTTGATCACGATGATCTCCCAGACGACCTCGCTTCTTGGGATCCTCAATATGCCACTCATGGCAAGAGGACCAAAAAATCCAACACTCTGAGCCTCTTTCTGATTGCGCTATGGAAGGTCCTAGCACCTCAACTGGTTTGGGAGGTCCTAGCACCTCAAACTTGATGGGAGGCCCTCACGCCTCAAATGTTACTGGTGTCCCTCGCGGCACAAATTTGATGGGTGTCCCTCGTGGCACAAACTATAATAGTGCTCAGAATGATCCAGACACCGACTCAGAGGAGGAACAAACTTTCAAGAACCCCTACGATGAATTTGTCCTGGATTTGGACGACGAAGACCTTGATTTTAATAACCTAGTCGATGTTGACTCCTCCTCCTCCTCTAAAAATGCTAATAGCTCTAAATGGTTCCCTCAGGAACATGTCTCTCAATTTATTACAAGATGGCTCAGAAATTCTCTCGAAAGAGAGACTAGGAACACCCTGAAATCCGAGTGCCCAAGACCCTCCATACCGGAAAAGGTTTCTCAAACCCCTAAACTTGACCCTCACTTGATTAAATTCTTATTTAAATTGGGTAAAGACCCAAGGAAAGGTCTCGAGAGAGCCCTTAAGGGCTGCCAAGATCGCCTACTTGACATCCTTGGCCCCCTCACCAGGTTCTTAGACTTGGCAGAAGAACCTCACATCTCTAACACCCCTCTTGACATCAACCTCATTCGGGGTTGGAGCCAAAGGGCCATCGACCTTCTCGGCAACGCAAATTCAAGCCTCAACATTGAGAGGAGGAGAACCATCCTTTACGAAAATCAACCCAAAGTTGGGTGATCTAGCCGAAAAAGAGCCCTCTGATAACCCTAAGGGCCTCCTCTTTGGTGAAGACATGATCAAATCAATAGGAAAGTACGTCTCTACCTTTACTGCCCTTGACAAGGCTCAAGCAAATATGAAACGTGTCTTCAATACCAACCTTTTTGCACAGGCTGGAAGAAGGGGCCGTTCTTCCGGCCGTGGCAACCAACGGCCCTTCTCAAACTTCAGAGCAACAGGTAGAGGTTTCTACCCATCCAACCATCAATTCTATCCTCAACGAGGAAGAGACTCTCGAAACAGAGGTTACAGATCCCGTGGAAATCCCAACAACACCAATCTTCCAAGTAAGTCTTCCTCTTCCTTCTTCTTCTTCCCCCCCAAAGGAAGGGGGAAGAAGAAGTAATGAAATTGCGATTCTCCTATTACCATGACCAGAGTATCTGTATTTCATTAAAGAAACAGAGGCTATCATTATCCCACCCGTCCCTCCCTTGGACGGAGTATTCTTTTGCATTGTTTATTACCATATGCTTCTGATTATTCTGCCTTTACCGCTAGTTTTTTGACCTTTTTAACCTTTTCCTCCTTCTTTTCAGATAACTCCACCTGATGGCTCACTCTCTTCATCCTTGGCTCCTCCTGACTTTTTGTTTCCTCATTTCGGAATCCTGTTTTTCTTCACTCTCAAGATCAAGTTGGATCTCACCTTTCGTTGCTTCGTTTCATTTAAAAGAGGCAGTCTGTTTGCTCCTCATGCCTTTTATAGGATTTGTTCACTGCATTCTAGAATTGTTTCCTTTGTGATGCAGTGCGGCTGCTTGTGATCTGCATTAAAAGATTAATGCATAATGATAGCCTCCGTGTCTTTAATGAAATCCAGATTCTCTGGTAATGGTAATAGGAGAATCGCAATTCATGTCATCTACATTGGTAGGCATTATATGTTAAGAGTGCTTCGTCTTTAGAAGCAATGGGTCAGATTACATTTTTACAATGCACTGTAACCAAAGTTACTGTGCTGCGAGGCATGAAAAGGAGATCGAACAAGAACACCACTTCTACAAAGACATAGTGCTGTTGCTCTCTTCTCTAGTGCTGTCGTTAATTAGGCTGCCTGGTTCCAATGCACATGCCCTTGTACCATAGTGCAATGGTATGTGTGCATGATGTCAATATAGGGTTTATACTGGAACAGTACTCTTCCAGTACAAACTTATATGCTTTGACACAGTTGGAACAGTTTTGGGAGAAGAAATCTTTTCTCCAACTTTATGCCTGTTTCAAGGAAATGAAAGTTTTTTTAATGCAAATCCCTTTCTGCCAAAGTTAGTAAATAGGAATGTGTGTCAAAAGCCGCGGGTAGGTGCATGAGAACGCCCATGTATAACACATGGTATGTATCCTTGGCATAAAATAGCACATAGTGGTCTGCAACCCAGGAACACGGACCTAGCACAACCCTATATCTGGAATTAGCACGCGGCTGCGGCTCCCTCCCCCATTAGGATACTCAAGCCATCGCGCCTTCCCCTTCCCATCAATGGATGGTTCTCACTAATACCACATCATTACCTTTGACGCTCTAAGCGGTCTGGTTCCCCTACACTTCTGATTGTATTTTTCTTGGTCTGGCTGTTCTCCATTCGTGCCCTCAGTTCCATATTTGTTGCTATCCATGCGGGAGTTGCCAACATTTATTACAGGCAATTGCACACAGGCATGCTTATTCTAAATGTCCTGATGATGATCCATTTATTGTATATATGGATCGAAACGCCGTTGACACCCGATACACCTTATACACTGCTCTAAATTGTCATTTAATGTGTAAAGGTGTTCTCTTGCAATTTGTTTGTTACATTGAAAATTGTGTGTTTAACAAACCTACAGGTTTGCCTGAGCCTTTTGTGTTCTTCATTGTTTGTTCCTCTTGGTTTAGTTGGATGCAGGTTTTTTTCCCACTTACAAATAGTCTTATCTGCATTGTTCCTATTCGAATTACAAATATTAAATATCTGACCTCTGTCCGGCTGGACAAGTTATACATATATAGTACTAACTGGGTCTATATTAATTTCCCCCCCTGTTTACTGTTGTTTCTCTAGGGACCACTGTTCTTAAAAATAGCGATATTCCAGAAATCGTCACACAGTTCTATGAGGGACTATACACTTCCCAAACCCCACAAGATATAAATGCACTTAAGGCCTACTGGGACACAATAGAACTAATTTGGTTGGATGAGGCGTGTAGAGAGTACCTAGACGTTCTATTTACAGTAGAAGACATCGTACAAATAATCCAGAGCATGCCTGGAGACAAGGCCCTGGGCTCTGATGGTCGCACAACCTCCTTTCACAAAACATATGCACCACTAGAAGCACCACACCTGTTCAAAGTATACGAGGAGGCATTAGAAAAAGGCACCATCCCCCCATCCATGCGAGAGGCCTTAATTATCACAATCCCCAAACAGGGTAAACTAGTGAACGTATGTGACTTATACCGCCCACTGTCACTAATTCATGTTGATAATAAAATATACGCTAAAATGTTGGCCTCACGTTTGCAGCCACTCCTGCCTGCAACTGTGCGCCTGGATCAGTGGGGCTTCATACCAGGCAGATCCACATCTCACAACCTCCGCACTATTTGCGCGCTCCTGCATGACCTACATCCACAGGAGCCTGCTATAGCGGCTCTATTGGATGCCATTAAAGCGTTTGACACCTTAGAATGGCCCTATCTATTTGCACTCCTGGTTCGAATCGGGTTTCAGCACAAAATTCATAAGACAAATACAGCTACTTTACACTAAGCCCACAGCGCGAATTAGAGTTAATGGGGTGGTGTCCAGGCCAATGGTGATATCTTGGGGCACGTGACAGGGGTGCCCGTTGTCACCCCTGTTGTTTGCTATAGCAAATGAGCCAGCGGCTGCTAGATTGCGGGAGGACCACGCGGAAACGGGGCTTGGATTTACGTCCAGAGGCCTGGTGGTATCCTTATATGCAGATGATATTATACCGTATATACGAGACCCACTGGAAAATCTCAGTTCCATGATGTGCAAGCTGCTGATATTCGGGCACCATTCTGGGATCCATGTGAACTGGTACAAATCCATAGTACTGCCTCTCACTGAGGGCACACAAACATTTACACCCGACTTCCCACTATAGTGGGTGGACGGCCCAGTTAAATATCTCGGGGTGTGGATAAGTAGGGACCTGCAAGAGCTGTGGGACACAAATAATGGTCGGACCATGGCGTGGATTGAGCAGAAAATGCCAATTTGGACCAGACTACCTATCTCAATAGGAGCGAGCATTGCAATAGCAAAAATGGTTGTATTGCCCAAGCTGCTCTATTTGTTTGCTAGCTTGCCTATACCCCTAACCGAAGCCTTCTTTAAGAGATTCAGGTCCGCTGTGATCACTCTGGTCTGGGCAGGCAAACAACCCAGAATAACTTGGGAAATCCTGACTTTACTGCTAAACCAAGGGGGGTTGGGTGCACCTGATTTTAAAGTTTACGCATACTGCACGCAGGCCCAGTTTCTGCATTACTGGCTCATCCCAGTCCCGTTTCAACCACATGTGGCCATTGAAGCAGACATTGTTGCCCCGCTCCCACTCTGTACAGCCCTATAACAGAACTATAGACCCTCCAACAAAGAAATAGATACAGCTGAGATGGTACGGTAGGCTTGGAATGGACTGAGGAAAAGAGAAACACATCCAGGATTGTTTGCCCCTGCTATACCATTGTCCTAGAACCCTAATTTTCTAATGCTGCAAGACAAGGGCGCCTCAAGCAGAGCAGGGAAATTGGGGCTCGCCACAATGGCAGATATATACCCAGAAGAGAAGTTTATGCCTCCCCCCTCACAGGCAACTGATGGTGTGCCTCCTAACCTGTTGGACATCATGCTATACCACCATTTGAGAGCTATCTGCAGAAAACAGCATAGCAGTTTCCCGGCCCCACCGCCTACATTCGCACCTCTGGAACACATACTAAACAATGCGTCACCACGCAAGCTAATTACCTGGTTTTATACTTCCATGCAGCGTGAACACCCAGTGATTAAACCACGCGTGATAGAATTATGGAACTCCTAGATGGGGACCCAACTAACAGGAGCAGTGGCAATACTGCTGCGGCCAATTGGAATCTTTGACTCCCAATTACAGGCTACGTTTGCTGCACTTTAAGTTCTTACAACAGCTTTATAAGACCCCCATTCCACTCCACAAACTGGGACTAAGATCAGAAAGCCAATGCTGGAAATGTAGAGCACCAGACGCTACATTTATTCACCTCGCCTGGAGCTGTCCATGACTATTAGATTACTGAGATAAGGTGTTCACCACCATACACTCCATTACTGAGCGGACATTTGTCGCATACCACTGATAGGTCTACTGGGTTATGTAAAGAAGAGCCCCTCGGGTGTGCGTTGCCTAACTGCAATGCAGCTACTACTAGCCAAACGTGAAATAGCCATACACTGGGGAGGACACACCAGTCCGACCATGGTCTCTTAGATCAACAATATTATATACTGCCAGGTGCAACTATCCACTTACTGGAAACTTATGCCCCAGGCCTCCAGACCCAAAGATATCTCCATTCGCGGAGTGGTTGCAGCGAGAGGGGGCACCCACTCTAGATCCCCTGAAACCCACCACAGACTAAAACGCCCAGCTGCCCATAGCAAACATATAGTCACATAATATGTATCTGAGGGCTGATTCACCATCAGATGCTCCAAAAGGGGTTTCTACTGTTGGGCAGGTTGCATGATATATGACTATTTGTGGTTTTATCACTGTCACCAAGTACACGAAAGCTGGTATCGATAATAAGGATACTTTGAATATGACCCCCACCTGTTGTTTATGTATGTTGCATTCATTTACTATGCAATATGATGTATTGTTGGAATATATTGTTATTATTGTGATACCTATTTGCATAACAATAAACTTATAAAAAAATATAAAAAACTTTACATTTGGAGAAATAAACCGTTAATCTCCATGTAAAATGTATAAGCATCAATTTATCAGAAGTATAGCCTGACAACTTACCTGTTTTGGGCATGAATGTGTCAAGATAAAAAACAACATTTAAAGGCATCGTCATTGCTCATTCACCTTCTGAACTCCAGCATCCTTATTTTGGGTCCTGCAGCACCCTCTGCATCCCTACTTCCAGCGCCTATGATTCCTACCCTCTAACATCATCTCCAGGTGCCAGACTGGATTCGGAAAGCTGAACTAGCTCTCCTGCTTCTATAAGGGGCACCTCAGCTTCGGGATCAATGCCTGATATCGCAAGGTGCCGTATAAGGTACTACCCAATGTACTGACGTCAGTTCCTTATTTTTCCATAACCTCTACTGTGAATATGGAGTTGCTCACTTTGGAGCTTAGGTTGCTAGAGATGCAACCAATGCAAGCTGTTCTGGCCCCTATGTTTAGTTCGGGAGTTTTCAGCCCCTGGCTCTGACCCTGCATAAAATACATCTTTCTCCTAGGCTATGCTAGCACTTCACTCTCACTGGTATCTCCGTCCCTGCAGTAGCGAACCTCGTTCACCCTCGTCCAGGTGCCATTCTGGTTGCAACTGAACCTCTTCTTCTGTTGAAGGCTTTCCATATTGCTCTGATGCCAACAACCCTTTTTGACAGCACCAGGACCATCTTCAACATCACTAGCACCTCCTTCAGATTAGTTAAAAAAGTGACAAATTTTACAACAAAAGCTGTTTTGGTCAGATCCTAACATATGACAGTTGTTGAAGAGTTCCCTTACAGGCCGTTGCCATCTGATGAGTATTTTCCAGGTTTCAGGGGCTTTTTGGCTTTCATTCAGACCCCATTCAGATGCCGAATATCGTTTACCATAAAAATGATCATAGCAGTGAGCTGTGCAATTTTCTTACCCCTACTCAGCCGCGGTCGGTAGTAGGAGTTCCTGCAGGGCGGTGATGTGGGTAGGGGGAGGGGCAGGGTGGGGGGTAGTAAACTATGGATTACGGAGGTTTACAGGTAAGTAAACATATAAATTAATAAAACGAATTTCGCATTTGGGGATGCAGTGCACGCAACGAAATTCGTTTTATTAATTTATATGTTTACTTACCTGTAAACCTCCGTAATCCATAGTTTACTACCCCCCACCCTGCCCCTCCCCACGTCACCGCCCTGCAGGAACTCCTACTACCGACCGCGGCTGCCCCTACTTGCATTATAGCAGAGAGTATATAGCCCTGTCGAATTCCAGTGGACTGTGTACTTCTCCTGAGGTGTATCCTTAGTATTATTCAGGCGCCTTCCACTGAGAAAGTTGTCTCATTTACAGCTGCTCAGTGCTAAGCTGTGGCCTTGAATTGCTATTGCCTCTGGAGGTGGCAAGCCTAACATCCTCACTGAAATTCTGCAACTGAAGCCAGCATTTACGAAGGGCAAAGACATAAGCCAATGACAAATATGGGAGGAGAGTGGGCAGGGCTTCAATAGCATACTCCAGTACAGCATGCCTCGCAGAGCGAGCAGCGCATGCGCGCTGCCCTTAGACTCGACCTAAGAATGAAACGGGAATGTTTCATTTTTCTGTTTTAAATGCATCCCATTTTCATTTAAGGAAAACGGGCAGCATTTAAAAAAAACTGCTTTATTGAAAAAAGCAGTCACAGACATGGTGGTCAGCTGACCCCAGCATGCCACCATCCCTTTGAGTGCTGGTCATACCCAATGGGTCTCATATTGCGACTTCCCTCATGAATATTAATGAGGGAGGTCTCTTGCGACCCATTTTGAAATTGCAAACAGTGTCTTAGATACTGTTGTACATTCCATTTTGCGAGTCACAATAAATCGCAAAATGGAATGGGTGTACATCTGGCCCACTGTTCATTGAAATCTGTGGATGTTATGCAGGGCTCAGGATGAAACGTGGTGCATGTTTCTGTAGGTACCAGTGTGAAATGTGCAGGAAGACAGGTGCAGCCTCAGTCTTACACAATATTAGTGTTATGCTGTGAATGGGGACGCCAAAATGTTTTCAGAACACAGATCGTTGCCCACTGTAAAAAAAATGAAAAGAAAACGTTTCATTTTTACTTTTGAAATGCATCCCGATTTCCTTTAACCCCTTGCATGCCCGCCCCTTTCCCCGCTCAGTGCCGCGCTTTTTATTAGCGGGCGGAGTTCATGACGAGCTGGACTCGTCATGGGCACAGCGCCACCGCAGCCCATGACGAGTCCAGCTCGTCATGGGCACTGAAGGGGTTAAGGAAAACGGGCTGCATTTTGAAAAAAAAATGCTTTATTTAAAAAGCACTCACAGACATGGTGATCTGCTGACCCCAGCAGGCCACCATCCCTGTGAGTGCCGGCCATTTACAATGGGTTGCAAAATGCGACTTGCCTCATGAATATTAATGAGGCAGGTCCCTTGCGGCTCATTTGGAAATCGCAAACAGTGTCTGAGTCTCTAAAAATCACAATTTGCATGTCGCAAAACATGACGGTCGTACATGTGGCCCTTAGTCTCCATTTTACAATTGAAATTTTTTTTTTGTTGTTAAAATTGTTAGAAGAAACATAAAGAAAATATTCTTTAAAATCATTGCTATTGCAAGAAAACCGATTGTACTAAATAACCAAACATGCAACGGCTAAAAATCCAATTATGTTAAAAACAATCTAAGTATCCACATATTAATTTAAAAAGTTTATGTTTTAATTTACAACAAAGCTTGTTGACTTGCGATCACAGTTGTGAGCACAGAAATGAGCGTCATTCCACGAGCAGCAAACTCTTTGAACAGAAACAATAGTATGTTAGGATCAGAGGAGTGACATCGTTTTACTCAGTTCTGGGGGAATGAGAAAAATATGCTTCAGAAGCCCTAAAGAATGCTGCATAAGTAAGGAGCCGCACTGCGAATCTAATAGCAATGAAGTAATGGAGCCTCAGCGGGACCAAATATGTATTACCTGACATAAGAATATTCTTGCTAATCTGTTTGCGACGTTATTACTATAAGTGTTGCTTAACAAAGTGTTTAGTCAAATTTCCATCTCTGTAGTAGTCTGAAACCTAAAACAAAGGCAACACATCTTTGCAATAGAGTGTATTCCTGTAAAAAACATCAGGGTCACAGCGCATGTTTTTAATGCAGAAACACCACTAATGTAGACAGCACCTCTTTTTAGGTCTGGTTTAAAGACACAGCCATGACGTGTTTTTTTAATATGTATTGAGTGGGCTTTGGGTCAGTATCCTTCAGCTTTTGGCTTGTTTTGGGTAGCTCCCTTCAGCAACTGTTTTGAGAAAGCATCAATCCCATTTTGAATGGTCCTAGAGGACATCTGTGACCTCATGCTATTGGCTGTTTGGCGTATCATTCCACCTTCTTGGAAGTGGTTTCATTGCATCTAAGAGTACATTCAATCATCGCCTACAATTATTTACCTCATAGATGTATTGTACACAAGACAATCTTTTTGTGTTATACGGGTGCCACTGCAAGACACAAGGGTTCACTTTACAGAAGAATAGATGAATTGGTAGGGATGTCAAAGAGTATTTCCTCTCTTGGTGTTCATTAGAGAAACACCTGTTTTCATGTCCCTCGCAATCCCATTCAGTGTGAATGGCAGCTTCTGCACTGGGTCACTTTTAAGATTCTCTGTATCCAGCGGCTCACTGCTTCTGCAGCTGGTAGGCAGCAGAAGTACAAATTCAAAGACAGGGTTCTTAAAAAAGAAAATCGTTCCAGAAAATTCAAAGACTGATAAAAAGGGCCTTGAGATAGAATAGTAATAAGTCCAGCATTTTGAAAAGAGAAACCACTGCACTGGTAAAAATACTATAAATTCATTGAAATAAAAGAGACACCAAAAGATGTCCATCACATTATGCAATAGCACTGCAACACTTGCTTGTAAAGTTTCCCCGCAGTAGAGTGTATTCCTGTAAAAAACATCAGGGTCACAGCGCATGTTTTTAATGCAGAAACACCACTAATGTAGACAGCACCTCTTTTTAGGTCTGGTTTAAAGACACAGCCATGACGTGTTTTTTTTAATATATATTGAGTGGGCTTTGGGTCAGTATCCATCAGCTTTTGGCTTGTTTTGGGTAGCTCCCTTCAGCAACTGTTTTGAGAAAGCATCAATCCCATTTTGAATGGTCCTAGAGGACATCTGTGACCTCATGCTATTGGCTGTTTGGCGTATCATTCCACCTTCTTGGAAGTGGTTTCATTGCATCTAAGAGTACATTCAATCATCGCCTACAATTATTCACCTCATATATGTATTGTACACAAGACAATCTTTTTGTGTTATACGGGTGCCACTGCAAGACACAAGGGTTCACTTTACAGAAGAATAGATGAATTGGTAGGGATGTCAAAGAGTATTTCCTCTCTTGGTGTTCATTAGAGAAACACCTGTTTTCATGTCCCTCGCAATCCCATTCAGTGTGAATGGCAGCTTCTGCACTGGGTCACTTTTAAGATTCTCTGTATCCAGCGGCTCACTGCTTCTGCAGCTGGTAGGCAGCAGAAGTACAAATTCAAAGACAGGGTTCGTAAAAAAGAAAATCGTTCCAGAAAATTCAAAGTCTGATAAAAAGGGCCTTGAGATAGAATAGTAATAAGTCCAGCATTTTGAAAAGAGAAATCACTGCACTGGTAAAAATACTATAAATTCATTGAAATAAAAGAGACACCAAAAGATGTCCATCACATTATGCAATAGCACTGCAACACTTGCTTGTAAAGTTTCCCCGCAGGCATGGATTAGGATGGTGGACGGAATAGGCAAAGTGACAAGGTATAGGTACAATCTTTAGAACCGATAGTTTAATAGGATCTGTACAGATTGGACAAAAGCAACATATTTATTTCATGTGATCTGTATTGCTAACACTTTAGATTTTTAGTAGGGTCCACCTGATCAATACAATGGATCACAGGTTATTAGTTATATTCCTCGTGAACGTGTCAGCAGATAGAGTGCACAGCTGTCTGATAGTGCTGTATTACAAATAACAATACCTGGATCACCACAGACTACTCTTATGTTATTTAAGTATTATTTATGTGTTATTTAAGTAAAGTACATTATTGGAAGTCAATTAGGTATATACATATATGTGTCTCTGTTGCTTCTACTTCATATTTATGTTTCGGTTGTTTTCGAGAAAACTAATGTTACCTTTACATTCCATATGAGCAGGTTTGACCTTCTATAGATGAAGACATAACTGGCAAGCCTGCGTTATTTGCCAGTAAAGAACCACTGAAGAGCTGAAGTGTCCCTTGAATGCAGTCGGACCTAGAAATAAATCTAAGCCATAACAGAACTTTCTAAACACAGTCAGGGAATTTAGCAAATTGAACAGACTCCCTGTCACTCTGTACTTCAGAAAAGCCACAACTGTTAAAGATTTAATCAAGCATCAAGCTAGTTGGCTGTTGCATGGGTAAGTGATCGGGACAGACACCAAGTCGGGGCAAAGAAGGTTTTATTGATCTTAACAGGACTCTTCTCCTCGTGGTTAGACTCTCAGGGGAATGCCTCAAACTGTCTGCTTGGTGAATAGGACTTCGTTCTCTCCTGGTCTCTCTTCTCAGCTGCTCCCTTCTGGACTGGCGACGGCTTCCCAGAGACCCCGGGTCCATAAGGCAGGAAACATAAAGAAAAGAAGGCTGGTGTAAGGCTTCTTGGTCAAAAAAACTTAACGTGCAAGGGAGGGTTGTGATGGGACACCCGACCACGCGTGATTCACTCCTACTCGGTTCCGCTGGGTGAAGTGCTCAGTGAACGTGCCCTGTTAAACAAAAAGGTAAGGAAAAACTAAAAGTAAAGAGGACGCGGCTTCAAGAGCTACGGGGGTGGACTGTCCCGCCTCCCCATCCAGCCCGTAAAGCGTTTGCGTACCTGTAGAAGCCAGGAGCGTGGCTGGGCGGCTCGCGGGGTCGTTGGGCTCCTGGCTCCACCAGAGTTCCTGATGTCACGGCCTCCGCGTCTTCTTCCTTCCTGGCGGGTCCGAGTCCTCCGTACAGCACATGCTTCTCTTTCTCCGTCGCGCCTTCCTCCGCAGTGTTATGCCACACCCACTTCCGGGATTCCCTCTTGCTTAAGGCCCCATAGGAGGTGGCGTCAAGGGGCGGAGTCACATCCTTCGGGATTCCCCATTCGCAGATGCCTTCCTCCAGCGCGTCGTCTACGTAAGAAGGACTTCTGGTATCTGTAGTCCAGGTGTCCTGTCGGCCCATCATTCAATATTGACACCGCTTTTCTCTTTGGGCGGTGCCACAATGTCACATTGGCATAAATCCTGTCATCGAAAATTCAGCAAGTGCAAGTTGGTAAGAGCTCAGAAAAAGAGACTTGGAAGAAGCAGGACCATCCATCGAAGGTGCAGAAGGAAAACCATGAAGGGATCGGCTGCCAAAGACAAAGAAGATCTGCATCTCCTGCACAGCAAGTAAGGGTGACCTTCATGAGTTCATGACACTTAATGCTGATAGGAATATCAGACACATTGGCACTGACCTTGAAGATACTGCTGTTGTAGTGAGAATAACTGTTGGAGATGTTGTAGCAACAGATGGCATGTACCACCTGAATTGCCTCACTGTATTCTGGAATCGTAATTGATCATGCATGGGAAAAAGAAAAAACGCTGATGAGATCAGATGGAAGAAAAGAAGATAGAGGTGCAGGCTTTCATTGAACTTATCAACTTCATAGAAAACTCAGTAGAAGAAGATGTTTTCTGCTTCATGCTGTCTGAGTTGCATCACAAGTATGCAGATCGTCTTGCGTCACCTGGAGTTGAGAAGGAGGTCAACAAAGATCGCTTTAATGAAAAGGTTCTTGAGTACTTGCCACATGACCTAGTGCATAATAATGGAACACAGGTTGTGCTTATTTTGGACCACAGCATGAAGCAAATTCTGAAACATCCTTTTACAGATTATGAAAGCGATACAGCCATATTGGCAAAGCTCCCAAAATCATTCAAGGAGACATCTTAGGATCGGATGGATTTCACTTCGATGCCACCTTCCCACCAAACTGTCAAAATAACTCAGTACCAACGACATTGAAAATGCTTGTTTCAAATGCTTGTTTCAAAGTTGTTGAATGGGTCTGACATCAACAGCCAAGAATCACACGAATCCCTGGAAAATCTTACTATCTGCAAGAAGACAACACAATCTGTGGTACAATCTGGAGCCGTCTGCTCTGTGCATCAGATAAATACCTTGTATCTGTAACATCTGGAGCATCCTGCTCTATGCATCATATACATACCTTGTATTTCTGACATCTGGAGCTGTTTGCCCTGTGCATCAGATACATACCTTGGATTTCTGATGTCTGGAACAGGCTGCCCTGTGCTTCCAGCGGTAGCCCATTTGACTTCCCTTGATGTGTGTATCATCCAGGGGCCAGTGTAAGACTTGGAGGCATTTCTCTGGTGGCTGCGCCGCATCCACACCCTCTGCTCTTCACTCCTTCTCCCTCCTCCAAGCCTTCTCCTTGCCTCTGCACGCCCGCTCTGGGACACCAGAGCCTCGGCTATTTCTCACTCCTCGGTGTGAAACATTCCTTGGCACCTCTGGAGAAGTGTGCCACTGCTTTCCATTCTGGGACGAGTGAGCTCTCCTGTGCACATCCGGGGGTGGGCACAGCTGGGGTTTCTAAGCCCAGAGAGAGCGAGCAGTGTGCAGGATTTGAGAGTTTCTGTGGAGAGCACGGTTTGCAGGCCAATCTGGTGGTGGAGGTCCTTTAAAGAGGGGCAGCCCGGCCTGGTGAGGACACGGCGAGGACTCCTGGGTCATGCAGAGTGCTCAAGGGAGGGAGGGGGGTGTCTGACTCCAGCAACATGCCTAATTATGCTGCGGCTGGTGCTAAGAAAGCATACTTTAAAAAAAAACCACAAATTAGCTTAAAGTACAGCAACACTTGAACATCTGAGTTTATTAAATATCAGGGGCGGCTACTCCACTAAGGCTGAGGAGCATCAGCCCACTGCTCTCAGAGCAGGACAATAAAATATTAACGTCATTATTATCATTTTATTTGTTGTAGATTTGGGGCTGGGTTAGGGCGGAGCGGGTGGGGCTGGTGGCACAGGGGGAGGAGCAGTGTGCACACTCCAAGTGTGCATGATGGTTTGGCCGGCCGTCTTGGGCCAGCCAAACAGTCATGCGCACTTTGCATGTTCCCCACCAGGCTGTGCATTACAGCCTGGTGAGGAACATGCACAGGCTCCCTATTCCTTTTTGTGCACCAAACCATGGTACTTAGACCATTCACAACACTGCATTGCAGCGTTGTGATTAGCTTAGGGGAGCCAGTGTGCTTCCTGCATTCAGGACTCGCCGGAGAAGCGGAGAGACAACAGTGGAGAGATAGCAGCTCAGCTGTGAGGAGGTAAGTGGTTATTTTTCCCCCCCAAAACCCCCCACGCCAACCCACCCCCAACATTCAACCCCCTTTCCCTGACAGCGGCTCGTGAAAGCCAACCACATTATGGCTTCTGATACAGCGTCTCTACAGTGCGGCTTGAAGATTCCGAAAGGGCTCCATGCATCTACAGTCAATCTTTGCACAGCTGCTCACCCGGGTCCTCCTGTGATGCCATGCTGCATTGCTGTCAACCTGGCTCTGGGACTTCCCCCTCTCAGCACTCTGACAGCCACATGCTTTTCCACTGACACCGTGCTGCATGTCATTTAGTTTGGTGGAATGTGCTTAATGTCGACCCAGCGCAGCCCAGCAAATCCCAACGAAAATACAGAGTATTAGACTGTCATTAAAGGGTATGAGAGTAGCGTTGGGATTGACTTGGGCGGGGCAAACCAGCGCTCCATCAAAGACCTGCCATCTCTGCCCCCCAGGCTCTTTAATACAGTGTAGGTTCAGAGGCCTTTAAAGTGTGCATGTCACATTGGGCTCACCCGAGCGGTTGTCCAGCCTGACATGTGCAGTGTAATTTACGGCAGCCCTTTGATCTATTGACACTATGATGCATCAGGCATTGTGTGGCAGCCCCTAAGTGGAGGGGCAATGCTTATTTGCTCCTCTGGATGAGACATCGCTGCACATTACGTGAGGAAGAACAAAGGGGAACGAAGAACGTAGTCACTGTCACACCCGTAACACCACATGCATTTAAGGTCTATTAGCACTTGTGATTGAAGGTGTGCAAACTAAGCTCCAAAAAGGTACTACCTATAGTCTCATAGGTACTCGAGAGTAATTAAAAAAAGCAATCTATGACCTGGGATCCAGAGTTGACGCTGCAGGTTGGTTATTTTATCTGCAAGCCCCATTTTATACAAATAGCTTGAACTTGTCATACTCCAACCATATACTTATATAGTCATATACCAAAGTACAAGAGCTCAGAGAACACAGGGCCCCAAAGAAGAACACATCCTGTGATGTAATTAAATTTTACATCATTAAAATTATATTCATCATACCATTGTGACCCAGAAGAGAAAAATAGCATCACAACCAATTACAATTAAGGGCTCAATCATACTACGTCCCTCTTATGTGTTACTCTTTAACCCCAATGTTGTCAACAATAAATGCCAGCCAGTGTGGGTCAAAATATCAAGTAAAACTGCAACAAAATTATTCAATGATAACTCCATTCATGGGCTACACTAAAACATTATACCAAAATGTATTTCCATCACACTTATCTGATGCTCCACGTTATTAGTGTCGCATGTCGGAAGATCACGTGTCAGCTTCTATCTTGAGCCTCATATTTTAGTACTATTGTCACCGGGTCAAGCAAACAAATCATATCTAAACCAGCCGATACGTGACTGCCATCTTTGAGTAGGGAGTTCCTCTTGAAATGAACAGGTCTCATGAGCCATTCCTCCTTTAATCAAGAGAGAGTGTACCACTAGGTCTTTTAGATTATCCATGTAATTAAATTTTCAATGTCAGAGTAACCCTACTTTAAAATTTAAAGTTATTTCACCCAATATAAAGTGAGGGAGGTGCAGTAGTAACAAAATACATCAGTAAGTGCAACACAATTCACTCCAGAGACTTGGAGTCACTATCTTTAAATGGAGCTTCTTTCTTAGGGCCCATAAGAATATTTCACCCTAAGTAAGTGTGAGAAACTTACACTAAAGGCAGCGTGAGCTAGTGAACAAAAACAATTCACCCTCAAGGCGTAAAGTGAAGCCTCTTACGGATACACCAAACACTTGCTAGTATAGGTTCATGACACATAGGGACATGTTCTATCACTTAAATTCCACTATATCTCAATCATATCAATCATGTGATCCAATAACGGAGAGGAATATATGTGATACAAGTATTGTGGTTAGAAAGTCCCAATTAGTCAGTGTGCTATTGTGCATTTATAAGAGTTACCGTGATACACCTGAGTGACCCTTCTCCAAAGCCTACATATTCATCATTCAGTTAGTCTTGTATTGTATTGTAATTGCATTTGTATAGCGCTTACTACCCCTGACGAGGCGTCGAAGCGTTGTTTTCGGCGAGTAGCACACTACTCCGGGACCCATATGGGATTAGTGTTGAATTAGTATAGGTAAACATGCAAGTAAATTTTAAGTGATGGATAGGTTAATTGGTTATCTGGATTCAGAAGGATAGCAGAAGGATAGAAGAGGAAAAAAGTTTGTATTTATATAGCGCTTGTTACCCCTGATGGGGTGTTGAAGCACGCTACTCCGGAAACCCATAAAGGATTAGTGGTGAATTAGTATGGTGAAATATGAAAGTAATTTGAGTGGTGGATATAGGTCAGTTATTTGGAGTGAGAAGGATAGCGGAGGGATAAAAATGGAAGAAAGGTTTGCATTTATATAGCACCTGTTACCCCTGATGGGTGTTGAAATGCTTTTCTGTCAAGTAGCACGCTACTCCAGAACCCATAAAGGATTAGTGTTGAAAATTAGCATAGTGAAATATGAAGTAATTTTAGTAGTGGATATGTAATTCAGTTATTTGGATAGAGAAGGGTAGGTGGCGGGATACAAGAGGGAAAGAGGTTTGTATTTATATAGCGCTTGCTACCACTGATGCGGTTTTGAAGCGCTTTTTTGGCGAGTAGCACGCTACTCTGGAACCCATAAGGATTGCTTTTTTGGCGAGTAGCACGCTACTCTGGAACCCATAAGGATGAGTGTTGAATTAGTATGGTGAAACATGAAATTAATTTGAGTGGTGGATATGTTAGTCAGTTATTTGGATTGAGAAGGGTTGGGGAGGGGTAGAAAAGGGAAAAAAGGTTTGCATTTATATAGAGCTTGTAACCCTGATGGGGTGTTGAAACGCTTTATTGTCGAGAAGCACGCTACTCTGGAACCCATAAAGGATTAGTGGTGAGTTAGTATTCTGGAATATGGAATTTGAGAAGTGAACATGTTAGTCTGTTATTTTGATTGAAAAGGATAGTGGAGGGATAGGAAAGTGAAGTTTTTTTTTTCAGGTCATAGCAGTAGGAGGAGGCTTTTGAATAAGTAAAAAGGGTTTTTGGAGGGGAAGAGTCAGAGGGAAGAGTTTAGAGCGGTTTGTTTTGGGGGATCGGTATAGTAAAATTGGTGACCGATGATGCAAGGAGGGGTGGAGTAGGGGAGAGTCTAGAAAGGGTTATTTTGGGGATCATAGTTGTGGTATGGGGTTTGGGATAAATGAGAGAGTGGATGTAGAGGATATGTTGATAGATGTATAGGGTGAGAGATAGGGTAGTGCATTGGAAAGAGTACTAGAAAGTAGTTTGAGATGAGTCAGAAAGTTGGGCTAGAAGATATATTGAGAGAAGTATAGGCTGAGAAATAGGGTAGTGCATTGGAAATGCCAAATTAGAAGAAAGTGATAAATATATAGATCCATAGGTACATTGAAAGTATATAGATGCATAAATGAGGTAAGTATATGTAGATTGAAGATATTGATAGAGGTACAGGATGAGAAATAGGGTAGTGCATTGGATACGCTTTTTCAGGAGAAAAGCAACAGACACACAGATCCAAGTACATGGAGGTACATAGATGCACGATGGAAGAAAGTACATGTATAATAATTATTCTACATGTTTATACAAAGCAATACACAAAGATAGGTACATATCTATTGTGAAAATAAATTGTGGGTGGGTATTACTGAATGGGAACATCGGCAGCATTTCTGGCCCTGGTCCTGACCAGTCTCGAACAGGCTCAAACAGGCAACTGCCCTTGTCCTCTCCACCCTTAACAGGCTCAAACAGGCAACTGCCCTTGTCCTCTCTGCCCTTAACAGGCTCAAACAGGCAACTGCCCTTGTTTTCTCCGCCCTTAGCCGAGACACCCTAACCCTGGCCTTTTATAGCCCTATTAATCAGGTGACCCCTTCAGCCAATGGGAACCGTAGCCCTAACACTATCCATTCACAACACTATCCCTAAAATCTGGAACCAGTAGGAGACCAGGACCTTACAGCCAATCTTAGCCCTAGTCCAAGCAACCAATCAATTAAAAAAACCCTGATCTCTACGTCCAATAGAGGCCATAGCCCTACCAGTAGTCCAAACCCAAGTCCAAGCAACCAATGGCACAGGTCCCTACTTCCAATAGAATGCCTAACCCTACTCTTAGTCCCACACCTAGTCCAGCAACCAATCATACCAGAAGCCCTAAACGCTACTTCCAATTAAAGGCCTAACCCTAGCCCTAGCCCCACCCTAGTCCCAACAACCAATAACACAGGAAGCCCTAGTCCCTACTTCCAATAGAAATCCTCACCCTAGCGCTAGTCCCAACCCTACATTCATGAATCACAGACCCAGAAACCAATCAGAACCCTCAAATACCCAACCAATGAGGACACCCTAATCCAATAGAAACACCAGATACAATCACCAATTAGTGTACACATGTACCAAACAATAGCAGGCTACATAAGGTCCCAGCTACCTCAGACAAGGTTTGCTGGCCAGGGAGTTGGAAGCTGCTGTTCTATTTCGAAATCTCCTAGGAGACAGACAGGCTCAATCCACACTTGGGACTTCTTCAGGTAAGGGCCTAACAAACTTATCCTTTAACAATACTGTTTGAATAAAACGTTACTCCCTCTCCTGGCCAAAAAACGAAGTGCACAGTCCCTATTGAATACAGTTTAAACAGCACACAGCAGATTACTGCTGTCTCAGAGCACCCTCTGATGTAGAATATCCTTGTTGCTGGGGGGGAAGGGAGGGGGGCTGGTTTCACTGACTTGTTAACACCAAATGGTGGCTGGGGGTGCACTGCTTAATATACAGGTCTTAGTACAGAGAAAAGGAGACATTTGGAGGGAAAAACTGGTAGTCACGGGGAATGAGAGGGAAAAACTACAGAGTTTGGACTGCAAAAACCAAAATTCAACAGGTTAAATGGAAGCAGTCACGGGCAGGAAAAAACACAAGTTTAAACACAAAACAGGTGATAAATTATGTAATCACGGGCAGGTTAAAACTACAATTTTAAACTAACAACCACAGGCAAAGACAGTTAAAGAATTTAAAAAAAAGAAAAGATGATGCAATCACAGGTAGGGAAAATCGTTTTTTAGGGAAGAAACAGCACTAGTCTGCCTCCTTACCACTTCCTGGACTCTGCTCACTGCAATCTGGGGCACAGGTAGGCAGCAACTCACAAGATGGAGGAAAATGATTTGGGGTGCACCCAGCAAAGCCTTAAGGGGCCTGGGCAGGTGTGAGAGGAGGGCTCAGATTTGCTTGGAGCTGGGGAAACCAATCAGCAGTCCTCGGTCTGCTGGCCTGGGGTGGGGCTGGGACTGGGGAGCTGCTCTACTCAGAAATCTCCTAGGAGACAGACAGGCTCAATCCACACTTCGAACTTCTGCAGGTAAGGGCCTAACAAACTTGTCCTTTAACAATACTGTTTGAATTAAACTTTACTCCCACTCCTGGCCAAAAAACAAAGTGCACAGTCCCTATTAAATACAGTTTAAACAGCACACAGCAGATTACTGCTGTCTCAGAGCACCCTCTGATGTAGAATATCCCAGTGTCTGGGGGGGAAGGGGGCGTCTGGTTTCACTAACTTGTTAACACAAAATGGTGGCTGGGGGTGCATTGCGTAACATACAGGTCTTAGCACAGAGCAAAGGAGAAATTTGGAGGGAAAAACGGGTAGTCACGAGGAATGAGAGGGAAAAACTACAGTGTTTGGACTGCAAAGCCCACAATTCAACAGGTTAAATGGAAGCAGTCACGGGCAGGAAAAAACACAAGTTTAAACACAAAACAGGTGATAAATTATGTAATCACGGGCAGGTTAAAACTACAATTTTAAACTAACAACCACAGGCAAAGACAGTTAAAGAATTTAAAAAAAAGAAAAGATGATGCAATCACAGGTAGGGAAAATCGTTTTTTAGGGAAGAAACAGCACTAGTCTGCCTCCTTACCACTTCCTGGACTCTGCTCACTGCAATCTGGGGCACAGGTAGGCAGCAACTCACAAGATGGAGGAAAATGATTTGGGGTGCACCCAGCAAAGCCTTAAGGGGCCTGGGCAGGTGTGAGAGGAGGGCTCAGATTTGCTTAGAGCTGGGGAAACCAATCAGCAGTCCTCGGTCTGCTGGCCTGGGGTGGGGCTGGGACTGGGGAGCTGCTCTACTCAGAAATCTCCTAGGAGACGGACAGGCTCAATCCACACTTCGGACTTCTGCAGGTAAGGGCCTAACAAACTTGTCCTTTAACAATACTGTTTGAATTAAACTTTACTCCCACTCCTGGCCAAAAAACAAAGTGCACAGTCCCTATTAAATACAGTTTAAACAGCACACAGCAGATTACTGCTGTCTCAGAGCACCCTCTGATGTAGAATATCCCTGTGTCGGGGGGGGGGGGGCGCCTGGTTTCACTAACTTGTTAACACAAAATGGTGGCTGGGGGTGCATTGCGTAACATACAGGTCTTAGCACAGAGCAAAGGAGAAATTTGGAGGGAAAAACGGGTAGTCACGAGGAATGAGAGGGAAAAACTACAGTGTTTGGACTGCAAAGCCCACAATTCAACAGGTTAAATGGAAGCAGTCACGGGCAGGAAAAAACACAAATTTAAACACAAAACAGGTGATAAATTATGCAATCACGGGCAGGTTAAAACTACAATTTTAAACTGTAACAACCACAGGCAAAGACAGTTAAAGAAAATTAAAAAAAAGAAAAGATGATGCAATCACAGGTAGGGAAAATCATTTTTTAGGGAAGAGACAGCACTAGTCTGCCGCCTTACCACTTCCTGGACTCTGCTCACTGCAATCATGGGGCTTAGGTAGGCAGCAGCTCACAAGATGGAGGAGAATGATTTGGGGTGCACCCAGTAGTATAGATACAAAAGTATCTTAGAGAGTCATACACCTGGATGACCTTTCTACAAAACCGCATATTTAACATACAGTTAATAGAATAAGTACAGAATTATCTTAACCAGGTGTGGTACACTCCCACTGTCGCCAGGGGCGTATCTGTCCAGGATAACAATATTCACAATATGCCATGATACAGTCCATAGTAAAAAAATTGACATGTATGAATATTTACATTGCCCTGTCTAATACAAAGATGTACAGTTCTCAATATACATCCATATCTAGTATTCATTCCCCAAACAATATTGTAGTTCTTGATTGATATTGAGACCTTTTTCCACAGCTCTAAGTTTCAAGATCCAGATAGCCTCTGCTCAATGGAGGATAAGTTCTTAGATCCTATGTCTCGGATCAATGGGAACATGTTAGGTACCATGATACTTAATCTTCTGCATGGTATTACCTGGACAGGAGCGACAGAGAAGGGCTACAGGATATCTCTCATCCCTTGTTCTACTCGCCCTGTGTTCCTCAATCCTCTCTGGAAGTGGTCTAATTATGAAACCAACATATATTAATCCACTGTTACATACAATGATGCATACAACATATCTAGTAGAGCATGTTATTTTTGTGTAAATCCTATAGGTGATCGTTGAGTTGTATCGAAAAGTTAACTTCATGTTGTCTGCATACCTACATGCACTACACTCTCCATATTTGAAGAAACCTTTACCAGCCTGTGTGAGGCAGTGGATCGATTCTCTGATTTGTGAGAAACTAGGGCTATTCTGTAGCGCCCATCTAAAGGTAATACTTTTATTTAATCCATTTTAGCATCCTTGAGTCACTGGTAGGTATCCTCCAGTGTCTATGAATGATTTGGCTAAGTCTGATCACATTATCATTCTCAACCAGTTTCCTTTTGTTATGACTCATTTCTCCTCTCTTTTAGAACCTTAACTCTCTGTATGGCATGTTCAATCACGTGTTACTCATGCTCTTTTTTTCTAAGCCCGACTTTAATATCCTTAATTGTTTCTAAGAATTCTTGACTCTCACCACATTTCTCCTGGCTCTTACCATTTCAAAATGAGGTATGGATATAAGTTGTGTCCTGGAATGAGCACTGCCCACAAGAAGTAGTGTGTCACATGCTGTCCCTTTTCTATGAAGTCCTCTCTCAATTCTATTGTCTCTGATATAGATTTTCACGTCCAAAAAGTGAATGCTTCCAGTGTTATAATTCAAGGTCAATCTAAGATTGAAAGGGTTATCATTCAGGTACCTAGAGAATTGTATCAGTTGTTCAAAGGAACCTGCCCAAATCAATATCATCAATTAAACGACCCCAGTAAAAAATGTCATCCATATATTCTGATCCACCAGGGCCCCAAATATGGTTAGCTTCGTACCAGCCAATAAAGATACAGGCATATTACAGTGTAAATTGTGAACCCATAGCAGTACTGCACTGCTTTATGTACCAATCGTTCTTGAAAAAAAGAGATTGTTAGACAAAATTATTTCAGTCATTTCCAAAAGCATCATTATATGTTCAAAATAGTTAGCTGATCTCTTTCTTAAATAAAACTCCAAAGCCTTGTGTGCTCCTTGATGGTGCTTACAGAGACTTTACACTAACTTTCATTAGGGACAACCAAATATAGTACCTAAAGGTCTCTAATGTATTGTTACATTAAACCTGACTTTTTGCTGAAGTAGGATTTAAAGTAACTTCTAATGCAAATGTGGCAATTGAATTTCACCACTTTCTTTCCACAAAGTTCTAGTAGCCATTTCTGCAGAGGACCATGCTGACCTCACAATTGATAAGAAGAAGAACCAGAAACGTTTCTAAATGTGAAAGCAAAACTTGACCAGGATAAATCCGGCACCCACACCTGACTCCGACTTCCATAGCGATCGACCTGAAACTTTGACTTTGCCCTGGCCACACACGTTCGAGGCTCATAGTCCTCCGCTAAAAGTGAAAAGCAGTGTTTTACTTTGTTTTTTTTAACTTTTCAACAGATTTTCCTGATAGAAGCTGTGATTTATAAAAAATCTAGCAAAAATCGTAACTTCGATTACCTTCGTTAGATTTTTGTCAATTTGGTTTCTATTTGAAGGTAAACATATAGTCTATTTTCATACATTGCAATTGGGGTTCTTTATTGTTTTGTGTTTGTGTTTCTTACTTATTGACTGTTTTGGTACTGATAAATGCTTTACACTTGTTTTTCTTTGGGTTGCGCCACCGGACTGTTCTGTGCCACAGCTACCTAGGACTAAGCTAAGGTTTGATTTAAAGAGCCCTAACTGGACCTGACATAGAATAGTGGCAGTATTACTTGGGGAGGTATCACAATCACCTCAATTAATTATCCTCTAAGTAAACTAAGAAATTTAAAATCCCTAAATTGTCACGTAGCAAACGGCTTTTAATTCAGTTTAAAACTTTAATTGGGTTATTTTTTATATTTCCAAATTATTTAGGATCCGAATTCTATCCCCTTTTAAACATTTAAGGGAACCATAGAGCTAGACCTAGCTAACCTGCATCACCTGCCACTGTGGGAGCTGAAAGCCCTGTGCAAAGAGAGGAATCTCTAGATAGGCAACAGAGACACCAAAGCTGATTTCCAGAGAGCCCTAAGCCGCATTTGAAGAAGCCAGATTAGCCAAAGCCACCTATGAAACAAAAGAAGCCACCTAAGGGGAGGATGACAACATCCCGCCATTGGAGGACGAGGAGGACAATCTGTGCCAAGGCAATCCTGCAAGGGCACCATCCGGAGCTGGCAGTGAAGGAAGCTCAGCCAGCACCAGCCAGTTTGACAAAGCTTGCAGAGAGCTAGAGGAGCATATGGCCTTACTGGCCCTGAAGAAGAAGAGATTAGCTCTTGAGCAAAAGAGACTAGACCTAGAAGAGAAGAGGGCAGACTCAGCAGAAACCCAAAAGAGATGGTGGCAGTGAACACGAGTGATCTACAGGGGGGCGTCTCAAGACCCTAGGTTGCCCAAAGTGATTGTACCAAGTTTTGTGGTTGGGGACGACATAGTCAAGTGGTTTGTCTACTTTGAGAGAGCTCTCAGGATGAGGAAGGTGTGCACCACACACTGGGGATCCTTGCTGTGGGAGTTGGTTCCAGTTAGTGGAAGGCATCTGCCCCTGAAACTCGAAGAGGAAGCAGCAGAATCTTACCCCCACAAGATGGATGCTCAGTTGAGAAATGTTGTCTAACCCCAGAGGAGTATCAAAATAAGTTCAGACACATCCACAGAGATGCACTGTAATCCTGGGTAGACTTTGTAGATCGATCAGTAACAGCTCAAGAAGGTTGCTTAAAGGGCAATGAAGTTAAAACATATGATGGACTGTTGAATTCAATTGTGAAGGAGCACATTTTACACAATCGTTCTTTGTAGAAACTACACCAGCATCTAGTGGGTTGTGAACTGTCCAGTCCCAGAGAGATGGGCAAGATAGCTAATGAGTAGGTATGCCTTAGTGTGCCCAAGAAGTCCCAGAGAGGGTGACCCTAAGAAAGGGGGGGGGTCAGGCCTCCCCAACAGGGGAAACAGGAGAGCACTAAAGACGAACAAAAGGAGTTCTCTAAAGAGGCCCAAACATTTGTCAATGAAGGGGGGTCTGCTGATCCATCCAAATCCAAGGGGAGGGGGCATCAGGGAAAGAATTTTGACCCGTCAAAGGCTGGGGTGTGCTGTGACTGTCAGCAGTCTGGGCACATGAGAGAAGATCCTAATTGTCTCAAGAAGCCGCCCACCTAGAGGTAGGCAGTCCTCAGGTATTGCTAGTGTAGGGATTGGGATGAAAGTCTGTCCAGGGCAACCAAGGGGTACACTGAAGTCACCGTGGTATCAATGGGTAGGGTGGAGGTTAAGACAGTGGCTACCTCACTTTCCAGCATGGTGAAGTACAGCCAATGGACAAGCATCAGCCTCAAAATTAATAAAGTAGAGCCTCTTTGGGATACATGAACCAACATGACCACTATTATAGGCAAGTTGGTATTCACAGAGCAGATAATCCCAGATGTCTTACAAAAGGTAGTCAATGCTGACATTGAGGTAAGGGTTTACCCCATGGCTATGGTGAACTTTGAGTAAGGAGGGGTTATTGGTCTGATGAAGGTAGCTGTGTCTCCTTCTATCCCAGTGGCCTGTCTGTTGGGAAATGATTTACAAACTTCTCCTTTGTCAGATGTAGAGAGGAAGACTCATGCAGAAATACTGAACTCCCTGACTGGTTGTGTGTAGCCACCAGGACACAAACAGCAAGTCTGGGAGTGAAGGGAGTCTGGAATAATTGACCAGGGCCTGCAAATAGGAGAAAGAGCAGAAAGTATAGGAAGCCTGCTTCTGAGATTGCCATGGCCCAGAAGGAGTCTGACCCCAGGGGAAGAACCTGGACCCTGAAGGGGAAGTTTTCCTGAGAAATCTACCAGAGCTTGGAGAGCTTCAAATAGCAGGTGGAACCTCCAAGGAGGAGTTCTGTCAAGAACAGAGGACCTGTCCTACTCTTGAGGGCCTTCAGCAGCAAGCTAAGAACCATGAAAAAGGGGATGTCAGTGGACCCCACAGGGTCAATTGGGAGGAAGGTGTTTTGTATAGTGAGGCAAGGGACCCCAAACCTAGAGCAACTAGGAGACTGGTGGTCCTCCCGCAGTACAGGTTATTCCTCCTCAATTTGGCCCATTACATTCCCTTGGCTGGGCATCTAGGGCAGACCAAGGCCTGGAATAGGTTGGTGAGCCTTTTCTACTGGCCCTAGATGTCAGAGAAAGTGAAGGAGTTCACTTGTCAAGCCAGTGCCAAGACAGAGGAAAGTCAAAGGCTCCCTTAATTCCATTACTTGTGGTTGGGACCCTTTTGAGTGGGTGGGAATGAATTTTGTTGATCCCCTAGACCGTCCAACCGCTTCTGACAATATGTTCATCCTCGTGGTGGTGGACCATGCCACAAGATACCCAGAGGCAATACCCCTCAGGACTGTGACTGCGCCACAGTGGCCAGGGCCTTACTTGGTGTCCTCAGCATAGTGAAGCTTCCTAAATAGGTAGTATCTGATAGGGGACAAACTTAATATCTGCATAACTGATTGCTATGTGGGATGAGAATGGGACTTGGGCACCTGCAGACACTCTCATAAGTTTATCAATATCAACATGTTAAAACACCACCATGACAGTGCTGACATGACTTTGTTCATAGTGACAGATGGAAGAGAGTAAAAGAAAAGTGAGTCTGTAACAGACCTCATTTCACAAAATGCCAAGGATGGCTCAGTGGGATGAGTAGTTCTCTTCTCTGCACTGACAAAACAACAGCAAGTGGACTGTCACAACTTGTTAAGACAATTGGCTGATGTGTTCTCTTCAAAACAGGGTCGGACACAGTGGTGTGTCCATGAAATAGACACAAGTGGCAGTTTACTTGTTAAAATTAAAATCTACAGGTTGTCTGACAAGGTGAAAGCTAGCATCAAATCTGAGGTTGCAAACATACTGGAGTTGGGGGCGACTGAGCCCTCCAGTACTCCTTGGTCCAGCTCAGTGGTAATGGAAACCCAACCTAAAAGTTGGGAAGTCAGGGTTACAATTTTGTGTGGACGACAGGGGACTCAATGCAGGTACCAAGACTCCCCAGCGCTCATAAATAAACTTGACGCTGCAAGGTACCCGAGCACCTTTGACCTCACTTCAGCACACTGGCAGATTACACTAACAGAGAGAGACAAGAAGTCTGCGTTCTCCACACCAGAGGGCCACTTTCAGTTTAAGGTGATGCCATTTGGTTTAAAGAAGGCCCCTGCCATCTTCCAAAGGTTGGTGAACAGAGTTCTAACTGGGCTGGACAGCATTTAGTGCAGCATATCTGGATGATAGTACTGTATTTAGCTCCAACTGACAGGACCTCATTCACCCGACAGAAGTGCTTCAAGCCTTGCAGCAGGCAGGCCTGATTATAAAGGCAAGCAAGCCTATCCAGTCCAAGATCTATTCCAGACAATTGTGGCTTGGGGCCCTCCCAAGACTTAAATCCAGGTCAGAGCCTTTCTGTGTTCGACTGGTTATTACAGGAGGTTTTTAAAAATGGTATGGCTCTATAGCAGCACCCTTGGCACAATTCACTTCCAAAAGGCAGCCAAAGAAAGTTATTTGGACTCCAGAGTGTTAAAAGGCCTTTGACACCCTGAAAGAAGCAATATGCTGAACCCCTGTCTCCAAAGGATCTGACTATGGCAGAGTTCATTGTCCAGACAGCTGCTTCTGTCAGGGGATTGGGGAAGTGCTGGTACAGGTGAATGATGAGAGCCAGGATCAGCCTATTGTCACTATTAGTAGCCAACTCCTCCCAAAATAGCAGTGATGGAGTGACCCTGAGAAGAAAGCCTTTTCTCTGGTCTGGTCCCTGAAGAAGTTGAGACCCTACCTGTTTGGGGCTCACTTCAAAGTTCAAACTGACTACAGGCCTCTCAGGTGGCTTATGGAACTGAGGGATGATTTTTGAAACCCTTGCAAAATCATAACTCCAGATCCCTTCACCAGATATTGTTTCATTTTAGTGTCTATTTGAAGATACAAACATATTCTATTTTCATAAATTAGAGTGTTTTTTTATTGTATCGTGTTTCTTACTTATTGACTGTTTTGGTACTGATAAATGCTTTACACTTGTTTTCCTTTATGTTGAGCCTGACTGCTCTATGCCACAGCCAGCCAGGACTTAGCTAAGGTTTGATTTACAGAACCATAACTGGACAAGACACAGATAGTGACAATAATACTTGGTGAGGTCTAACAGCCACCCCAACTAATAATCCACTCTTCTCACAAATATCATCAAGTTTGTACCTGTCTTTGATACGCAAAGCCTCACTCTCATGCCTGGCATTGTAAGTGAGAATTTTTTAATAGCTTCCTCAGCACTGAAAGTTTACATTTACTGTATCAGTTTGAAATACTTTGTACACTCTCCCATTCACTTCAGATCTTGCAACGGTGTAACATCTTTTTCCAGTTTCATCATATGATCTCCAGTGGAGCACTATGTATGAAACCATATAAATGTGTGCATTGCTCAAGCTTGGACAACTTTATGATCATTGGGGTGCTAGACGATCCCCTTTCAGTTCGACTGTGTGAATCACAGACAGATTTTACTTATGTGAATAAACACTAGCAAGCTTTGAATTGCCGCACAGATTACCTTTAACTGTATGCAATTAAATTGGTTTGAAAAATTTCTTTAAAAAATTGAGTTAATAATATTGATTCAAATATGTTGCTATTTGCTATGTTGTAATGTGAAACAACAACATCACATTTAGATTTCCCCCCAATTCAGTACTTCTCTCTCTTGGCTTTGAGGTGTTTTTACTTCTTTAATCATAACGTGGGTGGCTGCAAACACTCCGTTGCATGCCTCTGCCTATCTGTGCCTTAACCCCTTTCGTTGGAGGGTAAAACTCTTGCCACCCCAACAGCGTGCTCCTCGTCTTTGATGTGGAATTCCCTTTCTCCCACCACTCTGGTGTTTCTGCTTCATCGCCCACTCTATAGTGAGGTCCTTTAGTAAGACCAAGGGGACTGGTTGGACAAAAGCACCAAACTGTATGTGGAATTTTGTTTGGTCATATGCTAATAATTGCTGGAAGGATCCACGTGTTCAGTGCTCATGGATCCTGCCTCGTGACATTTTTCAGAAATCAGGGTGTGCAACAGGCACTGAGGAACAGGGTGAGCATACTTCTGTTATTGACTATAAAGAGAAGATGAAGGGAAAGTAAAACAAGACCTCTTATACATAGAACTCGTTTGGTTGAAGATTTCTACTCTGTTACATGATTTTAAAAAAAAAGAATCATAAGTAAAAACAGCACTTTGAAGTCTGCAGATATGTTCTGTGTTTAATAAACTTTCACTTTTCTGTGAGCTCAGTTTCTGATGCAGTTGCACTTGCAACGTTTAGTGCAGGTCCACAGCTCCTTCTTGCAAGCACACTTGCCCGTGCAACCAGCTACAGCTTTGCAGCCACACTTGACAAGTACACCACATGTTTTAGATGCCGCCAAGAGTGCTGTCCATAATGGGGTCTAGCACTGACTGTCTCGGTAAATTTTCTACCCCATCCCTCTGGAGTAAGTAGCTTCTGCTTAGATATGTCACATGTGGACCAGATCCCTGCTTGGAAAACAGCACGCTTTGTAAGTTCAATAAGAGCAGACTGTGTTTGTAGGATGGCTTCCATTGTCTTGTTTTGCTGACAAAACTTTTCTCTGTGGGCTTCGTTCACTGACTCCAGTTAGTTTGTTCTCTGGAACAAGATTACGGTAAAACGTTGAAGAATGCGGAATCTGTCACTCTGAATGTCCACTGCTATGAATGGATTCTTGGCAATGTTGGTGAAGGCTGCTGTAAATTCTGGATAAGATTTCCAGGCCATCCATCTTGATTTCTTCCCTTTCCAAGGAATGCACAAACAATGTCACAGCCAGTAAAGCTGTGAAACACTGGCATGGCTGTGGAATTCTCCTTTCCCAAGGTCTGAGCAATGACATTAATGTGAATGTAGGAAAAGTTCCTCCCTGTGCCAAATGCTACCCAGATATGGACCTTGGGACACAAGTCTTGTAGCTGGTGAAACTTTCCTGTCAGAATCACTATGACATCGGTGTCCACAATGCGGACCAAACAGGACACAACGCCTTGTTGCCGGGCATGTTGTACATGTAAGACCAGTCTTGTATCTGCCTCTTCGTGGTTACAGGTTGGCATGGATAGGTTACTGCCACTGGCCAGAATGCTATCTCCATATGTTGTCACTACTTCCTTGCCAGGGCGGAAGTCACCTCTCTCGATCTTCACGGCCAGGAACATGAAGCCTGTTTGTAGTCTGCATCACTCAAGACGTTTTGCCACTGTCCTGGATTCTTATTTTGACTTACAACTTTTCTTCACTTTACTTTTCCTCTTTGCTTGGTGACAGAGTATTTGATGCTGCCTTTGACATACCTGTCCCAGACAATCTACACCATTCTTAGGCTATCAAGCTGCTGCACTATGTAAGGTATGAAACATCAATGGCATAGTCTTCAAAAGTCCTGACACCGGAAGTTGGTGACAGGAGGTACACCACAGCAGCACCATTGAACACCTTCACATCAAAGGAAGTTGGCACATCGGTCTCAGCTGTTTCTTCCAAAGACACCAGCTCAGGAGGAAGATCCTGAACGTTCACCTCTGTTGATGGCTCTTCTTCATCCAGTTCTTCCAAGTTGGCCAACAACGCAGTTCTATCATCAATATCATCTAATTCAAGTAGGTTTGGTGCTTCTTTCTCTGATGTCTTTACCAAACATGTCATTAGGTCAGGCTTATTCCCAAAACAGACAAGAACGTTGGAAATGAGTGGCTTTCATGGATGAAGAAAGTATTCATATCACATGCCCGGTGTTGTGCGACGATGTACAATCTCGAGAAACGGTTGACATCTGTCTTCAGACTTGCAATCTTGTATGCTTATTGGCTGCTGATTTTCGAGCAGGAGACTTCAACAGTCAGGAGAGTTCTTAATCGGGTCATGAATAGACCTTTCCCTGTCAATAAGTACTGACTTGCAGTAGTCCTTGCACTGTTGTTCGCCAACCTCTTCCATCGTATGCACTGTTTTCACTACAGACAGATTGAGGACATCATGAGAATCAAAAGTCAGCAGTTCTTCAGTTGCAATTAGAAAAGGATTGCCCATTTCCCTGATAGTCTCTGTAAGGCTCAGCACCAGTTGCTTGAAGCTCCCCTGTGTTGTGAGGCCTTATTTATGGTGACACTGCTTTTCATTTCTCATGCTTCAGCAGTTTTCAGACTCTGTGAGCAATCGTACTTGTTCAGGACCTGATAGCATCCACTTTCTGAATGCAGATGGATTTTCAGTGAGTCCAACTTCCCCACCAGAACCCTTGACCAGCTCATTGTTTTGTTCTTGAACTTGATCAATAGGCATGACTGAGCATCCATTGCAACTACTGGGATCTACATGGGATTGAGGAACTCTGTTGATGGATGAACAACATCCATGCCATGCTTGATCATGGCTGCTGAAGCTGCCTTCTCATAGCAGAGAGGAAGAAGGTGTGAAAGAGCAGACTCCATTCAAAGATGGCTCTGTCTGATGGGAAGCATGGTAGGCTGACCATGCCATACCATCTCCCTTTTATAACTTCTCTTTCTCAATCAATTGGATAGATTATTTAACCCACAGTTTCACATGCTTCATTGCTTCCACCATACCTTTGCCATGTTGATTTTTGGCACCTCAACTGTAGATTCTTTCAGAGCTACTGCTGGTACTGTGGTGAAGCTGTCATGCAAAGATAATTACCTTCTCTCAGCCTCTGTAGGAATAGAAATAGCTTCTGGTCTGTCCTGGGTTTAAGACTGATGGTGTCTGAAAGATGCAGATCCCTGTACCATGGATAGAACCCTTGGCAGTGGTGCTTGAAGGGTTGTGATCAAGATTGTCTTTTGCACCAGCTGTGGAAGGCCCAGGTCAAAGCTTAGATGGCACACAACCCCCTTCTCTCTGTGCTTTCTGGGAAACAGAAGTTGCTAGCTGATTCTCAACCTGAAAAATGCGGTGGGAACTGACACTATTTCCCACCGTTGAGTTATCAATTTTCTTGACCGTGTCAGGGTGTGCACATTCAGCCCTATGTAAAACGGAAGTGGTGGTTCAAATTGTAATTGTAACTGTATTTATATAGCGTTTACTGCCTCTGACAAGGCGTCAAATCGATTTTTGGCGAGTAGCTCGCTACTCTGAACCCCAAAAGGATTAGTGGTGAATCACTATAGGGAAACAGCATTTAATTTGAGTGGTGGACATGCAAGTCTGTTAGTTGGATTGAAATGGATACTGGAGGGATAGAAGAGGGAAGAGTCTTGAAAGTGTTTATTGGGAGATCATAATAGTAAGAGGAAATTTGGGATGGGTGAAGGAGAGATGGAGGGAGAATATGTAGAAATCGATTAGAGAAATCATAGTAGTAAAATTTGTTTTTGGGGTGAGTCCAATTAGAGATACATGAGGTAAGAATTTAGAAACAATTGTTTGGGAGTTCATAATAGTAAAATGATGTTTGGGGTGATCTAAGGAGGTATACAGCAGGGAATAGTCTAGAAAGGGTTATTTTGGAGATCATAGTGGTAAAATGAGGATTGGGATGAGTCAGAGTGGAAAAAATATATAGATACATAAGTAGCAAGAGGGTATACATGTATAAAGAAGGTAATATATCAAGATTTAAGGTGTATTCAAAAGTGGCAGCTGGTGCTATTTAAAAGTGGTGAGCATAAATCCCTATCCTGAATGCCATGTGGAGAGCGAGCCCAATTTTTCCAATTCTGGAGTTCAAGAATTATGTTTGCAGCAGGGGCAGTAACCCACTAAACTACCTTAACTAAAAGCAATTAGGGTTAAATACAAACATTTCTGAAAGGAACAAATAGGTATTTGTACCCAGCCGACAAATAGCAAGGTTTGCTTTAATCCATCAACCAATAAGAGTGGTGGATAGCAGAAACGTAAAATTTTAAAAATCCAAATCTAGATTTTTTTTTTTAACGCAACAGAGATCCTCAGATTCAATCCTTTATTCTAATTAGTGAAAGTCCAGACATCTGATTGAGAAGTATCTCATTGAGCAGCAGAAACCTTCACTTGGTCTTTATTTTAATGAGTTATTGTAGTTATTGTGAAGATAGAAAAACCCCAAAAAGTGTGCAGCATGTTTTGCCTCTTACCGTTTACAAGGGGGTTGTACACAAACCTGGATAGATCTAATGCTAAATGAGGCCTCCTGAATCATGGTTACAGGCACGCAGCAGTAATTAATAAATACAAGGGCAGATGCTTCAAGACTGAAAGAAACAAACTGTAAAGTATATCAAAGTGCGGAGAATACACCCTGAATATCCTGTTCCTCATGGTTGTGGGATCTATACTGAGTATCACGTGATAAAGGATCTTAGTGAATCTCACAGCCCGGGTTCTCAAAAAGGATACCAGTAGAGGATTCTGAATAATAACAGATTTTGCTCTTCCGGGCGTTTCATCTCTCAAGCTTTCTATGTTTTGTGTTTTTTTCTTTCTCATCGTGTTTTCCCTTACACTCCTTTTCTGTCCACCTGTTCTAACTTGTTTTGTTAAAACTGACCATTTTAATCTCTTTTAAGTTTTTTGGGGTATTTTTCTGTCATGGCTAGCTCTTTCATTTCTTTTTGTCTCTTTCATGATGTGTCCCCTTTGACCATCTTGTTCTCTCATCTGCTCTTTTCTTTCTCCCTGCGAAAATGAACGGTTACTGGCAATGTGGCAAGTGCAGTCGCAGTATCTCCAGTGAGCTGTTGGTTTTCAGCTCCTAAAGTGCATCAAAGGTCACGGAGGAGCAAAGAGGAAAGGACAGGGTCCCCAGGGGTAGGACATGTTACAGTGCCCACTTGGCTGTTGACAACTTGTCAAATGGTGAATTCCCTTGTCCAGCTGAGCTGTGAGAGCCCACAAGAAAACTAAAGGCAAAGATTCCATATGACACTGGCTTCCAGCTTCAGCAGCCTTTCGCTCCCATGCCATCTTGTATTGCTATATGACATATCTCTAGGAGCTCTTAGTAAAAATAGTGATGGCATTGCTTGCAAACAGTGAAGAAGTGTCTAGTTCTCCCACCAAAATGAAATTTAAGCGATCTAAACACAATGGCAGTGGTTCTGATTTCTCGCAGAAAGAACCTAGTTTGCCTGTGTAAATTAGTGTTTCTCAATTGCAGTTCTGGATTACCAAATAAGCAAAGTAGGCACCAGCCTATGCGCCTCACTCCTTTGAGGGGCCCTACGACAATAGATCAAAATAATATTGATTTGATTTTGAAAGAAAATTACAATCAAGCTTTCTTAAATATTGTTACAAAAAGATAGAAAAAATTAATCAACTCAAAGAAACAAAAATGTTACATTAAAGATTCTGTAGGGAAAATACTTTATTAGTGTAATGTACCCATTAACAATTTAAAGTACATAAACCAGAGACAGAACTCACAAAAAGAGAAGGAACTATGCCTAGAGCTGTGCAACACAGCCTTCTAGAAACCTGGAAAATACCACCTTTATTATTGTTAATTTCTACATGAGGGGGAGCAAGGACAGAAAAAGGTGAAACTCAGTTACAAACCAGAGTCTGAAAGCAAGCCCTCAGGCTTGTTAAAGACTGCCCTCACCCACTAAATAGTGGCATGCTTCATCATTGGGCCACTACATACACCCTGGTGCAGACCAACACTCAGGGTGGAGCGCTAATTTTTTGAGAAAGGAGAGGAAGAAAAGGAGATAGTCCTACAAATGAGGGATCCCAAAAATGCAGAGAAAAGAAGATCGTAAAACTGCCTAAGTGGTAACCTTTATACTTATTTTATCCGTGGTCCCACTTGACAGGGTTAAAAATAATGGTTGGGTGTGTAGGAGAAGTAACCTCTCAAACACCCCTTTTGCTCCTACCGACATGTTTCAGCCAATCATCCCAGCCCTAATGGGTCTCTGGCCTTCCTCGGGGTCCTGATCCCTCTAGGTATGCTTTGAAATGTTCAATTCTTTGGCTATAGTCAGCATTTTAAACAATACATTTTTGCCTTACTTGGTTCATGTAGAGTAACCACACTCGTCTTTCTTACCTAGTTGAAACAAAAGTAACACCATCAAACCACATCTTTTTCAATGCATGTAACTGCAGCTTATCCCTCTGTTATGTTAAATCACCAGGTGCAATTTACCCATGAGAGGCTATAGGCTCTCAGCCTTTCAAATTCACAAGTGAGAATACATTAAACAACCATGTGACAAACTCTCTGTAAAAATCAATCACACATTACTGTCAGGTTTAAAAAGTTATATTCATATATAGTCACTCTTACCCGAGTTGCAATAGTATTTCTCTCAACTCGGGCCGGAGTGGGAACACTGCCCTGTAGTCGGACACTGTAGATAAATTTGACAATGTAGAACTCAGGTTATGTTTCACTGTATTTTGCCCATTCTACCTACTCCATGTGTATTCTTTCTTATCTGCGTGTAAATTCTGCATCAAAAACATATCTACTCATTGAGCGATGCATCATATGTATTTCTCCTTTTTAAACTGTACTTGGGCGGCTGCTCTGGTCCCCGTGTTACCAGTTTCTCCATGGAGGTTCGAATACCGCTGTACGCATATTGGTACTTCCTTGGCTGAACTCCAAATAAGGATTTAATGTTCCCCTCTTAGCCCTGAAAGCCAGCCCATTGTTTGTTTGTGGTCCCCGGGGCTTTCTTCCTCCATATATTTATTTACTCAGGTCCCCGTGGTTCTAGTATCGAGTACCGCTATGTACGTAATTGACCTCCCTCGGCTGTACTCAGTATCAAACTCAAATGTTCCCTTCTTTAATCTGAAGTCCAGCCCCCTTCTTAACAGTAAGCCCCAGGACTTACTTCGTCAAGGGTTCAGAGTCACCCGCGAAGCCACTCTCAGCCTTCCGACGATCATGGTGGGAGTGCACGTTCTCATTAAATGCACGTATAGCACGCATCGTGCACGGCTGCTTAGAATCACGTGACAGGTCCCGGGCTAGGGTTCGGCTCGGATCCAATTAGTCCCGGGAGTGGCGGCCATCTTTACATGAATGCTGTGTTACTGACAACCCCTGGAATCTCCTCATATTTCTACAATTATCTCTAACCGACATAAACGGTACATGCCCAGCCAACATTAAAATAACAAAATTCCGTTATCCATATTAGTATGGATCCTACTCAGGTAGTGTGAGGCTCGGATCTCTTAACACCTTCGCCGCGGCACGAATTTTTCCGTGGCGCTGGGGGGGTTTGGGGGCAGCGTGGCGCCGCCATGCTCGTGACGGAACCACTCCGTCATGAGCCACGGGCGCGCTGTGCTCATGACGGAGTGGTTCCGTCACGACTCCGCCCACTCACGCTAATCGCCCGCACAGGCGGGGAATCAGCGCCGCGTGGGCGGAGCGGCCGCCAACGGCCGCAGCATGACGGAACCACTCCGTCATGAGCACACGGCGCCCGTGGCTCATGACGGAGTGGTTCCGTCATGAGCAGCGATGCGGTTAAAGCCACGGGAGTGGCGGACATCTTTGAATGGTTGCTATATAGTCAACAACAACTAGGTCGTCCTAATATAACAAAGATTTTCACAGCACCAGGATCATAACAAGCAGGTCTAAACCAGCTGCCCTGTGTACCCCAAGTTTCAGTTATGAGAGAAATAGAATGTCTATGTACATGATACCCCCTTTGATAATACATGGGCACCTTAACTCTCACGGTTAATTATTGATCTCTTTGTATATACATAGTGTGTCGTGATGAGAGGACACCTTCTGGTTGGAAAACCAGAGACATCAGATTTACATAACAGTTTGTCTCTTAAACGCTCATCTTCTGGCAGCTGTCAGTTTGTAAAAAAATCTGTTGCATTGGGTATTAGGATATAATTTGCAAGGGGAGGGGCGAAATTTCAACTGCCTAGGGGCCTCCACAGGATTTAATCCTGCACTGACCAAATAACAAGCTGTTGTGAATAACAAGCTCTTTATATGCCTCCACCTTGCCCATTTCATACAGCACGAGTCAGACATGAATGACCTTGGTTTTGTCGGAATAACAAGAAACAGATACACGAGTCAATTTAGATACCTATTACCCTTTTATATCTTAGAACAATTTAGCTTATACCAATCTAATTTGACAGAAACATTTGGCAACTCTAGTGTTCCCCTTTTAAAAGAATTTATGTTATACAACATAAATTCTTGTCTGACTCACTTACACTTTAGTACTAATTGATGATTAGAGATGAAATGTCACCAGTCATCACATTTAATGACTCGTACATAGACACTACTAGCGTCCCAAGTCAGGAAGCCGTCCTGGCTGTGAATATTAGATTAAACACTGTAAAAGAGATTGCACACAATCGTTGTGAAATGACTAGAGTTGCCGACTTTGGAACTGGGGAAGCAGGTTCAAGTCTCGGCAGCATTCAACATCCTGTGATTCTGGGCAAATCACTTAACCTCCCTGTGCCTAAAAATACAAGAAAAATGAATGTGTTCTTGTGTAGTGTTTGTGTGGCAAATCTAACCTTATTGCTACAAGTCTAACTGGTGCTCATGTAAAGCACGCCTAAAAAATATTAATTTTCCTTCTGGCACAGCCGATCTGAATCTCAATCGTCTGAAAGAGAACTACCTTCTAATTCCCACTGATTTACCTCCAAGCCAAGAATCTACATACCACAAACTGTGTACTTCCTTGTGACCTGAAGTCCAAATTAGGACTCCGTATAAGGGTTAGTTGCACAGCTCAAAGACTCAATACACATTCCTCTTCTATCTGTCTGTTGTCTAGGCAGCATCAGTTGCACTAGACATGAGGGCCGCCAACCTTTTCTGCAGTGAGAGCTACTTCTGATCAGTGAAAATAATCATGAGCTCTTGAAGGCTAAGCAACTCGTGCATTGTTACCAGATGTCCCCATGCCCAGCTTAATTGACTTTAAGCCTAATGTCCATAGACATAGATGCTTTGATTTGAACAAAATAATTTGACTAGGGGCACTATCACAAGGCTGCCTTGTGTGTCAGTGAGAGCATGGCCTTTGGGGGGGGTATGAACATGTGTGCGTATGAGTGGGATATATGTGTACGGGTGACTGAGAGACTGTGTCGTATGTACTTGCGGCAGGACGTACCTTTCACCATATGTGTCACAGTTACATGTATAACACAATTGGGAGAAATTTTATTGTGCAGAAAAATGATCTGCAAAAATGTTCAGAATATGGAACATTTTTCTGCACTTTAAATTTCTCCAACTTAAAATAATGGCTGTATTTCTCACTTATAAATATGTCACTGTATCGAGGAAATTAAACTAAAGAGTTCACTTTCTTTACATGGATTCCGTTAAACTCATCATTAAAAGTTTTCCCATTTCCAAGTGTCAAATTTACAAACACCAATCATCTTGCTCCCAGAGGCCTGTAGACATGGTGCCATATTTATAACAGAAAATTTAATTTGTTTAAATGGGATGAATTTTAAGTGAATAAATATTCTTCATAAAACAGTAAGACGTATTTGGTTTAGTTGAAAGTGGAGAAAGACATTAATACTTAATATTTCATTGAAAACGTTTTCTTCACTTTAAATTTCTCCCATTTGAAAAAAATGACTATTTTTCAGTTATAAATATGGCACAATGTCTACTGGCCACTGGGAGCAAAAGGCCTACTTCTTGTAAATGCAAAATTTTGAACTAGGAGAAAATTAAAATAAAAAGTTAATCATTAAGTAAACTTTTCATTTGAATTTTCTCCCATTTAAAAGCATTCAGAAACATAATTTTGTCCTCATGGTCCAAAATTGAGATAACAAGGATTTTTATTTAAGAGTTAAATACCTCAGTGCTGCAGTTCTTCACCTCTGTGACCCACCCTGTGTCATAAATCTGACTGCAGCACTACTCATTATCAGGCTCTGCTATCTGCAGCCTGATGATAATAGTGTAAAGTAAACACAGCATTCCCTTAACTTTAATAGAAAAATGGGACCCTGTGCTTGTTGAAAATTGAACTCAAGGCTTTGAAGGTGTCTGGGAGCTACTGGTAGCTTGTGATCGACTAGTTGAAGACACCTGCACTGGACTTGTATTGGTAAAAACCTGCACTGGACTTATATTGGTAAAATTGAGACTCAAGACAGTCAGTCCGGGATTCTGTAATCCTGGAGTCTCACTATTATCCGGCTTCAAGTGAAAACTCCAGGACCTTCTCACCTGGCTATGAAAACAAGAGGCTTGGGCCCTGCCTATGGCCAGCATGAGGTGGACTCATGATGGTGTCTGCACCCACTCTTCGCTTGAATATTTCTCTACTGGAAATCCTGCAGCTTACTCTGATTAGTGCAGTATGTTCTCACAGGCATTTGCCTACCAGGCCGAAACCACAGAGAAGTTTCTGTGCTGACACTCCTATACCTAAATGAGTATACCCAGGATGAATAGTGCACACTGGTCATGCGAACAATGACACTGGATGAAGACTATATCTAGAACAAGCAAAGCGTAGGAAATACCTTTATCAGCAGATAGTCATGACTAAGTAAGAACATTTCAAGACCGCTATGCAAGCATGATCATCCTGTGAACGAAGAAAGAAATGTGGCCTCATGGTCATTTCTTTTAATAACATTTTATTGAATTTTTGTGTAATAGTTCGAAAGTGCAGCAACAATGCAATAATTCAATAAATACTTGCAAGTTACAATAAATGTAAAGCGTGGATATAGAAGTTCAAATAATTGTTACAGGGATATCTTTGTCAAGCCTCTTAGGTCAGTTTATTCTCTCTGCGGATTGGCCATTGATGGCTGTCTATCTGTGATACCCCTGTCCTTTGCATGTAAGTTCTAAACCAGGAGTTTTTAACCATTAGTCTTCTGTGAACCCCCAACTGAATCACTACTGGAATTCAGGGACCATCCCTAAGCAATTTCTACAATTTGACCCTCAACACAATAGACACAACTGAAAAATATATTCCTTAAACAACTGCAGAAAAAAATATTTTTTTTTAAATTCACAACCAATATAAAGTACAAATCAGAATTTAAATTTTAATGGAAAGGTGGAGCTTTTCAGAATGTAGTGTTTTTTCTCTAACAGACGCAGCAATATGCATGTCACTGTCTTTTTTTGCTCCTAATGCATGTTTGCTTTTTGTCAGTGCACAACAGTGCTGTTTCAATTGAGGCCACCAATCATCCATATTAGATTCCGTTTATTGTACTTGCGCTGCTCCCACACATCATGATAAGGATACAACTTAATTTTTAGCATCCATTTTCTAATTCTTTCACATTCACAGAGCGTTTTAAGATTTTAAGTTTTGCTTTTTTATATATATGTACTTTGTGAATCTGATAATATTACATTTTCTAAACAGTAGTGGACCCCCTGAAAAGTCTTTGCATAGTGGCGTCGCTAGATCGGGGCCAGGTCAGGCCGGTGCCCCCACTGTTACTGGCCTGGCCCCCATGTCCCCTACCTCCGGCAATAGCTGCCGGCAGCAAAAGCAGACAGCTCTCTCTTAGCCTGTTGTTCCTATTTACACTCCATGTTTCACTTACTCTTACATTCTCTAAGGGTATTTGATTTTTCCAGGATGGGGTGTTTCTGCGTCGTTTTTCATGCAGCACATTACTCAAGTACTGTGCGTTCTGTTAAAAGAGTCATCTCTATGTATCTGTGTGAGTTCTGGTTGTGGGTGGGTGTTTATAATAGGCACGATTGCAAGCTCGGCAGTTGAGCCTGAAGGTAGTGTGAATTGTTGGACGTCTGGATGGTATTAAAGTCTGAAATGCCCCTTGTTATTAGGACACATGTCATCCACAAACAGTTCTCATTTGAGTGGAGGTTTTCCCCTTTCTGTCCATGGAAAGTTCGCTCAAATGAACCTGGCAGTGGATCCAACTCTAGAAGCAGAAATATTTTTTCTGTAATCTGTTGGCCAAGATGAGCTCAAACAAGGACCTGGAACGTCTCAATGTCTAAGGAACTCTAAGTTGATTGATAGGTTTGAACTATTGCTGATTGTCCCCAATTTAGAAGGGTGGTGAAGGGTCGAGAATCAGATACAGGTAATACTGGCATTGGGCCAATCCTTGCTTCCCCACATTTAAACATGATTGATTTGTGGCACAATGGTCCAGATCAAGTCTACATCATGTAAGGTAACTCCTGGTAGGGAGCAGCACAATTACTTTTTTCAGAACTTCAAACTAAACTGACTGATAGAGCAGTCGACCATGAAGCTGCGAACCAGGGGTCGAGTTTCGGCAAGGACGCTCAATGTCCTGTGTTTCTGGGCAAATCAAAATCCCTTAATCTCCCCGTGCCTTTCAAAATAAATGTGTCCCTCTGTCACACAACTGGTGCTCGTGTAAAGCCTCTGATACCTTCAGGTCGAGTTTGCGTTACATAAAACTCCCCCCCCCAAAACAAAGTACACAGTATACGCTAATGGTTTAAAAAAATATATATTCAGATGCGGAACTTCATTGTAAAATAATCTGAGGAGAATTTTAAATTATCCAGAAACTCTTTTATCTAATAATTATTTAGCTCTTGTTGGAAGGTCTTATCAATGATGCCTATCCACAATTCAATTATTTTCAGCTAAAACATGGGCAAACAAGATTGGCCCGCATGTTCCATTAGACAACATTAAATAATGAATTAGATATGACAATTCCTTCTTAAATGTTTTAAGACTTAAAACACATACCTATAACGTCATTCAGGATTTATTTTGTGCACCATTACATTTATTCACCCGGGGCTGCCGAAAAGATTCCTCATGCTGTCCTTGTAGACTGTTTTTAGCTAATACAAAACATATATTTACCACATGTAGAAAAATGTGGGGAATTTGTGCAGCGGTGTTTGGCGATATCTGTGAAGTAATGGTTTACATTGATTATGACCCCTATCATAATAGTTGTGGGTACTTCTCAGCAATTCCTTTATTATACACTGGTATTTGTATTCTATATTATCTCAATCGCTAGAATATTCATTGCCAGTTTATGATTTGTCTCTGACCTTCCAAGTGTTTCAAGTTGAAGGGCTTTGTTCTTGAGATACTGTCCACTCCCATGACTGGGATCATCCATAAGGTTACCAGTGTCTCTGATACCATGGTGATGGGAGACATCCCCAAGACCACCACCAGAGGAGGTGGATTTCTCTAAGTCAGCTATCCATTCAGTCAGCGATTATTGAGAGACTTTGGCTCTCCTCTGCCAGAGATGACCAGAAAGATAGGCATGGGCAGTCACGCCATCTCTTTTGTTCAGGTATAGGAGCAGACATGCTCTTGGCAGCAGCCTATGTCAAGGCATTGCTTTTTCAGGCTATGGACTGACATGTCCACACTGGTGTGATCCTGAGAGGTATGCAAAAAGACATCCTTCCTTCCCTGTTCGGTTGAAGACATCAAACACAAAAGGTGAAGAGAGGAGGCTTGCAATATGTTTAACCACTGGCAATCGCTCGGGTAGCATTCCAACTCATCATCCTTTGGCCCACCATGCCACCTCAAATTAGACCCAGCTATATGCAAATCAGTTTGGGCTCTGCTCCAATAGGAACTGTCCAGGCTGAACTGACAAGCCAGGCCCTCTCTGAACCGGAACTCAGGCAGCTTAAAATTAGTTTCTTCCTGACTGTGGCTGTTCAGTCAGTTGTAGCTTGGTTTCAGTGGCACCGTGAGTAAGGGACCCATGCCTGGGCATACACTTGGCCACTTAGGCGATACGTCAAACGCACAAAAGGTGATGGGAGGATGCTTAAAATAAGTCTAACCACTGGCAATTACTTGGGGTAGCATTCCAACCCATCGTTCTTTTACCCCCAATGCCACCTCAGATTAGACCCAGCTGTATGCATATCCATCTTGACCCTGCTGCAAGAGTAATATTCCAGCATAAAATGTCAAGCCAGGCCCTCAGCGAACCTGAACACAAGCAACCCAAATCCGGTTTTGCCCTGATTGTGGCTCTTCAGTCTGGTGTAGCTTGGTTCCAGTGGCATAGTGAGTAAGGGCAATTGAGGGCGGTACATCAAACACACAAAAGGTGATGTGAGGAGGCTTGCAATAAGTGTAATAACTGGCAATTATTAGAGTATCTGTAACTAGTCCAGAATACATCAGCTTGCCTGATTAATGGGCTTCAGAAAAGAGAACACAGATCCTCTACCCTTGGAGCTCTTGGTTGGCTTTCCATTTGAAAGAGAATATTATAATGAGATTACAGAGAGAACAGTCAACTCTAAGGCCACCCACCAGCACTATTCAAGTTTGCCAAATTTATCCGTAAGTCGTGGCCGGCATGACTCGCGGGTCGGGGGTCGCGCGGGGGTTTGCGCAGGAGGGAAATAAAAAAAATACTTACCTTACCAGGTCCCGCGCCGCCTCTGCTTCTGGCCGGGTCCCGCGTTTTCCTGCTGCCTTCCTGCTCTCCTGCCTCCGGAAGGAACAGGAAGCAGGCAGCCTCCCTTCCCTCCTCTAAGCCAATCACAACGCTGCAATGGCAGCGTTGTGATTGGTGGGTACAGAGCCCAGCCGGGTGCCTATAGGGAGGCAATTTTCTCTATTCAGGCTGCATGCAGCCTACATAGAGTAAATGCAGAGTGCAAGCCACTATTCCCCGATCCGCCCGCCCCCAACCAGGCATACCCTCCTGCTTTTTCACAGCGCGAGAAGCAGAAACATAAAATGGTATTTAAAATATCATTTTAATTTTCTACTTCTCGCACTGCGAGAAAGCAGTAGACCGAATATCCGCCCTGTTATCGGTTACCATCCTCAGCGGCCTATGAGGTCCACGAATCTCGTGCTGCCAAGGCACTGCCTGTTCCTATAGCTCTGATTTGGTCTGCCATCATGTTTGCAAACTTCTTTTTTTTTTTAGAGATCTTTTTATTTAAACCAATTCGGCAGTCAAACAGCATTGGCAGGCGTAGTCAGTTACAATCGGCACACAAATTATACATCTCAATACATGTGTCCAACGGAGTATCCTGTTGATTAGGGGGTTACATGAGCCTCATCTGCAGCTAGTCTGCTTGGTGGGGGACACACATCTCCTCTGTAGTGGTTCCAAGCTCCCCACACTTTACTCCACTTTCCGGGACAACCCCTAGCCACATACACCGCCTTCTCCCTCCACATGCACTAGTCTAAATCCTCCTTCCATTTCCCCAGACCTGGTGGCTGTACCGCCCCCCACAATTGCGCAATGTTCCGCTTCGCAATCATGAACGCCAGCGTAGCCCACTGTGTAGTGCACACGTTGAGGTCCGTAGGCTCCCGGACATTGAGCAGGCACCTACGTGCCTCTGGGTGGATGTCAATCCCTAGCACGGCCCGCATAATGCGGTGCACACCTCTCCAATACTCCGTTATCCGCCGGCACTCCCAAAGGGTATGGAAAAAGGTCCCTAGGTCCCCGCACCCCCATCTACACTCCCCGCTTTCCGCCCTTCCCATACGAACCAGTCCTGGACCCGTTATGTATGTCATGTGCAAAATATTGAGCTGGACCAGCCTAAGTCGGGCCTGTGTTGCTACCACCCTGGGGGAGGAGACCGCCTCCTGCCAATCTTCATCGTCTAGTTCCAGGCCTTCGGCATTCCATCTTTCCCTAAGGCGCACCAGCGGATCTTCCATGTTACTGATTAGCTTCTTATAAATAAGGGAGATGGTTTTCTCTCGGATATGTCCGTCTAGGACCCTAGCCTCCAATGGAGACGCCTCTGGCAGCGACCCACCCTCTGGGATCCTTGCCAACAACGCATGCCTGATCTGCAGATACCGGAAGTGCTCGGTGTCCGCCATGCCATACTGCTCCTTGAGGGCTGGGAACAATAGAACCGTACCCTGACCCCACATGTCCTTGATGTGCGCGATCCCTATAAGGTCCCACTTGTCAAAGCCCTTGGATTTCCAAGACTACCCAGTTTTTCGGAACTCCACAGAGGTGTGGCCTGTGTTAGCTTACCGTCCCATCCCAAATGCTTGTTGACCGTATGCCACACCTGGACTGCATGGGCAGTAGGGCCTGTCAACAGGAATCTACCCGGCCTAGCGTACAGCGCCCTAGTATAGTCTCCCCCCGGCATCTGCCACCTATCCATGGCATACCCGGGATCACCAGGGTCGCCATGCATCCCATGATTAATCGCAGCCAGCTGGGCCACCCAATAGTACTTCCGAATGTCTGGGAGACTAATCCCCCCGTCATACCAGTTCAGGGTCAGTTTGGTGAATGCAATCTGCGGTCTACCATCCCAAAGAAGCTGCCTTTGGAGGCCCTCAACCTCCTTAAAGTAGGACCCTGGGACCGGATCCATCGTGTTGTGGAGCACGTACAAGAAACGCGGGAGTGCCATCATCTTGAAGAGGACTGCCCTCCCCAACATAGAGAGAGGAAGGGACCTCCAACTTGCGACATCCGTCCTGAGTCGCTGCAAGGGCGGGTCCAGATTGGAAGCAAAACGCCACCCTGGCTGGGACACATAAATCCCGAGGTAACAGAAACCATCCGCAGCGATCGTAATTGGGCAACCCGGCGGTATCACTGGCGGATCACCTGCCAGCACATAAATGACCGACTTAGACCAATTAACCGTGTATCCGGAATATCTGCCAAAAATGGCCAAGACGTCCAACTAGCAAATCAGCGACGCCCCTGGGGAGGCAAGGTAGAGCAGGACGTCGTCCGCGTATAGGGAGATCTTGTCTTCCCAGTCCGCGGTCCACCGCAGTCCCCGAATAGATTGGTCTTGCCGAACTCAGGCCGCCAACGGTTCGAGTGCCAGTGCAAAAAGCAGCGGCGACAGGGGACAACCCTGACGCGTGCCTCTGCCTAGCTTGAAGTCTGCGGACTTCCGATTGTTCACCACTACCCGGGCCATCGGTTCAGAGTACAAGAGACGGATCCAGCCCAGGAACAACGGCCCAAAACCGAATCTGCGCAGCACCGCAAATAGATAGGGCCACTCTACCATGTCGAAAGCCATGGTGGCATCCAACGAGACCAGGGCCGCCGCTTCCCATATCATCGGCACCCTACTCAACACCCCATGCAGGCGGCGCAGGTTAAGGGCCGTATTACGATGTGGCATAAACCCCGATTGATCCGGGTGCACGAGCGTAGTGCTTACCTTCCTTAGCCTCGTGGCCAACAATTTCGCCAGTATTTTAGGCTCCGCATTAAGGAGCGATATAGGCCTTAAAGATCCGCGGTGTGTCGCCGGTTTACCCTCTTTGTGTATGACGACTATATTGGCGACCCGCTGATCATATGGAAGCCGTCCCGCCTCTCTGCTGCACTCAAACATTGCACGGACGTGTGGGGCGAGTTTAGTCACCGCCAGCTTGTACAGTTCGACCGGGATGCCGTTAGGACCCGTGGCCTTCCCGGAGCACACCTCACGAATCGCCTGCGCCACCTCCTCATCCGTCAATGGGGACTCCATATAGGCCCCATTTTCGTCCGAGACTATGGGGAGCTTTACATCCCTCAACATCTCACTATTTTCTTCTTCTGTGTACGCCCCGGAGGCACTATAGATCGTGTGGTAGTAGTCAGAGAATGCGTCGGCTATGGCCTGTGGCTCGGTGATAGGCTGCTCATCATCACCCTGCAGTTCAGGCACCAGACGTGAGGCCCACTCCCTCTTGTCTAGCCACGCTATCAGCTTCCCAGCTTTGTCCCCTAGTTCATACACCCTGCTCTGGATCCTTCCGCTCCGAGCCTGCGCCCTATTTTTGGCAACAGCACTCAACTCTTCCTGCCGCAGTCTCAACCGGTGGAGGCCTTCAGGGGTCACTCCCCGGGCCATCTCCTCCTCTGCCCTCAGCACCTCTTCCTCCGCTCTCATCAGCTCGACCTGCCCGTCTCTCTTCTTCCCGGCTACGGCAGAAACCATCTCCCCCCTTATGACCGTTTTATATGCCTCCCACAGAGTCTGCGCAGAGTCCACCGTGCCTCCGTTCCCTCGGAAGTTGGCGTCCGTGGCTTTAATGGCAATCTTGCGGACAATGGGATCAGTCAGGTGCCAAGGGTTTATCGGGGCTATCTTACCCGCTGCGAAGGTTCCCATTCGCATTTGGAGCCACACGGGGGAGTGATCAGAGATACCATGCCCCAAGTGACGGATCGCCTGGACGGTATGAGCCTGTGACGCCGGAACCAGGATATAGTCAATACGAGACATACTACGGTGTACGCTCGAAACATGTGTGTACTGCGTCCCATTGGGGTTGAAGGTACGCCACCCATCTACCATTCCCGTTGTTTCCAGAAATCCGGACAGCCACTTCTGGACGGGCTGCAAACCTCTCGCCGGGTGCCTGTCCATCTCCCCAGCCACCACTGCATTAAAATCCCCACCTAGGACTAGGATCCCCAATGGGAATGTCAGAAAAACGGAGCCCAGATCCTTAAAGGCGTCTGCTTGCAAACCGGGCGGGACATATACGGAAAGAAACGTCGTTGTTCTCCCTTCCCACTGACCCGAGATCCCAACATATCTACAACGGACATCCGTCCATGTTGCCGCTATCGCAAATGGGAAGGAGTTCTTCACAAGGATTCCCACCCCTCGAGACCCAGACGTGAACCCCGAGTGCGCCACCATTTTGTACCCACCCCTATGCAGGGCGCGGCAGTTATTCCCAATTAAATGCGTCTCCTTCCGTGTCTCTTAACAAACTGGCTTACCATCCCTCTTTTCAGTTTATCCCCCAACCCGTTCACATTCCAACTGAGAACTTTGATCCCCAGGTCTCGCTCAGTCCCCATTTCTCCGGTGTGTCCGATGTCCCTCACGTTCCGCCCACCATTGTGACATTGCCGAAAAACACAAAACAACAACAAACTTAAATGCAAAACCAATCCCCGACCCCCCCCAACTCCCCCCCACCCTGCACCCCTGCTGACTGGGACCACCCATAGAAACTGGCAGAGTGCCTGTCGCCCTAAACCCTATCCCGAACACAACTAAACGTAGAAAGGAGGAGGTAGCCCACTCACCACCCCCAGGTCCCCATCGTCTAAAGGAGGTCTGCCCTCCGTGTCCATCAGGAGTCGTTTGCAAACTTCTTAAGAGAATTTCAAGCTGTGTATTGAAGATTGGATGTAGGCATGGTTTTATGATTGCTTGATAATGAGTATAAAAAGAGTAATAGTTAAGTGTCTGATGTTATGTATGTTGATTTTGATTTGAGTTTTATCTGCTTGTAACAGTATAGTGGGACTCCTGAATATGCATTTTTTTCCTCAAACTTAGTTGGGTATTATGAGGCAATAGGCTGCAAATTATGACAGATGAAAAAACTGAAAAGTTGTAGTACCTTGATTTAAAGTACATGTTTGTGTATTGAACTGTACCCACGTACCATAAAGTTGGGTGCTTTGCAATAGGTGGAAGTTTCTGATTTGCTATGAGGCACTTTAATCAGCAGTGTTTTGCTCTAGCACTTTAGATATAACTGATCTAAAAATATTGTTTAATTTGAAGAGTGAAAAATGTATGTTTTCTGCAGTCTAGATAATCTGTGTGCCCGTTTCACATTGCTCGATTGTTTTAATTGCACTACAGTCCCTGTCAAACAGTGAAAAGGGACTAATCTTACCAATGAGAGTACTTTATCCCTTTATAACTGAGTTGGATTCCACCTCATGAAGTTGTGTGAATGTCGAGAAATGCATTTGAAAACCATAGCTTCATCCATATGGTGTGTTTAGTGGATTTAGGGCCTGGTATAGAGTTTGGCAGATGGGACAGTGCATCACTTGAATGGCGGCTGTCACATCCACCGTATTACTAGTGCATTCTAGCCTAATATGGCAGACAGAATATCCAACATGTTTGTGATGGTGTATCCCATCCACCAAACTCAAAATCAGGCCCTTAGAATGCTATGACATTTTGTAGTCTGTGCTGCATTTATTCAATTTTTTAAATACAAGTGAAGACCATGTGCGGAATACTTAATAAAAAGGCAGAAATAAAATAAATATTTATGGATTCATTTTCTATATTTTCATTTCAAAAGTTACCAAGTACAGTGCTTTGAGCCTACAACCAGGAGACCGGCTTATATAGTCAACCTTAATAAACTGTCTATCCCATCTCCACCCATGCATCCCCCTTACCTCTATTTGAAGCACTTCTGGAGATTGCTGATGAAGGCCCAAACCAACAGTTGTCATGTTCCACATTGGTTCACCACTGTCTTTCGTGTGAAGAGACAGACACTACCTGCTAAAGGATTAATGGGCTATTTCTATCGGTGGTGTTGCTTGGCAATGGCTGCAAAATATGCATCACTTTCAGGAACAGAGGGCATGAGAGTTCTTGGAGTTCTTAGTAGAGGAATGTAAGGAAAGGAGCCCAAATCACTGAGAATTCTTTGCCTGGGGATTCTAATGACATAGGCAGCTTCTCCATACCCAAAATTTCCCACAGACGGTAGAGCCAGTGTCTTCGTTCTGGGGTTTTATCTGACCCCCAATGAGCTAGAATCATTTGGTGTGCTGTGCATAATGCCAACACAGTTTGCTTATCGGTAAGCGAGTGGACTGGATAGGTCTGCTTATTATGGAGGCCTAATATATTATACACTGGGAAATGCAGTATCCCCAGACCAATGATTTAGTCTAGATCATCTAGTATCTCACACTAGTTTTGCGTCAGTTTGGGACAATGCTAATGAAAGTGAATGAGTGTCCCTCTGTTCGCACAGCTCCCCCAGCAGAGATCTGGTCTTTGGAGAGACCATTTGTGCATATCAGGTGGGGGCATAATACCATTGTGATGTTATTGTTGTCATTTTTTTCTATACTGTTTGAGGAGCGTGCTGTTGTACATGTTCTATGAAATATGTCCTCCCATTCTTTATCTGTGAGGATGCAGCCCAGTTCTCCCTCTTGTTTCTTTTGGTTTGGTTAGTAGCCATCTCTTCAGTGTCATTGGAGTTCTTCTGGTCACTTCTTTTATTACCTTATGGGCTATCCAGTGCCTGATTTATGTGTAGATCAAGTGCTCTGTTTCTCAAAAGAGTGGGGAAGAATATGTTACGAAGCCATCTTTCAATACCACTGAATCCCACACCACCATGATGGACCAGATGCGATTTGTACGTGATTTGTACGCAGCCATGGGTTTTCCTGATGTGGATCCCAGTTACTTGCTGGTCCATGAAACACCAGTGCTTTTCTGTCCGTTCTCTGCAACTTTCCACTATTGCCCTAATGGAGGCTGCCCAGTAATACTTTGCGATGTTGGGGATACCAAACCTTCCTTCTTGTGGGATATGATAGTGCATGTTGCATGCAAGGCTTTTTACCACTCCAAATAAAGATGTTTATTTCCTGTTGCAGTATTTGCGGTGTGCTTGGAGGCACTTGCAGGATCTCTATTCAATAAAGAAATTTAAAAACAAAAAGGCACTTGCAGTGAGGGGGTTTGGAATTAAAACAGCGTCTTTGGGAGGGCAATCATCTTTGGGGAGGCAATAGTGCCTAGTCAGGAAAATATCTGCTTTAATCCCCATGGATCTATCAGAGACGTTCTTGCTTGCTAACTTTCAAGGTGTTCTGTTGAGAACAAGTCAGTTGCATCTCTAGATATCAAATTTGCTTTGGGCCCAGGGAACGGAATAGAGGGTGCGCAGTGTCTCCTGCTGATGGGCAGATATAGAGACGCTGAGTATCTAGGATTTTAGTAGGTTCAATTTGAACCTGGAAAGTTCTCCATATATACACATCTCTTCCACTACAGCTTGGAGGGAGTGTGTGGGAGTGTATCAAGGAGGGAATCACATCAGAGTATATGCTGCCCTTTTGTGTATCACCTGTCTAAATGCGATGCCTTTTGTAGAGGTATCTGCTCTCACTCTTTGTCCTAATGGCTGCTTGTATAGGGGGCAAATAGGAGAGGAGAAAGGGGACATCCATAATTCATCCCCCGGTGGATGGAGAAGGGAGCACGCAGGACACCATTCACCCTTATTTGACTCCTGGGGAGGTTTACCCGCATTGCACCAAAGCAGAAAACAAAACTCTTTGAGTGTTTCTATGAGGTATGGCCTCTGGACTCTATCGAACGATTTTTCGGCGTCAATATGTTTGTAGATCTCTGTTCTTTGTCAAGGAGGTGTAGGATCCTTGTAATATTGCCTGAGCATCATTTCTCGGGCATAGTCCTGATTGATCTGGGTTGATTAGACCCTGAATGAATGGGTTTAGTCTGGCAACTATTATACTTGTGAATAATATAGCATCTACATTGATGAGACCTATAGGCCTGTATGAGCCACCATGAGAAGCTTCCCTACCCGGTTTGGTCCTACAATTATTGTTGCTTTAAGCATAGTGCGAGGTGAGCCTCTATCTGTAAAGCAGTTAAATAGATCTATAAGGAGAGGTGAGGCTCTGGAACAACGTTTTTATAAAACTATGGTGAGTAACGATCTGGGCCTGTAGCGTTATTAGAGGTTTTAAACCTAGCAATGACTGATATAACCTCTTCCTTCGTGATGGGTGTGTCTAGGCTTTCGGCCCAGGGGGCCTATTAACTTAAGTAGTTTTGTTTGATTGAAGTAGTGGTGAATCTTTTCACATGGCAGATCTTGTGCTGTGTAAAGATTTATAGAATTCCCTGAGTACTGCTTCTATGGGGTCTCCTCTCAAAATGATGTGACCGTTTGTATCTTTCAGAGGGCCTTCCCATGCCGTATTTATTTTCTCCTGGAGCTTTTGTGCTAAGAGCCTGTCTGTTTTGTTGTCCCTGCCCCCCAATAGCATTTGTGTTTTGCCACATTATTTCGAATTCTGTCCTGCCCTGGTCCAGAAAGCTTTACTGTGACCACATGGAAATTAGTGACTGTCAGACTCTAGGGCCCTGCATGTATCTTTTGTAACTCTCAACTGTGTGTTTGCATTCTGCCCTTTTATCTCTTCTCACCTTGTTCTCATTGGCATCCATAGCAAGCAAGTGCCCCTAAAGTACCGCCTTTAGGGAGTCCCATAGTGTGGTGCGACTAACCTCCCCTCGATCATTTTCAACTAGGAACTGGGTAATGGGTGAGTGAATGGATGCTGAGTTTTGTTTGTTTTGGATCATAGCATCTTAGTGTCTTCAGTGTTTGGGAAACCTTTTGGCTGCAGGGAAATGCAACTCAGTGGAGCTTGGAGCATGGTCTGAGAGGGATGTGGGGTGTATTTCCATTTCAAGCCTTCCCTCCAAAAGTGCTGGTGGTCCAAGGAAATAATCAAGGCATGTGCATGTCTTGCGAGATGCCTAGTAGGTACATTCTATTTAAGTGGCATAGAACTTCTTCCAGATGTCTACTACCCCCTCTTCTCCCAACCACATCAATTCCCCCTCCCTCTAAGGGGCCCCTGAGGTCCCGAATTGCAGCCCTGATCTATCCTGCACACTAATCATTACTATATTGAGTCCCTTCCCGAACAATACCTTCCTGTCTGGTGTCTGCAGACTGTCTGTGATTGCCTCTTGAGCTATGGGCATATATGTTGTCCACCTCTAAGTTCGTCTCACCTAATCGGAAACTAAGGTCCAGTACCCTACCAAGATGTTCGAACACCTTAGTTCATACCTCCCCAGTAAATGTTTTGAGATCAGAATACCCACTGCCTCCTTTTTTGCGTGGCCTGGTGAGAGGTAATGTCTGGGAAACCATTTGGATCTGAGCCAATGCCAATCCTTAGACATAAGGAAGGTCTCTTGTGCCAATCAATATGCCACAGTTGTTCTTGTCTAACATTGAAGGTAGGCTAAACGTTTTGCAGGGTTATTTAGACCCCTTGTGTTAAAGCTGACTATTTCAACCTGAGACATTATGTAATAAATATTTATAAATGAAAAATAATCTCTTTATCATGACATTCCTTTAGGATGCTAAATCTTATAAAGTGGAAAGCGATATAGTAAGATATTATTTGTAGAAATTGAGGAGTTTTTAATGTTTAACAGCTACTAAATACTTTTATCAGGGTTTACAGTGTATATTTTGAAATAATTTCCCTTATGGGAAATATAATTAGAGGATTCTATACAAATGTTGAAACTCAAGTGTACTTAATGTACCTATTTATTTTTGCTTCCTACCCCCAAATATTTAATTTCTGAGATTGTTTTTATTTTTTTGAGATGTGCATTCATTTTTCATGAAGTTGGTTTTATTCAACATGCACATGCCCCATTTATTTTGATTGACATCCTTTTAATGGAAAATGTATTGCAACATATATAACTAAGGAGGTAATAAACGAAGTGTGCTAAATCCTCTTAAATAATAATAATTGCTAATCCTGCCTTATTAGGAGATCAGTTCCTGGAAGCTTGTATATTGCTATTTTCATATTTGCCCTTACTTCCTTCTCAACCAAACATTCACATTATGGTTCCGGCTGTAAAGTATACTTTTTTAGTTTGCCTGCAGTTTTGCACCTTAACCGTGTTCACACAGCGTCTATGCAGATTTGACGGATTATTGCGGATCACTTGTCACTCTTTGGATCTAAACGATGTTTGAGTAACTTTGTAATATATATATTTTTAATCTGCACTTGTTTGGTCTTTATCCGAAAGAGCCCTTATTTGAAGCAAGCGATTTTCTTAAACAAGACAGAAGGAATCGGTGTTGTTTTATCTCTTGAAAAAGGTCAGGCTACCTGAGAGTGTCTTTACTCATCTTTATTGGAAAATATTAGGCACCTACAGGAAAGCGCTCTCTTTCAAAGCAGAATGGCATGCATTCAGCGGCTTAAAGGTGAATTATTTCCAGATTACACTTCGGGATGCGTTTTGTCACATCAAAGACTTAATTTGTTCAGGGTATATTGCTTGAAACAGAAAAATGGTTCAAAGTGATTAACCTTCTAGCTTGAGTAACTCCAAAATATTAAAGGCTTAGAGAACTGGTGTAACAGTCAATAGGCGTGTACAATTTCGACACATTTTGTAACAATGAGGGTGTTTTTGCTTCACCTTTTAGTTATGGGGTTTATGTATGCCTCCAATGATTGAACAGTCAGCAAATCTATTCACTTTGTACCCTTTCTAAATTACTGAGAACATTACATTTCAGATTTAAGTAGTCTGTGCCTAGCACTCTGTGAATTGCATCTCTCTAGAATTTAGCATCCTAAGCACTACATCCCTCATTTGCTGAACCCTTCAACTTGTGAATTACACCCATTATGCGATCAGTCACTGCAGCCTATGTGTGTACCATGCTCGAGGCCCTGTGTGTTGAAAACATAATTACATTTAGCATTTGCTCCTTCTACAACCCATATTGTAGAAAGCAAAAGGCTAGTACAATTGTGCATGCCGCAAATGTTAATGCTAGCTGGCTTCCAATTTAGGGGCCAATTACGATCTAGGCTGTAAAGCCTCCGACCTTTGCCACAAATTCCCAAGTTTTTGGGAGTTCCACAAAGGGGTTGCCAGTGTAAGTCTATTATTTCACCCCAAATATTTGTTTACTGTATGCCAAACATGAACTGCGTGAGCGGTTGGTCCGGTTAAAGGATATCTGCCAGGTTTGGAGTAGAGCGCTCTGCCATAATCACCCCCAGGGAGGAGCCATCTGTCCATGGCGTACCCCGGATCGCCAATGCCTCCATAAGTCCCATGATTAATGGCGGCCAAGTGAGCTGACCAGTAATATTTTTTGATGTCCGGGAGGCTAATGCCTCCATCGTACCAATTCAGAGTGAGCTTGGTTTATGCAATCCGGGGTTTGCCATCCCACAATAGGTCCCTCTGAAGACCTTCTATTTCCTTAAAATATGATGCAGGTACTGGGTCCATCGAATTCTGTAGGGCATAGAGAAATTGGGGCAGGGACATCATTTTAAAAAGAGTTGCCCTACCCAACATGGTGAGTGGCAAAGATTTCCAGGTCTTTATATCGTTTTTCAGCCTTTGCATGGGGGGTAGGAGGTTGCGAGTGAAGCGGCTTATGGGACTTAGGGCCATATGTAGGTAGGGACACATTTACCACTTCATAAATACAGAATTTTACCGATTCTGTATTTATGAAGTGGTAAATGATATGTAGGTAATTGGTCGGTAAATATTACCGATTCTGAATAATTCGGTAATTACCGAATCGGTATTTACCGATTCGGTAATGAGGCATACCTTCCCATTGATGGGAAGGTATGCCTCATTACCGAATTGGTAAATACCGATTCGGTAATGGGGGGAACACATGCAAGGGTGGCAGGGTGTCACATTGACACCCTGTTGCACCCCTGAAACGGCCATGTGTGCACATGTGGCACACATACATGCCCGAAGGGCATGTATGTCTGCCACATTGCACACTTGTAGGCGCTATGAAATGCGTTTCACCATCCATACTTTATTTACCACCAACTATTAGTTGGTGGTAAATACTGACTCCAAACATCACCCACACACTCCCCCTACATCTCATTTCTGTATTCGGAATTTACCGAATCGGTAAAATTACCGAATCGGTAATTTTACCGATTCGGTAAATTCCGAATACAGAAATTGTCCCCCTACATACCAAAAGCCAAAATACCGGTCTGTAACGGTATAATTACCGAAAATCGGCCGTTACCGACCGGTATTTGGCTTCCTACATGAGGCCCTCAGTGAGATGTAGATGCCTAAATATTGAAAGCCATCAGATACTATCTGAAGTGGGCAGTTCCTCGGAAGGACAGGGGGCTCTCCCTGTAGGGCATAGAGAACAGATTTTGTCCAACCCGGAATACCTACCAAACACTGCTAAGACATCGAATAAACATATCAAAGAGGCCCTTGGGGACGTCAAGTATAATAGGATATCATCCGCATATAGGAATATCTTAGCTTCCCAATCCATTGACCAACGCATTCCATGGATCACTGGATCTCTACGGATCCACGCCACTAGGGGTTCCAGGGCTAAAGCGAACAAGAGCGGGGACAAAGGACACCCCTGTCGCCTGCCCCTATACAGTTGAAATGTCCTTGAAGTGCGATTATTCACCACTACCTGAGCCATTGGCTCTGAAAATAATAGCCTGACCCAACTCACAAAGCTCGGTACAAAGCTCATTTTGGCGAGCAACGCAAAGAGATACGCCATTCCAGCATGCAAATGCCATGGTAGCGTCCAAAGAGTCCAACACTGCCGGTTCTTGAATAGTAGCTGCTCTGCCCAAAATGCAATGCACCTTGCGTAGATTCAACGCCGTGTTGCGATGCGGCATGAAACCGGATTGGTCTGGATGTACCAGACTATTTATCACTTTTACTAGCTGGATCGCCAACAACTTTGCGAGAATCTTAGGCTCTAAGTTAAGTAAGGATATTGGTTTATATGAGGTACAACTAGTTTTGGGTTTCCCTCCCTTGTGAATGACAATTATGTTTGCCATTCTTTGGTCTATGGGGAGTGCACCTTTTTCCCGACTGTCCTCAATCATCGAGCGGAGATATGGGGCTATTTTATCTGGTCGGAGCGTGTAGAGTTCAATTGGCAGGCCATTGGGGCCTGAGGTTTTCCCGGACTTAATCGCCCGTATCGCCTGGGCTACCTCTTCATTCGTGAACTCGGACACAATATATTCCCTGTTTTCATCGGACAGTTCAGGGAGTGAGATGTCACGGATCAGTGAGCAATTCTCTTCGAATGAGTATTTCCCGACTGCACTGTATATCGTTTGATAATGAGCAGCAAATTGGTCAGCGATGTTCTGCGGGTCTGTGATAGTCCCAACCCCTTCTACATGGAGCTTAGACACCCGGCGACTAGCCCGCTCCCTCTTATCCAACCATGCGATTAGTTTCCCTGCCTTGTCCCCATGCCCATAGATTCTGTTTTGAGTTTCCCTTCCCTGGGCCCTGACCCATCTGTCGCTATGGCCTTGAACTCATCTTGTTTTAATTGCAAGAGATGCAACTTCTAAGGAGTGACCGCCATCTCTAACTCGTTCTCCAGTCTCAGTATTTCGTCTTCTATCATTGTCAACTCTTTTCATTGATATTTTTTCTTTCCTGCTATCAAAGAGATAGCCTGTCACCGAATCACAGTTTTGTAGGCTTCCCACAGTGTCTGAGCGGACTCTACTGTACCCTCATTGTCAAGGAAATAGTGATCTGTTTCATGGATTATTTTCTTTCGGCTGCTTGGGTCTCGGAGGTACCAAATGTTTTGTATTTTTAACCCATTTTCATCCTATGAAGGTAGCTGTTGTGGGCCTATATCAGGACGATTGCGGTTATTGCAAGATAAGTTAAAAAAAGTATTTCTACTAAACAATAGAAAACTTTTTAAAATGTATTTGTAATTATAGCAATATTTTTGTAACTTATTTTTTGTGACTTTTTTTTGGTACTGTCCGGAGTTTTTTCTTGATACAAGTCAAATGTTTAAAAGAAGGAAAAGGATTAGTGGAATCTGATGCAGGCCTTTCAAATGTGAGAAGAAGGTTGTTTTTAAAGATTTTTTCATGAATTACTGCGTTTTGGAACTGGGAGAACAAGGAGAATTCGTACAATAGTTTTTCAGTTTGGAATGTGGATCGGAATTATGGATTCTTTTGTTGTTTTTAAAAAAAATGCATGCTTTATCGTTTTTTAAAATTTTGTTTTGAGTTTTCGTTTTTTCACAACAGATTTTTTAACCAATTAATACGTTGTTGGTACTGGTGTTTAAGCCACTTTGGGCCTCATGTAGGTAGCCAAATACCGGTCGGTAACGGCCGATTTTCGGTAAATATGCCGTTACCGACCGGTATTCAGACAAGTGAGATGTAGGAGTCCAAAAACGACTATTCGGTAAATATGAGGCGGTAAATACCGAATCATATTTACCGAATTCTAAAATACCGAATCAGATTTACCGAATACATACTTAACGAATCGGTAAATATGAAGTGGTAAATATGAAGTGGTAAAAATTAAAATGACATGTAGGAGCACTCGGTAATTAAGAAATCCAAGAAAATCGGTAAATAAGAGTCGGTAATTAACACGGATTGAAAGCAGGTGGTAACCATCAACAGTGCACATAAGCAATCCCAAAATGCAACAGCGTGGACAACATGGCCGCTATGTATGTCATTGCAAGGCGCCTACGTCTACAGGCAGCAGGACTGAGGGTTTGGCGACGGGAGGAACGCATCTACAGACAGAAAGTTGTCTGCTGCAATAATGTTCTTTTTCCACCCCCGCATGGGCGGCTGGATGTTTCCATCTGGCCTTCGATTCCAACCTTGAAAGCAGAGTTCAACAAGTTGTGCAGAATAAGAGCGCTATTGTCCCAAAAAGAGGTGCCTTTGACTTCCTCTCGTGAAACATTTGTCCTTCACGTTGCTAATACGCGCACTGAGGTACAGGCGCTTCTGAATACTGACCTCCCCCTGCATTTCGGCTCTTTGATCCATACTATTTTCAATGCCTCGTCCACGACCGGCCTGGCTCATTTTTTTAAACTTGTGGGCTCGGGTCTCGCGACCTCTTTCCAAACTATTTTTGGTGTGATTCCGGCATTTCTTCATTCACTTTTCTCGAGCATCTTTGGAGGTGTCCCGCTGCTTCTGGCGCTAGTGGCAGGTGTGCTGCTTTTCCTTTTTATACTCCGGAATGGCTGCTCCTTCTGTGCCACACGAGCACCTGTCCCGTCTGCATCTTCTTCGTGATAGGATGCTTGACTTTTATGGTACTTTGCCATTGGCGACTTTGAGCCTGGCTTATGGATTATCCTTCAGGTATTCCTACTTCACCTGCGTACAACCTGTATTTCACTGCCTGGATTGTCCCTTTGAATGGCCTCTGGATTTGTGCTTGACCAACATGGTGTCTCCGGTGCCGGATTACGATCGACTGATGAGGCCCTTAGTGTCTCACGAGTTGGCCTGTTCTGGTGTCCGGATTATGGCCTGTGGTGCGGCGCATGGTATCCTGGGTAATTGGGACATCTCAGCGGCCGCCTACGACTTCTTGGCTATGAGCTATTTGGAGGAACATTCCGGGTGCCCTCTGATTGTGCTAGAGGCTCCGATGGTTGGAGAACACGTATGTTCCTTTTCTTTACTTAATTGGATGGCTGAGACTTTTAGTGGCCCTGCAAACGATTTTTTGTTGGAAGCAGTGGCCACATATGCTGCCTATACATTCATGGATTAACTGGACTGTCGTCCATTGCGCCTGTGCTACTGGACAGCACCCTGGCGCAACATTTATTTCTTTTATTTCTCTTTTTTCTCTTCCTGATGGTCGTTTTGAGTTTTTTTATATACTTGCATTTTTTTTTGGAATTCTATGCTGCTATTTTTTGTAGTTTCGGACTTTGGCGCAGCATTGGTTACGCCTTGTTCTGCTCTGACGAAACTGAACTATGCGTTCTCTCTTTTCTTGCCTATTGAATAGTGCTTCGATCAAGGGGGCGTGTAGTGAGTTCTCCCTGAATACGTACATACATTGTTAAGTTAGCATAACCACGTTAAATGTTAGAAAGCCATCTTTTTGTCTTTGCACACGACACTGCGTTTACATGTTATTTCTTAAATAAACTGCTGACTCGAGACTTGCTTCACACGAGAGCAATCTGTTGTTACCATCCCAAGCTCTGCGCAGCGACCTTGGTCTGTACATGGTGTGACAAACAGTCTGGAATATTACACAATGCATGTTTTCCACTCTAGGTTGATCGACCCACTGTTTAGCCATAACACACGCGCAGCTGCAAATACCTGAAAGTTGGTGCTTTTAATATCACAGACATCATGTTTATGATTCAGACCGAAGACGAGCCTTCCTGCGAGAAGACTCCTGATGCTCCTGTGATGTGATTTCACTAAGCTGATCTTTGAGGTATGGGGTCCCCTATTCAAGCCTAAGAGACCTTCTATTAGCATAATAATAATATTAGCTTCTTAGTAAAGGGAAGGTGGTAGTATCCTCGGTATTTTCCAATTCGGTAAATACCACCTCGGTATTTTCCGATTCGGTAAATACCACCTCGGTATTTTCCGATTCGGTAAATACCACCTCGGTATTTACCGAATCGGTGAATTCCGATTCGTGATTACCGAATGTTACCGAATCGGTAACTGTTACCGAATTTTTACCTACATATAACTTAACGATTCTAATTTACCGATTCGGTACGGCTCGGTATTTAAGAAACGGTAAAATTTATTTACCTACATGAGGCCCTTTGTGTTTTAATTTTTTGATCGGGTAAACCCTGTGGATTATTGGAGTCCATAAGACTTTTGGTGACAGGATGAATTGAAACATCACCAAAAGTTGAATAAAGAAGACATCTTCAAATAGGATTTCAGACATTCCTAACATTTAAAAGAAAACAATATCAGAAATGCCAATTTAATTGTTAAAAAAAAGGCAAGTAAGTTAGTTTGTATTAGAAATGTAGTATGCTCGCAATAATTTCCAGGTAGTCTGAAGCCACTGACAACGTAAACTGTTGCATTTGTGCCAATAGTTGTTCTGACATTTCTTTACTTTTTGGGAGACACGTGGATTCAGACTACCTATTAAATATTGCACTATTCTCATCTTTTGGTAAGTTTGCTACTTCTTCAAAGTTTCCAAAAAAAGATAAAAGTTTGGGTATGTTTTTCCAATAGATTTGTTGAAGGAGTTGTGCCAACCCTCAATTGCATTATTGGTCATCGCACCACGCTCTAAGCAGGTGGCGTAACAGTTCCACCAGTCAACTGGGAACCTTGGTTCCCTCCTGCAACTAGACCTGCTTAGATGGGCAATCCATGTGTCTTCAAAATAATTTAGTAAAGGGCAACATTTTTCAATGTTTTATGTAAAGTAGTCAGATTCAGTAAATTATGTGTAGTATTATTCTCCACTGTTAGGTTGCACGAAGCATAAGGTTTTTAGTTTCTTCAATTGATATTGTAGTTCACTGTCTGATATGTAGTCTTCTACTAAGGGTGTTTTTTGTATTTTTCCCTAATATGCCTGTAAAAAGTGGAAAAACATCCTTGAATTTGGGTTTCTGGGTATTAATCATAGATAATTCGAAATCAATTATCACTTTTCTAGGACTTTATATAGAGTTTTAATTTTTATCAATGACAAAAATTCAGTAGAGGTTGAAACTTGCTTATCAGGCAGTAAACTGTGCAATAAAGGAACAGTGGTGTTATTATTGTTGGCATTGAAGGTGTATTTGGCTGAAGGGATGGGGGGTAGACTTAAAGGTACCATCCATCATCCAAATATCACTATTCTGCAGCTTAGCAAGGTTAAGGGGGGGTGCTAAAGATTTATATTAGTTGTAGAGGGTTTTTGTTGTCATGCAAAATGAAAGATTTGTTACTAAAGGTTACTGTTAATTCTTCAGGGATGTTGATATCGGAGTAGGTTTGAGGTGTTACATGTTGGGGTTACTTGCCTGTTTTTGTCTCTGTATAATACGACGTAGATTAGGAATAGTAGGCATAGAACAAGCTACATGCATAGGTATGTTTTGGGAACGCCACAAGGTTCATTGGAGGCAGATGCATGGGTTTTCATTTGTTCAATATTTTGTCGAACTTCAATTTCCATTGCAGAGGCAGAGTGGTTATGCTCTGTTGTTTTTTTCAACAGTGTCACCAAGAGTAACCGCTCTGCCTGTGCAATGGAATGCATAATACTGCACACACCTCCAATGACTCCTGGGCTCAGTTAATCTATCCTTTCAATAAAGTTAGCCTCTATGATTCAGTAGTCTGTTTCCCCTGCTTGATTTAATATAGTTTGCCTGATTTCTTGCTGCCATTCTTTATCTGCAGGTAGAAAGAAAAAAAAATGGTTTAGTGAATTGCTATATGAATGTGTTTTCTTAAATTTTGCTTGTAAGGTAATTTTTTTTTTAATTACTTATTTGACAGTCTATATTTCTTTTTGATCACAATGGTTATTTTTGATATATTATGCTATATTTGCTTTGAATTCTTCCTTGGGTTGATACCTCTGAAAAGAAAGTTATTTTGGGTGATATTTGAGTTTTGGTCATATGTTACCTTAAATGGGGTTCTCTGTGTCCTGTGAAAAGTAACTTTCAAAGGTGATCGTGTGTATTTTCTGATTTGTGAAGATCTGTATAGAAAGGGAAAGACAACAAAATGCGTTTACGATTTGGTTTATAAATGTGCTTTTGATATTATCCTGCAAGGGATAATGCTTGAATATTATTTATTTGACATTCTACTTTTATTTATTTTAATTTGAAACCTGTGTAAAGAAAGTTATTATTGGTGATAGTTGTGTTTTTGTAAAATTTTACCTTCAATGGGTGGGCCAGTTGCATGATCAGCAACTTCTGATGGTGATGATTTTTTTTTTTTAACAAGTTCCTTCAGACTGGTGGTGTGATATGTGCTGGTTGTAGAGAGAAGCAAAGAAGACACGGCTGCATATTCTTTTTTTTTTGACAGATGGATGGTTTGCATCACACCTGTTAAAGAGAAAATGGCTTTTTCTGGGGTTAGTTTTTACAAACTTCATTTACACAGATATATGTTTTCCATTTGTTTAGTGAGCTTGTGTTAGTAGTGACTTTATATTTCTGTTCTTAAATTGCTGTAAATTTTAACACTTTATGGAATTAAACAGTTTTTTGTTTTAAAGTTTAACCTGTTGAGCTATTTCAATATTCATAAACTCTTGGGATTGTTTGTTATCTGTTGTTCTGTGGTATTAGAATCTTTTATTTCAAAGGTAAATTTACATTTCTGGTAAAGAATGGATAATGTGTGTATTATTTTCTGTTCATGCTTTTTTTTATATTTAAGTACAGTTGGACACTTTTTTTCAGGACAGCATCCGTAGGGCTACTTGTACTTTACTGTGATAAACACTTTTCAGAGTAGGGATAGTAATTTTGCCCCCAACTACTATCCAGCACCTTCCCTGAGACAAACATCTGTCTGAGCAGGAATAGTAATTGTGCCCCCACCACCATCCAGCACCTTCATTGAGGTAAATACATTATGGAGTAGGAATAGCAATTTTAGCCCCAATCACTATCCCGCTCTATCCCAGTGGTAAACTCTTGTTGGAGTTGGAATAGTAATTTTGCTCACCTTCACTTTCCAGCACCTGTCCTGTGGTAAATTCTAAGCATTAATGTTCTAAATGAAAGCCCCTGGCATACTACTATTAGTAATTTTAAATACCACCTCAGTAATATAGTTTACAAATTTTGTTTAGAATTTGAAAATGTTTTTTTAATATCAATGGAGTAATATAACATACACTTACTTTTGTTAGTCTCCTGTCAAGAGTCAGGTAAAAGTCTGTGAATTTAAAATAAATATATTATAACCAAATGTTTTGGGATTTTAGTGTATTATCTGTATGTGGGTTTGCTGTAACTCTTTTACTTACTTGATCTGTAGGTGGTAGTGTATAAAAGCAATCTGTCTTTTTTTTCTCCGTGCTCCGATGCGCGTGGACACCAGGGAAGTCAGTGATCTACTGAGCACAAAATGGTGGAAGACTCAATTTATACGGTTTGGTGTTGTGAATGGTATTTTAAAACAAAATAGGAATTCTACTGCATTTTTTATTTTGAAACTATATTTAATAAGTAATTTTTAGAAATACGTTTTTTTTTCTTTCATGTTTAGATCTGCAGCCATTTTGATAAATCACTGAATACAGACATATAGTAAAAATAGAGAAAGGACACCTGGAAAATTCTATTTGTAATGCATCTGCTTCTTTTCCTAGCAACGTTATATTGATTCGTTTTTTTAACCTTGTTAAGCACAGTAAATGCTTGTTTTCGAATTTGTTTTCTTATTGCTATCTCAAAATGAAGTGTTATCGTCCGAGAAGCTGAGAAACAGTATTTTTATGTTTACTATAATTGCGTTGTACTGGTATGCGTGGTAATGGCATACATTGTAAAGGTATGTGTTGTAATAGTATTTATAATGTTACTCTATGGGACTGCGTTGTAATGGTATTCATTGTAAAATCATGCACTGTAGTGGTGTTTACGTTGTAGTGCCTGTGTTGTAAAAGCATGCGTTTTAGTGGTGTGCCTGTAATGTGATACAACCAAAAGTCATTGATTCCAGCTTTGTATTCTTTGCTTGCTCCCTGTAGCATACCTGGAGCAGCATCTCTCATCTGCAATTTTTATGATTGGCCTAAACCCAGTATGGCTTTTATATGTCAGGTAACTCTGCTTCCCATCGATTACCTTCTTCTCATCTTTCCACAGTGCCAGTATATATTTACCCATATAGTTCCTTTTCGGTTCACACCAGTTAGTATCTTCCCGGGCCCAGGGTGCAAAACTCAGCAGAGCCCATTGCGGAGCACCTGTGGAGCACTTCTACTCTTTCCCTACTATACCATACCACTGGTTTGCAGGATTAGGCATGGGGTTGAGTTCAGTGGGAGCTGGATGAGTGTAGATTGTGTGTTTAGTAGGCTTTGCGGGAAGAGCAGATGAAAAGTAAGAGAACAGAGGGAGGCTAGAGAGGAGTGTTTTAAAATTATTTCTATTGTTTAAGATTTTAAATAAGAAATTACGAGGGAAAGATTTCAGCTAAAAGGGGGGAGTGAATAAGGTTTGCAAGAAGGATAAAGTAGAGCATTTATGATCCGAAAAAGTCTATGAGAGAATAGAAAGGCGCTTGCTAGGAACAGAATTCGGCAGTAGTCAGGGAACATGTGAGGCTTCTCAAGGCATGTTTCTAGGATTCAAGGTACTTAATGGCAGATTTCTTTTACTCCAGTTTCGGAGAAGTGCACACATTCTTGTTTTTAAAGCTTGGATTGTAAAAGTTTTGAATGGCTATATCTATATCCTTTTTTTCTAAGTAGTTGTTTTTCACCTCTTATGTACAAAGAGATTTGTTTGCTGTAGAGGTGAGCAGTGGAGTCTCCTTCGCTGAGGCATGGAAATTAAGGAAAAATAAAATCATAATAACTGGATGTCATTATCATTTTCTTTGTTCCTGCGTCTTTGTAGGGCGGGACTGCTCTGCTCTCAGAGCAGGGGAAGGAGTAGTGGCATGCTGTAAAGTGTACATGAATGTTTGGCCGGCCCTTTTGGGCCAGCAAAACAGTCATGCGCACTTTGCAAGTTCTGCATGCAGGCTGCATTACAGCCTACACGGAGAACATGCTCTGGCCCTCATTTCCCATCTGAGCACCAAACCACAACACTCAGACCAATCACAACGCTGCATTGCAGCATTAGGATTGGTTAGGGGAGCCTAGTTGTTTCCTCTTCTGGCTGGAGCGGAGGGACGAAGACGAGGGACGATGCAGAAAAATGTGAGGAGGTAGGTTTTCTTTTTTTCAATCTCTCCCCGCCTTTCACGATCTGTGCCAGCTACTACTGGATGGGAGATTTTGGCAGAAATGGAGATGGTCTGAATTACATGGAAATAAGACCCTTCTTGAGTAGATCCCACCAAAACAAGAAAACCCTTCCCGCCCACCTAACCCTCCAGCCCCCCACACCTAGCAATGGTATATCCAGTTTGATGATTGCATTGTACTATCTACAAGCGCAGCTTCTGCCCTATGCATTATAGCTCAGGCCTGGCCTACTCCCAAATCACTCACCGTAACCCTCTCTGGTGGGGAGATCAAATGCAACAGTTGTAGGTATTTAGGGCAGGAACTCATTAAATTCTAGTGATATAATTGTATAAAATTGTATAAAGGGGGCCCACAGGTCCTTATAGGCCTCCATCGGTGTTCTACCGACAGTGTCAGTCATTCCATGCCCAGCAGGTGCCATATCAAGTGAAGCCGATTCATGAAAAAGATTGCATATCCACTTCTACCCTGAGGATTGCCAGCCTCTGAAATGGTCAGCGTGGAGACCTGGAGGAAAGTCCAGATTATCAAAAGGGGGGTCATTGGTGAGTGAAACGCAGTTAGTCCCTTTTGGAATGTTACCTTGTCCCACACTGCTAGTGTGGCTTGTGGGATGGTGAGGAATACAACCTTCAGGCCCCGTTCTGTCTAGGGAGCCAAGATATCTTCCATACATGAGAGCCTGCTATGACCTGGTCCATAAAACACCATTGTTTCTCAGATGCAGGTTTCCCCACTCAACAAGAAAAAAAAAGCTGTGAAGCATGGTAATATTGTGTGTCATTGGACACCCCCAAGCCTCCTTCTGACGTGAAGTAAGATTTATTTTCCTAGAAGGTGCGTCTCTTGTAAGAAACATATATTTCCCTTGGACTGCTCAAGAACAGACAAAACCAACAATTGTTTAGATGAATGGTTTAAACCTTGGATATTGAGGCAAATTATTTTAATATCCAGGTTATTAGTAGATATGTGAGGTCTTCACCTTTGGCATTGATGAAAAGCATGTATTAGACGTTGTGTCAGTCACATAGAACAGCAAATTGGATTCATCCTGTCATTGTCCCTAGGGATATAGAGGCAGGCCCAAAGAGCAGGTGCTAAACAACTTGCTCCCCCTATAGAACAGATTCTAACAACAAGAACAAAACAACAGTTATCAGGCCCATCCATTATGGTGTGGGTGGGTGGATATGTGTCCTGTGGGCCCAGCCCGGAGGGGGATGTGACTGCAGTTTCTCATATTGGTACACATCTAGTCCACTCACCCGTACCCCATCTGTCTTACTTGATCAGTGTGGGTAACCCAGGCAGCTTCACCCTGACCGGTAACCTTTCACAGGATGTGTACGTCACTCTTAGTTAGCGACCAGTGTCCTCCAATACTTTGTCCAGAACCGCTCTTCGTTCTTGGGCGCTTTGCCAGGGTGTGGTCATGACCTCTTATGGAAGCGTTGTAACCTCTGCCACTCGTATTTACTACACACTGCTGGTGTCCCAGCACTCCAAGGAGAGACCCATCCCTCAATCTCCATAATACCCCGGATTCGACGCACCTCAGTAAGGTACTTGATCTGGTATAGAGGACCATCTCATTGGAAGATTATGTAAAATGGGTGGCCCGACTGTGGCAGACTCTCATGCTCCGGAGAAAGTCTGTGATGGGGTGGTAGTCCTGTTGCCATTGGAGGGTGATCACATAGAGGACCCGGACCAGAATTATTTTGTGGCCTTGGATCTGGAGCAGATGTGCATCTCTCGCCATCTTGAGGGTCGCCTCCTTCACTTGAAAGACATGAATGCAAACCAAGATGTCCGGAACCTTGGCATTATTTACTCCTGATAGGCCCACTATATGAGCTCTGTCCATTTGAATGGTTTTGTCATCTTCCGGTCCGAGGATGTGGTGGAAGACGGCCCTCACATAGCAGATAATGTCAGTGTCCTCTGCGCCCATCCGGACCATGTGTATCCTGACATTATTAAAGCAGGAGCCATTCTCCAGGTCCTCCGTGTGAACCTGGAGTTACGCCTGCGCTCCTGGAGGCACAGCACTTCTTATTGCAAATGTTTGAGCTCCTCACCTCTCGCCGCTTCAGTATTTTCCAGGGAGTATATCCTGTTCCTCAAAGTGCTCAGATCCTGCCGCACCTCTCGCAATTTCGACATAAGGTCTCATTTCACTGTTTGAAGGTCTGTTCTCAAGGAGTCAAACAGGGTTTCCATGAAAGCCCTCATCAGTGGGACCTGGTCATCGTTCTGCTCCTCAGGAGATGGGCGCTTTCGTGACAAAGTGCCCTCTTTCGCCATTGCATTCATGGATCACATCATGTTTGTGGTCCATCCTCAAGAGAGCGAATGGAATTTGGCAGTGTAGCAGGACCTCTTCTACCACGTGTTCCCTCTCTTTGGCTGGTTGCTCAGACATGGGAAGGTGGCAGTCTCCTGTGCACATGCGTTTAGCTTTTGGTGTCAGCCACTCTCCACTTCATTGATTGACTGGTGTTGACTTGTGTATTCCTTTGGTGTTCAGCCATGTCCAAGCTCCCTTGGGGGTCCAAAAGAAGTGTGCGGTTTTGCCTTCTACTACCTGTAGTTTGACCAGAAAGAGGAGAGCATGTTTCAGGTCTAGGGGGCACAACTGTTATTTAACTGCGGTATGCAAGTTATGGCGCTGCTGTACTTCTGCAGTGTAGCCTGAATATGCAGTGATCACAGTGCCTTCAAACTGCCATGTGTCCTTCATCTGGAATAGTTGTAGTAGGGATCTCTGTCCCTGTAATTGAGCAGCCGAGCAATCACTGGTCTTGACTGGGCCCCTGGTGGAGGCGGGTGCTCCAGTATCCGATGTGCCTGCTTAATCTAAAAGAATTTCAACACTTTACCCACCAGCACCATGAACATCAGCCATTGCTCAAGGAAGAGCTCCATGTTGGGACCTTCAGAGCACTCAGATAATCCCAAAAATCGAAAGTTGTTGTGCCTATGTTGCCCCTCCGCATCTTCCGCTTTACGTTGTAAGGTTGCTATGGCAACTCTCATTCCTCCATTTGGGTATAAATGTCCTGGAGTGTGGGGTGCATCACGGTGTTAGTGATTTTTTGTCATCCACCCACTCCGTTAATTTCCTTTTGTCTGTGCAGAGCAAAATAACTTCTGGGGTCACCACATCCACCTTGGCTTCCAGCAAGGTCTTGGTTTCCAGTATCGCTTGCAATATCCACTCGAATTGATGTGTTGCAAGCGCAACTTTGAGGCGGGCGACCCCTCTCACGCTGTGATGCGGTCGACCCTTTCAAGCTGGCCTTAGTGGGGGGAGGGCCTTGGGTAGCTTGGGTTTAACCATTATGTCCAGTGCTAGGGTGGCAGGCTCTGTTGTCCTGCCAATAGACAAGGTGCAGGAGAGAAGAAAGAAAAGCGCTGTGGCGTTCTGATCTTTATCCTTCTGCTCCCATTGTAGCCTCTGCATTGGGCCCAGGGGAGTCACCCCCTCTATGGCCTCCTGCCATTGTGAGCTGGGGTGGGATATTTCAGCCTTGGGTCCTCTGTTACCTCAGAGACCTGGGGCACTCACTAGTGTTCAGACATACTCTTCTTCCAGCGGGTTGAAGATGAGCAGCCTTCTTAGGATCCACAGGGTACCTTCCGCTCACTCCAACGAGCCGCAGCTGCGGCTGAGTCTGGAGGCCCAACACAGTACATCACACCGCTCCTCTTGACCCCTCTGGTCATGCTGTAGCGCACTCACTGTTCCGCCTCTCCATCAAGGGAGGGCCACCAGCAAAGCCTCCGCATAGGGAGCTGTGGGGGAACCTGGTCCTCACTCAGGTGCACTGGAGCCTGCAGCAGTGCTCCCACAGTGCAGGCTGCACAACTGTTCCTCAGGTTTACCCACACAGCATGCCTCCTTTGCATGCCAACAATGGCTCCACTGCCACTCACGAGTCACACAAGGGGGCTGCCTATGAGTTAGACAGAGGCAGTGTGTTAAGAGGGTAACTTCAATCAGCGGAGGGACACAGGTAATGAAGTACTTCAGTTCTTTATTCAAGTAGGTAACCTGCATGGAAAGCGATGCTCATCCTAGGCCAGCCAGTCATCAACTGCCTAGTTCAGAATCCCGTACTCCTAGGTGGAACGTGGAATGCACTAGACACAGTGCTCCACACTCCACGCTGGGAGAGACCTTAACAGAACATAACCTAGAGAAGATTACAACACAGTGCTCCACCACACAGGATTACATCAGATTACTGTTGGCCCTGGGCAGCAATTCAGCTCAGGATGTCTGTTGTGGTCACCATCTTGGCCACGCCCCCATACTTATTTCTTTCTTATTTAATTTTTGTCTGCTGTAGGCACGTTGCAGGCCCTACTTGCTCAACATCATCGGCAACATTCATTTTCTTTTTTCAACACTGTAGCTTCAATAGTGTGAGATGCCCACCCTCTGATGCCCTATCCTTATTGGATTTCACCCTTTGGATAGAGCCTTAGGTGTGCTTGCACATTAGTTACAGCAGGGCATGATTTTGGATTGTCAATGTTTTTGGTGCAGATGCCTGTGGATGGCAGCCCTTGGTCTGTTGATTTCTGAGAGAGATGATGCTGTTGGTTTGCCTGGAGCCAATGCACACTCTTCTGTCAGAAGCAGGAAAAGTTCTCCAACTCTTTCAATCTTGACTGTCAAATGATGACTTTTCTAGGAAGGCATTGGACTTTCTGGGCACCTCCGGCGGCAGCAATATTTACTATTGCAGGTATTACAGTGTACAATACTAGATCAGGCTCTTATCTAGGCTTCTCAGACAAATCAAGGTTGTATGTGGCAAGGTGTTTGAGAACTTACGAGAAGGATATGAGAGAAACAAGGCAGTTATTGATTTTTGTTCAGAAAATCCTTTACACCCATGTCTTCTCATACCTAAGCTGGATCGGTGAAATGGGAGAAGAACAAAGCTAATATTGATCAATTACATATTGAGGCCCACTCAGTAAAAGGGTCTATGGTGTCCAAATCCTATATGATTGATGGCAGGCTGGCAGACATTATTAGAGTGGCAGGTTGGTCTCCTGAGTCCACCTCTCAATACTTTAACATTAAACAAATGGTGAATGTTACTTTTATGTTATAACCAATATTTGAACTTGCATATGCCTTGCCTCTGGTCAAGCGATAGAAATGTAAAATTTCCCAGCTGTTACAATTCTGTAAATGAGTCGATGGTGAGGTTATCCCATCCTGTGGCAGGAATGATAATGGTCAAACCCAGGGCAAGTGTGATAGGTGATATATAGTTTGTGTAAAATGGATGATCTTCTATAAGATGTTATGTTATGTTATGTTATTTATTTGTTAAAGCGCAAACAGCTGCCCCAGCAACGGAGCGTCCCGGCGCTGACCTAACCAGTACCTGAGGGGAGGGGGGACCAACAGAGGAATTAGATGACAGAGAAGAGATGGGTTTTGAGTTCCTTTCGGAAAGCGATCAGATTGGTTTGGGTACGGTTGTGCAGAGGTAGGGAGTTCCATAGCTTAGCCCCTAAGACTTTGAAGGAACGTCCACCCTGTCTGCAGAGCTTAGTTCGGGGGACCATCACGAGGTGTTGTCCCAGTGAGCGCAAGTTGCGCTGGGGCGTGTATGGTACCAGAAGCGGGCGCAGGAGTTCAGGACAATCAGAGTTGAGAATTTTAAATGCCATGGTCAGGGTTTTAAAGTGGATCCGAGATTCAATTGGCAGCCAGTGCAAATTACGGATGGTGGCTCTGGCAGAGCACCTACGTGGGAGACCAACCACTGCTCTGGCGGCCGAGTTCTGGATACGTTGCAGTCTTGCTAGTTCAGCTTTGTTTGCCCCCAAGAGTAAGACATTGGCATAATCCAGCCGGGCAAGAATCATAGATTGTATAATGAGTTGGCGGGTTTTGGAGTCAAAGAATCCAAGTATGGGGTTGAGGCTCCTCATGAGACCCACACACGTAGCTGCCACTTTCTTCGTGTGGGACTGAAAGCTAAGTGAGGGGTCGAGCCAGACACCTAGGTTTTTGACGACATCTTTTGGCACGGGGGTGGGGCCAAGCACAGAGGGCCACCAATGATGGTTCCAAAGGGTGGGGTTTTTTCCCAGGAGGAGGACCTCCGTTTTCCCGGCATTTAGCTGCAAGCAGTTGAGTGTCATCCACCTAGCAACTGCTGCGAGGCCATCTCTGAATTTGGTTGCCGAAGGTGATGGACCTTCTGAGAGTGTGATGACCAGCTGTGTGTCGTCAGCGTACGACACCAGCGTAAGGTCCCACTCTTTTGCCACCACTGCGAGAGGCTGAACGTATAGGTTAAATAGGGATGGGCTAAGCGCCGACCCCTGGGGGACCCCTTGCCCGATGGAGTGGGGTTGAGAGATGTAGGGTGGGGCTGAAACTTGAAAGGACCTGTCTTTTAAGAAGGACTGGAACCATTCAAGGGCTAATTCGCCAATCCCAATGGCCTCAAGTCGTTTCAGCAAGATGTTGTGTGAGACCGTGTCAAAGGCCGCGCTGAGATCCAACAGGATCAGCGTGGCACTTTGACCGGCGTCTAGGATACCTCGAAGGTGCTCCGTAGTGGTCAGCAGAGCCGACTCAGTGCTGTGACCTGGCCTGAAGCCGTTTTGGGAAGGGTCCAGGACATGGTTTTGCTGCATGTGATGGGATAGTATTTTGTTGACATGAGCTTCAGCCAGTTTTGACGTCCAGGGGAGCAGTGAAATAGGCCGGAAATTTTCTGGTTTATTGGGGTCCAATGTGGGTTTTTTGATGATGGGTGAAACCCAAGCAGATTTCCAACAGGTGGGGACCACCGCTGAGGAAAAGGAGAGATTGAGTAGTTTGGCAAGCGGGGGGAGGAAGAAGTCAAGTGATTCCAAGAATTTGGACGGTCGCATGGGGTCTGCTGGGGAACCAGACTTGACCTGTCTACATAGTTTAGAAAGGTCGTCGAGGGATATGTCGGGTATTCTTAGCAGTTTTGATGTCCCTGCCGTCGGATGGGGGGTGTTAGTGGGCGTAGCATCGTCTTGTGGAAAGGACGCGTAGATCTTCCTCACCTTTTCAGTAAAAAAGGTGGCAAGGTCCTCGCATTGTTTCAGGGAGGTGATGCAAGAGCCTGGATTGGGGATTTTCTGGAGATTTTGGACTAAGTTGAAAATGGTTTTGGTGGGATTGGAGCTGCGTTCGATTTCCTTTGCGTAGAAGGAGGCTCGAGTAGTGCGAATCGCCTTGTGGTAGGTGCGAAGTTTAGATAGGTAAAGGGTTTTGTTAGAGTCTAAGTAGTCTTTCCTCCACTCGCGTTCGGCTTTTTTGCACTCTTTCCGTAATGTTTTGAGTGAGTCATTGTACCATGGGTTAGAGGGGGAACTGCGGGTTTTAGTCCATTTGGGCGGAATTAAGGCGTCAAGCCCTGTGACTATCCATTCGTGGAAGGCGGCGTATACTGTATTAATATCCCTATTCTCATCGGGGAGGTGGAATTCTCCTAGGTGGTTGATGAGGTCTCCGGAGACGAGTTTGTGCCATGGTCGTTTGTGGCTGGAGTTGGCCGCAACTTTGGGGGGCGGTTTTTTTGCCATAATGGTTAAATTAACAAGAAAGTGATCAGTCCAGCCCATGGGTTCAGGGGGATCAGCCGTGACTTCCGATAAATTAGAGAAAACGGGATCCAGTATGTGCCCAGCAATGTGGGTGGGGGAATGAACCAAGGAGTTTAACTGCAAGGCCGTGATGTCGGCTAGCAGGTTTTTGATAATGGGGTCAGTGGTGGAGTCGAAGTGGAGATTGAGATCACCCAAGATGGTGAAGTTGGGGGAAGAGACTGCCAAGGTGTGAGCAAGTTCCAAGAGTTCCTCAATGAATCTGGCGGAGGGGCCAGGAGGCCGATAGATGTAAAGGCCAGAGAGAGTGAATTGCGGGCAAGTGGCAATCTTGAAGCGTGCGCATTCGCAGCCCCAGATTTCTTCTTTGATGAAGGAGCAGTTGTATGTGGTTCGGTATACAACGGCTATTCCACCGCCCCTAGAGTCTCTGTTAACCAGTTTCATGGAGAAACCGTTAGGCAGCGTGAGATTTAAAATGCTGGTTTGGTCGTTATGGAGCCAGGTTTCACATATGAACAGAATATCTGGGTTTTCGTCCGTAATGAGAGTGTTGACTTCTGCATGGTGCTTTACGAGAGATCTGACATTCAATTGCAGAACCCGGAGGGAAGGCAGCTTAGGTATTGCTGCTGTACCACTTACCAGGCTGGGCAGGGGCGTAGCAAAATTGCAGGACTCACAATGAAGTGCAGTTTGTCCGAGGCGACCTTCGAGCTTGTTGCATCTAGTTTTGTCCTTTAATGAAAGGAGATGGTCTCTGTCATAGCTGAAACGAAGTGGGGGATTTTGTGCAGGGGGACTGGCGAGAGGCGATGTCTTGGCGATGACGGGCGCAGACGGGCTTGCCTTAGGCGCGCCTTCGGCGCGCAAACGGCGCTCCCGCTGCGCTCGTCCGCTGCGCTTCCTGTACGTGCACATTTATCCCTGAAAAGAGTGGGTGTGGCCTTACCGGGGGCGTGGTCAGCGCGCACGCCTGCCCAGATGGCGGCCGCTTTGTTTGTAGAATTGCGTGGAAGTAACAGCGCGACTACAGCTATATCGCCAGCTGTGCGCTCAAGGTCAGGTGACTGGTAGGATGCCAGCCGTGTTTAAAAACACAGTACGTGACACCACACCACACAAATAATCGGTCGTTTTTAAAAGCTTCTAGAGTAGTACCGCCAGCCCCGGCTTCCGCCTCAGGACTGGGAAAGGAATTGTGTTGACACCGTAAGGTCGGTGTTTTATGTCGTCAGGAAGTGGGCGTGGCCTCACCGGGGGCGTGGTCAGCGCGCACGCCTGCCCAGATGGCGGCCGCTTTGTTTGTAGAATTGCGTCGAAGTAACAGCGCGACTACAGCTATATCGCCAGCTGTGCGCTCAAGGTCAGGTGACTGGTAGGATGCCAGCCGTGTTTAAAAACACAGTACGTGACACCACACCACACAAATAATCGGTCGTTTTTAAAAGCTTCTAGAGTAGTACCGCCAGCCCCGGCTTCCGCCTCAGGACTGGGAAAGGAATCGTGTTGACACCGTAAGGTCGGTGTTTTATGTCGTCAGGAAGTGGGCGTGGCCTCACCGGGGGCGTGGTCAGCGCGCACGCCTGCCCAGATGGCGGCCGCTTTGTTTGTAGAATTGCGTGGAAGTAACAGCGCGACTACAGCTATATCGCCAGCTGTGCGCTCAAGGTCAGGTGACTGGTAGGATGCCAGCCGTGTTTAAAAACACAGTACGTGACACCACACCACACAAATAATCGGTCGTTTTTAAAAGCTTCTAGAGTAGTACCGCCAGCCCCGGCTTCCGCCTCAGGACTGGGAAAGGAATTGTGTTGACACCGTAAGGTCGGTGTTTTATGTCGTCAGGAAGTGGGCGTGGCCTCACCGGGGGCGTGGTCAGCGTGCACGCCTGCCCAGATGGCGGCCGCTTTGTTTGTAGAATTGCGTGGAAGTAACAGCGCGACTACAGCTATATCGCCAGCTGTGCGCTCAAGGTCAGGTGACTGGTAGGATGCCAGCCGTGTTTAAAAACACAGTACGTGACACCACACCACACAAATAATCGGTCGTTTTTAAAAGCTTCTAGAGTAGTACCGCCAGCCCCGGCTTCCGCCTCAGGACTGGGAAAGGAATTGTGTTGACACCGTAAGGTCGGTGTTTTATGTCGTCAGGAAATGGGCGTGGCCTCACCGGGGGCGTGGTCAGCGCGCACGCCTGCCCAGATGGCGGCCGCTTTGTTTGTAGAATTGCGTGGAAGTAACAGCGCGACTACAGCTATATCGCCAGCTGTGCGCTCAAGGTCAGGTGACTGGTAGGATGCCAGCCGTGTTTAAAAACACAGTACGTGACACCACACCACACAAATAATCGGTCGTTTTTAAAAGCTTCTAGAGTAGTACCGCCAGCCCCGGCTTCCGCCTCAGGACTGGGAAAGGAATTCCCAGGAATGTAAGGTACTTATCTTGACATATGAACGTTTTACGGTGTTGATCTTTCTTTGCTTGACATATGAACATTTTACTGTGTTAATCTTTCTTTTTTAAATTTTATTTTTATTCATTTGAGTTTCATATAGCGCTGGCTAGACCCGGAGGTATCAGAGCGCTTTACATAAGGATCCACAAAATTACAAAATTACATCAGTTACAAGTTACGTCAGTTACAAGAAAACATTTCAAGAGCGTCGGAAGACGAAATAAATGGAGCTTAGAAGGGTAAGGGGGTGGGGTAAAGGTATAGGAGGGAGAAAGGATGGAGATGGGATGGATGGAGAGACGAAGGAGAGTCTGCTCAAAGTCCGGCTGGGTAGGTGACGCCCGAGGGGGAAGTTCACATCCCATCTCCTCTATAGCTACCAGGTAACTCCACAGGGCGTCAGTCAAGCAGCTAGATCTCAGGAGAAAACAGTTAGAGAGTAAAGAGGAGGGATAAATGGAGCGTAAAGGAGAGAGTGGGTGGTGTAAAGCGGGAGGAGGGAGAGTACGACGGAGAGACGAAGTAAGGTCTGTCCAATGTCAGGCTGAGTAGGTGACGGCAGAAGGGGTAGTCCACAGCCCATCTCCTCTATAGCTATCAAGTAGCTCCACCGGGCATCGGCCAAAAAGCTAGGTCTCCACGGACAGAGGTAGGTTCACAGATTCGGTATCCTGAAGGGTAGGCCTGATGGGGGATGTGTTCGAGGTCTGGTCGAAACCCGTTTTTTTCTCAGAGGAGTAGCATGACGTGGTAGGGAACACAGTGCCAGCCATCTTGGGGTTAGGCAAGGGATTTAACAGGTAGTAACAGGGAAGGCTTAAAAACTTGCTTGCCAAAAGATCATGCTTACTGGTAGTAAACATGGAGTGAAAGTCATTGATGACTATATGTATGTAGGTATAAGTTATTTCTATGGCGCAAACCTAGCCAAAAGGCAAGGTCTACAAGTAATAGGAGAGCAAGCTGGATTATGGGCAGTTAATTCTTTGTGGTACAGTGTTATTTAAAGAGGTAAGTCTTCAGCTTTTTCCTACATTGGAGCAACTTTGGGTCAGTTCTGCTGATACGGTGCATAGATGGGAAAGGCCTGCTATATTGTTTTTTTTTCTTTTTTTTGTGCACTTTTTAGTCTTCAGTCTGATGGTGTCCTGACTGAGAGTGTGTCGAGAACCACCATAGATAGCGAGCTGGTCTGCAAGATGGTTTTGAAGATGGTATGGGCTAGCAAGGGGTGCCAAATTGATGATATTTCTTTAGGTGTGTAGAATTCCACTAAAAGGTGCTAGTTTGGAGTCTAGGAGACAATGGAGCAAGAGATTACCACTATCCAGATGAGAGAGTGCGAGGGCGTGAACAGCAGCTCTGAAGTCACTTTTTGGGAGAGACGGTTTGAATTTCTTTAGAAGAGGGAGCAAGTACCAGGCTGTTTTTGTTTCATCGAGAGATCATTCCTTAAGGGTGAGGTTGGTGTCATTCAAAGAAAATTAGGGTTTGAAGCCGTCAAGGTTTTTTTTGCACACTCTTTTTAGATTTTTGCGACATTTGAGTAATATTCACAGGCATAGTAAGGAAACAGTGAACATGAGATAGGTGCTGTTTATTGGTTCTTAGGTCACATTCTACATGTTACATATTGCACTTGGGTCAACATTCTAGGGTACATGACTAGACTTCGTGGCAGGATCTGTTTTGAGGAACAACGTATGACATTGCTACTTACGCCCAACCAGATCAAGTCCGATGTGTCTCGAGCTCCCCATGTGCTTGGCAATAAAATGTGTGAACCTCTAAAAGATAAGGGGGGAGAAGAAATATATTAGGAATCTGCTAGGAAGGGGAACAACTAACCAGCAGCACAGGCAAGAGCTTACAGGGTGTCCTCAGGGGGACCGTGCATGGGCGGTGGGAGACCACTTGAAGTGGTGGCGCTCGGGGGACCAGTTCAATTCACCGGTTCTGTTGCTTGTGGGGCAGCAGGGAGAACGAAACAGCAACACAGGGTAGGTGTGCAAACTGGACTGGAGGTCAAGTGTTTAGCAGAATTTAGGTTGTGCCAGATTGCTCATGTAGGGGGAGGGCTCCTCACGTACCAATTCCCTGAGCTGGGTGAGCGTAGTGTCCCAGGACGCCGGTATGGGCCGTTTATGTAGGTGTTGGGTTTCTTCATAATGCAGGTGGTACTCTCTGCTTCCCCCAGTAAATGAGCGCCATTGTGAGATTAATGGGGGTTGTGTGGCCCTCCAATGTAGTGTGAGAGTTTGTTTGACTAGCAGTAGAGCCAAGTTTGCTAATTGTATTCACCCTTTTTTGTTGCGTCCTCTGTTTGTAATTTCTCAATGACAGTTGCTTACTATGTATTTATATTGTAAGCTCGGTAACGGCCAGGCCATCATGTACTTTGTGCCAATAGGGAGCTAGGGTGGGGCACAACCATAGCATGTGCTGGAACTCGGCTGCAGGTGACAGACATCTAGGGCATGCCAGGTGCGCTGTGGGAAGTATCGAAGCCATCAAGATTCATATCATTGAGCTCGGTTTGTTCTGTTTCTTGCCTGCCATAGTTTTCCATTCACATACCATTTCAACTGCTGCTAATACACGTTCTTTGTGCTTGCAGCAAACACCTTCTGAAAACAGATGTATAGAGAAGGTAACCTGTGACTAGAATGTTTGGACATATTTGTTATCTTAGTTTTTGTTGTGATCGTATTTTGTGTTGCATTATTTCTTTATCTGGTGCTGTTCTATGGCTCTGTTGTTTTTGTACTGTTGTGTTTTGCTATGCGCAGTTTCATTATGTTGTTGTGTTCGTTTATGATTGTTGAGTTACATTTTTACAGTCTTGTGCCAGGTTATGTTTTTGCTTTGTTGCTGATTTGCTTTGTTTTCTTGTTAACTTTAGAGATATCAACAATTGGCGCTCCATTTCCAGTCAAAAGGATCAAATCCCTTTAAAGGTCCACTGACAAACAACCATATAACATATTCCGTAGTCTAAGGTGGTAATAATGCCGCTGCTTCAGATCGTCAACTGTTTAAGGCAACAGTCAACCCAAAACTATAGCAGAGGCCTGCTTTAAATTAGCGCTTCAAGCACTTATCTTATGTGATAGGGCACGTGGGCTTTACAGTGAAACAGTCATTGACCTGCAGCCAGCATATAGATATTATTGGTGGGATGTGGATTACCAGGGATTTCTTACCAACTGCTACTCTTGCTGCAACGCTGAGGACTGCTAGGGCTCTGGAGATTTGAAGTTTTGGCACGTCTTAGTAGTATCCATGTCAGGAGTCCATGGCAGTGCCCATTACTTCTGGACAGTCTTCAAGGGAAGGAGGGGAGGTGATAGTGTGCTAACCATAGGTCCAATCTGGTTATGTAAAGTCATATAATAGTCAAAGGTGACTTCTAATATTTTAATACATTTTTATTGATTTTGCAAGTTCATGGACCTAATATATGAAGGTATTAATTCCCACCAAGTTACAGTTCATTACATATGCATGCAGGGTATTTCAGCATAGTTCCATTTCATAGGTGCACTCTGACTGCTAGGCCTTTGACTTTTCACTTGAGGATATTGACTGGCCTTCGATGAATGACATTGTTTGGAGGAATGGGAGTTCCTTGGTTAATTTGTAGTCGAGTGGTTCATTTTTGGATCTGTTTGGGTTTAGACAGTTGCTTTATATCCAAGATTTAATGAGAGACAGGTTTCTAGTCCATGTTATTGGTATGAATGTTAGTGATGTCAGGAGAAGGTTGAGTGTCAGCAGTGTAGGAGGGGTCGACGAAATAGTAGTCATATCTTATTATCAGGACGATGCACAGATATATATTGAAGAGCACTGATGACTTGGATCTGCACTTGTAATGATAGTTGATGGAGCTCTGCTAAACAGTCCTGTACCATCAAAAAGTTTGTGATTCTTGCAATGAAAATGGTTGTAATATGGGGGCGTGGCTTGGCGCCCGCGAGTGATGGCGGCGCTCGAGTGAGGCTCCGGGGCGGCACTGGGAGACTTGCCGGTTCCTGTCTGATAACCCTGGGGGCGAACGGCTGAAGATGTGTCCGACCATGCCCTGACTTCGCTCGACATCGGTGGAAGTCCCTTCATGCTTCAGCGACACTACAATTAATATCTGTGAATTCTGTCAGGATTCTCTCGGTGACGGCCGCCATCTTAGGTCCTCGGACTGCCTCGCGCTGTGTTGCTGATATGCTCTTTTAACTCAGCGATATGAGTTTGCGTCATTATCCACTCATGTACTTCTAGTGGACTCATAATTTGCCCTCCTGACTGTTTCTCCTTTTTTACATTGAACTTTGTATTGCTACGTTCCTTTTGAAGTGCCAGTCATCTCTACAGCGCTCTACCAATGCCTTCTTATGTGGTGCCCTCACCTCCTATGACTGCTATTGAACGGTTTCTTTCGTCATGATTTCATTGACTGTCTACTTGGATTCTCACTGACCTTCACACGATTGGTGAATTTTTTCAATGAAGCGCGCATGGTACTCCTCCGTTGTTTAAGATCAATACCTATTGCAGGTTTATGTGAGAACACCTCGACGACTGCACACTTAAGTGATATGAAGATGGATGCTTCCACTTTATAGCGTATTTCAACTATCTTTCCACTCCTGTCGTGCTATTCTTTAGCTTGTCCACGTTTTAGTTCCCTGTACTTCCGCTAAGTCAATCATTCCACGGATTTGCTTTATGGGCAGACTTAAGTCAATGTCGCACCTGCCTCGCTCAACCAAACCCCAAATTGTGAAGAACTCCAAGGTTTTTTCGGCTTTTTCACAATTGGAAGACTCCCTTAACACGGCTGGTTCAGATACACCTATGGATCCTTCCAGGCAAGCGCAGGATAATTCTAAAACTACCTCGAAGAGGCTTAAGTCAAACTCCCTCTCACCCCCAAAGCATTCGGGGCCAGTATCCATGGAATTGTTGTTAGAGGAAATTAGGTCTCTACGTCCTTTTATGGAAGAGACTAACATCAAGCTCCAAGTCCTCACGGATAATTGGTCGCAAATGGAAACAAGGGTATCATCGATTGAAAAATCTGTTCAGTCATTCCAAGAGACATCCTCTGTTGTCTCAAACCTGAAGTCTCAAGTTTCGGACCTTCAACAACAAGTGGAGCAGTTGGAAAACAGAAATAGACGCAATAACCTCCGTATTTATGGCCTGGTTGAAGGACTTGAGGGATCTGACCCAATTGCTTTCTTCAAGTCGTTCCTCCCTAAGCTCCTGCATTTACCACAGGACAAGGCCCTTAACATTCAGCGTGCCCACAGACTGGGTCTACCTCCTTCTTCGGCTTCTTCCTCACAGAAACCTAGAGGAATTATCATCTACTTTTTGGAATATATGGATCTCCTGTTGGTATTAGCGGCGGCCAAATCTTCTCCGAATCTAACTTGGTCTGGTTCGTCCTTGTTTTTTGCACAGGACTATGCTAAGGCCACTGCCAATCGTCGTAAGGTTTTCTTGAGCTTAAGGAATGATCTACGTGCAATGGGAGCGCGATACGCCTTTATCACCCGTGTCTTTTCAAAGTTACGTATAACAATAAGACTACCACTTATGAAGACCCGGTGCGCTTACAAAGCTTCATCAATGCGCACAAATCATCTGCCATGGATGCCTCTGGACCATCCTCTTCTGCTCCTGGTTGACTGTTCCTTTATGATTCTCTTGTTTGCAGTTAACCTGAGTTCTTCTGGCTCTCCGGATATCTAATTTGTCAATTCTTCTATGTTTAAATACGCTGGTTGTCCCTTGCTCCATTGTTCGTCATGATTTAATCATAATCTCCTGTTATGTCTTCATCCCTTGTTCTCCTTTTTGCCCTACAGGAACTCTTGTTATCGTGTTTGCTGATGTCTCCCGGTCCCTGCCTCGTTGCTCCTGGATGTGCCGCTTCACCCATGTGGTTCCCTCCCTCCTCCACCCTTTCTCGCATCCTTCCTTTGTAGGTATGATCCCTTTCTATTCCCTTAACTGTTCTCCCTATGCACCCGATGATTTTTCCTTCGATTCCTTCCTCCTTCCTTTTTTCTGGTTCTTATTTTTGTTCACATGTTTGTATCTTGTCTTCCTACCTCTGATTGGAATCTCTTGCTTTTGTAAGAGTTGCATTCTTTGTTCTTCTAGATACACTTTTCTCTCAGTTTCTTCCTTATTTCTAACTTTTTATGTCATTCTTACTGCTGTTATCTTTTTTGCTCACTTTCTTGCTATTGCTCAAGTTTTCGAGTATCTGTTCCTTCTCTCTCATTTCAACATGTCTCCATTGATTTTTTTTCCTTCTTCCTATCTTCTTTCCTTTTCATGGGCTGTTCTTTCATTAGTCACGTTTTCCACATTTTTTGTAAATAAATTACTGTTATGTCTTTGAATATATTGTCATGGAACGTGAAGGGTATTAATTCTCCGATTAAGCGTCAACGGATTTTATCTCACCTAGCCAAATTGAATGTCGATATCGCATTCCTCCAAGAAACGCATCTAACTGATGTAGAATCTGTTAAGCTTAAGCGTGGATGGGTGGGTGAACTGTTTTACTCGCAGGGTGATGGTAAACGAAATGGTGTGGCAATCCTTTGTCGCAAATCACTCCCCTTTCAGGTTTTTACCCACGAATCGGATGCTTCTGGTCGATGGGTTTATGCCAAGCTATCACTCAGAGGTGTTCCAATCTCTCTCCTCAATGTCTATGGCCCAACCACGGGTGTACCTTCTTTTTGGGCTGATTTCTCTCCACTTTTAACCAAATTCATGGACCATAATTTTATTATGGCGGGGGATTGTAATCAACCTCTCGATCCCTTTATCGATAGGAAGTCCATGGCCCCCCATATTTCTAACAAACCTCATAAGCTGTTTAGCCATGCTATTTTGCAGCATAAATTAGTAGATTCCTGGCGCCTTTGTAACCCCAAATTACGGGAGTACACTTTTTATTCTCCCTGTCACCACTCCCAGTCACGACTCAACTACATCTGTGTCTCCCATAACCTCGCTCAATCACTTTTATACTCTGAGATAGGCCCAATATTGCTTTCAGATCATGCTCCTGTTCTTACAAGTGTTGATGTCCTCCCTAAAATTGCTGGTCCTAAAAGATGGCGATTTAACAACTCCCTCCTTGCTGACCCCAAATTTACAACCACTTTTACTTCCTTTTTTCATGAATTTTTTTTGTTCAATGATAATGCTACTCTCCCTAGCCATACTGTTTGGGATGCTTTTAAGGCAGCTGCACGTGACTTTATTATCCGTTACGTTGCGGACAAACGCAAGACTACACGACGGTTCACCAAAAACCTCCTTTCTGACATTAAGAAATTGGAACATACATATTTCACCTCTCGTTCTGCTGATAGCTTGACAGCCCTTGTTGATACAAAAATGAAATTTAACGAGAAATCTACGGAGGACGCCTCCTTATACTTGTTGAAGTCTACTGCTAAATTCTATGGGGGTAGAAATAAAGCAGGAAAGCTTTTGGCTACTTATTTGAAGATTAAGCATAATAAGTTAAATATTGAATCTGTATATGACTCTGATGATACTTTGAAATACACGGATGTTGATATTCTTGCTGAATTTTCACGTTTTTACGAAAAGTTGTATACATCTGAAACTCAATCCTCTCCCGGCTTCCTTGCTCGCTTTTTCTCCACCATCCACACACCATCCAACTTCCCCCCTGACCTTTCCTCTTTAGAATCTGACGTCACACAAAAGGAGTTACTCACTGCACTGCAACACCTCAAACCTAACAAGGCCCCTGGCCCTGACGGTTTTACTGTTGAAGTTTACCTACACTTTTCTAAGTTGTTGATTCCACGACTGCACTCTCTTCTTCATACCTTCATTGCACGTGAGGCCTCTTCAGGGACATTCTCGGATGCCCATATCTGCCTAATACCTAAGCCTGGGAAGGACGCAAAATATTGCAAAAATTACAGGTTAATATCCTTAGTCAATATTGACTATAAACTTTTCGCTAAAGCATTGGCGATTCGATTGGACCACCTTCTCCCTGATCTTCTAGGTGAAGAGCAATCTGGGTTTGTCAAGGGTCGACATATTATGGACAATACTAGACTCTTATTTAACATCCTGTCAAAATCCTCTCGTTGCCAACACTCACTTGCAGCGATTGCCCTAGACGCCGAAAAGGCATTTGATCGTGTTGAGTGGAGCTATCTTTTCCACACCCTTACTTGGTTCGGTTTTGGCCCTAGATTTATCTCTTTAGTTTCCCTGTTATACTCACATCCCAGATCCGCAGTATTTGCGAATGGTCAACTTTCCTCTTATTTTGCTCTAGGTAGAGGCATACGCCAGGGCTGCCCTGTCCGAAATTATTCCTCCATCTCTGGGTATAAACTTAATCATGATAAATGTGAGATCCTTCCCCTGACCAAATTTACTTTCAAACAAGAATTTAGTGAATCTCAGTTTACTTGGTGTCCTTCCCATATTAAATATTTGGGTTTATTTATTACCCCTTCCATTTCAGACACCGTCTCTCTTTGCATGTCCAAATGCGTACAAAAAATCGCTGATCTTACTGCAAGGTGGCATCCTTTATACCTATCCTGGTGGGGTCGCCTCGACACCATTAAGATGATGATCTCTCCTATTGTCCTCTATACGCTTTCTAATATTCCAGTACCCATCCCAATGAAATTCTTTACAAAGCTCAACTCAAAGCTATCCTCATTTTTATGGAACTCCAAAAAATCCAGAATGTCCCTTGCCAGACTTATTCGCCCTGCTTCTGAAGGTGGTGTCAACTTTCCTGATTTTCCTGCATATCAGAAGGCCTTCTTATTGCGTCAAGCCTCCCTCTGGTTACAAGATCCTACTTCCCCTTGCCCTCTATGGCTTAAGGTTGAACGTACTCTTCTCTCTCCGTTTTCTTTTGCAGAATATCTTGCTTTTTCCCGTAAACCCTCTTTGATCCCTACTTCTATTCACAAGTATACCCTTAAGCTTTTATTGTCTGCTGCCCCTGGTCCCCCTACGACCGTCGCTGATTTCCTTTCCTCTACCATTTGGCATAATAAATATCTCTTAATTGGTCATAAGCCCTTTTATTGGAAATCTTGGAGAATCCGAGGTTTGATCTGGGTCTCGCAGCTCTTCTCTATCTTCTCTAATTCCGCCTTTCTCTCTTTTCCTGAGCTCCGTTCTTCCTTTGGCTTACCCCTCTCCTTTCTCCCCAATATCTTCTACTTAAAGCTGCTATCCTGGAGGTTCATGAGCGACTCTCGGTTACTCCTCCTACACCTGCTCCGCATATCCCTATTCTTCACCTTCATTCTCTCCTGCGTACTGCTCCCAAAGCGTCTTCTATCTATAAATACCTTCACGCACATGCGTTACTTAGACCTAAATCCAAAGTAGAACTTCAATGGGAAACAGATCTCGATATAGAATGGCCGGTGTCTCTCTGGGACAAAATTTGGACCAAAGTACGTAAAACTTCTCGAGCGGCTTCCTTGACACAATCTTTATTTTTTATTTATAACAGATTACTTCACACTCCTTCTACACTAAACAAGCGATTTCCTAATACCCCAACCAAATGCTGGTCGTGTGCCTCTCCAAATGCTACCTTACTTTACATGATATTTCTTTGCAGGCATGTACATGATTTCTGGTTACAGGTGTGGGCTCAAGTCAATGTTATTTTTCATACTTGTATTCCCCTATCTTTCACTCATCTTTTCTTGGGTAGTTTATCTCCTAGCTGGGATAATGTAGGTACATCTGTTCGCATTGTTGACTTGTTATTGGCCGTTGCCTTTCAGCAGATTACTGTTAACTGGAAAAATACGTCCAATATTTCTTTCAAAGCGTGGTGGTACAATGTTTGTCATAATCATAGACTTGATAATGCCTTTGTTTTTCCTGTTCAACTAGCAACTAAACGTGCGGACCTATGGCTCCCCATTACGCTATATTTAGGTAATTGTGCTGCCCGTTCCTCTCGTCCATCACCTGCTGAATAAGAAGTTCCTAAACCCCCATGATATCCTTTCCATGTTTTAAAATTCTCTAACGTACTATTTTGTTTTTACTCTTTTTGCATTTAGCTGTTTAGTTATAATTGATGTAATTTCTTTGCTCCTTTTCAAATGCCCATGATCATTGTTCTATTGCATACTCTCTCTCATATATTGTATTTTGCAAACCCCCCCCTCCCTTCTCCACCCCTCTTCCCTTTTCCCTCCCCTTCCTAGATGATGCTATGTACTGCATTTTCATTTTTCACTACCTAATAAAATTCTTTTAAACTTAAAAAAAAATGGTTGTAATATATTATATTGTTGCTTTTATGAAGTATTTCAGACCCCCTACACGGTGTGCCGTAGTGTGTTTTCAGACAGACAGCATGCTATACTATGGGGTATTTGCATGGTTAGCACAGTGTGTATTTGTTGTGGTTCTATGCATGGGCAGCATTTTGGTGACCCGAGAGATGCTCTTATCTTGTCTTGTGGTGCAAAGCCTAACAGTGTACTGGGGAAGGAGGTTTGGGAGAGAGACGTGCAAATTATATTTATAGTTACGACTAAAACGTATATGCAGGTAGCAGGGCAGCAGGGTGTGTGCACACGTGCAAACTCAAAGCACGCACTACACTTTCTCTACATTCCAGAGAGTTTCTAGTTTTACCTCGGGAGGCATACTCCTGCCCTTCTAGTGTCTCCTCCAAGAAACTCCCAGAATGTTTGGTGTTCAGTTCCTGTGGAACCCATACATGCGGGAATTAAAACCTATGTTGGAGGCACAAATATTGCCTCTACTTGTAGCACTCTCCTAGAGTATTTTCAGTGCAAGTAAAAGGGCAAGAGACTTGCTGGTGCTGTTTTTACAGGTTGGTAATGGTAAGTGTTTTAAGCTCCTGCATCTTTGAAGTGAGCATGGCAGTATGCCTTAACAGTCCCTGTCTATTTCAGAGGGAGACCACTGCCCTATATTAAGTCAAGGTGGTAGCAATAACATGAGCGCAAATATGGCAGTGTGTGCTTACGCATGAATCACAATGGCACTTTAAACAGAGGCACATACATACATGAAACTTGGGAAAAATGGATACGCACATCAGTGGTTCTTTACAGAAAAGATGTTTTCTACAGAGGACAATGATGCTTTATGCTCAATGACATTCTGAAAGAAATTGCATGACAGTTGTGCTTAATTACAGGCTGATATGTAGAAGCACATGACCTTGGTACTTTTTATACAGGACTTAGTTGAAAAGCGCATAACATAATACTTTACTTTCAAATTAATTTGGAAACATGCAAGTCAGTAGTGCTATACATTTAGGGTAGCATAGCAATGTGCATTGCAGTACTACTGTTTATTCCAGTCACTGGTTTATTCCAGTCACTGGTATTTAATTTGTGTTTTAACCATTGAGCTAGAAAATTTACTTTTTCCTCCAGGGGATACTCATCGATAGTCATGTGCATTGAATACTTCCCACCCATGCACTCGATTCAGGAGCATTTAAAAAACTATATGCATATGTATGTATTTATATATAAATTAATAAACATTTACAGCTTAGAAAAAGGCAAAAATTACAGAGTTTCATTTATTTTTCTTTTTTTAAATAAGAGACTACTGCATAAAATTAGTCACCAAATGGAAAAGTAAATAAAGAACATCTTTCATTAACCTTTTTCAATTAGTCCTGACGGGTGGAGTCCTGGGGCCGTACACCGGCTTAGGGAGGGAGGGTGCACATCCACTCCCCTATACAAATAATCAGGTCCCAGTGGATGGGGTCCCCAGGTCCTAACAGAGGCTCAGGGAGGGAGGTCAAACGCCCCTTCATAAATAATGAAGGAGCTCCCGGGGATGGTACCCCTGGTCACTCTAGAAAGCTTGAGGAGGGGGTCTGCATGCTAGTCTCCCCTAAAAAAAAAATATTGTCGACCCTCCAGGCCCTGGGCCACCCCAGGATCTTATTTTTGAAAAGGCGAGAGTCTAAGTGGGCAAAGTATTCCTTCTCTCACCCTCTGCATGTTTTTGTATTTTTTTTTAGGACAGGGGACTGAGTCCTAAAATGATTGCTGCCACATCTTTGTTGATGTGGTGGTGGCCAATTAGATCTAATCTTTTTGATCTGTCAGCTTCTCGGATCCTCTGAGGCGTGATATATATATATATTCACTGAAAAAACCATAGGTTTCACACACGTTATAGTTACGAATTAGCATTTAAAAAACCTTGCAAATTCACTTAAAAAACCATAGGTTTCACACATGTTATAGTTAGCTGGACACTTCACTCGTAAAAAACCAATGAAATTCCCCCGTTATAGTTAGTGCAGGCAACTATAACTCACGCGACCACAATCCTCTGCTGATGACGTCAGATATGACATCACTGTATTTAGACACTTATTTACCCATGTCTTCTTCCATTAATCTTTAGCTATACAAATATTACAAATATTTATTTTTCATAAAGACACATATGTCATCAGTGATGTAATATCTGACGTCATCAGCAGAGGATTGCGGTCGCGTGAGTTATAGTTGCCTGCACTAACTATAACGGGGGAATTTCATTGTTTTTTATGAGTGAAATGTCCAGCTAACTATAACATGTGTGAAACCTATGGTTTTTTAAGTTAATTTGCAAGGTTTTTTAAATGCTAATTCGTAACTATAACATGTGTGAAACCTATGGTTTTTTCAGTGAATTTGTACGTTTTTTTAAATGCTAAGTTATAAAAAAAATTTCAGGTTTTTCACCGTGCGTGCACCGTGCGCGCGCTGTGGGCGCTCGGTGCGCGTCGCGCACCGAGCGCCCACGGTTCGCAGTGCGTGGCGTGCGCGCCAGGTGCGCGCACCTCGCGATTTTTTGAAATTTTTTTGTGTGTTTTTCTCCCTTGGGGGTCCTTCTGTGACCCCCTGACCAAGGCTAGGGGGTCAGGAACTGTCCACTCTGCCCCCTGTTCACGTTCTCCGCCTTTTGTTTTTCACCCCCTCAGACTGCGAGAGACAAAATGGCGGCCGACACTTCCTGGTTTCGACCGATTCGAATGTTTACCGACATCTAACAACCAATCAGAATTGTGCTCGCGCACGGAAGGGTGCGCGCACCGTGCGCGCACGGTGCACGCGTATAGATATTGATATGCTTTTAAATGCTATTTTCTCAGGAAATACTGAACAGATTTACACCAGACCTGCAAAAGGCACTTCCTTGACCTTATGGCTACCTCTCTGCCAAATTTCACGTAATTCTGTTCAGCCGTTCGGGCTGTAGCTGCGACTAAAGGTCCTATGGAAAAATGCATGGGGAAAACGCGTTTTGGGACCCCCCTTTTTCTCAGCCCCCGCTTGATGAATCACCCCGAGACTTTCAGGGTAGGAGCTGAACGGAGCGCCCCATTTGTTTTGAAAATTTCGCGAGGAGTCGTCAACCGGCGCCAAAGTTATTCAAAATAGAATTCTGAGATTTCCTATGGAAACTAGGTTGTAACTATAACTATCTACTGGCGACCACCAGTAGATAATATATATATATATACACACACACACATTAGATTTGAACCTAAAAAACGCTGAGCGGATATTCACCAAATCACAAAAACCACACTTCCTGGACTAGGATCTATCTTTCTGCCAAATTTGGTGTAATTCCATTCAGCTGTTTTGGCTGTAGCTGTGTCTAATTTCCCAATGGAACATTGTATGGGAAAAACTCTTTTTGGGACCCCCCCCCCACACCTCCCCTACCTTTTTCTCGGCTCCCGCTTGACGGAAGACCCTGAAACTTATCAGGAAGGATCTGAGGTGGATGAGACATACATATATATCACACGCAAAAGGTTGCCCTTTGAGAGATGCCACACGCGGAGGGGTAATGCACAAATCACCGCAGGCAGCAGGATTAGACAGCTTGCTTCAAACCTCCCAAATCATGCCATACGCGTTTCGAGCAACATCCATGCTCTTGATCACTGGCTGCAATGACGAGGAAAAACGGACTAGATGAGAACCCTCATTTTATTGAATAACATATATATGTATATCGAAGAGGACTATTCAGTGCTTATGACTATGAAGAGAACTATGATTACACGTAAATCCTTTTAGTGTACTTTTTTTTGCGGACATTTTCTCGAAAAATAACCCCTTTTATGGTCAGAACTCTCACTCTCTTGGTTCATTGGAAGTCTGCTATGATCTTTTTAATTTAGCCACAAATGTTTCTAGTTTACTCTCTTGCCCTGATCTCAAATCACTGTTGAGCAGATGCAGAAATGAGTGTTGTTATGCAATGTTTGTCTATTAGTCAAGACCTGAAAACTGGTACAAAGCGTTTTGCGTAAAAAGGTGTCCACAACCAGCTTTGGTCACCTGAAGTCAATGTGGTTTAAGTGACCCTGCAGGACTTTCACCAGCAAATAGATAAGACTTTGGCAAGGTGGTGTGATGGTTGTCTTTTTTTTTTTTTCATTATTTTTTATTGCAAGCATAGTCTACAAAAATAAAAAGAAGGAAAAAAATAAAACTTGTTGCCAGGTGAATGTGGTGCCTTTTGCTTAAAATAAAAAATGTAAATTAAAATAAAGATATATCTATAGCTTAAAACCTTAATATAACAGAATGTGTGCTTCCCAGCAAGTAGATGTGCTTATAGCGAGTATAAAAATACTTTTTAATTTTGATGCACAATGGCGGAAATTATTGTTGCTAAAATTGTACTATTGTAGATTGCTGTTACCTGAAAACATAGTTTAAACCCACAAGGGTAGAAACGCAAGATGAACAAAGGATGAAGAATGGAAACAAAAAAGCATTGGCAAAGTAAAATATTCGCCCATCTGGCCTGGCTCTAAAGTGAATGTGCACATGTAATAATGCTGTCACTCAAAATGCAAGAGAACCAAAAGTTAAAGTGGGCTACCCAGTGTCCCATGCTGTATGCTGTGGTGGAAGAAAGCAAAGCGTGAACGATACTAAACAGGCCAATGCAAGCAGAAGGATGACCCAAAGCCCCTTTGTGTACATACATATGTCTGTTTGTTTATTTATGTATTTTTTAATTATAGACTGCTAACCCATCAGTACTCAATACCTAAAAATTAACAGTGTTGACTTTGAACAAAGCCTCTCATAGTGGAGGGCTGGAAGCTGTGAAGTGGCAGCAAAAGGTTAAAAGAACTGATGTCATGCTCTGTTGCTTGCAGTGCAGAACATTATCCTAGAATGTCCTGACGCTGGAATGAAGACCATTCCTGTCATCGCATGCAGGCAAAAGATGAATCCAGCTTGGAGGCACTGGCCTCATGACTAAGGTTTCCTTTTCGGAACCCAGGAACTGACTGAATGTCCTCATGATACACAACTCTAAGTACTGACATCAGGGGGTTATCAGTGAGTCATACACACATCTCGCCAGACCGTGAAAGAGAGTCCCTGCTGGTTATTTGCAAAAACATGTTTCCATGAGAAAACTGTACCGATTCCATAACTGGGGAGATCCAGTACAAAATATCCTTGAATATGTGACTGTGGGCACTTAATAAACAGTCGAATAAGTGCTAGTCATGTTTGCACTTGCGCTATTCTTATATGTGCAAATGCATAATCCATATATATATGTTTACCAAACGTATTTGTCCCATCCTCTTTAGCTCTACATTTCACGTACAAGGGGAAGGCATGGAAGCGTCCACAGTGTGAATGACAGCACAACGGGACTTATTCCGTGATATGTTGCCATTGAGGTCTATTCAAGGCCCATCTGGCATGCTGGGGTAGCCTGAGCTAACTGGGATTTACTGAGCAAATTGGTCAAATCTGATCTACTGGTGTATGTTGTTGCCTTGCAAGAGCTACACTAGTGCATTTCTAAGTCCATAATGTGTTTGGCTGTAGTTTTTACAAATTCAGATTTGTAATTTCCGATTTCCAGTGTTTTCTGCACAGGGAAACATCAAGCAGACGCGCTTTTCTTTAAAATAGTCAAGCCTCATTTAGTTTCTGCAAAAACAACAGTTGATGGGCAGAATGCAGAACGATGTTATACATTCACCCCAGTACAGAGATCTGGGCCTAAATCCATCGTTTTTTTGCTCACCATGCCATTCCAGTTTGAACCCAGCCATATGCAAATCAGTCTTGACGCTGTGCCTCATGGGAACAGTCCAGTCCGAACTGCCAAGCCAGGTACTCTTTGGACTGGAAACAAGCATCCTAGGACCGGTTTTGGGGTTTCACCCCTCTTCATCCAGGATAGCTTGATTCCAGTGGTATGGAGAGCACGGGACCCACGTCTGGGCATACCCGTCCCACTCAGGGTGACAAATGCAAAAACAACAGTTGATGGGCAGAATGCAGAACGATGTCATACATTCACCCCAGTACAGAGATCTGGGCCTAAATCCATCGTTCTTTTGCTCACCATGCCATTCCAGTTTGAACCCAGCCATATGCAAATCAGTCGATCCTGTGCCTCATGGGAACAGTCCAGCCCGAACTGCCAAGGCAGGTCCTCCCTGGACTGGAAACAAGCATCCTAGGACCGGTTTCAGGGTTTCACCCCTCTTCAGCCAGGATAGCTTGATTCCAGTGGCCTGGCATTTTGGTCTAGACTGTTCCCATGGGGCACAGGGTCAAGACTGATTTCCATATGGCTGGGTCCAAACTGGGGCGGCGTAGTGGGCAAAAGAACGATGGATTTCACCCAGATATTTTGACTGGGGGAGAATGTTTGCATTGTCACCATTCCGTCCATCATGTGTTTGCTGTAACACTCATTTAGTTTCTAGCAGGAAGATGACAGCCCGGCTCTTTTTTCAACAACACCCATTTAGTTCAAGCCTACTAGACAGTGCATGCCCTGTCTGTTGTGAGGTATATTGTTGCTTACCAAGAACATAGAAGAGCTAGGAGCCCACCCATTGGCTATCATTGGTTGGCTTTTCTTATCACTCTCATTTGCCTGCTTCTTAGTGGTGCCCCAGCTTGTTCATCTTGTCTTTGTCTCTCCAATTGAGCATTGTCTCTTTTCAATCTCTTTCTTTGGCTGGCATAGCTGCTTCCACTGCTTGCTTTTCAAAGACTACTTTTTTCTCAAGTCAAGCACTCCATTAAAGATTGTGTTATTCAAGCTCTTTCCTCATGTACGTCACTCCCTCTGCACACTCTGTTCCGCAACTGCTCCTTCTTGCCCTCTGCCTCTTGTGCTTCTCCCCATTGGTTTTCCCCACCAGCCCTCCCTCCATTGCTTTTTTGCCACCTCCCATGTTACTGTGTTGCTTTGCATTCACCCCCAAACTCCCCTGGTTTGCTTTGTTACAACCCTACCCTCCCGTGTAGCTTCCGCCTCCCCTGCCGTCTGTTTTAAAAAAGAATAACGCATTTTACACTCTTTTTACTTACCAATCCAAATTGGATCAGTAGCTAAAAATAAAATAAAAAGTAAATGCGTCATTTTGTAGGCATGTGCATGCAAGGTGTGCAGACCTACAAAATCACACTAGCGGCCATGTCTAAGGCTTTGGTTTTTATTTTATTTTTTTAACTTTAGCCATGCTGGACAGCATCATGGATGCTGTGCAGCATGTCAAGAGCAGGTCTACTTGGCGACAGCTGTAATGTCTTATCAGTGAGTAGGTAGAGCCTACTATTGCCATACAGAAACCCAGATTCCAGAATCCCACTGGGTGTCTAGTCTTGGACATCATCAGGAAGGAACAAACTAGAGACCATAAAAACCTTCCAACTGTCCAGGCCAAACAGCAACATAAAGACAAAAGAGAAGGTAAAGCAAAACTGGAGATGGTGGAGAGTCCAGGAATCCAGGGGCGTGTAATCAGGCAAGAGTAATTGCAAGGCAACTGGACTCAATTTGACTCCTTAAAGAGTGCCAAAATAGGATGTGACGTAATCCAGAAGTGGTTCGGCTATCTTGGATTGGGAAATTAATTAACGGTAACCACAATAGATATATATTAAAATAATCTTTGTGCAGGCTCTATAATACTATAACGTACATCAATAAATATACAAACAATACAAACTACGGCGTCTTCATGAAGCACGAAAAATGTCCCTACATGCAGCATTGGAGGAATGCCTGCATGCAGGAAAATAATTCACCCCACAATTCCCTGCTCATATGCTGTTTATTTATTTGAAAAGTATTATACAGCGCAAACCTGACCCTTGCGGGTATCAGAGCGCTGTACACAGAGGCAAAAGCATGAATAAACTCAGTAAATTGGAGTTCAACACTGTGAAACAACAAGGAGTAAACAATCAAGATCAGGTACTGGGTAGTGGGCCCCGCTAGTTCGCTTTCTCATATAGTGCAATATATTTCCTGTAACATTCAGCAAAACAATCATAGAGTGGCTCGTCACAACATAGTAAAATAAATGACAAATCTGTAAACGGGCCAAGAAGTATTCTTCTAGTATAGTTCTGGCAGGGCCCTAGTGTAAAATAACAACTTACCAACCAATCAAAAATAAATAGAGAAAGATATGTTGGGATAAATGTCAAATCTGTCAGCAAGGGGACTTGAAAAAGAGTACAGGATGATGCAGTTAATGTTCACTCAGGAAAAGCCATTTGGCCGGTTTCTTGAAAGAGCTAGTGGAAGGATTGGCTCTAATCTCCACAGGAAGAGCGTTCCAAATTCTAGGCGCAAGGCCGGAGAAAGCACATTTGTACGTATTTTTCTTTTTTAATTTAGGTGGTTTCAAAAGTAGTGTGGATGTACTTCTTGAGTTCCGATCGGAGTTGTTTAAACTGATGCATGCAGGAAAAGGGAAAATAGCCCCTCAGGCACTTCCTAAAACCAAGGATGCTGAAATGCAAATTGGAGCTGGCAGTAGGGAAGAACCCCAGCATATTCCACACCCTACTACTGCGTGAACAAGATAAGGTCAAAACCCTTACACAGCGTGGCTACAAATCATGAGGAAAGGCTATAGGTCGCATAGGGGAGACCTATTGACTTTGCCAATGCTTATTTTTCACTGAAAGCGCTTCCAAGACAGTGGAATTACTTTCATGAAAATGCTCAATTCAGACTAGTGCACATATTTTGGCAAAGAAGAAAAATTCAGTGCCCTTGATGTTCCTGGTCTGCTAGCGTGCATTGTTCTGGGATTTTCCTGCACAGAACTGTTCTGACTTGCATGGCCGGCTAGGTCTGGAAAAAACACGGTCAGATGAGCCCCTAAATAGGATGGGCCTTTTGACACCTTATAGCTATCAGTTCTGTCCCATTGAGAAATTGTTCCAACTGCATAATTGTCTGAGGCTATACTTTCTGAAACTTAAAAAAAAAAAACTATTAATTTTATTGCTGCAAACAGTCAGTCATAACAAACACACAACACCATCTTCCAAAAACTTCTAATGTTAATTTTGTCTTGAAGTAGAGAAATAATATATCTACTTGGTGAGCTGTTCTGCACTTGGTATTCATCAGGCACATCAAGCCCTTTTTTCCTTGCCCAGTTTCCCTTGATGTTGGATTTATCATTATATCCCATCTTTCTAAAACTATCTTTTATACATAAATGTTTTACTTTTTCTTTTCAGTGGAGCTTATCATATGAGTCTATCATCTGAGGAATAATTCAGTGCCAACAGCAACATGTGCCACCTCCATATTTATATGATCTACAGGATCCACAAGAATGTCAAATGTCCACATGGCAACAAAACGTTTGAATTTATGGTTACATATCACATTGTTCATTGATGCTAGTGCTAGACGATCTTTCCCCCCGAATCCAGTGCAACAAGAAGTTTCTAAACCTCCTTGACTTTCCTCATGTTGTTATTACATTAACTGATTACTTTGCATTCTGTATTACGATGTTTTACAAGAACTGTAGTCTTCTTTTATCTGCACCGATCAACATGCATACCCTTGTCGTTTTTCATTTTTTTTTATATATCTTAACTTTTGTCAAACTGAATCATAAATCCAAATATCTTAGTTTAACTTATATGATTATTTGTTATTTCATTATCCCTCGTATTGTCATTTGAATTCTCAGACTCGCAATAAACTTCTTTTGAACTGAAAGAATTTCAAATGGGGCTTTTGGCCATTTTAGTGGATTTGCAGATGTCCTGATAAGGCCCTTCTCTATATGTCCCCATAGGGCTGTACTGTTCAATCTTCCTCCCCTCTAGCCACAGTTCCTCTGCCAGGCCATTCACCGTGCATAAGCTGTGCTATCATGTGACCTAAACTAGAGCTGAGACAGAGTAACTCGGGAAGTGCAATCGATCCCTAGCACAAGTGTAAGTATCACTATTAAATTAGGGGATTGGAAATTTGCCTCAAACATTGATTTATAGATGTCTCACTAACAGCCGTTCCTATGCCAAAATGCTTTTAATTACGCTTACATCCACTTTCCTGCTATGGGTGTGGTACAAAAATCTCTTGAGAAAACCAAAAATAGGCTAGGGTACGACGAGAAGAAATAACATAGAGCAGTGGTTCTTTTTTTTTTTTAAAGCTTTATTTAAATTTGCAAAATCAAACGGTACAGAAATGATAGCTGTGTGTTCACCAGTGACAAAGTATGGAGGTACACCATAACACCTCCAGCTCCCTGACAAAATGTGCAACGTATGGCAGGCATCCGACAATAGAACCCCATCTATCAATCCACCATCAACACTTGTCCAACTTGAAACAGGAGAAACTGACATCAACAATCCTCACCCAGGGCCCATAGCCACCCCACCCCTCCATGCACACCCTGTAACCCACTTGATGTCCGTGCCATCAACCCCCCCACAGCAAGCGCCCCGTGGATCATACCATCCCATCCCTTCCATGACGACACCATTCACCCAACGCCCATGTCGTACCGCCTACCCCACTCCCGTTGGGACTATACCGGAATGTGAGGGTGACGGGGGGGAACCGGGAAGACCCGTGATGTATGTTTTGTAGGGGCCCCATATGTCCCTAGGACGCGCCACCGAGGGGAGGAGACTAGAGTAGAGTTCGCTATTCGTGCTGCAAAAAGCCATGGCAGTGAGCCACGATTTGACCGTAGGAGCCCGTCTATCCCCCCAGCGCCTGGCGATTTCACGTTTGGCCAGAAGTAGACCCATAGCGGCCAACCTACGAACATTCTTAGGGAAATTTGCTGTGTAGCCCAACAACGCAACCTCAGGAGCGGGGACAAGTGTAAGCCCTAACATGTCTTCCAAGACCTTGTAAACCTGTGTCCAGAATGATTGCAGTCTCGGACAAGTCCAGGACAAGTGCGCGAAGTCAGCATGCGGTGCCGAGCACTTCCAACAGAGATGTGGCCGTGCTGGGTCAATTGAATGGAGTCTGTCTGGGGTCATGTACCATCGGCGCAGGAATTTATAGTGAAGGAGTTTGTGACGACTGTTCAGTGACACCGTAGCAGTAACCTTACAGCAAGCCGTCCACTGTTCATCCGTAATAGGCCTACCCAAGTCCGTCTCCCACTCCGCCCGCGCCCGGTCATCCGCACAAGGGAGCAAAGCCGCACACGCCTTGTACAGCCTCGAGACTATATGGGCCCCCGTATCTTTGTCAATAATGATGGTAAGGGGTTCAAAGGAAGGAGGCTCAAGGGGGAATCCCTCAATTACCGCCCTGGCCGCGCAATAGATTCGGCGAAGAATGAACCTATCCATGAATGTAGCCTCGCTGAAACGCACCTCTTCCGATGCCGAGAATATGTGCCCTCCAGGGTATAAATCCCCCATCTTGGTGAGGTTAAATTTACTTAACGTTCGCTGCACAATAGCCTCATCTGTGCCCGGCAGTAACCCCGGGTTGCGAATAGGGAGAGAAGAGGAATACAGGCGAGGGTGAGCTAAGTAGCTCAAAAGTTTCTTCCAGGCCCAGCTAGTAGTGGACACCGTTTGAATATCCACTGGGCTTCTGGGGACACCCTTGGGCAAAACGGCCGCCAACTGGCCCGGGAGAACAAAGTCTGCCTCAGGGCGAAGAAACGGGATCCGAGCGTCCGGATGGTACCAGGCATAGGCATGTGCACATTGCGCGACCAGATAGTATAGATACAGATCAGGTACGCCGAGGCCTCCCCTATCTTGTGGGAGTGTAAGAGTCTTCCAGCGAATCCGGGGGTGCTTCCCGCCCCAGACCAGGCGGATCAGGAGGGACCTCAAGGTGGAAAAGAAAGACCGAGTGAGAGGAACAGGGATGTTATTAAAAAGATACAAAAATTTGGGGAGCACTACCATTTTTATGATGGCTATTCTGGCCGACATGGAGAGCGGGAGGCGCAACCATCCCTCCACCTGCGTCTCCAGCCGCGCAATCGTGCGGTCATAATTGAGGCGTATGATTTCGTCTGTGCTCAAATGTATCTGAATGCCCAAGTAGCGTACCGAGTCCGAGCACCACTCCAATGGGAACTCACATTGCCATGGGGAGGTGCCGCTAGTCAAAGGGAATATGATGGATTTGTGCCAGTTTATGCCCAGTCCCGAGTGGCCACCGAAGCGCAGGATCTCACGAATCAGGGGGGCAAGATTAATAAGCGGCTCCCTCACATACAGGATAGTGTCATCTGCGTAAAGGGAGGCAAGCAATGGGCCCGTCCTAAACTGGAGACCCCTGTGGAGGTGCCGTTCCTGGAAATGCCGAATCAGGGGGTCCATGGCAAAAAATGAACAAGAGCGGGGAAAGCGGACAGCCCTGCCGCGTGCCACGCGTTAGAGAGAATGGACGGGATAACGTACCGTTGATACGCAGGCGTGCCGTGGGGCGGCTATAGAGGAGTCGAGTCGTGGCCAGAAAGTTCGCCGGCATGCCCATGCGCTCCATAACGGCAAGAAAGAATGGCCATTCTAAGGAATCAAACGCCTTCTCGGTGTCAAGTAGGATCGCAGCAGCAGGTGTGGCCGGGTTAATTCTGTGCAAAACAGTGAACAACGTCCGCAAATTCAGCGACGTCGAGCGACGGGGGACAAAGCCCGATTGCATGGGCGATATAATGAATTCCATCAGCTGGGAAAGTCTGTTGGCCACTATTTTGGCTAAAATCTTATAGTCGGTGTTTAAGAGGGAGAGGGGTCTATACGACCCACACAGCGACGGGTCCTTGTTTGGTTTCGGGAGCAGAACCACGACTGCCTCTCCAAGAGTAGCCGGGAGGGAACCACGCTCCAACGCCTCCGCATAGACCTCTATGAGCTTAGGCGCCAACAGATCAGAGAAGGCCTTGTAGAAATCCCCGGAGAAGCCATCAAGACCCGGTGCAGAAGAGCTCCGGAGCACTTTAATCGCTCCCCGTACCTCCGTCACCGTTATGGGCTCCGCCATAAACTCCTGCATGCCCCTATCTAGAAACACAAGAGCAATTTCCGACAAGTAGGCGTCACGAGCGGCCGTGGAGTCACCCAATTTGGAGGTATATAACTCAGTAAAGTAGGCCAGGAATTCATCCCGAATCTCAGCGGGCATTGTGCGGAGCGCACCGTCCACTCCCCGCACTTCGGTTATCAGGGACTTACTATACGGCGGTCTCAGAACCTGCGCAAGCGTGCGCCCCGGCCGATCCCCCTCCCCATATCGCCGAGCCACACAATATTTCCCCAGATATAGGATCTCTTTGTCCGCAGCCTCCCGAAAGTCCAACAGTAGGCGCAAGTGCCTGGCAAACACCTCGTCGGAGGGCGACCGTCGCGCCTCCATATCAATCGCATCAATCTGCGTCTCTAAGTGAGTGATTGTTGTGCGCAGCGCCCTCAGGACCCCAGCCTGTTTTGCAATGCAAACCCCTCTGATATAGGCCTTGAACCCCTCCCATAGTACAGCCCATGAGTCCACCGAGCCAGTATTTAGCGCAAAATAGTCTTCTATCGCTTCAGATACCTCATGGACAAAGAGGTCATCCAGAAGGGCCCTTCCGGGGAAACGCCACTGCCGCTCAAATCCCTCCGGGCGGGGAACGTCTAAACCCAGTACGACAGGAGAATGGTCAGAGTAGGTTCTAGGGAGGGTTCCCAATGCGCGGAACCAGAGGGACAGGCCTGGGGATAGGAGCTAGTAGTCAATCCTGGTCCAGGTGTTGTGTTGCCCAGAGAAGTGCGTGTAGGCCGTAGTGTCTGGGTTGCGCCTGCGCCATATGTCAGTAAGAGAGAAACGACTGCAGAGGTCCAGGAGCGCGCGCCTCGCCCTAGGTTTGGAATCAGTGGCCCCGGAGGTGCTATCGAGCCCCACATTCAGTAGCAAGTTGAGGTCGCCGCCAAGCAGGATGTCAGCGGGCGCCAGGGATGCCAACTGGGCAGCCAGCGCGTGGAAAAAATCCGGGGAATCAGTGTTAGGAGCATATACACATACAAGAGCGACCATATGCCCCATCAGCACTCCTTTCACAATGCAATAACGCCCTTCCCTGTCCCCCAGGAACGTCTGGCAGTGGAACGGGATTCTCTTATGAATCAGGACCGCTGTGCCTCTAGCATAGTTGCTGAAATTGGAAAAATAGCGGTGGGCGCCCCAGGAAGCTGCAAAACGGGTATTCCCCGAGGGATGTAAGTGCGTCTCTTGAAGAAAAGCAATGTCAACCCTATGCCGATTCAAGTAATGTAGTATTTGTTTGCATTTACGCTGATTGTTTAGGCCACGGACATTCCAAGACATTAAGGATAGATTGACAGGAGCTACATTCAAACCTATCTGGGCCATCGATGCCAAACTGTTCGTAGCAGGAGCAAGAAAGATGTAGCGCCTCCGTGTACCAATGAAAACAGCGCACACACAGCCAAGTCATGAAAAGCAAACTTACATATCCCCACCCCCCTCCCCCCACCCAGCCAAACCACGCAAACGTGAGGCAGTCCCCAACCTAGAAGAAAATAACAGAGCTCTAAACAGTAATACCAAATGTATACCAAAAAAAGAAGGCAGAGCATCATAACCCAAAAGTACTCCCAACGGTTTCAACCAAAGGGGGTTGAGACGATCCGCAATCAACCCAGCGCTGCGTAGCAAATATATACCAATTATTCAAAAAGTCCTCCAATAACAAGAGTCAATGAAAACTAAGTTAGAGCCTGGGCGCAGTCTCAGCCGACACCTGAGGTCGCAAACAGGTCCTGGCTGGTCGCCGACCCGCTGCGAGGGGGGGAATGTCCATCCTCGTCTCCCCCCGGCGGGCCCCGACGCGGCTTGTAGTTGCGACAGAATTCCTGCACCTCAGTGGGGTTATCAAAGAGCCGAGTACGGCCCTCGATCTCGACCCTGAGACGAGCCGGGTAGAGCATACCATATTTGAGGCCTAGATTCCGCAGCGCAGCCTTCGCACCCGTATACTTCCGCCTGGCCTCCTGGACCGTGGCCGTGAAATTGGGGTAGAAGGAAAGTCTCGAGCCCTGCCAAGTGATCTCACCCTTCTCTCTGGCTAGGCGCAAGGCAGTGTCACGGTCCCGAAAGTTCATGATACGGGCAATAAGCGGGCGAGGCGGGAGCCCCGGGTTAGGCCGCGGCCCCAGGGAGCGGTGGGCCCTTTCCACCACAAAGCCCGGAGTGAAGGCTTCTCTCCCAAAAATGTCAGTAAGCAGCTGTTCCACAAAAACATCAAGCCGGCCCGTGGCCGTGGATTCCGGCACCCCGGTGATCCGCACATTGTTGCGCCGACTGCGCGATTCCAAATCTTCGTTCTTGATGGCCACTTCTTTCAAGATGCGCTCCAGCTTGTCTACCCGCTTGGACTCCTGTACTGCTCTGTCCTCGACGGCAGAGATCCGGACCTCGGCCTCTCCCAAACGCTTGTCATGAGCCTGGATCTTGGCCCCCATGGTTTCCAGCGTCCTATCCAGGGCATCGAAGCGGCCATCCAAGGCCCTGAAGCCAGCACGCATCTCCTGAAGCCAGTCCGGGGACGGGGCACCGGCCACCGGGCCACCGGATGCCCCCTCGGCCGGGCCCGGCATGTCAGGGCGATTCCCCGCAGGCTGTTCAGGGAGTTTCTCAAAAGGCAATGTTTTCTGCTTGGGGTCCTTGCGACCCATGCCCCAAACCGTCCGATGGCCACCAGTCCGCTGCCTGTAGCGTAAAGTCGGCTCAGCTATGCTGCAGTGGTATACCGGCAGGATAGTTCAGTCTGCCGCCAAGCCGCCCAGGTCCCCCAGGTGCCGCAGTGCCCACCGGATGCCGGAGCGGACCCGACTACACCACGCCGTCGGTCCGGGACATCACCAGATGCAGCAGGCAGGGTCCAGAATGGGATGGGGGGGACCATGGCGAAGCAAACCGCAGCCGAGCCCCAGTGTAGCCAGGCAGGGCGAGGGAGGACCCCCCGACCAGGCCGTAGAATACAGGTCGCACCCAGAGCGGGCCCAAGGATAGAGGCGGAGACAGCCCGAGCGCTAGACCAGCGCAGCGTCCAACCCGCCCCCCCACACCGCAAGCGTGCCACCCCACCGCCCCCCTCCGGCCCCCCGACTGCGCGGCCAGGGGTCCCAGGGAGGAGAACACGAGCAAGGACGCGCCCGGCAAGATCCAGGCACCCGGTCGCCCCCTGGCCCGCAGCGGCGCAGGGAGAACCGTAGACACCCGTCAGCCCGCACCCCGGCGCTCAACGCCCCCCCCACGCCCCTCCCCCGGGTACCTGACTCACGGTCGGCCTCCGTCCTCGCACTCCCGTCTGTGAAGCCTGTGTTAGCCCGCCATCTTGGGCCCTATGGCGACGTGTACTCAGCCGGTCGCCCCAATGCCACGAGCGATCCAATCCACATCTCAGCTCGCTCCAGGGCCCCAGGATCATCAGCGGCGGCGCCAGGAGTTCCGCACCCGCATCAGGAGGGGAGGAAAGGAGCTTTAGCGCCGGGCTGACGGCGGAGCTTCAGCGCCGCGCGGCCATCTTAGCTCGCGGCTCGGCCACGCCCCCCATAGAGCAGTGGTTCTTAACCTGTGGTCCAGGGACCCCTGGATGCTAGCAAAATCTATTTAAATTAAGAAGCAAACATTTTAAATTTACATTTTAAACGTTCAGTAAATGTGAAGGATTTGAAACTGGAGGCTAAAAATTAAGTTTGTTTCCTCAGATTGATTAGTGGGAGCAGTGCAAGTGCATCAAACAAAATGCAAAATGGAAAATGAGTGGCCTTAGTTAAAGTTAGAAAGGCTTCAACCTTCCCATTAACATTTTTTTTAATGTGTTTGTGAATTAAATCAAATATTTGATCATCTGTGTATTTTTTGATGAATCCTTGTTTCTGTATTTTTTGTGTATTGTTTTGCGGTTCAAATCATAAAAAATACTTAGGCCGGGGTCCCAAGCTTCCTCTAATGACACAGTGGTGGTCCCCAGATACCAATAATGGTTTAGTTCCAGTAATGATTAAGTGGGGGTCCAGTGTCTAAAGGTTAAGAACCACTGGTGTAGACCATAGAGATAGGCCGAAAATGCATATTTACCATTGGACAGAGTTGTTAAAGGCTTGTCCCAGGTTCTTTCATTAATCAAGTGCAGGCCAATGTTTGGTATGGAGCCATCTTTAGGAACTGGAAATCAATTTCTGCATTGTAGGATCCTCACTGATAATCATAAACGTTTATTATTGATTGTAAGAATGCTTTAAATCCTGTTTTAAGCCCTGTGAAAATATGCCTGTGGATAGAGAATTATTGATTATGTTCCTTGTTGGAATACCAAAGAGTGATGTAGCTCGAGTAATCATGTTTTATATCTTGGGACAACGTCTTCAAGAATACTGCATTTGAAAGTAAATAGAAGCCTCCTTTGAAGACAAAGATTGACCTCAGTGGAAGAATTGAACTAATTGATCATTTGGAAAGAGTCATGGTTCTGCTTCACTTAAAACTGGTTTGATTGAAAATGGTATCTCTCTTATGATTCAAATTCGGTGCAAACAAGAAAGCTTAACATTTCTTGGGAAAAGGGAGTTCCTAAAAAATTATTGAGACTTATGGAACAGAACAAAAGCTCGCCAAGAATGCTCAAAATGAGTAGACATAGGTGCATGCATTACTATGAAAAGTAATGTTGTTTTTGTACTATGATTGAGATCGCCTAAGAAAAGAAATGATAGAAAAAAGTCTACCACTGAAAGGAATAGGCATTAGAACATTGTAATGTTGAGCGCTCTATTTAAGACAATGGAGTGCTCCCGTCTTCTATTGGTTAGTAGAAGCCGGGAGCATCAACGTTCTAATGTTTGTTCACAGCTGCTGAACAAAAAAGGCCTCAAGGAGCTTGAGGGGATTTCAACCACCTCGGGCTCCATGAAGCCTTTGTTTTACAAATTAGAACATTCTGCCCTCTAGGGGCAGAATGTTCTAATAGCCTTAATGCCCTCCGTAGTGGGCTGTACCCGCCATTAAAGGCCCTCTCCTTTTTTAAGTGCCTTCAGCTTGGGCCTTTAACAGTGGAGCGGGCCTTTACTGTCCGCTACAGCCAACTACTTCGGGCTCTATGGCTATATTGGACATCAGCAAAAGCAGATTCTAGAGAGAACACTGAATAGGGAATTCCTCCCTATAGCTCTCTCCATTCCTGAACTCTTTCCCCAACAAGTTGTGCTCACACGTCAGTATTACTATTATTTGTGTGGGTAATTTGGAGAGATATTGGTGGGCTTCACATGTTTTTGAGGAAACAGGGTGAGTGGATCTTGGCAACATGGCTCTACTGTATGTTCTAGGTCTTGTGTCCCCGGGTAGATGGAGTGGTCTAGGGCATTGACTAGCCAAACCTGATGGGTCAGGCTGGTCATGAATATCTTACTTATTAGCAGAGGTGCTGCTCTCACTGAAGGCCTGAGACTTGAGTGGGCAATGCTGTAGAGAGAGATGACTGATCTTTCTGCATCACCTGGAAAAGGGAAACACAGACATAATGTAATTCTTTTGTATTGAGAGTTGTTACTATATATGTTGCAATGATATGCTAATGAACCTTGATGAGCAGTGATGTTTGTAAGGTCAGACACCTCTTTAATTATTTTATTTATCCTACAGATGGAATGGGGAGCACAATTTTGTTTCAAACAATATACCTGAGGTATCTTAAGTGTCTTATTTATACAGATTGAACTCTTGTGACGGAATGTCCTCCTTTATAATATCCATTTAGTTTCTGTATAACGACATACAGACAGTGAATGAGGGTGTTCGGAGATATTATGTAAACCAAATTTGCTCTGAGTAACTTGTCCATTCAATTGGTTCCCTTGAAATCTAGCTTAATTTCTATAACTTTAGATTTGACATTTGAGAGTAACAGTTAATAGCTCCAATGGGTTTTACCTGATAGCGGGTTTTAAATTTATCATATTTGTTATTTCAAGATGTTGGTTTTTAGCATATTGCTATGGCACATGTTATTGTTTTTACTATAAAAGACTTATGGTTGCACAGTGGCTTTGGTCTGTTGTGGTCCTTCCTTTAGCTGAGCTGGGTATGTACTATGTGCTTCTGTGTGTGTGGCCGATATTTCTTAAGGTCCTTCCATGAACGATTTTATGGGGCCAATTTCTTAGGCACATACATTTCTTAAAATGGCAAGTTTTTATGCTTTGTTTTTATTATTGAGTGTATTGCGTTGTAGATATAATTTTATGAGTTGCATGACCTTGTCAAAGAAACATCTAATTTGATATATAGAAAATTTTGGCAGTTGATTGGTAACATCTTGTGTACACCGTAGGTTCTTATATTACCCATTGTGAGAACCCATTTGGGGGTCCACATGGTAGGCCTGAGCTACGACGCATCTGCCCTGGAGTCTAGGCTGAATACAACAGCAAAGAGTGCATTAAGAAATGTCCAACCTTGTGCTGTTGTTTAAGTGAAAGCAAGTACTTTACGTCAATAGAAAACTTAATTGCACAAAACTAGAAGCAATATCAGATGCAGGTGTGAGGTGAAAACAATTAGGGTTGTTGATTCGTGGTGACTCAAACCACCCCCTTTTTAGGTCGAGCCTGGGGAGCGCATGCGCTGCTCTGCAGCATGCTGTAATGGAGTATGGAATTGAAGCCCCACCCACTCTCCGCCCATAGTTGTCATTGGCTTGTGTCATTTCCCTTCGTAAATGCTGGCTTCTGATTCGTTAATAGGCTTGTTAGTCCCTCCTTAGTACCGCCTTGTCTTCATTTGTAACCTCCCACGAGGACTGGCTCTTTACTTCGATTGTTACATGGTCTTTTTTAGTCTATATGCACTATTTTCTTTAATGAGTTTCTCCTACTGCAGGCAGGACATGCTTTCCTGCAACATTCAGCGCACCATGCTTGCTTTCACTTTCCCAGCAGCCCAGGAAAATGGCAGCCGCTACTTTGAATAGGTCTTGCATTTACAAGAGTTTGATCTATTGGCATTGTAAATGACAATGCCTTTTATTTATGTGTTAATTAGCAGAACAGATAAATAAAAGGCATTGTGTTGTACAATGCTAATAGCTTAAACTCTCGCAAATGCGATACCTATTGCATTGCAAATGCTTCTTATAGTAGGGTCTGTTAAGCAAGGTACAGCCGAGGTACAGCACGCCCCTCAGTTCGTTCATGGTATCTTAGTTTGTAGCAAAAATGCAGCCAATTCGTTCATGGTATCTTAGTTTGTAGCAAAAATACAGCCAATCACCATATCTCTGGCCATCAGCAGGCATGAAGACTCGTCCACTGGCAGTCTGTTGTTACCCGAATTATACAGTGCCACAGTTGAATGACACAGCTTTACCACTCTGGTCAGCAGACACAGGCCACTTTGAAGTGTCCTGGAGGGACTTATATATGCATCATTCTGTTCCCACTTCAATGTAAATGAGGCGAAGTATGTGCGTTTAAAATAAATAAAAACAGAGGAATGCGTGAGCTTTTCAAACCTGAACCTACTCATTGTTCTGGTTGAGGATCATGTCTGCCACAGTACTGCGTTGCTTAGTTGCGGTCACGACTGCTGCCTGGAAGCAGCAGTGGGGTGGATGGGGGTTAAGCGGAGGTGAGGTCGGGTTTTTTAAAAAAAACACTTACTTCCCAGCAGGTCGGCTGACCGGCCTGCTAGCTGCCTCTCCTGCATCCTCTTCCTTGGAGAAACAGGAAGCGCCAGGGCTCTCACGCTCCCTGCAGCCCATCACAATGCTGCACTGCAGCATTGTGATTGGTCTGAGCACCGGGCCACGACGCTCAGTCAGGGGCTGCAAGGGTGAGCTACATTACAGCCTGCATGGAGAATATGACTGTTTTGTTCAGCCTGAGAGGGACGACCAAACAGTTATTGCGCACTAACGAGTGTTCTACCACTCCTACCCTGCTCTGCAGCCCTGCCCCGTCCCCTCACGCAAGGTGCCGCAGCAGGAGGACAACGTAAAATGATAACCCCATAAAGTTATTATCATTTTATTTTTTCCTTTCCTTTGCTTCTTTATGGCAGTGTGGCGACTGTCCTCTGCCTTAGCGGAGAAGCCACCACTGCTTTGTTGACCTAGATGGATCCGTATCACTGTGACACATTCATTGACTTTGCTTTTACTCATCATTGGAATCGAAGAATCAATAAAAATCTTTATTTGGGTATTTTTTAAACCATAAAAGAATCTTATCACAATATTTTACATAATAAATATATTCATACAATACATCCATAAAAACTATTACAGTTAAAAATATCACAAGTCAATTACCATCATAAAAAGATAACCTTATTCTGTGAAAGGCGGGGACTTCTTTTTATCCTTAGATAGGAGAAAAAACTGTAGCAAATAATTATCAGTTGTTTGCATTATCTGTAAGAGTAACATTGCCGGTCTAAATTGTCTAAAGGAATAATTCCTAAGCAATGACCTTGGCCCCTTATCAAATTTAGGTACCATCACCATCACAAGGACAGAGGCCAGGAAATCTTGACCACTGGCCCATCTTGAGGAAGGCCACCAAATGATGTACAGTGCTTAAACAGAAATGTGTTAACAAACATATTTATTTGGGATTTGTTACTATTTCTAGCTACGATTGCAGGTCCTCAGGGGTTAACTGCATGCTATGGGCAATATTAGTGAATTTAGTCATCTCCCTCTGTACTCTGGGCTCCTCAAATAATTAAAAAGCAATGATTTAATAAAGTCCTTGAAAAGAGTATGTAGGAGCTCAGCCTTGTCATAAATATCAGCGTTACCTAAATTCATTGACAATTTACAGATATAATCAAATGAGGGTGCACAGGACATGTGAACTTGTGAGAGACTATCGCACAACACCATTCTTAAACTGTATCTCTGGTTTAGACCAGGCGGCATGCCACAATAGTAACGGTCACAATTTTATCCAGTCCGACAAATTCTGCAAACCCAATTCTGCATGACAGATATAATTCAAACTTATCTGGTGAACTTTAGAAAGACATTTTCTGAGGTCTGACAGTACGCACAATCAGTATAGCCCAATAAGGCTGCACCATAAGTGGCCATAGGCGCACATTTGGATTTATACTCAGTGCACATCACTTTTAGGGGTTTCTGTCCAAACTTGGTTGATAACTGGAAAACAGCCTCCATTGCCCTTTTGAATTGCTGTTTTCTAATCTCTCTCGGATGATCCCAGTTCCCTACTGTATCCAGTTGAATTCCCAAGTAGGAAAAGGTATGGACCGTCCCTATTTTAGTACCATTGACAATATGGGGACGTGTACTTGCAAACCCACGGCTGCAGACTGTCGTGAAACTTTTGCTGAAATTGGTGTTCAGAGCAAGATGGTCCATACATGATGTAAAGCCAGCCAACAATTTTTGTAGCCCGTTTATGGTCCTACATAACATCACCGCTTCATTTCCACAGAGCAGGACCACAATGGGGCAACCACCTAATAAGGGCACAATCTGTCCCCTCTCTGTCAAGAATCTTTCCAGATCATCGATGTATAAATTAAACAGAAAGGGTGCTAGATCACACCTATATCTCACTTCTCTTCCTACCTCAAAGAATTTTGTGTACTTCAAATCCAAGCAGAAACTCACCCTTGAAGATACATCGGAGTACAATTGTCTCCGAAAATGTACTAGAGATAAGTCCACCCCTACATTTGTCATGATGGACCATAGATTTACATGGTTCACACAGTCAAAACACTGGTGAGGTTCATGAACACTAAGTGCAATGACACTTTTTTTGCCACAGTGTATTTGCCAATTACCAAATGCACATGTAAACACTGTTCCTATTTGCCCAATCCCTTCCTGAATCCACAATGGACATCAGACAGGCTCAAGAATTCATCCACCCAATTGTTCAATCAAGCCACACTTTCACTAGTGAGTCTAACAGCGAGATGGTGTGATAACATTTTGGGTGGCCTCTGTCCACTTTTTAAAAAATTGGCCCAATAATTAATTTGGACTATGGGCTATGAAGACCACATTTAACTACTGCATTTAAAACTTTCATCAATATGGGCACTCAGAAGTTGATGTTGGATTTAAACAAGCTCAGAGTGATTCCATCCAGACCCGGAGCTTTGCTGCATCAACTCCCCCTGTTTGCTACAAGAACCTCAGCAAGGTCAAACATTAACGGCACAGCAACAGTGGTGTTGTTCTCTAAGATAATCCTATCAGCTGATGACTAAGCAAAGTTGGTCACAATATGGGCAACCCAATAACTTGGGGGAATAACTGCATCCAATGGGGGTACAGATTCCTTCCTAAAGAACACAGAATTTAAAACTTTCCAGAAGGCAATGGAATCCCTTGTCACATTGGCATCTAATCGGATGCCCATGCATTCTCTCTAATCTTACTTCTCCTAGTTCTAAAAGCATTTTTACAAAACCTGTTTACACTTTCAAACCATTTCTTTATCTCCTGAGCACTTCACAGGAGCCAAACTAAGATTTCTAGGCTCACCTAAACATATCCTTTCAACCCATCCTGGGTTATTAACCCTCGAGCATCATTACTGTCTTGTCAAGGTCCTCTTCACAGAACTAGAGAGGACTTCAAAGGCTGACTCGTCAGACCCTTCCTGTAAGTATAGCATCAACATTGTTTTAGCAGCCTAAATCCTCAGATAACTGATTAGCATTCACATTAGACCATGTAATCATACTCCAGTTTGCCTGACCATCTCAATGTCCTTGGAAGAAACATATGGTTTATCTGCAGAGGAGATCAAATTCAGCTTACCCACCAGGGGGTTATGATCACTGATACATTTTATGATGAGGCATAATGTTCCAGGTGATTAAAAAATAAAACAAAATCAATAATACTAGTCATGCTCCTACTATGAAAATATCGGCATAGATAGAACTGAACTAGACTTTGGACAAACATCATGAGCAAACAAGAGGTTATAATAACTGACCATGATCAAAATTAGGGAAATCCTCTTCTACAGAATCCACCATCCCACAAACTTTTTCACGGGTAAACAGCATAAATGAGCATTAAAATCCCCAATCCATGATATGTTACAAACTCTGAGCCTTGAGAAAAATGTGTTGTCGAGTTCCTTAATAGCTTCCAAAACATGTTTAGAGAATAGGTTGTAATAAAAATGCATCACCAATGGATTCGTACCACCTACAAGTTTTAGCACCAGTACATGAAAGCACAAGGAATTCATTCGGAACCTATGGACACTCCTTGGAAGCAAGACTTAAACTAGAATAGGAAAGGCACCCTTAGCCAGCCTTTCCAGGATGCAAAGGAGTGTTGTAGGTTAAATAGTCATCTACCTCGAAACAGTCTGTCATCCAACTTTTTTGAAGGTTAAACTTTCGGACAAAGGAAAGCTAATCAGAATTTCCCAATTTAGTAGCAGTCCCGGCACTTTCCATGACAACAACCCAAGCTGGTTGTAGCCTGGTGAAACTTCTACTATGTAATTAATTGTCTCTGTAGAGGGAGTGATCAAGACCACTTTTATTACAAGTAAGGTAGAACACTGAATGTCTGAGAAGGAGTCAAAATAGAGTCACCGGTTACCTGTGTAAGTCAGTCAATTTAATTAACTGGATCCAGAGAAGCAAGAGGAGCAGAACTGTTGGAATCTGTAATTTTTGTGTCCAAAATAGTTTATTACATTTTTTAGTAAGCAAAGACAATACAAAAAATAGTACAATAAAAGTACCAATAAGAAATATATGAGGATTTTCCATATCAATAAAGTTTGACAGGTACAATATAATATAATATAATCTTACAGAAAATTAAAAAGGAAGTGAGAAGAAACAATTACACATATGTTCTCAATAATCATAAATAGAACTACTAATAAATAAAAAAAATGTGTGAATATCAATAAAAGACTTACCATATGAAAATACATTCTAAGAAGATAAATATTTATCAATAGGTTTCCAGAATAAATTAAAAGAATTACAATTATGAATAACACCATTTAAGGATAAATGAGCTCCTCTTCTAGTGAAAATAACCCATGACCACCAAATATCAACAGATAATAACGAAACGTCTTCCCAACATGAGGTAATAGATTTTAAAGCTGCTGATAATAAAAAATTAAAAAGCTTACATTCTAAGTCAGTTAATTTATAAGACAGAACAACATATTTACAAATGATCAAGTTATATGATAAATGATCATGAATATTAAGTATTTTCTTTATAACTTCCCAAACTTCAGTCCAAAATTTCAAAATAGAAGGACAATCAAAAAGCGTATGTCTTAATGAACCAGTATGTAAATGACAATGCCAACAGTTTGAAGTCGGGAGAAATTTAGCTTTAAACAATTGCAATGGAGACCATAAACAATTATATAAAGTATACAAGTTTGTTTGAAAAAGTGAAACAGGTAACCATCCTGAAATACATTAAGCCAAACAGTTTTCATAAGATAAAGAAAGCTCATTATTACAAAATGTCATAAGTGTATTAATATTGTCACATTTAAATGTAATCATTTTTTTAGTAGAAACTAGCAATCCCTTGATAATTAAATATAGATAAAGTCTTTAATGAGAGATCAAGGGAATAGGATGCTGTGTTTGATATCTCCTAGCAGTCCCTTGATAACACAAGAATTGACCAAATCAATTAACAAACTTCAATCATTATATACACAAATCAGTTAAAAATTGATTTACATTTATTTAATAAAAACATATAGTACATTCTGTTAAAAACCATAATTCACCATAGTCCCTATTATGCTCTTATCACCACATTAGATCTCAATTCACAATACAAAAAAGAAAACTTTAACAAGTATACCACACAATTTACATGAACAACATTTCTCACTAAAAAGAGAGGTCAAACAATCAAATATATTGCATAATCCTATTATGAACCTGCATAACAGAGAGAATACAAAAGAAAAGACACTACACTTTGTCATCAAATACACATCCAATGCCAACTGCTCGAGGGATTCTACACTTGTGGGATCTGACTCTGTTTATCACTACAAGTGATTGCCCGGTTCTTTGGATTATGTAGCTCCTAAGCGTCGACGCGTTTCGATGGGCTGTATTTATGCCGCTATCTTTATCAAGACCAGTAATAATTGTTTCTCTCTCAGTTCACCTTTTAATAAAGGTTCCAGCTATGGGAGAAAAGATATTGTGGTTATACATTAGATAGTTGTAATCTGTTTAATGTCAACTCACTTCTTTTTAATTAGTTAAAGCTATCACAACTCCCTCCAATTTATGTCCACTTTGCACTATTTTTGACCTAGTTATTTTGTAGAACTTTATCTGCACTCCACATGTCTCTGCTCTGGGTGCCCACCCTTCGAATTGACTCTCGCCACTTTGCATACATGTTTATTAAATGTGTCAAATATTCTCACCTTGATATTTTCTTTGTACTCTACTTCTTATTGGGGTCCGCTCTAAATGGATAGACAGTTCTTGTGATGTATTACGGATAGATAGTGATCCTACAAGAGATCTCTGTGCTCTAATCTGTGAAAACATATATATCCGCTTATACCCGTTCAAAGTATTATCATCTAGGGTGATTTTTTCTTATTCTAGGCCTCTAAACAATGTGATCTATGTATTCTCACCTTGTCGTTGGTTCTGATCGTGTTCTATCTCTACGTTATTTCTTCAAAGTGTAGACATTTTATACTTTGTCTGGAGGATTGGCCCGGCTATCGTTGTCCCTGTTTGTACCTGTAATATGTGCAAATATCAGTTTTGTGGTATGACCCCCTCCACGCCTCACTATGTGCCCGAATTGTGACATTTTCGTCCGTACCTGGTAGTGATTACCATCGGGTGTCCTGCATGTAGAGTAATTCCCTTTCGATCTGTTAGTTCTCAGACTCGTCTTGAAATTTGATATGGACCTGCAGTTGATAAAGCGTCCTTATTGTGTTTCAATTCCCCTGTTCTATAGTGGGAAAGAGAGTTTGATAAGTTGTAACTCATGTGGGCTTTTTCGGAATTTCACTCAATACCCCGGTAACCCTCTCGGTCATGGAAACACTCTAAACCGGTTTCCCCTACGTTTATATTTGGGTTCTTACCTCGCAATCTGCAGGCTGTTGCGTCCATGCAGGAAAACGTCCGTGGTGCGGTTTCTGATTACCGCTCTGTGTGTATCTTGTCCTGCATTTGTTCTAAAGGCCACGCCTTCCTATTGGTCGTCTCTGTCAGGTGACTTCTACACGGCCAATCGTGCCGTTTCTCCTATATGGCTCCTTCTCGTTTGCAATTCAACCAATACTAACGCGCAGGCTGGGCCATGTTGTGTTTGCATCATATAGATCGAGTCCCTTGATTCGTTCTAATGTGTCTGTGGCCAGCTGGTCCTATCTGTACTCGTCTCAATGCATATTATTGTTTTTTTTGGCTAATTGCGGAATGCATAACTTCGACTCTTTTGCCCGATTTTGTTTTCAACATTAAATCCACTTATTGTAGAATTGTGATTATTGTTTCTTCATCGCCCTAAGATGGCATAATAGTATATGACGTTCCTGGGCAAGAGACGATGTCCTATTCTTGGAGCATTGTCAAAAACTTTATTGACATCTGCAATGTCGGCAACGACAGTTCTTCTTTCACTCTCATCTAGTCTCTCTTCTTATCATTGGCGGGTATCATAGATGTCAAAACTGTTTCAGAAATCACTAGGGGACCGAAGTCTTGTCATCTGGTGATAATATTCATCCAGTCCTCCTTCGAATTCAGACCCCTGTGTACTGTATTAAGGTGGCACATGAACCACTGTTCATGTTGTTTCCTTCTAGTATCAATGTCTCCTCCTCTCCTGTTTATGGTGATTTTTTCCAATATGAACCACTTGAATTCATTACAATTATGTCCAAGTTTTCCATAGTGATCTGTGAGTGGGGCCTTTTCTTTCATGTTCCTAATTGCGGATTTGTGTTCTAGTAGGCGGATACGGAGTTCCCTCCCTGTCTCCCCCACATAGCCCAGTCCGCACGGACATATGAGGAGGTAAACCACATTTTTACTGCGGCAATTGTTCAACGTTGTCGCCCACATGGTCTTGTTGTTGAACGTCATGCTTCTAGTTTCTATACACTGCGTACAGATCGAGCAGGTACTACATTTATAATTTCCTTTAGCTTTCTCACCTGTTAGTGTAGTTTGAGTGTCATTTTTTTATACAATATTAAAACTGTATGAGGCAAGGTAGAAAGGGTTTGGATATAGGTTGATACATCTGATTTAGCATTAGAAGGAATACAATTGGGAAAATAATCTAAAATAGAATTGCATAGAAGCTAAATTAAATCTCTCTTTTAGAACATCAAAAGAGATAAAAGCATTGTTAGGAATTTGTAATATTAAGAGCTGGTCCTTGTGCCCCATAATATCTTAATTGAGTAGAGGTTTTTAATAACTTCATGGAATTAGGCGGTCTATAATAATATCCTAAGGATAATATTTCAATCGTACTACGGCCATGAAAGTGGGAATTAGCTGTTTCCAATAGGACCTTCACTGTGTTAGATGATCTAAAGTTCACCACTTCACAATGACTAAGAAAACCCCTTCAAAACTCTCCTCACCATGATAATCTCCCAACTTAGATGACAAGTATTGCCCACCCACTTGGCCAACCATTAAAAAACCTTATTCTTCAACTCAAATCAATCCTCAGGTTGACCACTGCATGACGCAGGGACAACATTAAGGATGATAACATAAGGTGTCGCCTTAGGGGGTAGCTGCAGGATAAGGGGGGAGAGGACTGTGCGGGTTTATCTACCCTCCATCTAATGGGCTTGGAGGTGGTCAAACTCCACTCTGTAGGGACTATAAGGTTCGGCACCGAGATCATGTTGACACTCCTTTTTCTCTGATTTCTCTCCCCACAGATCAGATCTACCCTTATTAGACTGGGCATTAGAGCTTGAATCACTGTACGAGCCCACATGAATTGACTGTCTTAAGTCATTGACAGAATCCAGCAGAGACAACAAAGTAGAATTCAAGACCCATAGCTTGTTAAACAAGCATTGGTAAATGCAATAGGTTGTGCCTATATGATAAATAATATATTTTTTTGTAAGTGATCATGCACTGTGACCTGGGGCTGATTGGCTCTTCTCCGACTTCTCACCCTGGATATTAAGTTCATATTGGACACAGAGCCTAAGGGCCGATGTAATAATTTTTTACCAATTTTAAACCGCACCATTGCGCTGCCAGACATTATTGTCTGTTTCCACATTCACCCGGGTCTCAACTGGGTCCATGGGATTTCTCCTGTTGTATTTTTTGTTGATATAATTCACCAATCACTCTCACAATCGGCGAGCAGATGGAGTGAACCTCAAGCACAAAGTAAATCGATATCCTCGAACAATATACACAAAATCCAGTTAGATCCATATCGCAACAGGAGTCCGATTTGGAAGAAGGCTCTGTGGAATAAAATCACTCATATACTGTCAGACACTCATATCCCTGCCCCACGTTTGAAGCTCCGCACACAAACGTCCCCATGCATGGAAAGTTGGCCACCCTAAAAGGAACTACATCATGGAATGCTGACAAAATTCCATGCTCAAAACGTCTATACCAGCAGCTGGGGAAGAACACAGACTTAAGATTTACTTCATTCGCAGGCATACTAAAGACATGCCCTACCTATGATAGAGTATTCCGCAGTTGAACATGGGAGCAAGTGAATTATGCTGCTTTAGTTGACTAATTCCACAACATTCTACAGTAAAGCTCCATTTACAATCCAGTAAATCAAATTCAATATTAGAGGTTTTTACCCAATACATTTCTTGGATATCTTGAATAGTGAAATGTTCCTTAGGCAACCAGAACCATGCCAAAATGGCCATCAGAAGAGAGAAATTGTATCATAGGCTCAGCGGTCTTTGACCCCTCCACGACACTCATACAGGGTGGCCATCTTGGAACAGCATTACGTTGCCCATCAGCAGTTGCAGAGCGCAAATGAAATCAAAGCGCTCCAATACCTTAGTGTCGAGTTCACACTAAAATTGCAAAAACAATTACAAAACCAGCTCTGTCTCCCAAGGGCGAGGACCTGCTGCCGCATAAAGGTCCCCACCACCAATGGTCATGTGACCCTTAACACAGCTGACAAGCATGCTTGAAATGCATGGGGAGATTAGGTAAAGTAAGGAGGAGAAACAAAAAATCAAAACAAGCAAAAAAGTCCCACAAAGTGGATGAAAGCAGTACTTGGGCCATGGGAGACTGATAAGAGAACCTCACAGAGGAACAACAGGAAGTAGTATGCTACATCAAATTGAAACTGAGGAACCGTAAGTGGCAAACACAGGAGCCAATTAAAAGCATGGGGGGATGTAAGCACCTTTTAAGATTTATATTGAATACAACAGATTTCACAAGCACAACACAAGTGCTGTGCTGGCAAAACCTAAAAAGGAATCCAGCATACCCTTAATAGCTCAATCCAGCTGTTGCTTATAGCTATGTACGGCAACAAGCATTACCTGCTGCAAGGCAAACATATTTTAACCCTAATCAACCATCACTGAGACCCACACCTACAGTTACATTTGCATAAGCCATTCGATGTCAAAATAAACAGAGCAGATTTATTTTTCTTCTGGGGGAGTAAATCAGATGAAAGGGATGAAGAGACAATTTCAGTACAATGAATATCAAGAGAAACACAGGTATAATGCTTAGAACCTGCAGCAGTTGCCATATCAAGGGGGTCTTTACCACTTGTAGTCCTGGTGTCTCTCTGATACAAGTCTTTGAGTCAATTCCAACATCTTCTCTATGTTGGCAATTTCGTTGTTAATGATCTCCATTGCATTTGTCATAAAAAGTTAGCAAAAGAATAAGTAACTGTGCGATGTTTACGAACAGGAAACTATGCAGACTTCCTTTTGCCCATGGAAAACATGATAGATACGAGTAAACCTGAAAGCCCATTTCCAAAGGCAGAGGGGTGTTGGCCAAGGCAAGTCCAGTCTCCTCAGGGCTCAGACAAGCCTGTCTCCCCCTGGTACTGCCTGGGTGTGCCCCATGCTGCAGGGTACAACCTCACCAAACACCAGGCTCCTCCTCCAGTAAGCTCAGGGCAGTATGGGGTTCGAAGTCCAGCTGCAACTACAGATTCACGTGTCTTTTCTGCTGCACTTGAGGGCAAAATCTCGCGCTGTAAAGCCCAAACACTAGGTTCCCCCTCTGGTAAGCACAGGGCAGCATGGGGTTCGAAGTCCAGCTGCAGTCTTAGACTCAGATATGTCTCCTCCGCGACGGCGGCACTTCACAACCTTGCGCTATAACGTGCCAAACACTAGGCCCCTCCTACAATAAATGCAGTGCACTATGGGGCTCAATATTTAGCTGCAGCTCCAGAATCAGGCGTCTCTCCTGCTGCGCTGCAGGCAAAACCTGGCGCTGTAAAGCACAAACCCCAGGCCCCTCCTCTAGTGAGCACAGGGCAGTATAGGGCTCGAAGTCCAGCTGCGGCCCCAGAGTCAGATTTTTCTTATCCCAAAATGTGTAGCAATGCATCGCGCTCTAAGGCTCCAAACATCGGGCTCCAGTAACCGCAGGGGTGTATGGGTCTCGATGTCCAGCTGCAGCCCCAGAACCAGGTTTCTCTCTTGTAGAATTCATGTGTGTTAGTACAATAAGCTAACAAAAATAGTAACAACCCCCAGCATACAGTAAAATGGTGAAACAAAACTCAGAGCTGGAAGTTTTGTCCCGTGACATGCATTCACATGCCATTGTATTGGCTTCTGAAAGATAATATAATACATGCTATCTGATGATGATAAGAGTGGATGTACCTCACAGTGGAATGAGTAACTTGATACATGTTGCCGATATATAGGGGAGGGTGTGAGCTGTTTTAATGTCTTTCTAACATGACCTGTGCTAAGGAGAATAATGTGACAGATTGTGGAAAAGAATGTTGTGACAGACATCAGGTAGCACACATGTGAATATGTTGCCATTAGTGCGGAGATGTGTGCTAGAGAATAAGGGTTACAGAGCGTGGAGAGGGAAAATGTGTTAGTGAGAGAGAGACAGTGGTGGTGCTTACCTGTGTATACTCTGCCTCAAGATGCCTTCAGTATGGAGTATAGATAGCGCCTTCTCCTCCCAGGACATGAGGTTGAGAGGCCTGGGACACCCACCCCCGCACATCCACCAACACAGCTCATTTAACTGAGAATGTGGGCTGTCTTCTCCCAGCTCTGCAGAAATATTGTAGCCAGTGCTGGCACTAGCGCTGGTGGCACCCGGTGCGACAATGTTTTTGGCTCTTTCCAATGACATCATTTGCTACTGATTCCCTCACTACCATCCTTAACAGTGCTACTCAAGTCTCCATAACCACTCTCTTACTTGCATTTCTTTTGTTTTATAGCACCACTCATGGCAGTGTAGGGTGTCAGAGCCCTTTACATCACATACACAGAGTTAATGATTCATATGTGTGTGAATCAGTGTATAGGAAATGTTACATAAGACAGAGGACTTCAAGGTGTTGGAGTCACATGCCATTCAATGGTGATAGGCAGTATAGTTTAGGAGTGCGGGGTCTGAAGAAGCTCAAACTCAGACTTTAAAATGTAACACCGTGATCGGGGGCTGTCTTTACTAATAAGAATTGATTTCTGTCCAAAGGATCCCTTTTTGCAACATTTTGATAATGTAAGACTGGGTAAGAAAACAGAACGTTCTAACCTACTCCTTGCAGTTGGCATGCAGCTCTTTGAAAACATTTATTGGGCCACTGTTCTATGTAAGGATTTTAACTTTCAGACCGCAAGTAACAAAATAATCTATGTGACAAAAGCAGTAACCCACTAAACAATTTACATGATATGCACTTCTGAGATCTACATGGTGCACGTTCTTTACAGCAGGTATATTAACCCTCTGTGCTACCTTATGATGAGTTAAAACTCCAGTAGACAAAACAGCTCTCTCCAACAAACCCAATAATCACCAAAGTTAACTTGACATTTTTATGGATGCCTGGAAATTGCTAGAGGCAAAGAAGCTGCAGCAGGTGCTTTTGCTTCCACAACATATTTGAAAATATGGCTCCCCCTGAAGTCAGAACCTGGTGCCATAGTCCCAGTCACATTGCCCTAAAGCCAGCCCTAATTGTAGCACAGAAGTGGTAGTAATGTGAGAGCTGCAGGTGTTGTTGATGAGTTGATTTTGAGCAGATGTGTGTTGACGGACACATCAGTCAACATTGACAGATGCATCTGTCGACACATACCCTGTCAGCCATAGCTATCCTCTGTCACAAGTGTCCCTCTGTCCCACACTGACAGTGGACAGCTGTAAATATGATCGGTGAATGTCTGTCATACCAATGTTGAAGGAGGGCTCCTTGTCAATGGAGGAAAGGTGAACCGATTATGGAGGACTGAAGGACAGCCAACAGCTCTGCCTTCATCATGACGGCTGGCTCCATCAGCCAAAACCCAAAATGCAGCAGATGGTTAACCACCAGTCTGACTGATGGATCTGTTCAGCCCTGATGGGGAAATTATGGTACGTCTGACAAATTCTAAATCTAGTCCCAAGTCTGCCTCCTACAATATAAAGATACTCTGTTGCATTTTTCACCATCTTGAATTTCCATAAGGGGTTCAAACAACAACACCACTCATTCTCTAGAGAGTTGATTATGCAAATGGTTCTTATAACGGCTTCCTCTCTCAACTGTAAGACGACTCAAGAGAAATTAGAACTCAGCTGCAAGATTAGTTCTACATCTGAAGACGTACCCACATCTCCTCTGCTTTGTAGGCTGCCCACTGGTTTAGAAATATTTAGAATTTAAAAGAATGGTTAAGAACTGGCTATTCCCAACCTGACCATCATGGATACCCTGATGCATCATCTTCTACGAAACTAGACACACAACAAGCATGAAGCCTGCTCTGTTCACAGACAGAAGCTATGGCTAACTTGCAAAGATCTAATGCAAAAACTCAGTCTAATAGAGACTTCTTTGAATTGCCTCAGGTGTCAGACTGGATCTGGAAGATATTTTGTGAGCAGTACCTCTGCGTGCCAGAAGGTGGCATCGATCAGCTCCGCATGGCATCGTCCGCGTCATCCGCGCCAGAAGCGATGTCTGCGGCACCTACATAGGTGCCACCCAGGAACACTGGCGTCAGTTCTTTTCTTTCCACACCAGCGCTAATCCGGAGAAGAGCTACCACTCTGTCGTTTTTCAATAGAATTCTTTTGACATTTTGTCTACTGGTTTTGAGGTGTCACCTCCTGGTGTGTCAAGATGTTATCTCGTAAGACAGGTTTTAAGCCTTGCAGTACCTGTCACTGGCCAATGTCAGTGACAGACCGGCACCTCATCTGTCTGTGGTACATGGAGCACGACCATGACACCAACTTGTACCCCAATTGCTAGGCCATGGCCTGAAGGCTTTGAGGGAGTGATCGCTGAAGCCGCTGGTGGCCTGACACGTGACTCCATGGAAATCGAGGTCCCATTTGAGGTGAAGGTTCCAAGATTGTCCGTGGAGCTCGAAGTCCTCTTTGTCCTATTCAAAGTCCTCGGGACACTCAGGTAAGAGTCTCAAGAGGAAGAGCAAGAAGTGGAAGCGCCTCCTCGACTTCCCTGGAACCGGAGTGACCCTCCCCAACTCAATGAGTTTTATGAGGCCATGCATCATATTTTGTGTCGCCTGACCCTATCAATGTGCCTTCGGGCCCCCGTGGGGTAAGAGGGGGCTCTGACCCCGGCAGGTCTGCAGGGATCTATTCCTCGATCTGGACCAACGCCGGTCGTACCATCTCAACCTTTTCTGGTTGTAGTCACAATGCTGATGCTCCCGGCGCCACTGGCGCCCACTAGCAGCACCATCACCATTGTGATCACTGACTCTGACACAGAGTCGATGTGCGTCCCTCGATGCGGAAAGGAACAACGCTTCCTAGATTGGAGCCTGAGCCCTATTCCTATAGACTAGGACTTGGGGAGGAATAGGAGGGGTCACTGGACCCTGTAGAATACCAGCAATGCATAGAAGACCCTAATGTGGACTTGAGTGAGGAACTAGGGAAAACCAGTAGACTGGATACTTCTCCAGATACTGGTATTCTTTCTCCCGCTAACTGAGATCATGCTGTTCGGCAAAGCTGCTGACCATTGGTCGCATGACTGGTGGCCGTCCAAGCTTGGGCCTTGCCCCGCATATAAGAACGTGGTCCGAAACCTGGGCTTTCACATTGACAATAATTTGTCTATGAGTGGCCACGTAAAGCATGTGATCAGCACTTGCTATGGTGTTATGCGGAGCCTGAGTAAAGTGCTTAAGTGGCTTCCTTTAGAGGCCCGTAGACCCCTAATACAAGGCCTTATCATGAACAGAGTAGACTATGGCAATTCACTTCTGCATGCCACTAATTCAGATCTGTTAGCTAAACTCCAAGTTCTTCAAAATACGGCCGCCAGGCTCGTCATGGATTGCCCATATAGGACCTCAGCCCGCCTCTGCTTAAACTCCCTTCACTGGCTCCCTATAAGGAAACGAACCCTGTTTAAAATACTATGCTTGACTCATAAGCAAATGTATGGTAACGGCCCCAAGTATTGGCTGCCAAAACTCCGCTGGTACCATCCCTATCGAGCCTTGCGATCCAGTGATGCTGCCCTGCTCATCCCCCGCAGGATTCGCACTGCTAGGCAGGGAGGTCGTGCCTTCTCCTATCTGGCCCCCTCTTCATGGAATAAAATGCCTTATCATCTCCGTAACTTGCCTGATCACGGTGACTTCCGTAAAAAGTTAAAGACCTGGCTTTTCGTCAATTAATCTGTGGTCCTCTTTTCTTTTCGGAGTTTTCTGCAAGTGCCATGAGACTCTCTGAGTGATATGTGCGCGATATAAATATCTCTGACTTGACTTGACTTGACATGGCTACGAAGGAGGGAGCCTCATTTGCAATGGTGGTGCAGAGCGCGGCTGAGGTCCTATACCTTCAGTTGGCCTCAGTGGCAGTCATGCCCAACATATTGACAGAGGTGCTGTAACTGGGTGTCTCCTCATCCCGGAACCCCTACTCCTGTTCAATGATGCTGTCACTGATGTCCTGTTGGGGACTGGTCCAAACCCAACACCCCGAAGAGCTTGGTGATCCAAGTCTAGACTTCCCAGGGCGCATTTCCTACTGCTCCCCCGGACAGGAAATCCAAAAGGCTGGACTCTTTGGGGAAGAAAATGTTTTCTTCTGCCAGCCTAGCATTGCAGTCTGTTAACAAGTGTCTTTTGGGCCGTTACTCCCACACTCACTGTTACATGGTTGTACAAGTGCTAGCACAGGTCCTAGAGGAGACCTGTGCTGCACTCTCTCAGGCTGTTGCCGACGGGAAAGACGCAGCAAAGTTCACAATTCATTGTGCATTGGACCTGACTCACTGGGCAGAGCGGTTTGGTCAATGATGGCCCTGTTGTGCCTCGCCTGGCTGAGGATGACTGGCTTTTTGGAGGATGTCCAAGCTTTCCTTATGGACATGCCCTTCAATGGCGCCCTTCTCTTCAGAGACAAGGCAGAGTCAGTGCAGGAGTGCTTCAAGGACTCGCAGGCTACAGCCAAATCCTTGGGCCTCTGAGCTGCCCCACATCACTTCTAGTCCTCCATTTGCTTATTTCATGGCTACTGAAGGGGCTTCCATCTGTGCCTACCCTGCCAGCCCTGAGCTACGCATGATGCTCAGCCTCTGTGTGGACTAGGGTGCAGTACCTACAGACCTCGTGGTCAGGTAGCCTGCGTTCTGGTCTATCAATTATACCCCGGCAGCCTCCAAGCCTTCTAATCTGCCCCTTTACAACAATGGGCATCCAATTGGTAGCAGAATTCACCATCACCTGCCCCACTGGTCATTAATGACATTGGACAGGTGGGTTTTGCAGATTGTTTGAAGGGGCTACTCCCTCCCTTTACGAGACTACCCCTCCCTCCATGCCACCATCTCATGAACCGCTGACTGAGGATAATTTGTCCTTGCTCTGTGACCCATAATTCCCACTCTGTGGACAGATTTCTAGGGTTAGGGCTGATCCCTTTCAGGGCCATAGTTCGTACACACCAGTGTGGTTCATGGCTCCGAGCTTCCTGCGTGGAAAGTCGTGAAAAGTAACTGACATCAGCGCACCTGGGTGGTGCCTATATAGGTGCCATGGACGTTACGTCCAGTGTGGATGATGCTGATGACACCACACAGAGCCGATCGATGCCACCTACCAGCATGCAGGGGCACTGCTCACAAAAAATCTTCTGGATCCAGTCTGACAACTAGGGAAATTCAGATGGAAGAAATCTGTGACTAGATATAGTCTCTACCAGATAAGGCGTTTAAAGGTAAGTAATTTGTTCATCAATCCTACCTGCCATGAGATTTACCTCTCACCAAGTGCTTGAACGAAGCAGAGGTGATATTTTGTAATAATACGTAATGATTCATATCAACACAACACTAGGAAATAACAATGCATTTCCAAACAAAGGAAAATTTGCATATCCATAGTGATCTAATAGAATATGTCAATGGTGAGATTAAATTAGATGTTACCAATGATGACATAGATGATGCCACTTTTGATGTCATCTGTGGCATGATGTGAGTTCATGATCAGTTCACAGGGGACTAGTTATGGTTAGATGTAACTGGGGAATCTGTCTTTTTTTTACAGAAACTCTGAACTATAATGTCACTTTAAATGTGTTCTTTTTAATTAATTTCTGTGGATAAGTTTATTACGCCATTAGGTGGATTTTGTTTTCCAATGAGATGTGTTTTCTCTTATTTACTAGGGTGCCTACACTGCAGAATAGCTGTCCACAGTAAGCATTGTACACCTAACTCCTTTGTACCTTCCTCGCCTTACAGTTTCTGCATTGCTGCTCAGAACCTTTGGATCGAACTGCACATCCAGTCCAAATTCTTTGCTATCTTCCACCATGACTATGAGGAGCAGTTCTATGAGTGACTTTGAGGAGCAGTGCTCACTACAGTTCATGCAGGGGACGCAGGTATACAAAGATAACATACACCTGTGGAAGGAGGTGAGTGCTTTCAAATCTTACATGTGGCCTTTGTAGGCATTTCTTTGTTTTCCTGAGATATGACTATGATTTTTAGGTGATAAATAAATAAATATATATATACACATATATATATAAGTTACAGGGATGTTATAGTTAGGTATTGGAATTAAAAAAATTCTTAGAAATTCACTGAAAAAAGCAAAAGTTACCGGTACGTTAGAGCTAGGCTCAGATTTCCCTCATACAAAACCAGTGAAATTCAGCAGTTATAGTTACCGGAGCTAACTATAATTTACATCACCGCAAGGCACTGCTTATAAACTCACATATTACATCACTCATGACATGGCCAGTGACATCACTGATGATATCTCAAATGACATCACTGATGACATCTTCAAGTGAATGTGTTTTTATGAGTTACTGGGTGTTAAACGTGTATAGTAACCTACTGCAAAAGTTAAATCAGTATACTAGGTGCACTACTACTGAGTGATACTACTTCTAACATATTTTATGTGAGTGGCTATGTTACTGTATCCTTGTGTGTACAGGTGTGTAAGTGGCTGTATGGGTGTATAAGTGGATGGTGTGAGTAAATGTGTGGGTGAATGAGATACTGTGTGAGTGGCTGTATTGGTGAGTGAGTGGGTGTATGAGTGAGTGAGTGGGAGTCTGAATGTTTGTATGAGTGAGTCTCTTGTCATGTAAGGGGCTGTATAAGTCAGTTAGTGGCTGTTTGAGTGGGTGTTTGGTTAAGTGAGTTGGTGTGTGAGTGGCTGCATTGGAAAGTAAGTGACTGTGTGAATGGCTGTCTGGGTGAGTGAGTGAATGTGTGAGTGCTTGTATGGATGAGTGAATGGGAATGTATGTGGTTGCAAGGGTGTATGAGTGAGTTTGTGAGTGCTTGTATGGGTGAGTGAGTGGCTGTGTTGAAAGGCTATATGGGCGGGTGAGTGAGTTACTGTGTAGGTAAATAAGTGGGCGAGTTAGTAGCTGTGTGGGTGAGTGTGTGCCTATGTGAGTGGCTGTACAGGCGAGTGACTGGTTGTATAAGTGGATGTAGGGGATACTGAATGGTTGTGTAAGTGGCTGTAAAAGTGACTAAGTGGGTGTGTGAGTGCCTCTGTGGAGGAGTGAGTGGGTATGTGAGTACTGGTATGGGTCTTTGAATGGGTATGTGAGTGGTTGTATGAGTATATGAGTGGGTGTGTTGAGAGGTTAAATGGGGTGTCAGTGGGTGTGTGAGTGGTTCTGTGGATGATATCATCAGTGATGTAATTTGAGATGTCATGAGTGATGTCACTGACCATGTCATGAGTGATGTAGTGATGTGATATGTGAGGTCATAAGTAGTGCATTGTGGCGGCGTAAGTTATAATTAGCTCAGGGAACTCTAACTGCTGAATTTCACTAGTTTTGCATGAGGGAAATCTGAGCCTAACTATAATGTCCCTGTAACCATTGGTTTTTTCAGTAAATTTCTAAGGTCTTTTAATTTCTATTTCCTAACTTTAATGTCCCTGTAACCTTTGTTTTTTTGTGTGAATTTCTAAGGTTTTTAAAAGCTATTTCCTATCTATAAAGTCCATGTAACCTTTAGTCTTTTAAGTGAATTTCTATAGTTTTTTAACTTGTAGGCGCGTTACAGAATGGTGGAGAAAGGGGGCGGGCCTCTGACCAGCTCTCAGGAATACTGTTGTAAGGGACTTACTGGCGGTAAAGTTGGGCTTCTTGGCCCCCAAGGTCCCTCAGCATCCAAGAGGTCTTCATGCCACAACCAACTTTGTGCCAGGAGGTTTGTTTGCGGATTGATGGAGAAAGGGGGCGTAGCCTCCAAAGTCCTCATACCAATTGCGCTCTTTGGAACTTACTGGTGGTAACAGGAGGGGTAGTTGGCACCAAAGGACCCTCTGGAGCCAAGGGGACTTCAGTCCTCAACCAGCTGTGCACCAGGAGGCACGTTTGCAGAGTGATGGAGAAAGGGGGCATGGCCTCTGACAACCTCTCAGCAATCTCTCTGTGTGGGTCTTACTGGAGGTAACAGGAGGGGTAGTTAACCCCCAAGGACCCTCAGCAGCCAAAGGGACTTCATTCCCCCACCAATAGTCCACCAGGAGGCCCGTTTGCAGAGTGGTAGATAAAGGAGGCATGGCCTCCGAAGACCTCTCAGCAATCCCACAGTGTAGGACTTACTGGAGGTATCAAGAGGGCTTGCTGACCCCCAATGACCCTCTGGACCTGAGGGGACTTCATCCCCCAACTAGCAGTGCACCAGGAGGAGAGTTTGCTGAGTAGTGGGGAAAGGGGGCGTGCCCTCTGAATTCCTATCAGCAATCAGGCTGTTTGGGACTTACTGAAGGTAATAAGAGGACTTGTTGGCCCTCACGGTCCCTCAGCATCCAAGGAGACTTCATCCCGCAACCAGCAGTGTGCCAGGAGGCTTGTTTGAAGAGTGGTGGAGAAAGGGGGCTTGGCCTCTGAAGACCGCTCAGAATCCCACTATGTGGGACTTACTGGAGGTATCAGGAGGGCTTGCTGGCCCCCAAAGGCCCTCTGGACCTTTGGGGGCCGGAGGCGCATTTGCAGAGTGGTGAAAAAGAGGGCTTCTGCGACTTGCCAGTTTCTTTTATTTATTCCTGGAATGGGGGCCACACACCCCCCCTCCCTTGGTCCAATTTTGGCCACAGGGACCCCAATTTCCCAGGGCCCGGCCTATTTTGAATAGGGGAGGGGGGCACCCCCCATGGGCTGATTATGGCTCTGGGACTCCCCTGGAGCCCATCATTTAAAAAACAAAATTATCAAAGGGAGGGGGGGCCAAGTGGATCCAACCGCGAATTTGCAGCAAAAGTTTTACAAATATATATGCTTTTAACCCCCGGCGGTGTCACCCAGGGTATTCCTACCCTAGCCCATTTTATTTATTTTTCATTTTTTTGTGGGACTGTGCTTCAAGATTAGTCCCAAGATGGCTGCCAACACGTCCTGGTTGAAGTGTTGCCAGCCAAAACTATTTTAGCAGGATCCGTGAGTCCACTGCAAGGACTTGAGTCCCCAGATATCTATACTTTTTTAACTTAAATCTCTTTGAAGCTACTGAATGGGTTTACACCCAATCACAAAAAGAATGCTTTTTGGACCAACATCTAGCTTTCTCCCAAATTTGGTGTAATTCTGTTTAGCGGTTCGGACTGTAGTCGTTTTCAAAAAAGTAAAAATCCCCATAGACATAAAATGAGGAAAACGTGTTTTGGGACCCCCCTTTTTTATTGGCCCCCGCTTGACTGATCATCCCAAAATTTTTAACACAGCAGCTGAACCAAAAATGGACGTTTAGTCCCAATTTCGTGTAGATCCGCCAAGCGGCGCCAAAGTTATTGGCAAAACAAAAAACACTCTTCCTAGGGATAATTTGGATAATGGGGCTGAGAGTAGAGCTGTCCGCTTGTGAAGAGTGGACCGAGCCTGATGATATATATATATATATATATATATATATATATATATATATATATATATATATATATATATATATATATATATATATATATATATATATATTCAGGCTCGGTCCACTCTTCACAAGCGGACAGCTCTACTCTCAGCCTCATTACCAGACTTAGCGCACATCAAGGTGGCCCGTGCAGCCCGGACTACCATCCGACACTATCGTTTTCCCCAACCAGGAGTTGATACGCATGCCCTGAAGAAGTTCATTCTCATGAACGAAACGAGTTGGCTGACATTTTTGAAAAATAAAGAATTATTCCAGTCTTTTAAATCAAATATTGTATTTCAACCAATAAACAGACTGGGACTATACAACATTTCTTGTAACTGATGAAGGCATCACACCGAAACGTGTCTTATTAAAGAAATGTCTGCCAACGAACCTGTTGCCCCGTGAGTGCTTCACACTTCCTGTGACCGAGCCTGAATTTTAATTGCAAACTCCTTCCTCGTAAATTACAGCACCCGCCATAAGAGTTCAGCAGCATGGTGGGACCTTGGAGCCTGTGATATATATATATACACCACATCTCAAAGATCACAACCTCTCCTTCACAAGTCAAGCTCTTACAAACTAATACTTAATCTCTTGTAGCTCATTATTAATACCATCCACAATTGGATGAATTCACATACCCCTCCCACTAAAGAACTCCTTTTAATTTAACCTTCCACATAGACACCAGAGTAAATTAATAGAATGCTTTCTTTAAGAGCACAAGGCTTGTCCTTAACACCTGAAAAAGCACTAACCTTGGGATCTGGAGAAGCATGCTGCCCTGAGTAAAGCACTTCAATGCCTCATCATGAGCAGTAAGCACTATATAAAGGCAATTACAATACAATGTATCACCCTCTTACCCCACACTAATACTATCACTATAACACTCAGCAGTTGGGTAGTCAATTGTATATATTCTTAATGTGGCTTGACACTCTCACACTCACTTATGACAAACCAGTTACAGGCCATGATTTCCACCTAGTACTGTACCAGTCCACAATAATAAACCACCCACCACCAAATGAACAGGCATGGAGTGACTGAAGATATCTGTAACATGACGCCTACCAATGGAGGACTTTAATGAGTCCACCACTACAGGTTCCAACAAGCTATAATCTATGGCTGGTTCTTGATATCTCACAATGACCATCAGATATGGGATCCTATTACCAAAGTCCATCACAGTAGATCTCTCCACTATGTCTTCCTCAAACCTATGCCTACTCTGCATCATAAACTTTAAACAAAATATCTCAGATTGGGCCAGTGAAGTAACCAGCTAAGAGGACTGTGATCATAAGAAATACCATAAAGGAACCTGCAGAGCTGTTCACAGCTGCCAGTTTACTGAAAACCATAAACTCTCGCTCACACTTCTTCATTTATCAGATTACTAAGTGCTGTGTCCCATAAACATGGTAACTTCACCTCACTGGTTATCACGCATTACATGAAAATACTTCCAACATATGATAAAAACACAGCCAACACACTTCCAACTACACACGCTACTCAGTGGAGCATCCTACCAATGTAGTCAAGCAGTTCAGAATCCTACATAGAGGTAGCAAGCACTGTAAAAGTATAGAAATATAATTGTCTCATCTCCCCAATAAAGACTGTTCTGCTTGAGCAAGTAGAAGCTCAGTTTATAAAAAGGAATCAGATATATAATTTATGATATACAAATTCAAATTATTACACACAATGTAAATCGTATTCAAACAGATATTTAAAATTCGTGGCAGTCACTGTATTTCATGAACAGTATCAACTGAAGGTCACTCATGTCTGTATTCAACAGAAAAGCACATATTCCAATAGATACATAACATAAGTCATCCATGGAGATATCCAACTGATGTATAGGTAAAACCATATAAGGCAGAGGTCTTCAAACTATGAGGTACGCCCACCTGGGGAACCATGGATGTTGGCCCAGTGAAGTGCAAATGGGTCTGCAATTACATGTAAATGAAGTCAATCTGGAAGCATGAAAGGCACTTTTGTAGGCTGTCTTCATTAACATACAGCAGTTAAAGCCCATAAAAAAAGTGTGAGGATGGTACTACTGAGTGACATGGGGCAGGGGCAGTGAGTGTGAATTCGGGGTCAAAGACATGGCTAAAAATAAGCTTAACGGGAGTATGAGCGTAGAACCGCCCTCAAAAAAAAGGAAAGGTCGTCGACCGGTAAAATCAAATCCACTACCCCCAAGAACAGTTAAACATAAGGTAGCCACCATTGGTAAAACAGGTGTCCATCAGCCCGTAGTAAATCCAATCGATAGCACTGTAGATCACGCTACTAGTACAGCCCACTTCGTTCATTCATTTTCCCAGCTTCACATAGAAGAGTTATGCTTGTTGATAGGAGTGAATATTGCAGCAATGATTGACCCTTTACTTAAAAAACTGATTTCGGTTGAAGATAGATTAAAGTAGATAGAACAGGGTATCTTCGGTACCATTCCAATTAACCCTAATCACTCTACTGTACAGAAGGATGGTGGGATAGTCAATCTACAGGCGAGGGTATTTGATATAGTGCAAAAGGGAATCCCGGTAAATGTTTGCAATATGTGACCTTCCATTGCAACAGCCACAAGTTCTGAGCCCAAATGTCCTACTAATTTATCTAATGATGGTATATCTATGACAATGAAGCTGCAGCAAGGGGAGAGTGGTTTTAGGAGCAGGCCCTTTGAGACATCCGAGGCAAATGATACGAACCCACATAATTTTCTGCATCTCCCCCCGGAAGTCACTCCGTATACTGTGGTTCTTGCTAACGTTCCAAAGCTTCCAACAGATGCCCGGGAGCATTAGTCAATGTTAAAGAATAAGGTTCTATACTTGTTGGGCAACAGGACAGGGTTAAGAGACCATCTGTTCTCTGAGTTCAAAATGGCACGTAGAATCCCTTGGGTTGGGAAGTCACGCAAGTCCCTACCAGGTGACTGCGTGGTTCTTAGTTTTAGAACGTCAACATTGGTTCAACACATATTGGAAACGGCAGGGCATTGCTTTACTAAGGTAGACGATATAAAAATCCTTCCGTTAGTTTTTTTTTACAAACAGCAGAGTACATCTAGGTTTAATGAGTGGCGGGGACCCCATAGATTACACAATCAATATGATTATCCATTGCACACAAGCAACCGGTTTGAAATCCTCACCTCTCTAGAGGAAGTCGATTGACTGGGAACAACTAACTATTCCCCTTCAACAGTTTTAAAGGAATATATAGGTGAGGACGAGGTTGTCATGTTCCCGAGTATCTCCACCTCCGTCGTGCTGTCCAAATCTGAGGAAGTTTGTAAGGGCATAGAGGCTCGTAGTTCCACCAGTGTAGGAGCGGTGTGTTCACCCTCGTTGAAAACAAGCTTTAGTGACATGGTGAATGTAACACCCAAAAGAGCAGTCGTATGTCCCCTTAATACAACTAGCATCCCTAGCCATGGCTTACTGGAACAAGATCAGGTATTAGATTTCGAGGTAACCAGTAGTTGCAATAATACGATTAATGGTCATTTCAAAACTTATATGACCATAGCTTCCTGGAACATTGCAGGGCTATCATCTAAAACTGTGTCTACAGACTGGTCATCATTTATTGATGACTTTGACGTCTGGATATTCCAGGACACCTGGTTCTTGGATAGAGTCTATCACCCGGGCTTTTTAAACTTCTCAAAGGCTGCCACAGGAGGACAGAGAGGAAGACCGATTGGTGGCCTAAAGTGTTGGGTTAGACAGCAAGCGGGAATAAGGGTGGATGAAGTATCCATTGACAGCCCGGATATTACGGCCATACGAGTTCGTTCTACCTATGGTCCTGATACCTTGATTATTAATGTTTACGCTAGAGGGCAGCCAGGTGGTAGGGGATCTAGTGTGGTTACTGACCTTGATGGCTACTTGGATAATCTATGGGGCACTTGGAATTTGATTATAGCAGGTGATTTTAACTGTCGCTTTGAGCCCCTGGACCACGAGGACGGAAATCTTAGTGAAGAGGAGGACGCACAATGGAACATCCCGAAGTTAAAATTAGGCCCCATTAAAAAATGGACAGAGGCCGCATAACAGCTGGAGGGCTTCTGTCTGGAAAGGGGAATGAGGGCAGCAAATGGGAGGACGAAGTCAGATAGGCTGGGTGCAAATACTTTTGCTAATGGATTAAGAAGTAGCCGAATAGACTAAATTTTTATCAAGGTAGAATTTTGGTCATCTGTCCTGGATATGGAGGTACAGAAGCGGACCGAAAGTGACCATAATCCATTGGTCTTAAAACTACAGGATGTGGGGTTTTGTAATTCGTACACCAGGAAAGTTGTGTATAGTACAGAAGAGGTTACATTAACTAATGATATGAGGAGAGTCCAATGGGCAAGGATTGTAAATAACGAGGGTGAATTGGCACAGATGAAGAATATGGTAACTGCCTCAACGACTAAACTTCTTGACTGTGATTCTCAGGAGGACACTAATCTTATTGTTTCCCAGGTTCACGAAGACCTGTTTAAGAATTTAAAATCGTTTTTTATTAAAAGTAGTATTCCTAGGAAGAAGAATACTGCGAAGACGGGGTCTTGGTATAATAGCTCTTGTACACGGGCTTATAAAACTTTATCGAGGGCCACCAGATCTAAAGATCTGGGTAATATTAGAAAGGTCAGAGCAAGTTACAAGAAAGCGCAGTTGCAAGCGAAGAAGGAATGGAATGAGGATCGATGGCAAGATTTGCTGTTGGCCTGTAAAAGGAGGAACATGATACAATTTTGGCAGTTAGTCAAATGGGGTAGTGGTGAACAGAAGCAGATACCGACCAACCATGTTGCTCCAGAACAGTGGGTTGCACATTATGAGGTGCAGTTTCAGTCCTCTAATTGTAATGAAGAGATCCACCTATGGCCATTATTTAGAGAACCCCTGTGTTTTACCAGTTCAGAAATTGAGTCCGTGTTAAAACTAATTCCAAGAGGTAGGGCCCCCGGTCCTGACTGCATACCCGCAGACCTGTTTGTAAAGGAAAAAGAGTTTTGGGTTCCCTATATTAAGTTATTGGCGAATGCCATAGCTAGTGGTGCCCCGATTCCTGATACTTGGTCAGGTGCCGAAATCCTACCTATAAATAAGAAGGGCGATCGTACACAACCAGGAAATTACAGGCCAATTAGCCTGATAGATTCTGTTCAGAAGATTGTAGCCAGATTAGTACTTGGCAGAATCCAGGTCGGGATAGCCGAAACAGATATTCTGACACCCTTACAAGCGGGGTTTCGGCCCCACACAAGTACCCTTGACCAGGTTTTTAGGTTTGTCTTAATTTACTGGCGGGTAGTTATTATAGGAGGGCGCACAATCTATGCGGCTTTTGTGGATTTAAAATCCGCATTTGATCTAGTTCCCCGTGTGAAAATGTGGAGTGCTTTAGTACAAATGGGGATGCCACCGGAATTGGTGGCTATTCTAGTGAAACTACACGATTCAACATATGCGCAGGTCCGCTGGGGTAAGCCGGGGGAAGTCACAGAGAGGTTTTCTGTCTCCAAGGGGGTATGTCAGGGGTGTGTTTTCCCTATTTATAAACAGGGTTGTTCAATATTTTATTAACCACCCCACTGACGCTCCAACATTAGCAGGTATGAAGATACCCTTGCTCATGTTCGCGGACAACACCTTGATAATATCTAAGACCAGACAGGGCTTGCAGGCCACTCTGTCATGGTTTGAGGTGTTTTGCCACGACCATGAGTTAAGGGACAATGTGGAAAAAACAAAGTTCATGGTGCTCCACAAATCAAAAGCCATTACTGGGAGAGTATACTTGAACAAAGTCCTCTTGGATCAGACTGATGTATTCACCTATTTGGGTATCACATTAAGCAGGAAGTTAAGCTGGAAACCTCAAGTTGACATGCTCGCCCTAAAACATGTGCAATTAGCAGGTGTCTTGATCAAATAGCACAGGCTCTCTGTTATGTTATGTTATGTTATTTTATTTTATATAGCGCACAGATGCCGCAGCCAAGAGGCGTCCCGGCGCTTTTGGAGATGATAAAACACAACACAACAGAGATAACCAGAAGGGAAAGAGACTAAGCTGTGGAAAATAGGAAGGTTTTTAATGACTTCCTAAAAGGGAGCAGGTCTGGGATGGAACGAAGTGAGGCAGGCAAAGAGTTCCAAAGAGTTGCCGCCAGCACCGAAAAAGAACGTCCACCTATTCTTGCTTTTTTGAAGCGTGGAACAATGGCTAGATTAGACCCTGCGGATCGGAGGGCTCTGGAAGGGGCATAGTGAAGGATTGTCTGGGTGAGAATAGGAGGGGAGGCGAACTTAAGAATTTTAAAAGTTAAGCAAAGAGCTTTAAACTTAATTCTTTGACCTACTGGTAGCCAGTGGAGATCTTGGATGGTACGACGAGCATAGACAAACTTAGGAAGGTCGACCAGCATCCTGGCCGCCGCATTTTGAACCCGCTGAAGGCGAGCTAGTTCTGCCTGATTCACGCCCAAGAACAGAGAGCTGGCATAGTCCAATCTGGTGAGAACCAGGGCTTGAACTATGATCTGTCTGGTATCCGCATCAAAAAATTTGAAAATGGGCTGAAATCACTGCAGGGCGCCGAAACAGATACCAGCTACACGTTTGGTGTGGGGAGTGAAAGAAAGTTTGTCGTCAAGCCACACCCCGAGATTTCTGACTTCAGCTACAGGAATGGGAACAGGACCCAACTCAGATGGCCACCAATGGTCTCCCCATAGCCCACTTTCCCTGCCAAAGATGATAACCTCGGTCTTGGTGGCATTGAGTTGGAGTCGATTTTTCGCCATCCAACCTGCCACTGCCTTAAGAGCTGACTGAAAGGTAGAGGCATCCATATTGGAATCACCATTGAGTGCCACCGCCAGCTGCGTGTCATCGGCGTATGACACCATGGTGAGACCAAAACTGTGGGCTACCTCCGCCAGCGGCTGAACATACAAATTAAATAGGGTAGGGCTGAGAGCCGAACCCTGCGGGACACCCTGGAGAATGGGGCGAGGGGCAGAGACATAGGGCGGTGAAGATACTTTGAAGGTTCGATCCGTGAGAAAGGAGCGAAACCATTCAAGTGCCATCTCTCCAACTCCTGCCTCCACAAGACGCTGTAAAAGGATCTGATGGGAGACCGTGTCAAAGGCGGCACTAAGATCCAATAGGATCAGTGCCGCCGTCTGACCCTGGTCCAGCATTTTCCTGATATGTTCCACCACAACCAAGAGAGCAGTCTCAGTGCTGTGGCCCGCTCTGAATCCATTCTGGGAATTGTCCAGTATGTTAGCTTCCTGCAGGTGAGAAGATAGAATACGGTTCGTGTGAGCTTCGGCTAATTTGGCCATCCAAGGGAGAAGGGAGATGGGTCGGTAGTGCTCTGATTTTGTAGGGTCAAGGGAAGGTTTTTTAAGAATTGGTATAATGGTAGCCTGCTTCCAAGCAGTGGGAACACTGCCGGTGCTAAAGGAGAGATCAATGAGACTATGCATAGCCGGGTAGCAACACTCGGCGAGTTCCCGAAATTGAGTGGGTCTCATAGGGTCATCCAGTGACCCGGATTTGACTTTAATCGTCAAAGCTTTGAACTCCTCTTGAGTGGGACTTGGAATGGCCAGTAACAGTTTAGAAGCCAATGGAGCGCTGGTATTCTCACTGAAGGAGGGCTGAGAGAATGACCTGTAGATGGCCTCCACCTTTTCAACAAAGAACGAGGCCAAATCCTCACAATGTGCCATGGAAGCTGTAAAAGTAGTAGCGGTCTTTTTACTAGTGAGGTCCTTGCACACCCTAGAGATAACCTTGGTAGGATTCGTACTATTCTTTATCTCCTGAGAGTAAAAGGCTGCCCTGGCTGTGCATATGGCCCGATGGTACGTTCTGGTGCAGGTCCTATAGGCTGATTTAAGGTCAGCATCATAGTTTCTGCGCCATGCACGTTCCGCTTTTTTACAAGAAGATTTAAGCATCTTAAGGGATTCGTCGTACCAAGGGCTGGAGGGACTTGATCTAGTCTTACTCCACCTGGCAGGTATAAGAGTATCTAGTGAGTGGTCTAACCACTTACAGAAGCTATCATAGCCAAGGGAGACTTCCTTGGGGGGTTGAGGGTGGTGCTTCATCAAAAGATGGTGAAAGTGCGCTAAATTCAGGTTTCTCCAGGGACGTTTGAGACTATCAGGAGTGTTGTTTCTAGGGGGAGGGATGATAGTGGTGATATGCGTCTCGATCAGATAATGATCGGTCCAGGCCATAGGCTTGGGCTGGAGCACTGAGATATTGGTGGAGATATTCGTCAAGAAGGGGTCAAGCAAGTGTCCGCCAGTATGAGTCGGTAGTTCTACCAGTTGGATTAATTGGAAAGCTTCAAGATCAGCTAGGAGGCTATAGACCGAGTTGGAGAGTGGGGCATCCATGTGCAGGTTAAGGTCTCCAATGATCGTGAAATTAGCTGTTTTCATGACTAGGGAGGAGACCACCTCCAGGAGGCTGAGACGGAAAGCGCCCTCGGGACCGGGAGGCCTATAGATTAGTAGTCCCGAAAAAGTGAAGTGGGGATTTACTGTGATGTTGAAATGCGCGCTCTCGCATCCTGCTATGATGGTAGGATTCCAGGCGCACGGATAGCAAGTTTTTACCGCAACCGCGATGCCTCCGCCTCTAGCATTACGGTGGTGCGAGTGCATGATGTATCCCACTGGGAGGGCTAAGTTTATGACAGCCGTAGATTGGTCATGCAACCAAGTTTCGGTGAAGAAGAAGATATCTGGGTTCTCATCAGTGATCAGAGAGAATACTTCTTGAGAATGAGAAGCCAGTGATCTCACATTCAGGTGGAAAATTTTGAGAGTAGGACGGATAACTAAGCCCAGAGCAGGGTCTGGCATATGGACCATAGGAGCTATTGATTGGAGACTCAAGATAGGCAGCGGTTTCGGAAGTTTGAAGGAACAGGTGGGACACTGGTAAGGCCCACTAAGAGGATCCAGGGTGCCATGATGGCAGCCACTTACCACACGGCGAAGTAGACGCAGGTCTCCAGCAGATATCATCCTGGGAGAGCCAGAGTACCCTGCCCTAGCCCTGCCTTAGCGCTGACGGGCGCAGACGGGCAGGACTCTGGCGAGACTCAGGCGTAGGGAAGGCATGAGCGCTTCGCTCCAGGCGAGCTTTAAGTAGGCGAGTGGCGGTGAGAAGCGCTAGCGCGCTAACCCCCAAGCAAAGGAAGGGAACAGCCTTCCCAAGATGGCGTCGTCACGTGACCCAGGAGCCCCGGAGCCCGGACCCGCAAAATAGCGGTGGTTTCACTCAATATTATGTGCGGTGAGGGCCAGGGGGGGTCGCAGCAGCAGATTAAAATCAGGGGGAATGAAAGCAAGAATAAACACAAATACAAAATTGGATGATTTTAAAAATAAGCGCGAGCCACAATACAGCGCTTATCCAAAAGATCTCTACAAACGCGGTGGTCACCTTCTCCAGGCTGACCCCGTGTCAAAGCTCACCTTAAGTAGGCGAGTGGCGGTGATAAGCGCTAGCGCGCTAACCCCCAAGCAAAGGAAGGGAACAGCCTTCCCAAGATGGCGTCGTCACGTGACCCAGGAGCCCCGGAGCCCGGACCCGCAAAATAGCGGTGGTTTCACTCAATATTATGTGCGGTGAGGGCCAGGGGGGGTCGCAGCAGCAGATTAAAATCAGGGGGAATGAAAGCAAGAATAAACACAAATACAAAATTGGATGATTTTAAAAATAAGCGCGAGCCACAATACAGCGCTTATCCAAAAGATCTCTGCAAACGCGGTGGTCACCTTCTCCAGGCTGACCCCGTGCCAAAGCTCACCTTAAGTAGGCGAGTGGAGGTGAGAAGCACTAGCGCGCTAACCCCCAAGCAAAGGAAGGGAACAGCCTTCCCAAGATGGCGTCGTCACGTGACCCAGGAGCCCCGGAGCCCGGACCCGCAAAATAGCGGTGGTTTCACTCAATATTATGTGCGGTGAGGGCCAGGGGGGGTCGCAGCAGCAGATTAAAATCAGGGGGAATGAAAGCAAGAATAAACACAAATACAAAATTGGATGATTTTAAAAATAAGCGCGAGCCACAATACAGCGCTTATCCAAAAGATCTCTGCAAACGCGGTGGTCTCCTTCTCTCAAACTAAGCCTATTGCCCCGGTTCGGCAAGTGTACAACTAAAAAATTAGCCCCGCAATATTATATGGTGCCGAACTCTGGAGCTTTGAAAACCTAACCCCATTGGTATTAGCGCAAACTAAGTTTGTTAGATCATTAGTTGGTCTTCCGCAATCCTCTCCACTTATGCCACTCTATTTAGATTTGGGCTGCCTTAGCATTGAGGATGCGGCACGCTTAAGACCACTGGCATTCTGGAGAAGACTCTAGACTACTCCTGAGCTTTCCCTGTATGCTAAGGCCCTACTTGAAGTAAGGAGGCTGGGTCGACTGTACGAGATATCATGGTTGAACAATGTTAAAATCATGTTGTTCGACATGGGGATGAGTACTTTGTGGGAGGACCCAGAGGCTACAGTATTTCCCCCTAAACAGATCTTCAAGGCAGCATACTGGGACATGGTTAAAACTAAGAAGTTTTCATCTATTACAAGGCCGACACTGACTAGGGAATTCCTAGAAGTAAAATATGAGGTTCAATTGGAAGCCTACTGGGACCTCATTTCTGGGCCGACTGATCGGAAATTGTAGCATCAGTTCAGGGTAGGTTCACTCCCAATAAGAGCATTCACCAGCAGATGGCTTTTATCAGCGGGTGATAAATGTATCTTTTGCCATGGCCACATTGAGACCCTAGCCCACATTCTATTTGCTTGTCCAGCTTACAATCTCCCCAAGACTAAACGGCTTAAACCCATTTGCAGGAATTTGGATATAAGAACAACAATGGAGGTCCTAAGGATCCTAAGGTCAGATACGACGGATCTTATTGTAGTTGCTATGGCAACATTTTTTAGATGGATGTGGGCTATTCGAGCCAAGAAAATGGGGGTAGATTAACCTTTATTGTAAGAGGGACCAGACATTAGGTCAAGAATGTATAGGGAACGATCACCTGTTAAATCTCTGTTGAACTTAGGTTCTTGTAAATCAGGTGTTTTTTTTGGTTTTAACCCTTGTGATAATAGTTGAATGTCATTTTGCATTTTAAAAACTAATCTTATTGTTGATTATGTATAAACATGTGTTTTAATAATGGATATATATTTATTAACTGGTTACATAGATCTTTGATCGTTTGTTGGTCTTATCAATTATCGGAAATATGCCATGAGATGATTTTTTAAAATATATTTTAAATATTGAATTATCCTGTCTTTTATGATTGAGTAATCGAAATAAAGACCATATTGAACTGAATTGAACTGATATACAAATTCAAAATATTACACACAATGTAAATCGTATTCAAACAGATATTTAAAATTTGTGGCAGTCACTGTATTTCATGAACAGTATCAACTGAAGGTCACTCATGTCTGTGCTCAACAGAAAAGCACATATTCCAATAGATACATAACATAAGTTATCCATGGAGATATCCAACTGATGTATAGGTAAAACCATCTAAGGCAGAGGTCTTCAAACTATGGGGTACGCCCACCTGGGGAGCTGTGGATGTGTGCCCAGTGGGGTGCAAATGGGTCTGCAATTACATGTAAATAAAGTCAATCTGGAAGCACGAAAGGCCCTTTTGTAGGCTGTCTTCATTAACATACAGCAGTTAAAGCCCATAAAAAAGTGTGAGGATAGTACTACTGAGTGGCATGGGGCAGGGGCAGTGAGTGTGAATTTGGGGTCAAAGACATGGCTAAAAATAAGGCACAATTTGACATTTTATCGTTTTTCTTTACCTATGTGTAACTGCATATAAAAACATGCACATACCTCAAATGAAAAATAAATGCAAGTTAAACTAATCAAAAGGAAATATACTCTTTTACCTTTTGAAGCCTCAGTTGGCTAATGTGATCACTGCAGATGTCTTTGTGTGCGACCAGAGAGTCACAGAATTATGGGGCAGATGTACGACCATTTTTTAAAAAGGTCCCAAACTGGAAATCAGCCAGCTTGAGACCGCAAAATAGGTCTGCCCTGTGTACAAACCCAATTTTGCTAGTCCGTACCCTATTACCAGCTCGCAAAATAGGGTTTGTGACTCGCTATTAGGAAGGGCCCTACCAAGGACGTCCCTTCCTAGTAGTGACTCGCACTTCAATGTAAGATTGTTTTGCGGCCGCAATTGCGGCTTCCGCAGAACACTCACAGTTTATGACCCAATTTAAATAGGTGGCAAGCCACTCGCAAATGGGATGGAGTCCCCTTCCTCTTTGTGACTGGCATTGAAAAGAGCAGGCAGTGCTCCCACGGACCACTGCCTAAGAAACAGTAATGTTTCATTTTTCTTTTTTAAATGCATCCTATTTTCCTTTAAGGAAAACGGGCAGCATTTTAAAAAAAAACTTATTTATTTAAAAAGCACTCACAGGCATGGCGGTCTGCTGATCCCAGCAGGCCACCATCCCTGGGAGTGCTAGCCATTCCCAATGGGGTCGCAAATTGCATCTGCGTTATGAATATTAATGAGGCAGGCAATTTGTGACCCCATTAGGAATCGCAAACAGTGTCTGAGAGACTGTTGTGAATTCCAATTTGCGAGTTGCAAAATTGCGATTCACAAAACAATGCAATTTGCGACTCGAAAATTGGAAGGGTCGTACATCCGGCCCTAAATCCTGATTGGTGCAGTGAGGAATAGTGACTTTTTTTTATAGTGCTTCGAGGTCCCATTATTTTAAAATTGTATTACACTGTATAACACATGCTGCTGCAAAATACTCTTAAATATAAAAAAGTGCTTTAAAATATGCATTCTAGTGATGTGTTCAGACTATATCTAGTGTAAATATTTTTATATGTGTTGCTTAAAAGGGTGCACTTCTTTTAACGGACACATATATTACCTCTCAAACAGAATAAATATTTGTCACCATGAAGCAGAGTGACTCCATTAATTAAAAGCTACACTGACTCCAAATCAGCCTTTATATTTGGTGATTAACCATTGCACACATTTACATTTCTCTCAGGTAGCAGGCAGCTTGATGAGGAGGCATATTTCTTCTTCAGTTCTCTACTATCTGTTTCACGGCACAGGAGTCCTCACCCCACCCTCTGTGAGTGGGCATTGGACCCCAGTTATGTCAGTCTTACTATGAAAAAGAACATGGGGTGCATTTTTCTTGCTAGCATTAGGTCCCAGGTCACCATTGTTGTGCACTGAACAGGGCCCAAGCAACAGGGGAATGTGCGGGAATGAAGGGGGGGATAAATTTACCTTTTTTGTTGTTGTTTTTATACAAAGCAGCAGAAAGCCTGCATATCGCATCTGGTCTAGGAGTAATGACCCTGTTGAGTGGCCAGAGTAGGCAGCCTGCTTCACAAAGCTGTAGTTATCATTGGTGCTGCAGTTGCATCAGACTCCAATGGATACTTGCTGTGCCAGTGTTTCTTTGACCTTGGAGCAGAGGCCCAAGGGAGGGGAAAAATGACACACAGGAGACACCTTGATTTGGGCATCAGAGAGATGAGAGGGAGAGGGATGCTGAGAGATGGCAGGGAGAGGGATAATGAGAGATGGGAGAGAGAGGAATGGTGTGAGAGGAGAGCCCATGTTGTTAACAAATGTCAGGGGAGACAGCAAGGCAGTGCCTATCACTAGTGAAACAGGTGCAGTGGCACTTTTGTCCAGGGGCCCACTGCATCACAATTCTGAATGTTTTAGAATAAACAGTGGGCATGGGGCCTCATTTTCCTTGCTAGCATTAGGGCAGATGGCGCCCTTGGCGCACAAAAGGGGTGGGCAGTATGCAGTAGCTCATTTTCTCTCAGAAAGAGACCGGACATGTTTCGAGATTGAAGTGATTGTCAGACATGGTGGGGAAGGAGTGAAAGAAGAAGTGATAGCCTGCTTCTCAGGGCTACAACCATCATTAGTAAAGCAGGTGGAGTGCATTGGGGCCCACAGCCCCCCGATTATGGGCAGTAGTGTTTATGGTGAATTATTTTTGTTTTTTATAAATATGTTTATTGATAGTTTTTTTTCCCCAATTTTAATACACATCAAATAAACATTTGCCACAAAGCAGGAAACAATACAATTCACGTCTCTCCATTCTTTACAAAGTTCTTCCGATTCCAGCAATATCAATATACATCTGTTTGATATCATAGGTTGTTGGTCAATTCTGTTCTTGTTTGATGCTGTTGCTTTTTTATAAATCCTACATTTAGTGTGGATTATAAGCTACAGAAAATCACCTCTGAAATCGTCTCATAGTCCCCGCCCCCTGTGAGGTTTGAAGACCTCTGGTCTAAGGATAGAAAGTCAATGCCAGTACTAGAAACGGTGTATGCTGAATAAATTATACCCATAATGAAGAGGAGTCGACCTTTTCAAAGACGGTAAACTAGTCATCTGAAGTTTCAGTTTCGGAACATGAGGATAGTCAGGCATTAATAAAGAAGGAGTTCAGAGAATAGGATGCAAGTGAAATAGTATCAATCCGTGTGCCAAAGTATCAGTTCCATAAAGCAAGCAGCGCTTAACAGACCGGGGCAAAAATAGCAAATCACTAAGAAGATTTGGCTAAAAATGTACATTAAAAAAGTTGTTTTAGTTTCGTTTTTTCTTGCAGGCAGTTAAAGAGCTGTGGGTACGAATGGTCAGACGGAGTTCCAGAACCTTTGGTGCATAGCCAGAAGAGGACTGGTTTGAAGTGTGTTTTTAGGTTGTGCAAGTTGTCTGGTTGCAAAAGACATAGTGTATGCTTACCAATGACATACAGGGATTTGCAGCCCGCCCATTGCTTACCATTGGTGGGCTTACTATGGCTCTTGGTTTCTATTGGATGGTTGTCCTTGTTTTAGCCTCTCAATCATGTGTTTGCCCCTTCCATGGAGCATAGCCTCTTTACCTTCTCTTTGATTTCTGGATTCTATGTTTCCTCTGTTCACTTTTAGGAAACTACTTTTTACTTTTTGTTTAATTACTCCCTGAGATGCATGTGTTTTACAGCTATCTCTCTCCTGTGCTTTTCCCCCCTGTGTTGCTCTCTTTCGCCTATGTGGTTTTCCCACTGCTGTCCATGTTGCTTTTTTTTGCCCGTGTGCTTCTCCTTTTGCCCTGTGTTCCCTCCCTCATGTCGATTTTCACCCCACCTGCCAGGTTGTTTACACCCCCACCCACTTTGTTGCTTCACTCTCCACTCTTCTTCCCAACCTGCAACTGCAAACTGTTCAGCCATTTTATTTATGTTTTTTTTTAAAGCAATTTTGCTGTACTTTTCTTTTACTTACCAAATCATTGGTAGATAAATAACAAAAACAAACAGTGTCCTTTTGTAGGTCCACGCATGCATGTTGAGCATGTGAATGCATTTTTAAAATAATGCAGCTTCATCATCACATCTCTTATTTTTTTAGCAATGCTGCAAAGCAACTGCATTGCTGTACAGCATGGTTATAGCTTTGTCAAAGCCAGTAGGTCTCATAGTCAAAACATATTGGCTTTGCCAATGCTTGTTATTTAAAGAATGTGTTTTAAAGTTGTAAGAAGACAGATTTTAGGAGTTGACAAGACCCACCAGATATCCTCGGTGTCCTGTCCAATTAGTGTAAGTAGTCAAAGTGTTGGAGGTTTTTGTACAGTGCACACTATCATGTATGTTTTTCTACCTTTAACCAGAAGCCAGTTTAGATATGCTCCTTCATCAGGGAGGCTTTGAGATGAGCCATATGGATATTTTGGACTGTTAGCACAGCAGTTCCACACTCAAGTCTGTGGCGATCCAGGGCCTTGATTATCTCCTTGATGTTTTGTACAGGGAGTAAGAGTTTGATCCCTCTGATAAGTTTCAGATTATGGTTAGCATTTCTAGCCGTGGTGTTGATTGTTTATGCAGATTGAGGTTCTTGTCAAGAGTGTAACCCAATGACTTGGTGCTAGTGATAATCATCGAAAAGCCATCAAAGATTTTGAATCCAGCCATTGTTAACCTGGGGTGGCAGATGAGTTTGAGGAGATGAGTAGAAAATCAGTTTTATTGGGATTGAGTTTGAGGTGGTGTGCCCTCAACCAGGATGGTATATTTTTGAGAAGAGCATCATCGATGACTTGCAGGATAGCTGCAGCCAGATCTAAAGCCCAAGAGCTTAAGGTGATTGTTGACACCGCCTCTTAGGATTCTTATCAAGAGACAGTAGGCCTGTCACTGAGTGGGAATTATTGGGATCATTTGAGTCAGCTGAAGGGTGTTTTTTAAGCCTGGAGGGGTACTTCTCCCTCTTTCAGGCAGTCAAATATTTGGTTAGTTAAAACAATTATGGAATAAGGTTCAAACACAGAACTCTGGCTATTTTGGCTAATATGGGATCAGAAATGTAGTTGGAGGGACAGTGTTTGGACAACAATATGCGAGCATTGTGAGAAGAGGTGTTAAGGGGCTCAAACCTTTTAACCTTGTTATCAAACCAACAGGAAAATTCCTCACTTTTCAAGTCCAGGTCTGCTAGAAATGAGTGTCTTTGTAGGTTTGCCAGCTACCTTAACTACCGCAAAGACTTTCTTTGGTAAATGTTTAGTAAAGCCAATTTAAGCTTTCATAGCCCGAACTTAAGCCACATACGTCTCCTTTATATCTGATCATCTAGCTATACAGAGTTGTTATTTATTAGGCCTGTAGGATTTTGGTTGCCAGGAGCGTCTGATCAATCTGAGTTGCTTTTTCTCATCATTAAGTTCACTGATGTAATAGGGAGTGGACCTTTTGCAATTTATTGTTTTCTCTTTGAATGGGTAGTTATTCAGGATTCCCGCAGTTATTATTAAAATTATTAGAGGCTTCATAAGGGTCATAGCTTTTTTCAAAATATGTAAAATGTGCAAATATATTGGAAAAATGTTTTTGAAATGATTTAGTTTTAATGGTACAAAGAGTCATAATTGAAAAATTGATCAGATTGCGCCTGAAACGAGATGTTAAGGTCATATAATAGTTTTGATTATGCTATAAATGGTTAGACCACATTTTCGTGTTATACACCATTAATTTTAGAATGGATGCTGCCTTTTTGTGTTCCTTTCAACTTGCTCCTGCTCATTTCACCTCCAAATCAGTGTCCTGCTGAAAAGCCGTCTCTCCTCTTGTTCCACGGTGAATCAAGAAGATGACACCAATTAATTAGTGTTGTACAATATCATGTTTGAAAGTGTGCATTGTGAATGAGGCTTTCATGATGTACCAAAAGTATAATTTTCAAGGACTTCTACTGGAAGTTCCGCAGAAGACTAGTGAGTTTCTTGAGCTATTATTCAAGTAATGTTTCATTTGTGTTATACATCTCTGGAGTGCAGTTGCTTAGGAAGCTTTGGAAGAAATAGGTTCAAGCTCTCTCTCTCGCTCACTCAGGGTTTGTAAAGCGCAGCTACTCACCCGTGAGGGTCTCAAGACGCTGGGGGATTAGGGGAGAGGGATGAAGGGGGGGGGGGGAGTTGAGGCTGCTGATCCGTCTGAGCGCTGGGGTTCAATCGAAGAGCCAGGTCTTGAGATCCTTCATGAATTGCGTCAGTGACGGGGATTGTCGCTGTGAACTGTTTTCTTCCCCTGGGGAGTTTGTAAAGGTGAATTTTCAGCTGGAGTATTCTTGGGATGAATCAGACACTATTTCATTCTGCTGCTTGTAACTTTACATCAGTCTTTTTCCTCTGAGTCTCAAATTGAAACAGGCTACTATCACCTTAACCAGGATCGTCAGCTACACTTTCACCAGCATCAACTTCACCAGTTTCAAAGTTCACTTCTTACTTCTTGAACTTCCTCTCAAACTTCTCCTCCCGTCCCTGCATCCACGCTGCGAACTAGAGCTTCGCTTTCTGAATCAGTAGTTGTTGTCACCACCTCTTCATCCGCTTGTTTTCTCTGGTTGGCTAAGAACTTGGTTGGGCTGTGGGAGCTCAAGGGTACTGCTTTTGTGCAGGTTCGTCCTCGCTCCAGCCTCTCGCCTACAGAACTCTGCTGCGCCTGTGTATTCTGCAGCTGCATTGTTTTTCAGTCAGTTTTCTCACCCTCCATCGCATGCATGATCTCACGGCCTCTATGTGTAGTTTTAATAATTACGTTGTTTTTTCTGATTTGCCAAATGTGCCCCTAACCATGGTCATACTACGCTGGATTTGCAGAATCTATTCATAGAATGTGTGGTTTTGCTATAAAACCTTTGGAGTCCTTGTATTTAAGGGGAGATTATCATTATTTTGGCCCATACGCTTTCCGTGAGCTTCATTCTCTTTTTGTCAGAGACTGGGATACCTTGCTATTTTCAGGTGGTCTATTAAACTGTCAGTACTCTTCATGTGTTAGACACTTATATTTTTTGTTTAGAATAATGCCTAAGTTCTATGATTTTGCAGTATTTCCCTGTACCTCTGCTCTGGCCATGTCATGGCTATTTCTTTGAATTATCTTTCGCATCGCCTTTTAATTTTTCTGTAATAAAAATCACTTGTTTCCTATTTTTGATCTAGAACTCAGTACTTTATGTGTCTAATTTTTTATTCCATTAAACACTGCTAAAATATTATTTCACTGATGAGGAGTGCAGTCGTCAACAGCTAGTTCAAGTGAAGATTTCTGAGCTAAAATATTTTGGTAAATATCGGGGTAATACATTTTTAGGGTTCAGAATGTTATTGATGTTTGGCTTCCACATTAGCATCTTGGTCATTCGTGGCTACCAGACTAGTATGCAAAACTCAGGGAAAGATCATTGTGAATAATGTTATTGGTATCCCTGACCAGAGTTTTGGTTTTTATTTGTGTTCCATAGATTGATTATTGAAGGAGAAGTGGAAAGGGATTTGAAAGCGATTTTAAACTGAAAGAGGGGTGTCTGCTGTCAGAGTCTCTTTTCACAATAATCAAATCCAGGTTGGCTCCTTTAATGTCATTGCTTTTAAGGAAGTGTAGTATCAGATAGTTTTTCTGGCAGGAAAGAACAGAGTAGTTGGTAGGATGAATCCTTAGGATTTCCCCAAAGTTGGTTGAAATTACCAATAAATATTTGGTCATTTTTGGACAGTATGAGCCAGGAGGTGATGTGGCCAGCTCGTGTTGTTACAAAAGAGTGTTTCTCTCTTGGTAGAAGATATTCATTGTAGTTGATTTTGTGGAAATCGACTTTAAGTCCACTATGAGACATTGGAATGTTGAGAAGAACTCTGCCCTCACTTATCCCCACTACAAAGAATTGTTGTTGATTAAATCAACTCTCCCTCCCATTCTGCCTTAGTTATTGACACAAATGATACACAGGGAGCGGCTGTTAACTGGATATAAATAAGATTGTTCTGATCAGCCCTCCTGTTGATACCGTTTTTGTGAGGGAATGTCTCCGAGATGGGAATATATAGGTATTAGTGGTCAGTGTTGGGTTGGCCTCTTTGAGACTCAGTAGCGTTAAGTAAGTGTCCGGAGGCTCTGAGTACAGTAACTTATCAGTGGTTCAACTGGCTTTGATTGGTAGCCCGCCAGGAATTTGTTAATTTCTCTAGACAGAAGAGGAGCTATTGGGCTGTGCATTCATGGTAAGTCGTTAGGTCTGGGTATGGAATGCCTGTAACTCAGTAGGTTGAGTTATGAGGATGGTTCCCAGTCCAGGAAAATCATGAGGAACTTCGGATCAGAGGAAGTAAAGCCTAATATTTTAGTTGTAAGTAGATCAACCCTGGAAGATATCATCTCCATTTCATTTGAATGAGTGCCTAGAATGTTCAGTAGGGTATTCAGTCTGTGATCCTTATTACTGGTGATAAAGAAAAACAGTGGTCCCTCAAAAAATGTCTACTTCCTTGGAAGAAATTAGTTTAACTATCAACAGATTGATTCCATTTCTAAACACTACAGTTTTATTCACTTTGTTCAATACCAGAAAAAATAATCGCCATTTCATAATCAAGCTAATCTGAAAGTAAAAATGTGATCCCAAACAGCGCAGCTGCGCAGTGCAAGTGATTAAGTGAGTGTGAAGTTTGCTAGTGCAATACAGTCTATGTATATAAATAGGGACTGATTTGAGATGCAAAGGATGTGGAGAAAGTAGGATGTACTTTAGGGGGTTGTTCTCGCACCGGATGACTCAGAGGAGGCAGAGAATTAATCCAAATCCGTGGTGTGTGGTACTCAGTCAAAGCAAGTATGTATCAGCATGTGATTCTGAGCTGGAGGTCTACCGAGTAGTATAGATGGCCCTCCAGGATTTGATTCTCCACCAATAGTTACTGATGGGTAACCGGGCCTCAAAGTTGACACACCTTTTAACTTTCAGATTTACTCGATTATGAAATGGCGGTTTCTTTCTGGTATTGAACAAATTCTATAAAATTCTTGCGTGTCGAAATGGAACCAATCTGTTGATGGGTAAACTAATTTCTTCCAAAGAAGTAGAGGTTCACACTTCCCTGTTGAGAGGCCACTGTTTTTCTTTATTACTTGCCTACCCAGGTCCCAGGGTTACTGGGTTGCCCCTTGTCCTTATATATACCTTTATTGCTTGAGGCCTCATATTTTGGAGTGAGTGGGGCTGTATCAGTGGGCGATATGGTGGGAACATAGTGATCAAGGTGTTTAAGGTTTTCACACTCTAATGATGAGCATTATGATCAAGGACTAAGAAATTAATCCTGTGCCTTGATTTGGTAGAACAGTTATTGCAATTGGCTTCTGGACTAGTGTGTTCTGGGATGAAGCTTGAGATGGGGGGTAGATGGGCTTTAAGTATTGATTGGTATCTTTTATGATATGAGATGGCAGAGCAGGACAGAAGAATTAGCAGACTTGTGAGATGGATCTGGGCTGTTCCTGAAATTTAACACATTGCTGAACAGATGGGGAAGGTCTGTAGCTGAATCAAAGCTATGAAATAGGTAGTCAGCAGAAATGGCGTAACACAAAATGATGGGCTCCCCTGCAGAATGTGATGATGAGCCCTGAGTCTCCCATAACTTACAGATATTCCTTAGTTTTGGGCTGAATGGGGGCTCCCTTGCAGAGTTGAAGTGGGGAGCTTCCTGAAGGGCTGGGGGCCCCCCGGCGCTGCAGGGGCTGCAGGGGCCCGCGTTACGCCCCAGGACAGCAGAGAGATTTAAGGAGGCAGACTCATACTATATGATAACGAAGGAAATTGCGGGAAAGCTGTTGAGGTGCAGGCAGTGCTGTTCAGAAAATCTCACGTGAAATGACAAATACATTTTGGGGACAGCGGGAAGTGACTAGTTGGGGAGAGGTGTGTTATGAAGACGAAGTATATATCAGGGGTTTGAGAAAATTAATTGTGAGTCAGGATGCTGAAGTTCAAACACAGATTCAAATTATGGGAAAAGAGGATAGAAGAAGATGAAACAGCAGGTCTTGCTGAAGTAGGTGTTTCGGATGTCCTGATAGACTGTACCAATGTGATGAAGTGACTATAAAACATTTACAAGGTCTCAGAGATGTGCATTGATTCAAGATGAAGAAGGGAAATATTCTTGTCCATGACAAAGAGATCCATCCAGAAGGATGTGTTGTGTGACAGGAGCACGAGGTCTGTTATTTGTTTACCATTCCTTGTGCCTTGATTTTAGTCCATAATTACTGTTTCAAAGCATTCTCTCATGAGTCTATGATTAAGGTTTTGGCAGATTTTTGTAGAACTTGATCGGATAGATAATTTTGTATGAGTTTTTTCCAGATTTGTGGAGCATGTTTGATGAATTAAATGGCTGCTTCATGATTATTGGAGAGTGAACCTAGGTGGTGCTAAGATCCATGCCAACTATCACAATATCACTATTGTAGCACCTGTGTGGAGAGTATCAGCAGTGCTGCCTCTAGAATGCGGGCCAATCAGACTTCAAGTCAGCAGTGAGAGGTAGATAGACTATGTACATAGCTGATTCACATTTATAACAAAACCATGAGCAGTATACAAACATAGAAGGGCTTTTGGACAGTGGACTTCATCCATTGGTCTGTTAAATTGTCATTCATATTTTGCATCTGTCCACCACAGCATACTGAATGGAGCATTGGGCCAGCCCACTTTACTCATTGTCTCCCTTCATTCTGAGTGACTGCACAAAGCCTGTGCATCATGTTCACATCTGCCTAAAGATAGTTAATTTCTACTCAGTTACAAATCTGCTTCAACGTGTGTTTTATATTATTTATCTATTTGCATTATCTTTAAGTACTGGCTATATGTTTTGCCTGCACACTGGGTGTCCAGTTAGATGGTAATGTATTTTCCATCTCCTTTTTAAAGCTGCTTATGTAAAGTATTCAAATGTCATTGTAACATTGTAGCTACCAGCACTTTATAAGGTTGGGTAGATGGTCATTTTTCTTTCACAAATAATAAAATGCAGAGCATGACTTAGAGGCTTGTTATTTAATAAACATCACTAGTGTATAAGCCACATCAGTGAACGTTTATTATTTTTTTACACATATGGTGGCCATGTTTCAGTGGCTGAATAGCTTTTCTCTTTTCATTTTGTACTAGATGCTTGCAAAAAAATACAAGAAATTAACTGTTGCGTCTTGCGTAGGCCAGACGTATTGACTTTCCCAATGCTTGTTTTTTTCTCAGGTGACATAGTATTCTGAGTGCACATCTCTTGACATTAAACCTAGTATTTTGGGTCAGTCATCCTGACACAATATTTTCATTGAATATTTATTATGGAACATTACTCTTGTTTCATTCATTCTCACACAGTATCTTGATCGTGTATTTCTTCAGGGGCATATAGAGAGAGCTATATTTCTTTCAGAGCAATTTTTCTTCTTTTCTTTGCAAAAAATATGTTTTTGGGAGCCTTTTGTCTATTAAACAATATCTTTGCGCAAAAAAAGTCTTTGCATCACATATTTATGGCTTGTACAAATTATTATAGTAGATACATAATGCCTCTTTTCGGCCATATGGATATTCAGTCAGAGTTACCTTTAGGCTCCATTACTTAAAGGAGAAATTCATACCTCCCTCCTTTATATCTGTCTCTAAAAGCTATGAAACCTATCTGTTTTCATTAATATGTTTGAATCGAGGGGTTTTTGAAACATGGTTCTATATAAAAAATAAATATTGAGGGGGGCCACAACCTGTCTTGGAAAACATCGTCTCCTTTTCTGTGTGAGATTCACTCACAAGTGTGCTGGCTGGCTGCTTCAGTACTAGTATGGACCTTTCATTTCCATAATATTCACTGTTTTACAGATAGACATACATCTGTCCTTGAAATTGGCACAGATTAAAACACAATAACCTAGAGAACATGGATAATCAATCCGAGCCGTCTTTCTTTAACCCTAGAACATTATTTCGACTTCTCCCCAGTCATGTGTAGGCTATGCACCCTGCATTACTACAATGTATTGTATCAGGACCACACCAATGTGAACTTAAGGTCCTAAAATTTGTGTCCTAGCGTCTGTGTTTGCTTTACGTTTTTTCCGAATGCATTTGAAGACAATAAATCGTCAATTACAGTTCTATACTAAGAACCAGCATCTTTTAAAGCTTTTTCCTATTCTGAGTTGATGGACGCTGCCATCTGCTGCTGAAAGTAAATGAAAAATGTTTAGACGTCTGATGTTGCTGTTTTCCTGATTCTGGCGGGAGAGCTGGCCTCTCTCTTTGAACAAATGACCGCCCTTAACTTTGAAGAGGCTCCTTCTATCTAATGTGAATCTCGAAAAGTGTTAGATGTCAAAATGGTACGACCCACACTGTGCTGTAAGAAAGGAACATCAAAGTTCTCGCCCCTCGACAAAAACCTTTCTGCAGCGCCCTAGTTTAGAGGTCTTTTATTCTTATTCTTCCTTCTGCGTTTCCTTTTTTCTCTTTTTTGCTTCTATCCCTCCCTCCCACTCCAAACCCTGGGAAAATTGTTGGTCGAGAAGCACTCTGGCCAAGCAACCGTTTCACCACATTGTGTTTTTCAGCCAGACCTGAACGAGCTAACATCTATTGAACTCATTCCTCACTCCATCTCTCACTCCTGGTATCCCTTTCACTCCGCTCTCTTGTGTGCATCGCTCCTTCTTTCACAATGCCGTCTCTGTTGCCCCCCTTTTCTTTAGTTCTTTAAAACTCTCGCACATTAGTCTCTCTCTTTTAAATTGCATCACAGATATTGAATTTTATTTGCGGGTCCCAACTGCATGGTGATTGTAACACATTTCTATGTGTCTCCTTTCTGCAAGCCCCAGGTGATTCGTTTTACTCTTAAACGTAGTGTGTTGTGCTGCCAATTCTTACATTCTTTTTTAAAGACTCCAAGCATTATTCTCTCAGGTGCCAGATCTGATTAAATATAAGCGCTTTACAGTAAAACGATATTAAATAAAGCTTTTATGGAAAATTGGAACAGGAAACATTTGTGAAAGTGAAAAAAAAACTGTTGGAAAATTCTAATGTGTTCTGGAAATGTATCTTTACTAGTGTGGACCCGAGAGAAAAAATTCCCAATATATCCAACTGTTTATTTTCGATAGTGTTTAACTCAGAAAGGATTCTCTGAGTTTTTAAAATCTTATTAATTAAAATCCCTATGCCTTCATAGTGTAAGGTCATGTACAGAATGTGCTATTTGGTTAATATACATCTCTTATCCCAACTTATCATTAAAACAGAGGTACTATGTTTGAGAAAGTCCAATCACACTGCCATACTATAACATTGTTCTTATATCATACTTACCCAGTTGTGTCTGAGAATTGCTTTTAAATGTCTATTTCACATATTTCTTTACTATGATTAAGTCTACAGTAATAATGCTTCTTCTTAGGCTCGGTTACATTATTCCTCAGGGTATTGGTGGTAGAAATCATAGCCAATGTTTCATTCATTACATAAGTGGAGGTATTTGCATTGCCTTTATGACACACCTACTGTGAAAGAATTAAAAAGACTGCACAGCTTTAATGTAAGTATTACCTGCTACAGGAATGTTTCCTTGCTCATGCAAACTTGGCACGTCGAATGTGCCCGCCTTCGAGGTGTGGTTGGGCTGCATCCTAGCACCAGAGACACAAAAGCTTAAAAACTGTAGTCCTGGGCTGAATTTCAATTATGCCAAAGTAATCGGAGTAATTTTGGTAATTCTGCATTACTCTGTGATGTGAAATTACCAATAACAGCACGGTTACTCCTGCTTGTACAATTAAGAGTAATTTGGGGGAAAATCCTACCCAAGAGCACATTTAGGTGCCGATCACGATCCTGTAAAAACCGGGTACGAACCGTCGGACGGAGCATATTCTCCGTCCGACGCGTACCCGGTCGTCAAAATATACAACCATGGAATTACGATTCGCACGGAAACACCATTTCCGTACGAATCGTACAAAACCCCGACCGACGAAAATAAACGTACAAATGCGATCCGGGAAAGCGCCGACGTGACGTCGGGACGCACGCAGCCTGCCATTCACGAACCAGGAATCACGATTCGCACCGACGTCATCCCGCACGGTGAATATTTTCCGGCTGCCAAAAACTGCCGGGAAATCAGGACGACGCGAACAAGGAGTACCTGTACGCGACGGACAGACATGGACCCGAACCTACGTGTCATCCCGGCCCTCATAGCAGTCGACCTCCTCTACAGGTTCCGACGCAGACGCCGCAGAAGGTCAGAACAACACCCAGGGGCAAAGGGGGGGGGGCAGGGGCAGGCCACAAACCCCCCACCAAAGTCACACAGCACACATGCCCTGGACATACCTGACCCTCAGGCCCTGGTCACTACGAGGGGGTGGGGGCGTGTCCAGCAAAGCCAGCGACGGCCACAACGGAAGTGCTTGACGACGCGAACCGGCAACACAACAATACAGGTACGTCCCGTACCCACGCCTTAAGAGCGTGGGTACGAGTCGTACCACGCCCACACCTACGTCACCCCAACAATGGCGGGACGGCTCGTACCCACGTGGCAAAGGCCTGAGTACGGCCCGCACAAGCATTCCACAGCGTGGGTACGGATATGTACGGACCGTACCCCCACCCGCGTACGTATGGAGCGTACCCCCCACCCCAACAGTGTAAGTACGACCCGTACCCTCACCCGCGTACGTATGGAGCGTACCCCCCATGCCAATAGTGTACGTACAGACCGTACCCCCACCCCGTATGCATGGAGCGTACCCCCCACCCCAACAGTGTAAGTACGAACCGTACCCCACCCGCGTACGTATGGAGCGTACCCCCCACCCCAACAGTGTAAGTACGACCCGTACCCCCACCCCGTATGCATGGAGCGTACCCCCATGCCAACAGTGTACGTACGGACCGTAACCCCACCCGCGTATGCATGGAGCGTACCCCACACCCCAACAGTGTAAGTACGAACCGTACCCCACTCACGTACGTATGGAGCGTACCCCCCACCCCAACAGTGTAAGTACGACCCGTACCCCCACCCCGTATGCATGGAGCGTACCCCCCACCCCAACAGTGTAAGTACGACCCGTACCCTCACCCGCGTATGCATGGAGCGTACCCCCCATGCCAACAGTGTACGTACGGACCGTAACCCCACCCGCGTATGCATGGAGCGTACCCCCCACCCCAACAGTGTAAGTACGACCCGTACCCTCACCCGCGTTGCATGGAGCGTACCCCCCATGCCAACAGTGTACGTACGGACCGTAACCCCACCCGCGTATGCATGGAGCGTACCCCCCACCCCAACAGTGTAAGTACGACCCGTACCCTCACCCGCGTATGCATGGAGCGTACCCCCCATGCCAACAGTGTACGTACAGACCGTAACCCCACCCGCGTACGTATGGAGCGTACCCCCCACCCCAACAGTGTAAGTACGACCCGTACCCTTACCCGCGTACGTATGGAGCGTACCCCCCATGCCAATAGTGTACGTACGGACCGTAACCCCACCCCGTATGCATGGAGCGTACCCCCACCCCAACCGTGTATGTACGACACGTACCCCCACCTCGTATGCATGGAGCGAACCCACACACGTGTATGTTCTAAGCGTACATATTGTGAAATAGATGGGGTGTGTGCAGAGTCCTCCCAGCAGTGCCCAGGGACAGGAGGGGTGGGTGCCTAACACTCCCAGCAGTGCCCAGACACAGGAGGGGTGGGTGCCTAACACTCCCAGCAGTGCCCAGACACAGGAGGGGTGTGTGCAGAGTCCTCCCAGCAGTGCCCAGATGCCGGAGGGGTGGGTGTAGAGTCCTCCCAGCAGTGCCCAGACACAGGAGGGGTGGGTGCAGAGTCCTCCCAGCAGTGCCCAGACACAGGAGGGGTGTGTGCCTAACACTCCCAGCAGTGCCCAGACACAGGAGGGGTGGGTGCAGAGTCCTCCCAGCAGTGCCCAGAGACAGGAGGGGTGGGTGCCTAACACTCCCAGCAGTGCCCAGAGACAGGAGGGGTGGGTGCCTAACACTCCCAGCAGTGCCCAGAGACAGGAGGGGTGGGTGCCTAACACTCACAGCAGTGCCCATGGAACGCAAAGGGTGGAGTAGCCACAGATACCATGCCCACAAATGTCAGTCAGGTGCATAAAGACCCTGCAGTACATGTACCACATGTGTGCGAGGCTGGGAGTATACGCATGCATAGCGCCGAAAAGAAAACATGTCCACATGAAGTCATGTCAATAGTCCACATACACAAGTACAATGACTACCAAGGATGCCACGAATGATGCAGGTGGAGACATCGCTCAGCATGCATGTGCAAAGTTGAAGGAGTCCGTCACACACCCAGCTAATGTACACACAGCTCAGCGCTAAATATTGGGAACACCCTGCAGGGAAGATGTCAGGGTACACAGAGGAAGGAATACACCTTGGGACAATTTCACCATGCAGTAACTGCTTACATGAACAGAGACACCTAGCTAACACCGTGTGATGGCACACAGATACCAGGGTCCCCCCTATGACCAGCACACTACTACATTTCCCACACACCCAACACATGATTACCACCCAAAATCATGTAGCAGCCCCACCAACAGCAACATCAGAAAAGCAGTAGTGTTCAAAGGAAACAAAAATGGCTTTAATCAGCATGATCTTAAATAGTGTGTTCGTAGAAAGTTCAATATTTACAAAGCCCATAGGGCAGTCCATGAGTCACAGCTGGATGGGGGACACAGTGGGACACGTGTCCCCTAGCTTGCCTGCACAGTCAGACTCCTTCGTCTTCCACAGCGGGGAGGGCATCATGTGGGGGGGGAAGGACCAGGCACCGCAGGGACAGGAGGGCGAAGGGTAGGCGTCGTGGGTGCAGGGATGGAGGACTCCACCACAGGGGGTGGGGCAGGGCCAAAGGCGGAGGCCAGGATCTCGCTGCACACCTTAGCAAGGTCCTCCAGCGTCTCCCCTGCACCCGAAGGAACCACAGGCCCCAAGGAGGGGGGGGGGGGCGGAGGGATGGGTCGCAGCGCCACTGGGGGAGGGTGTGGACAGGGGGGGGACTCAACCACCCTGACCGGGGACTCCCTTGACCGCTTGCGGGGTGGTGTCACAGTGGGGCTCAGGGACAGAGCGGCCATGAAGGAGTCCTTGCTGGATATGTGGCCAGGAGAGCTGAGGGGAGGGGATTTGGAGGGAGTGGATTGGGTGGAATGCGGACTCCCACTCTGGCTGCGTGTCTTACGTTTGCCCCCCGACCCAGTGGGTGTGCCTACTTCACCCTGTGTGTGCGTGTCAGGAGGTGTGCGTATGACCTTCCCTGCTGGTGTGGTGCCTGTGTCTGTTGTGGTGGGTGCATGCTGACGTCTGGGTGTACATGGGACAGGCATGGGAGTGGGAAGTGTGGATGGGGCAGGGGTAGGGGGTGGGATGTAGCGCTGCAGGAGACCCACTGCTGCAGTCAGTGTCGAGTCTATGGACCTCAGCAACTGGCGTTGGTCAGCCTGCGACGAAAAAATGCCCTCCAAGTATGCCTCCATGTTGTGCAGCACTTGGCTGTGGCCATGGAGGACATTAAGGATCGCAGCCTGACCAACCTGCAACTGACGCTGGATGTCCACAGACTCGGCATTGGCGGCAGCAGTGGAGACAGGGGCAGGGGGTGCGGTGCCTGGCAGGAAGGAGACATGTGGTGACCGTGGACGTTGGGAAGGGACACGAGCAAGTGGGAGGCGGCTGATGGCAATGGAGGGGGCGGGGTGCGATGTTGTTCCGCTGTCAGCTGGTGGTGCAGCCTCCGCCCACTCGGAGAGATCATCCTCGGACCCGTCCGCTTCATATTCGGTGGTGCCAGTGGACAGGTCCTCGGCCTCACTCTCCTCCGCCTCTGTACCACTCAATGTGCCAGCCACGATGTCAACGCTGGCACTGGTGCTCGTTCCCTCCGCTCCGTCTGTGCTCATGTCTCCCTCCGTGTCCCCCGACGATGCTGTGGGCAAGGTGAAGAGACAGCAATTAATCACACACCTGTATACATATGTCACATGAGTCCAATCTACATAGGTTACAGTGCATAGCCTGCAAAGAAAGATCAGTAACATCTACAAAACAAGGTACAGATGTAGGGCATGCAACACACAGTTGGTTGACCCACCATGCCAATGAAAATCCATGGAGAGCATGACACAATAGCAAATGACATGACATGGAGTTTGACATAGGAGCCAGGCCCTGGGGACAATCCAGCACTGCATCTGCACCACACAGTGTTGCCGACAATAGGGATGAGGAGGGACCAAATCCATGAACTTGAGGCACATGCTGCATAGGTAATACTGAAAACATGCCCAACATGACTGGCTCACTGCACCTTGAGTGTATGTCCAGACAAACATCACACACTGGCCAGACCTAGCAAGGAGAATTCTGGTTTTGACATGTAGGCTTGGCCCGCACCAACCACCCCCTACATGAGACAATTTGTTGAGACACAGGTGGCACTTACATCTCTTAGTCTGGGTGAAATACACAGGGGATGCATAAATGCAAGATTGTACGCCAAATACCCAAGGTGCGCCTGTCCAAATAATCATGTACAAATGACCATCATCAGATGATTGTAACAAGACACACAGGCACTGGCCACTGTGACTATGAACAAGGAAAATCAGGCCAGGCTGTACAGTGGACACTTGTACTACATTTCACGTCAATATACATGGTGCTAGGGGACAATGGCACAGAGCACAACCTATGCTGTAGACACTGAGAGTGTCCACGTTTTGTGATGACACACATGACACCTATGAAAATATGCCCCAGGGGACAGTAGTGGCAACACAACTCCATGATCCTGAATGGGAATGACTGCAACACACGCCACCATCCCTGCACTATGCGTATCGCACACTCATGCACATCATGTCACAGGCCACAACATAGGACATGCGCGCTGTAAGGCATGACACTTGTGAGACTAACTCCCATGTCTGGACTCTGCATCAGTGCCAACTGACATGGAATGGAACCCACATGTACTGAACTGGACAGGGCACAGGCAAGGTCCCCAAACCTGTTACACACCACCCCCACAAATGATGCTACAGGCATAGTTCACGTGGAGAAAGCGCCAGCCTACATTACCTTGGGAAGGAGTGACAACACACAGACCAGGGAACACATTGCAAGGAGGGGAAGGGAGGCAGGAGAGCACAGCTATACTGTGGGTAACTGGATCTGCACAGCACCTTTAAACCCTGGCAGTGTATCCATGCAACGGTGCACTTACAAATGCTGGTGAAACACAACAAGCACACATGTACCTACCCCCTTCCTGCTGCTGCTTCTCCTGTAAGCGCCTCTCCAAGTCTGGAAATACCACCGCCAGCACACGCTTGTGGATGTGGGTCAGTCGGCGGCGCCCGCGGTTCTTATGGGTCTCAGGTGAGTCCCCCAGCAGGACCCGTGCGATCCTCCGCGTCCAGCACCGGATATCCTGCCAGCGTTTCCTCACCTGGGACAGGCGCCGCTTCCGACCATCCGCACTCCTCACAGCGCTGACGGCGGTCAGCCATATCTGCTCCTTGGCAGAGGCGCCTACCTGTGAGGATGAACAAGTGACACTACATCAATACACCTGGCACATGTCACAGGGACACATATTAGAACACATTTGCTGTTTACAACAAGGCATAGTATGCATCCAACGCATTGCACCTTTGTCATAGGGACATGATCCTCTGGGGAAGGGCAAAAGCAGTACGTGCCATTGAAAGTACACAGGTGGAATGAGGGCAACGGCACAATCAATGATCCAGGGTCAAACTGTGCATCACAAGCTACACAAGGATAATGTGCAGCACCTCTAAGCAGTCACATGCCACAGGCCACTGACGCTACCGCAGCAGAGTACACAGACACACACAGGCACAGGACATTCACCTGCCATTGCCAAATGCAGCGACATACCTCACTCTGCACATGTGCCACTAGACTGGGGGGGCTCACAGGTGTGGGGCTGGCTCTGCACGTCAGACACACAGCACTGCTCCCTGCTCACATCACATGGCCAGGGTATATCCATCCCTCATGCAGCTGGGGTGCTACACTCCACATATGCACCAACCCACATGACAGGGGACTTACACACACACCGATGTCCAGGGTACGAACACATCATGTGGACACTCTCAGCACAGGTACACAGAACTAACACACATCTGTGGGTACAGTCACCTGTCACACTGGGCTGACCACATAATCACATGAGGACTGTAGAGGCTACATTCCCAGGAGGACAAGACAGGCAGAATGTGGCATGCACCATGCAGTGATTGTCACAGTAAACACCATGCTAGTGAGGACGGCAGACATGCACCACAACATGCTCTGGCTGGGAGACATCAGGCATTCCCCCCCCTGGGACCCCCCCTACAGTACATAGCATGTGTGTCACACCTGGACACAATGCCAGAAGTCACAGTCACAAAAAAGGGACACAGTCTGTGCCAGTGGAGTCTGCACTCACCTGATACCCTGGTCGCCCATACAGCAGGGGGTACTGTGGGAGGATCACATCCAGCAAAGCCAGGTTCTCCTCCAGGGTGAAAGGCTGTGACCTCTCCACAGCCCTTGACATGGTTCCAGGGAATCAGTAGCAGCAGCTGGGTCGTGGAATACAAAGATGTGCAGGCAAGTGCTCCCTCATGGGACCTGGCTGCCTTATATCTGCCTTGCTGGCCTGTTTCATGCACAGGAGTACAGAGTGATTGGTCACTCACATTTGCATCCTATGTTTCCTCCAATCCCTTCAAACCTAGCACAGTCAGTGGGTTCTTATTGTGTTTTTTTCTTCAGCATGATGTCAACTCCACAAACACATTGCAACAAAGTAGATTCATTCCAACTGACTTCTGCTGTGCACCTTCCGGAACAAATTCAAACTTTAAACTTGGTCTCCATGACAACCAGCATGCATGTAGGCCTTTATACTTGTCCCTCATGTGTCCCCTATGTAATTTGGAGCTTCACACACAGGTACGGTGCGTTCCGGGGCCCTAGGGCACCCCAAATGCATATCAACGGCCCATACAGGCGTGTGTACGCTCCGTACCACTATGGGTGTTCTCGCGTATGCGTACTCATGGTGGTACGGACCGTACACACGCCTGTACGCTCACTATCACTATGAGTACGCATACGCGAGAACACCCATAGTGGTACGGACCGTACACACGCCTGTACGCTCACTATCACTATGGGTGATCTCGCGTATGCGTACTCATAGTGATAGTGAGCGTACAGGCGTGTGTATGGTCCGTACCACCATGAGTACGCATACGCGAGCACACCCATAGTGGTACGGACCGTACACACGTGCGTACGCTCACCATCACTACGGGTACACATACGGCAGCACTCCCATAGTGATACGGGAACGTACACAGGCCCTCTTTGCGAAAGTACGGTGGTTTTCACACATCACAGTGGTGACAGGCAGCACACAGGAAGGAATAGGGCTGACATACTTGTCCATGGATGGACATCAAGGCATTGTCTGGCCAGTACTACATGTGTGGGGCACAGGTGTGAAAGGCTGTGATGTGGCACATTACTCCTGAGTCGAGAAGGCACCAGATGTATGATGAGATGTGTACACATGTAATGTGTGACGGTGCAATGTGTTCCAGGCATGCCCTTGACTCCTTTGACATGTGTGCATGTCGTACAGCACACTTGGGATGAGCGTCACTGGCATGGCACGGACAACAACACACGGGAGTGTCCCCTGAGGCCCGGTACAGGGGTTACCACACCTGACATGTCACTACCCACGGTGCACGATGTGACTATGTCATGTATGTGTGGGGGGTTCCCATTAGCTTGATGTTGGAGCTCCCTCAAAAGCAGCAGCTGTTGCAGCAACCAACATGTGTGTGTGTGTAGATTGACATGGCACACTGTTCCGCACACCAGGCCACAAGTGGTATCGGATGTGAGGTGCGTATGTATGCATGGGACACGGAGTAGCGTAACAAGGACATGTCTGCATCCTCTCTATGAATGTGTGGTGAGTCTTCACATGTACACCTTCATGGCAAGGTGTGTGGGCTGTCCTAGTGTAATGTCATGTGACCTGTGGCCCTAGTGTTCCGCTACCAGTCTCTGCAATCGACATCCTACTTCTGCTGATGTGTGGATGTATGTCACTCCTGTCTTGCGTCTGGCTGTTCACTTACACTGGGACACAGCCAATCCCATGCCATGGCATGTGGAGGTTCACAATCTCCGTGTGTAGCTGGGTCTTGGTAGGAGTGTCACCTGGCAGCCATACGTGTCCAGGGCATGTGGCACATACCTGACTCCGTATGTAGCATATGTGTATTGACAGATTAACATGTGCTCAGTACAAATAAATTGTTGTTGTGGTGCACTCACTCTTCCTTGTCACTTCCAAATTACTGCAGAGCGCCGCCTCTTTCCCGACCAATTCCGGACTTGGCTGCCATGCGGGAGAATGACTGTATCCGGTGCTACCGCTTCCCCCAACCGTTGATTCTGGAGTTGACGGCGAGACTGGCACCACACCTGTAACCGCTGCACAGGTATCCTACGGCACTGACACCCAAGCTGAAGGTAATGGCAGCCCTACATTTTCTTGCCACGGGTACCTTTCAAAATACCATAGCTCATGTTGGTGGCATGTCCCAGAGCATGTTCTGCCGTGTGCTGCATGATTTTTTAGAGGCCATGTTGATTCACCTGGATGACTTCATCCATTTCCCAACCCCTGAAATGTTGACTGGGGTCAAGCGTGGATTGTATGCCCTGGGAGGGATGCCCCATGTCATTGGGTCCATAGATGGGACACATGTGGCTTTGGTACCACCACAGGCACAGGAGGTAGCGTACAGGAATCGCAAGCACTACCACTCCATCAATGCCCTTGTGGTGTGTCTGTCCAACATGGTGATTTCACATGTCTGTGCTCGTATTCCAGGATCAGCACACAATGCCTACATCATGAGGCGTAGCAGGATGCCTGAAATGATGACGCAGCTGCGCAACGAACGAGCATGTGTTGTTGGTGGGTACAGTCTGTCTGTCCTGTATTTTGCGTAGACTTCCAGCACGACCGCTTCTCCTGTCCTACTTATGTCCATGTGCTTTCCATGTAGGGGACGCTGGCTATCCCAACATGCCATGGCTGATCACACCTCTCCGCAACCCCATCACGCCGGCCCAGCTCCGCTACAACACCGCCCATGGCCGGACAAGGCGAGTGATAGAGAGGACGTTTGGCCTCCTGAAGAGCCGATGCCTCCACAAGACCGGCGGCGCCCTCCCATATGCCCCGGCGAAGGTCTGCAAAATCTTCATGGTGTGCCGCATGCTGCACAACATGGCAGTTGAGAAGGCTGTGCCACTCATCCTGGATCAAGATGATCAGGACCATCCACCCGTGGAGGACGAAGGTCTTGGCAATGGGGCTAGTGATGTGGAGGACGTGGTTCCGCAAGAGGACATCCGGACTCGGCTCCTACGCGACTTCTTTGCTTAGTGGTGAGTACCAGTGTCTGTGTGTGCACGCATTGGTCCCCGTGTGGGATGTGTTGCGATGTGTGTGTCCATCTGCATGTATGCCACGTGAGTCAGAGGAGTGTGTGGATGTGTCACTGGAGTGATGGTGGCAGTGATGTGTATTTCCCCATGTCATAATTGTGACCTGGCATGTTGTCATCCTTACATGTGTCGAGTACATGCACATGCAAGTGGCTGTGCTTTTTGTGGCTGACTTCTGGTGTGTCTCTCATCCCCAGGTACTTGCGCATGCCGTCTGCTGGTTGCATTGTTGTGGCACTGCTATTCCTCATGGGCACGTCATCGTGTGCTGACTCAGCGTTACAGGCACGGACACGTTTGGAAGTCTCCTTAGGGTAAGGGATGCATCAGGGGTGTATTGGGTGTGGCAGTTGTTCACGATGTATGCACACTGCCCCTGTCGATGTTTGGTTCCTCTGCAGACATGTTGCATCACCATGGTATCATCATTGGGGGTAGGATGCACACCAGTTTCTTTGATGCTTTATCCAAGTTTGTACATTTGTATTTCAGAGTGCGTGCTGATCGGTTGTGTGCCATGCCCAATCGACACAAAAATGAACAATCCAACATGAATATTTACGCCCCCACCGATCGCACAGCTAGAACGCCAATTTGGCAAAATTTGATTTCGGGTTAATCTCAGTGTTCCAAGTAGAAATTGCGTCATTCGTATTCTTGAAAAAGAGGCCCGGAGGGCACAGCTTGAATATTAGAAACTTGAAAATTGGCATACCATTTCGTGTGTGGATGATATAACAGCAAAGAATGTCAACTTATAAGAGATGTTTAAAAATTGGATAAACTTGGAACACTGAGATTAACCCGAAATCAAATTTTGCCAAATTGGCGTTCTAGCTGTGCGATCGGTGGGGGCGTAAATGATGCCCCTATTCATGTTGCATCACCATGGTACACATTACATGCAGCTGGGTACACCTGAATAGATGGTCAGACTTGTTGACAGTCATCAGTGATGGGATTGTGGAATGTGATGATGGCATCAATGTGTGTTACACTGCCCTCGGACACATACGGTTTGCCTTGGCTTGAGATGCTGTGGGACTTCCACATCAGCGGATCAATGGTGTATGGCAGTCTCTCCGTGAGCAGCAGGGGGTGTTTAGCTGTTAGCCGACACTTGTGTGCCAGTTCCATGGCTATCACGCATTTGGGCTGCAGAAGGGGGGTTCCAGTGTTGGACCCACATGTTACTCCACATGACCCGTTCATGTGTACTCCGAGTTGCCTCTGCAATCCCGAATACATGACTAATAAAGGTGTCCCTATGCCTCCACGGTGCCTCTTCTCAGTCAATGCTGGTGTGTTGCCACGGTGCATCCGGCATGTCTGGCATGGTTTTCTGTGATAGTGGCTATGTGTCTATGTGTAGAGTAGCAAGATGCAAGCTGTTTGTGTGGGATTAGACTCTGTATTGTGCATGTAGTCCATGACTGTGTGGGTATTGTGACATGTACCATCCCCATGCATCCAACGTTGGCCAGGCCACCATTCACTGCATCCATCTGACTCAAGCTTGCAGGACATGGTTCTGCCACCTGTCCACACATACCTGGGTGCCCCCCAGGACACTCCACATGATCCCTGACCTCTGCGCATGGCTGTCGCTGTACTCAATATGTCTGTCGGCACGGTTGTGCGGCCACCCCCTCAGCTGGTTGGGCCCATCACGGGTGTGTATGGTGCTCCATGTCTGTTTTGCCTAATACAATGTGACCCATGTGTGTCCTGTGCCAGACTCAGGCCCCAGGGTGTGGATGGTTGAAGTCAAATGAGAACTCAGGCATAGTTAGACTTTACAAGACACATGTAAGGTAATAATGCAATCAGTAGGCATCTTCTCTTTATGGTGTGACTTTTTATTTTGATTGGGGTAGGGGGGGGGGGGTTTGACATGAGGGGCATTCCGGGTGTGTGGAATCCAAAGTTCACTTGGGGAGTTGGTGTCCTTGCCATTTGAAATCCTCAGACTCCATGCCACAGTCTTTGTCAACATTGGTCAGACAGTGACCAGCAAGTCCATGTGGCAGAGAATGTCTTTTGATGCTGTGCTGCTGTTGCTCCAGTGGTCCAGGTGCCAGGCCAGGTGTCCTGGGAGATGGTGCTGTTGCGCCGACCCTCACGGTCTTTTCCGTGGACGACCTGCCCTCCTGCGGGGACCCTCAGAAACAGGCCGTGACGATGTTTGGGATGCTCCGTCGGATGTCTCCTCCTCCTCCTCATCCCTCCCTGTGGGTGGTGATGTTCTACGCCTGATGGCACAGGGAGGGTTGCCCATGTTGTCGGCCATCCGACGGAGTGTACTGTGAATTCCCGTGAACACCGTCACGAGCTCAGCCTGTCTGTCCTCCATCCTCCGTTGGTGTTGCAGTAGACAGGCATGTTGCTCCGCATGTTGCTGGGCCTGCTGGGTCTTGATCCCCTCGAGGATGGACACAACCTGGGCCATGCCCGTGGTGTCCTGCCGGTATGTGTCCAGGATGTTTCGGACATGGGAATATACCGGTTCCCCAGCCAACTGGTCAGGCTCGCGCCTCCGCCATCCTCCACTCCCACCACCCCTGCCCACTTGCACCTGGCCTGCCCTTGTGGGCACATCGGGTCTCCGGGACCCCTGAGGGGTGGCATTGGCGTTGTCGCCTGCCTCCTCCTGGGTGCCCAGGACACCGTGTCCCTCCTGGCCAGCCTGGCTGCATTGTGGTGGTGGGGCAGGGATCCTGCGTGTCTCCTGGGATGTGGCAGGAGTGGGGGTGGTGGTTGGCCCAGTTGTACCTGACGCAGGTGCTGCAGGTCGTTGGACACCAGAGGGGCCAGGTTGGTCGGGGTCGGGTTCGTCCACAGAGTGGTGAGAGTCGTTGCTGCCGGTGGCTCCGTCATCCCGCCGAGCCGGATCCTGTGTGTCTTCCCCCCCAGTGTTGGGGGGTGATCGACGACGTTGACCTGTGTGTGAGAGAGACAATGTTAATTTTGTTACATGCAACATCCATGTTTCATTGTTTTGAAAGTTGGCACATTTCCTCTGGGAATTTGTATATGTCTTGCATTCCACTGACAGTGCACTTGTGCATGGGTATGTCCCTTGGCCACAGCTTTTGAGACTTTACCTATGTGTGGCACAGTCTTACTTGCTGCATCAATTGTGACAGCAGTCAGCAGTGGAGTGGGCAGGTGTGGCGAGCCATGCATTGGCGCCTTCCGTGTAGCACTGTACGTGTGCACATGGAGTGGTTCCACACACTTATATGATGCAGGTAGCTGTCGTTGTGCTCGTGCACAGGTTGTGACATGGCCCTGTGTTTTGCCATGGAGAAGAGGGGGGGTTCTGGCACTGGCCACCCTTGTCTACATGCACGCAGTCCACCTGCTGACGAGCAGACATCCCCACACCCCACAAGGCTGATTTGCTCTCCCTGTGTGTCCCTTTCTCGCTCCCTCTCTGTACCCCTCTCCCTCCCTCTGTGTGTCAGCCTCCTCACTCTGTCCGTCTCCCTGTGTCTCCCTCCCTCTCTGTCCCCCTCTCCCTCCCTCCGTGTGTCAGCCTCCTCCCTCTGTCCGTCTCCCTGTGTCTCCCTCCCTCTCTGTCCCCCTCTCCCTCCCTCCGTGTGTCAGCCTCCTCCCTCTGTCCGTCTCCCTGTGTCTCCCTCCCTCTCTGTCCCCCTCTCCCTCCCTCCGTGTGTCAGCCTCCTCCCTCTGTCCGTCTCCCTGTGTCTCCCTCCCTCTCTGTCCCCCTCTCCCTCCCTCCGTGTGCCAGCCTCCTCCCTCTGTCCGTCTCCCTGTGTCTCCCTCCCTCTCTGTCCCCCTCTCCCTCCCTCTGTGTGTCACCCTCTGTCACCTCAGCCCAGCTTCCTGGGCACAGACTGTTCGCAGATCTTTGAATGGCCCTTGGATTGTTGATGTGAGTTTGTTTCTGATCTCCAGGCACCCATTGGGTGTAGTGTGTGTGTCTGCACTGCTGCTGTGGTGGTGTGTGCTGCCACTCTTTCACAGTGTTGGCTGTTCATTAGCTGCTGTCATGTGCAAGAACGTGCCGTCACCCCCATGTGTTGATGCAAGGCGTCCGCCATTTGCTGGCGAGTCTTTCCTGTGTGGGGACACAGTGTTTGTCTGGCTGTGACCTAGGCCATATGGGCAGAGGGCATTGTTGTCTGCTTCTGAGTTGCACTATGTGATTTTTGGGGCCCACACTCCCGCCATCCGGGTTACCGTGTCTTGTGTTGGTGTTTTCTGTGGCCTGTGACTTGACATTGTCCAGCTGGGTGCATGGGGCATGGTGGCGCTAGTGGCATGTGCGTGTTCATGGAGTGTGGTTGAGTCATGCGATAGCTTGGGGTGGTTGCGTGCCTGTTTGTGAGTTTGGTTGTGGATGACGTTCCCCCCATGTGAGGTGAGTTGTTTGTGTACTCACCCGGGTCTCGGAGTCCTTCTAATCCGTCCACTGCCACCACCGGCAGTATGGCCATCACCCTCTCCTCCCAGGGATGGTATTCTACGCGTCTGCGGGGCAGCCCTCCTCCAGTGACGTTAGCCTGGTTGTGTTCGTCCGTCATTTTGGCTCGGACCCTCCTCCGCAGATCGTACCACCTGGCTTGGCATTCATGCCTGGTCCTTCTGGTGTCCGCAACAGCATTCACAGCATCGACGATGGTCTGCCACATGGATGTTTTTTCTGTAATGGTGGTCTGTCTGACCAATGTTCCAAAGAGGTGTGGCTCAACTCTGAGGATTTCATCGACAAGGACCTCCAACTCTCGGCTAGTGAACTTTGGATTCTTGTTAGTGGGCATGGTGAGGGGTGTGGGTGTGGATGGTGGGGGGGGTGTGTGGATGGTTGTGGGTGTGTGTGTGTGGTTGTGCAGGTGTGTGTGTGAATATGATGTGGGGGTGTTTGTGAAGGTGTGTGTGTGAAGGTGTGCAAGTGTAAGGTGTGGTAAGGCTTCTAGTATGGTGCTGTAGGTTGTCTGTGGGGTCTGGCAGCAGTGAGTCTGTTGCAAAGGCTCATGGTTTGTGTGTGTGGGCCCTTTTTATTGGTCCATTGGTGGGTGTGGCTGTGTTTGAACTTTGGGTGGGTGTGTTATAAGGAGTGGTTGTGTTTTGGGCCTCTGTTTTGGATTTTGGCAGTTGCAGGTCAGTGATTGTGTTGTTTTTGAGCTTGTTGGACATGTTTAGTGGCTTTGTGCCATTCGAATGGTGTATTCTTGTGTTGTTTTGCTTTGTCCTGGTTGTGTACGTGCGTTTTTTGCGTTTGTATGGTGTGTACTTCGGGCATTTTGTTGTACAGTGCTGTCCTTGTGTCTGGCTTGGTACGACTCGTACATGCGCGATGTTGTGTGGAGGTGCTGGTGTTGGGGCCTGGGGTACGCTCCATACGTCCGCGGGTGAGGGTACGGGTCGTACATACACGGTTGGGGGTACGACACGTACACGGGTGTACATACACGGGGGGTACGACACGTACACGGGTGTACATACACGGCAGGGTACGACTCGTACACGGGTGTACATACACGGGGGTAGGACACGTACACGGGTGTACATACACGGGGGTACGACTCGAACGTACACGGGTGTACATAAACGGGGGGTAGGACACATACACAGGTGTACATACACGGGGGTACGACTCGAACGTACACGGGTGTACATACACAGGGGGTAGGACATGTACACGGGTGTACATACACGGGTGGGGTTACGACTCGAACGTACACGGGTGTACATACACGGGGGTAGGACACGTACACGGTGTACATACACGGGGGGGTACGACTCGAACGTACACGGGTGTACATACACGGAGGGTACGACTCGTACATGGGTGTACATACACGGGGGTACGACACGTACACGGGTGTACATACACGGGGGTAGGACACGTACACGGGTGTACATACACGGGTGGGGTTACGACTCGAATGTACACGGGTGTACATACACGGGGGGTAGGACACGTACACGGGTGTACATACACGGGGGTACGACACGTACACGGGTGTACATACACGGGGGTACGACTCGTACACGGGTGTACATACACGGGGGTACGACACGTACACGGGTGTACATACACGGGGGGTACGACACGTACACAGGTGTACATACACGGGGGTACGACTCGAACGTACATGGGTGTACATACACGGGGGTACGACTCGTACACGGGTGTACATACACGGGGGTAGGACACGTACACGCGTGTACATACACGGGGGGTACGACTCGAACGTAAACGGGTGTACATACACGGGGGTACGACTCGTACACGGGTGTACATACACGGGGGTACGACACGTACACGGGTGTACATACACGGGGGGGTACGACTCGAATGTACACGGGTGTACATACACGGGGGGTAGGACACGTACACGGGTGTACATACACGGGTGGGGGTACGACTCGAACGTACACGGGTGTACATACACGTGGGTACGGCTCGTACACGGGTGTACATACACGGGGGGTAGGAAACGTACACGGGTGTACATACACGGGTGGGGGTACGACTCGAATGTACACGGGTGTACATGCACGGGTGGGGGTACGACTCGAACGTACGGGGGCTGGGGAGGTGTTCGGCGCGTATGCGGGCACATGTCTCCATTGTTGCTATGGGTGTTCGGTGCGGACGGTGTTTTTTGCATACGGTTGTAACATCGGACGCATGGGATGGATTGTGATTCCGCGGTCGGACTAGACTTTTCACATTTGTACAGTAAATCGTCCGGGGACGTGTCGGACACAATTTCCGACCCGAGGACGTGTGGGGAATTGTTCCCAATGCGATTCGTATGGTCTTTTTCCCATGCGAATCGTAATTGGCAGTTTGTACGGCACTTGTACGATTCGCACGGTAAAAAGACCGGATACGAGTTGTACGGGCTATTTTTTTACCGGATCGTGATCGGCACCCTTAGCGTGCACAAGTGGCTACCCGCACTATTTGTGTTCTGTTGCATTTTCTGGTATTTCTTAGTGCAAAATTCATCCTTGCATCCATTTTGGATGCGAGAGAGCATTTGTGCTCTATGAGATAGCGTTAAACACAGAATTACTCTTCTTGCCTAATGGCGCTTAATCTCGTGAAATTCTGAGGAAATTCTGCGTGATTACACTACACAAAATTACCCCTTAAAAACTGCTTGCTCAGCTGGAACTGTTCAAGTTTTTATCACTTGTGAAGGCCAACTACTAATTCTCATGAGAGCAAGTTCTCTTGGTGAAAATGTCATCATGTAATTGATACTAAAACCATATGTATATTATTGGGGTATATAATTAGGCTATGATGTGTGTTGGGGAGCCTAGCTCCATTGCTGATGTATGCGAGATCCGCCTCATTGATAATCTCTGTAATAAACAGGCTATTCATTTATCCAAATTATAACATAAGACAAAGTTTTATTTGACAATAGAATTGGAAGGAAAGCAGACAGGGACAAATATGCACCTACAGCTGAGTGCTCATGTCTATGGGACACCTCCTTTCATCTTACAGCTACCCAGAAGCAGATATGATTTACCGAGATGTTCGGCCCCACATGTTGCATCCAAGTTTCTTGCCATAGTAGTCCTATCTGGCTCTCAACTTTCCAAAATAAATGTCAACAATTCTCACATGGACTCCTGTGGATTACTGTCAGATGTGAATGTCGAAACTCTTTGAGTCACAGAGCTGTTTACATACCTGGTTATGTACACTTAAGTTAATTCTGTTCTCCACACTGTGTTCCAGTCTCCCCTGGGTAGAGCCAAATGTATAGAAACCCACTTATGTTTTTCTGCTTTGCGTTTTGCTGATGCTGCTTAGTATAAACTGCATAAAACACAACAGTCCCATTAAGAGCATTACAATGCTTCTAAGATGTCGTTGTCCCGTACCTTGGAAGCTTTGGAGTGTCTGCTGGTAACAATCACTATTGACCCATAAAATGTATATGAATGTATGACGTTACAACGCATACATTTACAATACATGCCTTTACAACGCAGTTTTTACATCGCATCATCCTTTACAACGTATTCTTTTACATCGCATGCCAACACATCACATTTTCGGAAACTACCTTTCCATTGCATCCCATTATACCTTTACAACGCATACCATTACATCGCATTTAAGGTAAGTGTTGGATAGTATAGGGGTAATAATCACTATTCTAACTCCAGTGAGTGCAACCGTAGGGTAAGTGTTGGATAGTGTAGGGGTAAAAATTACTATTCTAACTCCAGTGAGTGCAACAGTAGGGTAAGTGTTGGATAGTGTAGGGGTAAAAATTACTATTCTAACTCCAGTGAGTGCAACAGTAGGGTAAGTGTTGCATAGTGTAAGGGTACTATGCGTTGCCATGGCATGCATTGTAATGACTTGCGATGTAATGCATGCGTTGTAGTGACATGCATTGTAATGACATGCGTTGTAGTGACATGCATTGTAATGACATGCGTTGTAGTGACATGCGATGTAATGGCTGCGTTGTAATGACATGCGATTTAAAGGATGTTGCGATGTAATGACTGCTATGTAAAGGTAGTGCGATGTAATGACTGCGTTGTAAAGGTTGTTTCCCGTCTACATAAAGGTATAATATTCTGGCAACAAAATACATGTCCCTTCCTAGCATCCCTGTTGAGAGGAAAAGGCAATGTCCCAGTGAAAATAAGGCTCGGCTTACTCAGCAGCAGTGCGAGATTGTTACCAGAAACCATTCGGCCTCAGCAGCAGTCACTCCCTAACATTAAAACAGCACTTTTGAGGAGTAGACCTGCTGACAAATGCTTGCATTGTCCCAATAAAGAGTGTCAGTTGTTAAGCAGCGGAACTATCCCCACCAAAACAGAATACTTACTGTGAAGTGCCATTATGCTATCTTTAAAATTAGAGCTTCTGATTTCAGAGTAATTTTTGTTGAACATGTATGTCACGTTTTCCTTAGGCATCAGACTTAGACAATTACAAAACAGCTCAGAAATGCAAATGTAAATCTGACATAGGTTACGAAATATAATTAATTTAGGAAATAAAATATGAAACAACGTAGAATACAGTGATGATAAAAGTCAGATTACAAGGAAATAAGTAAAGATTTAAGGCGGGTAAGAAATAAGCGTCTACCAAGACAGTCGAAGGAAAGGAGGCATAGGATGGGATCTCAAGTAAAGATATTGCTCATGTGGGTCCATTGTTCATTGATTCATGAAATCTCGTACCTTAATGGATTCCGTTGGCCTACATCAATTATAGATTTGCTCTTAAATTCTGAACCCTCATACTGGTTGGCTCAGAAACTCAACTGCACTGGGGGGTGCCTCTTCCTTTACTGCTTGGACCGCCTCCTTCTGGAAATTCCTGCCTTCCACAAGAATCGTACACTGAACCATTCTTTCTCTGGAAGTCCCATTGAAGTTAGAATGCCACCGCACCCGCTATTTGGGCCATTATTTCATTTCCATCTTTCAACCGGAAATTAAAACACCTTCTCCTTGACCATCTTGTGTCTTGACTCCATCCTGTCTTGACATCCAGCCTTTGGTCGTTCTTACTTCTGCTCAGGAGCCTTTTTATGTAGTAGAGATGTGATCATTGATGTGTCTCTTGATTCCCCCATAGAGACAATTACTTTATTTCATCTTATCAATTTTTGTACTGGACTTGTACATGCATATTTGTCTTGATAATGATTTGTTTTTTTATTTTTATTTTGTTTTCATCATTTTACTGTGTGAACCACTCTAAAGCTGCTGGACTTTGAATGGGCTATATAAAAATGCTCATTAATGAATTTGACCTGGATAGCGGTCATCCATTTGCTGATCATAAATGGGGTTTTTAATCTCAGTTGATCACTGTACCATAATGTCTCTGGCAGATTTCCTTATCATCTTGGACCTAAATAGCAAAGGGATTTACACCCCTAAATTGAACTTAGGTGCACAAATACTTTTATTTAAACTCACCCTTTATACTCACAAAACACAAATGATCTTGTTTGGCACATTTAAGCTTTCAGAAGTGTGCATTAGCTACATTCTGGCATGAAAAATACTTTCTTGTGTAAATATCTTGTAACTCACAAAGAAGTGTGAAACTACTCCTGGGAATTAGCAACAGTCGCAGCTTCAGTGGAATTCTCCTGAAATTCCATGTGAATCACAAAACAATCAGAAATGTGCTCCAAACATTCGGTGGAGGCATACATCAGTAAATCTCTGTTTTTTTCAAAATTGTGCACCCCTAGGGGTATGCAGTCCTTATTTTCTTTACGCTTCAGCTTTTTTCCAGTTACAAATTCTTGCCACTTTGTCTTACAGTTTATTTTACTCCCCCCCTCCCCATCATTCATGGCAGGCAGGCTTGGGTGCTTAGTAACGATAAAAGATTTTAGCATTTTATCATTGGAACACTTCCTGTTGTGTAATTAAAAAGACTATCATACTATTTTTTGTAAATTGGTGCCACATCATGATGGAGCCCTAAAACTGCTGCCTCAGCGCCTCTTAATATCTGTGTTTGAAAGACGGTACTAGGTAGAATACACTCATCCGAGGAAGATATAGTAATCGGAATTGATGGGGCGCTGGGCAATGAAATCGGAAAGATGTGATGTTACAATGCGTGGTGTTACCACGCGGTAGGTAACAATGTGGTCGTTACATCGTCTGTGTTGTTATCACACAAGGCATTACATCGCCAGTCGTTTCAACGACTTGCGCTAGATGGCTCGCTGGACTTATGAATAGTATAAATTACTATTCCTACTCCAGTTAGCGCAACAGCAGGGAAGGTGTTGGATTTAAAATCCAGCACATTCTCTGGTGTTGCACTCCACCTAACGCAAGTCGTTGAATCGACTTGCAATTTAATGCCGTACGTGGTAACAATGCGGACAATGTAACGTCCGCGTTGTTATCAACCCGCGTGGTATTACCAGCGTTGTTAACGCTGTCTTCCTGAAATCGGGGATGACATTGCCGAAACCGGGGCGGGGGCACAGGGGTCTTTATGCGAGGGTGCCTCTAATGGTCGTTCTGTCATTGGTTTGGAGTTGGAAGTTGAGGTGCTCCATGATTGGTGTGGTGTTGTCTTCGGTGGTGGTGCACTGGATGGTTTCCCCGTGGATGATGGTGATGCCTGTTCCATGTTTGTTGGTGCGGTCCCGGTGTATCATCTTATGTCTGATGGTTGTTGCGGTGGCGATTTCGGGGGTGGCAGCAGGGTTGAGCCAGGCCTCCGCGATGAAGACAATGTCAGGGGTGGGGGTTTTGATGGTGTCCCAGATTTCTGTGGCATATTTGCAGAGGGATTTGGTGTTGAGCAGCAGGCAGTGGAGTGGTTCCGTCATGGGTGAGGTGGTGGATGTGGTGAGGGCTTCTCTGGAGTCTGGCGATGATGAGTTGAAGGTGAGGAGACAGTTGTGTCAACTGAAAGGTTCTACAATTGATCACGGAGATGCAAGGCAGCAGTTGTTGCGGCATCCGGGCTTGAAGGCTCAGAACTCTTTGGTGATGGACCTGCCGGAGGCCGGAGGACCAGGGTTCCTGGCATTGGGCATGGTCCAGGCTTGGACGGGCACAGACTGGCTTGCCTTTGGTGTGCCGGTTGCACTCCTGCTGTGCTCATCCGTCTCACAGTTGCTGCTTAATTTGGTCATGCTGCGGCCTCCATTAAGTAGTTCCTGGGAGGGAAGCAGGGTGCTGGGTGGCGGTAGCGGTGAATGGGCAGGAAGGAGGGCAGCACCTCGGACCGTCTCCAGAAATCACGCGATACAGAAAGAAAAGTTTAACAAATTGCAAAAAAAAAAAAAAAAAACGGCTAAAATTACAAAAAAGGTAAATGAAAAGTCAAACAAAGTGCAAAACAGCTAAAATTGCACTGGCTTACTACCTGGAGTCAGTATACATTTATAGGAAGTAAACGGGTGATGCAGTAAAGGAAAAGTTAGGTGGATGCACGAAAATGGTGGCTAACTCACTGAAGAGGCTAAACTATAAGGCTAGCTCACTCAGGACAGGAAATGGTCGTGCAGACAGCACAGAGCACAGGCAAAATGCTGGTAGTAGACACCACGTGGCAGACTCCCAGGAGACCTGCAGCGTTGGGGGAGCGGATCTGGATGAATGTATAACAGTCATTCTGTGAGTGTTGGTAGAGTGTTAAGGGCCCTCTTGTTAAAGTTTCATTACAAAGGTACTCCATGATCTTAAGTCAACAAATCATATTAGTGTACAATTTTGACAGCCAATCGGACTCCTTTGTCATGGAATTCTCTCTTATATCCATAAACAGTAGCATATGTCTGCCTACCCACAGGATGTGGGATTTCAGGAACGCTTTTTTAAAACTACACTTTTTCTCTTGAAAAGCGAGTTTTAAACAAAAGAAATATGCAAAATGTAGAGACTTTTATTATTTTTCTTAATACATTTTAAATACATCCAAAGGTGAAACAAAAAACATTTGACTAAAACACAAAAGTTTCAAACTCTTTTTCTAAACCTTTAAGAATTCGAAAAGCTTCCAGCCTTCCCATCGAGCATTAGAGGGTTAGCGAGACAGGGTGTTTTTCTGGCATACGGGAGATGGATCCCCAAACACATAGGCCTTTTTAAGGTTAACTTTGGCTGAAAACCTGGATATTCATTGGGTTTTAGTAGCTTCTTTCAATATTTATTTAAATTTCCCTTTGTGGTGTGTGATTCTAGTCCTGAAAATCTACTGCGACAAGATCTGTTTTGGGAGCTGAACTGTTCCAATTACTATACCCCAAATCATATTGAATTCCATACTCATTATGAAGACATTGGTGCCAATTACGATCCGGTAAAAAAATTCCCCGTACGACTCGTATCTGGTCTTTTTACCGTACGAATCGTTCAAGTGCCGTACAAACTGCCAATTACGATTCGCATGGGAAAAAGTCCATACGAATCGCATTGGGAATTATTCCCCACACGTCCTCTGGTCGGAAAATGTGTCCGACACGTCCCCGGACGATTTACCGTACAAATGTGAAAAGTGAAGTCCGACTGCGGAATTACGATCCATCCCGTGCGTCCGATGTCACAACCGTATGGAAAAAACACCGTCCGCACCGAACTCCCATAGCAACCATGGAGACATGTGCCCGCATACGCGCCCAACACCCCCCCAGCCCTCCTATGTACGAGTCGAATCCCCCCCTCCCGGCCCCCGTATGTACGCGCCGACCCCCCCCAGCCCCGTATGTACGCGCCGACCCCCCCCAGCCCCGTACGTTCGAGTCGTACCCCCCGTGTATGTACACCCATGTACGTGTCGAACCCCCCGTGTATGTACACCCGTGTACGTTCGAGTCGTACCCCCACCCGTGTATGTACACCCGTGTACGTGTCGAACCCCCCGTGTATGTACACCCGTGTACGTTCGAGTCGTACCCCCACCCGTGTATGTACGGTGCGTAACCCAGCGCGTAGCGCTGGGGGTACGCACCGTACATACACGGGTGGGGGTACGACTCGAACGTACACGGGTGTACATACACGGGGGTACGACTCGAACGTACACGGGTGTACATACACGGGGGTTCGACACGTACACGGGTGTACATACACAGGGGGGTTCGACACGTACACGGGTGTACATACACGGGGGGTTCGACACGTACACGGGTGTACATACACGGGGGGGTTCGACACGTACACAGGTGTACATACACGGGGGGGGGTTCGACACGTACACGGGTGTACATACACGGGGGTTCGACACGTACACGGGTGTACATACACGGGGGGTTCGACACGTACACGTGTGTACATACACGGGAGGTTCGACACGTACACGGGTGTACATACACGGGGGGGTACGACTCGAACGTACGGGGGCTGGGGGGGTAGGCGCGTACATACGGGGGCTGGGGGGGTACGGCGCGTACCGGGCCACCTACTCTGGTCGTTTCGCGCCGTACTTCGCTTTTCCGGCACTTTTTGGGTGCCGTGAAAATATTGCCGTCCGGACTGCTGTCGGTTCGAATCGTAATTCCTGGGTCGTGAAACGCTGCCTGAAAGCGTCCCGACGTCACGTCGCAGCATTCCCGGATCACATTCGTATGTATATTTTCGTCGGTCGGTGTTTTTTACGATTCGTACGGAAATGGTGTTTCCATGCGAATCGTAATTCCATGTTTGTAAAGTTTTACAACCGGGTACGAGTCGGACGGAGAAAACGCTCCGACCGACGGTTCGTACCCGGTTTTTCCGGATCGTAATCGGCACCATTGTCTTCAAATACAGCCGAAAGAGATCAGATATCAGTATGTACCCCTTACTGACTAAAGATTATTTGCCCCTAGAATTATGAGACTCAATGTTGCCTGAAGTCTGGGACCTCTCAAGTAAAGACATCAAATTTATCAAAGGTGTTGAACCAGTCCCAATCACTGTAAAGCCACATCTGAATTTCCAAGAATCCTGCAATACTATCTGACCCCTGAAAGCATTGTTGGGATCACTCCTGTGTTGACTTGATGATTGAGCAAGGCATTTTGATCTTGGAGAGTCCATGTAACTCACCCACCATGGGTTTGCAGAAACCCAGCGGAAAGTACCGCATTGTTTAGGACCTGCGACTGGTACATACAATAGTGGTTCCTTGTCCTGTCGTACCGAATCCAGCTGCAATCCTGTTAAAAATTCCATGTTAGGCTGAGTGGTTCTCTGTCATTTACTTTTGCCAAGCCTTTATCTCTATTCCATCTAGGACATCACATTGAGAAAGGAGCAAGAAAGGTGTCCCAAAAGAGAATGTATGCAATTCTGAAAATGAATCTGCCTACTTCTCAGAAAGAAGTCTGAATGTTCTTTGGAATAGTGGGCTAATGTTGACAGTGGATTCCAAACTTGTCCCTGATGGCCAAGCCTCTCCAGAGGCTGACACAGAAAGACATGTCAGATCTGGTACTATGGAATGACAGCTGCATGCATGTCTTCTCAGAGCTGCGAGAATGTCTCTAGCACGCCCCAGCCCTGGGAATGCATGATTATAATAAATGTTTTGCTTTGTTTTGCAGTGAAAGAGAGGGCTGCGCTCTTTCACTACTTACCCAGATTCATGGGAATGCCACAAGGCCTGTAACATATTTTTCTATCACACTTGTCACTGTAGCCGCTGCTCTGACAGGATGTCTTGAAGCTATTATTTCAGCTAGCATTTGCATAGAGCAGTGCGAGAGCATAGTTATGGGTCACCCTCTTACATTTTTTGTCCCCATTCAGTTGAGGTGTTGTTAACTTGTAGACGCACGCAGCACCTTACAAATAGTTGCCTCACCAAGAATGAACAAGTCGTATTTGGTGCCGAAATTCTGACCCTTAAGCATTGCTTAATCCTGCCTCTATGCTGCCCCTTCCTGGAAATGAAGTGGTAGAAGATGAAGTTGAGCATGACTGCCTTGATGTTACTGAACTATGAACCAATACGAAACCTGGCATACAAGATGTGCTACTACCTGAATTAGATCCTGTGCTGTTTTTGATGGCTCCTGTTTACGTGACCATGATGGAAATTTAAAAGCTGCTATCGCAGCCTGCACTGTTGCACGCACTGTTGAAGCTTCCCAAGCTTCAAGGAGTATTTTCAGCACAAGTGACTGAATTGATTGCTCTTACTAGAGCATGCTGTGTTTCAGACTAGCTGAGAGTGACAATTTTCACTGATAGTCAGTACGGCTTTGGCTTCGTCCATGATTTTGGGCAGTTATGGTACCAATGTGGATTCCTGACCTCTTCGGGGTCACCAATCCACACCGGAGAAAGTGTCAGGAACCTGCTACAGTTCCTACAATTACTAGCTCAAATAGCAGTGGTGAAGTGTGCTGCTCATAGACAAGGCATGAACTACGTGACTTTTGTCCCCAGATATGCAAATGAGACAGCTCATTATTGTGCGCTTAATTCTTGCACCTTTAATGGGGAGTACATCAATGAAAGCTCAGGTGTTACAAATTGCAATCTGTTGTAGTCCACTGGTTATACATGTGAGGAAATCAAGAGGTTACAGGAGGAAGTGCCAGAAGCAGAACAGCAAGGTGGGGTCTGTGCAGGTTGTGTTAAACGAGAGGAGGATAACATTTGGGTTTCAACAATAGAAGACCTGTGCTGCCAGATAGCTTGTTACCACCTATGGCAAGACACTACCATGGTCTTGCACATGTAGGAAGAGACGCAATGGTGTTCCTCTTTAGGCAAACATGGTTCAATCCACAATTCAGATTGATGGCGAAAAATGTGTGTCACAGATGTGTTGTACGTCTACAGCAAAATGCAGGCAGGAGAACACCAGTCACAATGAGTCACATAGGGAAATCAGGATGCAGATGGACTTTATTGAGATGCCATTTGTAATGGGTTGGGGTATGTCCTGGTGATTGTGTGCATTGGTGGGTTGAAGCTTTTACGAGTAGGCAATTTACAGTCTCACAGTAGCTTAGCTGTTGTTGAGGGAGCTAATACCATGTTTCATATTTCCAACTTCTCTGGAATCAGACTGAGGAACTAATTTTATTAAGGAGGTGCTGAAGATGTTGTGTGCAGCATTACAAGTTGAACAAAGACTTCAATGCAGTTACTGTCCAGAGGATTCAGGCATTTTGGAGCAAGTGAATGGCATGTTAAAATCCATATTGGAGAAAGTGTGTGCTTAAACATCTCTGAAGTGGCCAGATGCATTGTCTCTTGTGTTGATGAGCCTGCGCAATACCCCAGACTGTACGGCAGGCTTGTCACCTCATGAAGTCATCTGGAGGGGGTAATGAGGTAGCCAGCTGTGGGCTGCAATGTGCTTTTGAGCATTTCAGATGACATGATTCTTGATTACTGCAAAGGACCGTTAGACGTGGTGTGTTGTGTTTCTCACCAGGTTAAAGAGGCTACTTCCCCACTTCAACAGGAGCCGTGCATGACCTCAGTTCTCGCAACTGGGTTATGGTGAAGAAGCATGTATGCAAGTCATGTTTGGAGCCTCGATGGCTTGGGCCATGCCAAGTGATAATGGTTACCACAACTGCAGTGAAGTGTGGCAGTTTCCATAACTGGGTACATGCTGCACATACTCACAGAGTCCTGTGTACCCTGGATGATATAACTGTACCTGTTCCTGATTTTCTGCTGTGAACAGTGAGATAGAGGTTGCAGGTTAGTCGCACTTTTGGGGATCAGCAAGCAGCTGGGACAGCACTTGTTCGGCCTGAGGGCCATCTGAGAGAGTCAACTGTTGTCGGTACACAAGGATCCCATTCAGTAGCATTGACTGTGCCAGATTCAGACCCTGACGAAAGACCTAGTGCTATAGTAATGTGAGTTGTACCCAGAGAAAGATTGCCCAAAAGGCAAGCGAGAGGAAGACACTGCTTGACTGAAGTGCATGTGCTGCGTACTATCCCAAAGGGTACTGACGAGCCTGGCCTGAGAACAGTGAGGAAGAAGGGCCAGCAGTAGGGAGATGACAGAGAGCAAGAGTACTCTGTCAAAGGCATTCATATCCCTCACCTGAATAGACTTATTTGGAAACCAATGATTGGAAGCGACCGTTCTACTCTTTTTGCTATCGTAATTTACATCCATCTAAACCTCCTTGAATGGAACTTTGTGGCTGAACTAAGATTTGAAATTGCATTGCCACTAAACAGACTAACTCAGCATGTTCTGGAGGTGATCATAAGTGAGTTTGAACTGCACACTTACTAGAATCGCACTTTAAGAGCTTTGAAAGAGACATTTAAACTGTGCTTTGCAACCCATTCAAGTGGAAACTAACTGCAAATGCTGTGCTGCAATCCTCTAGCTAAATGGTCTTTCACTAGAAAACTCATGGAGTCTAACACAAAATCCCTTCGATGCAAACACGTATGTGCAGGAGTAGTTGCTACTGTCACAATAGTATTAGTTGTTTTGCTTATGATTTTGAGTTTGCTGCATCATTTTTATGAAAAAGAGCTCAAGTCTACATGTGCCCCACAAACGCTTTCCCCTAATGACAATAGCTTATCCACAATAGATGAGAAAGATTTACATGTTGATGCTTCTAGAGGAGATTACTCACTGAATGTTTATTCGAAGCTGTTATGCGAATATGTGGACACTATGGATACTAAGGATTGCTACATATGTATGCAATTACCTGCATCAGTTGCCAAGGGGATTACCTAGCATCATCTCCCCTTGACATATGGAGGTTCGTGCAGCTTATTGCTGAGATTATTCTGTGTGAAAGATAACTTTCAGTATTATTACCCCAACCATGATTTGGTTCTTTCAGAAGTTCCTGTGCTGAAGCACTTGAATAGACAGCATGATGGTAAGAAAGCTGCGATAATGGGACATTTGGTAAACAGAAATGAAATTGATTTGGTACGTGCACAACCTGGAGATTCAGTGATGGTTTGTAGTTTGCGTCGTGCCCCGGGGTGCGTCCTCCGAACTAGGGCGTGAATAAATGTAAGAAAGCACCCCCCAACAACATGGGGTGTGTCCCCCAGGCGCGTAACTGTCCTCAAATGGGTTTCAAAAAATTGTACAGGATTCTTCAATGTTCGATGTTGAAAAACTTTATTTGTTATTCAAAATTCATCGTGAGCGTTTTTTTATCAATTCAAACGCATTGCAAAGATTATAGCGTTGATTGTAAATTCCCAATGCATTTCGGCATAAGCCTTCCTCAGGGGAATTCTAGAAAAACAATAAAGATGACGATAAGCGCTGTATCTGAGGTATATTAGTTACTCTTGTGTTGAGAAAAGAAGGTGCAAAAAGTGATTAAAAACCGATCAAATGCAGACATGCATGGTTGTGGTGAGGAAAAATAAGAATAAAAATGAGTTTTTAGGCGCAGATATTACCGTGCTCGTGAGGATTATAAAGACCCGTTTCAATAACCCAAAGTGAATATTGGCGGTTAAATCGGCGTGTTGTTACGACTATAGATTGTTTCAAACAAAATGTCTAATGGAGAAACGGTGACAAACGATGTGCTTATTATTAAAGTTTGCTTCCAGTAATAAAGTTAGTGAGAAAGCATAAAGGCATTCTGAAGCGGTGACGAAAGTTGTTCTTACCCAGTGTTGAAAAGCGGAGGTATGTGCTCACGCGTTCGAGTCACGAACGTGAAGGTGGTTGTGAATCGAAGTCTGAAGCGGAAGTAAAAGGTTGACAGCGTGTGACGTGAAAAAAATGGTGTACATAGAAATAGGACTGCTGTTAGATTACGGGCGACCTAAGAAAACTAAGTTAGCTAAGTAAAGATAGATAATAAAGGTGATGAATGGTTAAGCGCGAGTTGGGTGAACTTAAACGCGAGTAGGGTAAACTTAAAAAAAGGAGTGTGGAAAAGCGTGCCATGTTACGGTGTATCAACACAGTTTCACATGATGACATGATAACATGAAAGAACAGAAGCGTCAATGTGAATGTAATTAACAATGTTAAATCTATGGAAAAAAATATAAAGAAGATGTTACAAAAAACTACGTTTTAGAAGAAAGTTATGATTGTCTCTTCCTTGAGTTTTAGTAACAGTCTCTAGAATGCAAAATTTCAGTTGGCTGATGTTATGCCCAGCTTCCAAAAAATGTTGTGCGACCGATGATTTCTGTTGTTTTGTTCTGATGTTGATCTTATGTTATTTCAGTCTGATTTTGATCTTCCTTTCGGTTTGCCCGACGTATACTTTGCCACAAGGGCATTTGAGCATATATACAACATTAGAGGTGTCACAGGTGGCCGTGGTTTTTATTCTGATTTTGTGCCCTTTCATTGGGTGAGTAATATATTCACCTTTCATAACGTTGTTGCAGCTGTTACAGTTTAAACAAGGAATGGTTCCTTTAAATGATAAATTTGAAAGAGGTTGGTTAGGTTGACTGAGAATTTCACCTATGTTTTTATTCCTTGTATAAGCGAAAATAGGTTCTTGGTCAAAAATGTGGTTAAACTCCTGCTCCAGTTTAAGCAATTGCCAATGCTTTTTTATGATACGTTTAAACTTGACACTGAAACCCGATGGTTTAAAGGACCGCACATAATTTTTATGCTATCTATAATTGCCCTAAATACAATGTATCCTTAATGTGGTTTACATGTCTTGTATAGTTACCAATTGCCTTATTCCTAAAACGTAGTTTTTTGTAACATCTTCTTTATATTTTTTTCCATAGATTTAACATTGTTAATTACATTCACATTGACGCTTCTGTTCTTTCATGTTATCATGTCATCATGTGAAACTGTGTTGATACACCGTAACATGGCACGCTTTTCCACACTCCTTTTTTTAAGTTTACCCTACTCGCGTTTAAGTTCACCCAACTCGCGCTTAACCATTCATCACCTTTATTATCTATCTTTACTTAGCTAACTTAGTTTTCTTAGGTCGCCCGTAATCTAACAGCAGTCCTATTTCTATGTACACCATTTTTTTCACGTCACACGCTGTCAACCTTTTACTTCCGCTTCAGACTTCGATTCACAACCACCTTCACGTTCGTGACTCGAACGCGTGAGCACATACCTCCGCTTTTCAACACTGGGTAAGAACAACTTTCGTCACCGCTTCAGAATGCCTTTATGCTTTCTCACTAACTTTATTACTGGAAGCAAACTTTAATAATAAGCACATCGTTTGTCACCGTTTCTCCATTAGACATTTTGTTTGAAACAATCTATAGTCGTAACAACACGCCGATTTAACCGCCAATATTCACTTTGGGTTATTGAAACGGGTCTTTATAATCCTCACGAGCACGGTAATATCTGCGCCTAAAAACTCATTTTTATTCTTATTTTTCCTCACCACAACCATGCATGTCTGCATTTGATCGGTTTTTAATCACTTTTTGCACCTTCTTTTCTCAACACAAGAGTAACTAATATACCTCAGATACAGCGCTTATCGTCATCTTTATTGTTTTTCTAGAATTCCCCTGAGGAAGGCTTATGCCGAAATGCATTGGGAATTTACAATCAACGCTATAATCTTTGCAATGCGTTTGAATTGATAAAAAAACGCTCACGATGAATTTTGAATAACAAATAAAGTTTTTCAACATCGAACATTGAAGAATCCTGTACAATTTTTTGAAACCCATTTGAGGACAGTTACGCGCCTGGGGGACACACCCCATGTTGTTGGGGGGTGCTTTCTTACATTTGGTAAACAGACATAATATCGAATTCAAAATATCGATAGGACAGAATATCGAGTTTTTAATATAGAATGGACAGAATATCGAATTGCCAAAATATAGTGGTGAAGAATATCGAAAATCAGGTAAGAAATAAAATATCGATTTAAATAATATAGAAGTAAGTAATATCGACAGTCATAATATAGTTGTTAAAAATATCCAATTTTTTGTGTTTTAAGTGTTAGTATATGTGTTAAAAGTATGTATACATTTTGAAATGTATGTTTGAATATTTTTAAAGTAATGAATTTTGTGTTATTTAATTTTTGTGTAATTTAATTCCGTAGCGGGTTGTGGGTTTATAGGGGATTAGGGTGGGAAGTAATTTAATTATAGTACATTAAATAATAATTTTTAGGAATTATTAATTATTTTTAATTTAATTTTGCGTTTTACTTCTGTAGCGGGTTGTGGGTTTATAGGGGAATAGGGTGGGAAGTAATTTAATTGTTATTAGGTAATTATTAATTGGTATTGAAAATTAATTGGTTGTTGATTAATTATTAATTGGTAAATAATTAGTATTAATAAGTATTAATTGTTTAATTGATAATTATGTTAATTGTATTAATTTATTATTTGTAGCGGGTTGTGGGTTTATAGGGGAATATGGTGGGAATTAATTTAATTGTAAATAATTAATTATTGAAATAATTTTTGTATATTGCTAATTAATTTATTCTTAATTAATTATTAATTGGTATTAATTTTATTTAATAATTTTTGGTATTGAAAATTAATTGGTTGTAAATTAATTATTAATAGGTTATTAATAAAAAAAACATTGGTATTTATAATAAAGTAATTATTAAATATTGTGTGATTGGTAATTAATATTTTTATTTGGTATTAATAATGTATTTATTTTTTATTAAATATTAAATTAATATTTTCCCTACTATTGCACTCACTGGAGTGGGAATAGTAATTTTTACCCCTACTCTATCCAACGCTTTCCCTACTATTGCACTCACTGGAGTGGGAATAATAATTTTTACCCCTACGGTACCCAACGCTTACCCTAGAGTTGTACTCACTGGAGTGGGAATAGTAAATTTTACCCTCCCGCTATCCAACGCTTTCCCTTCTGTTGCACTCTCTGGAGTGGGAATAGTAATTTTTACCCCTACGCTATCCAACGCTTTCCCTACTGTTGCACTCTTTGGAGTGGGAATAGTAATTTTTACCCCTACACTATCCAACGCTTTCCCTACTGTTGCACTCTTTGGAGTGGGAATAGTAATTTTTACCCTCCCGCTATCCAATGCTTTCCCTACTGTTGCACTCTCTGGAGTGGGAATAGTAATTTTTACCCCTATGCTATCCAACGCTTACCCTACAGTTGCACTCACTGGAGTGGGAATAGTAATTTTTACCCCTACGCTATCCAACGCTTTCCCTACTGTTGCACTCTTTGGAGTTGGAATAGTAATTTTTACCCATACGCTATCCAACGCTTTCCCTACTGTTGCACTCTTTGGAGTGGGAATAGTAATTTTTACCCCTACGCCATCTGACGTTTTCCCTACTGTTGCACTCATTGGAGTGGGAATAGTAAATTTTGCTCTCCCGCTATCCAACGCTTTCCCTACTGTTGCACTCTCTGAAGTGGGAATACTAATTTTTACCCCTACGCTATCCAACGCTTTCCCTACTGTTGCACTCTCTGGAGTGGGAATCGTAATTTTTAACCTTACTCTAGCCAACGCTTTCCCTACTGTTGCACTCTTTGGAGTGGGAATAGTAAATTTTAGCCTCCCGCTATCCAACGCTTTCCCTACTGTTGCACTCTCTGGAGTGTGAATATTATTTTTTACCCCTACGCTATCCAATGCTTTCCCTATTATTACACTGTCTGGAGTGGGAATACTAATTTTTACCCTCCCGCTATCCAACGCTTTCCCTACTGTTGCACTCTCTGGAGTGGGAATAGTAATTTTTACCCTCCCGCTATTCAACGTTTTCTCTACTATTGCACTTACTGGAGTGGTAATAGTAAATTTTACCTGCCCGCTATCCTACGCAAAAAATATTGCTTTTTTAAAATAAATATTACGTTAATATATATGTATTATTATTTGTTTTTTACTTAAATTAATTATTTATTAATTTTAAAGTAATTTAAGTATTTTTAAGTATGTTTCAGTGAATTATATGTTTTATTTCATTAATTTTACATTAATTTTAAGACATTTAAAAAAATTCGATATTGTGACTAACTATATTTTTAAAAACAACGATATTTAGGATTCTATATTTTTGTACTTACCTGTTTGGAGATAGGGCTTCGATATTTTGGCATTCTATATTTTTCCTTTGATATTTTGGCAATTCGATATTCCTCTTCTCGATATTTCGTCAGTGATCCGGGACATTTATTTAGACCCAAGCTAACACTGAATACGGCTTATGCATATAGACTTGATCTGTTTCTTAACAGCTGTAGAAAAGAAATTCATAGATATGGTAGAAAATAGAAGGAAAGATCTTTTAGCAAACGCTGTGACTCATTAAAAAGTACTACCCTGGGCCAAAGAAGAAAGTAAAAACAGAATAGTGTGAAACATGGAAGCACTAGTTTTAGATTGACAACATAAAGGGAAATTATGCATTTCATTAGAAAATCCACAACTGACACTAATTTTGTAGGCTCTAGTGAATGTGACTACACTTTTGAAGGTCAAGGAAACTTGGGTTTATATTTAGATGGAGGAGATCCTGTATTTCCTGGAGTTTTTTTACATTTGTGGGAAAAGTGCATTTTATATATTGCCCAAGAGATGGTATGGAATGTGTTATTTGGGAGTAGTTTTTCTATAAATGTATCATGTGGGACAGATGGAGGATTCGACAAGGGAACAACACATAAGAAATAAAAGAGGTGCTAGTGCAAGCGAAATTGTAGGAGACATTTTTGGTGCTATGATTCCATCTGTAGGTGTGATACTCATCTCACACAAGATTAGAAAGCTTTCTACTGTAGTTGATAAATTGCCTACTAGTACAGCTGGAGGATTCTTAGTTATTGACACTGAAATATTTGCCATTCGATCCATGGTTTTTCTGAATAGACGTGTTTTAGACATCCTTCTTGCAAAAGAGGGTGGAGTCTACTGGATGTTAAAAGTTCAACAATGTTGTACATATATCCCAGACGAGAGCAAAGAACTGAAGAAGTACATTAGCAACATAACTGACTTAAAAAAAGATTTGAAATGGTTAACAGCAACAGGTGCTTGGGAAGCAATACAAAATAGATTTTCTGCTATAGGCAGATGGGTTGGCAACTTAGGAAGTTGAACTGTTGGAAGCATCTTGAGACCCTTTGTGATAATTGCTCTTTGTGGGATACTCTTGTTTGTGAGTATTTAAATATACAAACATGCACAAGTAACAAAGGGAGTGAAGATAAAGAGAGCAAATATAGATCTGGAAGATAAACAGAGCAGACACCATGATGAAATGAAAGAACTGGAGGATTCCAGATGGAAAACAATGAAGACAACCACATTTTAATTTGAACATCTGATAAGATATTGATGTGATGGCTATATTCTTCGTCAGAGGGGAGACTTGTGCAACGCAAAAGCTGTCTACTCTTTATACCTCACAAAATATAATTTATGACAGACCATGTTCACAGAGGAGTGACATGAATGTGCACCTTGAACATGTTTCTTAGTAATTCAATGATTCATGAGAAAAACTGCACTCAACTTTTTAAAGTCTTTATTTGTAGAGAATAGAGATCCTACTTACAAGAATATGTTTAACCATAGATGGTTTAATAATATTTGACTAGCGTAGGAAGAATCCATGTTTGAAACAAATGCACTTGTACTGATTAAAAAACCTGACTTTCCTAAACGCGTGCTTTAATGTCTGAGTAGCCTCTAGTGATCTGATTTTATTATATTTATTTTATTTTAAACAAAATGTTATTGTTTTCGTATGGCATAAAGTACAAAGGACATTAGCTGCCAGGACTCAGTACTTCAGAGACAAGCAATATTTTATGCACTGTGATAGCACAGAGCAACAAACGTCCAGAGCATAGCACATCAGAAACAGACAGTGATTTACTCATAGTGGTACAGCGCAAACCAGGTTAAAGATGTGCACATCTTTCAAATCTACTGAATGTTCCCATGTTCTAGCCCTATAAATCTTTCCCCGCCCTCTTCAATTTACAAAACAATACAGCACTCCCACGTCCTACCCATTTAACCAGCTCATCTCGTCATTTAAGAAGTCGCTGGCCCCCAGCAGATTTCCAATGCACTGTCAATTCTTTATTTGCAAGTATCAGTTCCAAATCAACAAATCTAGTAGTGTTTTTTGTGTGTGCTTTTTATAGCTTGATCGACTCTCAAGGAGACAGGCCAGGGGTGTACAAGGGATCTCCCATTGTGTGATATCATTATCATAGTCCAATCAATCAGGAAATTGTAAGTGCGCTGCTCACCTGTGAGGGTCTCAAGGTGCTGGGAGGGGAGTCCACAGTTATGTTCATTCGAAGAGCCAGGTCTTGAGAGCCTTCCTGAAGGTGTTCAGGGAGGGGGTGCATCTGATGTCAATCGGGAGCTCGTTCCACATCTTGGCCGCAATGTAGGAGAAGGCTCTTCCCTCTGTTCTGGCTCTGACGATGCGTGAGGTTTCAGCGAGGGCAAGGTTGGCGGATCAGAGGTTTCTTTTGGGTACATGGAAGGTGATTCTCTCGTTGAGGTATTGAGGTCCGGTGTTGTGGAGGCATTTGTAGACGTGGTTGAGTATCTTGAAGGTGATTCTCTTCCCGACGGAGAGCCAGTGGAGATTAAGTAGGTGCTGGCTGATGTGCTCGTGTCAGAGGATGCAGACAACGAGTCTGGCAGCGGTGTTCTGTATTGTCTGGAGCTTGCGGAGTAAAGACTTGTTGATGCTGGCGTAGAGGGCATTTCCGTAGTCCAGTCTGCTGGATATGAGTGCGTGGGTGACTGTTTTCCTTGACTCGGGGGGGATTCCAGTACCCAGCTAAAGAGGGGCAGGACCATACCTTATGGAACATTTCTACCCCAAATTCTGCACATCTCGGACATGCTGCAGCAACAGCAGCATAGAACCTATTTATCCTACAAGGCATAAGGTAAGCTCTATGCAGAAAATTACAAATTAAGTCAAATGAATCTGGCATTACGAGAGATAGTGGGTATGTGCTCTGTCCTAATCCATATCAGTAATTTGTAACTCTAAAAATGTCTTCCATTTAACTTTCAAATCTGTGAGGGCAATTAAAATGTTCATAAGTGTGGCTTGATAGAGTGAGGTGACCGCTTTTGCACGATCCGTCATTGTACGGAGAAGTTGACAGACATTGTGCGTTGTAGGTTCCAAGTCTCCATTTCCCCAGTGATTCTTAATCGTGACAACCATTGCCCGATGCAACAAGAATTGGCCGCCAGGAATATCGAAATCCTCCACCAAGTCTTCAAATGAGTGCAATTCACAGTCCAGATACAAATCTCCAGAATGATTTATCCGATTGGAAAACCATCCCATAATCCCCCCAAAGCCCCTCCATGGGCCACCATCTTCAGCGATGCCCAAATAGTGGCAGAGTAGAGCAAAAAGAAAGCAATCGCTGAAGCACAACCATCTTAGCTACCGCTATTATACCAGCCACAGATAATGGCAACGTCATCCACAATTTTATACTACTTTGAAGTGCTCCACTTGCTGCTGCAACAATACCATCCAATAAATCTGGGTGGTTGTGATATATGTTAACTCCCAAATATTTAGGACATGTAGCGTTCCAGCTAAGTCCATGTTAGTTCTGAGAGGAAACAGATCGGATTTCTGCTAATTAATGTGTAGGCCTGAGACTGCATCAAATTTATTGCACCCGGAAAGTCCATTTCGACAATAGCATATTATCAGCCTATAATACTGCATAATAAGATTGCCCACAAACCTCAAACCCACGGTAAAATCCCCCTGCACGAGCGCTGATGGCCAACGGCTCCATTGCAATGGCAAATAATAAGGGGGAGAGTGGACACCCTTGCCTAGTTCCTCGTCCCACCTGATATGCATCAGTTATAGTTCTGCCAGAGTGAACCCATGCTATGGACGCCTTGTAGAGAAGGCTGACCCAGCGTATAAACCCAGGACCTAACCCCATACGAGCCATTACTCGATATAGGAAGTCCCAACTCAGGCTGTCAAAGGCCATCTCTATTTCTGTTTCCATTACATCTACTGTCAGTTTATCTACAAATTGTTCATTCATAAGTTAGAGGAGTCTACAGATATTAAGAGCAGTATTGCACACAGGAAGAAATTCTATTTGATCTATGTGAATTAAGGTAGGCATGTGGGGCAGAAAACTGGTTGCTAGAATTCTACTAAGAATTTTGTAGTCCACATTAAGCATGGACAAAGTGCGATAAGCTCTGACATCTGTGGAAGGGCGACCTGGTTTCAATAATGGGGTAACCAAAGGTTTACATGTGGAGACAGTAAGATGGCCCGTTTTTCTAACTGCAGTTTCAGAGCCAAAGTGTCCCCCATTGTGTCAAAGAAGTCCACAGGTATGTCTTCAGCACCTGGAAATTGAGCTCGTGCCACACTTTTGATGTCAGCTCTTACTTGCTCTAATCTAATATCTCCCCCTAAATTATCCACATCTTCTTGCTGAAACACCCATATGTGACCCAGTGCCAGAAAGTCTTCAACAGCCTGAAGTAGTATCTATTGTGATGGGGCATAAAGGGATGATAATAGTCCCGGAATCTAGTATTGATGGCAGATTGGCTACATAGAGGTTCACCAGTGTCTGATTTGAGCTCTAAAATCATGGAACCCCAATTTTTCAGGTTGATAAGCCACGCTAATAAGGTACCTGCTTTGTCATACACTGCATGTGCATGAGTCAGGTAATTCTTGTAATCAAAGCCTCTCAACTTGAGCTGACAGTAATTCCTTTGCTTCAAGCAATGGGTGCTTAAGGGAGGGATTTCCCAGTCTCTGTTGTTCGAGGTCCCGCAATGCCTATTCCCACTTTTCAACCTCACCTACTAGTGTATGTCGCCCCTCAACCACTTCTGCAATACAGCAACCACTGGTCACAGTTTTAAATGCATCCAACTCAGTCAGAGAGGATGATGCAGACTCAGCATTGTCTGCAAAATAAATTCTTATGGCCTTTCCAATGTTTTTTTGAAAGACAGGGCTATCCAATTCCTCCACCCGTAATCGCCAGTCTGGGATACGTGGGCGCTCACCCTCCCAATTCAAAGAGAGTAACACTGGGTTATGATCTGATATCAATCGGCACAAGTATTCTACACCGTGTACCGGTCCATGAATAGTCTGTGCGCAAAAAAGTTAGCAAATCGAACATGAAGCTCGTCCATACCAGACTAGAATGAGTAGTCGAGGGGCCACAGGTTGAAGTCGCCTCCAAAAGTTTACCAGCAACCTCTGTTATTGGCAACCAGAGAAGGTACGCGCCAACCGGGCAACCAGTGAATCCCCCCAAGGGTGGATGGGACTAATCAAGAGTGGGGTCTGCAACACAATTAAAATCTCCACCCAATATTATGGACTGAGTCAGAAGAGGAGCCAAAACCCTAGAAAGCTCTGTAAAACCCCCGCCCCGGTCAGTATTGGGAGCATAGATTCCAACTATTTTTAAGTCGGGTCAAGCCAACTTCCCTGTAATAAGCACATATCTACCCTACATCTGACAGGAGCTCAAAACCAGTCTGCTGTTGTATACAAGACGAACCTGTTATTCTGTTATCCGGACAATCCAATGCTTCCAGAATCAAACTTAAAGGTAGCTACAAATCACAAAAGTGGACAGTTGACAGTTAGACTGAGACACTGATCCTGCAAGGAACCGTGTCTGTGTTCTTCAAAGTAAACTCGATTTGATTGATAGCATAATCAATAACAAATAATCCACAATGATTTCAGGCTAGCACTGGAATAAGATGTCAGTATGTATATATTAAACAGTCGGAATAGTGTTCCTTTGGTACCTAACCTCAAAGAAGATGCAGTTTGTTTCTGGGAAAGCAATTGACCAATAAAATAATAAATACCATGTTTTACATTTCACTCTGACAACATATACAGTATCTTAACTTACGTTTATATCTGATCCATCACTGTTCGCCAGAGAGTGACCCAACAATGTTGCTGATGACGTAGGCTTAGGGCATAATTCCTGCTTTTTGTACATTTAAAATCGCATAACTGTTTTTAAGTGCCCCTGCTTATAGTTTTTATGTTAATGTCATCATCTCAGTGTGTCACCAAGACTGAGCTGCTCCATTCAGTTCAACCTCACAGTGCCTCATCACATATCACTATCACCTTTTGTGGCATTTCACAAATGCCTTCCATGTTTTTCATTTATTTGCTTTCTGGGGGGGATTTACTACAGGACAGACTCTGTCCAAGTGTAGTTAGGGATACTGGTGTATCACAGCATTTGGCGGTGCATGGTATGATCAAGATGGACAAAGGCTGTTTCATGCTACAAACTCTAATATTGTGTAGGCTAGAGTGGGTGGAGCACTGCACAAAGCATTAAACGATTTTTGTGGGTGTTACATGCCTGAACATTTTTTCCAATAACTTTATTTCCTCAATAGCTTCTTACAAACTGGTAGCACTGATTGTTAGGTGGGATGCTGAGGAGGAGGAGCGGGGAGTGGTGAATGTCTGTCACCCAGTAGGTGGTCTGGCCGATCACATCTGATAACCGATTTTTGACGAGTCTATAAACGAAAATCTTTACTAACTTATCCCGACCTTGTGCAAAAAATGCACTCTAGGCTGTGTTTATATACATCTTTTTGACCATACTTTTTGTAGCATGAAGCATCGCTTGTAAGGTCGTATGAATCAGCACAGAATAAACTTCTCTTCCTGCTGGTTATAATGATATGTATAATGTGAATCAATGAGACCTCCCCTTAGTCAAAGTTTTTGTGCCCCGGAAGCAGAAAGTCACACCTCAACTGGTATGCAGGTCTGCAGACTTGCATATTGACTTCTCAGATCTCTCAGGCATTTTTTACATATCAGTTCACCCTAAAAGCACACTGCAAGCACATTTGCCCCATCAGGTAGCTTTTATATAGTTGTTCTAAATAGGCTAGTGCAAAATTGCAATTGTGACATTTATGAATTTCACTTTATGTGAAATTAGCCCCATTTTATATTGAGCAATTTCATGTAATTTTTGATTGCAGGATTCTGGTTTGATCAGAATATATCTCTCTGTGATATATTATCTGCTCAAATCATCATCATCAGTAAACTTTGTTCGGTCATCAGACCATAAAAGTACAGAATTCATAAGTGCAGCCCAATAAATTATTATTATTTTTTTTAAACTTATAAAACCATTATTATGCATAATAAAATTAGAAGGAATACTTTTGACAACACAAACCTTATAAAGGGTCTCAAAATGTACTGCATTTGGCTTAAAAAGAAAAAAAGTTCTCGGCTGGTCAATTCATGGGACCCAGTACAAAGATGCGCTAAAAGTGATCACGTAATAACACTAAAATAATGTACATGAGAGTATTGCAATGGTGCTTCTTCTGGTGCTAGGACACATGCATGAATACTCAATTGGCAGCACTCCCTACTGGTAAGACTATAGGGTCCATTAGGATAACGGGCGGATCGCCAAAAACCTCCGCCCGCTGCAAATTTCCCCTGCCATTTTACCATGGCAGGGGGACCCCGGCAGACGGGAAGACCGTCCGCTTGTTTTCCGCCGGTAGGCAATCCGCCCGATTGCCTACCGGGCGGAAAAGCATTTTATATGGTGGTGGTGTCTGGCAGACACTGCCATCCATATTAGTATGCAGGCGGGGACCTGCCTTTCCGTGGCGGCAACGCCGCCAAGGAAAGGCAGGCGTTTTTTGCCATTGGGGGCCCGTAGCGAGCCCCCTGGGGGGTGGGGGTGCACATGGGGGTACCTATTGTACCCCCTTGCAGTTCCATGCACAACATGGCAGGCACTGAGCGGTGCCTGCCATGTTGTGCATGGAAGTGCACGACATGCCTTCTTGGCATTGTGGCACCCGCCGCAATGTCAAGTATGCAGGATGCGCCTGCCAGTGTGGCGGGCGCATCCTAATGTCTGCAACGGGACCCCCGCACCGATGGCGGGTGGTCCCATTCTCTGAGAGGATGGCGGGCGGACTGAGTCCGCCTGCCATCCAAATGACCCTCCAGGTTCCCACACCAGCAGAATGTGACAGGGATGTGCCATGATGTAGGCCTATCAAAGGAGATGGCAGGGTCGATTTTTTGGCCTTTCTTCTTATTGCCCAAATGTGCCCCAGGAACTTTGCAGTTGCGCACAGAAATATCCATCTCGTATCTGATTTTAGTATGCGCAGCGCTGCCCCATAGTTGCGGATTCCAAGCAAATTTACAAACGGGTGTTAGCCATTTTTCCCTAGGACCAGAGTATGCAGGACAACCAAAGAAGACATGACCAATTGATTCAGGAGGGGCAGGGCAGCAAGGTCAGCCTTTAGTCGCAGCAGCGTTGCCTGCTCAAGAGCTGGTAAATATATTCAGGGGTAGAGCGCCGTGCCTAAATTGTGTGTAGAGCTTTCTATCAACTGGCACCTGGATAAGATAAAAATATCCTTCCAGGGTGCATGTCGGTTTGAAGTCCATACATTCTTCAGCTAATCTACCCTACCTGCTGTCCCTGATTTCGTTCTACGCTACCCAATCCCAGTACAATGATTTGATTTGTTTCACGGTGGGAAATTCTGGGCTACCAGTACTACTTCCCTGTACCCCGATGTTGTTAAAGAGATTTCTGATGTTTCTAATCCAGCCTATTTTTTTAGATGTATCTAATATCCAAACTTCTTCGAAAGCAAGCACTTACTGGGACAATTCTGGAGTGGTTGCTATCCTCGGCCGATAGAAGCGGGTGAAGTTTTACTACATCTTTGACAGATTTAATTCCCATGTCCAGTTTGAGTGGGCAAAGTGGTGTACTTGTTGGGAGGGGCACCAGGTTCCTGAGCAACTTGTTTTTGGTCACGATCAAATCGCTCACTTTCTCAAAGCCCCACAACTCAGCCCCATAAAGGGTGCTGCTTACATCCTTGCTTTTGTATATTTCAAGGGCAGGTGCAACCAGGGCCGGACTGGGAACCAAAACCGGCCCTGGCAAACTGCTCGGCCGGCCCCCAGGAGGGAGGGGGACAGCGGGTTGGGGTTTGGCCGAGCTGTTTGCTAGTGCTGGTTTCGGCCGATTTTGTTACAGGGGGCCGATATTGCCGCCCCCAGTAACAAAAACAGACCCCCAGGGGCCCAAACCCGGCTCTCACCCTGGCGGGAAATGCCCGGTGCCCTCTACGGCCAGTCTGGCCCTGGCTTTATTTGGATGCTGTTCCCAGACCATGCTTTTGGACAATCTAATGCCCAGGTAATCAAAACAACTCACTCTCTCCAAAGGTGTACTATCTAGAAACAAATGCCCCATAAAAGTTTTGTGTGGGTTCAATATCATCAATTTCGTTTTGGGGGTGTTTATTTCAAGGCCTCTCTTGTCACAAAAGGTCTTAAATTGATTAAGTAGAGTTTGGAGCCCCATTGGTGTTTTGGAGACGAGTAGGGTGTCATCTGCAAAAAGTAGGGTTGACATTTTCTCTTTCCCCAAGGTGGGCACGTCCGCTGGTGTTGCGGATAAGAAGTCAACCACCTGGTTGATGTAGAGGGAGAATAGTGTTGGGGCCAAAACACAGCCCTGCTGATTTTTATAGGTTCAGTGACTTGGCCCTGTCCACCCTATCTTCCACTGGCATAACTATCTTCATGAAGGCGCTCAAGTAACAAGACTTCTAGGGGCATCCCCATCTCCTTCAGCACCTGCCAGAACTTGTTTCTAGGCACGATGTTGAACACGGACTTCAGATCTATGAACTCTACGTATAAACTCCACTTGCCTAATACAACCACTTTCCAGTAAAGTGGAACGAACCGGAAGACCTTATCAATTGGTCCCATTTTTTGGTGGAACCCTGCTTGAAACAGGGACAAGATATGGTTGTCGGCCATCCAGGCCGGTATCCTCACTAGAAGGGAGCGTCAAAATGCTTTTTGGATGCAGTCAATCAAACTAATGGGCCAGCAATTAGATGGATTGCTCCTGTCACCCTTTTTAAAGATGGGGATCACCTCGGCTCCTTTCCAAGATTCTGGAATTGGGGTTCCCCTAGAGATCTCGTTAGAAAGCTTCAGAGACTGTCAAGCTCGTCAGCACGCACACTCAGAAGGAGCGTGCAGAAGGCGGAGCTGAATCGGAGCCCGCAGGAGCAGCACTTGCGCAGCTCTGTGCCGATCAATCACGTTCAATCTGCCAACCCGAGACCAGGACCGAAAGTCCTGACATCAGGAGGCCTCGCGAGGCATCAGGGTGACGACTCGGGTGACGACTCGGCCTCCCCTGCGAGTACGGCTGCCGTCAGACGTCAGACGCTGAGAGTGTGCCCTAGGCTGAGGCGGCCCGGTAAGTTCCGGGTGCTGTCTGCGTCTGCCCTGAGGCCCCACTCGCCACAGAAAAATAAACATTGCCAATCCCTCTGCCACCACCGCTGTACTCCCGCTGTGCCTTCAGTTAGCTTTCTGCTAGTTCGCCACCTCTGGTGCCTTTTTCAGGTCCCGGTCTCAATCGATTCAGTAACTGAGCCATCTTCCAGGGCAGTAGCCACTTCCTATGGGGCAACCAAAGGAAAGGCTAGGAGCGACAAGCCAGGATCAGAAAGGCCGCGGGTAGCATATTGCATCAGGACACTTCTGGACAGCGCTGGACAGCAAGACCTGAATCCAAGGACTCCTTCAAAACATTGCAGCTTGAGGGGAGGTTGGAGAGCGCTGCGCCATAGATTTGGACCTAACACTGAACGAGTGCCTGTAACAGTTGGAGGGGCTTGACTAAGTTCTCATCTTGCGTGCTCCCCCACAATCGCCTATTCCAGCTAACCTCTCCTCTGACCCACCCCGACAGAACAGCCCATTGTTACCTGGGCCCAAGTCAGGCGGCCAAGGTAACGGCTCTAAGGGGCTGAGAAAGATTCCACCTGCTTCTGATGATCACTAGTAGCACAGAATAATAGTATCACCCTCCAGGTTCAATAGGAGGGTTAAAACCATGGTTAAAAAGAGTTGACCGGCAAGAAGCACCGCTAGGAAGGGACAAACAGATTGCCTGCAAGCGAGTCCGGGGCCCCGAGTAGGAGAGCAGGTTAGCCTCCAGTCAGAGCCATTGGGGTTCATTCAATCACAGGCATTATTTACGCACTCTGCAAAGGAAAATGGAAGTCTGCACAGCACATGCCCACTTGAAGAAAGATCACAGACCACGCCAACGCCTCACCATCCAGAACTACTTTCGTAAAGTTTCGCAACCATCGCACCCCTGCCTCGACCTTGGAATAGACGCTAAGGTAACAACAATAAGACACTCTCTATCCCTAACGAAGCCTGCAACTACAAGCTCAGAGCTTCTTAAGCCTATGGGAGGCAAGCCTAGGAGAACAAACTCCTTCCTTTCACTCAACCAAGTCTGCGATATCCCAGGTCTGGCTACAAAAACGAATCAAATCAGAACAGTAGCTCAAATTCATGCAGGGCATCTCCCACAGGAATCTGTCACCCATCTAAGCCCCTCAGCCTCCTTGGAGCCACAACCCCCTCAAAGGGAGAAAATTCGATGTTGTACATCAGTCCCTGAGTCGGGACCACTATCAAAGGAATTTTTAACCACTTTAGAAGCTCAAATAGATGCTCAAATGGAAGCATCACTGGCTCAAACGCCACTGTTCATGAGAGGATCTACTTCCAACTACCTCTCTTTTACAGACTGACTTAATTCAGTCGATAGAAACAATGCTCACCGACTTAGGAAACAGGCTAATGCAGATTGAATTCAAATTTGGCCAGATAGACGTGGGCCAGTTTTGCTCATGTACTCATCTGATGGATAAATTGTCCACATTACCAGAAATCTTGTGGGTTCTACTTGACAACGTAAAAAAGAACTGCCCCCTGAATAATTCTCAACCAGATAACATAGCAGTGGCAGCTAGCTCCCTTCCATTAACAGTGGATCCAGTATCCCACTTGACAGCATGTTCAATTTCAACAACAGTGGAACCAGTTCCCCACTTGGGTGCCGATCACGATCCGGTAAAAAATGTCCCCGTGCGACTCGTATCGGGTCTTTTTACCGTACGAATCGTACAAGTGCCGTACGAACTGGCAATCACGATTCGCATGGTAAAAAGTCCATACGAACCGCACTGGGAATCATTCCCCACACGTCCCCGGGTCGGAAAATGTGTCCGACACGTCCTCGGACGATTTACCATACAAACGTGAAAAACCAAGTCCGACCTAGGAATCACGATCCCTCCCGTGCGTCCGAGGTAACAACCGTATGGAAAAAACACCGTCCGCACCGAACTCCTACAGCAACCATGGAGACATGTGCCCGCATACGCGCCCAACACTCCCCCCAGCCCCCGTACGTCCGACACGTACCCCCCGTATATGTATACCCCCACCCGTCTAGGTACACCCCAGTACGTTCAAGTCGAACCCCCACCCCAGGACGTGTCATAGCCCCGTCTACCCACACCCCAGTACGTTCCAGTCGTACCCCCACCCCAGTACGTGTCGTACCCCCCGTGTACCTACACCCCAGTACGTGCGAGCCACACCCCCACCCCAGGACGTGTCATAGCCCCGTCTACCCACACCCCAGTACGTTCCAGTCGTACTCCCACCCCAGTACGTGTCGTACCCCCCGTGTACCTACACCCCAGTACGTGCGAGCCACACCCCCACCCCAGGACGTGTCATAGCCCCGTCTACCCACACCCCAGTACGTTCCAGTCGTACTCCCACCCCAGTACGTGTCGTACCACCGTCAATGTACACCCCCCCACCCCAGTACGTGTCGTACCACCGTCAATGTACACCCCCCCACCCCAGTACGTGTCGTACCACCGTCCATGTACACCCCCCCACCCCTGTACGTGTCGTACCCCCCGTGTACCTACACCCCAGTACGTGCGAGCCACACCCCCACCCCAGGACGTGTCATAGCCCCGTCTACCCACACCCCAGTACGTTCCAGTCGTACCCCCACCCCAGTACGTGTCGTACCCCCCGTGTACCTACACCCCAGTACGTGCGAGCCACACCCCCACCCCAGGACGTGTCATAGCCCCGTCTACCCACACCCCAGTACGTTCCAGTCGTACCCCCACCCCAGTACGTGTCGTACCCCCCGTGTACCTACACCCCAGTACGTGCGAGCCACACCCCCACCCCAGGACGTGTCATAGCCCCGTCTACCCACACCCCAGTACGTTCCAGTCGTACTCCCACCCCAGTACGTGTCGTACCACCGTCAATGTACACCCCCCCACCCCAGTACGTGTCGTACCACCGTCAATGTACACCCCCCCACCCCAGTACGTGTCGTACCACCGTCCATGTACACCCCCCCACCCCTGTACGTGTCGTACCCCCCGTGTACCTACACCCCAGTACGTGCGAGCCACACCCCCACCCCAGGACGTGTCATAGCCCCGTCTACCCACACCCCAGTACGTTCCAGTCGTACCCCCACCCCAGTACGTGTCGTACCCCCCGTGTACCTACACCCCAGTACGTGCGAGCCACACCCCCACCCCAGGACGTGTCATAGCCCCGTCTACCCACACCCCAGTACGTTCCAGTCGTACTCCCACCCCAGTACGTGTCGTACCACCGTCAATGTACACCCCCCCACCCCAGTACGTGTCGTACCACCGTCAATGTACACCCCCCCACCCCAGTACGTGTCGTACCACCGTCCATGTACACCCCCCCACCCCTGTACGTGTCGTACCCCCCGTGTACCTACACCCCAGTACGTGCGAGCCACACCCCCACCCCAGGACGTGTCATAGCCCCGTCTACCCACACCCCAGTACGTTCCAGTCGTACCCCCACCCCAGTACGTGTCGTACCCCCGTGTACCTACACCCCAGTACGTGCGAGCCACACCCCCACCCCAGGACGTGTCATAGCCCCGTCTACCCACACCCCAGTACGTTCCAGTCGTACTCCCACCCCAGTACAAGTCGTACCACCGTCAATGTACACCCCCCCACCCCAGTACGTGTCGTACCACCGTCAATGTACACCCCCCCACCCCAGTACGTGTCGTACCACCGTCCATGTACACCCCCCCACCCCTGTACGTGTCGTACCCCCCGTGTACCTACACCCCAGTACGTGCGAGCCACACCCCCACCCCAGGACGTGTCATAGCCCCGTCTACCCACACCCCAGTACGTTCCAGTCGTACCCCCACCCCAGTACGTGTCGTACCCCCCGTGTACCTACACCCCAGTACGTGCGAGCCACACCCCCACCCCAGGACGTGTCATAGCCCCGTCTACCCACACCCCAGTACGTTCCAGTCGTACCCCCACCCCAGTACGTGTCGTACCCCCCGTGTACCTACACCCCAGTACGTGCGAGCCACACCCCCACCCCAGGACGTGTCATAGCCCCGTCTACCCACACCCCAGTACGTTCCAGTCGTACTCCCACCCCAGTACGTGTCGTACCACCGTCAATGTACACCCCCCCACCCCAGTACGTGTCGTACCACCGTCAATGTACACCCCCCCACCCCAGTACGTGTCGTACCACCGTCCATGTACACCCCCCCACCCCTGTACGTGTCGTACCCCCCGTGTACCTACACCCCAGTACGTGCGAGCCACACCCCCACCCCAGGACGTGTCATAGCCCCGTCTACCCACACCCCAGTACGTTCCAGTCGTACCCCCACCCCAGTACGTGTCGTACCCCCCGTGTACCTACACCCCAGTACGTGCGAGCCACACCCCCACCCCAGGACGTGTCATAGCCCCGTCTACCCACACCCCAGTACGTTCCAGTCGTACCCACACCCCAGTACGTTCCAGTCGTACCCCCACCCCAGTACGTTCCTGGCGCACCCCCAACACAACCTCCTAAGTACGGAGCGCACCCCATGCCCCAACATCACAACCGCATGTACGAGTCTTACAAAGCCACACACAAGGACAAAATCGTACAACCAAATGGCCCATGTACACACCGTACACACGCTCAAAACGCACGTACACAACAAGGACAAAACAAAACAACTCAACAATACACCATTCGAAAGGCACACAGCCACTAAACATGGCCAACAACCACTAAAATAACACAATCACTGACCTGCAACTGTCAAAAACAAACAGAGGACCAATACACCACCACTCCTTATAACACACCCACCCAAAATTCAAACACTGCCACACCCACCCATGGACCAATGAAAAGGGCTCACACACACAAACCATGAGCCTTTGCAACAGCCCCACTGCTGCCAGACACCACAGAACCAGACTACAAGCGACACCACATCTTACACTTGCACACCTTCACACGACCACCCTCACAAACACCCTCTCATCACATTCACACACACACACAACCATCCACACCCCCCCCAACATCCACACCCCCCCCACACCCACACCATCCCCACCCACACCCCTCACCATGCCCACTACCAAGAATCCAAAGTTCAGTCACCGAGAGTTGGAGGTCCTTGTTGATCAAATCCTCAGAGTCGAGCCACAGATCTTTGGAACATTGGTCAGAAGCACCAGCCAGGCAGCCAAAACAGCCATGTGGCAGACCATCGTCGATGCTGTGAATGCTGTTGCGGACACCAGGAGGACCAAGCAGGATTGCCAGAACAGGTGGTACGATCTGCGGAGGAGGGTCAGAGCCAAGAGACAGGAGGAACACGACCAGGCCAACGCCACCGGAGGAGGGCCCTCCCGCAGAGCCGTACAGTACCATCCCTGGGAGGAGAGGGTGATGGCCATACTGCCGGTGGAGGCAGTTGAAGGAGTAGAAGGACTCCGAGACCCGGGTGAGTACACAAACAACGCACCTCACATGGGGGGAACTGCAACCACAACCAAAATTAATAACAGGCACGCAACCACCACAAGCCATCGCATTACTCAACCACACTCCATGAGCAGGCACATGCCACTGCTGCCACCATGCCCCATGCACCCAGCTGGACAATGTCAAGTCACAGGCCACAGAAGACAACAACACATGACACGGTAACCCGGATGGCGGGAGGCTGGGCACCAAGAATCACATAGTGCGACTCCAAAGCAGACAACAATGCCCTCTGCCCATATGGCCTAGGTCACAGCCAGACAAACACTGTGTCCCAACACAGGAATGACTTGCCAGCAAATGGCGGACGCCTTGCATCAACACATGGGGGTGAAGGCACTGTTTTGCACATGACAGCAGCTAATGAACAGCCAACAGTGTGAAAGAGTGGCAGCACACACCACCACAGCAGCAGCGCACAGACACACAGCAGACAAAATGGGTGCCTGGAGATCAGAAACAAACTCACATCAACAGGCCAAGGGCCACTCAAAGATCTGCTAACAGTGTGTGCCCAGGAAGCTGGGCCAAGGTGACAGAGGGTGACACACGGAGGGAGGGAGAGGGGGACAGAGAGGGAGGGAGAGGGGGACAGAGAGGGAGGGAGAGGGGGACAGAGAGGGAGGGAGAGGGGGACTGAGAGGGAGGGAGACGGACAGAGGGAGGAGGCTGACACACAGAGGGAGGGAGAGGGGGACTGAGAGGGAGGGAGACGGACAGAGGGAGGAGGCTGACACACAGAGGGAGGGAGAGGGGGACTGAGAGGGAGGGAGACGGACAGAGGGAGGAGGCTGACACACAGAGGGAGGGAGAGGGGGACAGAGAGGGAGGGAGAGGGGGACAGAGAGGGAGGGAGACACAGGAAGATGGACACAGGGAGGAGGCTGACACACAGAGGGAGGGAGAGGGGGACTGAGAGGGAGGGAGACGGACAGAGGGAGGAGGCTGACACACAGAGGGAGGGAGAGGGGGACAGAGAAGGAGGGAGACACAGGGAGAGCAAATCAGTCCTGTGGTGTGTGGGAATGTCTGCTCGTCAGCAGGTGGACTGCGTGCATGTAGACAAGGGTGGCCAGTGCCAGCACCCCCCCTCTTCATCATGGCAAAACGCAGGGCCATGTCACAACCTGTACACGAGCACAAGGACAGCCACCTGCATCATATAAGTGTGTGGATCCACTCCATGTGCACATGTACAGTGCTACAAGGAAGGCGCAAATGCATAGCTCGGCACACATGCACACTCCACTGCTGACTGCAGTCACACTTGACGCAGCAAGTAAGACTGTGCCACACATAGTTAAAGGGGCCAAATTGGTGCCCAAGGGACACACACATGCACAAGTGCACTGTGAGTGGAATGCAAGACAGATCCTAATTTCAAGAGGAAATGTGCCAACTTTGTAACGGATGAAACATGGATGTTGCATGGATCAAAATTAACATTTTCTCTCTCACACACAGGTCAACGTCGTGCTGCACCCCCCAACACTGGGGGGGAACACTCACAGGACCCGGATCTGCAGGAGACCGATCCCACCGGCAGCGACCACTCTCACCACTCTGCGGACGACCCCGACCGACCTGGCCCCTCTGGTGTCCAACCACCTGCAGCACCTGCGTCAGGTACAACCGTGCCAACCACCACCCCCACTCCTGCCACATCCCAGGAGACACCCAGGATCCCTGCCCCAACACCACAATGCAGCCAGGCTCGCCAGGAGGGACACAGTGTCCCGGGCACCCAGGAGGAGGCAGGCGACAACGCCAATGCCACCCCTCAGGGGTCCCGGAGACCCCATGTGCCCACAAGTGCAGGCCAGACGCAAGTGGGCAGGGGTGGTGGGAGTGGAGGACAGCGGAGGCACGAGCCTGACCAGTTGGCTGGGGATCCGGTATTCTCCCATGTCCGTAACATCCTGGACTCATACCGGCAGGACACCACGGGCATGGCCCAGGTTGTGTCCGTCCTCGAGGGGATCAAGGTCCAGCAGGCCCAGCAACATGCGGAGCTAATAGCCTGTCTACAGCTACACCAACGGAGGATGGAGGACAGACAGGCTCAGCAAGTGACGGCGTCCCAGGGGATTCACGCTGAACTCCGTCGGATGGCCGACACCATGGCCGACCCTCCCTGTGCCAGAAGGCGGAGAACATCACCACCCACAGGGAGGGATCATGAGGAGGAGGAGGAAACATCCGACGGAGCATCCCAGACGTCGTCACGGCCTGCTGCTGAGGTTCCCCGCAGGAAGCCGGGTCGTCCACGGAAAGGACCGTGAGGGTGGCTGCTACATCACCATCTCCCAGGACACCTGGCCTGGCACCTGGCCCACAGGAGCAACAGCATCACAGCATCAAGAGACATTCTCTGCCACATGGCCCTGCTGGTCACTGGCTGACCAATGTTGACAAAGACTGTGGCATGGACTCTGAGGATTTCCTATGGCAAGGACACCAACTCCCCTACTGAACTTTGGATTCCCTAATCCCGGAAAGCCCCTCACTTTGTCCCCCCCCCCCCAATAATAAATCACACTATTAAGAGTAGATGCCTGCTGGTATCATTATCACCTAACATGTGTCTTGTACAGTCTAAACATGCCTGAGTCATCTGTTCACTTCAACCATCCACACCCTGGGGCCTGAGTCTGGCACAGGACACATGGGTCACAGTTTATTAGGCAAGACAGACATGGAGCACCATACACACCCGTGATGGTCAGAACCAGCTGAGGGGGTGGCCGAACAACCGTGCTGACAGACACATTGAGTACAGCAACAGTCATGCGCAGAGGTCAGGGATCCTGGCCCGTGTCCTGGGGGGCACCCAGGTACGTGTAGACAGGTGGCAGAACCATGTCCTGCAAGCTTGAGTCCGGTGGATGCAGAGAATGGGGGCCTGGACAACGTTGGATGCATGGGGATGGCACATGTCACACTACCCACACAGTCATGGACTTCATGCCCAATACACAGTCTCAGCACACACACACAGCTTGCATCTTGCCACTCGACACATTGACACATAGCCACAATCAGGGAATACCATGCCAGACATGCAGGATGCACCGTGCCAACACACCAGCATTGACTGAGAAGAGGCACCTTGGAGGCATAGGGACACCTTTAATAGTCATGTTTTTGGGATTGCAGAGGCAACTTGAAGTACACATGAACACATCATGTGGAGTAACATGTGGCTCAAACACTGGCACCCCCCTTCTGCAGCACAAATGCGTGATAGCCATGGAACTGTCACACAAGTGTCGGCTAACAGCTAAATACCCACAGCTGCTCACGGAGAGACTGCCATACACCATACATCCGCTGATGTGGAAGTCCCACGCCATGTCAAGACAATGTTAACCGTATGTGTCCGAGGGCAGTGTCACACACATTGATGCCTTCATCACAATCCACTATCCCATCACTGATGACTGACAACCAGGCAGACCATCTATTCAGGTGTACCCAGCTGCATGTTGTGTCCCATGGGGATGCCACATGTCTGCAGAGGAACCACACCCCGACCGGGGCAGTGTGCACACATCGTGAACAACTGCCACACCCAATACACCCCAGATGCATCCCTTACCCCATGGAGACTTCCAAACGTGTCCGTGCCTGTAACGCTGAGTCAGCCCACGATGCCATGTCCATGAGGAATAGCAGTGCCACAACAATGCAACCAGAAGACGGCATGCGCAGGTACCTGGGGAAGAGAGACACACAAGAAGTCAGCCACAAAAAGCACAGCCACTTGCATGTGCATTGACTCGACACATGTATGGATGAAAAAATGCTAGGTCACAATTATGAGTGGGGAAATACTACCATCACTGCCACCATCACTCCAGTGACACACCCACGCACACCTCTGACTCACGTGCCATACATGCAGGTGGAGACACGCATCACAACACATGCCACACGGGGACCAAGGCGTGCACACTCAGACACTGGTACTCACCACTAAGCAAAGAAGTCGCGTATGAGCCGAGTCCGGATGTCCTCTTGCGGCTCCACATCCTCCACATCACTAGCCCCATTGCCAAGACCTTCGTCCTCCACGGGTGGATGGTCCTCGTCATGTTGATTCAGGATGAGTGGCACAGCTCTTTCAACTGCCATGTTGTGCAGCATGCAGCAGACCATGAAGATCTTGCAAACCTTTGCCGGGGCATATGGGAGTGCGCCGCCGGTCTTGTGGAGGCACCGGAATCGGCTCTTCAGCATGCCAAACGTCCTCTCTATCACTCGCCTTGTCCGGCCATGGGCGGTGTTGTAGCGGAGCTGGGCCGGCGTGATGGGGTTGCGGAGAGGTGTCAGCAGCCAAGGCATGTTGGGATAGCCAGCGTCCCCTAAATGGAAAGCACATGGATATCGTTAGAACTGGCGAAGCGGTAGTGCTGCTCGGCCAAACAGAATACAGGACAGAGAGACTGTACCCACCAACAACACATGCTCGTTCGTTGCGCAGCTGCATCATCATATCAGGCATCCCGCTACGCCTCATGATGTAGGCATCGTGTGCTGATCCTGGGAAACGAGCACAGACATGTGAAATCACCATGTTGGACAGACACACCACAAGGGCATTGATGGAGTGGTAGTGCTTCCGATTGCGGTACGCCACCTCCCGTGCGTGTGGTGGTACCAAACCTACATGTGTCCCATCTATGGACCCAATGACATGGGGCATCCCTCCCAGGGCATAGAAACCACGCTTGACCTCAGTCATCTGTTCAGGGGTTGGGAACTTGATGAAGTCATCCAGGTGAATCAACATGGCCTCCAAGAAATCATGCAGCACACCGCTGAACATGCTCTGGGACATGCCACCAACATGAGCTATGGTATTTTGGAAGCTACCCGTGGCAAGGAAATGTAGGGCAGCCATTACCTTCAGCTGGGGTGTCAGTGCCGTAGGATACCTGTGCTGCGGTTGCAGGTGTGGTGCCAGTCTCGCCGTCAACTCCAGAATCAACGGTTGGGTGAAGCGGTAGAGCCGGATCCTGTCATTCTCCTGCATGGTGGCCAAGTCTGGAATTCTTCGGGCAACAGGAGGCGCTCTGCAGTAATTTGGAAGTGACAAGGAAGAGTGAGTGCACTACGAGAACAACTCATGTCTACTGAGCACATGTAAATCTGGCAATACACACATGCCACATAGGGAGTCAGGCATGTGCTACATGCCCAGGACACGTATGGATGCAAGGTGACACTCCTTCCAAGACCCAGCTACACACGGTGATTGAGAACCTCCCCATGCCACGCCATGGAAATAGCTGTGTCCCAGTGCAAGTGCACTGCCCGACGCAAGACAGGAGTGACATACACCCACACATCAGCAGAAGTGTGATGCCGATTGCAGAGACTGGCAGCGGAACACTTGAGCCACAGGTCACATGACATTACACTAGTCCAGCCCACACACCTTGCCATGAAGGTGCACATGTCATGACTCACCACACATTCCTTGTGAGTTTGCTGACATGGCCTTGTCACGCTACTCTGTGTCCCTTGCATACATGTGCACCTCACATCCGAGAACACATGTGGCATGGTGTTGGGAACAGTGTGCAATGACAATCTACACACAGCCACATGTTGGTTGCTGCAACGGCTGCAGCTTTTGAGGGTGCTACAACATCAACCTGATGTAAATCCCGGACACATATATGGCATAGTCACATTGTGCACTGTGGGTAGTGATAAGTCATGTGTGATGACCCCTGTACCGGGCATCATGGGACACTTCCGTGTGTTGGTGCCCGTGCCATGCCAGTGACGCTCACCCCAAGTGCGCAGTCCCACATGCACACATGTCAAAGGAGTCAAGGGCATGCCTGGCACACATTGCACCCTCACACAGTACACATGTACACATCTCATCATACATCTGGTGCCTTCTCCACTCAGGAGGCATGTTCCACATCACAGCCTGTGACACCTGTGCCCCACACATGTGGTAATGCACAGACGATGCCTTGATGTCCATTCCTGGACAAGTATGTCCATCCATGGACAAGTATGTCCGCCCTATTCCCACATGTGTGTCGCCTATCACCACAGTGATGTGTAAAATCCGCCGTACTGCTGCTGAGAGGGCCTGTGCATGTTCCCAAATCACTGTGGGAGTGCTGCCGTATGTGTACCCATCGTGATGGCCAGCGTAGATGCGAGTGTACGGTCCGTACCACTACTAGTACGCATACGCGTGCAGACCCATAGTGATAGAGAGCGTAGATGCGAGTGTACGGCCCTATCACTATGGGTCTGCACGCGTATGCGTACCCGTAGTGGTACGGACCGTACACTCGCATCTACGCTCACTATCACTATGGGTCTGCACGCGTATGCGTACCCGTAGTGGTACGGACCGTACACTCGCATCTACGCTCACTATCACTATGGGTCTGCACGCGTATGCGTACCCGTAGTGGTACGGACCGTACACTCGCATCTACGCTCTCTATCACTATGGGTCTGCACGCGTATGCGTACCCGTAGTGGTACGGACCGTACACTCGCATCTACGCTCTCTATCACTATGGGTCTGCACGCGTATGCGTACCCGTAGTGGTACGGACCGTACACTCGCATCTACGCTCTCTATCACTATGGGTCTGCACGCGTATGCGTACCCGTAGTGGTACGGACCGTACACTCGCATCTACGCTCACTATCACTATGGGTCTGCACGCGTATGCGTACCCGTAGTGGTACGGACCGTACACTCGCATCTACGCTCTCTATCACTATGGGTCTGCACGCGTATGCGTACCCGTAGTGGTACGGACCGTACACTCGCATCTACGCTCACTATCACTATGGGTCTGCACGCGTATGCGTACCCGTAGTGGTACGGACCGTACACTCGCATCTACGCTCTCTATCACTATGGGTCTGCACGCGTATGCGTACCCGTAGTGGTACGGACCGTACACTCGCATCTACGCTCACTATCACTATGGGTCTGCACGCGTATGCGTACCCGTAGTGGTACGGACCGTACACTCGCATCTACGCTCTCTATCACTACGAGTACGCATACGCGTGCAGACCCATAGTGATGGAGAGCGTAGATGCGAGTGTACGGTCCGTACCACTACGGGTACGCATACGCGTGCAGACCAAAAGTGATGGAGAGCGTATGCATGCATGTACGGGCCGTTGCCATGCATTTGGGGTGCCCTAGGGCCCCCACACGCACCGTACCTGTGTGTGATGCTCCAGATTACATAGGGGACAAGTATTAAGGCCTACATGCATGCTGGTTGTCATGGAGACCAAGTTCAAAATTCGAAATTGTTCTGGAAGGTGCACAGCAGAAGTCAGTTGGGATTTGTCTACTTTGTTGCAATGTGTTTGTGGGGCTGACATCATGCAGGAGAATGAAACCGATAGAGAACCCACAGACTGCTAGGTTTGAAGGGATTGGTGGAAACATAGGATGCAAATGTGAGTGACCAATCTCTCTGTACTCCTGTGCATGAGACTGGGCAGAAGGGCACATATAAGGCAGCCAGGTCCCATGAGGGAGCACTTGCCTGCACATCTTTGCATTCGTCGACCCAGCTGCTGCTACTGATTCCCTGGAACCATGTCAAGGGCTGTGGAGAGGACACAGCCATTGACCCTGGAGGAGAACATGGCTCTGCTGGATGTGATCCTCCCACAGTACTCCATGCTGTATGGGCGACCAGGTTATCAGGTGAGTGCATAGGCCACTGCCACAGACTGTCCCTATGTGGTGACTGTGACTTCTGCCATTGCGTCCAGGTGTAACACACATGCCATGTACTGTCGGGGGGGTCCCAGGGGGGGGGTGCCTGATGTCTCCCAGCAGTGCCCTGAGACAGGAGGGGTGGGGGCCTATCACTCACAGCAGTGCCCTGAGACAGGAGGGGTGGGGGCCTATCACTCACAGCAGTGCCCTGAGACCGGAGGGGTGTGTGTGGAGTCCTCCCAGCAGTGCCCTGAGACAGGAGGGGTGGGGGCCTATCACTCACAGCAGTGCCCTGAGACAGGAGGGGTGGGGGCCTATCACTCACAGCAGTGCCCTGAGACAGGAGGGGTGGGGGCCTATCACTCACAGCAGTGCCCTGAGACAGGAGGGGTGGGGGCCTATCACTCACAGCAGTGCCCTGAGACAGGAGGGGTGGGTGTGATGCACAGTGTGAGCCTTGATCATTGATTGTGACATTGCCATCATCCCACCTGTGTACCCACTGTGGCACGTAGTGCTTTTTCCCTCACCAGGGGATGATGTCCCTATGACAAAGGTGCAATGCGTTGGCTGCATGACATGCCTTGTTGTAACCAGCTAATTTGTACCCATATGTCTCTCTGTGACATGTGGCTGGTGTATTGATGTGGTGTCATCTTGTTCCTCCTCACAGGTAGGCGCCACTGCCAAGGAGCAGATCTGGCTGACCGCCGTCAGTGCCGTGAGGGGTGTGGATGGTCGGAGGCGGAGCCTGCCCCAGGTGAGGAAACGCTGGCAGGATATCCGGTGCTGGACGCGGAGGATTGCACGGCTCCTGCTGGGGGACTCACCTGAGAGCCACAAGAACCGCGGCCGCCGCCGTCTGAGCCACCTCCACAGGCGTGTGCTGCCGGTGGTCTTTCCAGACCTGGAGAGGCGCTTACAGGCGATGCAGCAGCCGGAAGGGGGTAGGTACATGTGTGTTTGTTGTGTGTCACCGGCATTTGTAAGGGCACAGTAGCATGAATCCACTGGCAGGGTTTAAAGGTGCTGTGCAGATCCTGTTTGCCCCAGTATAGCGCTGTGCCCCTGCCACCCTTCCCCTCCTTGCAATGTGTTCCCTGGTCTGTGTGTAGTCACTCCTTCACAGGGTAATGTAGGCTGGCGCTTTGTCCACGGGAACAATGTCTGTAGCATCATGTGTGGGGGTGGTGTGTAACAGGTTGTGGGACCTTGCCTGTGCACTGTCAAGTTCACTGCATGTGGGTTCCATGTCAGTTGGCACTGATGCTGACTCCAGACATGGGAGTTGGTCTCTCATGTGTCATGCCTTACAGCGCGCATGTCCTATGTAGTGGCCTGTGACATGATGTGCATGAGTGTGCGATACACATAGTGCAGGGATGGTGACGTGTGTTGCAGTCATTACCATTCAGTAGCATGTAGTTGCGTGCCCACTACTGTCCCCTGGGGCACCTTTTCCTCAGTGGTGTATGTGTCATCATAAACGTGGCCACTGTCAGTGTCTACAGCGTAAGTTGTGCTCTGTGCCATTGTCCCCTGTCACCATGTATATAGACGTGCTATTTTGTACAGGTGTCCACTGTGCAGCCTGACCTGATTGTCCTTCTTCATACTCACAGTTGCCAGTGCCTGTGTGTCTTGTTATACTCATCTGAGGATGGGCACTGGTACCTCATTATTTGTACAGGCGCACCTTGGCTGTTTGGCGTCCAATCTTGCTTTTTGCCTGCCCCTGTGTGTATCACCCAGACTATGAGATGTTGGTGCCACCTGTGTCTCAACAATTTGCCTCGTGTAGGGTCTTGTTGGGGCGGGCAATGCCTATGTGTTAAATCCTGATTACCACTTGCTGGGTCTGGGCAGTGTGTGATGTGCCTGGACACACACGCAATGTGCAGTGACCGAGTCATGTTGTGCATGTTTTCAGCATTACCTATGCAGCATGTGTCTCAAGTTCATGGATATGGTCCCTGGTCATCGGTATTTTCGCCAACGCTGTGTGGTGCAGATGCAGTGCTGGATTGTCCCCAGGGCCTGGGTGCTATGTCAGACTCCTTTTCCTGTGTTTAGCTATTGTCTCATGCTCTCCATGGTATTTCAGTGGCATGGTGGCTCAACCAACTGTGTGTTTCATGCCCTACATCGGTACCCTGTTCAGTAGATGTTAGGGATCTTCCTTTTCAGGCCATGCAATGTTACCTATGTAGATTGGACTCATGTGACAGATGTGTACAGGTGTCTGAATAATTTCTGTCTCTCCACCCTGCCCACAGCATCGTCGGGGGACACAGAGGGAGACATGGACACAGACCAGGCGGAGGGACCGAGCACCAGTGCCAGCCGTGACATCGGGTCTGGCACATCGAGTGGTACAGAGGCGGAGGAGAGTGTGGCCGAGGACCTGTCGACTGGCACATCAGACTACGAAGCTGACAGGTCCGGGGACGATGTCTCCGAGTGGGCGGAGGCTGCACCAGCAGCTGACAGCGGAACAACACCTCGCACCGCCCCCTCAGTTTCCACCAGCCGCCTCCCACTTGCTCGTGTCCCTTCCCAGCGTGCCCGGTCACAGCATGTCTCCTTCCTGCCAGGCACCGCACCCCCTGCCCCTGTCTCTACTGCTGCCGCCAATGCAGAGTCTGTGGACATCCAGCGGCAACTGCAGGTTGGTCAGGCTGCGATCCTTAATGTCCTCCATGCCCACGGCAAAACCCTCACCAACATCGAGGCTTTCTTGGAGGGCATTCATTCATCGCAGGCTGACCAACGCAACTTGCTGAGGTCCATCGACTCCACACTGACTGCAGCAGTGGGTCTCCTGCAGCGCGACCTCCCCCCACCTACCCCTGCCCCATCCACACTTCCCACTCCCATGCCTGTCACACGTACACCCAGACGTCGGCATGCACCCACATCAACGGACACGGGCACCACACCAGCAGGGAAGGTCCACCGCACTCCTCCTGACACGCACACACAGGGTGAGGTAGGCACACCCACTGGGTCGGGGGGCAAACGTGTGACACGCAGCCATAGTGGGAGTCCGCATTCCACCCAGTCCACTCCCTCCAAATCCCCTCCCCTCAGCTCTCCTGGCCACATCTCCCCCAAGGACTCCTTCATGGCCGCTCTGTCCCTGAGCCCCACAGTTACACCACCACGCAAGCGGTCAAGGAGGTCCCCGGTCAGGGTGGTTGAGTCTCCCCCCCTGTCTCCACCCTCCCCTGGTGGCGCTGCGACCCATCCCTCTGACCCCCCCCCTCCTTGGGGCCTGAGGTCCCTTCGGGTGCAGGGGACTCCCTGGAGGACCTTGCAAAGGTGTGTAGTGCCATCCTGGCCTCCGCCTTTGGCACTGACCCACCCCCTGTGGTGGAGTCCTCCATCCCTGCACCCACAACGCCGCCCCTTTGCCCTGATGTCCTGCGGTGCCTGTTGCTTCCCCCCCCCTGATGCCCTCACCAGTGTGGAAGACGATGCCATTTGACTGTGCAGGCATGGTAGGGGACACGCATCCCACTGTGTCCCCCATCCAGCTGAGAATCATTGACTGCCCTATGGGCTTTGTGAAGATTGAACTGCCTGCGATCCACGGACATTGTGCTCATGCTGAATAAAGCTTAATTTTGTTTTCATTATCACACTACTGCTATGCTGGTATTGGTGTTGGTGGGGCTGCTACATGGTTTTGGGTGGTGTGTAAGGGTTTGGGTGTGTGGGATATGTAGTAGTGTACTGCTCATTGGTGGGACCCTGTGATCTGTGTGCCATCACAAGGTGTTGGCTAACTTTCTTTGTTCATGTAAGCAGTTACTGCATGGTGCACTTGTCCCAGGGTGTATTCCTTCCTCTGTGTACCCAGCTTTCTTCCCTGCAGGGTGTTCCCAATGTTTAGCGCAGAGCTGTGTCTACATGAGCTGTATGTGTGACGGAGCCCTTCTACTTTGGCCATGCATGCAGGGCCATGTCTCCACCTGCGACAATCGTGGCATCCTTGGTGATCACTGTACTTGTGTGTGGAGTCTGTTGACATGAGTTCATGGGGACATGTTCCCTTGTAGACAGTATGCATGTGGATAATTCTGGCCTCACACACATGTGTTACACCCCTCCTGTGTCAGGGCACTGCTGGGAGGACTCCACACCCACCCCTCCTGTCTCAGGGCACTGCTGGGAGGACTCCACACCCACCCCTCCTGTCTCAGGGCACTGCTGGGAGGACTCTGCACCCACCCCTCCTGTCTCAGGGCACTGCTGGGAGGACTCCACACCCACCCCTCCTGTCTCAGGGCACTGCTGGGAGTGATGGGCACCCACCCCTCCTGTCTCAGGGCACTGCTGGGAGGACTCTGCACTCACCCCTCCTGTGTCAGGGCACTGCTGGGAGGACTCCACACCCACCCCTCCTGTCTCAGGGCACTGCTGGGAGGACTCTGCACTCACCCCTCCTGTCTCAGGGCACTGCTGGGAGGACTCTGCACCCACCCCTCCTGTGTCAGGGCACTGCTGGGAGGACTCTGCACCCACCCCTCCTGTGTCAGGGCACTGCTGGGAGGACTCCACACCCACCCCTCCTGTCTCAGGGCACTGCTGGGAGGACTCTGCACACACCCCTCCTGTGTCAGGGCACTGCTGGGAGGACTCCACACCCACCCCTCCTGTCTCAGGGCACTGCTGGGAGGACTCTGCACTCACCCCTCCTGTCTCAGGGCACTGCTGGGAGGACTCTGCACACACCCCTCCTGTGTCAGGGCACTGCTGGGAGGACTCCACACCCACCCCTCCTGTCTCAGGGCACTGCTGGGAGTGATGGGCACCCACCCCTCCTGTGTCAGGGCACTGCTGGGAGGACTCCACACCCACCCCTCCTGTGTCAGGGCACTGCTGGGAGGACTCCACACCCACCCCTCCTGTCTCAGGGCACTGCTGGGAGTGATGGGCACCCACCCCTCCTGTCTCAGGGCACTGCTGGGAGGACTCCACACCCACCCCTCCTGTCTCAGGGCACTGCTGGGAGGACTCTGCGCTCACCCCTCCTGTGTCAGGGCACTGCTGGGAGGACTCCACACCCACCCCTCCTGTCTCAGGGCACTGCTGGGAGGACTCTGCACTCACCCCTCCTGTCTCAGGGCACTGCTGGGAGGACTCTGCACCCACCCCTCCTGTGTCAGGGCACTGCTGGGAGTGATAGGCACCCACCCCTCCTGTGTCAGGGCACTGCTGGGAGGACTCTGCACCCACCCCTCCTGTGTCAGGGCACTGCTGGGAGGACTCCACACCCACCCCTCCTGTCTCAGGGCACTGCTGGGAGGACTCTGCACACACCCCTCCTGTGTCAGGGCACTGCTGGGAGGACTCCACACCCACCCCTCCTGTCTCAGGGCACTGCTGGGAGTGATGGGCACCCACCCCTCCTGTCTCAGGGCACTGCTGGGAGGACTCCACACCCACCCCTCCTGTCTCAGGGCACTGCTGGGAGTGATAGGCACCCACCCCTCCTGTGTCAGGGCACTGCTGGGAGGACTCTGCACCCACCCCTCCTGTGTCAGGGCACTGCTGGGAGGACTCCACACCCACCCCTCCTGTCTCAGGGCACTGCTGGGAGGACTCCACACCCACCCCTCCTGTCTCAGGGCACTGCTGGGAGGACTCTGCACTCACCCCTCCTGTCTCAGGGCACTGCTGGGAGGACTCTGCACACACCCCTCCTGTGTCAGGGCACTGCTGGGAGGACTCCACACCCACCCCTCCTGTCTCAGGGCACTGCTGGGAGGACTCTGCACACACCCCTCCTGTGTCAGGGCACTGCTGGGAGGACTCCACACCCACCCCTCCTGTCTCAGGGCACTGCTGGGAGGACTCTGCACACACCTCTCCTGTGTCAGGGCACTGCTGGGAGGACTCCACACCCACCCCTCCTGTCTCAGGGCACTGCTGGGAGTGATAGGCACCCACCCCTCCTGTGTCAGGGCACTGCTGGGAGGACTCTGCACCCACCCCTCCTGTGTCAGGGCACTGCTGGGAGGACTCCACACCCACCCCTCCTGTCTCAGGGCACTGCTGGGAGGACTCTGCACACACCCCTCCTGTGTCAGGGCACTGCTGGGAGGACTCCACACCCACCCCTCCTGTCTCAGGGCACTGCTGGGAGTGATAGGCACCCACCCCTCCTGTGTCAGGGCACTGCTGGGAGGACTCCACACCCACCCCTCCTGTGTCAGGGCACTGCTGGGAGGACTCTGCACACACCCCTCCTGTGTCAGGGCACTGCTGGGAGGACTCCACACCCACCCCTCCTGTCTCAGGGCACTGCTGGGAGGACTCTGCACACACCCCTCCTGTGTCAGGGCACTGCTGGGAGGACTCCACACCCACCCCTCCTGTCTCAGGGCACTGCTGGGAGTGATAGGCACCCACCCCTCCTGTGTCAGGGCACTGCTGGGTGGACTCTGCACACACACCTCCGATTTCAGGATATGTGCGCTTGGCACATACACGGTGGGGGTACGCACAATGCATTCGAGGTGAGGGTACGAGTCTACTGACACTGGTGTGGTGGGGGTACGCTCCGTACGTCCGCGGGTGGGGGTACGGGTCGTACTTACACTGTTGGGCTGGGGGGTACGCTCCTTGCATTCGCGGGTGGGGGTATGGGTCGTACTTCCACTGTTGGCATGGGGGGTACGCTCCATGCATACGCGGGTGAGGGTACGGGTCGGACTTACACTGTTGGGGTGGGGGGTACGCTCCGTACGTCCGCGGGTGGGGGTACGGGTCGTACTTACACTGTTGGGCTGGGGGGTACGCTCCTTGCATTCGTGGGTGGGGGTTCGAGTCGTGCTTCCACTGTTGGCATGGGGGGTACGCTCCATGCATACGCGGGTGAGGGTACGGGTCGGACTTACACTGTTGGGGTGGGGGGTACGCTCCATGCATACGCGGGTGAGGGTACGGGTCGGACTTACACTGTTGGGGTGGGGGTACGCTCCGTACGTCCGCGGGTGGGGGTACGGGTCGTACTGACACTGTTGGCATGGGGGGTACGCTCCTTGCATACGCGGGTGGGGGTACGGGTCGTACTTACACTGTTGGGCTGGGGGGTACGCTCCTTGCATTCGTGGGTGGGGGTTCGAGTCGTACTTACACTGTTGGCATGGGGGGTACGCTGCATGCATACGCGGGTGAGGGTACGGGTCGGACTTACACTGTTGGGGTGGGGGTACGCTCCATGCATACGCGGGTGGGGGTACGGGTCGTACTTTCACTGTTGGGCTGGGGGGTACGCTCCTTGCATTCGCGGGTGGGGGTACGGGTCGTACTTACACTGTTGGGCTGGGGGGTACGCTCCTTGCATTTGCGGGTGGGGGTACGGGTCGTACTTACACTGTTGGGCTGGGGGGTACGCTCCTTGCATTCGTGGGTGGGGGTTCGAGTCGTACTTCCACTGTTGGCATGGGGGGTACGCTCCATGCATACGCGGGTGAGGGTACGGGTCGGACTTACACTGTTGGGGTGGGGGTACGCTCCGTACGTCCGCGGGTGGGGGTACGGGTCGTACTGACACTGTTGGGCTGGGGGGTACGCTCCTTGCATTCGTGGGTGGGGGTTCGAGTCGTACTTACACTGTTGGCATGGGTGTACGCTGCATGCATACGCGGGTGAGGGTACGGGTCGAACTTACACTGTTGGGGTGGGGGTACGCTCCATGCATACGCGGGTGGGGGTACGGGTCGTACTTTCACTGTTGGGCTGGGGGGTACGCTCCTTGCATACGGGGTGGGGGTAGGGTCCGTACATATCCGTCCCCACGCTATGTGATGATTGTGCGGCCCGTACCCAGGCCTTTGCCACGTGGGTGCGATCCGTCCCGCCATTGTTGGGGTGACGTGTGTGGGCGTGGTCCGACTCGTACCCACGCTCTTCAGGCGTGGGTACGGGACGTACCTGTCTGGTTGTGTTGCCGGTTCGCGTGGTGACGGACTTCCGTTGTGGCGGTCGCTGGCTTATCAGGGCACGCCCCCACCCCCTCGTGGTGACCAGGGCATGGGAGTCAGGTATGTCCAGGCCATGTGTGGTGTGTGACTTATGTGGTTGTTTTGTGGCCTGCCCTGGTCGTGCCACCCCCACCCCACTTTCCCCCCTCCCTTAGTTATTCTGACCTTCTGCGGCGTCTGCGGCGTAACCTGTAGAGGAGGTGTACTGCTATGAGGGCAGGGATGACTCGTAGGTTCGGGTCCATGTCTGTCCGTCGCGTACTGGTCCTCCTTGTTCGCGTCGTCGTCTGTCCGTCGCGTACTGGTGGTCCTTGTTCGCGTCGTCCTGATTTCCCGGCAGTTTTTGGCTGGCGCAAAATATTCACCGTGCGGGGTGACGTCGGTGCGAATCGTGATTCCTGGGTCGTGAATGGCTGGCTGCGAGCGTCCCGACGTCAGGTCGGCGCTTTCCCGGATCGCATTGGTAGGTGTTTTTTGTTCGGTCGGGCTTTTTTACGAATCGTACGGTAATGGTGTACCCGTGCGAATCGTAATTCCTTGTTTGTAAAAATTGACGACCGGGTACGCGTCGGGCGGAGATTATGCTCCGTCCGACGGTTCGTACCCGGTTTTTGCCAGATCGTGATCGGCACCTTGGTGTTCTCCAACTGAAGTGGAAATACGGCCTCTAATGACAATACCGATATAAGTACTGATGTCAATGCAACTGCAAACTCTGTAAAAAATGCTTCAGACACAAGTGAGCCTCTCTCAGGACATCCCAAACTCTCATACATTAGGAGTGCCTTCTCTCGCTAGAAGAGCAAAGAAGAAACAGAAAAAACTCTCCAAAAAAAAGCACCTTCAAAAAAGACATCTGGGGTTACTGGGTCTTCCTGTTCCTGTATCGGCCAAACCAAACAACAAGAAAAGCCAGCTAAATTATTTCCAATTTTTCATCACAGTTCTAAAGTAAGTAAAAAACCCAGTATAACCGAACCACCAGCTAACTATCTAGGGGCCCGTGACCAGGAAAAGCAACTACCTTCCAAATTAGAAACACCATAGGGAATCCAAAGAATGGCAATTACTAATAGCACAAACAGTGGCAACTCATGTGACTCGACCCTGATTTCCCTTCATATCACGGAAACGCTAAAGCCCTTGGGAGAAATGACACAAGAACAAAAGTCTAGGCCAGGAAAACTGAATTCTATTGTAGGAAGCCTGACCCCACTACACGGAGCCCACCCTAGAGCTGTTTTCCCTTTAACTGGCTCACCTATGACGGACAACCAAATTGAACATCCACGGGGCGCTCCCAAGGGAACCAAGAAAGACCAATCGAGACATGAAGAACAGGTCCAGGATAACTGGGAGCTAGACCTCTAGTGATTCCACAAGAACCTTTTTTACACAACATAGTCTCTGAAAATGAAGGCATACCGAATTCGTCTCAAGTCAGTAAATCTTCAAAGGTGAAAAAGGACACATGGGAGATCAATTTTCAATCATTAGCTGAAACGTGGCAGGGCTGGCCTCAATGTTACAATCAAAACAGGGGTGGGACTTTTTAAACACTGGCAACATCCTATGTCTTCAGGAGACATGGTCACTGAATCCTACGACAGTAGACGGATTCTATGAAATCTTCCACCCGGCCACGCAAACAAGCCTTTTGGGGCGGCCCTCGGGGGGCCTCTTGATTTTCCTAAAGCAAGGAGATATAGTGTCAACTTCCATTCCCATGCAAGACTACAGGGACTTGCAAGCTCTATCAATAGAAGGCCTAAAATGTGGCCAGAAGACCTTCTCCTTGCTCCTTATCAATTGTTATTTGAATCCTCACAAATCCTCTAAAGCACGCGCCATGGAGTCACTGTGCACGAGTATAAAAGAAATTATCGAAAACTATCCAACCCATGAAATCGTGTTGGTGGGGGACTTTAACACCAAATACCTGGGTCATTATAATCACGCAGCGCAAAAGTCCAACGAACAAATCCAATTTAACAATCTACTATCCACATTCAGGCTTACATCAGCAGACCAGACACAGCTAAACATGGGGAATGAGACCCGCCATACGTTCAAAAAACATTCTACAATTGATTACATTTCCATATCAAACTGCTTGATAATCAATCTCCAGAGTTTTGACATAGTAACCCGTGAAGAAAGTGACTATAATCCTCTGGACACATAAATCTGAACCTAAACCTCCAGGAAGCAGATACTGGCCAGGTGCGAGGTCTTTCAACAGGAGACAAACTACACAACTTAGTTAGGAGAATCAAGTGGCACCCTCATCAATTGCCCCAGGTGGCAAAATGGCTCGAGGACAGGATACTTAGGTTGAAGGACCAATCAGGGGCCCAAATTCTATTAACTTGGGATCTAAAGATTAGTACACTGGTTGCATCTCTCCAGGGTCATAAAGGACCTCAAAAGCGAAAAATGCAACATCTCAGCCAGTATAACAACTCTCAACAGCAACAGAGCATTAATCAAAGGTGGAAGAACCTGAGGAAAAGAATCCATCTGCTTAAATCCAACTCAACATCTGGAAACTTAGCAGTCGCAAAGGAGGCACGGAAATCACACAGAAAAAACATCTGGGCCTTAAAACGTGCAAACCTAGATGAGGAGTGGAAAATATATTTGTGATGCTCAAGGAAGGATCCCTAGCCCGGTTCTGGCAGTATGTGAATAGGCTAAAATCGCCCGGGCCACCAAGGCCAAATGCAGTTTCAGCAACAGTGAGGGAGAATTATGTGAGGTGTCAGTTCCTCGCTTACAACCCTTCAGCCATTCTGGAACACACTAGGGCAAAAGTTGAAGAACACCAAGCCCCAATTTCATCTACGGAAATCGTAAAATGAATCAAATCCATGAAGGCTAGCCCTGCTGGGATTTTCCAATCTGCCCAGGTAGCTGGGCCGAGCTTCGAACCCCGTTATTTAATACTGCATATACCATGGGCAAAATACTTGAATCCTGGAGAGGCTCAATACTGTGCCCGATCCACAAAAAAGGCAAACGCCTGAATCCAAATAACTACTGTCTAATTGCCTTGTTCGACCTGGAGGCAAAAGCATATGCTCGAATTCTTTTGGAAAAACTGGAAACCTGGGCAGAAGAAAATGAGCTGCTACCTTTTTCCCAAAAAGGCTTTCGAGGAGGAGCAGCTACCACTGGCAACATAATGACCCTATCAGCCCTCACTCACCAAGCCACACAGATGAACCAACCTTCCCTCCGTTGCTGCTTTGTCGACCTAACAGCAGCCTTTGATAAAGTGGATAGACATGTCCTTTGAAGAAAATTGGCAAACTGGGGCATTCCATCCATGCTCCTAACGGCTATAATATCTCTGTACTCGGACACCTGGGTACGCGTGATAACAAGCCCCCTATCTCTGTCTGCTAAAATCTGCACGTCTAGAGGTCTGAAGCAAGGATGTGTTCTTGCCCCTTTACTTTTAAATCTATACACAGTGGATCTGGGCAAGGCTCTCTCCAACAGCCATCTGGTCCCTCCTCGATTAGGCCACCGCTCCTTACATGTTCTTCAATATGCGGATGACATTGTCATCATAGATCACACCAAAGTAGGACTGCAACGCGCACTGACCAGCCTGCACATGTATGTACCTCCAACCACTTAATCATTAATTCGGAAAAAACTAAGATTCTGGCACTTGGAAGACAAAAAATATAAAAAGCAAATCACTTGCCATATGGGCATTATGACCATCACCACAGCCCCAAAATACAAATACTTGGGGGTCTGGTTTACAGAAACCGCTCAACCCTCTGTTTGCCAAAAAGATCTGATCAAGAAAGCGACGGCTATTACTTATGGACTAATCAAATGAAACAACAAGCTAAAAAGTCAGTCAGCAGAGGGCATAAGAAAAGTCAAGCAAGCGTCCCTCCTACCAGCACTATCATATGGACACCACGAGTTTCCAGGATGCTGCTCGGAAATCCTGGAGCAAGCACAGTGCTTGTGCTACAAAAAGATTTTCCAACCCCCAAAATATCTCTTTAAGGCGAGACTCAGACTGAAGCTCGGATTGACCAAACAATCCTTAACTCTTGACGCGGACCTTTTAAAATATTACATTCAAACCTTGAAAGCTCCAGAGCATTCTCTAAAGAATTGCCTTAAAGATATATTCAAAAAAGCTGGGTCCCCGTGGCACATTCAGCTTGCTAAAGCCCTAGCCACCACAGAAATAAACAAAACAGCACTTGTCTTGCCTTTTATCACAAATGCCACCTGGAAAAAGTGCATTAACAAGCAAGTACAAATAATCTCATTCCGGCAAGACCAGGAAACAATAAAAACATCTCTTTTACTGGCCCGCTCAATGCATCATACCTGTTATCTAAACCACAGTCTTACCTCTTTGCGGCTCTTAATCCTAAAACTCGACGAGAGATCCCATACATGAGACTGTTGGCCTCGCCGATAGCGGAATTTAGCCCAGCGTGGGTGCACAAAAAAACAGGGGAGGCATGCCATCTATGTGCTTACAAACGAGAATCATGGCTGCACCTTCTGCGCTGCTGCCCAGCTATAGCGAATGAGAGAAGAACCCTTCTTAGGGAACTATACTTGAGCAAAAAAGTAAGTACCTGCCTAGAGGCTTTGGCCATATGTTTTACTCAAAAAGAACCCTACATCCTTGCTCGCTGCGGGCGTTTCATACAAACCATCAGGGACGCTCTCCAGCCTTGCCCTGGGCCCCGACCTGGCCTTCGGATAGTTCAAAAGGTGATCCCGGATTACTTTAAAGGGAAGTCAGAATTAACCTTAGACAAGACAAGATCAAAGGAACATTCCTACCAACTCTCTCAAGTTGGAGTACTCAGTATAATGACAGGCCTCTGTCCCAGCCTTGGAGGAACGATCAGAGACTGGAACTCCCTAACAAATATTACTCACCAAATTTGACTAAATAGCAATGCACAGGCACTTTACCTGGGACGTCGTCCCAAAGATGCAGCCTGAGGAAGTTGAGGAGAACGGGAGGACAGTAAAACAAGGACATTAGAGAGGCAGCTGGGCGAATGAGGCCGGTCGCAGAGCACAAGACAAATATAAACATGAAAATAAGCTCAGAGTGAAACTAACAAACTTAGTAATTTGCACTCTATTAGAACACTCTATCCTTATGCCTGGGCTGGTTCTGCACTATGCCTTTCCATTTTATGATGATTTAATTTTTATTAACTTATGCAAGTTAATAGATAAATTAAATATTGAACTTTTGTCCTTGTCAAAGCAGAAGAGGTTCCCTGGCATCCCATTTGGTCCGGCTGCCTTGGCAGGTACGAAAGCCTCTATGGAAGCCATAGTTTCCTACTTGGTGAAAAAGAGCCTTGTCGTAGTCTGGAAGGTGTCAGGGGAGTTTGTCCCTATAACAGGGCAACAGATGTTGGTGTACAGAGCACCGAAGTGCTCTAGCCAAGTGTTATCCATGATGTTGTTGCCTAAGGGGGGCTGATTTTCAAAATTTCCTCTCCCCACGAGAGCCCAGAATTTCCTAGGGTCAGATTGAGAGCAAGCCTCCCCAAGTTCTCTCCACTTCCTTTCGTCCGAGTCACCCTTAGCCCTTGCTAGGGATAATTTGTATAGCTTCCTTTCTTCGCGCACCAGTGGCATGTTTCTAAATCTAATGGCTATGGCCAGACGTCTCCTTAATGGCCTGCATTCACGTGTGAACCATGGGTTCGCCTTCTTTGTTTCTCTCCGCTTAGACCTAGGATGGTGGGGATGGGGGGCAAAGTTTTGGGTTCACTGGTCAAAGAATTTTGCGTGCAAGGCACTGACATTCACCATTGGGCTCAGCTCATCTGATGGAGTTTGAATCACAGGCCAAGTGTTCTTCGAGTTCCTGTTTTTTGTTGTTGAGTTTGGATTTGTCCCCATAAACATTGGCCACTTAAGGTGACGCTTGTCGTTCGTAGGTGTTACTTCTTTTGTGATTTCTATAGGTGGGTAGTGAGGTCTCTGCTGCGCAAAGTCTGATGGTTTAGATCCCAACAAACAAATCCATAAATTTTGCATCAAAGGGAAATATAAACAGCCACCACCCACGCGTTACCCGGCAGAATACACTGAAGAGTGACGCCTCGACACTGGAGGAGATATCAAATAAGAAGAAGTCTGGGACACGCTGTCCGTGGAAATATTGTTAATTATGAATATTACCCTTTGAAATTGGAAGCACATTTCTTGGCATATGATTTTATGAATTACTGTAGACACTGATGATTTAAGGATTCACTTTTTAGTAATAGTTGCTTAAGCCCTGAGGAAGTCTTTATGGAAATTGTAACCATAGACGAAACACGTGTTGGCTGTATGATCCAAGAATGGAATCTGTGTTTTAACAAGTCCCCCATAAGAGACTACGGAAATTGAAAATAAAATAAAGACTTTGAATGAATATTGGACACTTCTACTTCCTATGAATTTTTGTTTGAAATATTTATGTTATAGAGACTTATACTGATTGTCATTGCCTTTGATTTGTTACTTCTTTTGTGACCAATTTGATTACTGCACTCTCGTGTTTGCCCCATGGGTGCGCCAACCTCAAGCTTAACGGGTTATGATCACTATCACAGTTGTTAGCTATGGTCATGTCGATTACAGTTGGCCATAGCCTAAGGTTCACAAGAATGTGGTCAATAAGACTGGCACCAGTTGGGCTAATGTTAATTCCCCTCCTGTGTCTGACCGTGTTCTCCCATTTGTGGCCCGCAGCCTATATTCTAGGGTCAATGCATTAATTTGGAGTGCGGAATGTGACCACTTCTTTATTGGTGGAAGGTCATGGGATGGAACTGACCATGACTTATCCTCCTCATTGACATCGTAAATGTCCTCCTTATCAAGGGGCTCAAAAGTCACGTTGAAATTCCCACCTATTATTAATGGATGCTCTGGCCATGTGTAATCCAACAGCTCGTGAAGAACTTGTAGGGTGGGGGATTTTCCCCCTCTGGTGCCCCTTGCGTAGACATTGATAATATCTATAATCTTGCGGGATCTACCCTTTAGCCTGACTGCTAGGATATCTGGGCTGTTAGTGGGAAGCCCGCTGATGGCGCAGTTTAGTGCAGTGCTGAACAGGATCAGCAAGCCTCCTGGTAGTTGGTCCTGTTTGGATGCTATGGCCGGCTTATGGAATGTCATGAAACCTGGCACAAATATGGGTGTCCATCACCACCCCCTTTTGTACCGCTTTGTTCACCATAAGTTGGCAGGGAATGCTCAGACGTGAGTCCCTTGCTCACTTTGCCACTGGATTCAAGCAAGCCTGGCTGAAGACAGCTGAAATGCCAGAAACCGGTCCTAGGAAGCTTGTTTCCGGTCCAGGGAAGGCATGGCTTGGCAGTTCGGGCTGGACGGTTCCCATGAGGCACAGGGTCAGACTGATTTGCATATGGTCATGTCTGAACTGGGGTGGCAGAGTGGGCTAAAGAACGGTGATGGATCAAACCCAGATCTGTTGACTGGGTGTGAGTGTTTGATTGGTTCTGATGCTCCGTCCATCACCACCCCCTTTTGTACCGCTTTGTTCACCATATGTTGGCAGGGTATGCTCAGACGTGAGTCCCTTGCTCACTTTGCCACTGGATTCAAGCAAGCCTGGCTGAAGACAGCTGAAATGCCAGAAACCGGTCCTAGGAAGCTTGTTTCCGGTCCAGGGAAGGCATGGCTTGGCAGTTCGGGCTGGACTGTTCCCATGAGGCACAGGGTCAGACTGATTTGCATATGGTCATGTCTGAACTGGGGTGGCAGAGTGGGCTAAAGAACGGTGATGGATCAAACCCAGATCTGTTGACTGGGTGTGAGTGTTTGATTGGTTCTGATGCTCCGTCCATCACCACCCCCTTTTGTACCACAAATATGGGTGTAAGGCTCCATGTTTCCTGCACTGTACAGATGTCATGTGAGTTGGTGAGCTCGATCCACTGGATCAGGAATAGCTTACTCCTTATGCCAGCCACATTCCATGAGACCATTTTGAGCTGATGATAATCCACAGGCTGTGGCGTGTCAGGATGAGCATAGATGTCCTGGGTCTGTTCTCCATGGGCCAGTGTGTGGTTATGGATATCGATGTCTGTGGTATGGTTTACAGCGCCCTCTCCTGGGTGAGTCTGTGTGGTATAGCTTGAGGGTTCTTTTTATTTCAAAAGAATTTTATTATTTTAAAGAAGCAAATACGGACATGAGATACAAGCAAAAGTGATACAATTGATATCAGACAAAGGCAATAAATATGTTAGAATAAAATTAAATAATAGGAAATCAAATCATTGTCATTCATTAATCCGCAGATATCAGATAAATAAATTAATTAAGGAGAGACGAAACAAATTGATATCCGGCAAAGATAATTATCAAAAGTATCACCATCAGATAGCAAAATAGGGATAAGAAGAAAGAAAAGAGAGGAAGAAAGAAAAGACGGAAAAGGTAGGAAAGAGATGAAGAAAGAAAAAGAGAGACAGGGAGGAAAAAAGGAAGAGGAGAGGATTTCCAAAGGATTCACCCGACACACAAGACAACACTAACCAGACAAATCAAAGGGATATTGCTCCACCAACCCCTCGGAGGCCAACACCATGTACGAATCTAAGATCTAAGGCTTTCCAAACACCAGTAGATATAGAAGGAGAGAGATGAGCATGGTCAACTGACGTATGAGCACTTCGTAGAAAGGAAACCCAAGCCCACCAAGTATGGTAAGAGACGGATGAAAAGGATTTCCACTCCATGAGAATTACTTTGACTGCAATAGTCAATAAGAGATCCAGCAACTGTAACTCCATGGGATCTAAAGGCAGAGGGACTGGGGCCGCCAACGGACCTAAAAGGATTAATGGAAAAGAAAGTTGGAATTCAATATTAAAGATGAGCATGAGGTGTTTGTGAATTAAATCCCAAAAGGGTTGGAGAAGGGAGCAATCAAGGAACATATGTTGAAAATCGCCTGGTAAAAGCCCACAACTCCAGCACAGATTGTCTTCTTTGAGATTTAGCGAATACAAACGAATGGGAGTCCAGTGAAGAAGATTAATAGAGAAAAACTTAGACTGCATTAAAGAGGGGGCGATTTTGTTACGAAGAGAAAATGTACCAATATCTTGCCAGGTATCAGAAGAGATATGATCGGTAACACTATGATCAAAATGATGTAGCCATTTTTGCTGTGCGACAGTTTGAGAAGGAAGTGAAGAGGACGATAAGAATTTGTAAACCCGAGACGCAACATGACCAGTCCTGATCCATAACTGAAAAAGCGTAATCATAGGGGAAGAAGGATGAAGGTGCTTTTTAGCAAGTGCTACCTTTATCTTAAGAAAGGTATAAAAGTCTAAATTAGATAAAGAGAATTGTTGAGCTAGGGATGAGAAAGGGGAAGGGTCATTGTTGGAATCATAGAGATGTTTAACAAGTGAGACACCTTTCCCAGCCCAGTAAGACATCAACTCTGGATCAATATTAATTTTAATTTTAGAATTCCGCCAAATAGACGACCATCTAGTTTTATGCAGTGGAATTGCTACTCTTTTATCAACCTTGCGAACCGCAGCAATAGTGTCCAAAATAATAGAACGAGAGAATGGAATAAAAAGGGTATTCGTGGTTAAAAAAGAGGCAGTCGGCAGTTGGGATGCCAGTTCCTGTTCTATTGTCAACCATGCTGGAACATGAAGAGATGGAGAAGAAAACCAAAGGGCACCCTGGGACGCCAGAAAAGCAGTTTGATACTTCCCCCAATCAGGAAAATTACAGCCTCCCATATCATACGATTTCCGTAAAAATTTATAAGCAATCCTAGCCCTTCTGTCATTCCATAGAAATTTGGAGGTAAGTAAGTCAAGTTCATGAAAGAAGGAATCAGAAAGCCTTACTGGAAGCATAGAGGAAACAAAATTAATAATAGGTGTGATCATCATTTTAAGAGTCTGCAGTCGGCCCCACCAAGAAATATGCTTCGGAGACCAAGTTTCTAAAAGACGTCTCACCTTAAGAATAGTTTGGGATTCATTATAAGTAGCCGTAGCATATAGGGTGGAACAAAAATAGATACCCAGGTATTTTAGCTGTTTAGATTGCCACTTAAATCCCGCCGAACCCATATGAGAAGAGAAACAGTAAGCATTTAAGGGGAACATCTCTGTCTTATCTTTGTTCAGAGTGTATCCTGAAACTTTTGAAAAAAGAGAAATCGTGTCCGAAATAGCAGGGATGGCCAGTGCAATATCATCAGAAAAAATGAGAACATCATCTGCATACGCAGCTGTTTTAATCTGATGAGACCCAAAAGAGAACCCCTTAATACCTGGATGTGAGTCAATCATTCTAAGAAGAGGATCAATAGATAACAAAAATAAAAGAGGAGACAAGGGACATCCCTGCCTAGTACCTTGGCGAAGGTTAAAAAAGGACGACGTAGCTCCATTCACTCTTATGTTCGCTCTAGGTTGGGAGTAAAGAGACATAACCATACGGATAAAGGAGTCACCAAGATTGTGTGCACATAGAACAGCTCGTAGAAAAGGCCAAGAGACCTTATCAAAGGCCTTTTCCGCATCAAGGGCCAAGGCCGCTGCCGGAAGCTTGGAGCGCTTGGCAGAACCGAGAATGTGACAAAAAGTGCGGATATTGTCACGTGCAAGACGACCCTTCACAAAACCTGTTTGGGAAGGATGAACCAATAGAGGAATAAAGGATTCTAGACGTTTAGCTAATATTTTAGCAAAAATCTTAGCTTCCATGTTAAGAAGAGAAATAGGACGAACATTTTTGGGATCCGAATGATCTTTTCCTTCTTTGGGGATTACTACAATAGTAGCATCAGCAGCAGAGCCAGACACAGAGCCATCTTTAATAAAAGCATCAAAGACGGATTGAAGCTGCGGCACAATCTCAGGTATAAAGGTTTTATAAAACAAAATAGGATATCCATCAGGACCAGGAGCTTTACCAGAGCGAGTTGCTTTAATTGCAGAAATAATTTCGTCAGAGGTAATCGGGCCATTTAAAGAGATATTATCTGCCTCCGATATAGTTTTCACCGGAACTGTCTTTAAAAACTCTTGGCATTGTTCAAAAGAAGATTGAGTAGAAGGGGTATATAATTTATTATAAAAATCTCGAAAGACCTCAAGAATTTCAGTAGTCTGAAACTTTGTCTTACCAAGATGATCATTAATAGCAGAGATTTGGGAAGATTTATAAGAAGAATCTTGGAACTTTAATGTAGCCGCAAGCATCTTGCCAGCCCGGTTTTTTAGCAGCAACTTCTTAGATTTCTGAGCCTGAAGACCTATATGAGCTCTCTTAGTGACTATAGTATTATATGTATATTTTAAATTCTTAATAGATTGAAGGCAAGATTTATCTTTAGATTGACGAAAAAGAGATTCCTGAGTTTTAATTTCCGCTGCTAAGTCCGTAAGTTCCTTTCTGATGGCAGCGTTCCTCTTTGACATACATTTAATGACCTGACCACGGAAAGTGCATTTAAAAGAGTCCCAAAGAACAACAGGGGAATCAACTGAACCCACATTCTCACGGAAAAACAACTCAATATCATGGGAAAACTCTCGAACCTCGGAAACATCATGTAATATTTCTGTGTTTAGTCTCCAAGATCGAGGACTCGCCCTAGGGGTGAAGGACAAAAGTGTGAACGTCACCGCGGCATGGTCCGAAACCAAAATAGGGTGAATAAGCGGAGATGAGGAAGATTGAACAAGAGAGGAGTGAACCAAAAGAAAGTCAATACGTGAAAAGGACGAATGAGGGGACGAAAAAAAGGAGAAATCACTGCCAGTGGGATTATGAAGACGCCAGACATCCTGAAGATGGATAAGAGAGCACATATTGAGCATTTGTTTATGTGATTTAGGGGGACGAAAATTAAATGCAGAATTCCTATCTAGGATAGGATCCATTGGTAAATTAAAGTCACCACCTACAATAAGATTAACAGAATGAGGTGTGTCATTTAGCTTTTTGGTGATTACTTTCCAAAAAGAGGGATCATCCTTGTTAGGGGCATAAATGTTCATGACAAAGAGATCAGCATTACCATCAGACAACTTAGATAATAACCAACGTCCCTCTGTATCCTGTTCAGAGGAAACAATAGACAAACCAGAATGTTTAGAAACTAAAGTAATTACCCCATTTCTTTTGCCACAAGCATCTGAACAAGCAACATCAGAAACCCATTCTTTCTTCAAAAATGACGCCTCCCTAGCAGAGACCTTCGTCTCTTGAAAAAGGACTAGATCCGAAGAAAGAGATTTGCAGTAATCTAATATCTTTGACCTTTTTACTGGATTATTTAAACCTTTCACATTAAGAGAAAGTATATTCAATCCAGACATAAAACCAATAATAGGGAAAAATGATACTCTATATTTGATAGAGGATGTACAACAACCAAAAAAACTTGAAAACAAACACTAGCCACCAACACAAAACAGGAAGAATCCAAGGAGGAAATCCGAAGAGAGAAGAGGAAAGAAGAGGAAAGAGAAAGCAGGAAAGTAGGCAGAAGAAGAAAGAGAAGAATCAACAAGGAAGGTCTGAAAAAGACCAAATTCATACCAGGGGGGACATGGGAAGATGAGCAAGGGGACCATCGCGAGGGATAAAACAATCAGCATAACCAGCCCCAAAATAGTACATAACTGATTATACTTAACTTAGAAGGAAAAATATCTGATACATGAACTAGAACTAGAATTCATTAGAGTATTCTAAAAACTATTCATCATGTAAGTCTAGATCGGAACATGTATATACCAAATTATTAAATATGTAACCAATACATTGTAACATAAAAGAATGGAGAAAGCAGAAGAGGGAAAAATGTCCAATGTTACAAATGCGGAAATGGTGAAAAACAAGCTAATAACTATCTCAAATATGAGAAAGCATCAAAACCGATACATAACTTATGAAGAGCAGGAAAGAATAAAGAAAAAGAAACGATTTCCACAGAAGATTATAAGGTGTAGTATGAAGAGAGAAGATGAAGCATAAGAAAGTAAAGGATGAAATAACTGACCAATATAACAGTCAATGAAGCTCTATGAAAGATAAATAAGAAAGCAAGTACATAGTAAAAAATGTAACATCTAAAGAAAGTTATCTAGTAAACTGTCCGCAAATACATAAACACTTGTTATACTTAATTTAATTTAAAGAGGCAAGAGTATCCTAAATATATAACTATATAAGTAAAATAGCAGTGGAATAAAATAGAAAAACTAACTATACAGACAATAAAGTTATCTCTATATATAGCAATTAATAAGTGTCTACGAAGCAATTTATGCAGCTAAACCATAAAACAATACAGATAATAATCAATAACGTACTCCATAGAGACGAAAACACCAAAACAAAAGAAAAAATACAACACCGCAAGAGTCAGAAATTGAAACCAGGAAGAAAGGAAGAACAAGAATGAACCGGAACCTGACACATATAAAAAAACAAGCAAAAAGGAAAAAGAATAGTATGCACGAAAAAAGCGAACAGGAGTGAGACCAACCTATCAAGAAACAATATCACGAAACAATAGAAAGTACATAAAGAAGAAATATCGAAGATATCGGTCCATTTCACCATAAAGATATGAGGTAGACCTGACAAAGAAACGGAGAAAAAACACAGGCCACACTGAGCTTACACCGTCACGCACGAGAAGAACAGCAACAGCACACCAACAACAGCGGACAATAAGACCACCATGCAGATCTAAAAAAGACAAACTTAATAGATCTGGATAAGAGAAAACTCATTGCAGTTATATGTAACCACGTCAGGTGCCAGAGGAACCAGGGTCCCGCGAGGCCTCCACTTGAAGTTCCATCTGCAGCTCCATCTGATTATCCAAAAATGAGGCTAAATCAGCAGGTTCATCAAAAATTCTGGAACGACCTTTGAAGGTAATGCGGAATTTTGAAGGGCCAGAAAAAGAAAAGGGAATATTCATCTCAGAGAGACGCTTCCGGAGATTAAGAAAGCCCTTCCTCCTTATTACTGTGTCCCTAGCGAAGTCCTGAGAAATTGAAATGCGATGGCCATTCCATGAGACAGTTTTAACCTTCCGCATATGAGCCAGAATTTGTTCCGTATGTTGATGGCGCAGGGGCTTAAAAATTATCGCTCTTGGTTGCGTGGCAGATTTAGAGCGAAAGGTGGGAACACGGTGTGCCCGTTCCAGCTCAAAGTCTTTTTGAAAACAAATTTGTAGCGTAGAAGGAAGCCACTGACATAAGAACTCAATCATAGCAGGGGCATCCTTCTCAACACCCTCCGGAAGACCAAAAATGCGCAGATTGGATCTGCGGTTACGATCTTCTTGTTCAGTGAGATCTCTCCGCAATGCCGCCATTGAGCGTTCTAACTGGCAAAGAGTCCTAGATTGCTTCTGCATAGTATCCTCTGCACCACTAATGCGAGATTCTGTGGCTGATACACGAAGGGAGAGAGCCTTGAAATCATTCCTAATGGCAGCCACCTCCACTTGCAGCAAATCTGTGTTAGTCTTGGTAGACTGCGCAATGTCGTGAACCTCATTAAGGCGCGTCAGAATAGTCTCAAGCGTGGAAGTGGTGTCTTTGTGAGGATTGTCCGGAGTAGGAGATATTTGCTTGGACCTCTTAAGAGAAGCTTTAGAGTCCTTTGCGTCATTAGCAGTTGGTGACAAGCCCATATTTGCAGCCATAGAGCACACAGCCACCGTAGGTGCAAAATACAGCACCTCAGAGAAATTAAGGGAAGGAAAAAGCCAAAGGATACTAGTATATAATATATAAAAAAGAAATGAGCAAAAAGTGGAAAGCGCACTTTCAGCAGCCAACACAGGAAAGAACTAATGGCGGGCTTACATGGCAAATGAGAGGAGTCTCATGACAAAAATATAATGTTCTCCAGGTATCAAAAGAAACGCCTTCCGAACACAAAAAGACCAAGAAGCAGGGTGTCATAGAGCAGAAAAACACCAAATAAAGGCATCTGAGGCACTCTGAGGAGAAGTATAGTTAAAGAAAGTCCAAATATTCTCACCACAGGTAGTAATGCAGCGTGGGTAATGAACGAAGTCCAATATAAACATCCAGAACTATAAAGACAATCACCAGCACCTGCTTTCCATCATTCCTGGCAAGTTCGGAGAAAAAGCGCCACCGTGTTGTGGAGAAAAAGCATCTCCGTCAGATAAGAAAAAACTAAATGGCGGCCGCTCGTAAAAGCACCGAGCACCACCACAAAACGGCAGAAAAACAGTTATGGCAGCTCCAGAGATCGAAAATCCCGCTCAGGCAACATACGGCAACATCAGGGATAAAAGGCCACCTTTCAGCATGTATGGGGCAATGTGAGGTAATAAATAAGCCTCCGACGGCCCTCGCTCGGCACGGAGCTCAAGCGCGACCCGCCATCTCGTAGCGGCGCGCAAGCCACGCCCCGGTATAGCTTGAGGGTTCTAACCCAATCTGTAGATTTGTTGTCAGTGTTATCTCGGCTGGTAATGGAGCGCTAGGGTTTATGGTGGTGCCATGGGCTCTAGCTATGTTGTGTATAGGTATGGGGCCAAGATGTAGTCAATCATTTTTGGCCAAGGGAGATGTTAGGGACTGCTTTGTGGAAACAAGTTTGATGTGGACCGAGAGATGTTGCATACCATCTGCCACTTAAACTGAATATTAGATGTTGGTTGAGGGCATGTCCTGGCTTCTAGGGCAATTAGATTAGTACCACGCTTTCACCAGCTAATGAGAGTTCTATAGCATCTACTGGACTGTTAGTCAGAACGCATCTCCTGGCACTAAGGATATCGTCCCTTATCACGGACCTGCACCCCCTTACATGATTAATCCAGGGGATAGATTTATTCTTACGGAGGTCCTTGTTCTCATATTTTGCGAAAATGTCACTTTTGGGTACATTTGTCATATAAAATAAATGGGGATGGGATATAGGCAGTTTGGGTTGGGGTCTTAGCTGATTGGGTGTCTCCCCCCCTCCCACACCTCCCAGGGCAGGTGATTGGCAGCTGCCCTCAATGATTCTACAGTTGATAAAATATCTAGGCTTCTACTCTATCAAGCAACTTGTGGATAAGCTCGATGAGAGTCTCTATTGTGGCCTTAAGAGAGAGAATTTCCCTGTAGAGATCGTTTTTGGTGATATGGGTTTCTTGGGTCAGGGACTCTCCACCCCCGGCACACAGGGTGTTGTCTGCCCTGTCCGCCTTGGTGATTGCCCTGTCCTCCTGTTCCCCTGGGTTATTGCTGGTGTCCAGTGGGTCCAATGAGTCTGAGAGGGGTAGGAATCTGTTGCTCCATGGGAAATCAGCTATGGTCATTGACTCAATGCTACCTGCACTAGGCATGTTTTTGGGTGACTTACAGTGGCCTCTGGTAGCTATTTCCTGATAATTTCCCATTTGAACATGCTTGAAATGCGCCACGATTTTTAGGGGCTAGCAGGTGCAGGTGAAATGGTGGAGTTGGGGTTGGGTACTCTGTCGGTGGCAGTGGGCTCAAGGAGCTACTCACATTCGATCAGAAGATCATCAATGCGGTCGAGCACGCCAGGCCCCGCAAACGGGCTCAAACTTTGAGCTTTCTTTTTAATTTTCTTCTTTCTGTGCGCTTCTCCCTCCCCTCCCTCGGCTACCTTCCTATTCCCCATTCTACCAATAATCAGAAAGTGAGGAGGGAAAGCCCACCAGCAAGGACAGAATAAGCATTCTCAATAACGATCTAAATAGTACACAGCACCTTTAGGGGTATAGTCTCAGCTGTCCTCTGGTGCAATATTTTAGGGGGGGTGGCCCAGCCCAGCTTCCTCCGGGCTCTGATGGGCGCAGTCCTGAGCGTGCCCGCGTGCGGCCCACACTGCGGGGAACAGGCACACCTTTGTGGCTGCAGGATGGCTTCTCCCTCTCCTTCGGTAGAGCGATATCAGCTGGGGAATCGAGTCCCACCCCAGCACAGCACAGCCAAACAGGTGAGAGGCAGCAGGCAGGAAAAGAAGTGAAGTGTCCCGTGCTGTGGGGAACAGGCAGCACCTTTGTGGCTGCAGGAAGGCTACTCTCTTTCCTTCAGGAGAGCGATGTCAGCTGGGGGACTGAGTCCCACCCCAGCACAGCACAGCCCAACTGGTGAGCGGTGGCAGGCAGGCAAAGGCGTGAAGCATCCCCAAATCAGTTTCCTGTCAGTATCTTCAAAGACTTTCTTGTTCAAACTATGCCCTCGCATGAAAATGTCACGTGATACCAGGAAGCAGCATTTCAAACCACGTGCATAATTTCCCATCATTTTTGCAAAATTTCATGAAAATATGAAGTGATTAAGTTATTTTGCACACTCCTAGTTTTAAGACACAACAAATGCCCGCAGTGGGACCCTAATTTGATCTTTACTTTCCTTATGTATAATTCCTTTTGAGCTGTTGCACAGCTGTCCTCTATGTCTTATGACCTTAAAGACGGTCTTTCTCATCACGATCACCTCAATTTGTCGCATGAGTGAACTTCAAGCCTTCTCAGTCCAGCTGCACTCCACCACTTTCTTTCAGGACAAATTGGTGCTGTGGACTAAAGCGACCTTTCTCCTGAAAGTTATGAATGCCTTTCATGTCAGACAGTTTATCACTCTTACAACATTATGTGCCCAACCTCACCCCTTGAAAGAGGATGAAAGAGTCCCTGGTTTGGACCTCAAAAGTTCTCTGACCTTTCATACCAAAGACCATTGGGTGGGGTTCTCAGTGGCGAAGAATGTCAAGGCAGTGCAGAAAAGGACTTTGTCTAGGCGGATAGGTCCCTGCATTAGGATTTGCTATGTGTTGGCCAAAAAGCAGCCTCAAGAAGGATTGCCGACCTATTCAACCAAGGCCATGATTGCTACCACTGTCTTAGTGTGCGGATTGCCAATCCCGGATATTTGACAGGCCGCAATGTGGGCATCAGAGTGCATAATTACAAAGCATTACTGCCTTGACAGCCAGGTCTGAAATGGAGAGCAGTTTACTTTTTGGTATGAGTCAAGTACTGCTCTGGTATCTGTTATAAAGGTGAGGAATCTACAGTTACAAGTGTTCATCAGCAGAACCAGTTACTTACCCTCTGTAACACTCTTTCTGTAGCATCCTCCGTATAACCACAGATTCCTCTTTGACCTCTCTGCCTGCCTCACACTTATTTGGAATAGGCTCTTTTCCATCGTAAATGCCACACATTACAGATCTGGGGTGGCATTTGTATGTGGCTCCAGTCGTCATTTCTGGGGCAGGGCGGAGTCGATGCGGAGCCACACAACGCCACCTACCAGCAAACAGGTGTAATGCTGAAAAATCTTCCAGATCTAGTCTGGCACCTGGGGATATTCAAAAGGTGAGGAATCTGCAGTTAGATAGAACGTCCACCAGAAAGAGTGTTTTCAAAGGTAAATAACTTGCTCATTTGCAAGTTGACCTTTGAATTTGGATGACCAACCATTTTAGTTCATGTTGCTATGGGTAGATCCCAAACCATCTTCTTTCTTAATAGTCTGCCTTCTTTTGAAATAGATTAGATTTTAGATACTTGAGCTATGGTGCTTAGCAAAGCCCTCTCCCCTGTGAAAAAGTTGAGCACATTGAAAAGATTATATGTGATGTTAGTGATACACTTTTCTCATTCTGACTGGCTCCTTGAGAGTGGGGCTGCTGGGGCATTAAAGTGGTGTTGCAGCACGGGGAAAATCATTTAAGAAATGCTTACCTGCTATCTGCAGTGTCTGTGCTCTTCTGGCCTCTGCTCCTCGACTCCTGGAATGCCACAGGCTGCCCTATGCCAATCCGGATGCTGGTCTCATGCTGGTATTACCCAGCATGAGAGCAGCGCCGTTATAAATTTGAGTGCCCTAGTTAGTTGCAGCACAGCTTGGGTGGAGAGATCGAAGTGCGCATGACGGTTTGGCCGGCCTTAGACGGCTGACCAAACTGTCATGTACACTTGAAACAGTGCCACCACTCCTCCTCCTTCCTGCAGCTATGTAGTGTCAGAATGGATTGCCCACCCCGTCCTCGACTCGGCTGCAGAAAGTGAGCAAGGAAAAATAAAATGATAATAACCTTTGTTATTTCCATTTAATTTTAAAACTTTCGCTGCTTAAAAGCAGTGGGGCGATGCTCCTCCACCTCAGCAGAGGAGCCACCGCTGCTCCTTGGTCCTCTATCCACTCTGTGTGACATTACTGTGTCTTCTCCTTTCTCCACTTTTTGGCTAGACCCATGTCTCCATACACTTGAGGAGGTTAGCATAAACACTTTGTTTCCTCTTCTCATCGCATGAATTCCTGCATTTTCTTTTAATCTTTCTGGCTTTCTTGCCTGGGTAATAGTTTATCAGTTTGACACTGGTACACATGCTGCTAAGTGGATATTGTGTTTGAGAAGTGCCCTTCAGTCCCCTTAGCTTAAATAAGGGACGCTCATAAATGGTATTTATAGGCATTACTGTTTTTTGTATTAGGACTTCTTGTGTGGCCACAGAGAATACAATACTGATTCCTTTAAAGTAATATCTCTCTCGAGAAGAAGAACATAATCCTCTGCTATGATTCCAAAACAAATATTGGCAGGCAGTTGTGTAATGACAACAGGTCTCCCGATGATCATGATTTTCCTAATGCAAATGAGTGAGTCAGCTCTTTCTATAGGGGTTTCTGTCTAATCTTTCCCTGAACTTAATTTCCCCTATAAGTGAAATAAAATCACTAAGTAAAAACCTTAGCAAAACCTGCTAGAGGTTTGCACACATATAAGGACACTTGCATGTCCTGCATAGTGCTTGAACTCTAAGAGGCTGATTACAACTTGTGCAGAGTGGAGACTTCCCAGGACATACCACCTTGCACAATTACGTTTTTACTGGATGCAGATTTTTACCTGGTAAGCCCTTCACTGCTTCCACTCACAAATTCTGCGGAAAACAGACCTGGAATTCGATAAATACTTTCTTCGAAGAGCCTTGCTATCTGCGAACGGGTGCTTTATTCCAGATTCTGGACCTGAAAGGACTTAATTGGCGGGTACAGTAAGGGGAATACCGGTCACAAATGGTAAATTCCGGCCTGGCATTTCCATGGTCCGTACATCGGGCAACTTGGAATCTGCCTCAAAGGGATCAGGCGTCTTTTTCTCTACAATGTGAGGCATCATTCTTTCTCAGAAGGCAGATCTTGCATCTAATAGGTTTCAGCCTCAAAGGACGGTTCACTGGGTTAATGCGCCTGCTCCAAACATCTATGTGTAAAGATGAAGATTAATATAGTTGCACTGTCCCAAGTTGGGCAGTGTCCCTCTTTTAGCACAGCAGGTAAATGGGTGACGAAGTCACCAGGATCCAAATGTGGTTACACCAAAAAGTTCAAATCATATTTATTTAGGCACGAATATTCATTCTTCGTGAATGTTTCAACAAGTCACATGTTGTTTTTAGGAGAAACCAAAGGAAAATCCCCAATGCATTTCGGGTGTGACCCTTCGTCAGGAGGAATCCTAGGCAAAAAGAAGTAGGAGTAAATATCGCATACCCCATGATAAACTAACTTATATAAGTGGTGTTAAAATGTGTGAAAAAGAGCTTACGTGTAAAAACACGGTGATAAGTGAAATAAATAAACGAGTGACAAAAAACAGGGCAGAATTCCGATTTGCAGTGCAGCCCATGGTGAGAACTTGTACGTTAACTGCATACGTGTAACCAGAATGGATTTTCAAAAAGGATTATCGAAATACCAAAAGTGAATGAGACCCTGAAGTGTGCGCAATAGTGATGTGATCAAACGGTCAAAGATTAAAAGATAGACCCAAATCCCAAAGGTGCATCGGTGAAGATTCCTTGAACAGATATGATGGAAAAGTTCCATTAGTTAAACAATGGCGACCATCGATCGAGTGCTCGAAGAGATGCGGAAAAGTGCTGCTGTTTACATTCGATTCGATGAAGATTAAAATCACAGATTTCCAGATGCTCCGTTACATTTTCTGTGAACGTATACCCATCTACAACCCTTCTGAGGTCAGTGCTTCTGTGAGCCAAAATTCTCATAGACAAATTGCACATTTTCCTCATAACTGGGCCAGTATGTTAAGTTTGTCAGGCCCACTTTTGGGTAACTAGTCTGTGGTCATAAGCTGCTAGAGTATGGCGTTATCACTGTGATTAAATATTTCTGCTGCAGAGTCGTTCATGTATGGCATTCGGTAGCACTTCATTTTGCTTTGTGCCTGTCTCGGTGTTTTCCAATAATCTTTATATCTTTGGTTATCTTCTCTTGCTGACAGACACCGGTAGTGTAATGCTGAGTCTCTGTTTTTTTATGAAAAGTGTTTTTTTACTCTCTGATGTGTGAAGTTCCTCACTGCATACCAGGGATTTGTTGTGTTATTCTGCTGAGTATGTATGACATCAGCCACGTCTAGATGGATATTTGCATGCACAACCAACCAAACAAGTATATATCATCACTAAAAGAAGTTGATAACATATATTTAATTCTGTTAAATGTATTTCTTAATCGTAGGCGCTCAATACAAAGGCCTGATTTTGATGCATGCACGAAAACCTATTATATTCTTAAGTTACTGGGTATCAACTATACCTCCTAGGTAGGGTATGCTTATACTTTTTCATATGTGTATGATTATTCAAAAAAAATATAAAACATTCAACCACAGCCATGCCCCAGTATTCCTAAAAACATTACAGATGATACTGGCACATTAGTCATAGACAGTGTGAAACGATATAGAAAAAATGTGACGTGGGTCGGAAAGTGCCTCACGTAAGCAACCACCATAGAGCTGCTGGTAGGTACTCACCAGTGTGCTCACTTTATTATCATCGACACTTTCACAACCAAATAATAAGTGACCTAACTCAACTAATTGTGAATATTGAGAAAAGTGTGAAAAATATTTATATAATGGTGCTAACTACCATTACGCCCCTGTAATATGTAACAAAGAGTCACCTGAACTCCCCATTAAAATAGGTGGCGAACACCTATCATATGTATTTAATTTTTGACTAGTGTTCACACCCAGTTAAAACAACAGCATGTTTAGACCATTTTAAGTTTAACGGCTGACATGTTTCATTGCTTTACAATTTTGCGGCAATTTCATCAGGGCACGGGTATATTTCTCCACCTCAATGATACTGGACCTGCAGTGGTTGAAAGAACAAGGAGAAGGAAAAATAATGCCAAAGGACTCAGGTGTTTTTACAAAAAAACAGGATATTAGGGTTCCCGTGGGTTCCCTACGTGTTGACCATCATCGCTCTTCATGTCATACTAAAAAGAACATGATTACCAGGTGGCTGCCAGGTGGACACCAACCAGCAGTTCACCAGGAATGGCTTATTCCACATGTGGCCATAAGGCAGCAGGAAAACGCCTGCACCTGTGAGTAAACATGGGCACATCAATTTCTGACCACATTACTCTCAGTGAACTTTAAAAATTCGAAAACATCATGGCTGCCAATCATCCTTCCATTTTAATCGTTATGGAGTCCTCAGGTACCGTTACATTCGTGGCACCCAACCTATATGAAGCATGCAGGCGTTTTTTCATTTGCGTCGCTGCGTACAATACCGCAGAGCCCTCACACAATTTTACTTCTTTACCGGTTCTGAACGTATAATTATTAATTATACGATCAGAACCAGTAAAGAAGTGGAATTGATCTGCCCATGTTTGACTGAAATAGTATAAGCATACCCTAACGAGGAGGTATAGTTGATACCCAGTGACTTAAGAATATAATAGATTTTTGTGTATGCATCAATATCAGGCCTTTGTGTTGAGTAACTGTATGAATGGAGGGCGGCCTGTTTTTGTATCCCTGTTATGCTCCTTATTTAATGATTTGTATTAAGAACGGCGGGTCAGCCGTGCGTGCATTATTTCAAAATTGTGTTCCAAAGAGAAATGTGGATTGATTTTGCCAATCGACTATTCATGTTGACCAAGTCGCTTTCCTCTCACTCGCATGCATTGCATCGTGTCGTTTTATTCCTTTTTTAGTTTTTCAACCTGTGTGGCCATCTGTGAGTAAAAGTTGCGCACTAAGAATCCTACATCCCTCTTCCCTTGAGATGGATAAAAATTTTTGGCCTTCTCTGATGAACAAATTGCATTGATCTTGTCAGGCCCGTCCCTGTTCTCGGATGCACCTCTGATCATGGGTAGGACAGCAAGGGATGAATGGGAGAAACTGTCATATATTAAAAAACAACAGATTCGGGTTGCCCTACATGGGGCCTTAATAACTGAATACCTTCCTGCCAGTGCTGCTCCAGCTAGTCTCCTAGTACGTATTGAGCCAAAGAACTTTCTAGAAGACAAACAATTTCACCTGGATTGGAGTTACAGAGCCAATAAGTGTACCCGCGACTGGCTCCTTCTCATTATTAATACAGCTAAGAGACTGAGCGATGAGTTGTTGAAGGAAATTGTAGATTTAGAAGAGTCCCTAAAGAGAGATACTAAGATTAGCAATGCTAAGGAACAGTTGGCCAGGACACAGAGTGACCTGTCTGAATATAAAACCTACATGGTCAATCAAAAAAATCAAGGCCTGCGACACAATTTGGAACGTTTCTCGCACAAGTGGGCGTTCCCTTATGTAGAAGATAGCCACTACCAAACTAGTGGGGAGCAGGTTCAGCAATATTAACAATCTAGAGGGGTGCGATGTCAGGGGCGTAGGACATCACACAACTGGACATTTGACAATACCAGTAGTGAGGAAGAGGAAACAGGTGAACAACATTCTGTGTCCAACAATCAGAGGGTCAGATTTGGGCACCAGATTAGACAGAACGAAGACCTGGGCATTCTATTAAGGTCTCTTTTAGGCCAGGGCATAAGGAGAACAGGGGAGGAAGCCAGAGAGCCAGGAGCAGAGGTCGACAGGACCAGACATGGCAGGTGTACTCTTCAAGAATAATATGCAGGAGTGGGATAGCACCCCAGTGAATGACATTGTGGTACATTTATCGGACTACCATCTGACTGTAGCTGAAATACAAGTGCTGAATAAGGGTCTGGGGTATGTCCCTACTCCAAAACATGATACTTTCAAATTCATGACAGAATTTTTTAACATGATGCTAAAGATTCGCCTGCATACATTTTTTGAGGAGAAAACAGTGGATCCACCTTCCATTTTCTCTACCAATCTACACCGCCTGTTATGTCCTCTGTGGGACCTGAGGTCTTGGTGTTCGAACAAAAGGTCCTCAGTGATGTTTCGGCATTGGAACATGTACATGGCCAAGGCTCCTTTCAAAATATGAGCCTGACTGAGTGTGAGGTTGTGAAGTCCCAACAAACAAATGATCAAATAATAATAAAGTCAGCAGACAAAGGTGGTGCGGTAGTGGTTATGAATGTGCAGGATTATGAAGCTGAGGTTTTGAAATTGTTGGGGGTACGTACCAACTATAGACCCCTTATGAGAGACCCTACATCTGTATAGCAGGACATCATTCAGGCTATAGTGGCCGAAGCTAAAGAGAAAAAATGGATTACCCATAAAGAAGCAGAATTTTTTATGAATCCTACACCCAGAGTGCCAGCTTTCTATATTCTGCCAAAGATTCATAAGCCTCAGCACCCTCCCCCTGGACACCCGATAGTGTCTGGTATTCAATCACTACTTGAATCTCTGTCACAGTTTTCTGATTTCTTTTTGAGGGAGACCGTTATCAGTCAATGGTCCTTTGTACAAGACACTACTGATATTCTTACTGTCTTGGATGATCTGGAGTATGATCCTTTGAATCAACTGATGGTCACTATTGACATTGAATCTCTTTACACTAGCATTCCCAAGGGTGCCACTCTGGTGGCAGCATCAAGGGCGCTTGGGGAATGTGTGTGGTTCTATGACATGCCTCCATCATTCGTCCTCATGTGTATTGAGTTAGCATTGAGGAGAAATTTCTTTTGTTACCGTGATCAACTGTATCTGCAGGTCTCGGGTACATCGATGGGGGCAACTTTTGCCCCAAGCCTGGCCTGTATTTACGTTGGGCAGTTTGAGGAGAACTTTGTTTACTATACTTCCAATCCTTTTCTTCAATATATCTCTTTATGGAAGAGATATATCGATGATGTGTTGTGCAGTTGGTCAGGTCCGGAGGATCTACTACTTGCATTTTTTAATTGACTCAATATGGCCGATAGCTGCCTGCGGTTCACGTGGATCATTGACCGGCATAAAGCAGTTTATCTTGACCTTGATATAACAACTAATGAAAACAAACTGGTGACTACAGTCCATCAAAAGCCTACTGATATTTGTCATTGCATTATCCGTCGTCCCACCCTAGGGCATTACGGGACAACTTACCCGTAGGACAATTTTTTAGATACCTCAGCAATTATACTAACACCAGAGCTTTTGTTGAACAATTGGAAAATGTTGCCCATCATCTTGCTGAGAGAGCCTATCTTGCTAAAGTGAATAAACAGGCCCATGAGAGAGCCATGAACACTCCCCGGGAAGCACCACTAGAAAGGAGGGTACGCACTAACAACAAATGCCTCCCAGTAGTGACTACCTTTGATCCTCTGTCTACCAGAATAAGACAGATTATCAGAAAACACTGGTATCTACTGGAGCCATGTCCTAATAAAATACCTCAACCAAGATATGCATTTAAAAGGGCCTCTAACTTGAGAGATCGGTTGGTCAACACCCGACAAAAAGAGCCACAGAAAACAGGGATACCGTTAGGACACTTCCCCTGTGGAATGTTTCACACAGGCTTCTAAAAGCATTACCCTTGTGGATGGAAGAGTATGGTTCCAGATGAAGTACAGTAATTGCAACACTCCCAATTTCATCTATCGGCTGACCTGTGGTTGTGGACTCCATTATATTGGCCTTACATCTAGAAAAATTAAAGTGAGAATCAAGGAACATATCAGTACTTTAAAGGCAAGATATTAGCTTGTGTGCCACTTCCAAGAAGTGGGGCACAGTTGTAGGGATTTAAAATGGACGGTGTTGGAAAAAGTGGTTGGAGAAACCAATGCCATTGAAAGCTTATTAGGTCAGAAAGAGGCCTGTTGGATCTTTTCGGAGAAAGCAGATCAGGATGGCTTAAACAACTCTATTGAGTGGCACAGAGTGGGCAGATGAAGCCATTATTCACTATACGCAGGGTTTTGTATCAATCATCTGGTGAGATGTCCGTATAGGGGTCCTTTTTAGATATAAAAAGGCTGCCTTTGAGACTTCCTCCTATAGCCTTGGTTTTTTGGTGGACCATTGTAGGAGTGTGTGAAAAGTTAGTCACGGACATATGGGGTAACTTTGTCTGATATGGACTTTATGGGACCCTGCTCTGTATATATGAGAGTCTACTTGGATTATGTTGTCCAGTATATAGAGCCCCTTTGAGTGATGTTTCGGTTTTAAGTGTGCACCATTTCAAGCTATCGCCCTTGAAAACTGCATTGTGTTGGCCTCACCAAATATTGAAAATACCGGCGATACGAGGACATTAGGAGCATTTACCCTTCCTGCACATCCCTTTGACATTTTTCACATTGTTTACTTTGTATGTATCTGAATCCCTCAATGAGACCTTTTTTGGGTTTGGGGTCGATCATGGCTGATTGTGTACCGTCCGTTTTGTGCCATTTAAAGATGGCGGCCATGAATTCCATGAGGTGGGCCGGTTAGCCGCTGGTGGCTTGACCCGGATATGATTCTTGAAATATTTTCGGGTGTGTGAAACTGGAGAGTACTTGAGCCGCAATAGTACAGAGGCATAATGATGAGAGGAACGTAAAGCTGACACCCTGTCCCGGCGGTGAGTTTCAGAAAGAACGAGCGAGTGGATGTATCCGCCCAGGCTCCGTCCTGGTGTGGTTTGGTTCACGTCTGTTGTTTAATTATACGATCAGAACCGGTGAAGAAGTGAAATTGTGTGAGGGCTATGTGGTATTGTATGCCGCGATGCAAATGAAAAAACGCCCACATGCTTAGTATCAGTTGGGTGCCACGAATGTAACGGTACCTGAGGACTTCATAACGATTGAAATGGAATGATGATTGTGCAGTCATGATGTTTTAGAATGTTTAAAGTTTAGTGAGAGTAATGTGGTCAGAAATTGATATGCCCATGTTTACTCACAGATGCAGGTGTTTTCCTGCTGCCTTATGGCTACATGTGGGATAAGCCATTCCTGGCGAACTGCTGGTTGGTGTCCACCTGGCAGCCACCTGGTAATCATGTTCTTTTTAGTATGACATGAAGAGCGATGATGGTCAACACGTAGGGAACCCACGGGAACCCTAATATGCAGTTTTTTTAAAAACACTTGACTCCTTTGGCATTACTTTTTCTTCTCTTTCTTCTTTCAACCACTGCAGGTCCAGCATCATTGAGGTGGCGAAATATCCCTGTGTCTTGATGAAATTGCCGCAAAATTGTAAGGCAATGAAACATGTCGGCCATTCAACTTAAAATGGTCTAAAAATGTCGTTGGTTTAATTGGATGTGAACACTAGACAAAAATTAAATACATATGATAGGTGTTCACAACCTATTTTAATGGGGAGTTCAGGTGACTCTTTGTTACATATTACTGGGGTGTAATGGTAGTTAGCACCATTATATATACATTTTTCTCACTTTTCTCTATATTCACAGTTAGTTGAGTTAGGTCACTTATTCTTTGGTCGTGAAAGTGTCGATGATGATAAAGTGAGCACACTGGTGAGTACCTAGCAGCAGCTCTATGGTGGTTGCTTACGTGAGGCACTTTCTGACCCACCTCACATTTTTTCTATATCGTTTCACACTGTCTATGACTAATGTACCAGTATCATCTGTAATGTTTTTAGGAATACTGTTGGAATAGAAATGCTTTTAGCCAAATTCTCTGTGCATTGTACAATTTAAGTTAGCATTCGCTGCACCATTTTGTATTCAGCTGCCATTTTGAGCCATGATCGAAACTAACTTCTGTCTTATTCTGTCCGCCGCAGCTGAAAGCAGCTGCTATATTTTTTGTATTTTTCCAAGGTTAAGCTCTGCTGTACTAATGAATAGACTGTTTTGTCATCACATACTTTTCTGACTAGATAGGCCTGCTCCCACTCTTAGAGCGGCAGGCACAGGCAGAGTAACCTTGACACTGAGATAGCATGTACCCAGTCCCAGGATTGCAGCTCATCCTTCTGTATCTCCTTTGTTCATTAGCTATCAACTGGAAAATTCCAGTCTGGGCGTGTCTTTAGTGATTCTGAAGATGTACATTATGTGTTACCATGTTGGCAGAAGTCTGTCCCTCTGCAGCAATCCAAGGAGGTTGGTCAGACCACTCAAGGGTATTTCTAATAAATACCTTTGGTTTGTATTCTCTACTGTCTGACCGGCTCTTCTTTTGTATGGAAGGCAGAGAGGTGGTCGCGAGTGACCCAAGTGACCCTAAACGGGTCACTTCCTTCAGTTGGCACCCGAACAGGGACTCCATCGGGTGACCCATCCTTGCCTGCAGAAGGGCGAGGAGGTCTGGGCCACGTTGGGTAGGACAGGCAGATTGGGGATCCCTGCAGGAGAGAGTCGGGTACTCGCAGCTGCCCCGTCTGTCTGACCAGGCGGTGCCTCACCGAGCAATCATCCCAACTGGCGTCCTGAATGGCGAAACCCTTAGATCTGACCGTTTGGTCCGAAGAGTCGGCAGTGGAGAATAAAGTAGTTTGACCTGTGTGCACCAGGTGAGCTGTGATTGAATGTTTTATATATTTTTTGAATAATCATACACATATGGGTGGTATGACTGAAATAGTATATGCATACCCTACCTAAGAGGTATATTTGATACCCAGGGTCTTAAGAATATAACAGGTTTTCGTGTATGCATTAAAAGCAGGCCTTTGTGTTGAGTAAATGTATGAGTGGAGGGCAGCCTGTTTTTGTATCCCTCTTATGCTCCTCATTTAAAGAATTTAATCACAGGCACACCAAATTCCATACTACTCTGTGACGCATAAAAGGAGCAGCATCTGAAAAAAACAGAACGATAAGATAAAAACAGGGACTGGAAAAAAGGATCAAAAAAGCACCAAACACTATATATAAAAAGACATTTTTTTCTGAATTGGACTAAGATCGAACAGTGTCAACTCAAGGATTTGGGGGCCAAGCAAGAAATATTTTGACGGTCCCTGTTTGGAACAACCATGAATTTGATTGCTCATTTTCTGTTGCTATAAGCCCAAATGGTGCCAAACAATGCTGTATTATAGCTAAACTTTCAGAAACATGGCCACACGAAAACAGCTGAAAAGTCTCATTGGCGGCTCCTCTGCTAAGGCGGAGTAGCATCACACCACTGCTTTTTACCAGTGAAATATATGAAAAATAAAATAATACTAACTCGAGGTTATTATCATTTTGTTTGTTTCTGCTGCGACGTCTCTGTGGGGCAGGGCGGGCTGCTCTGCTCTCAGAGCAGGGGGACGATTGGTAGGCACACTCTGTGTGGGCAACTTCCTTTTCCATCATCAATCTAAACAGCAAGTGACATCACTGGTTTCCTTCTAAAACCGTCTTTAACCTCTTGACTGCTAGGGCTCCATATGATAAGGCCTTTTTTCGGGAGTTAGGGGTAGCTTACCTTTTAATCTTAATAACGTTTTTCCACAAAAGGTAGCCACAGACATCCTGGGGATTTTAAAAGTATCCAGGGTTAGCAGATTCCTTTTGAGGAAGAAATTGCCAAAATATAGTGACATTTTGTTAGGAAAAATGGGAAAAAGAGTTGTGCAAAAAAGTGCATATTTTTTTTTTTAAATGACATCAACTAAATCAGAGTTGTATCAAAAAAGCAATTTTTGACCACAGTTTTTGCGTCTTTCTAAGGGGTAGTCTATTTTTCCTATTTGTTTTTATTTCAACCTATTTACAGTTCGTAGCAGAAACAGCGATAAAACCCATTGGTGATCCTAGAAAGCTATACATTTCTGAAAAGTATAGAAACTTCTGCATTCAGCAAGTAGTAATTTGTGTAAATGCCACAATGTTTTCCAAAGAAACTAACTGTTGAAATAAAAAATAATCAAAATGAATCGAAAAAAACAGCCATTAGTGACAACGTTTTCAGCTGTACCTTCTTGTCACAATGGACAATTTACAAAAGTAATATACCATTATGTCTGACTGTCCCTTCTGGCCCCTGTGGTATAAAGGGTTTGTAGATTCTCTAAAACACTCAATATCAAGAGCTAACAACTGAGCTTCACCTTACAATGATTTTTCATTGTGTGCCGACAGCACAGCTATTTGTATGGTAAAATATAAAGATTTAAAAATGTGTATGAAGGAACCCTATGTGTTGCATTGTGAGAAGTAGACTGTAATTTAAGGGTGGAATGTTGTCATGGAATGTGGAGTGGAATGCTGTTATGGAATGTGGGGAAGGAAATTCTATTGTCCATGCTCCTTGGGAGTCAGTTGGTGACTGATGCTGAGGGCTGCTGGAGGGGATTGTTGTTGTGCTGTCTGGAACTAAAGGAATACATTCTTCTGAATTTACATTGACCCTGAGTCTGTCTGTGCTGCGCCTCTCATATCGTCACCGTGTAAGTTGGTGACAAATGGGCCTCCAGACAAAACCTGGTAGCGGCAAGGAAGGGCCCTCAATTATTGTGGATGTCAGCATCTTGTGAAAGTACAAGAGCGCAAAAGGCTGCTTGGCCGATGTGCCTGACTTTTACTTTATGTGAAATTGCTCAAGTACATGTGAAGTGTAGAGTATAAACTGCTATACAGCTGCAGTGGCCGGTGTTAAGATGTATGCTCTTGCTGGCGCTAAGCCTGGAGGGTGCTTCAGCCTTTTATGCAGAGAAATGACATGTTACATACTAGTGCACATTCACGTTCAAGTCCTAAAAGCTGTTTCATCTCTTCTTTAGGCTTTAGTGCCCGAAAGTTACAATGTTAAATATGATTGGGTACTTACTTGGACCGAAGCCCACAAAGCCTTTGTATTGCTTTTGTGATGTGCATGACTGTCTAGCGCTTACCTTCTGACACATGCGCAGCCCAAGCAGAATCCCCACATGCAGTTTCTACAAGAATCAGAATCTCAACACGCTGTACATTATGGGAAATTCTCCAGCATATTCTGTCCTTGTTCTGCACACATGATTCTAATTAACTGCAAAGGTTGTAGTCAAGTGTTTATTTGCACAACATTTTATTGTGTTTTCTTTGTTCCTATTGGCCAAAACTCAGCCACATTTTTCACCTGCTTTACTATTGGCTAAAACATTATTCACCCTGTTGTGCCATTAAAGCATTTAACGCTAACCTTTTGTCTGTGCTGGCACAAGTTTGTTTTCATTTCTAGTGTGTCAATTCTTGGTTCACAAACCGGGCATCATGCAAAATACATACTGCCTCACACAGTTTCTAGGAGAACCTGGAGTTCCAAAAGCTAAATGGAAGCAATGGTTCAAAGCTTTTGAGAGATACTGAATTGCAATTGATGGTTCTAAGTTTGAACCTCCTAGAAAGTTGTCACTCCTGTACATGTCTCTTATTCGAAGGATCAATTAGTAGCGAATTCTTGTGACAAGAAAACACAAGAGAGACTTTTATGTTGCAGAAATCCTAGTTTAAATGAAACACTAGATATTGCACGGATCATTGAAAGATCAGTGTTGGCCTCAAAGGAACTAAACAACTCCATGAACGGATCTGATTCATAGGTTGACAACTCAGTAGTAACTAAACCCAAAACCTTCACACCTAATGTCCCAGAGGGCAAAAAACAAGGTAACCGCTTCAGGGGTGGATCCAGCACACATTTAGCTAATGCAAAAAATTACCCAGCTGTGGGGAAGACAAGTTTGAAGTGCAGAAAAACTGGACATTTTGCATGGGTGTGCAAGAACACCCAGAAAGTAGGCAACTACACACAAATTTGGATTGGATCATAAAGTATGTGCTATTCAGGTCAGCAACAAAGCAGTCCTTTCTATAAAAACTGTAGAGACTTTGTTGGATGCAAAAGATAGCTGAGATCCACTGTGCACAATTGCAATAGGAGATGTGCAACCTCAAGTCACGGTTGATTCAGGATCACCATGTATGTTTGTCACTGATGACTTGTATTATAAAGAATATAGATCCATTTCAATTGTCACCGCCAGATGTTTGGACCATTGCATTTGGTGGAAAAGATATGGAAATGATGGGATACTTGTCTGAAAATGTTCATTTTAAGGCCAGATCAATATTAATTAAAGTATATGTAGCGAAGAGAGGGTACAATATTTTAGAGTGGAAAGATCAAGGTGCTGAGACCAGGCACATAAAGTGTTTGTAGCCAATTGAAATTACATCTGGAAAAGGTGTCCATGGACAAGGTAATCGAGTTTATCCATTCTTCGCAATGGTTATCACCCATTATAGTGGATAAAAAGAAAACAGGAGACATCAGACTGTGTATTGATCTCAGGTCACTCAATAAGATCATCTTAATTGATTGTTTCCCATTCCCTAACATTTATGAAATGCTGGATTATTTGGGTGGAACTACAGTTTTTTTAAATAGATTTCAGAGAAGCATATTATCAGGTAGAATTGGTGTAGGAATCATGCTTGTTGAAAGCTTTCAACACACCCTTTGGAGCTTTCAGATTCTTACGGATGCCATTTGGCCTGGCCCCTACAGCTTTGGTCTTTCAAAAGTTGATGTTCAGACTGTTGGGACAGTGCAAGAATGTCCTGGCTTATCAGGACGACATCTCAATCTTTTCAAATGTTATAGAGCAGCATTTGAGTGTGTTGAGTGAAGATGTTTTGCACTTTAGAGAAACATGGCTTTACTGTTAAGAGGGAGTAATGTAAATTCTTAGTTGAGAGCTTAGACCATTTGGGACATCACATTTCGGGAGAGATGATCAAGCTTTAGGCTGATTTGGTGAATGCCATTTATACCAGTCCCAGACCTGAAAATAGGGATTGACTAAGATCCTTCTGGGGCTGTGTGAGTACTATTTGTGTTTCATCGATAATTTTGCACTACAGACAGAGCCTTTTAGGAAGTTGCTGAGGAAAGAAGAACAACTTGTGTGGAATGTTTCTGAAAGGTCTGCATTTGAGAACCTGAAAAAAATTGTGGAGGCACCTACATTGCATTCTTTGAAAGACTACTTGCAGTCCGTTGTGACATAATTGCAAGTGGGATTTGCCTGGGACCTGTGCTCACTCAGATAATAGAAGGCAAGAGACATATCATTGCATTTGCATCGAAGTGCCTCTCAACAACTGATCATAAGTACAGCATGATTGAGAGGGAGGCACTAGAGTGTGTTTGGGCTACCAAGCAATTTGAGACCTTTTTATGGGGAAGACAATATGTTCTGGTAACTGACCACAAACCTTTGGTGTGTCTGTGAATGCTCACAATGATGTCAGCCCGAGATTGTTGAGGCTATTGTCAAGGATGTACAAATTTGATTTAATCATCATCGTCACATTTCAGGTGGGAAATATTCCTGTGTGTATTTCCTATCCAGGAGTCCCCTTGACAGGACACAGAGTAGTCAAGATGAAGACGAGGTTTAGTATGTTGTGGGAATGGTTGAAGGGTTGGTGTTGTTGGAAGGAGCTGTTGGAAAGCATGAGTGGAAGAAGTGTTCTGAATGTGATGAATGTCAAACGAAAGTCAAAGAGCTTATTATTAAAGGGTGGCCTGAGGAGAAGAATGTGAGTAATGATCTATAGTACTTTCACAAAGTCAAGGATGAGTTAACTATTGAGGAGGATGCCATCATGAAAGGGAATGTACTTGATCCCCAATGGAGCTGAGACGCAGACTTATTAATTTTGCTCATCAAGGTCATCTGGGGATGACTGGTACAAAACAAAAATGGATGTGCCTGTACTATTGGTGGCCAGGAATAGATGCTGTGGTGGAGAAGCATGTTGACAGGTATGTGAATTGACAAGAAGCTGATAAAACTATGAGAGTGAAATAAACCATCCCACCCAGTCAGGTTTCCTGCTGGTGCCTGGGAAAGGTTGGAGATGTATTTTGTTGGTCACATGTATAATCTCAAGGCTGAGAGAAGGTTTGCACTGGTATTAGTAGATTATTATTCAAAGTGGGTTGAGTGTACATTTTTGAGAGAGCCAATGAGTAGGCAGTGGTAGTGGTGTTGAGAAATTTGTTTTGAAGAGAGGGTGTCCCCAAGATTCTTGTGATTGACAATGGGGTTCAGTTCAAATCATAGGCGATGGAATAATTTTTGAAGTCATTTGACATCAAGCACCTGTTGGTGGTTTGTACAGCGGGATAGTTGAGAGAGTGAACACAATGGTAAAGGAAACGATTCAGTTGGCTATTACAGCAGGTGAGGATGTAAGTTAAGTTGTGTAAGGAAGGTTATGGGGTTATCATAATACTCTTCACTCCCTCGCGGGAGTTTATCCTTTTATATTGCTGAAGGCAAGGTCTGGATCTTACACATTGAGCCCTAGTTTGGTGTTAGAACAAACACGAAGCAAGGACAGACTACCTGATTTGGGACAGGTGCATGGTAAGTTGGAGAGTGCTCAGTTTAAAAGTAAACTGAGCTATGACAAGGATAAAAAGGTAAGAGAGGTTCAATTTTAGGTGGGAGACAAAAATGGGTACAAAGAAGAGTAATTAGATTTTTTTCCCAAAAACAAAAATTATCAAGGTCTTGAAGTATGTTGTCCTGGGGGAAAATGGAAAATGGTGGAGCAAGAGATGTGTGGTTTTAGTTGACAATGCTAATGATGGTTGCCATGTGGATATGGGTTGACTGTATGGAGGGTTCCCAAACTGAGGGATGGTGGTTAATTAAACAGAAGGTTACCGGACTTGACAGGTATAATCGATCAGCTGAGGGCCGTTTAGCAGCATGGGGAGCAGGTGATGTGACTGAGGAGACTCTGTGTAGTGTTGGGGGTTTCTGTATTCTTTGGCTCGTGGCAGCTGTCAAGTGTGCATTCTGCATTGCTGTTTGGAATGCGAGTCTGCTCCTTGGCAGTTGCTTGCTCGACCCACGACTGGATGGTTGCTCTGTTCGTGGGTGGTGTATTTCCTGGAAATAAAGTATTTACTTCAACTTACCGTGTCCTGAATACTTTACAAATTTGGCGATGAGCTGCTACACCACCCCGACGGATCCCGCATTCCTGGTGGCTCCTTGTCTTCTGGGTCCTCTTTGCGCTGCCTTCTCTTCTGCCTCCTGATCCAGTTACTTCAACGCTCTTCACAATGGTGATTTCTGCATCCTCCTGGCACTTTGCAACACTGAGTTGTGCATTTCTTTGCCTTTTCCGCAGTGTTGGATGTTCTCCATTGTGCTTTGACGTCACCAGCGCGCTCCTGCTTCTTCATTCGTGGCTGCGATAAACGTCAGACTTCAAAGGTAACCTGGATACCAGTTCCTGTTGTGCTCATTGTCACACGTCAAACATCATAACCTGGATACGACCAATCCTTCTTGTTATCCTCACATCGTAACCGTGTTTATGACCAATGTCGCGCCATCTTTTGCAACATGATAAGCTCTCCAGCACTCCAGTGACGTGTCACGTTACTGGATGCCATTTTGTTTTTTATTCTTCTCGCTTTACTTTATTGCTTTCACACGAAGATCAACATTCATTTGTTCATCAAGCACCCTACTTCCCTTTCACTCAGCGGAGGTTTACAGGTGCAATTTCATTCATTTTCACCGTTTGACTTCCCGTTTTTTTTCTTATGGGGTAAGTTCTGTTTTGTTCAACTCCTTATTTCTTCAATTTCCTGCCACTGAAGTATAGGCACTGCTTCTGCCTATCATCCTTAGACCTCACTTGTCTCCAATTTATATATGGGTGAACAATGTACCCTACTTGTCTCTACTCCTTCTAAAGGTGAGAAAAGGACGCTACAAGTACTGTGATATTTTTTTTACCTTGCTTCTCCTCTTCACCAAACTAGTTCCTCTCATATTCGAGTCTTCCATCTTTACAACATGTGTGCACAGAATTACGCACTTAATCCTCCTCAATCGTTCTGGCTTGCTGGTGGAGTTCCCTGTATGAAGTGGGTCGAAGGGGAACCTTTCTTTTTAAACTATATTGAGACTTTGGACGACCAAGGGAAGATATCTCCTGAACAAAAAAAGCATTTGTTTTCATTGTATTGGTCCTGAAGGTCTAAAACGTTTACCGAAATATCCAAAGCTATTGGTGGTGATGGGGACTCTAATGTTTTTGATTGTGCCATTGCCGATTTTGATAGACATTTTTCTTCTAAAGTTTGTATCGGCATTGTCAGGTACAAGTTCTTTCATAGAAAACAAGAGGCTAATGAGAGTGTTGATGATTATGTGGCTGCCCTTAGAACATTATCTCTTGACTGCCACTTTGGGTCTCTCCAAGAGGATCTTATTAGAGACCAGATTATCATGCACGTCAGTGATTCCCCAATACAAGAGAGGTTATGGGTTAATGGCGGTTCTAATTTACAACATACTTTAGCTTTAGTAAGGAAAGCTGAAATGTCTAGTAGAAGTGCCAAGGTTATTCAAGCTGAATCTGTTTCCAAACAGGTTGAAATTGTCAGTAAAGATAATCCTATGTCTCGCTCTTTTAAGAGTTATGGTAAAATGGATCACAACCAGTTTGACAAAAACAGAGATAAGTCTAAGTCTTGTTCTAAGGAAACCTTAAACAGTTTCAGGTGTTATAGCCCTTCTCATCTTGCCAATAATATGTTTTGCCCTGCACTGAAACAAAAGTGTTCTCTCTGTGGTTTAATTGGGCATTTTGCAAAGGTCTGCAAAAAAAAAACTCAACAAAAGCTTAAGTGTGTTGAAGAGGGTGATTATAGTGATGATGATGCTAACTCTTCTCCCTGTGCTGGTGAGAAATGTGTTCTTAGTATTAAGAATAAAAAGTGTAGAGAAGATTTGCAATGTTTCCAACAAGAAAAAAACGATGTGTGATATGACGATTGGTGGGGTGGACATTCAAATTTATGCTGATTCTGATTCTCCCTATTCCATTTTTTAAGGAAAATGTGTGGAACTCTTTATTTTCCTCCAAAATAGGTGCTGATCTTGAAGAACCTGATATTTCTCCGGAGGGGTATTCTGGGGAAATAATTGATTTATTGGGTTTCCGTAATATAGTTTTTAGGTTCAAGAACCGTGAAAGTCTTGGTAAGTTGTATGTCTCAAAAAAAGGACCTTTGTTTTAGGATGGTTTGACCAGGGTGAACTTGGCATTTTATTAGATCTCAACAGCCCTGAGCCAGTAATGGTTTTAGCAGATAGTGAGCTTACCGGTAAATAACAAATATACCATAAATATAGCGTACGTCTGATATAACAAAACTCAATTTCATCCTGTTAGTCTGTGATTTCCATTTTACATTGTAAGTGAAAATATACAAATCTCTCTGTAAAAGTAAAATTACTAAAACGCAAGTAATTAAATCTGACATCAGGCCCAACTGAATTAAATACAAGTGCTTCGATTTTGTTAAGGCACAGCATTCATGGATTTTGCGGTAAGGTTGTATAGTTCCTTAGCATAACTGTTTAAACCTTCTGTGCATGCACACAAAAGATGTGATACTAATAAAGTGTCAAGTCTGTAATGACAACTTACTTAGACACATTTTACACCAACAATGCCAGACACTCAAGTCAAGAAAAATCCATCACTTTCAAAAGTTCCTCGACAAATTGTTGAAGATGTTGGTTTACCTCTGTACTCCTCTTTACCCTGAAGTCAGTGATAATACAGATTTACTTGTCATGGAAGCATTAACCTTTTCTAAAGGAAGCACAATACTAGAATGTCAAAAGAGGTGTGTGTCACAAAAAAGAAGATTGCACTAATATATTATGAAATAGTACACTGCACGTTTCTAACCATCACAGATGTATGCCATCTATTTTAAGCCGTCTCTCACGTGGTACATGCTTGTGCCATTAGACTTGCTATGAAAGGTCACTGCTTTATGTACTCAACTGTGTAAATAGTGGACAAAGTAAGGTAACCAGAAATACAAGTTTGAGTTTTACAATTGTGGTAGGTTGTATGTCTCAAAAAAAGGACCTTCTGTTTTAGGATGGTTTGACCAGGGTGAACTTGGCATTTTATTAGATCCCAACAGACCTGACCCGGTAATGGTTCTAGCGGAAAGCAGATAGTGAGCTTACCGGTAAAGACATGCCCAAGAGGTTTCCTAATGTTTTTAGTGAAAAAATTAGCAAGTTAACTGACTTTGAGCAAACAATTATCCTCGAAAAGGACGCGTGTACAAACACTTTATAAGGCCAGAAACATTCCCATTACTGTTAGGAGGGAGTTGGAAAACGAACTGAGCCATCTAGTTGCTGAGGACATCATTGAAAAAATTGAATCTTCTGAGTGGGTCTCTCCTGTTGTTATTGCCAGGCGTTCCAATGGCAATATTCGTGTATGCATTAACTTAAGGTAGCTTAATGCGTCCGCTGCTGCTATTTCCAGCGTCTTATGCATTCTTTATTTGGCCAACTGGATAATGTCCAATGCTTCCAAGATGACATCGTTTTGTACGGAAAAGATGAAGCTGAACATAACTCCATTCTTAAGAAAGTTTTAGAGATATTAGATTCCAGAGGCCTTACTGTGAAATTTTCAAAGTGTAAATTTGCTGAAACCTCTGTTACTTACTTGGGTCATGTTTTGTGCTCTGATGGTGTTAAACCTAAACTTGAATTAGTGGAAGCCATACTCTCTGCACCTGCTTCTAAAAGCAAAGATGATGTTTGATCTTTTCTTGGTCTCACTGAATTCTACGCTAAGTATATAAAAAACTTTTCTTGCAGGGTGTACCAAATCAGGCAACTCCTTAAAAATAAGTCTACATTTTCTTGGTTTTCTGATTGTAAGAGAGAGTTCAAGGATGTCAAATATGCCATTGTTGAGGCCACTACTTTATCTGGTTTTGATCCTAATCTTCTTAGTGTGCTCACTACTGACGCCAGTTCAAAAGGCTTAGATGCTGTGTTATCCCAGAAACAAGTTGATGGTAGTGAGGCTATCATTGCCTATGCTTCAAGATCCCTTACTTCTGCCTAGGAGAAATTTTCGGTTATTGAAAGGAAGACTTTAGCTTTTGTTTGGGCTTAGGAACATTGTTGGGCTTTTATTTGGGGTAAACAATGTCATATTAGAAGTGACCACGAACCCTTAGTCAATCTTCTCACTACGGATGGCATGATCAAGGCTTCTGCACGCATTGCCAGGATGTCTATGAGACTTCAGGATTTCGTTTACAAGATTTTCTATGTTACGGGCAAAGACAATGTTTCTGCTGATTTTTTGTCTCTGATGCCTTTAAAAATTAAAGAATGTGTTTCCAATTCTTCGGACGATTTCCATATTGCTCTGGTTCATGATGAAGGCCTTTTTTTTATCCATAAGCAGGTTTGGTTGGAATCTTATTCTGAAGATTCTGTGGTGCAAAGCAATTTGTCTTTTATCAACAATGGTTGGCCTTGCAAAAGCCTTTTGAGACCTGACTTAAGGTGTTTTTGGGAGGTGCGCAATGAAGAGGGCGGTCTTTGGAGAGGGGATAAAGCTGTTCCTCCTTTCAAGCTTAGGGATTCTATTGTTAAGTTATGTCATGAAGGTCATTGTGGAATTGTGAAAATGAAACAGGCTGTCAAGAATGGTTTCTGGTTGTCAGGTTTGGACATTTTTGTGGAGCACATTGTCAGGAATTGTGTGATATGTGCCAATGCGAATAAATCTCTCAAAACTTTGCAACCGAATATGAGTATCCCTTGCATTCCTAATGGTCCCTGGGAAACCATTGCTGTTGATATTATGGGTCCCATTGGCAATGAGTCTAAGTATATTGTTTCTGCTATTGATATATTTTCCAGGTGGCCCATCGTCAAGATTGTTAACATGGTCAATACTGATGCTGTCCTATCCTTCAGCACATAGCAGATGCTGCTCCAATGCTTGGCCCATGGGCATGACGACCATGACCTGACTGGGAGGGCTATGGACGTGGAGGTATCATCCACTGCATCCAAAATGTTAAAAATGGAAAGCCAAACAAGAGGACTTAATTTCCCATCACCCATCAACACATGAAGTAACATCGCTGGTGTCCCTCCAAAACCATGTTTAAAATAAAATAAGCAAGAAGTCTTCATTTCCAATCATTCTTCTGCACATAAAGTTACATCATTGGTTTCCCACCAAACCCAACTTTAACAGAAGAAGCCAGGCAAGAGGACTTTATTTTGCATCACCCATTTACAAAGGAAGTTGCATCGCCGCATTGGCCATCATCCATCTCCACATGAAATTGCATCACTGTTTTATCCATCACCCATCTGCGCAGGAAGTGACATCACTGAATTTCCCATTATCCATCTGCATAGGAAGTGACATTGCTGGATTTTCCATCATCCATCTGCACAGGATGTGGCATCACTGGGTCCCCACCGAAACCATCTTCAAAAGAAGAAGACTTAATTTCCCATCATTCAATTGAATAGTAAGCAACATCATTTACCAACATCGCCAACTGCATGAAAACCAACTTTCTCAAACTCAACACAGAGAAGGCAGAAGTCGTTATTCTTTGGGAATAACCCATCGCAATGGAACTCCACCAAGTGGCCTGCTGAATTGGACCTCACTGCAGCCCATGCCATCCACTCCAAGAACCTTGGCATTGTCATCCACAACCACATCAACATGGGTGCCCACATCAGTGCTGTTACTGCCACTTGCTTCCATACCCTGGCGAGCTTTTGGAAAATCTTCAATTGGATCCCTACCAGCACCTGAAAAACTGTTGCTCACTCTCTAGTCACAACTTAGCAAACTGTACAATGGGAATGCAGTCTATGCTGGGATCAGCAACAATTCACCAGACTAATCCAAACCATCCAGAACTTGGCAGCCAGACTCCCACGTAACCTCCCATGCTCCACACATATCAAACCACATCTCAGAGATCTCCAAGGCCTTTCTATATTCAAAGGAATTAGGTTCATATTCCTCATGCACACTTCTAAAGCAAGACACAACATGGGACCTGTGTACCCCAACAGCCGCATCTCATTTCACAAACTGATCAGGCACCTACCCTCTGCCCGACTCCTGCTTGCACTCATCTCACACATATGCAGAACCAGAATTTGCAGTCGGGCCTTCTCACACATTACTCCCAAGACGTGGAAAGACCTGCATTTATGCATTCGAGCTTCCTTCTCACTTCTTGAGTTCCGCAAAAAGCTAAAGACCTTGTGTGAGCTAACAGAAGGACCAGGCGGTACCAGTAGGGTACTTTTCAGTAATATTGCTTTATTTTCAGTTTCTTGTCTTTAATTGTCCTTGTGGTGCTTATAGGGGACTTTGTTCTCCTGGTTGATCCGTCTTCCTTCAGCTTGGGACTCTTGACAGGTCAATACCCCTCAAGGAAACAGAAGAGACCAAGGTAAGTGTTTCCGTCACACTACCTGTCTTTTAATTGGGGAAGGGAAGTGAGGGATCACCGAGCTAACGTAATTCACCACCATATGATGTCTAATAGGATGGGAGGGTTGTGTGTGCAACGGTGCTAGGGGTTACTGGTGCATTCCCCGTCCATGCCTCCAACCTCCCTTCTCCTGAACAGCCCAGGGAGACGCACGCGTACCTGTGTAAGCCACCCTCCTCCGGGGGCATGGTGGGGCGATTTGCTGGTTCTTTGGCCTTCTGGCTTTCCAGCAGGGGCTTCTCCTCGGAGGTCTCCTTGCGGGCCCTGGGGCTTATCCTTCTCTGATTCTTTCTCCGGTTTTGCGTCTTCAGTCTCAGCTGTGACGTTTCCTCCCGACGCTTCCTTCTCTGATCCACCTATTAAACCCCGGCTTCCGCCCACGTGGGAGATGACTGCGTTTTGAGGGGCGGGGTTTGAAGGTAGGAACCAGAGTGAAGCATGTCTGGAACAATGTCTTCCTGGGTGCCCACTTCTCCTGTCCAGGCTCCTGTATTCACAGGCTGTGAAAAAAGAAGAGGATCTACATGAGATGGAACACACCATCACTCAACCTCATCCTTCTTGGACTCCATCTCAGAGACACCCTCTTCGTGACACCTGGTTCATCAAATAAGCCCACTCAACAGTTCTTAGTAAGGCAGGCAGCACCTACTTCAATGCTAAGATACCCTCCCAGGTGCTAGTGCGCTTTACAAAAACTCATAACATTTCCACACAAATCATCTTTAAAAGAGGAGCTATACAAGAGGGCTTCATTTCCCAACACCCATCCGAACAGGAAGTGATATCATTGCATTTCCCATCATCAATCCGCAAATGAAGTGATGTGGGACTTCCTGCCTTCTCCTTACTTCAGTAAACTCCTAAAGATATCTCACCACCCAGGCTTCCCCGGCAAAGGGAAGTGACATAACTGGATTACCCAACATTCATTTGCAAATGAAGTGATGTGGGACTTCCTGCCTTCTCCTTACTTCAGTCAACTCCTCAAAGTGTCTCACTACCTGAGCATCCCCTGCAAAGGGTGGGTACAGACAGGGGCACTGCCTGTGTGGGCCTGTTAGGGTCAGGAAGAGCCTAGGACCAGAGCCCCTGTTTCACTGAAACCTACAAGGAAAGCTATAACCATGTGCCACACCTAGCACTCCATAGTGCCATTCCCCACAATCACTCCCAGACTAAGACAACACACTCACTTACCATCCTCACACACAGAGACCCAACCTCATACATGTCCCTCTAGCTACCACACATCTTCAAACTACAGAATACACATTCCACCTCATGGTCATTATTGCTCATTAATGCCCTCTCGGCAGTACTCTCAGGTATTGTAGACCTCATCAACTGACACCCTCTTCATTACAGAAACATGGTTCGCCCCATAACCTTGATGTCCCTCTTCCCGCAGGCTACAGAATCCATTGTATTGGCTGTGCACATATGCAGGGAGGAGGCCTTGTTGTCATCCATAAGTCCCTTTGGTCCTGCAACTTAGGCAAGCATGTGTCACTGAGCTCCCTTGACCTACTGACATGCCACTTCCCACAATCTGCAACTGGGACCACCACCTTCCATATCCTTTGTGGGTCTCCCAGGCAAGACAATAACTCTCCAGCAACACATGTTAAATTAAACAAGACACCCTCCTCAACCTCATAGACACCCAACGTGGTACAGCACGACATCCAACCAGTACACTCCAATCCTTGACATCATCTTTGCAGCATTCCCAAAAATCCAACAAAAACCATTCATATCCCTGGATTTCACTGACTACCTCACTATCCTGATCTTCCCCCTCAGCATCCAACCAACAAACTGAGGTTAACCCAACAGAAAAGGCAAAACTTTAGATGCTCTTCAAAACTTCTCCTTTGGCAACCCAACGCATGAACTCTTTGTGAACATCCACTAGCAAGTGCGTTAAATACGTTGGTGATAACACTCCATCTAAAGACAGGAAAGAAAATGGAAAAACAGGAATCCTGATGATCTCATGATACTAAAGTCTCTAGACAGCTCATCACATCAGCTATAGCAAAGTAATGTACCAATACCATTAATGAAGACACCAACAGAAGCAGAACAATTTCAAGACAATCAAGCACTGCATCCGTTATCTGTCTGACCCACCTGTCCTGCAGTCCACAGACAAGTATAATGTCCTCAGCCTTTTCAGTGAGAAAATAAGGATGATTCAATAGCACACAGACATAACCAATCCTGAAGTTCTCCCACCTCTACTCACCATTGTCATTGCTTCCCTCACACAAGGCATCTTCCCAGAAACTCTCAAGACAGGCCAGATTCTCCCACTTCTAAAGTACACTAAATGAGATGCTGGTGACCTCACCAGTACCAGCCCATCACTCACCTACCCTTTATGGGTAAGATGATTGAAAAAGCAGTCTGCGCTCAACTCTAATATTAATATTACATCAATGCTAGCCATCTTCTGCAGCAATCTGGCTTCATGTAATGCTGTGGCATGGAGACTGCTACCTTACATATCTTAGATGATATCTCAGTTTGCACTATAAAAAATAACATATATATATATATATATATATATATATATATATATATATATATATATATATATATATATATATATATATATATATATCAAACGAATCTCATCCTTGCGAAAGAGCAGTGACCCAGCAGGGAAGTTCAAGGAAGCCTTTATTGAATCATAGATGACATGGCGAATGCATTTCGGCATAAACTGCCTTCCTCAGCGCCCAAGTTAACAGGTGGCTTCCGTCGTTATCAGATAAATGTTCCTGCCGCCTTCATTGGTCATCATGAAGGCTCCGCCCTCTAGAACGAAACTCCCCCTGTTAGTAGTTCCCAAGGTGGTCGAGAACTCCAACATCCAGAATGCAGTGCTCTGCTTCAGGTAAGTGGTGGATGGAGAGATTGTTACACCAAGTGGTCGGGCGGAATGCAGGGTTCCGATATAGATGTCAGCCAGAATATCCTGCTTGTAGTGTCAATGAAGCGCTCCCCTGGGTCCCCGCACCGCTTCAGCCCCAAGTCTCGGGAATTTCATCAGCAGGGGCAGCGATGCAGATACACGCCGCCCAAAGTGCAATAGAATCACCGCACCACTGCTCTGTAGCTCCCAGTCCTCGAGGCGGGCACAAACCAATTCACTACCGTGAAAGAGCAGAACAGCCGAAGCAGCGCCAGTGAGGTCCGGTCCTTTGTGAAGCGGGGGTCTCAGTAATGTGTCTCTGGCTGACACAGTCTAAATCAAACGAATCTCATCCTTGCAAAAGAGCAGTGACCCAGCAGGGAAGTTCAAGGAAGCCTTTATTGAATCACAGATGACATGGCGAAAGCATTTCGGCATAAACTGCCTTCCTCAGCGCCCAAGTTAACAGGTGGCTTCCGTCGTTATCAGATAAATGTTCCTGCCGCCTTTATTGGTCATCATGAAGGCTCCGCCCTCTAGAACGAAACTCCCCCTGTTAGTAGTTCCCAAGGTGGTCGAGAACTCCAACATCCAGAATGCAGTGCTCTGCTTCAGGTAAGTGGTGGATGGAGAGATTGTTACACCAAGTGGTCGGGCGGAATGCAGGGTTCCGATATAGATGTCAGCCAGAATATCCTGCTTGTAGTGTCAATGAAGCGCTCCCCTGGGTCCCCGCACCGCTTCAGCCCCAAGTCTCGGGAATTTCATCAGCAGGGGCAGCTATGCAGATACACGCCGCCCAAAGTGCAGTAGAATCACCGCACCACTGCTCTGTAGCTCCCAGTCCTCGAGGCGGGCACAAACCAATTCACTACCGTGAAAGAGCAGAACAGCCGAAGCAGCGCCAGTGAGGTCCGGACCATGTCATGAGTGATGTAATATGTAACGTCATCAGCAGTGCATTGCGGGGGCGCGAGTTATAGTTAGCTGAACTAACTATAATGGGGGAATTTCTAGGGTTTTGTACGAGGGAAATGTCCAGCTAACTATAACGCCCCTGAAACCTAAGTTTTTTTCAGTGCATTTCTAAGGTTTTTTAAATGCCAATTCCTAACTATAACGTGCATGAAAAAAATAGCCCCTATCACTAATTTTTATTATCCCCGGGGACCCCATCCTTCGGGGTTTATTAAAAAACGTTGGGAACCATGGGGGGAGCCCCAACGCCCCCACGGTCCCAGCCGGCTCCCCACGTCCTTCGGGAGTCGGCATTGCTTTTCTACATGGGGAGCTGCTGACATACAGCTCCCCGTGTGGAAAAGCAATATTGTTTGGATTTTGAAAGAGAGAGCAGGTTTCCCTGCTCTCTCTTTCAAAATACAAACGAAGTTTGCTATGGGAGGGCGGGAGACTCCCGCCCTCTCATAGCAAACAACAGTGTCCTGGGGTGGGCACCCCAGGACACTGTAGGAGCCGGCCCTGGGGGGTGGCGGTCCCCAGGCCCCCTCCCCCATTCATTTTTAAAGATTTTGCCCCCGGGATTTGGCCCCCCCAGGGGCTAATCATTAATGAAGCGCGGAAGCCCGCGCTTCGGGTTTTTTACATCTTTCACACACTTATTTCCCTTACTTAATCAGCCTCGCTTCTACCGAGGCACAAAATGGCTGCCAACAGTTCCTGGTTTTGAATGTAGACAGACACTTGACAGCCAATTAGCATTCAGCGCGTGATCGGGAGGGTGCGCGCTCGGTTCGCAGAGGGTGCGCGGATCCTCTGAGGCCGTAGATATGTCTATCTTTTTTACTCTAATTATCTCAGGAACTACTGAACGGATTTACACCATTTATGCAAAAGGCATGAGTCTGAACTAAGGACTACCTCTTTGCCAAATTTGGTGTAATTCCGTTCAGCAGTTTGAGCTGTAGCTGCGTCAACAGGTCCTGTGTGAAATTGCATTGGGGAAACGCATTTTGGAACCCCCCTTTTTTCTCAGCCCTCGCTTGACAACTCACCACGAAACTTTCAGGATAGGAGCGGACCGGAGCTGGCCAAAAGTTTGGAAAATTTCGCAAAGATTCGTGAACCAGCGCCAGACTTATTGGAAATAGAATGTTGCGGATTTCCTATGGAAAATAGGTCCCAACTATAACTACCTACTGGCGACCGCCAGTAGGTAATATATATATATATATATATATATATATATATATATATATATACTCCACACAGTCCCGCTGTTACGAGAAATGCTCGGACACCCAAGTTGAATGCAGCTCGTTTATTTACAAGTACAAAAACGACGCGTTTCGCCTTTACGGCTTGGTCACCCTCGAGTATACAAACTTGCACCATGTTTAAATCTCATGAATTCAAAGACGGACTTATCACAACAGTGTAACAAACCCAGTGCGACCATCGCGGCCATCTTACAGTGATGTACAAACAGGAGGTTTTCCATATAACGGGTAACAGTAGATCACATAATGGTTTGGTGCATTTGTAGCATTGTTGTTAATCCATAAATTAATAAATGCATTATACAAAAAATTGTTATAACACACAATGCTTTGGGGCAATACTATATGTTTTCGACAGCTAATTAGCGCATATCAATACAATTCATGTATTAAGTATTCCATCATGCCCAAGTGGGCGGCATACCTGATTATGTCTCAGATCTCACTGTGCTCCATTTGGGATGTCTATTGTATGTCACTAGAGCACAAACTTAATTCGGAGCATATTAAATAACTGCTCTCGTTCTACAAGCCAATAAAGTTATGAACTTCAAAAACGCCCAAGTGGGCATGAACAAACATTAGAAGATATCCCAAAAGAAAAAAGGGGAGAGGAGAATAATGGCAGAGCATAAACCCTATGCCATAGCACCAATAAACATGTCCAATATTTAACATACCTTAGAAATTCACTGCAAAAACCATAGGTTTCAGGGACATTATAGTTATTTGGACATTTCACTCATACAAAACCATAGAAATTCCCCTGTTATAGTTAGTTGAGCTAACTATAACTCGCGCCCCCGCAATGCACTTCTGATGATGTTACATATTACATCATTCATGACATGGTCAGTGACATCACTGATGACATCTCAAATGACATCACTGATGACATCATCCAGTGACTATGTGTTTCTATAAATGTCATTATGTTTTATATATATGCCAAGGTGTATTGAAGAATGAATGGGTGTATAAGAGTCAGGATGGATGATTTAGTAGGTGTGTGACTGACTGTATAAGTCAGTGATTAATTGTGTCTTACTGAATGCATGTGTTAGTGACTAATACAGACATTTACACAGTTTAGTTTGTCAGTTGGTGTGTAAACGGTTCCATGAGTTGGTGAGTATCTAAATGAGGATATATATGGGTTATTGATTAGTTGTTTGGGTATCTCTATGGGTGCCTGAGTGTCTGTGTGGGTAGGTGGGGTTGGGTGTAACTGTCCATAAATGTATGAGTGGATGAGTCACTGGGTGTATAGGTTCAAGAGTGCATCTGTGAAGAGCTGTATGGATGGGTGAGTGTGTGTATGGGTGTATTGGTGAGTGAATGGATGCCTCAGTGGTACATGTGTGAGTAACTGCATATGTGAAAGGCAGTATATGTGAGTGTTGGAGTGTATAAATGACTATATGTGAGACTGAGTCATTGTGAGAGTGGCTGTATGGATCAGTGTGTGCTTGTATTAGTTATTGTATTAGAGTGTAAGTCTGTGTTAGTATATGTTTAAATAAGTGAGGTGGTGTGTGTATAACTGTACAGGTGAGTAAATGAAAGTGTGATTGATTATTTCCATGACTGACTAGGTGTGTGAGTAACTCTATGAATGAGAGGCGGTGTGTGAGTGTCTGTATAGATATGTGAGTGCATATGATAATGCTGTATTGATGTCTGACTGTATGTATGAGTGACTGTATGGGCGAATGAGTAGATGTGTGTGTAGAGCTAGGAATTAGTGAGTGGATATGTACTAACTGGTATTGGTGTGTTGATGGTTTCGAAAATGATACTCTGTATTTTAGAGTGGGTGTATCAAGGGTTTATATTAGGGTGTGATGAGGTGCATCAAATTTTCACATGGATGATGTCATCAGTGATGTCACTGACCATGTCATGAATAATGTAATTTGTGATGTCATCAGCAGTGCATTGCGGGGGCGCGAGTTATAGTTAGCTCAACTAACTATAACGGGGGAATTTCTATGGTTTTGTATGAGTGAAATGTCCAACTAACTATAACGTCCCTGAAACCTATGTTTTTTTCAGTGAATTTCAATGGTTTTTTAAATGCTAATTTCTAACTATAACATGCCTGAAACCTATGTTTTTTTCAGTGAATTTCAAAGGTTTTCTAAATGCTAATTTCTAATTATAATATTCATTAAACCTATCTCTTTTTTCTGTGTTTTTAAATTAACATCCCATTCTCAACCTGGTCAAAACTGCAAATCTCACCACTTTTCCATCGATACCTTCCGCCCAAAAACTCACCACAAATGAGAGCCACAACTAACGCTAATGATATGCAAAGTAGGCGTTCCCGTGGGAAAAAAACCGAAAACACCACTGCCCCATATTTTCCATGACAAGCCAAATCTGCAATGCGATCCAAAAAGCAGGCGATAAACCGAGTTAGCAGTAAGAAATTAACATCAGCCTTTAACTGATGTAAGGAGGTCGACTATCTACAGCGTGAATTGGACCCAACTCACAGCCACAACTAAAGACCAACACGTGATACAGCTACTGATCATGCAGCTCCGACACCCAATAAGGCCACAACACCCACAGCCACCACCACCAGGACCTCCCCCTGGACCACCACCCCCTACTACCACCGAGACAGCGCAAAACAGGACATCGGACCTTCCCAAAACGCCATTGTCCCTCAGCCGCACAATAGCTGAATGTTGGGAGATGTGGGAACAAAGTATGTGTGAAGGAGGCAAGTTACCCATCAATAATAATGCACACAATACCAAGTGTAGCGGTGATATGCTGGACAGACCTCACTATGCAAAGCACAAACCTCTCCATGTGGACATATACTACTGATACTTGTAGTGTTGTGCACAGTGGACGCAACCATGTTACCTCAGGCAATGGGGAAGATCTTGGTCATGTAGCTGTGTTGTTCCCCCCTTTAAGCGTAAGCGGAGTGGGCTGGTCTAACGTACGACACTCCAGCGTAGGAGTATGAATAAATAGGCTGGGGCTCTGGGCGTGGTTCACTTGTGGGAAGTCCAAAGCGTCTGCCAGAGCGGCGGCCCTCACCCTGCCACGTGGCTGCCGCCATGACCGCGGGCCTCCTCGGCGCAGGCCCCCTGCGAACCCAGCAGCACAGCACCGCAGACTTATGTCTGTACAGACTACTGCCTTCGATCTACATTGCAGACAGCAGGACTCACAATTCAGATGGAGTGGCGATTGCAGATGACACAGTCTAGTAGGCAAGACACATTGCTCCCTGTGCGGCCCGCCCAGACCACGCATCATCGCAGGCTGCGCACATACTGAGCGCCAAAGGTACTACTAAGTCAGTGCACCATAAGTCATCGCAAAGAAGAGTGAACAGTTTTATGTCAGCAGTGAGGCAAACTGTTAGACCTGTCAGCCTTGCCTCATTTTTTTCCACCCTCTTTTTCGTTGGCCTTAGGTCTCCGAGCGCCTTCCCATTGCTAATCAATACTAAGGGGCAGGTGCTCTCTTCTTCCAACATGGCTGCCACAGGCCCCTGCTACTGCAGAGTGGTCTTTTTAGTAGCACCCTAGTTGCCAGGAGCTGGCTGGGACCCTAAACATTGTTGCAACACCAGCCCACCTTTTTCTCCCATAGTAGGAATAGGGAAGCTCCTGGAACCTTCCAGAACAGGGGAGGGGTCTGCATTTTGCCGCCTGAGAGTGTGGTCACCTGACCTGGGCATATATAAGGGAAGGAGGGAAACTTTTTAGTCAGTTGGGGCATCACTGACCTGGGGGAACCTACGCAGGAGACTTAGGCGGTAGGGCCTAGTCAGGAACCTATACCACTGGGAGTGACAGGGCTTAGGTGCTGCCTTCCAAGCTGAGTGAGGAACACTGGACTAGCCCACTGATCTGGCCCGGCGGGAGGGGAACTCAGAGACCATCTGCAGTGACCTACTGAGACTATCCTGCCTTCAGCCACCAACTCAACCCCCCCCTCAAGAAATCCCCTACCAAGGGCGCAGGAACCACCACGCGCTGAGAAGACCATCTAACTGCCCACAGGACTACTGGGGGATCAACCAGGTATTGGCGCTGTGTCACCCCTGAGCTCCCTGACTCCACCTGGGTCCCCTTTGCTGAACTGCCACTGTCGTGTGGCCTGTCCTGCCTTGCCTGAACTGCTAACCTGCCTAAAGCTGAACCGAACTGCGCTGCTTCTCAGCGCTCCCCTGCTGTGCCTGGAAAAGTGCTGGACTCCTGCCCAGAACTGCTGTGCCAAGAAAGCGCTGTATTTTCCCCCGAGCGCTGTGTTACCAGCGATATTGCCAGAACTGTTGAACTGTCCCCGAAGTCCCCCCTGCTGAGGCCTTGCAGGCGAACACACCGTCGCAGCCCGGCGCCGCGTGGGCGGAGTGCCGCTGTCATCCCCGGGGCCTCTGAGGGGTTCGGGGCTCCGCCATCGCTGTCACGACCTGGGCGCTTCCCCCGACGTGGGCCCGGCCGCTGTTCGTCCCTCGCGGCGGCCCTCGGTCAGGAGAGGGCCGCCGGAATCCAGAGTGGGCCGCGCTAGGCCCTGAGGCCGTCATCCCGCCTCATGGGACGGGGGTGTCCTCCCAGACTCCGCCCCCGCCGCACACCCATTGGCCCTCGCGAGCGCGCCCCCGCAGGCCACGCTGCCATTGGCGGCTGCGGGCGCGCCTTCACCGAGGCCTGCTGAAATTGGTCCCAGGGACCCAGGAGCTATCGGAGGGCCCGGGACCGGCTCCCTGACAGTGCGGGGCTCCTCAGCCTAATCCAGACCCGCCGGAAGCCCCACGTAACCCCTGCTGATCCCGGGCACTGCCAGGAAGCCGCACTGCTGGCGAGAGGGGCTCCAGGGAGAGCAAGCCCCCGATCTGCCCACAGTACGCTGCAAGGGTCCCGAGGGGGCCGAAGAAAAAGGTAACCCCAGGGGAGGAGGGCGGATGGCCGGAGGCAGGCCCCGTGATCGCCCCTCCCCTGGGGAAGACTGTAGTTGGGCCCTGTTGGCCCCCAATTGCTGTGGAAGGCATCCTGAACGGGGCCTGAACTTAGTAGAGTTAGCCCCTGGCTGGGGAATAGTTCCTTACAGGCTATTGCCAGGCCCTGATTAGGGAAAAGTTGTTCTTGCCCCAGGAACTGTGGACATTCCGGCCCTATGCCATGTTGATTCTTGCTTCATGAAATGCTTATCCTTGCCTGCTGAGCTGGTTATTCTTGCCTAAGGAAATACTGTTTGAGAGAGCTAATGCTACCCAGGTTAAATGAAATGTTTATTCCTGCCTGGCCAAAGGTTTTATTCTTGCCTAATGAGATGTTGTCTGATTTATACTGAAATGTTTAGTACTGCAAAAGGAGTTGTTTACTCTTGCAGAGGGAGATGTTGATTAGTTGCCTCCAATGACCCAATGACATGTTTATCCTTGATGAAATGCTTTGATGAAATAGAGAAACCGTGATTATTGATTACCCTGATTCTGATCTAGATAAAAGCTATTTGATTTTTTCTCAAACTCACTGGTGTGGTGTCAGTCATTGCGTGCGTTTCCTGTCTCAGTGGTTGTGTGTGCTCTATGGTCACTTTACACCTAAGCTGTTGGGTGCCTGCCTGCTCGCGCCAAGCTACCCCCCCGGGGAACTGGTGACCCCAGTTCCTACACATACTATCACTCGTAAATTGAATTGAGGCAGAATTCAATAGACAAAAGACATTCGTCCCAGTGTGGCCCTCTCGGACCACGCATCATCGCAGGGTGCAGATACACTGAGTGCTTCAGGTGCCACTAACTCAGTGCACCACAAGTCATCGCCACATGGCCTTATTGAGGCAGAATTCAACGTAAGCCGCAACACATGGTGCCACTAACCCTGTTCAACACAAGCCGGCGACACGTGGTGCCACTAACCCTGTCCAACACAAGCCGATCCTAAGTGTGGAACTGTGTCCTGAGTCCTGAATGGCAGTGACCCCAAGTCCGTGGCAACGACCACAGCACCAGACTCCCTCTTATCAGTTAGGCATATTTCCATATGCAAGGCCGGCGACACGTGGTGCCACTAACCCTGTACAACACAAGGCGCGACACGTGGTGCCACTAACCCTGTTCAACATAAGCCGATCCCACATGTGAAACTGTGTCCTGAGTCCTGAATGGCAGTGACCCCAAGTCTGTGGCAGTGACCACAGTACCAGACTCCCTTTGATCAGTCAGGCATATTTCCATATGCAAGGCCGGCGACACATGGTGCCACTAACCTGTTCAACAGAAGCCGGCAACACGTGGTGCCACTAACCCTGTTCAACACAAGCCGATCCCACGTGTGGAACTGTGTCCTGAGTCCTGAATGGCAGTGACCCCAAGTCTGTGGCAGCGACCACAGCACCAGACTCCCTTTTATCAGTTAGGCATATTTCCATATGCAAGGCAGGCGACACGTGGTGCCACTAACCCTGTTCAACACAAGCCGATCCCACATGTGGAACTGTGTCCTGAGTCCTGAATGGCAGTGACCCCAAGTCTGTGGCAGCGACCACAGCACCAGACTCCCTTCGATCAGTGAGGCATATTTCCATATGCAAGGCCAGCGACACATGGTGCCACTAACCCTGTTCAACACAAGCCGGAGACATGTGGTGCCACTAACTCTTTTCAACACAAGCCAATCCCACATGTGGAACTGTGTCCTGAGTCCTGAATGGCAGTGATCCCAACTTCGTGGCAGCGACCACAGCACCAGACTCCCTTCAGTTTTATTTGTTGTTGTTTTCTTTAAATAAAATGTTTTTTATGTAAACCTATACATGAGTAAGATTCTTGTTTGTCCAACCGCACAGGGACACTTACGGGCCCAAGAAGGTTGTTGGGGGTATGTTGGTAATGTGGGAAGAGGGTGCGTTACCTGCTGATGTGGGGAGAGGCAGCGTGAAAGGGGTATCTCTCACAGAAAGAACTCCGATATGTTTTCAGAAATGCCTCGGACAGATGCCAGCTGACGGACTGAATCACAAAATGTTTTTTCAATGCTTATGTAGTGTGAGTTATGAACAGTTCAAACCCAGGCTCGCAGAGGGACAACTGCGGCCCGTCCACTCGACTGACAGATGCAGTACTACGAGCCGTCCGCTCCCAAAGCAACAGCAGCGTAGTAGCTCGCAGAGGTACAGGTACAGTAGCGTACTAGCTCACAAAGGTAGAGAGCTGCGAGCCGACGGACTGGCTTCTAACGGCATGGATGCGGAGTGGTGATGTTGGGCAGGGGGAGCGTGAACGAATTATCTTGTAGAAACAGAGCTCCGGTATATTAATTTGCCCCCAAGACCTTTCTTTTATATTTTCACTTGATGCGAGAAAGCGTGCTTTCTGGACCAAGACCTTTCTCTCTACCAAATTTGCACACACACCACACCCATCCGGCACATGCATCACAGGCCATGTGACCACGCAAATATAATGGATCGACAACGTCACATCCTTTATTTCCGGTGGTGACTGGATGGCGTATGCTCCATGGGTCTCAATCATAAAGTGTCCATGAAAAGTTGCGCAGAGTGTTAGTCGCACCCTGAGCTGTATGGCCGTCAGGGGCCTACTACCACGTGGCGCTGACTCGAGTTCCACAGGGTTAGTGCCACCCGAAGCTGATGTGGCAGTCAGGGGCCTATCACCGCGTGGCGCGGACTTGAGTTGCACAGGGTTAGTGCCACCTGAAGCTGATGTGGCCATCAGGGACCTACCACCATGTGGCGCCGACTTGAGTTGCACAGGGTTAGTCGCACCCTAAGTTGTATGGCCGTCAGCGGCCTACCACCACGTGGTGCTGACTTGTGTTGCACAGGGTTAGCGGCACCAAAAGCTGATGTGGTCTCCGCCATTGATGACTCAGGACTCAGCGACATGTGTGAGATCTGCCGGGCCGCGGAGAAGCTAATGTGGTCTCCGCCATTCATGACTCAGGACTCAGCGACATCTGTGAGATCTGCTGGGCTGTAGAGCTTTGACAGGCACGTGGAGTGCCCACTGGTAAACACTCCGGTGGCAGCAGGTAATTATTTGGTCATGGATGCGCAGGGGCGGCAGTATCTCTCTCTCTCTCTCTCTCTCTCTCTCTCTCTCTCTCACTTCCCTCTCTTCACTCTCTCTCACACTCTCTTCCTTCCTTTCCTTCTCTTTCTCTATCTCCCTTCTCCCTTTCTCACTCCCTTTCTTTCCTTCCCTCTCTTTTTCTCTCTGGCTTTTTTTCCTTCTCTGTGTCTCACTCCTTTGATATGCGCATTATACGCACACGTCCTTATTTTGTGCTTTATTTTCCAGGCTGTGTCGTCGACATTCATTGTCCCGACAGGAGTCTTCCGCCTTGTTGTTTTGTGTTCATTTTTTTTAAATTTAGTTTATCCTTTATATACACGTTTCTGAAAAAAGAAAGTTTGAAAAAAAAAATTTCAATAACCTTTTTGGTTGTTACTTAAGTGCTGCGTGACCCTTTTTCGTTCTTATTACTGTTATTTCGTGGTGTCCACCATGGTGTTAAATTTTGGGGCAGTTATCACGGGAATACTGGTGATGTCTGCAGTTTGCACCAGCTTCTGAATAGTGTGTTAGATTTATCTCAACTATAGTTGCATTAAAGTGCTGATAATGAAATGCAGAGTAGGCGTTCCCGTGCAAAAGACACGAGGTGCACCTTTGTGATTTATTCTAAATACTAAAATCCTGTATTGAATTGCACTGTAGTAGTGGGTGCACTTACAGTGTACACACAAAACCAATGAAGAAATGTCATTGGATTTATATTGATTGGGAATAGTGGGTCAGGTGCTGGATCTTGACGGGATACACTGCCCAGTTCGTTGATTTTTCTGTACACGAAAAAACCACATCACAACTTTCACAACAACTGCGATGCAAAACAAATTCCGGCGATAAGCCGCGTTAGCACCAGGGATTTTACACCTGCTTTTTGCTGGTGTTAAGCAGGACAACTACCTGCAGCATGAAAGGTTACACAGCCAAGAGCCACACCGAAACACCCACAGGTGCCATAGAGTCAATGAGCATGATACACGGATACCCATGAGGTCCACAACACTCATCGCAACAACCCCAGGACCGCCAACGCCCCCCGAACCCGCATCTGACCAAGTGTGTCCATGTGGTCATTGTGTTAGCATGATAGGCACAGGTCCTGCAACATCACAGTGTCAGCGGATGTTACCATGTCACCTCAGCGTTGGCAGTGAGTCTGGACATGTAGCTACGCACGCATCCTCCAGCATGCACAAGCAGCGCGTGCTGGTCCGGTGTACACAGGTCAGTGCAGGGGTCTGCCTATCTGGCAAGGGGAACGGAGTGTCTCGAACATGTCCGTGTTCAGGAAGTGTGGTAAGTGTGTCTCTGTGTTCTGGTGTGGCCGCTACAAGTGCCGCAGCAGTCAATGTTGTAAAGTGGCATGCACCACTTCCAAACTGCAGTGTCACGGTGTGGTTGGAATGCTGCAGGACATGCGCAAATAGGCATTACAATGGTGTGCCGTAGGAGTGCACGGGATACAACAGTACACCGTACAAAGGTGTGGGGGGTCATGGGAGGGAGGAGCAGCTGTTTGGCAACGTAACACACAGTGAATCCACCCATGTGCCATGTGCTGGGCATCTCATCCATGATGACCAGGGTCGCAGACATCCCACAACACCCACGACCGCCTTTGTACACATCCTGTATAAATGCAGCTGGTGAAGTTACTGTAGGGATGAAAGGTTCTTTGTCTGAGCTATCTTGCGCTAGCACATCTGCTGCTCCGAGAAGGAACTTGCAAGTGGCCAGCCCCCCCTGACAGATACCATAATATTTGCATCCGTCTCCCACACTACGCCCTGCCCGATTTGAGAACAACGAGTACACATCCCACACTCAAGTCCTTCGTCGTAGTTAGCGTGTGTGAAATGGCCTTCACACGTACTCCCACCACAACCCTGCCCTGCACCCATTGCACACAGACCCGGCTCATTGCACCAAGCTGTGCCGTTTCATCCACAAGACTGGCGCACGGGAAGCCAATGCAGCTACAAGCAGAGCCACTGACGCAATGGCAGAGCATCCCGAACACATGGTTGACTCCATTCACGTCCACCTATACCTTGCATGTCTGCTGCATGTCCTGGGTGCACTGCCTTTGGCAGTACTGCAGATCACTTACCGACTGAGCTTCCGCATTGCGGACGTCACCTGAGTTCAACCTGTATTGCAATGTTGCATGTGCCTATCAGAGTGGTGCATGGACATGTGCCTCTCCAACAAGTGGTTAGCTGACATGGATTACGACGGGTGTGTGCGTCCCCTGTTGGCCCATGACCAGGAGTGTCATGGTGATGCCCGTTTATGGCATGCATGGATGTTTGGCATGCATGTTGGGAACTGGGCCTGGGAGATTGCATGTGTCATAGTATGCAGTGAGCAAATTGACCCACTTCCCGATTCTGCTTTGGTGCACATTGGGTACAGTGGTTGGAGTCAGCACATCTGTCCCGGTCAGCTGATGGATTACGTCAACGACATGTCAAATATTGTGGCCAACCATCAATCATTAGAGATAGTGGCTTACGCAGCTACACTCGCGTTCATGGATGAGTGACAAGGTACCAGCAACCACGACTCGATGTGCCACATTGCACGTGTCCCCCCACATCATTGCACGTTGTACATCTGGTCACATGTACCAAAACAACAGTGGACATGGCTGCATTGGCGTTGAATCATGTCCGAGGCGTGGACAACCAACAATGCTTGACACTGACGTGTGTTGGTGATGGACTACCCCGAGGTGAACATGGACGTTTTCCTACGTTCCTTATTCAGGCATGCTGCTGCATTTCTCTGCATATCGTGGCACTACTCTTGGCCGTACTGACACACACTTTTTTTTATAAAGTTTCCACATTTTCACTTGTCTCCAAATGTGTTGTGTCTTCATTTGTATGCCAATGTGTGTGTCACAGACTCTCTGGCTGCCTGCCACACGTGAATTGCTACCCCATCCGGACTGTGGGTTTGTACTTATGCGTTCTCATATGCCTGTTTCGTACTGACGCTTTTGGACGCTTATCCGCCACAGGCGAGTGCATTGTGTCCTGTGTTCGATTGTGCGAATGTTGGTGTTGGGACAACATTGTGTTGGATGTTGGTGTACTCTGCTTCCTATGTGTGTGTGCTGCATTGTGTGTGAGATGTCCCTTCATGTGAGCTTTTGTTCACCCTTCTCCCTTTCAGGCAGTGTGGTTTTCACTTTTATGCTTGTTCAGTGGTGTGATGTTGGCGGGTTGTGTGACTTGTGCTCCTTCTTGGTGTGTTTCATTTTGGCCATGGTTTGTCTATAGTTGTGCTGTACTTAATTGTGCATGTGTGCCATTGTGCCCATCTCCCCCCGTCCCCCCACTCCCTGCTTCTTCCTCTTCCTGGTGCTTTTGTGTCTGTAATTTTGTTGCTCCACACATAAATACATGTAATGAACAAATTAGAATAGTTCCTTGATTCTTTTAGGTTTCAAAATTTCTCTCTATTGTTTTTATTTTTATTTTCCATATAAACAGTTTTTTAAATAATAAAGGACACATAGAAGTCAGAAGTGAAACGTATTCTATCAACACGCTTTCTAGAACATTCTACAACACGTGCAGGTTCAAAGTTCATCAATGTTTTTTAAAACTAACGACATTTTTTTGCAACATTTTCTTGTACATTTAACGGCACGTGCAGGATCAAAGTTCACGATTGTTTTAAGCTTGAACAGTGCCTTCCAAATGAAAGTAGCAGGTGTGGTTGAGTTGAGCAAATTTTATCCTATGATATGTACTCCACGTTTAAACTGCTTTTTCTTAACCAATCACAAAGATGCTTTTCCACAAAACGAATGTGCACCCTACTTCTAAAAAACAATGCTTTTCATCTCCCAATCAGGTATCATTTTGTATGGCAAAACAAAGTAGTTCTCCATCTTTAAACATATCTCTTATTCTACGAACGGACTGCATGAGCTACAGACATCTATCCATTCCTCCCAGCCATACCTTCAAAATGCTAGTGTGGATCATAGGACATAGCTATGTTTTCTGGTGCAAGAGGTATGCACAACTGAGACGTATTGACTTAGACCTAGGTTTAAAAAATGTGGACATTAAATGGTTTGGACAGAGAGGATTGAGTGGCAATAATTGTTGCCTTTGGTTAAAACCTGTTTGCATCTCCAACACCCTGACCTCATGATTGTGCACTGTGGTGGAAACGACCTAGGCACATTGACTGGAGTAGGTTTGGAAATGCTGATGAAGGACACCTTTCGACAATTGATGTTGCTTTTGCCTCAAACTGTCTTTGTATATTCCAATATATGCCAAAGACAGAAGTGGAAATGCTTAAACCAATATTGTCCTCAGATTGAAAAATCTAGGAAGAATGTCAACAAAGCTGTGTCTGCATACCTCAGAGACCATAGAATGGGGTCGATCTTCAACAACAACATACGTTTTCATATGGCTGATATCTACAGAAGTGATGGTGTACACTTCACAGATCAGGGAAATCAAGTTTTTCTGAATAACCTGAAGCTGTGCATCCGCACTTATACTAATAAACACAAGGGCTTTTAAAGCCGCCTTATATTCCCAATATCGGTTCGCAGAGTGACACCTGCGATCCGGCTAGCACAGGGAGACCTGCAGGCCGTCGAGCAGCCTCGCAGAGGGACACCTGCGGCCCGTGGGCTCAGCTCGCAGTGTGAGCTACGGGCCGTCGGCTCGCAAACGCACACCAGCGTGCTGGCTCGCAGAGGGAAAGCTCCGGTCTAACTCGCAAAGGGACACCAACGGGCCAACGGCCCTGCTAGCAGAGACACACCTATCACCTAACGGACTGACTCGCACATGTACAGCTAGGGACACGACAGCTTGCAGACGCACAACTGTAAGCTGATGGACTGCTACTGTTTTATGCTTTAGGGTAGTACAGTGGTTGGTTAGTGGGGGTTGTGCTGGGGGTAGTATTTTAGGGTTTAGAGTAGTGCAGTGGTGTTTGGGTAGGGGGTCGTGCTGGGGGTAGATTTAGGGTTTAGGGTAGTGCACTGTTGTTTGGGTAGTGTAGGGGATCATGCTGGGGTAGTGTTTTAGCGTTTACGACAGTGCAGTGTTGTTTGGGTAGTCTTTGGGTAGTGTAGAGGGTCGTGCCGACAGACTGACTCACAGAGCTCCGAGCCAACGGACGGGCTTCTAAAGGCATACCTGCGACCTGGTGATATGAGGAGAGGCTGCGTGCAAGGCATATCTCACACAGATGCCAGTGTTGCCTCGCACAGGTAAAACTGCGGACCCGATGACTTCTACACGGAGAGATGCGAGCTGATGGAGTAAATCACAAAATAGCTGCCACCACTTCCTGGTTTCAACCATTCACAGCCAATAAGCCGCAAGCTGGTGCTTGTAACCACTCAGCCAATCACATGTCAGAATTCTCAAATTTCAATATTTGTAAAATGTGATATTTCTCAAAAACTACTGAACGGATTTACACCATTTAAACAAAAGCGTGCTTTCTGGACCATCACATTTCTCCCTGCCAAATTTGGCGTAATTCTGTTCAGCAGTTTCACCTGTAGTCTTCTGTAAAGTTTCGTATGGAAATTCCATGGAGAAAACATGTTTTAGGACCCTCTTTTTTCTCAGCCCCTCCTACATCATTCACCCCCAAACTTTCAATATAGGAGCTAATCAAAAAAAGAGAAACTTTTTGGATAATTTCATAAAGATTCGTCAAACGACGCCAAAGTTACAAGCACATAGAAGACTCCAGGTGGGGGGCTGCGCGACTCCAGGAGGGGGGCTGCGCAACCCCCCTCCCAACATAAGTGAAGCCTCGGGGCTACGCGGACCTCAGCTGACCCCCTGTTATCCCTGCGAGCCCCTGCTATTATTTTTTAAGAAATACCCCGTCAACCTAGCCCACCCAAGGGCCTCATTAAAATAAAAGGCGAGAACCCGCGACCCCAGCGTGAATTTTTGCTGATTTTTTATTTATTTTTTAATAGATTTTTTGGGCCCTGAGGGTCCTCCTGGGACCCCCTGACCAGACCTAGTGGGTCAGGATTTTTCTACCCTGCCCCCTTCTCTTGTTTTATACCTTTGTTTCTCCGTTTTTGGGTGACTCGCTTCTACCGAGCCACAAGATGGCTGCCAACACTTCCTGGTTTGGAGTGCTAGCAGCCAATCACAGTGAAGCTTGCGCATGCGACTTAGGCCCCGCCCAGATATCGAAACTTTTATTTTTCTAATTTCTCATCAACTACTCGGTGCCATTCCAATCATGGAGTCCCACTCTGCAACTCTGGGCAATAGCTTGCTTAATCTCCACAACGGCCCCCACAACGCTAAGGATGCCTGGCCTCCACCTTGGGGGTTCCCAGGAGTGGACGCCTCACAGGGAAAGCCAGGATGGGTTCCACAGCGGTATTCGTACAAGCGCCTTGGGACCCTCGTGGGTGAGTAGTGCGCTATACAAGTATCAATTTACATTTACATTTACTACTGAACGGATGTACACCATTTTAAAAAAGTTTGCTTTCTGACCCAAGCACTACCTTTCTGCCAAATTTGGAGTAACTCCGCTCAGTAGTATCGGCTGTAGCCCTGCACAAAGTTTCCTATGGGAAATTGATTTTTTTTTTTTTTTTTTTTTTTTTTTTAAACCGTTTATTACAAGACTCAAAAATATACAAATATGGGCCTACAACCTTCCGGCCGGCCGCTAGCAATGAAAGGAGCATACGATATACATTTATAAAACACATGGTGCTGCGGCTGAGCATGCACAGGAGTTAACATCGTTGCGAGCCACACTATCCAGACCCCACTATACGGTTCCATTTTAAACTTAAAGAACGACAAATACAAACAAACCCACAAGGCAATCCTCAATCGGAAATAGCAACACGTGCTCCCCCAGAGGGGGGATCCTAGCCATCCATAGGAATCTCAAGAGGGGGGAGAGATCAGAACTAGGGCTGGGTACACCTAATGCCCAGGTACCGGGGGAATGAGTTGGCTAAGGGGACGGGGCCGGCGATGGATCAGGCAATAACGGTGGAGCACAGATTCCCCCGCGGTAGGCGTTCCAGGGGCCCCATACTTTCACCCATGTCCCAGGCTTACCTCTCGCTACATACACCACCTTTTCCCGAAACATGCACCAATCCATATGTTCCTTCCAGGCCGAGACAGTCGGGGGCCTCTGGGATCCCCACAGTTGGGCAATGTCACGCTTGGCAACCATATACCCCAGAGTCACCCACCACGTTTGCGGCACCGAGTAATCGGTAGGCTCCCACACATTCAACAGGCATCTCCTCGCTTCGGGCAACAGCGCCACATGCGTAACCACTCGCAGCACCTCATGCACACCACGCCAGAACCCCTCCACCTCTGGGCACTCCCACAAGATATGCAAAAAAGTCCCCAACGCACCACACCCACGCTTACACAAACCGTCCTCAGCATAGCCCATACGCAGGAGCTTTGGCCCCGTCATGTAGACCCTATGGAGTATCTTGAGCTGGACGAAACGAAGGCGAGCCGGTATGGCCACCTCTTTCGGGGAGGCCACCGCGGAGATCCAGTCCTCGTCGTCCAGCTCCAGCCCATCGGCTACCCAAGCCTCACGAAGGGCAGTCAACAAGTCTGAGCGGTCGTTGATCAGTTTTTTGTAGATCAGTGAGATCGTGCTGTCAGGGACGTGTCCATCCAGCACTCTATCCTCCAGGGGGGAACACTCCAGGATGGAGGCAACGTCCGGAAAGACGGAGCCCAGCGCATGCCGGACCTGCAAATACCGAAAGTACTCGCTGCCCTGCAAATGAAATTCCGTCTGCAGCATCTCGAACGTTTTGAATCCACCCCTCGTCCAGAGATCCCCCACTTTGCTGATGCCTATTAAGTCCCACTTCTCAAAGCCCTTCGAGGTCCACAAGGAGCCCAACCGCTCAGACGCGTATAGTGGTGACGCCCGGGTCAAACGGTCCTTCCACCCCATAGCTGCATTGGCCGCGTGCCACACTCGCACCATGACACGCGTGGGGCCCGTTAGGCGAGCGTCGGGCGCGCTAGAGTAGAGCGCTCGATTATGGTCACCACCTGGAAGTAGCATCCTATCCATTTCAAACGCCGGGTTTAAGGCGGGCCCATATAGGCCCTGATTAATCGCAGCTAGCTGGGAGGCCTAATAGTACCATTTAATATCCGGGAGGGCAATCCCCCCGTCATACCATGGGAGCGTCAGCTTAGCCAGGGCAATACGTGGCCTCCCGTCCCAGAACAGGCGGCGCTGCAAACTCTCCACTTCGCGGAAGTAGCGCGCTGGGACGAGGTCCATAGTGTTCTGCAACGCGTACAGGAAACGCGGCAGCGACATCATTAATTTAAACAATGCCGCCCGGCCGAGCGGCGAAAGCGGCAAACGCCGCCAGCGTGCGACATCCTCTTTCAGACGCTGGAGGGGGGGAAGCAAGTTCCGATCATAACGAGCCTCCGGGTCCAGAGTAATGAAGACACCCAGGTACCTAAATCCCTGCGGGGCGACCTGGATCGGACAGCCCCGCGGGAGGATAGGAGCCTCCCCGGAGAGAACATACACACACGATTTAGCCCAGTTGATGACCAGACCGGAGTTACGACCGAATGAATGCAGAACATCAACCAGTACTATGAGTGATTTACGTGGGGAAGCTAGGTACAAGAGGATGTCATCAGCGTATAGGGATACGCGGTCCTCATACTCAGGGGTCCAGCGGAGACCACGGATGGAAGGCTCCCACCGCAGCCACTCCGCCAGGGGCTCCAAGGCAAGTGCAAAGAGGAGCGGCGATAAGGGGCAGCCCTGTCGTGTGCCCCGGCCCAACTCGAACGGAGCCGATACTCTTCCGTTCACCACCACCTGCTCCAATGGGCCCGAATACAGCAACTTGACCCAACTGATGAACCCTGGGCCAAATCCAAACTTCGCAAGCATCGCCCAGATATATGGCCATTCAAGCGTGTCAAACGCCATGGTGGCGTCTAAGGACGCCAAAATGGCCGGCTCCCGTATGAACGGGGCACGTGCGAGCACACCGTGCAAACGCCGCAGATTAAGGGCTGTGTTGCGATGGGGATAAAGCCAGACTGGTCCTGATGAACCAAGTCGCCCACCACGCCGACCAGCCGATTGGCCAGTACCTTGGCGAGAATCTTGGGCTCCGCATTCAGTAGCGAAATGGGCCGATAGGATGTAACCCGGTCCCGAGGTCTCCCCTCCTTGTGGATGACCACGATTGTAGCCAGACGCTGGTCCAGCGGGAGGGAGCCCACCGAGTGTGCCGCCAGGAACATAGCCCGGAGGTGGGGTGCCAGCGTATCCGGTCGCAGCTTGTACAACTCGATAGGGAGACCATTCGGACCCATGGCCTTGCCGGAAGCGACCGAGCGTATGGCGAGGGCGATCTCGTCGGAGGTGGGAGCGGCGTCCAGCGACACCCTGTCATCCCCGGAAAGGGACGGCAGCGCGATATCACTGAGCAGGGCACGGGAATCCTCTTCCGAGCAGGGAGACACCGGGGAATACACCCCACGGAAATAATCCGCGAAACAGGAGACGATTTCTTCTGGCTCAGTTACACACACACCATCCGTTTTCTCAATCAGCGGGACCACACGATTCGCTCTCTCTTTTTTCTCCAACCACGCTATAAGTTTACCAGCCTTATCACCCACATCATACAGTCGCCCCTGTTGCTCTCTACTGAGGCCCCTGGCCGCCTCCGTGACGAGGGCCCTATAGGCCGCTTGCTTGAGTTGGAGGACATGTTATGCGGCATCCGTCACTCCACCTTCTAAATTACCCTCCAACTCGGCTATTTCAGCCTCCATCCGGGTCACCTCCTCCCGCTCGCGCCTCCGGGCGTAGGAAATAAGGGATAGGGCCTCCCCTCGGAGTACTGTCTTGAAGGCCTCCCATAGCGGTACAGCCGAAGGCACGGACCCCACATTCTCATCAAAATATCGCTGAAGGGATTTAATCAATTCAGCGCGAATGGTGGGGTCGCGCAGGTACCAAGGATTGATTGGGACCACCCTACCCTCACCCCTCGGAAAGACATCAAAGTGCAGTAGGAGCGGGGAGTGGTCCGAAATACCCCGTGGCAAATGGCGCACCTCTCCCACCCTCCCAACATAGGCCGCCGGGACAAGGACATAGTCTAGTCGTGAGAGGCTACCATGGGCTCCGAGTGGAAAGTGTACTGCAGCTGCGTGGGGTGTTTTAAACGCCAGCAGTCCACTAATCCAAATGTATCCAAGAGGCCGGTTAGCCACGCCTGTGCCCGGGGGAGGTCCCTAGGGGGGTGACGATCCAGAGTCCCAGATACCACCGCATTAAAATCCCCCCCCACAACTAAAAGCCCCCCCGGAAGGCCAAGGAGAAGGCGCCCCAGGTCCGCAAAGGTGGTCGACTGCAGCCCCGGTGGGATGTATACTGACACAAAGACAACCACTTTGCCGTCCAGTCTTCCCACCAAGACCGTGTACCGTCCCCTGTCATCGTGGAGCACCTCATCAACCTCCAACGGGAGCGAGTTCTTCACCATGATGCCCACACCCCTTGAGCCAGACGTGAAGCCCGAGTGAGCCACTAGGCGATAGCCACGCCGATTCATGGCGCAGAAGGAGTTGCCAATGAGGTGTGTCTCCTGCAGAAAGACTACAGCCGGCGAGATTCGCTTCAAAAACTGCAGGACCACACCTCGTTTGATCCTGTCCCCCAGTCTATTCACATTCCAAGACAACAAAGTTAATTCCCTACCCCCCATCATATACAGAAGCCATCATTCGTCCCCCGGAGAGCACTTTAGAACTAACACAAAAATACGTTTGCCTTGTGATAAAAACGAACAACACCCCATCCCTACCCACCCACCCCAACAGAACTCCCCCCTCCCTGCACCCCTGCATGAGCCCGAACAGCCCCCCCAACGTGCAGTGTGCCTGTCGCCCCATATATAGTTAAACTAACTAGACCCCCTAGAGGAGGAGGGAGAACCCCCAATAGACCCAACACAACCTCCATAGGAGGGGAACTTACAAAAACTGACGCAGAATCGAAAGTGGCATCATTTTCGTCCAGAGTGAGGCCCAATATTAAACCCTCAGTCCTGATCCAGCGTGCCGTCTCCCCCCGCCGCCCCCCCCCCGCCCCCCCGATCACGATCCCCGGGCAGAGTATCCAGCCAGTGCCCGGCCGCTTCGGGACGATCAAAGAAGTGCGTGCGACCATCCACCTCCACTCGCAGCTTGGCTGGGAAGAGCATGGCGTATTTGAGGTTTAGGTCCCGAAGACGGCGCTTGACGCCTAGGAAGCTCAGTCTCTGCTTCTGGACCGCTGGGGTGAAATCAGGATAAAAATTTACCTCCATATTGTCAAGCTTGACCGGTCCATGCAGTCTGGAGGTTTGCAGGATAGCGTCTCTGTCCCGAAAATTGAAAATCCGGGCGATGAGAGGTCTCGGAGGGGCTCCGACCTTCGGCTTTCCCCCGGGAACCCTGTGGGCCCTCTCCACAGCGAAGAGTTTGCTCAGCCCCCGTGGCTGGAGATGGGTAGCGATCAGGTCCTCCACAAAGAGATCCGCCGCCGCCTCCTCGCGTCCCTCGGGCACCCCGATAATGCGGATGTTGTTCCTCCGTGCCCGACTCTCGGAGTCCTCCAGGCGTCGATCCATAAGCGCACTTGCCTGACTAAGCCGGCGCACCTCTGTTTGCAAGGCCGCCACATCTGTCGTTAGGCCCGATGCGGTGTGGGCCAAAGAATCTACTCGGTCGTTGGTTTTGGAAAGATCGGCCCTCACCAGGCCAACATCCACGAGGACCGAGTCGATCTTCTGCGCCAGTGTATCAAACCGCTGGCCCACCGAGGCCTTCATCTCGGCAATGGCGCCCATGACATCTCGCAGAGTCAGATCTGCGGGCAGGTCTGGGGCATCAGGAGGGCTCTCAGGGGACTTGCGCGGTCCATCGGGAGATCCCTTCTGGAGGGTATAGCGGTCCATACTGTTGGCCTGAGGGACGGCGCCACGCCGGGTCGATTTGGTCTTTGCCCGGTCTCCATCTTGTTTCGTGGCCATGGCCACCAGTCTCCCAGCACCAGCCACGTCGTGTAGGGCAGGAAAGCCGGACCACGAGCTCCGGGGGGAGCCCCCTCAGAGCAGCGGGGTGGATCACAGCCTGCAGGCAGGCAGGGTCTCCCAGCAAGGCCACACCAACACCAAGGGCTCCGCGACCCAACCCCGCAGAGACGACAAGGGGGTGTGAAAGCGAAAGCGAAAGTGCGGGGTACGCGAGTCGCCAGGCCCTGCCTGCCGCTGTTGTTCACTTTGTCACTGGATCACCCCACAGCGCAAATCCGGGGTCCGGCGAGGGGAAGGCCGCAAACCTCAATCGGTGCTCACTCCGGTGTCCGAGGTCCGATTTGAAAGCGGGAAACGGGTGCCACCTCAGCTCAGGTTCACCAACATAGTCCCCTCATCCAGGGCAGGATAATTTCAGGATAATCGTAGGAGGTTGCGGAGGTCCTCGGGAGCCTCGCACCTACGCGGCCATCTTGGTTGCGCGCTAGGCTCCTCCTCATGGGAAATTGATTTTTTGACTCTTTTTTTTTTATGAATTTCTCAAAAACTACTGAATGGATTTACACCATTTAAAAAAAGGTTGCTTTTTGAACCAAGCTCTACCTTTCTGCTAAATTTGAGGTAATTCCGCTCAGCAGTTCAAGCTGTAGCTCGTCTCAAACTTTCCTATGGAAATTAACATGGAGAAAATGAGTTTTGGGACCCCCTTTTTTCTCAGCCCCCGCTTGACAAATCACCACCAAACGTTCAGGATAGGAGCTGACCTGGATAGACTTTTTTGGGAGAATTTCAGGAAGATTCGTCAAATGACGCCAAAGTTATTAGCAAATCAAAAAATGCTTTTTCTTTGGAAACTAGGTTCTAACTATAACTACCTACTGGCGACCCTTCACTCTACGGGTCTCCGCCGTGAACTCCAACGACCGGCATGCAATTGGCCCCGGTGGAGCACGAGGGAAATGCAGACTACAGGTCAAGGCGGGGCACCAGCATTCTATTGGGTGTGGCCATGAGAGCGTCACAAGACTCATTAAAGACCGCCAGGTGAGAGATTCGTCTTGGAAATTGGCACTGAAGAAAGCACTCCCGCTGAAACGCGTCTGCCTAAATGTTTCCAGACTAAATGCATGACCCGTGCAGTTATGTGTGGAATAAATCCTGATTGATAACCTCAGCATATGTCAGGCTCATTTGTGATGTCGAGTGAGCATTGGAGTATATATATATATATATATATATATATATATATATATATATATATTCACAGGGAATCAAAATCCGGTGAAACAGATTTGCTCGAGCCCACACAATCAATTTCTGCAGGTGAGTTTATTAAATTCGCAGACAAGGACGACGCGTTTCGACCATGCCTCCATTTACAGAGCTTTTAAAGGTGCAGTTGCAATTATTCACAGTCATAGACATAAAGAAAATAAATGTTTACGTCACATTTTGAAAATAAGATTAAAAATAAGTGCCAGACTGTATGGCTGCATACATAAAAATCGCTAGCAGACTGAGCTGTAGATTGTGCATAAGGTCCATGATTTTACAGAAGTTGCTGTTCGTAGCTCTGTTAAGTGTGGATAAATATATTGGCGCCTAGTGTGCCCTGCGCTGATGTTGGTCATCCAATTCAAGTGAGAGTTGTGCTCTTATGGGTCTAGTGCCCATTGTGTGCTGGGTGTTAGTGTGGAGAGAGAGATATATGTCATAAGAAATATATTGATCATATAGGATCAGGAAGCACATACGTTTTGGACCGTGGAAGCTTAGAGTTTATAAAGTGAAGGTATAGTACCCTATCTGTATTAATCTATATAGGTGACTTGGAGTAGATTGGGGTTGTCGGCCCGTAACTCCGGTGCTCATATGGTTGACACGAACGTGGCGGTCAGGTGCTTTACAGCTACTCTCTCCTAAAAATAAATACACACAATTAGAATGAAGTAGGCGACAGTCATTAGAGCTATAAGGTTAACATGTTTCAAGTTCAAACATAACATTTTCCACGATGATTTGCACATCTATAAAGTCTGCTATTATAACATTAAAAACAAACTAGGGTGTGAAGTGTGAGGGAAGAGGGAAGAAGTGAGTGCTCAGTCAAGGCAAGATTGACAGTGTAAAAAATGTAGTTTACAGGTGGCTGTACAGTTCCTCATCCTGATTAAGGCCGAATGGGAACTTGGTGCCTGCTAGAAGGATGAAACGTTTGCGAAGGGCATCAGTTCGATTACCTCTCCTGGGATTTGGGTTGACTGTGTCCAGTCCCACAAATCTGGCTTTGGTCCAGTCACCCCCATGTTCCTTAGCAAAGTGCCTGGCAGTACTGTAGCTTTGATCATTGTTGGTGATCGCACGCCAGTGCTCCAAGATTCGCTTTTTTACTGCAAACGTTGTGAACCCTATGTACCAGGCCACAGGTACAAACAATGGCATATACTACATACTCTGTGTTGCAGTTTATTAGATTGGGTATCCTCCATTTAGTTTTAGTCCTTTCCAGGATGGTTTCAGTGACATTACTGCTGTGTTTACAGGCTTTGCATTTTCCACATTTGCGGAAGCCTTTGGTTTGTCTAAGCCAGTTATTTTCTTTGGGCTGGAGGTGACTATGTACAAGTATGTCTTTTAGTGATGCACTTCTTTTGTATGTGATCACTGGGGATGTACTTATTTCATTACGCAGAATGGGATCCTGTCTCAGGATGTCCCATCTGTTCTTTAGAATTCTGCGTATTTGTTTGGATTGGCTGCAGTACTTTGTAATGAACCTGGTCGGTTCCTTAGTCTTATTTTCGTGTTTTCTCCTGGTTCTACTTTTCTCTAGAATCTCTTCTCTGCACTGCGTTTCTACTCTTTTTTCTGCTTGGTGTAGTGCTTTTCTCGAGTACCCTCTATCTTTGAATCTTGCTTTCATCTCCTGTTTAGTTTGTGTGTATGATGCCTCAGTACTGTAATTGTGTTTGGTCCTTAAGAATTCCCTATAAGGAATTCCCCATCTGAAACTGGGTGGGTGTGAACTGGAAGAATGTAGGATAGAATTTCCTGCTGTCATTTTTCTAAATAGATTGGTACTTACTCTTCCATTTTCAACAGTCAATTTCAGGTCAAGAAATTCAATAGAACTTTGGCTGTAATGTCTGGTAAATCTTAAGTTGACATCATGCAAATTTATACAGTCGATGAATAGGTTAAGGTCACTCTCTGATCCATTCCAAAACAAAAAAAATGTTGTCGATTTATCTCAACCACTTTAAAATGTTATAACACCAGTGTTCTGTTTGGTCGTTCCAGAGCACATGCTTCTCCCACCAGCCCACCATGAGATTGGCGTAGCTTGGGGCAAAGAAGGTGCCCATGGAAGTTCCCTGTAGTTATTTGTAATATACATTTTCAAACATAAAAACATTTTCTTTCAAGCATATTGAGATCATATCAAGTAACATGTGTGTATGTTCCAGGAATTCCACCTTACGTTTTTTGAGAAAAAACTGACATGCTTTTAACCCATCTTCATGCCGTATGCTCGTATAAAGAGCCTCCACGTCTAAACAAACCAACCAATCATTGTCCCCTATTCTGATGTCTTGTATTTTGTGAAGAAAATCAGTCGTGTCCCGTAGGTAGGATGTGAGATCTTTAACAAAGGGGAATAAGAAGTGGTCAAAATATGTGCTAGTGTTCTGCATCAAGCTGTTTTTGGAGGACACTATGGGCCTGCCTGGTGGGTTGCTGTTATTTTTAAGTATCTTTGGAAGAAGATACAGTGTAGGAGTGGTGGGGGTGTCATTTTTCAAGAATTGCTTTTTGTCCCATATCAGTATACCTTGTTCGTGCCGTACTGCAAGTTTGTCGTGATATTGGTTTTTTAAATCAATTAGGTATTTTTGATCTACTCTCCCGTAGCATGTGTTGTCATGGAGCTGGCGGTGAGCCTCTTTTGTGTACATCATCTGCGTCATAAGGACCACGTTACCTCCTTTGTCGGAGGGTTTAATAACCAGCTGTTGGTCTCTCTGTAAACTGTTCACATCCTCCCAATGAGTTTTGGTTGTGTTATTACTCCCTTTGTTTTTTTTAAGGAGTTTGAGTAAGTCTTGGGCCACTAGGTCGCTAAATATATCAATATTGTCTTTGACGAGTATAGGTATGTATTTGGATTTGGCTCTAAAACCAGTGAGGGATGCCTCACTGGTATTTATGCCCAGGAGATTGGCAATGTCAGTCGCATGCGTGGGATTAAATGGGTCAAGGGGGACAGAGTTAAGTTCTTGGGATATCTGTTGTTCAAGGTTCGTCATGGTCTGTAGTGTTGGGATATCAGCAATGGTTAAAACTGAGTCACTGTCATCGTTTGGGTTGGTACGTGTCTTATTACAGTCATTTTTCAATGCATGCATTTTACATAGTTTCAATTTACGCTCAGATTTATACAGGTCAACCCTGGCTTGTGCATAATCGAACCCTGTCTCGGGGCAGAAAGACAAGCCTTATTCTAATACTCTCATTTTGTCATCAGACAGAATCTTATTGGTTCGATTTATTACTGTTAGCTTTGGTGAAATGTCCTCCATTATTGGTTCTTTGCCTTCTGGCCTCTTGTCTCCATGCCTATTGTTCTTAAATTTTTCGCGCCTGATATTTCTTTTCTGGTTTTGCCTGCGTTTTCTTGTCTTTTTCCTTTCGGCCTCCCTCTGTTTGAATGTTCTTTCGCTTTCTGTACGAGGAGAAGTTCCCGGGAAAAAGACTGTTGTTCCATACTCCCCGATGTTGCGCTGTCCAGCGACTCTTGATCTGAACTGCTTGTTTCCAGGAGTTCCAAGGCTCTGTCTTTTTTCAATTCAGATCTCATTTTGTCATATTTCCTCGCAAATGTTAATATGCGGCCTGATGCATAGTCTATTTCATCGCGCACAAATTTGCGCTGTTTTCTGGCCACAACATCTTTCTCAAAAGCTTTAATTTTATCATCCACCATTTTGATTGTTTTTTCCACCTCTTTCTTTTTTCAGATCATCCATTATGTCCTGTATTTGTGCTAACAGGCTCTTTTGTTCCTCCCAGGCATTTGCTATCAGTATTTCCAGCATTTGCCTTGAGCATGCGGTTGTGTTTTCAACCCAGTCTTGTAGCACTTTCGGTTTGGGTATTGACAGGGTGGGGGTGATAAAAATCCGAAGTCCTCTCGGTATCCGGTTGACCTCTAGGTAGTTTTGCAGTGAGGTTGCCTCCCACCATCTGCTTATCTCTTTGCGCCGCAAGCGTTCTAGCATGTTGCCTTTTTGTCGTAGGTTTGTGGGTGACCCTTCGGTCCCTGTACTTCCAGAATGTTGAATATCCCGCTGTGTCCTGGTAAAAATTGCCTTGGCTGATGCCTCACGTCCTTTTAACAACTCGCCTGCCATAATCTTGTGTTGTTATCTATAGTGCTTAGTGCGCACCCCTGTTTGCGAAATTGATCTCACGTTTTAAGCAGGGTGGCTCCCGTGAACTCTAGTTGGCCACGTAATTGGCCGAGGTTTCATTATTGGGACAGGTCAGGCGGATGTGCCGATGCACGCCGTGCCTCTCCTCGCTGTTTTCGCAAACCTGCTTGGTATATATATGAGAGTTAAAGATATATACTAATCTATATATATATATATATATATATATATATATATATATATATATATCTGTATATATCTGTATATATGTATCTGAGAGTTAAAGATATATACTAATCTACTGTATCAGTTAAATTACTATTCTTTTTGTACTACTGAGTGATACTCTTTCTAATATATGTCGTCTGAGTGGCACTGTGACTGTCTGTTTCAGTTTGGGAGCAGTTGTCTGAGTGGGTGTATGGGTGTATGAGTGACTGTGTGAGTGACTGTATGGGTGGGTGATTGTGTGTGTGTGAGTGGCTATATGGGGGATCAGTGTGTTTGTGAGAGGCTGTATGGGTGACTGAGTGGCTGTGTGAATGGCACTATGAGTGAGTGACTGGGAGTGGATGTATGGGTGAGTAGCTGTTTGACTCAGTGTATGAGTAAGTGAGTAGGTGTGTGAGTAGCTGTTTTGCTCAGTAAGTATTTGTGTCAGTGGCTGTATAGATGAGTGAGTAGACATGTGAATGATTTTATTGATGTGTGAATGGGTATGTAAGTGGTCTTGTGGATGAGTAAATGGATGTGTGAGTGGCTCTATAGGTAAGTGAATAGCCTTGTTAGTGGTTGATTGGGTGAGTGAGTAGCTGTATGGGTGAGTGGTTGTGTCAATGGCTGTGTGAGTGTGTGAATGCGTCTGTGCTTGGTTGTTTGGCTAGGTGAGGGAGTGTGTGAGTGGCTGTATGGGTCTGTGAGTAGCTGTGTGAGTGGTTTGTGGGTGTGTGAGTGGCTGTATGGGTTTGTGAGTGGCTGTATGGGTTTGTGAGTGGCTGTATGGGTTTGTGAGTGGCTGTATGGGTGAGTGAGTGTGTGTGCCTGTAGTTGTATGGGTCTGTGAATGGGTATGTGAGTGGCTGTGTGGGTGTGTGAGTGGGTGTAATAAGAGGTTGTATGGGTTTGTGAGTGAATGTGTGAGTGGATGATGTCATTGGTGATGTCTTTAGTGATGCCATTTGAGATGTCATCTATTATGTCATCAGTGATGTTATTGACCATGTCATGAGTGATGATTTATGTGAGGTCGTAAGCAGTGCATTGCGGGGTCATAAGTTATTGTAAGCTCAGTTAACTATAACTGCTGAATTTCAATGCTTATGTACGAGTGAAATGTAAGTCTTACTATAACGTCCTTGTAAACTTCTTTTTTTTCTGTGAATCTCTAAGGTTTTTTAAATTCTATTTCCTAATTATAAGGTCTCTGTAACCTTTGGGTTTTTCAGTGAATTTCTATATTTTTTAAATGGTATTTCCTAACTGTAACCTGTAACCTTTCAGGGTGGGTGTGTGAGTGGCTGTATAGGTGGGTGAGTGGGTGTGTGAGTGGTCGTATGAGTCTGAGAGGGTGTGTAATTGGGTTTGTAGGTGTGTAAGTGGCTGTATGAATCTGTGAGTGGGTATGTGAGTGACTGTATGGGTGTGTACATAGCTGTATAAGTGGGTGTAGGAGTGCCTGTGTAGATCTGTGAGTTGATGCATGAGTGTCTGAGTGGGTCTGTGAGTGGGTGCATGAGGGTATCAATGGGTCTGTGAATAGATGTGTGAGTGTCTGAGTGGGTCAGTGAGTGGGTGTATGAGTGTCTGAGTGGGTCTGTGAGTCAGTGCATATGTTTGGCTAGGTCTGTGAGTGGGTGCATGAGTGTCTGAAAGTCTGTGAGTGGATGGATGAGTCTCTGAGTGGATGAGTGAGTGGGTGTGTGAGTGTCTGAGCAGGTCTGTTAGTGGTTGCATGGGAAAAAAAGTAAGGGGCATACGGGTGCCAGCTCCCCCTGTGATGGTCCTCCTGTCCAGCTTGCCCGCAGTCCACTACCTTCGGCTGCCTTGGGTTTTGTGCCTCCTCTGCTTCTTTTCAACTAGTTTTTCTGCCTCAGCTCTGCTTGCTCCTGCCCTCTATTTTACCTGTTTGTGCTGATTCTGTCTGTTATTTTGCCTCTTTCTGCTCGCTCTTGACTTTTATTCTACCTCTTGCTGCTCATTGCTGACCTCTATTATACTTCCTGCTGCTCATTTCTGACACCTATTTTGCTTCTTTCTGCTCATTCTGCCCATTCTTTTGTCTCTTTCTGTTCTTTTCTCACCTTTGTTTGCCTTCTACAGCTGTTTTCTGACTTCTATTTTGCCTTTCTGCTTGTTTCTCACCTTTATTTTGCCGATTGCTGTTCGCTTCTCAACTTTATTTTGACTCTCTCTGCTGGCTTCACACCTTTATTTTGTCTCTTGCTGCTGGTGTTTGACCCCTATTTTGCCTCTTCTTACTTGTTTCTCACCTTTATTTTGCTTTTTTCTGTTTGTTTATCTCCTTTAATTTAGGGGTGGGTGGTAAACTCTGCTCCGCAAGCCTTAAGGAGACTTAATCTTCCAACCAGTAATGACAAGAGGCACGTTTTCAGAGTGGTTGAGTAAGCTGCTGGGGCGGGCCTCCGAGGTCTCAGCAATCCCACTGTGGGACTTACTGGTGGTAATAATAGGGGTTCTTGGCCCCCAGCGATTCTCAGCAGCCAAGGGGACATCATTCCCCAACCAGTAGTGCACCAGGAGGCATGTTTGCAAGTGATTGAGAAAGGGAGTGGGGCCTCCGATGAGGTCTCAGCAATCCCGCTGTGTGGGACTTACTCGTGCTACCAATAGGGGTTCTTGGCCACAAGCAAACCTCAGCAGCCAAGGAGACTTTATCCCCCAACGAGTACTGTGCCAGGAAACCTGTTTGCAGAGTGGTTGAGAAAGGGGGTGGAACCTCTAAAGCTGTCTCAGCAGCACCACTTGGTGGGACTGTCTGGTGGTAACAATAGGGGTTCTTGGCCCCCAACGACCCTCAGCAGCCAAGGGAACTTTATCCGCTGAGTAGTGCGACAGGAGATGTGTTTGCAAAGTGGTTGAGGGAGGGGGCAGGGCCTCGACAAAGTCCTAGCAATCCCCTGTGTGGGACTTACTGGTGGTAACAATAGGGGTTCTTGGTTCCCAACGAACACCAGCAGCAAAGGGGACTTCATACCCCAATCAGTAGTGCACCAGGAAGCGTGTTTGCTGCGTGGTTGAGAAATGGGGTGTGGCCTCCGGCGAGGTCTCAGCAATCCTGCTTTGTGTGACTTACTTTTGGCAACAATAGGGGTTCTTCGCCCCCGCGGACCCTCAGCACCCAATGGGACTTCATCCCCAGAGTAGCGCTTGTTCTTTTGTTCGACAAATTTGCAAATTTCGCAGTCAATTTTTTAAAATGCTTTTTTGTCCTACCGGGGTCCCTCTGGCATCCCAGGAGCAAGGTTAGGGGGTTAGGGTTTCCATACCCTGCACCCTTTTCTTTTTTTGTGCTTTTTATTTGGGCTCAAGTCCCAAGATGGCTTCCAACACTGTTTGGTTGAAGTGTTGGCAACCAATCAGAGCTCTGCATTTCCCTGCCTGAGCTTGTTATTATTTGCGAAGTCGTCACGATCACAGACATCCTTCTTTTATCCCTTTAATTTCTCAACAACTACTGAACAGATTTATACAGAATAACTGAAAGCGTGATCTGCGAACCAAAATCGACCTTCCTGCCAAATTTGGGGCAATTTCATCCAGCGGTTCGGACTCTAGTCATGTTCAAAGCTCCCATGCAAATGAACATGGAAAATACACTTTTTTGTTGACCCCCCCCCTTTTTCTCGGCTCCTGCTTCACATATCACCATTAAACTTTTCTTGCACAACATTAATCACTGGCACACTCTTTTGGGAAAATTTCTTGACGATTCATCGAACGGCACCACAGATATAGGCGAGTAAAAAAACGCTTCTACCCTTTCAGACATAGAGTGACGCATAAATTATGCAAAAAAGAAGCAGAGAACTCTGGGTAGTTCTAACGTTTAGGTGGAAAGCAGCTCCTGAATAGAGCACTCTCAACACCAGTGACACCCTAGATCTGCTCACCTCAAATGTCTGCTTTTCTATCAAACTTTTTAAGCATAGGATTAGCACACTGTCATCCATGCCGAGATAGAAAGGGACAAAGTCTTTTGCATTTCTACAGCAAAGTCTTTAAGCATAGGCCTAGCACACTGCTATCCATGCTGAGCTGTAAAATGACAAAAGCCTTCTACTACTCCTCCAGGCACAGTATTACAGCTTTGAATGGGTAAAATACCAAGTAAGCCAACATGAAATAAATAAAAGCAACCCTTGACACGTTTCACACTCATTAGAGCTCTTCAGAGAGGTATAGCTTTGTCCAGACACAAGGGAACACCCAGTATAAGTCAAAACAATACCCTTTTAGGCATGGAGTGATTCATACATTATGCAAAAAAGAAGTAGAGAACTCTGGGTAGTTCTCAAGTTTAGGTGGAAAGCAGCTCCTGTATAGAGCACTCCCAACACCAGCGACACTCTAGATCTGCTCACCTCAAATGTCAACGTTTTTGAGCATAGGATTAGCAAAGTGCCACCTACGTCGAGATAGACAGGGACAAAGTCTTTTGCCATTTCTACAGCAAGGTCTTTAAGCATAGGACTAGCACAGTACTATCCATGCTGAGCTATAAAACGACAAAAGCTTTTTACCACTCCATGCATGGTATTCAAGCTTTGAATTGGTAACATGCCAACCTGAAAAGCAACCACTGAGAAGTATTTTGCTCTCATTAGTGTCCTTTGCGACTTTCCCTTGTATCTTGTGACATTTTACACACTCAGTATTATATCTGCCACTGGGGAGGGTCTATTTTTCTCACTCAATCTACACTCCCCAGTTATAGTTTGTTCGTGCAATTTACTAGAGAAACTCACATGACACTAGCCCCCTATAGTGTCTGCTAAGCCACTCAATCTAAATAAAAGAAGATGAACCAAAAAGAAAAGGCTGCTTACCATCGCTGGGACCCATGCCAGCTCTTATTATCATGACTCATACTTGTCCTCCTCTAAACTCCTCTGAGCCTACTTATTACAGAAGGGGACTGACTATCAGCTGCAAACACGCTCACTATAACAAACAGATACATATATTACATCTTATCTTTTCTTTGCGATATAAATACCGACTGCCAGCCCAATATAGTTCGAATAAACACAGGCAATCACTGCTGCTGGAGAATAAATCTCACCCTGCCCGCCCTTTGCTGCTTCATTTTCGTTCTATTCCTGGCAGTAGCAGGGTCAGCATTCCTGAGGAATCGGGAATTGCTGTACCAGTGCGTAATGATGGAAGGTGCGTCAGGCTGGCCTCGCTGCCCGAGGATGCAGTACTTTTCCAGATGGAGAAAAGTGGGCAGCGTTGTGAACGCTCGGTATTTGTCGGAGTCCGGCGCTGCACCCTTGCAGTGCCTGCCCCACGAGGCCCACGTCAGAAGAAGTGCCTATGCTGAAATCGACTTGGCATGTAGATCCTCAAAACTACTGCTGCCGCTGGCAGCACCAGAACACGTGGCTGATATAAACTGCTTCTCCAGTGAAGAGGGTTTCGATCTATTCACATGTGGCATTGGATGCAAAAGTACTTCCCTGACATCATTTTAAGTGATTGCCTCAAAACCTGCATCTAAAGGGTATTGTTTGAAATCGGAAAAGTACGACTGTCTGATCAGGGACACAATTCATTGCTCCATTTAATCGGCATCCGAATATTAACGATATTACAACTTTACCATGTAATTGCAAGTTTATGCAAAGCTACTTGAATATGCATTTCAGACACCAGTGCCCAGATTTACTAATGTTATGGACATGCGTTTGCACTATGTTAACTGGCGGTCAATGATGTAAGTTGGCGCAAATGTCAGCACCCATCAACTTTTTGTGCAAATAAAGGGACTTATTTACAAGCCCCTATCGCCACGGGAACTTCACTTTTTACCACATTCCTGTGGCGATAGGGGCTTGGCCTATTTACGAGGCAGCATTAAGCCACATAACGTGGATTAACGCTGCCTTGTAAATAAGGACCCCTTTCATTCTATGCTTAGCGTGAAAGGGGAGGGCAATGGGTGTTGCTGTGCAATGGGTGTTGCTGTGGGCGTTCCACCGCAACACACATTGATTCTGACGCTGCCTCCTATTTACAAGGGAGGCGTAAATAGGAGGCAGCGCCAGATTTAAGACCAGGGAAAACTTGGTCTTACCCTGGCGCAAGGAGTAGAAACGTTTAATTTCTCCTCGTTTGTGCTGTTTTCATGTGTCCTGCGTTGTGCAGCACACATGAAAACAGCACAAGGCAACTCTAGCTGTAATTGTGCCATAACCAGGGCTTTAAGTGGGACCCAGCACTGATAGTTTTAAAAAGCAGGTGCCCAGACTGGTTCCTATTGGGCTATTCATTTTTGCCTCACCCTCAGGATGGAACAAAATCTTAACTCTGCAGCAGTACCACCCCTCACTGCCTTTGATATAACTTCAAAGAGACTCGTCATAGTACTTTCACAGTCTCATCATGTCTGAACTGAAGCATTTTCGATGTTATATACAATAAAGCCGTAGTTGGTACTTATTGACCATATGCAACTAACAACCATTGACAAAGCCAATAGTTCTGTCATGTTGTAGGTGTAATGTGTAATGTTACTTGTATTATATATCTGGATTCAAAGTCAAAAGAGCAAAATACCAGTCGGCGGCACACTATGCTAGGCACAGATTTTTTGCTTATGTGTTTTTAAACTGCACCCTTAATTACATCAACCACGCACCTTTGAGAGAACCCCCCCCCCCCCCAGTTATGTCATCCCACTTAAAGCCCTGGCTATAACACAATGCTTAGTTTCACTCTAAAGCAACGTTTTTAATGCAGGAGCATCCGGCGACGTCAGTGTTCAAATCAGTAAATATGTTGGTGCACTGCTTTTCTCCATTTCCTCCATGTTGCGTTAATGCTGCTAAATCTTGACCGGATATACTTAACAATAAAACTCAGTATTTTATTTACAGATACTCTGTGACATGGGGACGTTTAGACGGAAAGAGGGAGACACAGTGGTGTATTGAAACTTGAGGGGCCCCCCTGCGAAGTACATGGAGGGGCCCCCCTCCGAATTCATTCAGGAGCCCTCAGGCCAGGGTACTGTGTAGAGGAGACCCCCTGGATCTCGGTGACTGCGGGGGGCCTTTGTTACGCCACTTGGGAGACGTAGGAACCAAGGGTCACATGTACGAAGCATTTTTGAGGTTGTAATGGCTGTTCAGCTTGTTTCGCAAAATTTATTTTTCATATGTACAAAACACAAATTGCGATTCGTTATACCAGTTTTGGTTTGCGATCCGTATGTGGAAGGGGCGTGTTTAGGGCATCCAATCCCAATACCGAATTTGAATGGAATGTATGAATGTTTTGTGACTGAATTACAGTCCCAAAACATTCAAATTTTACCTACTCCTTGAAGGTGGTAACCCATTTGCAAACATCCCCAGGGAACCACTTCCCCTTTGCAAATGACAAACAAATATTGTTTAAGAGTAGGCAGTGGTCCCACAGACCACCGCCTACTCTTAAAAATTAAACTGCAATTTAATTTTTTCTTTTTAAACGCATACCATTTTTCTTTAAAGAACGCATTTTAAAAAAAAAGCTTTATTAAAAAGCAATCACAGACATGGTGCTCCGCTGACCTCAGCGGGCCACCATCTCTGTGATGGCTGTGGTTCGTAATGGGTCGCAGATTTCGACCTACTTCATTAAAATGCATGAGGTAGGTCCATTGGCGACCACTAGGACTTGCTAATGAAGCTCAAAAGTGTTTCATACATTAGGAATACCGATTTCCTAATTGCGATTCGGAGAGAATCGCAATTAGGAAATCGATAATCTTAATATCAGTACACCAGGCCCCAAGTGATTAGTGAATGGGCAAATAACTTAAGGGTGGACGATGTGCTAACAAGGGCTCCTTCATAACAACCTTTGGCACAGCAAATACGACTTGCCTATATGAGACCTGTTGGTCTTGTCAATGTTTATTAGCTATGTTGCAAAGCAGCACAGCCACTGTGCAACATAGCTGAAAGTAGATAAAAATGTACCATGACCCGGCCAATGTTGTCAGTGCCATAGCACTTTTATTTTCTTCACAGCCGCTGTGTAAAAGTACTATGATGTGGCCATATCGCTTTATTTCTGGCAGGGAAGGGGCATGCAATAAGTGGGATCAGGAGGGGACAGGCAAGCAAGTGCAGGGGGATCTACGGTTCAAGCTGCAAAGGGGACAGGGGGAGGCAAGCGATGATGGGGCAGGCAGTGACGGAGTTTGTGGAAGGGGTCGGTGGATGATGCAAGCAATGGGGGAGGTAACAAGCAGCGATGGGAGAGAGTTTCTGGGCATGACGGGGGCAAGCATCAATGGAATGCGGGGTAGAGGTGGCCTTTTAAACAACACACTATTAGGGAGTGTTACACTATACAATAACAAAAGGGGGGGAGGACAGTTGGGTGGGAGAATGGCCAGGCAAGCAACAATGTACTCTTATGCAGTGCTATGTGATACATTTTTAAAAAAGTACCTTTGCAAGCTTGCAGCCAGTGGAAGGACACTGGCTGAAGGCAGAAAGCTGTTCTTGGTCCATGCTCTATGGAACCCTGCATGGACAGGGAGAGAAGGGCAAAGAAGAAGGTGCTGACCAATGAGAAGCAAGGAAATAAGAACGCTAGTGAAGCAAACCAATGGCAAGTACTAGTAAGTAATGGGCGAGTTCTAAGTCCTTCTAAAGTTTCTTTTTATTTACAAGAGACTCGCAAGTGACAGACCATACACTGTCTCATACAAGACCTAAAAACAAAAGTCATGAAATTCACAAGTTAAGGTGTTTCTTTCAATTCGTGTCCCAACAGCTCTGTAATAAATCAAGCTTAACTCTCACCGTTGTTTTGTTTTTTTCTTAAAAAAGCTTTCAATTATATGCATTAAGGAGACTAACTTATTATGTTTATACGTGTTTAATGTTAAAGAGCAGGGCCGGAGTGGCTGTAGGGGGCACCAGGTTTTTTCCCAGTGGGCTGGAAGGGTGGGGGCCGTGTTTGTTACCGGGGGCCGGTTTTGCAGCAGTGTTGCAATATCCGCCCCCTGTAACAAAAGAACCAGCAGTGCTGGTCTGATGTAATTGCCAGGGCTGGTTTGAGTTCTCAGTCCGGCCCTGTTAAACATTGGAGTGACACTGTAAGATGAAGGTAAATAGGGGTTTATGTAGGTAAAGATATTGGTCGGTGGGCTGCCTTATCATTGAGGGTTTAGAATTGTAAAAACAACAGTTGATGGACAGAATGCAGAACAATGTCATACATTCACCCCGGTACAGAGATCTGGGCCTAAATCCATCGTTTTTTTGCTCACCATGCCATTCCAGTTTGAACCCAGCCATGTGCAAATCAGTATTGACCCTGTGCCTCATGGGAACAGTTCAGCCCGAACTGCCAGGCCAGGTCCTCCCTGGACTGGAAACAAGCATCCTAGGACCCATTTCGGGGTTTCACCCCTCTTCAGCCAGGATAGCTTGATTCCAGTGACATGGAGAGCACGGGACCCACGTCTGGGCATACCCGTCCCACTCGGGGTGACAAATGCAAAAACAACAGTTGATGGACAGAATGCAGAACAATGTCATACATTCACCCCAGTACAGAGATCTGGGCCTAAATCAATCGTTTTTTTGCTCGCCATTCCAGTTTGAACCCAGCCATATGTAAATCAGTCTTGACCCTGTGCCTCATGGGAACAGTCCAGCCTGAACTGCCGAGCCAGGTACTCCCTGGACTGGAAACAAGCATCCTAGGACTGGTTTCGGGGTTTCAACCCTCTTCAGCCAGGATATCTTGATTCCAGTAGCATGGAGAGCCCGGGACCCACTCTGTAAAGATGACTTTCCACGGTTGTATTCATGTCTGGATTTGAAGAGATTTCTGGGTGTGTTGCGTAGAGTGGGTAGCTCTGTGCTTCAGTGTCCAACATCACAATTGATCGTGCCTGTTGAAACGTAAATCATGCAAGTGTGGAGGTATTCAGCATGATAGTATAAGAGCTGATCAACTATATCTACTCCACAGAAATGGTGTCCATCATTACTGACATTGATAATGAGGGTTACACTAGGGATGGTGTATCTGAAATAGAAACAAATGAGTTCACCTTGCTGGCCCGGGCCAGCGCATTGCCTTTGAGGTAATTCAGCTGCTCCCCTGTCCTGGAGTTAATTGTAGACTAACTTCACAAGGAATTCTGTCATGGTGGGATGTTCAGGCATGCCTTATCATTGTAGTAGTCGTAAGATTCTATCTCCAATCTAGTCAGAGACATAGCTTAGTCAGTAAGATTCAGAGAGTGTGAATCTCAAATTTCCTAACTAACAAAGTGGTGGGCAGTATGGTGAAGGGGTGAGATAACCAAGGAGTACAGGATCCACGAGAGATCAGAAAACTGTGGGTGCAGCTTTCTTGACTCACCGTCCAGCGCTGTAATATTAAGCACAAAAATAGTAGGTGAATGTTTGTGCACTTTTGTCCTACTGCCCCATGTTAAACTCCACCTCCTAAAAAAAGCAGAAAAGAGGACCTTTGATATCTATATTGCGCTCCTCCACCCCATAATATATTGACACTGTGAACCCAATTCTCATGGTTAAATGTATAGCAGAAAGTGTATGCCTGTCAAGTATGCCTCTTTTTTCCTTCTCTCCTTTTGATTAACTCCTCTTGTTTAATTGCCTTGTGAATGATTACCGGTTTAGAAATTGTTTTGTGTATGCATACTCTACCCGGGTCTCGACTGGGTTAACGGGTGTACTCCTATTCTTCTGTTTATACCATTATTGCCTACTGCACTTTGCAACTTTGTACAGGTATGGAGTAGTAAACCCCATGCAAGGAATGTGCAGTTCAAAAGGTTTTTTTCCTGATAGGTACTACTGGGCAAAATGCTTTTTAATCTGAATGAACATTAACCAAAAATATCATCTACAATGTTTCTGGTGCAGCAGCAAAAGTTTCCCCTGCTCAAGAACAGTGGTGGCTCCTCCATTAAGGCAGAGGAGCGCCACCCCACTACTTTGCAAGGAACTCATTTCATACCACATTGTCAATTCCGCAAGCTAAAGATACTTGCATCCGGTTTAGTCAAAACACATTTAAACAATTTAAAGTAAGACCTTAAATCTATTTGGTCACGGCAAAATTATCGCAATGTATAATATCTGTAATTGATACACAAAAAGCCCAAGAAAAAATAATACGTCAAAAGGATTATTTACTTCAGCATAAGTGAATATGGTTTATTCCTTATTCATCATTTATACCACAATTATAGATCTTAATACAATTGCATCTCATTATTGCACTACATGCACGACATGGTGAAAAGTGAGCCCCAGTGAAATGATCTTAACCTAACATAGTGAAAACTAAGTGAAAAATAAACATGGGAAGATTGTTAAAAAACAACAAAGAGGAGCTTTCATCAATATGATGAATCTTTCTCGCCCTCTCTTTGTAATTGTCGACGGCGTTTCGACCCACTCTTGATACGTGGTCTCTTCAGGACAGCTTATCTGGGGACTAATGTAAGAAGGTATCAGTGCGAGCAGTGGAATTGAAATAATAGTGGGCTAAAAGGTGCGCATTGGCTTACCTATAGAATTTTTTATCTGATCTTAGTCGTGTGATCCCACAAGTCTGGGGATGGCACCCGCTGGACAATGCAAGGCTTCAAATGGAACTAGGTCCATGGTTATCAAGGGCCTATGTATGGGGAACAGAGTAAGTATCTTTTAACGCACGCAATCATACGTGCAGAATACACAGAAACTGATTAATGAAACACCCATACGGCTGGGTTGGTGGCTGATATATCGTCCGCATAGGCTAATGATTGATTGTCCTAAAAAGATTATCAGTGTCTTAATGCCAGGGACTAAATAGTATTGCTGCTACCGCGCATTGTAGGAACTATGTTGTAAGGAATGGATGCAAGACAACACAAAGGGACTATGTGAGTCGTTATTTAAAGCATTAACAACATTAGCGCATTGCCCATTCTTTAAGTATCATATCGCGGTGAATTAATTTAAAAAGGGGAAAGAAAAACGCCACTTACACGTTAGGATTTGGCGCATCTCAGTTGAATTAAGAGTCAATCAATGAGGAACGGAATGCGATAGGGTGACGAACTGGAACGAAACCGTAGAAAACTGATTACTGGGATGTCGAGGGTGAAGAGGGGGGGAGACATTTGGGGGATTTTTTAAGAGACTTCAGGTACTTGCGTCATCAAGTAGGACTTCTCAATAGAGGGTTCCGATGAAGTATAGGCATATGCTGTGAAACTGATTCCCAACAGAATAACTGGGATAATACAATGAAATGATGGGGGTAATTGATCACAATAATGTATACAATTCACCTTAAAGTGAGTGAACACATGAATTAATTTTTAGTTGTACATGAGAGTAATACATATATGGTTTTCAACATTATTACTAATGTGTCAGTTTCTACTGGAGACACATATTATACCTAAACCTACTTTGCAATTAATCACATTTGCACAAATATTAACTTCATATTTGAACATTACAATTGACTCATATACAACAATAAAAACGTGATTATCATAGAACAAAACTTAAAATCATTAGTCTGCTACTATATACAGTGGTTAACTTCAGAGCAAGGATGAAGCTAGTCAGAGCACTGACTTGCTATTTATAGTTTACTACATTTTAGAAGCTTGTATATGAGTCAATTATGATGTTCAAATATGAAGGTAATATTTGTGCAAATGTGATTAATTGCAAAGTAGGTTTAGGTATAATATGTGTCATAGTAATAATGTTGAAAACCATATATGTATTACTGTCATGTACAACTAAAAATGTATTCATGTGTTCAATCACTTTAAGGTGAATTGTATACATTATTGTGATCAATTACCCCCATCATTTCATTGTATTATTCCAGTTATTCTGTTGGGAATGTTTCACAGGATATGCCTAACAATTGAGATGGTTCCTTTTGCCACTCTAAGATGGCCGCCTGATAATCCTTCCCGCGGAGTCTCTATGCGCATGCATGTAATGCACAAATCCCTAGAGATAAATACTTCCGGTAGCCGGCGTCCTATACTTCATCGGAACCTTCTATTGAGAAGTCGGGCTTGATGACGCTCAAGTAAGTACCTGAAGTCTCTTAAAAAATCCCCCAAATTTCTCCCACCCTCTTCACCCTCGACATCCCAGTAATCAGTTTTCTATGGTTTCCTTCCAGTTCGTCACCCTATCGCATTCCGTTTCCTCATTGATTGACTCTTAATTCAACTGAGATTCGCCAAATCCTAACGTGTAAGTGGCGTTTTTCTTTCCCCTTTTTAAAATAATTCATTGCGATGTGATACTTGCGAATGGGCAGTGCGCTAATATTGTTAATGCTTTAAATCACGACTCACATAGTCCCTTTGTATTGTCTTACATCCGTTCCTTATAACATAGTTCCTACAATGCGCAGTAGCAGCCATGCTATTTAGTCCCTGGCATTAAGACACTGATAATCTTTTTAGGAGAATCGATCATTAGCCTATGCGGACGATATATAAGCCACCAACCCAGCAGTACGGGTTTTTCATTAATCAGTTTCTGTGTATTCTGCACGTATGATTGCGTGCGTTAAAAGATACTTACTCTGTTCCCCATACATAGGCCCTTGATAACCACGGACCTAGTTCCATTTGAAGCCCTGCATTGTCCAGCGGTTTCCGTCCCCAGACTTGTGGGATCACACGACTAAGATTCAGATAAAAAATTCTATAGGTAAGCCAATGCACGCCTTTTAGCCCACTATTATTTCAATTCCACTGCTCGCACTGATACCTTCTTACATTAGTCCCCAGATAAGCTGACCTGAAGAGACCCCATATCAAGAGTGGGTCGAAACGCTGTCAACAATTACAAAGAGAGGGCGAGAAAGATTCATCATATTGTTGAAAGCTCCTCTTTGTTGTTTTTTAACAATCTTCCCCTGTTTATTTTTCACTTAGTTTTCACTATGTTAGGTTAAGATCATTTCACTGGGGCTCACTTTTCACCATGTCGTGCGTGTAGTGCAATAATGAGATGCAATTGTATTAAGATCTATAATTGTGGTATAAATGATGAATAAGGAATAAACCATATTCACTTCTGCTGAAGTAAATAATCCTTTTGACGTATTATTTTTTCTTGGGCTTTTTTGTGTATCAATTACAGATATTATACATTGTGATAATTTTGCCGTGACCAAATAGATTTAAGGTCTTACTTTAAATTGTTTAAATGTGTTTTGACTAAACCGGATGCAAGTATCTTTAGCTTGCGGAATTGACAATGTGGTATGAAATGAGTTCCTTGTGAATATTGTTCTCAGTTTCTATGCAATACCCAGTTCACAAGGACATATGGGTTGCTCTTGTTTTTTGAAATACCCCACTACTTTGCAGCAGAGAAATAAAACAATAAAAAAATGATAATAACTCGAGGTTATTATCATTTTGTTTTTTTCCTGCTGTGGCAGCTTTGCAGGCGGAGCTGCTCTGATGACAGAGGAGCAGGGGGAGGAGTGGTGGCACACTGTAAGTGCACATGACAGTTTGGCCAGCCATCTGGGGCCAGCCAAACAGTTATGAGCACTTTGCTTATTCTCAACCCAGGCTGAATCACAGCCTGGATGGAGAACATGCCCAGACTCCCACTGCCTGTCTGAGCGCCGAACTATGGCGCTCAGACCAATCACAGTGCTGCATTGCAGCGTTGTGATTGGCTAAGGGGAGACTGGGTGCTTCCTGTTCTGTTCCGGCCTGGAGAGACGTCGGAGGGACGACGTGGTGAGCAGGTACGTTTTTTCCTTTTTTTACACACCTTTACCCCCCTCCAACCCATGCCCACCATCCCCAATCTGTGCCGGCCAGCACTGCTCAAGAACAATATACTGAGTAACTTTGAAAGATGCCGCATATCCAACTAATGTACAGACATGCTGTGCCCTCATCTCAGCGATAACCCCACCCAAAAACAGTCCAACTGTAAAAGACAGAAATGTTTCTTCTAAAAGTCTCAATTTAATGCAATCAATAGAAACATAGACTTTTGACCTTCGATTTTAAATCCAGGTATAAAAAACAATTGGTACATTCTATTGAAGAAACTTTACTATTGTATTTCCTTATTCCGTTCCAAGGCATTTCCGGCATCCGTGTGTTCTTTTCTCCAGGGAAAAGGAACTGAATTCAAATGTATAAAGTAGCTTTAATCAAGGAGACTCTTGGTTCCTAGCGACTGTCATACTTTGTGCACCACACAATCAATGTGTGTGAGAACCCATGCCTTAAAACTGAGAATTCGCTGAAAAAATACTGTCCTTAGAAGCCAAAAGGAAGATAACAATGGTGGAAAGGTTGTTGTGTAACGAACTGCTCATCCACCATACCACCAAGTGCATCTAACACCAACCAAACACTAACCTGATGAGTGATAGAACTGTTCGAAACAATGCTCCGCCACAAAATTGATATCACATTATTTCATGCACTGTGCCTGGAACATGGAACAAAGGTCGTTAACATTCTGGCTATGTATTGGTGAGAAAACAAAAACTGCCAACACGCACAAATGCGAATAGGGGAGCACAACTGCATGCCTGACTGCTTACCACCAGTGAACAAACAGCATGTCGTATGCTTCTAAAAATATTCTAAATCAATGTGAGAAGTGCACACACTCCATCAAATGACCTACGTATAACGATAAAAAGCTCTGCACCCATAAGAACACAATGAACGCTCGTTTGAATAACTTCAACAAGCAGCTTGTGATAATAGACAAACAGCATCTCGCTAAACACCAGTGCAACCGTTATACCCAAAATTTGACCCATGTGATGCAGCTCCTGCTCACGCCACTTTCACGAGACGTAATCCAACCCCTTGTGACTTCAGGCAGCGCCATATTTAAACGGGCGAAATAAAGATTAATGCTCAGAAATGCTAAACGAAACTGTGTGAGAAACCGAAAATAACTAAATAAACTGAAAATAACAATTAATATAGTTAAAAGTAGCAAGTAAACTACTAAATCAACAATGATTAAATGGAAACCATATATATAGTTACAAGCTTTGGTGTCTCCCACATGTATCCTAGAAACACAAAACATTTGTCAAACTGTACATTATACTAAACAGTTCTCCTGGCAACAATAAATGTTTAAAATTGTAAAAAGCATTTAATTTCAAGTCAGTCATTAAGAACAAATGGTTGCAGTGTTTTCAACATTTTTATCCAAAAGATTTCTCTCTCCAGCAACATTTTGTCATTATCAGTTTCCTTTCTAACTTCCAACACTTCCATAATCTGGAACAACAATTGGCTGAGGTGTTTAGAATTTTGCCAATGCATGGCTACACTTTAAGATTTCAATTTAAGGTGGATGTTGCTTTTATGTTCAGTTATTCTCACTTAGATCTTCAGAGTCTTTTTGCCTATGTAAAATAGGCAAAAGAGGCACTTCAGAGAATAAATGGAATTGCTTGTGTCACAATTGGAAGTGTGGTTCAGGATAATTCTATATCTACAATGGTGGTGAGTTAAAATATTTCCAACAATTACATTGTTACAATGGGTGCAATTTATACATCTTAATGTACTTTTCCACCTTTGTTGCGTAGCCTGGGACTGTGGGGGTTCAACATTTCTTTCAGGTTTCTCGACCATTGATAGACAATGTCATTACCAAATAGAGATCTTCAAAGTCTTTTTTACTTTGAAGTTTATCCCACCTCTTGGAAATTATATTCTTGATTTGTATAGAACTCGTGGACATTTTTTTAAAATGTCAATCTTGTTTGTGGTTGTTTCTGGTGGTGTGATAACAAAGACTCTCTGCTTTTAGTTTGTAATCAAATTATTAAATCGTGTATGACAGTTTCACGGTATCCTTGTTTGGTGAATTTGGTAAAGCTCTCAGCATATTTTTGTGAACATTGTACAAAAGATCTTTGTTTAGATATAATTTGTTTGACCCTCATGAATAGTGAATACGGAAGAGGTTTTTTCAGTGTTGTGGGATGAAAACTTGAATACAGCAAGCTGCTGTTTCTGTCAGTACTTTTCGAAACACCCTAGTTTGCAATGATCTGCTATGTTTATATATTTCAACACCTAGAAAAGTGATCTTGTCTCTTTCAGTGGGTGAATCAACCATGATATCTCTTGCGAGTTTATGAATGCCCACCAAAATGTGAGTTTGTGGGCATTCTCAAACTCCTCTTTAACCCTTTCCCATCTTACAAACTGACAGACATTTGTTCCAGCAAAGTGCTGGAGTAAACTCCCTACTAGAATGGGAAAGGAAACAGAACACTCCCAAAATATTGTGGGGCACAGTGAAAGTGGTTTCTTTGTTTGAGAAAACATTTTCCCAGTGGAGGAAATGGAACAACCCAAATCTTTGTGAGGGTACAAACAAAGGGGTTTCTCTGTTTGGAAAGATATTTGAATTTTCACAGTGGAGCAAAAAAGTACACCTCAAAAGCAACATTTACCAATGAGAAAGTGTAGTTTTTGTATAATCTGCATTATGCAAATAGTAAGATCAAAAATGTCTTGTGACCAAAATGTCACATGAAATTACCAGTTGTAGGCCTGGAAACCTGAGCCTGGAACAGCTTTCCATGTCTACTACTGCCAATGTGTGTGAATTCCAAAGAGTAGTACATTTTTACTTCTGTGAGTGCAAATGTACTAATTTTATTTGTAAACCAGTCACTACATATCTTTAAGTTCCTGTTCCAAAATTGTTAAGACCTCTTTTTTTAGTGAAATGAGAGCGATAAGAAATAAACATACAGACATTACAAACCCAACTCAGAGACCCCAAACCCAACTATCAAACATAAAAGTGTATTTATTTGGGGTGTCACACCCCAAACCCCCTTTTGACATCCCTGAACCTACATCCCTAAATATAGGTTACCACATTTGAGGACATTATCCCATTTGAGGCAGATATCCGCTTCAGCTTATTTTCAATCTATACCATCCAAGGGTTTGAAGAACCCCATATCCAAGAATTCTAAGTTACAGAGTGATCTGTCAAGAACGACCTGGGGCCGTAATACAATAAGTGCCCCGGGGGGCACAACGGGCGTTTGCGCACGCTTTGCCCGCCCCCGGGGCACTTTGGTATTATGGAAGGGGGCGCAGATGCTTGTGCGTCCCCTTCCATAATACCGATATCGCTGGCGCACTTAAAGCACCAGCGCTAACTTCAGAGGGTGTTCCCTCATATGCATAGGGATGTGCCCAATGCAAATGAGGGAATTCCTTTGGCTCTGCGCAGATGCCATATTACAGAAGCGGGCGCAGAGTCACAGCAGCCCTCAGGAGATGCACTGACAGTGCACCATTTAAAAGGTGTCCATTTTCAGTGCAACTCCCAAAAGCAGCCCTCTGCAGGGGGTAAAGTGGGTCTCATGGACCCCCCAGACATCCCCTTACAGGTGGGTGCAGTCAGTGACTGCATCTGCCTGTAAGGGGATCTCTATTACCCTGTAAAAGTGCAGGCAGGTGCCGCCTGCACTGTGAAAACACAGAACAGCTGCTCCGTGTTTTCACATGTATGCGCTGCCCTGGGGCAGCGCAAGTTTTTGGCTGCCCTGGGGGCAGCGCATACATCATAATAGGGCGCATTGTGATTGTTTGCGTCGGGCGCAAACAATCACAATGCATAATACGGCCCCTGAACTTTAGTGGGATTGGTTTTTACTGTGGATCAGGTAATAAAGGTGATAGTACTTCAATGTGATAGTTCTTCAATGTTTTCCATTTCTGATTGCCTAAATGGTGCATGTTCACCCACTTTAGCCACCTTGCAATGTCAGGCTCAAGTCCAAATGAAAGTAATTCTACTAACTCTCACATGAATGTGTGATTGATAGCAGCTCTTTAGCTATGAGAGCCCTACCAAAAGAGGTTAACAATATCAAGGGGTTATTTGTAAATCTGTAATTAAAGCCTGGCCAGTCCCAGGCCCAGCTGCGAGAGGAGGAGGGTTATGTGTGGGGCTAGCTAACCCACCATGTAAAAAAATCATAGCTACAGAAGCGTCAGCAAAAATACCAAAAGACAACTCGGCCTTGGGGAGAGAGGAATCTCCTTCACGGAGAACTACGATGCCTTGTGGTGAGAGCCAGCGATCCCCGGAAGTCACAAAGCCAATCTACCTACTTTCGACCATTACCATCACCATCGGGACATGGAACGTGAAGACCATGTACGATACAGGCAAAACAGCCCAAGCAGCAGTGAAGATGAAAAAATACAGCCTTTCCCTGCTTGGCATCAGCAAGACCAGGTGGACATAATTCGGACAGAAAAGACTGGTTCCAGTTGTCAGGATTCTGCATCCTGCCTCTAGATGGTGCTCCCGAAGTCCCTCTGGACTCCTGCCTTTATCTCTAAATCAGATGTTATACACGTCTACACATTGTATCCCAGTCCAGGCTTCCACTCTATTGTCCTGATGCGCCATGGCGCTTGTAGTTCCCTTTGTCTTCAGACCCTGCCTAGATCATGTCCTGGTGGTGGTTTCTTGTTTGCTAGATTGGTTCCTGGATCCTACTGTTATTTTGAACCCTTTGTCTCTGTGTTCTGGGCCCGTTTCAATGTTTATTCTGATCCACACTCCATTTCAGGTTTTTCTATTCCCTGCCTTGTGTCTCCTGGTTTCCTTGGTCTTCCTTCCTGCAAGCTTCAGTTCAGCCTTCCCTTCATTGGTGGTTCCCTGAGTTCCTTCACCTGGTTAATTCCTTGCACCTGGCGCTCTCCCTGCACCTGTGCTTCTCCCCTAAACCTCCAGCCATTTCAGCCCTGTGAGCGCAAAGTGCACCGACTTTGCAACTGACTTCTGCCGAGTCTCCTTGTGTACTGTGTTCCTGTTGCTGTTACTACAGGCTTGTCCGTTGATTCTGTTTCCTTTTTCCCTGTACCTATTTTCCTGTCTTTTGTATATATGTAGTGGCTGTTTCTGTCCCTACTTTTCCGGCATCTCTGTTCCTGTGTTAGCCATAGTTCATAGTTTCCTGTGTGCACTCTTTTTGATCTGTCATGTTATACGCAAACTCCTTGCCTTGTGTTCTGTGCTCGTGTTTGTCTGTATATTTCTGTCTCACCTTGTTTGAGTGCAGAACCTTCCTAGTCTTGTTCTCAGAATTCCAGTCCAGTTCCTGACCCTGATTTCCAGTCCTGCTTTACCTGAGCCCAGTTTCTGTTTTGATGTTCCTTGTTCTGTTCCCTGATGTTCTGTCTTGTCTTGTTATCTGAATTTTCATTGCTTCCAAGGGTGCCAGTTTGATTCCAAAGCTTGTGACTTTGGCACAGAGAACCACCCGGTGCACCTTCTCCATAGGAGCTGCTGGGTGTCTCCCAGAACTCTGTGAGATTAATCTGCTCCTTGCTTTTGTTGATCTTTTCACCTCACAGAGAGATCATTTCAGAGGAGCAGACAAACTATCATTTATGATAGTTGTCTATAGTTTCCCTGCTTATATTCCTGTTGTTTGCTCTTGTGTTTGCCCTGAAGACTTCAAGTGCCCTAGTCATAGCCTGCTTCCACCTGCTTCAGTCCTTTGCTTCTTTTCTGCTCCCCTTCCAGCCTTCTAGAACTCATGTTTGTATTCTCTTCAGAGACCACACACAAACCTAGTATCCAGTCTTATCCCAGTCTCACCCAGCTAGTCCTCTGACTGATCACCCTGCTAATTCCCTGCTAGACCCCCGACAGATTGAAAAGCCCCTCCCAACACCAGGAAGAATTATGCAGCATTCTGAACATGAGAAAGAGAATGCCCCACATACTCAGGGAGTAGCACTGATGCTAACGCCAGCAGCCAACAGACCTCTGATTGGATGAGAAACTCCCTGTCCCAGAATCATCACAGCGATCTTCTGCATAAAGAAAAAGAGGATCAACATGAATGTTATCCAGTGCTATGCACCTACAAATGACAGCAAAAAAAGGAAAAAAAACTGTTTTACAACAGACTCCAGTCTGTCCTGGAGAAATGCCTTGAGAGAGACATCACCATATTGATAGGGGACTGCAATGCCAAGCTTGGAAGTTGAAGTTTTTTGATAAATATTTGGAGAATAACTCAGTGAAGCTTGACAAGTTTCCTTTTTACTGGTTAGTCATTGCATTAGAAAGGTTTGTGGAGGAATTGTGAGTAAAATTGTGTATCCCTTGCATAGTAAGCAAGACACGAGGATACTGAATACCAGTGTGGTGAAAAAGATAGAACCAGTGCTCCTGTGGCTGAGGTCGAGTCCCTCGGAATTGTTGGATACGGGCATATTTCGTACCATATGCAAATGTAGAATGCTGAATGATAACACGTTGAATGCATCACTTGCAATTCTTGTGATGTCCTAAAGCCTGGTGAGGAGCCTACCTATTGTTTAGGCACAACAGCTATGTTGTGACAAATGTAATGGCATTATGGTGAGCGAATTCCATGCAGCGTCCATCAACATTTGCACAACAGTACGAGAGCAGTCCAGACCCATGGAATTATTCAGATTGATTATGTCTAACCCCTCTATACTGTGGTGGGGGAGACTGGTGTTAAACCTACCACTTCTGCTGCAGCCCCTTCAGGTGCAGATGCACAGATGGTGGAGGAGCCTGAGGAGTCTTTTTTTTTGGCTTGGAATCAACTTCCGTACCACATCCACACTTTCCAGACTTCGCAAAGTTAAAAAAAAACTCTTGAAGACCTGGTTGTTTTAGTTTGATTATAGTCCCCGTCTTAGTGAAGCGCCCAGATACACTTACAGGTGTGAGTCGTTGCACTATACTAAGTGATATCCTCATTGCCGCAGACCTTTGCATTGGCCATTTCTTTTAATGATTTTCTACTTCTGAAAAAGCTTTTTTGTCTAAAAGAGTGTCCCTTTGCCTCTCCGTCACATTGGGCAATTTGAGTGAGCTACAGCATTGATCAAGCCTTGAAGAGGGGACATAATCTGCTCTCTCATAAGGGTCCTTGTAATGCTGCAAATAGACCTCTGCAATCTCCTCACTCTTTGCTGTTTGAGCCTTAGTAGCTGGATTCAAAATCTCACTAATGATATTGCTATTCTGTCTAACCGTAGTCGACCAGGCACGGAATTTATCAATCTTCTGGCTTCTTCATAAATTGACTTTTAATAAATTCTATGATTGCAGATCCTCTCAGCCAAACAGTAGTCTCTCAGATTCTGTGTTGCTCTCATGGGCTGATCCTTTTTTTGCTTTCTTTGATGTTCACCTGAACTACGAACTAAAGTACCAACACCAATTGTGGCTACATCAATTGCTGGTTATAGCTCCTGTATTCTCCTAGTCCATGCATTGCTAAAATTAGATTTATCACCCATTCCCAAAAGGGGGCTTGGAAGGTCTCTCAAACAACAAAGACTGGGACCAAGTTTAGATTAATCTGGAAGAATTCCTTAATAAAAATTCTAGTCTTATTCTAGTCTAGTGGATGTCTAATTTGGTTTTGACTGATGGTAGAGAGCAGTCTGAAAAAACATTTGCCCAGATAACAGCTGCTCCTCTATCAATCGTATGTATTAACAAAAATAAATCAAATTGTGATGCAGCATTGAATTGACGTGAGAAACAGGTAAAATGCAAGCCATCTGGATGATCTAGGCGCCAGGGATCAATTAATGCAAAATCCTGTTTGTGATTTGCATGTGTCCCTCCCTCTTAGGTTTTAGTTGCTTCTTCGCCCTATTCTAAGTATCCAATGTTAGATCCTGAATAAAATACCCTGAGAATTAGAAATCCTCTGTATCCATAGCAAACTTGTACAGTTGTTTCAGGGATTCTATCTCATCTTGTCCACCTCACCTCATGCCATCACCCTCTATATCTCATGCCATGTTACTGCACCTGGGATTCCTCTCTCTCTCTCCCTTAAGGGACTCCCATACCAGTAACTTGTCAAAAATAACACAAGCATCTTAAACAAATTACAAACAAATAAAAATTGTGAAACAGTACTGATCTCTGGATCGCTTAATTGTTTGCCCCCTGCTGCCTCAGTAGACTAGACAGTAGTTCTTGAGTCTCTCCCACATTTGCAAAGAGATGAAACCTCCTCTTGGTTAGAATTTTTTGTTTAGACTCCTGTACCACAGAGACCTGAATGCCGACTGATTTGAACTGTTTCAACAAAGTTTGAAATTCTCTGTGATGTTGTGCAGCTGCAGCCGACATACCTTAATAAATAAGAAATTGAAAGTTCTTTGGATTGAAATGATTTTCCTCTTAATTACTGCAGATAATTTTAGATTTTTTATCCAATAATCGGCAAAATTAACAAGGATTGTACATGTGTATTTAGAGTTTGTAGCATGTTTCACTGGTCTTCTATGTACTCTCGTAAGTGACAGCTCTCCCGAGAAGTCTGGTAGAATATGCAGTATGACCAGAGATTCTATCCATTGAGCTGGACTTTTACACTCTCCTTCATTCTCTATCTCTTCTGGAACACCTAGGAATCTCAGGTTTACCTCCTAGTTTGATTTTCCAAATCTTCGATTTTGCTCAGAAGAAAGCTGACATTTTTCTGTACCCCCAGAAATCTCTTAATTGAGGTGTAACATTTATTATCCAAGTCTGATATTCTCTGCTCTGACTCCAGGAGCCTAATCAGCACATGTGCCACACTCTCCTCGATTTTGACCAGCCTCTAGTGTAACGTGGAATTTCCTGAACTTGTACATGTTCGGGATTTCTAATCTTGGTAAGAATTGTCTCAAGCAAATATATTAATGGCTTAGACTGTCCCACAAAATGCTCCTGCACCTTGCTTGAGTTCTGATCAATGTTGTTGACTGGAGAGCCTCACTATGTCCTGTATGTAACCCAAAGATTCACACTCTCTCTAGAGTGGCACAGAGTGCTTCTAGAAAAGGAACTAAGCCCTCTGTAGCTACATTTCTGGTGGAAAAGGGGCCATGCTCTTTAATGAAGCATTACGGGTGAAGCTGGTGAGTTCGCTAACACCTCTTATCTCCTGAGGGTATGGTTGTGCAGTTGTTTGGATGACCGTTGTGTCAGGCCAAATTTTTGATTGTTTCGCAAAAATGGATTCTCTTTTTGACCAATCTCACACTGGTCCTTCAACAACCGTTCTGAGTGAGCCACTTGCTCTGCCCCGAAATCCATACTTCATTGTACCTGGCTGACCAGTTGAAGCTCAGGATCCAACGAAACTGATAAATCAATCATTGAATCAGTCTCTATATTAGCAGGATTATTGTCTTCCACCTGAATATCAGCCTCAGCGATTAAGATCGTGAGCACTATCATTTGGAGATCTGGTCTGAATAGGACATTTTCTCTGATCGACCCACTGTCAATCGGCCCTGGATACCTGTTTTCCAACTTCTGAGTGGACAGTCCTGTGCCTACTGCGGACCCCCAGGAATGCAACTGTCACATTTTTCGATTTCCAAGTAATTCCAACTAAGTTGTCCTGTGAGGCTGATAAAGGGCCACACTGACTGAAGAGGCAGGACTTGTTCTGGTAGATATAAGCCCGGTGGAATGACCACCTGCCCCAACTCCTTCTGTCCGATAATCACTTACATTAGGGCTTTAGATTGTCCACACTAGTCATGTGCATCAAGAAGCCTGTGGAATTTCCTCTGGGCCTCTGATATCTGACCACACCACAGAAAAAGCCCTTTGACAGTCCCGAGGGTAGATAAGGACCATCAACGCTAGTCATTCGGGTCGCCACAATCACCCGACCCCAACCGCTGATGCAAAAATCCACAGCTGCCAACAGCAACAAGCTTTTTCTGTGTCTCACAGAGAATACTGCTGGACTATAGTGAGGGTGCAACACAACACAATCCCAATACAGTATCAATGCCACCCTTTGGGCTGCGGCTCCCAGCTTGCCATGATCCACACCTGGAAACGTAAGCAGGAGGTAGGTATGAAGGCACATCACCAACAACCATTCTTGCCCATTTGGCATAATTTTAATCATTTGATAATCTCTAGCCTTTGTGCATGTTGCAATATGGATTATTGGGCCTTTTCTGAAGACCCATTTTTTGGCACTACACTACCCTGCAAGGCTAATTTAGTGCTATGTAGCTGCCATGATGTTTTCACAATTTCCAATTGAGGCATGTGTCTTTGCAAACTGGAAAATAGGCTATGTGGCAGTTCAAAAAAATCCAGGTAAGACAATGAGATACCTATTTAATTGTGCCAATTAAACCCCCACAGTATCTTCTACAACCATGCAAAATTTTACATTATACTTCTTCAATGTTTCTAGCTACTCAGGTTTTCGGTTGATATAGTGATGCCCGATCATGGCCCAGTGATTTATTTTTCTGAGAATTTGGGTTTGGTACTCAGTACTAATAAACATCTCATTTTTTGTGAACATCTACAGATTAACCTCCTTATATTTTGTAAACCGCTACTGAGCTTGTCACTGTTTGCTTGAATGAGGGCCGTCAATCCATTTACATTTGCATGTAGGTTTCTGGCCTGATGTTCACCCAATTTTGAGAGTTTTACAAGCATATGCCTATGCTTGTCTCACGTTGCAAAGGGATTTCTTGTAAATTCGATTTGAGGTAACCGTACACACTGCATAAGAATGGAATTATGCTATACATACATTCTAATTCTAATTTATTGTTTGAGAATCTAGGACTTCCATTTACTTTTCTATAGAAGTATGCAAATGTCCATAGTATTCTTGCTTAAAAACCCAAATATAACTTTTCATAACAGAAAAGCTTTACGTAATATTTCATTAACAGTCAATTGCAAAAGTTGTACAATAAACATACGAGGTATTTTCCCTGGTTTTGATCCAAACCTTCCATAAGGTCTTTCATTCTTCATGGTTTCCCCAAAAGATAGCATTAATAGTTTGAGTAATGTTTTTTCAGACAAGGCAGAAATTACACCCAAGGGGTGAAGAGAGCTAGTCTATTTTTCTTGAGTATAAATCTGTTTACTTGCATCCCATGTTGGTGAGTCTGACTACTTACCTTCCATTATATCCATGTAACCTGCTGGGAAAGGGACCCTCGCTTCCACCTGAGTATGAGGCGTGTGTGTTTAGCATGTTGTGAAGTAAATGAGGAGTTTGAGTATCCCAGGATGAGGTTGTCAAGAGTTTGCCTAGTCCCGGGAAAGTGGCTGATAATAATAGGCAGCATAGGCCTTGATGATATTTAAAATGGTAATTTAATAAAGTAGGACATGTGTATTTAAGTTCTACATGTCGTGGCAGTGAAAAAGTCCTAAAATCCATTTTTACTGTTGTAAGGCTGTCTCCCATAGACTAACGTAGGGTTACCGTATTGTACTTAATATGTGATAACTTCAGTTTGGGAATAGACAGAGAAATGCTTCTACCACTCACTTGAATGATAATTTAAAACCCTCTTTATTGTTAAAGTTGGATTTTAAGTTGCAATCCTGAAAATGTCACTTTTAGAAAGTTAAATTCAAAAATAATAAGGTGATGGATGGAATGCTTGAATTAATTTCAGCCTCTGGCCTTCAGTTCGGGCTGGACTGTTCTATGAGGAGCACAGGGCCGGATTTGGCTGTAGCGGGCACCAGACATTTTCCCGGTGGGCCAGAAGGGTGTGAGCCGGTTTTGGATCCATGGAGGCCAGTTTTGTTACTGGGGGCTGGTTTTGCAGCAGTGCCACAATACTGGGCACATGTAAATAACGGGAGCGGTGCAGCAAGAGTGGTGCTTCTCACTAGCACCCCCTGAAGCCAGCCGTGGGTAAGCAGGATCTAGTCTGATTAGCATATTAATGCGTCCAAACTGTGGTGGCATGGTGGGTAAAAATCAATAGATTGGGATGTTGCCCAAGAGATTGCCAGTGGCTGAGATTAATTCAAGCATGCCATCCATCACCTTGTTGCTTTTCCATTTGACTTTTAGAAAGTTGGCATTTTTCTGCCTAAACCAAATGTGCCTTTATGCCAATGTGCAGGGTCACACGACTGAATGGCTCTCTTGTGGTGTTTTATATATTCCTTCCAGACATGGGGTCATAAGGGCCATTGGTGTAGGGTAGGGTGTTTTACCCCTGAGCAAGATGTCCTGAGGGGTTCTACTCGGCCTTCCCTGAGCTTCAAAGGGTACCCTCAGGGATTGCCTACCACCTTCCTGACTTCTAAGGGCTGCCTGCCCTGCCACTGACAAATACAGCTCACACTGAGGCCTGCCTGCCCTTTGTTACCCTATACAGTTTGCCAAACCCAGGAAAGCAGGAATGTTAAACATAGGTGTATCCCCCACCCATAGGCTGGCACTTGGGATGAAAGTAGCACCTTCAGAACCTTCATCAGAGCACTCCTGGACCTGTGGAAGATTCACAATAAGGACTGCCCTGCTGTCTGCATAAGGAAGATGAACATCATCTGTGGGGTCCCTCAAAGCTTGTCCCTTAGCCCGGCACTGTTCAACTCCTACATGACCCCCTTGGCCAACATCGTCAGAACCTATGGTATAAACATCATATCCTACGCTGATTACACCCAGCTCATCCTCTCGCTGTCAGAGGAGCCCTCCACCATGCAGATCAACTTCCACAGTTGCATGATGACCTTCACCGACTGCATGAAAGACAACTGCCTAAAACTCAATACTGACAAAACAGAAGTCCTAATCTTTGGGACCAACACCTTCCAAACTAGGACCCTCACCCACAACGACAGACCACGCTCACAACCTTGGCATCATTCTGGACAGCAAGCTCACCATGAAAAGCCAGATCAATGCAGTCTCCTCTGTCTGCTTTCTCACCTTTTGCATGCTCCATAGGATCTTCAAATGGCTAACCACCAACACCACTCGCTCCGTAACTCAAGCCCTAGTCACCCTCCGGCTTAGCTATGGCAACTCACTCTACGTAGGAATTACCTCACACCTTCTGAAGAGACTGAAAACCATACAGAATTCAGCGGCCAGACTCATCCTTGACCTCCCTAAGTGGACCCACATCGCCACCCACCTCAAGAACATCCACTGGCTCCCCATTCAGAAGAGATTTCAATTCAAGATGCTGATCCACACCCGCAAAGCCCTAAACAACCAAGGACCAGCATACATCAACCAGTGCCTGAATTCCACCTATCCTCCAAACACCTATGCACTGCTTCCCTCTCCCTCACTCACACCTCGTGCATCCGCCAAAGCAACAGTAAAGGCTGCTCCTTCTCCTACCTTGCTGTGAAGCACTGGAACGGCCTTCCACTTCACCTCCGGACCTCATCCTCTCTACTGGAATTCAGGAAAGGACTCAAAACCTGGCTGTTCAACTGAACCCTCCCAGCAGCAGGGTTCTCAGCACCTGGATACCTTCACGGGTGATTAGCCATACTTTATAAGGCCATTTGAGTGATTGATTGATTGATTGACCTACTTGCTTTGAAGCCAGACTCCCTAGATGTGATTTCAAGGGTCAGTTTGCTGACCTCCTGTTTGTGCATGTTTCCAGAGGCCTCTCTACAACTGCCCAGCAGACCAGCACCAACTTGACCTGTCTGGACATCTCTAAGACTTGCTTCTGGCCTCTGCTGGTGTGAGTCCAGATCTGAAAGAGGTGCCCCTTCAGGACCTGGACCCTGGGCTGGCATCAGTGGGTACTACTCATACCTCAAAACCAGACGGCTTGCATCTTATGTAAAGATCTAGATATTTTTGGCTTCTTCGCGACTGTGAACAGCCTCCTTACGTCACCCGACGACCATCCGCAACACCCACCGATGCACATCTCCAGGGACTGCCTGCTGTTTGTATTTGGTCCAAGAAGCAGTGCCAAAGGCAGCCGTCAGTGTCAACCACCATGTGAAGCTTAAGAGACGATGTCGCTTACAACAAACAGTAACCATGCCTGATGCTCAACCTTCTTCTCGAGCTGATAATGGTTTCCTTGTGCCAGCCACCAAGGCAAAACGCTCCTGCATTTCCTTGCATGGACTTGTACTCAGAGACTGTAAAATCGTCAGTGCTCACTGTATCACAACTGCACTCCTTTGCGGTCAGCATGAACTTGTGACTTTAACCTGGTCCAGTGTAACAAGATAACCACAATTGGGGATTTGTGCTTTTTGGCATTAGTTTCACTAGGAACCTAATCAATTCATAACTATGGTTCTACAGACTGGAGTTATGTTCTTTTGGTGTAATTTTATTTATTAAAATTAGCTCTATTTTTCTAAATTAGTTTGGGATTTTTCTTGTGCTGTGTTTTCACTTTAGTGCTGTTTTAGTGATGCATAAATATGTTACACATTGCCTCTAACCTAAGCCTAACTGCATTTGTGCCAAGTTACCAGAGGGTCAAACACAGGTTTATTTAGTGACTTTTGTTCAACCCTCACAAGGATTGTGTTTATTATTTGAGTGTGGCTTCCACACCCTCAACTAATAACTCAATTTCTTACAAATCGTCTTTCCCAACTATGGGGATCTCTGTTTCATCACTGTTCTTTTTCAAGGAATTCAGACTCATTCAAACTACAACCTCTGAGAGGCAGGAAACTAACTAAAGATGGGATTGAGGCTGAGAAGATTCAAGATGTATCAGGATTTGAGTATCGTTGGCTTTTATCCTCACTGAAAGGTTATGCGAGAGAATGAGTGCAGCAAGTGATGTGAGATATTTATTAAACAGTGTATGTGTAAGTGAAGAGCCCTGAGGAACTCCATGAAAATGGGGCAAAATGAAAGACCTGAAAGAAGGGAGAAGAATGGCTTGGGACTGGTTGTCTACATAAGTAGTAATCCAGGAAAGAGCCTTGTCAGTGACATCTATGTTAAGAAGCTGGGAAAGTATGATCTGATGTGAGACTGTGTTGAATGCAGCAGAGAGATCTAAAAGGATCAGCCTGATTCACAATCAGTTGGACTTCACCAAGAATAGAGACAATGGATGATTTGGTACTGTGGAGGGGGCAAACGCCAGACTGATGGGGATCGATATGGAGATTGTTTTCTAGGAAGAGGGAAAGTTGATAATTAAGTTCTTTCTTAAGGATTTTAATAGGTAAGTGAAGAAGGGAGATAACTCAAATGTTACTGAGGGAAGTGAGTCAGCTGATGCTTTTTTAAGAGGTTAACACGCCCTAGTTTCCAAACTGTATGTAGTCTAGAACTAGAAAGGGACAAGTTATAAAGTTCTTGTAATGTTATATTCCATATAGGTACCCTATATAGACACAGGTAACATTGCAACCTTTCACCTATATTTTTCCCTACATTACATACATAACGGTTCTTAGGGACTGACCTTTTACCTTGATACGACACTGCAGTCAGAACGCGGGTTTTCCCTAGTTCGGATCTCATACATTATGCATGAGGCTTCTTGGAAGCACAGCAGGACTAACAGCAGGATGAACATCTCCTGTATAATATCTCTGTATAAAGTTCAGGCCCGACGTCATCCTTTAGGCCGACACAGTAACACAGCAAGGTAGGACCCCTGGGAAGACCTATGGATATATATACGTCACATCTTGCTTAGAAGGACAGATGAGACCAAGACTTCCCGGCTGACACACTGACCAGAGACCCTGAGGCTATCCTGGCTGAAGAGCGGTGAAACCCCGAAACCGGTCGGGACGCGCACAGCTGGCCAGGCAAGCTGAGTGACATTGCTCCTTAGCGCAGAGCACATTCGTAGTAATACTGTGATTTCAGGAATACTTTTTAATCTTTTAATAACTTGTGTTTACCTACTATTTGCACTTCTTTTGACCCGCACTGCTCCCCGGTCCACCACGGGTTATCCCGATTGTTGTGGAGGGAGTACCGGCAACCTTCGTTCCCCTCTTCCGGATTGAACACCGGAGGGGGGGGGAGTCCGCCGGCGGCGCGCCGAAGGTGCGCCAAAGGCAAGCCCGTCGGCACCCGTCCGCACCCGGCCGGGACCAGGTGCCACAACCCCTGTTCGTTTTCAGGGAAAGGTTGCATCCTATAGCGCCCCGCATCTTTTCTCACTCAGAGGTGAACCCAACAATCCATGCCGACACTCTCTAAATGTCATTAATGGCGACTCCCATTGCCACTACTGTGGCTTTTCCCTCCAGCCGTCCCTTAAAATGGCAAACCCAATGGGCAATTCACCCCTACTAAGGATGTTCCTTTTAAGCTGCAGATCGTTTTCAAAACATTCCACAGAACTTGCGATTTTATTGCAAGATTTAAAACCGGACGTTCTTTTTTTGACAGAGACGTGGCTCCACAATGAATCAGACCCTATCTTTGTTCAAACCCTCCCTCCCGGCTACCTGATACACAGGGTGGACTGTAAGAGTGGCAGAGGTGGAGGAATAGCTATTGTTGTTAACAATAAATTTGACTGCCGCATTATAGCAGACCCTTTGTCGGACTGCGAAAGTCTTATCTTCTTGATTGACGTCTCCCCGACTAGTACCTTTTCAGGCCTCCTAATCTATCACCCTCTAGGCTCTCCTAAACAATTCCTCAATGCTTTCCCCACTACTGTCACTAATCTAGCCTTTACCCCCTCCAACTTCACGGTGCTCGGTGACCTTAATCTCTATCTAGATGACCCATCTGATAAAATGGCCAACGAGCTGATCGGGAATCTCCTGGCACTTCAATTTAGTGAGAGAGTACTGAAACCCACCCACTCCAAAGGTCATCTATTGGACCCTGTTTTTAGCAATTGTAATGGACTTAGTGTAGGAACCCCCGTCCTGCTCCCGTGGTCCGATCACTTTTTGATCCCTTTAACTTGAGAAATGCCCGGACCTTCCCCACCTAATATAATCTCTGTTCAGGAACGGAACTCGTCTAAACTATACACTGATCAGTGGAAACACGTCCTGGAAGTCACTAGACCAGCTAACGACCCTAATCTCCACCTGGCCATCGAGAATTTTAATCACTGGACTCAAGGTTCATTGGATGTGTACTTCCAAACCTAAACACAAAATCAGCAGGCAGAACGCTGCTCCATGGTTCTCCCCTAAGTTGAGAGAACTGAAACAATCCTGCAGAAGGTTTGAAAGGAAATGGAGAAGGGAGTATTCAGACCTTACCAAATCAGAATATAGGGAGGCAATCAGATTCTATAAACTTGATATCAAAGCTGCCCAAGCTGTCTTCTATGAAGATAAGATTAATCTATCCGCAAACTCCCCAAAGGAAATCTTTTACATCGCTAAGACCCTCACCAAACTGCCCCTGAAACAGCCCTCGCCGGATGGCACTCTCACACGCTGCAATAGCCTGGCAGAATTCTTTTCACAGAAAATTCAAAACATCTATCTGTCCTTTCCAATTTCACAGAACCCTCACTCTATGTCACCCATGCTAGAATCACAACTTGGAACCCAAACCTCACTAGAACAATTCCCCCCCCCCCCCCTTGATCTTGTTCTGTTGGGACCAATTATGACGAAACTTAAATCCGGTTCTCCACCAGACCCTGCCCCTCCTCAGATCCTCACATTAGCCACCGACATCATTTGTCCTGCAATCCTTGACCTCGTGAACTCCTCTATTTCATCTGGCATGGTTGCCATTGCCTGGAAATGTGCTATGATCAAAGCCCCCTAAAGAAACCTAATCGAAATCAGGATGATTTCTCCAACTACCGCCCCATTTCTCTTCTTCCCTGGGTGAGTAAGATTCTTGAGAAACACATAAACACTATTATGGTGAATTTCCTGGAATCCAACAATTTACTCCATTCCTCCTAGACTGGTTTTCGCCCCCAATTTTGGACCGAAACCGCCCTCCTCGCAGCAACTGAGGAGGCCAGGATGATCCTGGATCAAGTGGGTAATGCTGCTATTATCCTCCTTGACCTCAGTGCCGCTTTCGACACTGTAAACCATAACAGTCTGATCCTCAGACTCAAAAATCTAGGAGTATCCGGTATTGTTCTAACCTGGTTACAATCTTTTTGGAGTGAACAATCATTTAAAGTCTTCGAAGGAGATGTTGTTTCCAATCAGTTGCCTCTTAGGTGTGGGGTTCCTCAGGGCTCCTCCCTGAGCCCCACACTGTTTAATGTTTACATGAGACCCCTGGCAGAGATCGTCCATCCATTTCGCATAAAAATCATCCCCTATGCAGATGACACTCAGCTCGTGGTGGTGCTAAGCCACCCCGAGCGGTCATCTAGCACCCTAGGTTGTTGCCTAGAGGAGGTTGCCAGATGGATGGAGCTCTCATGCCTTAAACTCAATGGGGATAAGACGGAGCTCATGCTCCTGGGCAACTCCCCCTCATTCAACTCTGCCTTGCTTTGGCCCAATTGTCTTTTCCCAAAAGACCAGATTAAGAGTAAGAGTCTGGGCATATGGCTCGACCGTTCCCTCATGTGTAACCATCAAGCAGCAAAACTCTCAGCCACTTGTTTTGGCTTACTTAGGATGCTGCGTAAGATCCTTCCCCTCCTCCCTTTTCAAGCCAGAAGGATCATGGTCCAGGCCCTTATCCTTTCCCGCCTGGATTATGGGAATGTCCTCTATCTGGGTGCCCCACAATACACCATCAGTAAGCTCCAGATCATTCAAAATTGTGCTGCCCGCCTGCTCCTACAGATCCCTCACCGACAGCCTGCAAAACCAGCCCTGGAGACATTGCATTGGTTGCCGATCAAGAAAAGGATTCAGTTTAAAGCCATGTATTTGGCCCACAAAGCCTTCTGGAAGAACGGCCCAGCTGTTATCCAATCCTTGATCACCCCATACCAACCTAGGAGGAACCTCCGCTCAATGACCGCCTTCCTTTCCTTACCCCCCAAAATAATGAGAGCTAGATGTGGCGGACGGTCTTTAACCTACAACGTTGCCACTCTCTGGAACACTCTTCCACTTTCTCTTCAACAGGAGCCCAATCTGCTGGCTTTCCGAAGGCTTTTAAAAACATGGCTCTTTAGGAACTGTATCTAACTCTTACCTGCTCGACCATCGGCTGTGCCATCTGTAGCGCTGGGAGGCCTCAGGATACCCATCGCACTTTATAAATTTCATTTCATTCATTCATTCATACCCTGTGGGGGTGCACGGAATCAGTCTGCCACCAATCCCACAGTTTATGTTATCCAAACGTGCAGATCCTGTATAGGTTATATACGAACTGCACGACAGTAAAACAAAGAAATACTCCCTGAGGAATTAGGTGGAAAATATGAGTGGAACAAAGATAATTGGGAAAGCTTGATTTTATAACTGCGAGAACTGTGCTGCAAAATGAAGGGAAAGAAACATGAAAGCAGAACGAACTGGATCAGGCTTAGTGGTAGAGCTGAAAGATGGACTAACTATCTTAAGAGAGTTCCTGGCAGATATAATTGACTTTGCCAAAATAAAATTGAGACAGAACATTACAGAGAGATTGAGAATGAACAACCATACTTTTGCATTAGAGCAGCTGTATAAGTGAATAAATATTTTATAAATTTCCTCCAAACTTTCAGATGAAAGAGTGATGTGATTAGCAAAATAGGCTGACTATGTCGATCTAATTAGCCTGTCGTAGGACCATAATGTAGCATGATAGACAGCATGACTAAAAGGCGAATAATTATTACATGCGGAGCCGTATTACAGAAAGTGCCCCTGGGGTCCGCCACCTCTGGGGCACTTTGCTATTACAGAAGGGTCTGCAAACACTTGTGTGGTCCCTTCTCTAATACTGATAGTGCTGGTGCACATGTTGCGACAGTGCTATCGGGAAAGGATGTTCCCTCATTTGCATGCGGGCGTGGCCCTGTGCAAGTGAGGGATTCACTTTGCCTCTGTGCCCGCACCGTATTATCAATGTGGGTGCAGAGACAAACATGCCCTTAGGAGGCACTTTGAAAGTGTACCACAAAAAGTGTTGCACTGTCAGTGTACCCACTGAGGGGAGCCCTCTGGGGAGGTTGAATGGGGTCCCATGGACCCCCCCATAGACATCCCCCTCCTGGCGGGTGCCATCGCTCACTGCACCAGCCTGCACAGGGATCTTTAATCCTTCTTCAAAGTGCACAAAAGGGCACATTTACCCTGTTTGCAGCTGGCACACCTGTTTAAAGTTGTGCAGTGGCGTAAACAGGGAAATTGTAGCCATTAAGTAATACGGTCCCAGGTCCTGAAGCTTGAACTTTCTAAGTTCCTCTGTATACCAAGGTGCTGATTAAAGATTGTGGTGAAAGCAGACAGCTTTGAAAGGGATAGAGGAACTAAGAGTACTAGTAAGCCAGAAATGAAACTGATTAACAGCATCAATGATGGAGGCATCCAGAGAAGGGCAAGCGTTTTGCAGTTCATTTCAAAATCAGAATGATTGGGTTTGAGCCGAGGGTGCTGAATTAGATTAGGTGCAGGGTTGGTAACAGGACTATGAGAATGCGGTAGAAACCAACAGAAACCAATTAAATAATGTAGCAAAATAATCTGAGTAGGCCAATGAATAGAAATGGAGGGGGCGGCTTGACTTGAAGGGCTAGAAGCATGTCAAGTGTGGGAAATGCCACATGAGTATGGCCAATGATACTTGCGAGAGCCGAACATGAACCATAAAAGCTGGCTGAGTCTAGTCACAAATTAATATCTCCAATAGTGAGGAGGTTGGAATGTTCTTAGAGTTAGTGGAGTAAGAAGAAAAAAATTAATTGGAGACCAAATGAGTTGATTGCCCTGCAGGCGAGATCCTAATAGGGTAAAAAGTGACCAAGAGGGAGTCTAAGTAAACATGAGTCCAAAAAATCTCAGCATATGGCAATGGGTCAAGAGGTATTAAAGATACTTTTAGGGAATGTTTATAAATAACCACCAACACACCCGCGTTCTCTCAGAATGGGGAAGATGAAGACAGAGGTACAAATGGGCAGAGGGGACAAGAGTAAGGTGGAGGCATAGACACATGTGTCCATTATGTCTATGATTCAGTAATTAATAAAACAGCAAGTTTTTGATCCAGAATATATGTCAAGTATAGGAAAGTGCCCTTTTTGTATGGTCATCCCCAAACTTGTTTTTCCAATGCTAATGGTTATGACTCTGAAAGTGAACTGGAGTCTTCTAACCAGGCCCCAGTGCCAGTGCTCTCTCACTAAAAATGATGTATGTGAATTGGTAACCCCAATTTGCAAGCACTTTAATCCCCCTTATAAGTCACTGGTAAATGGTACCAGTGATCACAGACATGGGAGTTATAGGGGTCACCATAGCATGAAGTACTTATTGTGCCACCCTGAGTGACTCAAGTAAACAGATCAATACCAAAGGGGATGATGGACGGAGCGTTTGAGCAAATCAAACACTCACCCCCAGTCAACTGATCTGGGTTTAATCCGTCATCATTCTTTAGTAAACACATGACAGCAGGCCTGCCATTGCAGACTGCAGGAGAAGTGCAAACTGCTCCAACGTAACCTTGCCCTCACCATGAGTAGGGAGGTCACAGCACTATTTGTAATAATTGTCAGTCACCCCTAAGGTAGGCCTCCTGATCCCAAGAGGCAGGGTGCATTATATTTTAGGTGTGGACATATAAGTGCCCGCTTATATATCCATATATTAGCCTCTTTCCATTAATGGCTACTATAAGTGTTCAGGGGGCCAAAGGATAACATGGGTTGGTACCCAGGCACCCTTGAGTTTGCCAGCTTCATTATGGCCCCACTGAAATAGGTCATGTTTGGTATCAAACGACGTATCTCATTAAACCCAACCTTTTTCTAAAGTTGGATTTAATGTGGCATGCCCACCTGGTTCCCCAGCCTTTCCTGTGCCCTGGCTGACAGCCTACAGCTGCTCCTACAAAGACAGGAATCTGACCCCTGCCAGGAGGTGTGAACACTCCCAGGAGTCAGAAACAAAGTCCTATCTGGGAAGGAGGTGACACCTCCCTCCCTGACAGGATGGTTAGTGAAGTGGCACTCCAAGGCGGTGAGCTTCAAAGCTTACACTGCCTCTGATATACAACTAGGCTGCCTCCCAAAGAAGGAAACAGTCAACCCCCATGCCCCAGGCACACTTGCTCCCAAACAGGTGGGAAAATTAGGTAGTCTGAAGGTGTACATCTCCCAGAAGGATAGACACCCCCTAGGATGGGCTACCTGGTCTGTACAGCCAAGGAATAGTTCTGGCATTTTTAAAAGTGACAGAATAGAGGGTTCTGGGCAAAAAAGGAGACCCCCCCCCCAGGTGTGGTCACCTCAGAGTTGGATTAGCCACTGGGAATAGTAGCCTATTGGCTACTTGCACCCACACCCCTAACTCCTCAAAATCTAGAATTTAAGGGGCAATCCTGGCACCTGAACCTCAGATCTGATTCAACTTGCAACAAAGAACAACGAAGAGACCAGAGTCTGCAACGTCAGGGCCTGCACAAAGCAAAGGCACTATAGTCTGCACCTGTGGCAACCACCCTGCAACTGTGACTTGTCCCGGACCAGAGACCAATTCCCTAGGAAAGAAGAACCCCTCTGAGAGCCAGAGGCAACTCTAGAACTACCTTGGACTAGAGGTTCTAGTCCCCAGCAGTAGGCAGGCACCATACACTCCTGGAACCAAAGAATCACTGGCCATAGGGCCCACCATGGGATCACCCAAACATAAATGGTATTGTGCATTGTGGGAAACTTAGTCCTGACCTCTAGCAAGTTTCAGGTAGCTACTGTTTTTCCCCCAGACTCCAGGACGTCAAAGTAACCCAACAGGGTGTTTGCCGCTGCCAAGGCTTGTTGGTGGCCAGACCAGCTACCACTACCTGTACTCGACGCTGCACTTCGAGGGAACTCCGCAGCACCTTCCACCTGACACCTCAGTGGCCCCTTTCTCGAGTTCTTGCATCTGTTTCCTCCCCAGCACCGTCTGCTACCAGCACCAGCTCACCTTCTGATCCCGCTTCAGCACCATTCAGCACCTGGGTCCTATGAGCGAGTTAAAATTCAACTGACTGTTGTAGCCTGGTCCTGGGATCCGCATCACCTTACCCCCCTAGTGGTTTCCATAGGACTCGACCTGCAAGGGACCGATTGTCACTAGTGTTTTTCTCCATTGACCACAATGTTAAAGTTATGCAGTAGTGAATTCATTGCACCGATTTATTTTTCCTTCAAAAATACATAACTCTAGTTACACTGACCCAAATTTGTTCGTTTTGGTGTCTAAATTTATATGGAAATCTGCTTAATTTTTATAAATTGGTTTTGAATTTCTTTAGAGTTGTGTCAATTACTTATCATCCATGTTGGTACTCTGAGATGCTTAACACATGTTCCTCTAATAAAGCCTGAGTGCTCTGTGCCACACTACCAGGAATCAGCTAGGAATTTATTAGTGTGAATCCAAAGGATTTACTTTGGGGTTTTGTGGGGGTAATGCATAGTGAAGCTGAATCAGCCGCACTACACAATCCTCCAATTTTCTACATTAAGTGCCTGTCTACTAAAAGAATGAGCAATAATGAGACAGCAGTAAAGTTAATGAGCAGAATTAATGGGAACAGCAGCATTAGGTGAGATTTGAGGTTTATATAGATTTTTAAAAAAGGAACCTGAAAATTAAGTAAAGTATTTGAAGAGGCGACCTGAGTACTTAGGAGGAAGAGGTAGTCCGATGAAGCAGCATCTGAGCTAGAGAAAGAGGAGAACAGTACATTAGGAACAAATGGAGGAGTAACACTTCGGCCCATAAAGAATATGCAGAGGAAAGTCTGAGAGGAAGTAGTTAGTATTTTAGGAGAACAATATTACTGGGGGTGCAAGGAATAAACAAAATTGCAAGCGTAGGATAAAAGACAAGTACTAATCTTATGTTGGACTGGGAAAGCAGCAGTAGGGTGGACAAGCACAGCCAGGCTTCCTTTTCCCATGTCATTTGCGCACATGCTGAGTGACTGCACAAAATCTGGCTCTAAATAGTGTGGGGGGGGGGGTAAATTACATAACCTCACTGCTGGGTATTTGGACAAATTATCAAGTTTTGAATATTGAATAGAAAAAATATTGAAAAAAAAATTGTGATACAAAAATATTGTGATACATAAATATTGTTGTCAAGAATATTGATTTTTCAGGTAAGTAATATTGTTGTCAAGAATATTGTTGTTAATATCGTTTTCATTAACATAGTTGTAAAAAATATTGTTTTTTAATTATATTGATGTGTTTTGGTTGATATATACATTTTATGTGTTATGATTGTTTTTATACTTGTTAAGAATATTTTTAAATATAGTTTGTAATTTTAAGGGTTTTGTAATTTTCTATGTAATTGCTAATAGTAATTTATAGTATTGTAGCGGGTTGCTAGGTTGGTATGGATATAGGGTGGGAAGTTAGTTAAACATAATTGATTAATATATAAATATTATTTATTAATTAATATTTATTGATTATTAATTATGTTAATTGTGTTATAATTATTTATTCTACTTATATTTTAAGTGTGTGCTGCTAGGTTTGTGGGGATATAGTCTGGTAAGGGTAAGTTAATTAAGTAAAAAACTTCAAGTTTTAACATTGATGATTAATTATTAAATTGCTTAATAATCATGCTAACTGGTTGTTTTTTATTTTTATATTTTTTTTTTTGGTGTAATCAATAAAGTTTATATTAAAGTTTTAAATTTGTTAATTACTGAATAGGGTTGTTTTACAAATATTTTATGTTTCAAGTGAAGTACTTTCCCTACTGTTGCACAGACTGGAGTGGGAATGGAGAAGTAGAGAGAAACGCCAAAGCTCGCTAGACGGTCCTCAGTGTATGCCGATTTTGCTGCTCTGGAAATATTGCTTTTAAATCGCTTTTAATTGTTTTTAAGCCTAATTCCTGCTGCTAAATAGTTGTGTTGTGTTGAATTTGAATTTGCATATGTTTTTAAAAAACCGAATCTGACCCGTTTTTTTAAAGTGAAATTGACCGGTACCTGCAGCGCATTTCCCTCGTCGACACACATTTCCAAGTCACTAGCACTTCTGCTTGCGTAAACGCGGTCTAGTGCTCAGGGGGAGAACAACTGCTGCAACGCAGAGCTGATTGGCTGGGGGGCGGAAGTGGAGTACCTAAATAGCCACTCTGGAGCGGACGTGCAGCGAGAAGTAGAGAGAAACGCCAGAGCTCGCTAGGCGGTCCTAGGTGTATGCCAATTTTGGTGCTCTGGAAATATTGCTTTTAAATCACTTTTTATTGTTTTTAAGCCTAATTCCTGCTGCCAAATAATTGTGTTATGTTGAATTTGTCTTTGCACATGTTTTTTAAAAAACGAATCAGACCCGTTTTTTAAAGTGAAATTGACCGCAACCTGCAGCGCATTTCCCTCACTGACGCACCCTCCCAAGTCACCACTAGCACTTCCGCTTGCCTAAATGTGGTCTAGTGCTCAGGGGGAGAACAGCTGCTGCAACGCAGAGCTGATTGGCTGGGGGGGCGGAAGGGGAGTACCTAAATAGCCATGCTGGAGCAGACGCGCAGTGAGAAGTAGAGAGAAACGCCAAAGCTCGCTAGGCGGTCCTCAGTGTATGCCGATTTTGGTGCACTGGAAATATTGCTTTTAAATCACTTTTAATTATGTTTAAGCCTAATTCCTGCTGCTAAATAATTGTGTTGTGTTGAATTTGCACATGTTTTTAAAAAAACGAATCTGACCCGTTTTTTAAAGTGAAATTGACCGGTACCAGCAGCGCATTTCCCTCGCCGACGCACCCTCCCAAGTCACTAGCACTTCCGCTTGCCTAAATGCGGTCTAGTGCTCAGGGGGAGAACAGCTGCTGCAACGCAGAGCTGATTGGCTGGGGGGCGGAAGGGGAGTACCTAAATAGCCACGCTGGAGCAGACGCGCGCAGCAGGTGCGCCGCTGGCGCGCCAAAGGCGAGCAAAAGGCAAACCCGTCTGTGCCCGTCCACCCCCGACTGGGTCCAGGGGCCTAGACCCCTGGCCAATCGCTGGTTCACTCAGCAGAAGAACTACAGACTTTATCCACGGGAAGCTATGCTTTAAGCAGTAATGTAGTAGATAAGCTGAGAGGGGAAAAAATCCTGCGGGATCATTCCTATGATCCCGCCTCCAGCATCCCACAAAAATACCGTACCTGAAAACCAGCCAAGATTAAAGGTGGCAATCCTTAACACACGCTCCTTACAGAAGCACCACCTTGAAGTCTTTTCTCTCCTCCATAATGGACACGTAGACCTCTTGGCGCTTACAGAAACCTGGCTAGATGACACCTCAGTCCCTGACATCATTGCAGCCCTCCTGGGAGACTTTGGTGCCCTCTGGCATAACCGTGGAGATATAACGAGAGGAGGGGGTGTGGCCATCTTCTTTAGGAAGCCGAATAATGGTTGCCACAATAGTGGCAGAGAGCATTGACAATGCAGACATAATTGGGGTCAAAATCTAATTTCCTTACTCCTGCCTTCCACTCCCGGTAGTGTACCGCCCTCCGCAGTCAACCCCCAGCTTCAACGATCTCTTCTCGGAGATTATTACTGCCCTCTGCTCACGGTACCAATGACTTCTTGTGGTTGGGGACTTCAATTATCATTGGGATAAAGTGCAGAGAGAGCCACTGGCCAGCCAATTTGAGACAGCAATGGGCTCGATGGGGCTCTGTCAATTGGTCGACGGCCCAACCCACATTAAAGGTCACATCCTGGACCTCATCTGGACCTCGCAACCGCGGGCTAGTCTAATAGACATAAGCCCCTGTGCCTGGTCCGACCACTCATTAATTAGCTGCTGGGTCCCGATGGACAGTCAACTGTCACAACCACCCCCAGTGTGGAAAAGGGTGCGAAGTTGGAATAAAATTGAGGCAGTGAACCTAGTGGACACCCTACTCAGGCTCCCCCTCACCAAAATTTGAGATAGGAAACTTGGACCAGGAAAGTGAAGCCCTCACTGGTACTCTGTGTGCAGCCATAGATCAAGTGGCACCAGAGCGGAGAGACAGAGTTAGGGACAAGGGCAAGAGGGCAAGAGGGCCCCCTGGTTTAATGAGATCTTGAGGGAAAGGAAGCAAAAACTCCGCCAAGCCGAGAGATGGTGGCATAAAGCATATGACCCAGCCAAGCTGATAATTTACAAAACTCTACTTACCTCGTACAAAAAATCTATTATGACCAGGTAAGCTGAGTATTACGAGACCAGAATTACAGCTGCGCCAAACAAACAGAAAGAGACTTTCAGAATATTGAAAGAACTCAGCCAAAAGTCTGAGCGGAAATCGGCAGCCGCGCCCATTGACTGCAAGGCATTCCAATCTGTCCTTCTCCAGAAGGTCAGGGATATCCTCTCTGAGAATGATAATACCCCTACTAATCAGAACTCCCTGGTTCAGTTCCAAACCCCCTTCCCTGTAAGCTACTTACCACCATTCCCAACCTAGACTCAGCTTCTCTGACATTGCTGATGAATCAGACCAAATCGGGTTCTCCCTCAGATCCCTGCCCCCCTAGGATCTTTCGAATGGCCCTTGCCGGGCTGGAAAGGCAGATCCTCGCTCTATTAAATAACTCCTTGGAGTCTGGCTACTTGCCATCCAACCTGAAGGAGGCGAGAGTCACCCCCCTGTTAAAGAAACCGGGGGCAGACGCAGCTAACCCTAAAAACTATAGGCCCATCTCCCAGCTTCCCTTCCTGGCGAACGAAGTGGAACAACATATCCTTAAGACACTCTCGTCTTTCCTGGAGGAACACCAGCTACTCCAGGGGTGACAGGCTGGTTTTAGAGCCCATCACAGCACTGAGCTGGTGATGCTGTCAGTAGTCGACGAGCTTAGAATCATGGCAGACAATAAAAATCCGAGCGCCCTGATTTTACTAGATCTGTCAGCGGCGTTCGATATGGTCAGCCATGCACAACTGCTGGCCAGACTCACTGCTTTGGGCATCTGTGGGCTGGCTCATCACTGGCTAGAATCCTTTTTGTCAGGCCGGTCCCAGAGGATTCAGTTAGGTGAGCAGGTATCGGACAGTGACATCCTCACTTGCGGTGTTCCCCAAAGCTCTGCCCTGTCCCCACTCCTCTTTAACATGTACCTACAGCCGCTGGTAGAGGCCCTAGCCAGCTTGGACTGCAGAGTCTTCAACTGAGCGGATGACACCCAGCTCATCCTCCGTATTGATAACTCTTCCCATGCGCATGATCTAGCACAAAATATTCTCAGATTTACAGTGAACTGGATGACAGCCCATTCACTGAAAATCAACACGGATAAAACAGTAGTCCTTTATTCCCTGGTGCATGGTGGTGTTCCTGTCCATACCCTATTTAATGGTGTTTCCAGCATCATGACCAAAATGCCCCTGCTAATTAACCTTATTTGTTAATATAGTGTGAACCTGTCCCAAGGGTGGTAGAGCAAATATATATATATATTAAACCCCAATATGGCAAAACTGTGAAAATTATCAGGTGGTAGGAGGCAGATGGGGATAGGTGGAGGTATCAATTGGGTAGAGGTAGGATTGGTACAAACTGATGAAGAGGCAATAAGGAGGGAAGTAAAATTCAGAAAAGGTGATACGTTTATTGGTGGATGAGGGGTGAAGGACAGACAAGTTCTAGGAAGAAGGAGGCAAGAACAAAGGTTCAAGAGTGCAGTATCCAGTCATCTAGATAGTAGAGAAACAGACACTGTGTAAATTAAACCACGGTTTGGAAGTACCATAAAAAACATAAGAGCGTTCAGTTACTTTTTAAACATAGCTAGAAATGAGGTGGTTCTCAGAGCTGGGGGTAATGAGTGCCAGAGGCTTGCTGTGCTACTAAAGAAAGATTGAGACATAGTTGGTTCTTTCTCATAAGCTGGTGACTCAAGGGGAAGTGAAGTTGAAATGTGCAGGAGGCATTGGCCATCAGAGTTGCAACTTTTCTGCATGGTAGATGAGGGCCACCCTGAGCAAGGCTCTGATGGTGATGAATGCTGTCTTAAACTTAGCCCAAACTTCACTGGGAAGTCACTATAGTGTTAGAAAAGGAGGAGTTGTGTGATACATTTTTTTGCATCCAGAGATGAATTGAGCTGCAGTATGCACCACCGATCTGAAAGGAAGGGGGAAATGATCTTAAGCTAATCCTGTGAGGAGTTAGTTAACCTAATTGAGTCTAGAGAGAACTGGGGCTTGGACTAGTAACTTCAGGTCTTGCTAAGGGATAAACTGTAGAAGTGTGAGTTGAAATCGAGCACCTCTGGCCATGGCATTGATTTGGAACAATAGGTTAAGTCTGTTGTTGAGGGTAACTGTCAAGAATTTGGCGTTATCATCGATAGCAGGTGATAGTCCAGGATGCTTAGTGTGTGGATCCAAGATTGAACATGTAGGTTAGATTTCTTAGTTAACATTAACAGGAACGTGGTTTTGGGGGGGGTTGAGTATCAGGCAGCATTTGGTCATACATCTTTGAATGCTCTCCAGTGTTTTGGAGAAAAAGCATCCCAGAACCCTTAAGGATAGCGTTGAGTTGTTCCATTAAGAAATTGAGTGGAATGGGGTACAACATTGCACTTTGTTGTAAACTAACAAACCTGAAGATGCAGCTCCTAATATTTCTTATTGGTACATGTAGGACAAGTAAGGGGGTGGACCATGTAAGTACCATACCTTTATTATTCATTCTATCTTTAAGGATGTTTATTATAAAGGAATATTAGACAGTATCAAATATGACTGAAAGGTCAAAAAGCACTAGGATGAGGCAAGAGTTTTCTGTGCCAAGACTTTTTATGGCATCATTGACAATATGTAGGAAGGCAGTCTCCATGGTTTGATACTTCTGAAAATAAATAGGAAAGTTATCCAGGAGACCACTGAGCACAATATATTGTGATAGCTGAGAAGGCACACAACTTTGATGATCACCTTCCCACGGGAGTTTATTCTTACCCAGGGCAGAAGTTATTGAGAAAGTTAACATTTGCCAATGGTTTCTTCAGAAGAAGGAGAGTTGGACGATTTTGAAAGAGTCAGGGAAAGTGTCCTGTAAGAGATATGGATTGATTAATGAGTTACAGTAGTGTAGGGCCTGACAAGACAAATCCTTTTCAGTGTTATCAGGCTCTGTATCAGTAAATTATTGACGGTTTTCACATTGACAATAGTGTTGAGAATATCACTCTTGGAGACTTCAATAAAATGTGCTTTGAAGTTCAGATTGAAGAAATTGATAACATCGATGGAGTTAAAGAGTGCTAAACAGTTTTCACTTTATCATCAAAGAAGTACATGACCTCTTCACATTTAGGTATGGGTTACTGGAAAGTGAGTCCTAATGAAGGATTGTTGGATAATTTAACAACTTCAATGAGAGGGTTTGGACCACTTTTGAAGCTGTCTGATTAAGATTTAATGTGTGAGGACTTTGCTGTATAGAAATGTTTCTGGTAGTTGCTGCTGGATAGACTGAGCTGCAATAGGTTATGGACTGAAGGATATTGTTGCCAAATATTTCGTATCCCTCTGAGAGACAAGTGGGTCTTTGGAAAACCTTAGAGCAAACAATTGGGAATAAGAGTGGCGGTTTTAGTCTGGCCATCGTTTACCTCAGATTGGAGACCTGAGTTAGTTGTACTATTCTCATAAGTGATTACGATTAAGAAGGCATGCAATAAATTAAAACTATTGTATTTTATTCATATTTCTCGCACACCTCTCCCCTCCAAAGGTTTTGATTTCACATATCTCTGTGCGTCAGGTAGTATATCCCTTGAATAAATGTAAACAAATCAATACAAATCATAGCACTCTGCCAACATACTTCCAATTTTCCAAGATTTAGCTTTTTCATTTCTCTAAAAAATTATACTAAATCACACATGTCATTGCTTCGTCCTATGAGCTTCGTTTTAAGTTGCAATTTCTTTTTCGATTATATATACTGAGTGCATTTGTTGCCCTATGCTGTCTCTGTGATGTCTCTGTGATGTTGTTGACAGATTCTTATATTTTCTCAAAGTGCTTGAAATTGCTTTGAATGCTTCAACCCAAGGTTTTATTAATGGTAGGCATGGTACAACTATTTTAATAAAACATTTTCAGCGGTATCAAACCTGTGTCTCCTCTCCACCTGCCTTTCACAAAACATCCCTTAAGTACCCATGACTTTCTGATTACCTCTCCACGGCTCACATAATATCTGCCTGCCAGCTGTAGCAACACCTGTTTAGTTCACAGGTGAGGGGGACGCAACAGTCTTTGCCTGACCTCTAATTGACCTCTAGCCGTGGCCATGAAAAAAAAGGTGGATTAATTGTCTGCATTTCCAGATTTCCTTCAGTGTCTCTGTTATGTTTATTTGTTACTATTGAAAACAACAGGATTTTGGTTTACAAATTCTTAGTCTAGTGTAAAGTAGAAGTGTTTATTGATAAGCTTGTCGCATTTTTTCTCCTCGACTCCACATTTGCACCATAAAAAATCATTTTGCTTTCAAGACTTTTGTTGAACATAATGTGTACAGCTCACAGAATCAGAGTAAAGAACCCCAAAAAGCGGATTGTCAATGACACCACCAACAATGGAATCCTAGGTTACATTTGAGTTGTTTTTTTTTCTTCACTACTAACCTGCTAACGTGAACTATTAGTGCAGACTGGCAAGGGAGTCCTACTTTAATACTGTTCAAACTGGCTCATGTTTCTTTGGCATTTCCACAACACATTATTGTACTGTGAATAAATAGGCACACACAAGACTACTTTGGCAATTGTTCCCTCCTCTGTCACTGAGAACTCGTGTATCTTATTTTACGGACTCCCAATCAGTGCAGTAAGAACATGTAACTGTGTCCTTCTTTGTACTCACCTCTTTAAGCAGAACTAGTATGGGGCACCATTCTGTCATCTTCCATTTCTAAAGCATAGCGTTCACCCCAACGGCCTTCATGGCACTAGAGAGATAGCCATGAAGATTAGGGGTGGGCGGAATTTGCGAAATTGCTCAAAATCTCCGCGAGCACACGGAACTTTCGCGAAGATGCGGAGATTGCTTTTCCCGCCCGTTCACGATGTGTTTTTGCGTGCTCGCGGGGAAATATATCTCCAACTTGCCCATGCGGTCGCTAATGGGTGTGGTCATCTTGCTCGCGATGCTTATACCCTGTTCCGGGTCGAATGACGTTTTTGCGATCGCAAACTTTCACGGGATAGCGTGACCGGCTAGCAACAATCCAACATCTCGTAGCGAACGTGAACGGATAGGAAAACTCCTCGGCGAACGCAGGGACCCGGTAAATCGCGACCGCACGCACAAGAACGCATTTTTAAAGCGCGAACAAGAAAAATACTTCCGTTTCGTGGCAGATTGCGAAAGTTTTGACATTTTCGCAATCTCCGCAGAACGCGAAAATGTCCAAATATCGCAAATTCCGTGAGCGGAACGAAATTTACAGCCCAGGCCAAATGAAGATAACACGACAACTACTGATAGTTGTTTGTATAAACAAATCTTAAAGGCTGTAGGAGAGGGAGAGTGATTAGACAGGATACAGGTGGTCAAGGGTACATGCTTCCAAAACGTAGTTGCCAAAACTCTAAATTCACAATTGCTCTAATGTGCACATTGATAGAGAAGAACGTCAGTATCCATTGGAAGAAATGTCATTAAGTTCTAATTGGGGAGTTTATGCCCAATTTATTTTTAATGACAAAGGGAATATTGCCGTTAAGCTTTTCCAAGTAAAAGTAACATGGTCACCTTTATCACAAACATGATGCTTTCTGCACTTCAAGATACTAGCACTAAAATGGTTATCTGCCTGCCATACACAATTAAACCACTTACAATATGCATTTAGAGGCCAAATACACTTTTGCAAGCCTTCAGGCACCGAATCAGTTAAGAAAATGCCAAAACACGTAAGAATGATATTAATTTCGAAAACAGTTAACCATGTCCTCGTTCCATTTTTTATAACATGTTTAAATATTTCATTTAATTCCCTATTTATTTTAAAGTAAACTAGAGTAAAGCACATACGTTTCTCTAAGCCATCTAATAACATAATTGCTTATTTAAATGTTATTTTCTGCACTTCACCTTGGCTCTGCATGTACACACAAACCCACGGGCCTTTAAAGGCATGCCGCATGGGCCATGTGCTAAGTCAATTATTATTTTTCTGCTACAGCCATGTTAAATCATTTCGTAGGAAAGGTTAGGGTGGGAAGGACGGGCAGATCCGTCTCATGACACTGTCAGTGTCAGAATGCGCTCGTGCTTACACGAGGCAAGATGTGCCTCCCTAGAGCGTTCCACAGATTCTGCAAATTGTTTCACAAACTGATCGAGCGTGATCGTAAGTGATTTGAGCTTTTAAAGTAGAAAAACAAATTTTGACTGGAGTCAGAGTTTTCAGGGCGCGACGTACATTGAGTACAACACTTGTTGTTTGAGAACAGGCTTTCCGGGGCCTAGTCATGTTTCGGTCTGTCTTAGTTTCAAATAGCAACGGATGCGCAACATTCTATCCAGGCTCAGCTAAGGCGGCGCTTTGATCTGAGTGGATGTCACGAGATATGGACTGTTTAGTCTTCCTGAGACGCCACACCGGCAGGAATGCTTGCTGACCAATCACATTGCTTGATTTCACAGAAATTCGCAGGCGTGTTTTATAAATAAATGTATTTAATAGCAAACTCAGCAGAATGCCATGCTGTACACCAGTTTCCCTTTTAAGAAAGTGAAATGGCTTCAGAGTGTCGCTCTCAAAGCCACCTTATCAAAGAAGCATGTTTATTTCATATAATAAAGGGCTCGAAGTACAAAAATATTGGTTGCAAATTGCAACCAGAATTTTTGCGACCAGTAAAGGATTTTATGAACTAACATATGTAATAGGCCGGTTCTTAAATTCTGAATCATAATGGGTCGTAATCCGACCTACCTCATGAATATTAATTAAACAGTTCCCAGATTGTGCCTCACTATGAGAGGAGACTATCATAGGGGTTGTGGCCTGCTATGGTCAGCAAACCACCGCGTTTTTAAATGCAGCCTGTTTTCCTTAAAGAACGTGGATCTGCATTCATTTAAAAAAAAGTTGATTTTTTTCAATGTTTGTTGGGAATTGGTAGTGGACCTTCTGGACTGCTGCCTAGTCCTCAGCAAACTTATTTTTAAATTCACAGAAGGAAAGGAGTCTCATACATTTTGCGAATGTATTACCACCCCAACTCTGGAGTCTGAGATTTTTCAATATTTTGCAACCGGATTGGGTCGTAATCCTATTTTAGCAGTTGGTAAAAGATTACTGATTTCTAAAATGGGTTTAGCACATTCATAAACCATGGAACCTATCACAAACAACACATTTGAGTGTTTGCATCCATTAAAATGCTGTGTACATCTGATCCCAAGTATTTTAAGTGAAATAACAGCTGGGCTAGACATACACAGTAATTGACTCTGATTTATCAGAAATAAATTCATAATAAGCAATATTTCATAAGTACTTTAAATCTGTACTTTATTGCCATGCAGACAATGCATATATTAACACCACACAACATGCTCAATTTTCCTTAGCATTGACTTTCTTACTAAAAATACCCTCCCTTTTCCCCCATTTCCCCCTGGCATTTGATAACAAATTGCTTCAGACCCTCAAAGGACCATGTTATGTTGCCAGGTGCACAGATTGTACTCCGAGGTGATCCAAGCCCCCTTGGACAGGCATAAAGGCAACAGAGTGTTAAGATAAAATTAATAAATGCAATATACTGTGGCAGTGCAATTACAATGGACGCACAGGGCACTTACAATGAACCATTGCTAGTGGTTTCTGACTTAACCACATCTATTCATCCCATTTGCCCTTTGTTCCCCATTTTGTGACTCTTGTGTTATTTGTGCTTAACAAACACCCTCTGATCTCTTTGGGACGCAAACTCATGTCATTCTTCCAAATCATCACTGTATGACATGTTTTTATATCAGTTGGACAAAAGGCCTATTTAATCATGGGGTATGGTGTGTGATTGTAAGAAATTCAACCAGAGGTTGGCTGCCATTGTCCAGCAAAGCGGCACTCTGACCCCCTTCCATTCACAGGGCCAGCCCCTCGGAGGGGCCTCTATTCATTGAGTAGCACCAGTCCAGAATCTCACTCCGGGAGCATGCTCGATTCATTGGCATGTCACAGATATTGCCGATCAACCACCCCTTAACCCTTTCATCGGCATTATGTTTCCAACGCGACAGCTGTTATTGCCGTGAGGAGCTCCGAGGGGGTTAGAGAAGCATTCCTGCCCTCTCGCGCTCCGTGTGGTTTTTGTGTCTCTCTCTGTCAGTCTTTCTCCGTCAATCGTTCTCTGTCTCTCCGACTTTCCCTTTTCGCAAACTTACTTTATCAAAGAAAACTTCAGAACTTCGCATGTGGTTTGCTTGATTTGCCGGACACTGCTTTACTGAATGGCTGCACAATTTCTGCGCACTTCTTTTCTCAAAGGAGAAGGCTTCCAGTCACACCCTGAAACGATCTGAGGCCTTTGTTGAATACTTTCAATTAACAGGCTTCGGTTTTCATTGTCTTATGATACAGATAGTGGAAACGGTGCATGTTACTTCCTCCCTTCATTCCCCAAATTAAGCTCCATGAGCTTAATAGGCGCCTCGCTCACTTTCCTAACTCCGATCATCCTTGTGTTGTCATCAGGAAACCCTGACATGGGTTATTCTTTCACCGCAGCTACTTTTAATTACCCTTACTAGGACACTGGTATCACTAAAAGAGGTTAGCATGAGGCTTGGTGACAGCTGCAGGAATCTGCTATGCCTGCTGTCTAGTCCTCTATGTACCCTTCAATCCACTTCAATGAATCAAGCAGATTTGAGCTGTAAAATGAGGTTACTTTAATCTGATTTATTTTGTTGTGTGTTGACATATCTGAGAGCTGTCATAAGTCTCTTATGATGAAGATTGTTCACATATATAACTAGATAAATCCTACAGCTGCCTGTTATCACTCCTTAGAGATTGTCATCCACCAGCATGGCCTAGCACAACTGTGAAGCACTCACTGGCCTGACCGGATCAGGACAATTGTTGTGTTCAGACTGCCTATTGGATATAAAGATATTGTTTTAAATTACAGACTTGAGTCATCAGTAATTTCGCTGCTGAATGTAAAGAGTTCAAAGTGGCCAGACTGAACTTCTAGTGCTTCCTTCATGATCATATGGTATTGGACGATAGTGTATTGTATTAAATACAACTGTTAGCGCCTAGTAGCCATTGGTTTTATTGTACTTTAGATGTGATGCTAATATAACATTAGTGCTTGTGAAAACATTTCAAAATGTGCATGTACTCCAATATTTACTACCATTGCCACAATTGGCTGGCTTGTCGGGAGTCTTATAGTCCAAGGATCTGCTGTAGTGGTCTGGCTACTGGGGAAAGCTTACTGCCCTTGATCTATGAAATCCTAGAATCGAGTCCCCGGAGGCTGCAGTCTATACAGAGATCAGGGATGGTGTACTGCCTAGCGTTTTGGCTTTTTAATACTGTGCTTTCGCGGAATCTTAGGTGGCCACATGAACATGTTGTCTGGCAACGACATAGAAGCACGAAGCCTGTTGCTGAGAACAAGGAGTGGTATTTTGGATAGTGGTATCAGGTATGTTGGTTACTTTGCATTTCACAGTGGTCTTAGAGGGAAAGATACGTTTGAAAATTCTGCCTTATAGAGCCTTCTTCTTCTGAGGTTTGGGAGGAACAAGAGACACCACCTCAGCCGGAAGATAACATTTACATTGGCTGCCATTCAAAAGGTGGTGGAGGCATCTTTTGGATCAGAGAGCGGCCACCTACTGCTAAGGTAGACAGAGTCAATATGGTGCCAGGAGATGAGGTGGTGAATGGCTCTAAGGAGGAGGTCAGAGGCCGCATTGTTCAGAGACAGTAATTAACAGAATTGTTACAGCATTTAAGATAGAAACTAGCCATGTCTTAGTCCTCTGATAATGTGGATGAGGAGATGCCTTCAGCCAGTACTAGAGGCTGGAGCTGGAGAACTTACCCTGCATGCATCAGTAAGGAACATTTTGACTAATGAATGGAAACGTGGACCACCAACCGTTTCCCAGATATTTTACACAAATGTATCCTCTGTCTACTTTTTTAAAGAAACTTCCTCCAATGATAAAAGTTGACTCATTAGTGGCAGGGCTATCATCCAACAGGGTGATAATCTCAAAAGAGGCTTTTCTTCCAGACTCAAACTATGCCAACTAGTCGCTACTTAAGGATATCCGATGTAAACTGATGAGCTACAGCAAGGTTTGGACTTGTTTTCTACTCTGCCAGTGATGGAGCAACAGGTCAGCTTTTTACTAAATGTTTCTTTTGAATTATAAGAAGCAGCAGCCTCTGGAGTGGCTGTGGCTGTTAGATGTCACTTGTGGATGCAGGCGTGAAAAGCTGAAACATCCCAACCAACAATGCTGATAAATCTTCATTTCTGTGACTCCTGATTATTCAGTCCTGGCTGAGAACAGGCAGCTGTTAGCCCTAGTTCTGTCAAATTTCAGCGGGAGAGGGCTTTTGCATCAGTTCCGATTGTATGTTTCCCACTTACCTAAACATGCTACAGTGAGGCGCAGGGTCTGCAGACTCGACGGTGGTCGTCCTTTGCAAGCCTCAGCAGAACATGAGCCCAACAAACTATGCTGTTGCTACCCTGGCCTCTTGGTCTCCCACTGCACCTCGGCCATTGTATGCAGCGGTGTCCATCAAAGGCTATTTTTGGTTCATTCACAGGTTCTCACTCAGTCGAACTTGCACAAAAAAATTATGGGGCGGCTTCCTTCCTGCATGCTGGCTTGTCCATAGCTCCATATGGATGAGGGGTTTTCTAGTACCATGGCATACTTTAAATCTGTACTTGCTGCACAATGTATGTTTTGTTTTTGACTTCGTAAAAATACTTTATTATAATACCCTTCTAATGTTGTTTTTTAATATTTTTGTACAATTGTTCCTCCAATCGAAGATGGCCGAATCGCACCCTTTGTTTTGCACTATTTAATGGAAGCAATCGTGTTTGCTTGATTGATGGCTCACTGAATTTGTGATATCTCTGCTTCCTGCAGTTCTTGCTTGTTTCTCCATGCTTTTTGCCTTACTGGTTGGCATGTACAGTTGGAATGTTTTTCTGACCTCCAATTTTTCCCTTCCTGCTGGAAATTATTTTCTGGAGCAATTCTAGACTATCAGTTCCATTCTGCATCTGGGTTTGCTTCTGGAGACAATTGGCCATTCCTATGCATCAAAGAGACCATACACCTGTCGTCAAGATGACCTGTTCTTGATAGGTTGCAATGCCAATGAAGTCTAATGATGGGTCAGGTCCATGGGTTATAAACAGCAATAAACAACTTGACTCTCGTAATCGAAAGCTTGATCACAGAAAATGCTTCCTCACATCAATATCTTGCAATTTTGCAACAAGGTTATCTTGGTAGAATTAAAATTTGATGTAAGCCCTAGGAAACTGAAGGCATATCTGGACACTTGTCAGGTCCATTTTACCTTTAAGCTTCATATTTTTGCCAGGTCCAAGGTGGGGTTTATTGTAAGTAATACAACTGGAAATTCCCTAGCTTAGGTCACACCACTAGTCTCTGATCCTAGTCCTTTTTTGATTTTCCGACCTTCCGTACAGAATTTAAATATATGTTTGACTGTAAATATTTAAAGTTTTACTCCCAAGAAGAAATTTTAGAAATTAACCAAGGAACTTTACATTTTCCAATATACATCTCTAAGTTCATGTGGCTGGAGAGGTTGACTGGCCTGACTCAGCTGTGTCCAATGATGTTTCATGAAGCCTAAAAGACTAAGTGAAGGATGGACTCTCTAGAGTTGCTGTACCATTGTCCTTACAAGATCAAATCCAACTTACTATCCGAATTGACAGCCGCCTTCAAGATAAGCATATGGAACATCAAAAACAGTCTTTGTCCAACACTTCTCATAGGCCTACATTTCAGATACCTTCTAAGGTTTCTGATCCTGAAGACAAGCCCATGCAAGTGGGTTTTACAATAGGACCTTTGACTGAAGAAATAAAACTGAAGACAATGTAAGCAAGGGTTCTGTTTGTACTGTGGATAGAAACGTTATCTTATGTGTTCTTGTCAAGTATGCTCTGTTAGTCTACCTCAGGTGTCAGAAAACTAGAAGGCTCACCCCTAGTGCAGGGAATCGAGACAAGCTTTAATCAGACAACCCCTGTTTACTGCTCTGAAACCCTCTGGTTTCATCTACTAAAAGTTCTGTAGTTTCTCCTAGAAGTTCCAACAACTTGTTGCACAGTTATCTGAAATTCCATGGTCTGTCCATTCACTGAGATGCCTAAATGCAATTCCTGTATATGTTATCTATTTGATCTGCACAGCAAAATTAGATTGAAATTTCAGGAATGAACGTTTTATTCATTTTCCAATTATTGTCCGTGTTACTCTATAGTATTCAGCATAAAAAAATCGACGTTACTACCATCTAGATTCGTTTTGCATGAACATTTTTAAGCATAATAGAGTGATGATTGTCTGTGAGCTCCTAAAACATTATGGGAGATCCTCTGAAATACAAAATTCCCTGCAAAAAATCTCTGGCAGGATCTCAGGCTATTTAATTTCTAATTTACCTATGTGAACTGAGCCCACAGGAGGTTAGTATGATTCCCGGTCTGTTTTCCTCTCTCTATAGATTCTAGGCTAGATATACAAGTCTGTGGACCAGTGGAAATCTAAGTTGGACTTTCTGGATTTATTCCAGATCGCTTGCTTACTGTTAGCCTTCCTATAAAATCTTTACTCTCAAAAGAAGCCCGTACATTAACAAACTCTCTAAGTGGCAATTATGAGACCCCACACACCAATCCTATATTGGACTTCTCCGCCTCGTAATTGCAATCTTCTAGTAACGAAACAGAGTATGAGTTCTTTCTATTGAAATGCTCTAGGGTAACTTGATTCGTATAAAACTGGCAATGTGGCGAGTGCAAGGTAAGTGTTTCTTTCAATTTTATTTAATCTTACTTATCCTGTCGTCTGTCGACTTCCCCGCCTGACCCCCACCCTGCCCAACTCACACCACTCTTACCTGTGCCGGCCGCCACTGTATAAAAGATTAGTCAACTGTTTATCATTTGGCCTGACTTTAGGGCTGATCTACATATTTGGTTTATTCTAATTTGTCTACCTTTGTCCCTGGGGTGGATTGCTTCTTTGGTTTTAAATGCAGGTTTTGAGAGTGTCTTCTTCCCTTTCTTGCTTCTGCCGTGATCCACCCCAGGAAGGCGCTTCTTTCCCCAGAGTCAGACCATTAGGCCCTTGTCCAACCCTGTCCACCTCCTTTACCACTGAATAACACTTTGCACTCGTACAACACCTCTTCTCCCTGGGTGTCAAGCTCAGGTGAATGGCATACAAGCCAAGACTGTCTTACCATACATCTTCCCCGCTTGGGCCTGTTAGGTACAGATAGGGTCTCAAAGCAGACCTCTTTCTCCTTCATTTTCCTACATCTTTCGCTCTCACCATCCATCCTGCCATAAACTTCCTATTTTCTGTACTTCATCTCAATAACTAAGTATATGCCTTCTGCACGATTACCCCTCAACCAACACCATTAGTACAGGATGTTACAGATAATAAATATGTTGCTTCAATCCTGTAGCTTTTGGGTAAAACACATACTTTCAATAACTTTATTTCGGTCACAATGGACCATAAAAGTACAGGGTAAAATACGCACAAACACTATGTTACAGAAAATAAATAACATGCACCTAATCAGAAACAATCACAATCATATATATACACCTATTAAAACCGACATATATTAAAATCAAATTAAACCATTGAAAGTAGTTATCGGAGGTATACATTAAATTTCCCATAAGTATGTAAGTCAACAATTTATTTCATTAAAAAATTCCTGCGCTTATTCCACATCCCATTTAAAAAGCGCGAGACGGCGAAAGCGATAGGAGGGTGCGTATCATATTTTAATACTCTCAAGGCCTTATAACATTCTCTGAAGCCAAGGTTCCTACAAATAGGTTTCACCCAACGATTGCGTACAGTCTGATATTTGGGACAAAAAAACAGGACGTGGATCTCATTTTCAAGATGGTATTTGCACGCCGTGCACTCAGTATTTTTATTTAAGTCCCATTTACTAGTCAATATCATGAGCGGCAGACTACCCATCCTAAATTGCATGTACAGTTTCCTTGCCGAAGCTGGATTAATCAGGTCAAGGAAATCCTCCTTTTTGTAATCCTCTTTTACTTGGAGGAACTGAGATGTCAGTCTACCAACTGTAGAGCACGCGTGAAGAGACAATAAATTGTGGTGCCTGTAGTGATATACCAAATCGGCCCTAGATATTGCCGGGCACACTACTTCTGGTGTGCCCCATAACTCAGGTAAGCCAATCCTATTACAGAGTTCCTTAATATGAATTAACCATGGGATTTTCTTAGTTCTAATTTCAGCCCACACATCCCTAAACTCATTTCTAAAGGGAGCTAATTCAGGAACTGACCATATTCTTCTCCAATACATAAGTGGCCTTAGGGCCACTTCCTCCTCAATAGGGAGAAGCCCTAGGTCCAGCCGAAGAGGTACTAACGGGGTGCTAACTGGCAATCCCAACAAATTCCTCATAAATGAGTGCTCCACCCTTGTAAGGCTTGAGGGCCTAAAATGCCCCCAAAGCTCCGCCCCGTACATAGAAGCCACTCTAGCCTGTACTTTATAAATTTCTATAACTGGAGATGCAGGCTTGTACACAGATACTCTGTGCATTTTCGAAATCCCACCCACCATTTGTGTCAATTTTAAAGCAGCCTTTGCTACTTGGGCATCCCATTCCAGATGTTCCGCAAGGATGATGCCCAAATACTCGAAGGTTTTTACTCGTTCCAATGGTATGCCGTCCAATACTGGATTTGGGTGGGTCTGCCTGGGTGGGTTAAAAGTCATAAATTTAGTTAACACATACATCACTTACTCTGGCTGACTGTGCCAGTGTATTCCTCAGGGATACCCCTCTGCTTCTCTTGTGTGAACTCTATTAAAGCATATGACCTGGCTGCGTGTAACACGTGCATTCCTCTGGGTTGCCCCTCTGTCACTTGTGGTTGGACTCTATTAAACTGTATGCCCTGACTGCCTATACCCAGTATGCTCCGGTAGGCTGCTTCTCTGTCAGTCCTGTTTGGACTCTATTCAAGTGCGTGCCTTTGCTGCATGTAACCATTGTGTTCCTGTAGATTTCTCCCTGGCATATCCTGGAAGATCTCTCTATAGCAGCATGTACCTAACAACTGTATTCCTCTTGCAGGATTGCCATCCACCTGTAACTATACCCCGTGTTGCTGCAGATACCCTCTGTGATGGTTCCATTCTGTCACTTCTGAGTAGAACACAGAGTACGTACTCAGTCTGCCTGTAACTGGTGAATTGTTGTAGGTTGCTCCTCGGTGGACTATATAGAGTATATACCCTGGGAACATGTATTCTAATGCATTTCTTTGGATTGCTCCTCTTTCGTTCTTGGGTGGACTCAGTAGGACATTTAACCTGGATTCCTTACCCTGTTCACTGCTCCCACTTGCTGCTCTGTCACTCATACCTCTTCCAAACACCCATACTCTTCCGAGGACAGCAGACAAGACTATATGCACACCTATTATTTATTTGTTTATTTATTTAGAGAGTTCTATATAGCGCAAACAAGACCCAACAGTACACAGAAAAACCATATCTTGTTCCAAGACCCATAACATATCCATCAACAGACAACATAGCGCTTTGGGCAGTGGGTATGACCAGTGGTAGTCGGGTCCAGATCCTTAAAGTAGGAATCTGTTTCACAAAATCCCTCTCCACTTTTTTCCGCTCCACATATCAGCACAATTAAACAAGAAGTGCATTCCAGCACTCACCAAACACGACGAAAAGGCTTCACTCACAGGACACTTGCTCCCAACACTTCCAACCAAGCAATCCCTGCGGTGTAATGTGTAGCTTACTACCCGTCTGCAGATGTGCTGCATCACATCCTCTGGTACGAAGCACCACACAGTAGTACTATATGATCTGACGTGTGACTGTTGTCTGTCTGAGAACCACACCAGCTTGACACTTCCTTTAGAGCATGACTCTTTTCGGAGCTTTTGAAATGTATCTGTGCAACTAAAAAAGCGAAGGTTTCTCGCTGAGGAGGCGCATAGGCATATTTACTGCTCATGTCTTGACCCTTCGATAAAACCCCTTAAATAAAGCTGGCAGGGGGTGTCTGGTGTACCTATCATCCGGGCGATTGCATCCTTCCTACTGCACATCCGTAGTTTTTTTTATTATTATTTATATTTCTATACTCTTGCTCTTGTGTGGCATCTCCGAGAAGCAGCAAAAGAGTTCCTACAAATGTAAAATAAGTGTTCCATGCCAAGCACCAGGGAATAGCCTTGTTAAATCAATGCACGTATCTACTTAGTTCTCGATTTAATATAATTACAAGCTTAGAAGGAATTTCAGGTCCCAGATTCTATGCTTTCAAAGGGTCTGGTGACATTGTGTAAATCCAAGTAAAACTGAAGCACACTGAAAGAAACGGAAGCCGCCATTCGCTGCTTTTGTCAGGATCGTCGAACCACAAGGGAAGAAGTGCTGAAGGGCCACTTCAGGCTCTTGCAGTTTGTGGTTTTAGTCTTCCTGAGACTTTTGGTATTCGGGGCTCAAGGTCACGCGTTGGTTTGCAGTCATTCACCCTCTTCTGTTGTGGTAAAGAGGTATCAGTTAACTAAATATTGACTGACCTTGTACTAAGACCTGGGAACCTTGAGAAGCACTCTCAGCTACTTAATCGCGCAGCACCAGTTTTGCGACAAATTTCAAACACTTGAAATCTATGTATATAAAGCAGGCAAGGACTAACCGAGTATACTTGTAACTGCTTGGATAAATATATGTAGATGGTACTGATTCTAAACTGCATATCACTCCATAAACTCTGCAGCCCCTGGGTGCCCTCACTTTTGCATACACGTCTAGCACGGAAAAGAGTGGTTCTCTGCTCTTCAGACAGTCACTGCATTTGCCACATTTGCTTCTTTGTACTGGATTGCAGCATTTACAAAGTGCTTTATAGACCGAAGGGCCCGAGTGCATTTACAGAGGGGTCGAAATCTACACAGTAGGGAATGAGTGGTTGGAAATGTGCTTTGTGCAAACCAGCTCTTGTGTTGGGAGCTTAATTTACAGTGCGCTGTGCATCGGAGCGTTGCCAGATGTCAGCATCAGCGGATGGCAAGCGTAGGCCGTAATGAATCGGAGCACGCAATGTAAGGTGATGCTCTGTGCACGCGCGGGCAGTCTCTGTCTTTTTTAAACATAACCGCGTATCGCTGACCAAACCAACACAACCTGCGTACGCTGGGGAAGTCCCAGCTTTCCCCCTGACGTCGCGTCACAATGCACACAACCTCCAACCAGTTATCCCCAAAACAGATCTTAACAACTACAACAAACAATATCTTGTCAGTGATGAAAAATGCTGACAGGTCACAGGGTGCCCCACCATACAAACCACTATTACACATTAGCTCAGTCAGCAAATGTCTCAACAGCGATGATCCTGCAGTCTACTGGAGGTTTCAGGGTTCTTCCTCAGATTATACTGAGTGCGGGTCTCTCGACACTCACTGCTTCCTGGAGTAGTCACCGTAACTCGTGACGACTCGGGGCTCCATGCTTGGGAGGAGGAAGGTAACTCTGAACATCCACCAGCAGGGGCCTCTGCCTCAGCCTCCAACCAGCCCTCCACATCATGGTCACCACGCCCTCCATGGGGAAACTCACCACCAGCTGCAGGCTGTTCATGATACTTTTTGAAAAAAGACACATTGCGAGTAACTAGCTCCATGCCTCTTTTCACTGTCACCTGACTGCCATTAATCTGAACGATGTTCCAGGGATCTTTTTCAAAAGGAAGCCTGAATTTGCTACCAGGATGTCGGTCTTGAATCAGGACTAAGTCACCTACTTTCAACCGTGACACCTTAGCTCTGCGCCTCTGGCTGACCTAAGCATTTGACTTCTTCCTCTAGCGGTCCATCTCATGACCATTTATTTCATCCGGAAACTATCAGGGATGGTGCGGGATGGAGTCATTCACTACTCTTCCCATGGACAGGTGTCCCGGGCACGTCCAGTAGAGGTATGCGGAGTCTGTCTGTAGTCCCTCAAAAAGGAGTATATTGACTGCTCCCCAGAATCGCCATTGGCCACAGCTATCCTGATGACCTTGTTCAGAGTTCTCATAAAACGTTCTGCTTCACCGTTTGCCTGTGGCCACTTTGGCGTTATCTTTTTATGTACAATTCCTAATGATCTTAAATAGGACGCAATCTTCTGACCCTGGAAGGGTGGACCATTATCAGTTTTTAGCTCTCGAATGAGTCCATGAGTAGCCATCACTTTTTCCAGTTTTGGTATCACCTCTCCTGCGCACATGGATGACAACACCTCCACCTCAGGGTATTTCGAATAGTCGTCAATTACTACCATAGAGTGCTTCCCATCTGGAAGGCTCACAAAATCCATGCTAACACCTTTCCATGGGCCATCCGGCCTCTTTTCCATAGCGATCTGTGCCGGAGGACTCGGTTCACCAGTCGTCTGACACCACAGGCACCACCTCTTCAACCTTGTCATCCATGAAAGGGAACCAGACCTTGGTTCTGAGCCTTCATTTTATTTTGACCATCCCTTGATGGCCGGCATGAGCTAGTCCAACCACTGGGTCCACCAAGGTTGACGGAATCACTAGTCTATGACCTCGCATCAGGCATCCATTCGGATCCGTACTCAGTTCATGTCTCACATGATATAGGCTTTCTATCACTTTCCTTACATCAGGAGTAAATGTTGCCCCTTGACTTCTCAGGACCTGCCACTTGTTGGTTTTCACTGCCTCCAACGCTTTCTGGAGACAATCATCCACAGCAGCTGCTTGACACAGTTCTCCCAGTGATATAGGCAATGGATGGGAGCGATCTGATATGTAGCAGACGTATTCTTCCGTCTCTTCAGCATCCTCTATTTCACTTAGAGCCGCTTCTCTGGGATGTAGAGACAGATAGTCTGCCGGATTGCTCGTCTCTGGATGGTATTCAAATTGGCAATCATATTCCTGCAACTGCAGCATCCATTTCTCTATGCGAGGGGGGCTTAGATGCAGTTCCAGTGAACAGTGGGAGAAGAGGCTTGTGGTCAGTGGTCACCAGGAATGGTTTTCTATAAACATACAAGTGAAAATGCCGACACCCCCAATGTACTGCAATCACCTCTTTTTCTATCTGTGAATATCTTTGTTCAGTGGCAGTTAAAGACCGGCTTGCGAATGTCACTGGAGCCCACTCATCTTCTTTGTTGGGCCGTTGCAGCAGAACAGCTCCTAGCCCTTTTGGGCCTGCATCAACAGCAATTTGGGTATGCTGTTTCAGATCAAAATACCTCAGCGTTGTGTTACTCAACAGAGCATTCTTTGTAGCCAGGAATACAGTCTCTTGTTCCAAGCCCCATACCCACAGGACGGATGTTTTTGTAAGTTTTCGCAACTGCATGGTTAGGGATGAGAGGTCTCGGATGAATCTACCGCAGTAGATCACCATCCCTAGGAAGCTGCGCATTTCCGTGACATGGTGGGAGCAGAAGCTTCTTTAATGTCTTTCACCTTTTCCGAATCTGGAGCTACTCCTTCAGCAGAGAAAACGTATCCAAAGAACTGCAGTCTCTGTTTCAAAAATTCACATTTGTCTCATTGAAGCGTGAGCCTTGAGTCTTGTATCCGTTGTAGCACGTGCCTCAGTGAACTATTTGTTCAGGTATAGACTTTGCATAGACCAGAATATCGTCACTGACATTGACTACTCCCGTGATGTCAGACAGAAGCTCCCTGATGGTGTTTTGGAATACCTCTGCTGCACTCGATATCCCATAACTCAATCTCCTGTACCGCCGCAACCCAACATGCGTTGAGAATGTCGTGATATACCTGGACTGTTCATCAAGGACTGGTTGGGGATATTCTGCTCGTAAGTCAAGTTTTGAGAACCAGCTGGCTCAGCTCAGTTCCCCTATCAGGTCATCAATTGTCAGAGTTAGATGCCTTTCCCGCTTGATTGAGGTATTAGGAATGCGCATGTCCACACAGATTCTTACTTCCCCTGGCTGTTTAGGCTTCCTTGCAACTACAATTGGGGAAACCCAGGGGGTCGGACCTTTCACATTCTCAAATATTCCGGCCTCTTCAAGTTTGCACAGCTCTTTTTCTACCAGAGGCCTCAAATGGAAGGCAACGCGCCTGTGTCAAAGAGTCACTGGTTGCACCAATGGGTCTATGTGCAGGCGTATCTGCTTGTCCCGTAAGCACCTGATGCCACTGAATACTTTAGGGAACTCCTCCAGGATGTGACTCACTCCTTCTCTGTGTATCCCAAAGGCAAGCGTGACAAGGCCCAGCACTTCAGCTGACTTACACCCCAGCAACATTCCGTGTCCTTCCTCTGTCACATACATGAGGGCGTCCACTTTGTGAGAGTCGTAGGTGATGGTGGTCTTGAATTTTCCTCTGATGACCAGAGGCTTGGTTTGACCATAGGCAAAGACCTTTAACTTGGCTGGTATCAGGTTTGGAAGAGGAGTCATCTCTTGGTATGCTTCCTTCGACAGGATGTTTATCGTTGTGCCAGTGTCTACTATGGCCACCGATGGGCGACCTCCCACCAGGATTTGGCATTGTGGCAGGCGATTCAGTGCTGCTGATGCTGATCCTACCTTGAACACAGAATGTACTGTATGTTCTTCCTGGCCATCGTCGTCCATGTTATTGTCATGTTCCTGAGCCTCCGGGATCATGTTCACCTGAGACCTTGCAGCCCAGCCTTTGTTAGATCTGCACACTTTCATGAAGTGGTTCATTTTTCCACAGGCAGTGCACCTCTTTCCTTTTGCAGGGCCCTCTGACTGTCGATGGACCAGACCTACGCAGTATCCGCATGACCGAATCCGTGGGCTTCTTGTTCGACTGGGGGATGCCGTATTAGTCGGGGCAACAACATTCACAGGCTCGGTTTTGATGGGAGCCTGGAGAACAGCCTCCATGTGCGCTGCTCTCGCTTTTGAGAGTTCCTTTGTCCTTCCCATGGTGAGTATGTCAGCCAATGACTTTCCTGATTCCTCTAGAATCCACTCCCTCAATTTTGCCGAGGCACACCCCTGAATCACCTGACCTCTTATCTCCTCGATCTCGTCTCGGAACCCACAGGTGCTTGCCAGCTCTTTTAGCGATTCTTCAGGTTGTTGCCCGCTTGTCTGAACACAAACCTTTCATAGTCCTGGTTCGCCATGGGCTCGAAATGGGTATTCAGGGCTGCGATGAGCGTAAGATGAGTCTTTGGCACTGCTTCTACCACTGACTTGGCTATCTTATACACCTCTTTCCCTCCAAGATGTAGAACCATGGCCCTCTTCTGGCCATCCTCAACTTTAGTCACCTCAAAGAATAGGAGGACACGCTCCACCCATTCTTTCCACCTGGGAGCTTGCGCAGAAGGAGCCCCCTCCACCACGAATGGCTGTATTGCCGGGATGTGAGCCATACTCTGTGCACTGACGTCGCTGGGGCGGCTTGCTGGATAACTCTAGCAGTGGCCCACGCTGCACTGCAGTCGTGTGGGAGTATTTGCGCCTGCCGTCAGCTACTCACGGTTGACACTATGCCCCTTATGTCACTCGTGACACCATTCACCAGGTTCTCCTTATGGGCCCTGTATAGGTACTCCCAGGCAGCTTGGACAGTGCTGCATTGTTCTTCCGCCCTTCTTGGAGACAGTAGGTGAGCGTTTCACACGTGCAGCACGAGCACCACGCAGGGTAGGGAATGTGCTTGGCCGCTGCTAAACACCACGTGGCCGTCCTCCCACCCTCATCCCCAAAATGTTGTGTTGGGAGCTTCATTTACAGTGCGCTGTGCATCGGAGCGCTGCCGGATGTGAGCATCAGCGGGTGGCAAGTGTAGGCCGCAATGAATCAGAGCACGCAATGTAAGGTATTGCTCTGTGCTCGGGTGGGCTGTCTCTGACTGCCGGCGCACGCGCACAGTCTTTATTAAACATAACCGCGTTGCGCCGACCAAACCAACACAACCTGCGTACGCAGGGGAAGTCCCAGTTTTCCCCCTGACGTCGCGTCACAATGCACACAACCTCCAACAAGTTATCGTGATAAGCGATACAACACCAGCCTCCATATGGTTTCACTCAAAACAGGGTTGTCACTTGCTAATAGTGTTCAGCTGTGGGGTTCAAGTGAAACACGACTCAGTAGCCTTCTCAGTGCATTGAGGTCAATGTGGTCCATTTGTGCAAATTTGCAGTTCTTCCAGTAGGGCTAAGAACATATTGAAAGAAATGATAACTGATCAAGCTTTGCTTCAATTGACACAACTTAAACTGTGCAGAGATGGACCACTTTGACCAGAATACACTAGGAGTGCTATTTGTGAGTGCAAACCCTGTTTTTTTTGTGGCCACGTGGAGACTGTTTTTTACACTCTTCTTTTGTTGTGACCCTAAATGGGAAGCATTTTGGTGTAGTGACCAGAGAGGTTCTGTTCTTGTCTGAGGATGCAACAGCGCGATGGAGTTGATTACATTTATCTCACTATGAGAATGGTTTATTTTATAATTACATGATATTTCAATCCACTTTCAGTGCAGCTCACTCTGATACCTTATGAGTCAGGGGAGTGCAATGTCTACTGGTCTCGTATGCGAACTCGATGCTCTCCTACCTGAAATTTCCCCTGACCATAGAACAATCTACCCTCACAGACCTCCAGGACAGGGTGAGGATCCTAGAAGGAAGGGCGGAAGATTCTGAAGGCAGAGCACGCAGGAGCAGCCTCAGGATTGTGGGCCTCCTGGAAGGAGGACACCATCATTTACCTTGAGACTTGGATAAAATCTTTCAAGCATCCCCACAGACTTACTCCATTCTCAGCTCACAGGGTCCTGACGTGCCAACCTCAGCCTGGCATGGTGTCATGCCCAATGGTAGCTAAGGTCCTCCACTTCACAGACCGTAATGAAATCCTTCAAGTCGCCCGGGCACTCCCACTGCTGGAAGTGGTCAAACGCCACGTCCTGTTGTTCCCTGACTACACAATAGTGGTCAGCACCAGCACTCCCCTTTCCTTGGTGAGAAATTCAAACTCCGCAAGTTGGGATTGTAGTACTTATTTTGTTCCCGTCCGAGCTCAAAGTAATCGATGCCGACACCACTCTCTTCTTTGAAAACCCTGTGGAGGCATGGGACTTGCTGGAACAGAGGAAGCCCTTGACTGTGGGGACAGCTGTGACAGACTGGGTGTGGCTTCTGCCACTGGTGCGCCGGCAACATCCTCGCGCTGCTTGCTCTCCCCGCAATGTGAGCCTCACCACGGCCTTCAGGCAGTCATTCAGCACTGGTCACTGGGCAAGGACTCTCTAACTGCCATGCTCATGATTATTATTATCAGAAAAGCTTTATTTGGGTATAATAAAAAAACATAAAAGCATGCATAACATACAACAAATACATACTGGGATAAGAACCATACAAATTGTTAAAATCATTAAAATGCATTGAAAATCAACAGTTCATACAGCTGTGCAGGACTACAGTCAATCCCTCATCAAATTTCTTGATCTTCCTGCAGCTTTTAAAAGACTAGCAACCTTAAAAACAGTATCCATGGAGAGCATTTGTAGAAACAAGAGAGCAGGCCCAGCTTGTTTAAGATCTCTCGCCTTAAAAAGAAGTATTAAAAAAACCTTTCTTTGAATCTTATAAATTTTGCAGAACAAAGTAAAATTTACAGTATCCTGTAGAGACCGCTGGTCGCAGCTGCAGGGTGCTAGAGAGGATGTTTCTTACCAGCCCAGACGATATGCCCATAACTGGGGGCAACAGATTTAACCTAAACCTAGTCAGCATGAATTAAGCATAGCTAGAGGTGACAGCTCTGAGGCAGGGTTCTGTGGAGGGTGGGTTTTTAATAGCAGATAGCCTCGCCCGACACGTTCTGGAGAGCCACAGATTCTCTTCCTAGTAGTCTGTGTCTTAAATGGTTGTCACTAACTCAGCCATGCTCTGCCTCTACAATCTTATCAGTACAAGTAAATATATCCCCCCTTCCTATATCCTGAAACAATACCTTGATATACTTTAGCCATAGAATTTGTGAGGAAAATCATGAGATAAACAGTCATACTGCTATGTTTAATTGTGCTCCTTTAGTCCAGCTATCAACTCAACAATAAAGTGGATGGAGAGCTATAATATCAGCAAGCTAGCTTGCCCCCAGCTATTCGTGCACTATTTAGGAGGTAGTACTCTGGTAGACACAAAGAAGGCGTCTGAAAAATGCATTTTCTGCCACCTTTAGGAAGTCGCGCTTTATGTAGCCCCAGATGGCACTCTCGTATGTTGCTTTGGAGATACTTTTCAGGAAGGCCACTGGTGGCCAGCTGCAATTAACACAGTTGGAGCGACAGGCATACTGATGGACACTCATAAAAAACAGCAGTGCCCTTAGGCCCAAAGCAAACGCTCTGAATCATTGTCTGTTTCAAACTGTGTTTATGATTGGCCACGATTGACAGCTCTAGAGTTGAGAATGAAGGTACTGTGAGTTTCTCACAGTGCCCATCAGTGATTTAAAGTAACAATATTTAAAAGAAAAAAAAAAGATTTATTTACCTGTTGCCTTGTGCTGGGTACTCTTCTTCATCTTGTCAGCACAGGATCCCAGAGCTCCACCAAGGAACTCCCCTCTACCAATCCAGATGTTTCTCTCAGCAGAATGAGAAAAGCACCAGGATTGGCTGGAGCACGGTTGTGCGGCACTCCTTAAGCACTGGGGTTCTGTGCTTGCTCTCCACCCAACAGTCAGTTCCATTGACTGGCAGATATATGATTGAGGTGCTCTTTATAGGGTGACCAACCGTCCGTAAATTTCACGGACTGTCGGTAAATTTGGACCTCACATCCGTTGTCTGTGACGATTCCTTTTAGGGATGCCTTTTGTCCATAATTTTGGACATTGGGGAGCAGAGCTGTTCCCCTGCAAGAAGCCTCAGCTCCCTGAGCAGCCCCATCCACCCACTGTCATTTTGCATGCTGGCTGATTGCCGCATACAGAATGACAATGGGCCAGTCTGGGATGTTACAGCATGTGGTGCCCTCCTCCAGCCTCGGTCTAGGGCAAGGCATTCTGTCAGATGGAGAACATGTACAAAAACACCCATGCTGCTACTTGAGAATCCAGTTCATGAAAAGAAGGCGGCGAAACAAGTTAAAAAGAAGAGGTTGTAACTCTTTCACAGTCTCATCATTTTAGAACTGACGCATTTTAAATATTATATACAAAGAAGCCATAGTTCCTGCTTTTTATTTTATGCAACTAACAACCATTGACAAAGCCAATAGTTCTGGCTTGTTGTAGGTGTAACTCTTCTTGTATTATATATATGGATGCAATGACAGAAGCAGCAAAATACCAGTTGGGCGGCACACTATGCTAAGCACAGATTTTTAGCTTAGGTGTTTTAAACCGTGCCCTTAATTACATCGAATACCCCCTTTGGAGAACCCCACCACCCCCAGTTTTTTCATAGCACTTAAAGGTCTGGAAACTACACCATGTTACAGTCACCTCATGTCCTGGCACTGTGCATCTTGCAGGACTCATTGCTTCCACTTTTTCAGATTGCCTATGTGCAGAGCCATAGTGAATTCCCACCCCGACCCCACCCCTTGCTTTAGGAACTAGCCACAACTCCTGCCCAAATGGTTCCAGGAGTTCTTAAAATATATACCAGACATAACCTATACGCGCTTCGACCACCCAATATGATCAAATGTTTAAAGATCAATCCCTCAGAGATCCACAAGGATACTGCCATCATCTGCCCTCACTGTTGTGATACCTTCCCAATAATACTTCCTCAAACTAATGACTCGGCAACCAAACATGATGTAGGTGCTCTCACCTCCATAGCCCTTATAAATGCTCGCTCACTTGGCAAGCACAGGCAGGAAATATATGATCTGATAACCGATTTCAAACTCGACATATTGTTCATCACAGAAACATGGACGGATGACTCTTCACAGCCAGACTTGGTCATCGCCGTTCCAGAGGGTTTCAAAGCCTACTGTCAGGACAGGCCCACACAAAGAGGGGGGGGGCTGGCCATTATTGCCAGAGATTTATATCCTGTTAGAACAACTTCTATTCCATCCACCTCCTGTGAGGCCATGCAATTTGCTATTAACATTTCCCCCTTGTTTAATTTCAAGGGGATATTAATATATCGTCCACCAGGTTCAAAGACGACCTTCCTGTCCAATATAAACACCATGATGGAATCTGTAGCCACAGAAAGCAGCTTTACGGTGCTAGGTGACCTGAACTTTCATTTAGATCTAGGTCACCTTACCGACTCTGCCGCCCTCATCTCTGACCTAGGCACTCTAGGGCTAAAACAACTTGTTACATCTTCAACCCACCAAGCAGGCCATATTTTAGACCCCATCTTTTCTAACCTAGAAGGACTGCAAATTACCAATATCTTGCCACTGCCTTGGACCGACCATTTTGCGGTTTTTGCAAACATAGCCACTGAAAATCACTGTAAGAAAAATTCCCAACCTATACCGAAACAATCTTTTAAAGACTGGAAAAATATAAATCATGAAGATTTGAAACACATACTAGAACAAACATATCCAGTGTTTGCTTCAGACCCTAACTTAGCACTCCAGCAATTATATGACTGGATGGGCAAGGCAACACACCAGTCAGCCCCTTCTAAAGTACACTCTAGTAACAGAGCTAAACCCACCGCACCTTGGTACAATGATAAACTAAGGGCACAAAAACAGATAAATCGTAGTAAGGAAAGAACTTGGAGAAAAGAATATGATACCAGTAGTAAATCTGCCTATAAGAAATCCTTAGCACTATATAAAATCATGATAGCGGAAGCGAAAAAAGAATACTATAGTGAGCAAATTGAGAAAGTTAAGAACTCCAGCAAACAACTATTCTCAATCACCAAAGTATTATTAGGCAATACCCCAGACCTTACACCCCCCCCGTCACAATCCTTGTGTGACTCTCTTGCCTCTTTTTTCTACACCAAAGTAGATGATATCTACCAGGCGTTCTCTTCCAAATCACTTCCGGGTTCTATCCCACCTACCACTTCCCCCCTGGTTAACACGTTCCCTTGTTTCCAACCAGTCACCTTGGACCAAATAAAAAATACTTTATTTACCATTAAATCAGGTTCACCTCTGGACCCCTGCCCTTTATCTGTACTCAGACCAGTAATTGACGCCATTCTACCGGCACTCACTCAGGTTTGCAATTTAATATTGCTGTCGGGCAATTATCCGGCCCCTCTCAAAAACACTTTACTAAAACCTCTGCTAAAAAAACCCTCTCTGGACAAAAGTGAGTTAAAAAATTATCGACCAATTGCCAGTCTACCCTTCATGGCAAAGATGATTGAAAAAATCATGAATACCCAGATCTCCGAGTTTATTGAAAAACATCAGCTTCTAGACAACACGCAGTTTGGGTTTAGAAAACATCACGGGACAGAGACAGCCCTGATCAAAGCCACTGACGATATCAGGGTCATTAGGGACCAGGGTGGCACTGCCATACTGGTCCTGCTAGATTTATCAGCGGCTTTTGACACGGTCGACCACAACATCTTGGTCGACCGTGTCCAAGGACTTGGCATCTGCCACACTGCCAAAAACCTGATAGAGTCCTTCTTAGCCAAAAGAACGCAGGCTGTCACTCTGGGACCCTTTCAATCAGCTCAACTCTCTTCTCCTTGCGGAGTTCCTCAAGGCTCATCCCTGAGTCCGACTCTGTTTAACATCTATGTGTCGGACCTTGCTAAGACCATCAAAGCACATGGGATGAGCCTAACCTCTTACGCCGACGACACCCAACTAGTGTTGGCGGTTAAAGGCGACGGAGAGCAAGTAGCTGAAAAATTTAAGAAAGGGCTCCTAGATATAGGAGACTGGATGGCTACAAACTGCCTAAAGCTAAACTCGGAAAAAACCGAGGTACTCATCTTTGGTCCACTCCTTCCAGCCTGGTCCACCTCTTGGTGGCCAGAGACCTTCGGTACTCCTCCGATGCCCACTTCGAAGGTTAGGAACCTTGGTGTCATCTTTGATGATGGACTAAACTTCATGAACCACGCTAACAAAACAGTTTCTACAGCACACATGAAGTTAAAAATGATCAGGAAAATACGACCTTTTCTCCCTGACTCCGCCATCAAGACACTGGTTTCTGCCCTGGTCCTTTCATCTTTGGACTATTGCAATGGGCTATTTCTCAATGCTCAATCCAGAGTAATTGCAAAACTCCAAACTATTCAAAATGCGGCAGCTCGTCTTCTTACCGGTAAAACAAAGTTTGAACCCATTTCCAAAGATATAAAAGATCTTCATTGGCTCACTGTACAAAAACGAATTTATTTCAAATCACTTTGCATTGTATTCAAAACCATTAATAATCAAGGACCTCATTTTTTAAGAGACCAACTACAATCTTATAAACCCACAAGAGTTTTAAGATCAGCTACTCTCAGTCAACTGGTCGTCCCCCGCACCAAAACAGTTAGCTGGGGTGACCGACGCTTTTTGGTGGCGGCCCCCAGACTCTGGAACACCTTACCCCTTAACATCAGACAAAGTGTTACACTGCTTCAATTCCGTAAACTCTTGAAAACCTGGTTGTTCGTTCAGTAACCTCTTTTCTTTTTTTTTTCCCTCACATCTGTTCACTTAACTGGTTGTACCCCCGCGCACTTCCTTGTCATTATTGGTTTTTAGCGCCAAGACGCCTACGGGTAAATGCAGCGCTTTACAAATATTAAAAATAAATAAATAAATAAATAAATAAACTACAGCGAGGGTGGAGTTCTTGATGGGTCTCTTCTGTCTGCAACTCTGCAGACAAAGGCTTGGCTCATAATTAATGTGAAAAGGTGGGTGAGAAAGTAAGTAAAGGCATGGCTGGCTGGCTGGATGGATTAGTGAAAGGGTGAATGGATGAAAGAAAGAGTGAATGGATGGATTGATCATGAGAGAAAGGATTTTTTAACTTTTTTATTTGAAGAGTTTTATATAGCGCTGTCTAAACCCGGAGGTATCAGAGCGCTTTACATGAGGTTAACGTTACAAAAGTAAAAATATAAAACAGAGTTACAAAATTTACATCAATAACTAGAGCATAGCAAAACACCTAGACCATGGGGAATAGAAGGTAGTGGGGGAAAATCAGGGGGCTGGAAAATCGATCAGGTCTGGCAGACCGGCAATGTAAGATAGAACTTCAGGGGAAACACCAAAAAAGACAGAGTTAAAGAGTCAACAAACCGGTTGGGGTCAAGAAGGTACAAACATCCAGTGCCAGACTCCCACATTGCGTCGGATCACAAAGGATATGTTGCGGGTCTGAGGGTGGGGGCAAAAGGGTGCCTCGCGGTGACTAAGCAAGATGAGAGGTGTGTAGGCATCCCAGGGAGGGGTTGACTTGAGGCAAAGGTCAGTCAGGCGACACAGGGAATGGACCAGCAGCATGCATCAGTCCAAAAATCGGTAGAAACCGCCAAGATGGAGGACCCAGGTTGTGGACACCGGTCACATCATCAAAAGATGGCGGGATTGCAGATAAACAAAAAAAAAACAATCCAAAAGCCACAAGGAAACCAACTCCACGGAGCAGGACTGGAAGGGGGAGACAGCCACAGGATCAATGAGGGAGGAAGGCATTTCGGGCGCCGAGGTAGCAGCCCCGGAAGAGGGAGGCAGCAGCGGGGTGAGGAGGGCGTGCTTCCTCATACTCGAAAAGTGAAAACAAGCTCAGGGGCACAGGGCAGCAGCGTCATGGCATTCTTGTTGCTGCATTGTCGGTGGAAAACAAGACTCGTGTGTCCCAGCCGCCGATTCCAGAAGGCGAAGAAGGAGGTCAATCAACCATTTTCTAGCCTGGAAGGCAGGTGATGGCCAGAGGGGTGATCCCCAGCCCATCCTCTCAACAGTTACCTAGGCAGCTCCACCCGGCGTCAGCCAAGTTGAAATTGGCTCAACTATTCGGCAGATTTTCGGAGATTCGTCGGAAGGCCAGTGAGGTAGGAGACGAAGCGGAGAGATGAGAAACTGTGACAAAATCCGGAGGGTAGGTGACGGCCGAGGGGTTGATCCACAGCCGATCTCCTCTATAGCTTCCTAGGCAGCTCCACCGGGCATCGGCCATGTTCCTAGGGCACCGATGACGGTAGAATATAAAGGTTCTTCAGAAGTTACTGAAGCAGGGTTAGAATTCAATAGCAGGAATTGAAGAATCAAAGGACCGCAGTCCATAGATCCCCAGGGGTGAAGAAGGTCCAGGGAGGGGGTAGATTCCAGGGGATAAGAGTCAAAAAGGCAATCCCTAGCCAGGGAGCTCCCGGCCGGAGCTCCACACCTGTCGGCCATTTTGGAACACCAAGGATGGATGAGTGAGTGGAAGGATGATTGACAGAAAATGTAAATAGATGGAGGTATGGGTGGAAGGATGGATGGATGGGTAAAAGGATAGATGGATGAGTGAAAGGATGAATGGATTGATGAATTGATAAGTGAAAGGGTGAATGGATGGATGGATGAGTGAAAGGGTGGATGTAAGGCTGGATGAGTGAGTGCAAGGGAGGGTAGATGGACAAAAGGATGGATAGATGAGTTAAGGAGTGAAAGGGTGGATGGATGAGAGAAAGGATGGATGGATGAATGAAAGGATGGATGAGTGATAGGGTCAATGGGTGGATTTATGAGTGGATGAGTAGATGGATGGGTGGGTGGATGGAAGGATGGATGGTTAAGTGAAAGTGGGATGAAGAGAGAAAGGGAGGATGGATTGATGACTGAAAGGGTGAAGGAGTGGAAGGATGAGTGACTGGGTGGATGAATGAGTAAGTGAAAGGATGGCTGGATGGGTAAATGGCTGGATGGATGAGTGAATGGATGGATGGGTGGAAGAGTGGATGGATAAGTGTACAGATGGATATGGTGAAAGGGTGGATTGATGGATAATGGATGGATGAGTTAAAGGGTGGATGGAAGGATGGATGAGTGAAATGATGGATGGAAGGATACATGATGGATAGGCTTATAAATGTTTGAATATGGACATGGAACGGCACACAGATGGAAGGACAGAATGAATGTCGAAAGACTAAATGATGGCTGAAAGTATGATTACACCCTGTAACCTCCAATATCTTAAGTAACAATTCCTATACATTGACTTTCACATTTATATGACTCATTGCCTCTATATAATATGTGTGTGATGTAACGCACTCTGACACCCTGCCCTACATAATTGGGATGAGTAACACTATAAAAGAAATTACATACACATGAGAGAGGGTCTATGTGAAGATGAGGGGCAACTTTGGAGGGTGGTAGCAAGGCTGGACTGACCGGACCGGGCATCAGGCGTTTCCCTGGGAGGCTGGAAAGGTGGAGATGGGGGGCGGTTTTGTTACGGGGGCTGGCACTGCAAAGTTCCTTGTATATCCAGCAGTTTTTAGGTAACAATTAAAGCGGAATCACTTATATTCAGGTGTGGTTTACCAGTGTCTGGTGACTAATGTACCTGCAGGAGCTAGCAGTGGCGGCTCCCCCATTGGGGCGTGGGGGCGTCACCCCACTGCTTTCTCGCGGTGCGAGAAGGCAGAGACATAAATGATTAAAACTACCCTTTATGTTTCTGCCTTCTCGCATTGCGAGAAAGCAGAAGTGCCTCTGTGCCTGGTTGGGGGCGGGCGGGTGGGCAGTCCTGGTCGAGGGCAGGGAAGAGTGGCTTGCCCACTGTTGTGGGTACTGACTGTTTGGTCGGCCGTGGAGCTGACGAAATAGTCATACCCACAACAGTGCACAAACCACTACCCCCTGCCCTCGAGCAGGACCGCCCACTCTCCCTTTTCTCTATGCAGAGAAAATGTCCCGGCTGGGGTGCTCGCCTGCTGCGCCTACCAGCGTTGTGATTGGCTGTTACGTTGCTTAGGGTAGGGAAGCTGCCTGCTGACTGCTTCCTGCAGCAGGCACACGTGGACCCCCAGTACAGGCCGGAGCGGAGGCGGTGCGGTATCCCGGCACTCAGGACCTCAGGTACGTTTTATTTTAATTGTAGAAATTTGTTTATTCCCCACCCGCCACCCCCCCTCCCTCCCTCGATCGTGACTCGTGACCAGGTTTATTGCAGGAATGAGGCGTGTGTCTCTATGGCCCCCCCACTCAATCCCAAACAATCCCTTGACAAATTACTTGTGCGTATCTGAGTTCATCTCAGCTCCAGCCCCTAGAGGTCCTCAGCCAGTCTTGGAGTCTGCGCAGGACAAAACATCTGAGCCATGATCGGAGTCCAGGACCTCAATTAAGTTCTTGTGGTAGTGCGTGATCTCTGCCATCAGCTGCGCATTTTCTTTAGCAGCTTGTTCTATTGTTGGGTGGGTCCGGCCAGATCGGTTGCATTATCTATCTCGAATACTTGCATTTCCAGCCCACACAGGTTGAGTTGCTGTTCAGGTGTATCTCCATACACTTGGAGCACAACCAGCCTACACCTCCTCAGGGGTGTGGAAGAAATTAGTAGAGTCATCATCCACCACTCAGTTTTGTCAGGAAAAGTAGGGCATTTTCAACCCCAGCTGATGCAGTTTCCTCTTGAACACCAGGTAGGGACTTTGTTGCTTCTGGACTGTTAGTGTAATTTGAATATGCAGACACAGTGGTTCTCTCAAATTGCCACGGACCTTTAACGTGAAAGAGCTGCAGGACCAGTACTCTGTCTACACCCAGCGGGCCTGCCCTTCTGTCCACCGCTCTCTGAAGGCTGCCGGCCCTGGCGAGGTTCAAGCCGCTCTGCTCAGTGGTTCATTTCCTACCTGCAGCACTGTACTGTACTGCACTACAAGATAGCACCAAGCTCCAGGCCCTTGAGTTTGGGCCACAGTGCCCAAAGGCACTGCTTAGAATGAGGGCAGGGGCGTGGAGGTGCCGAGGAGAAAGAAGAGTCACCCTGGAAGGAAGTGTGGTCAGCGGGAGTATGCAAATTAAAGGGATACTGGGGGAGTTTGTGCTGGACAACTGGTCGTGTCCTGCGTGTTTGACAGTTAAATAATACTAAACAAGTTTGATATGAGATGCACACTTGCACCAACACTACCTTGTTACTTTAAAATGCATTGTCTAAACTGAAATTCGAGGACCTTTCACGACAAGCTTGGATGTGGAGTTGTTGGTATTCGTAAAGCGCACGCCTGTCTCTGGTGTTTATTGTGGCATGGTGCCGGGTGGTGCAGCCTGCCTCTGGTGTGCATTGTGGCAAGGTGCTGGGTGGTGCATTGCTGCGCAGCTCCTGCCAACTGTCAGGTGCACAGCTATCGAGAACCTGCAGACCAGGTTCAGATGAAGTGATATGGTGTAGGATTGACTGGCTGTGTTCACAACGTATGCATTCTGTGGGGTGTCTTTGTCTTTGTGAATGTGCCAAGTGTTGTGCAGTTGGTTGAACACGTTCGGGCTCACTCGCCACAGTGCACTGCCCACAACTTTTACGCCTCACCACTTTGAAATGTCACCAGCCGCCACTGGGAGCTAGATGGGATTTTGAATCATTTAAGGTAGCACAGAGGGTTAATATGCCTGCTGCAAAGAATGTGTACCATGCATATTAAAGAATAGTATTTTATGTGCAGAACTCAGTGGGTTACTACTTTTGTCACTGAGATTCTTTTGTTACGGTGCTGTTCATAAATTACATACGTAATCTAGCAGTGAGTTATGAAGTGCCAACAAAGAACTGCATGGAAGCTGCATGGTAAAGGGTAACAAAGTTATGTTTTCTTCCCAGTCTTTCATTATCCTGATGTTGCTAAAAAAGGTTTGTTAGGGTAGGGATAAATTCTTATCATTAAAGTTAACTCTAACCACAGTGTTAAGTTCTGAAACCTGAGTTGCGCTTCCTCAGACCAAGCACTCTTAAAAAATGTCTACCAGTATAGCTGACATGTGCATCCTACACCTTGGAGTGCCCTTTGCCTTATGTAACATGTTTTATACACTGATTTACACAAGTATGATTCATTTTCTCTGTATGTGTGTGTGACGTAAAGTGCTCTGACATCTTATACTGGTACGAGAAGGGCTATAAAACAAATGAAATACATGTAAGAGAGAGGCTGTGGAGAGATGAGAGGCACTGTTGGTGATAGTGAGTGAATCATTGAAGAGCCCCATTAAAGATTGTCGTATCCTGGTGCACAGTAAAGTCACTATATACTATGCTTTAGAAGCTAATACAATTAATATATATTGACAAATGTATTGTAGAATGCACCATTTCTTCCCACATTTTCTTGGGGGTGCTAAAACAAAGGCTGTGAGCTGTCAGTTTGTTAGTAACACACAACAACTTTTAAATATCTGTAAATAAACTGTGCAAATGTTTCAAAACATATTAGCAGTTGGGAAACCACAAATGGACCACTTGTTTGTAATTCAGATGTGTGCTGGAAACAAAGTTTTAATTGGATAAAAACAATCAAGAAACTTTACTTGGTGATGTTCAAATGATACATATTTGCTGAAACCTCATTTCCACACATTATTAAATGTGCGCTATATAGATTTATCAGTAAAACTGCATGATGGCATTTTGCTTCCATTTCAATAGAAAATGTTCTGCATGTAAAAGACAGTACCCCCTTCTGCCCTACAATAATGCCTCAACAGAGTATACAGTTTCTAGTCTGTAGCACCCATCTGCGCATCAATGAGAATCTGCAGTTTAAATCTCACAGAAATGAAATGGCCGAATCAGTATACTATTTCCAATATACAGCTAAAATAAGGAGGGCTGATATATGGCTAGCCAGGGCATGATATAGCAATGTCAACTCCTATCTAACCGCTCTGACCCACAATAATACCATTACACTCAGCGGTGTGCAGCCATTTATAGCTCATGCAGCCTGGTTAATAACTCCCATTTCCTGCTTAATGCTCTTAATCCTTTCCGCCATGGGTCTTATCCATCACTCAATACTATACCGGCCCCTATACCAGTCATCACCAGTTGAACAGACATGGAATACCTAAAGCGATCGCACACATAAAGAAGGCCTCTCGGAGGACTGCATTCTAGTCCAGCACTGCAGGCCTCAATTAGCTGCATCCTATGTGTGCTGCTTTACATCTCACAATGTCTATCCAAGCTGATCTTCCCGACCATTTCTCTCACCAAACATGCCTGCTCCGGACCATGAATTGTAAACAAAATATCGGACTGGACAACCAAGTGCAATAACCATATAAATAGATTTCTATCATATAAAATACCACAGAAAGACCTGCACAGTTGCTCAAAACTACACGCATACTTAAAATCCGTGAAGAGCACAATTGTCTCAAGCTAATGTATTTTGACTTGTACTTAAGTGGTTGTCTATTTACTTACTTATTTACTATTGCGCGACCTCCTCCTATGCGTCTGTAAAACTTACCTTTTGTCCCTAAGTTTTGTCCTGAATTTTGACCTCCTGTCCTGAATGTTTGTCCTGAATTTTGACCCTTTGTTCTGAAGTTTTTTACACTCGCCACCCTGAATTTGCACCCATGCCAGTTGGTCACCCTATCTCCTTGGGTTTGGCTGGTTGGGTGTCTTCATTTCTGTCCCTGTGGCCTCTCAGCGTGGTGCCAGACAGGGCTCCTTCCTCTCCCCGCTCACTTTTTCCCTAGCGTTGGCGCCATTTGACTGTGCCATGGAGGAGAGGACTGGGCATCTCTGGGCTGATGGCCTTCATGCTGTTTCACTCAATGCAGACGGCATGCAGGGCCTCGGTTCTTACCGCCATGCGACCAGAGACGACACACACCGCCCTGAATATATGGCCCCTTCTACAGAAAGCTTTCTACTATCACCTGGCTGCGCTGGCCTGTAAGGGGTATTTTGCTGGGTATCTTGACAGTAGTAACCAGTGTAATGTTTGGAGGACTAGTGTCGTGCAGTACCTTGTGTGGGGGTGAAGCAATGATCTTACTGTGGTGTTCTGAGTCTTTTGTAATTTGATTTTTAAGAACCAAGAGGGACCAAGGTAATGCTTTTTAACATAGTTACCCCATGATATTATGAGTCCGAAAATGACCTGCATCTTCTGCTTGTATCCTAGATTGCATCTCCACAGTCTGATTATGTAGAAGGTGCTTCTTGTTAGTGATTCCATTCAGGTGGGTTCAGTGTCAGCTTTAGGGTGGTGCAATCGGTGGAGCCCCCAGCACTGACTCTTGGGGGAGGGGGGGCTGCTTTTCAAAATAACTTATGGGTTTAAAAGCACCTGCTGCAGAGCTCCTTGTGTGTCCATCAATTTTCAGCTAGTAAAATAAATGTCAAGATAACTGTAGGGATTAATGTTTCTGTTGGAGAGAGATCAGAGATTTGTCTAGTGTCAGTTTCGACTCATCATAAGGTAGCGCAGAAGGGTAATGTGGCTGCTGCAAAGAACGTTCAACATGCAGCTCACAGAACTAAGAGTGAGTGAACTATGAGTAGCGCTATAAAAAAAATAAATGTATGTCACATAGGGGCTATGGAGAGATGAGGGGCACTGTTGGAGGGTGGTAGTGAGGGAATTCGTAGAGAAGGAGGTCATTGGGGGTGCACCAAAAAAGATTGTTTCACTGGGCGCCACCAGCACGAAAGCTGGTTCTGCGTGGGTGTGAATCTATGGTCACTCCATTGTTTATTACTTCTTTCATTTTGCTGAAGGGGAGACACGTTTTTTGGCCCAAAGTGCTGTTAGTTGAATGTTGTGCCATGCCTACAGGTTATGACCTTCGTTTTCATCAACTATAAAATCCACACATGGTGCCCCTCTACACTGTACTTGGAGCAGACTCTTGGCAAATGTTACTAATCACAATAATGACTATTTTAAGATTGATTGCCACTAGTTATTTTGCCACATTAATGGAGAGTACTTCCATCCTGACCTGTGATAGAATGTTGTGTAACACTGTTGCTCTGGAACAGCAGGTAATTTAAAGGCCCTTACCTTTTCGTTCTTTTGTGCTTTTGTGGTTGTCCCCTACGTGCCGAAGGGCAATTTTTCTACTGATATTGTGCTTCTGTGCCTTCTGCAAGAGTGCTTTTCCAGTGATTTTGTTATGGGCATTCCACCTATAACAAGCATTGGCAAAACCAATACCTCAATGGTTCATTTTGTTTTTCTTGGAAGCACATGGCATGAAGGCCTTATAAAAGAAAAAGAAATTAAAACATACAGCGCCTAAACATGGTAGCCATATGCTTGCAATAAAATGTTGAAATTACAAAACAAATGTAACTGTTGCATATCATTTTGATAGAACAGTATGGGTACTTCCTAGCAGGCCAAACTGTAATTAGAAAAGATATATAACCCGTTTTGGGACATCACAGGAAAATATGATTCTTATTGCTGCTATTAAAAGCCACTATTGGCTTTGAATTATTGCAATGTGAAGACATAGCTTAAACACAAAAGAATAACTAAACTAAACAAGCATTGGCAAAGCCAATAGATCTCGCCTATGTGAGCGCTATTGGCTTTGGCAATGTGTTTTAGCCATTTTGTACACCAGTGTGGCTACTGTTCAGCATGGCTTAAAGTTAGTGGCATGGAGAGGGGTGGAGTGGGATAGAATGGGGTAGCCCGGAGTGGATTAGATTGGGGTAGACCTGGATGGGGTAGATTGGGGTAGGTTTTAGTGGGGTAGAGTAGGGTAGATTGTAGGGGAACAGAGTGGGGTAGATTGGAGTGGAGTAAAGTGGGGTAGAGTGACATAGAATTGGGTGAGGTGGGATAGATTGGAGTGGTGTGGGCAAAGTGGAGTGGGGTAGATTGGAGTCGAGTGGATTGGAGTGGGGTAGATTGCCTTGGGGTAGATTGGCATGTTGTGGGATAGGTTGGACTGGGGTAGATTGGGAGGATTGGGGTTGAGTGGGGTAGATTGGAGTGGACTGGGTAGATTGGGGTAAATTGGGGTGGAGTGGGTAGATAGGGGTAGACTAGAGTGGAGCTAGGTGTGGTCAATTGGAGAGGAGTGGGGGAGATTGGAGTGGTTGGGGTGGATTTGAGCAGGTAGATTGCAGTGGGATGAGGTAGATTGGATTGGGGTAGATTGGGTGGATGGGGTAGAGTGGGGTAGATTGGAGTGGACTGGGGTAGATTGGGGTAAATTGAGGTGGAGTGGGGTAGATAGGGGTAGACTAGAGTGGAGCAAGGTGGGGTCGATTGGAGTGCAGTGGGAAGATTGGAGTGGATTGGGATCGATTTGAGCGGGTACATTGTAGTGGGATGAGGTAGATTGGGGAACAGTGGAGTGGTTTGGGGTAGATTGAGTGGAGTAGGGTAGATTGGAGTGGAGTGGGGTACATAAGGGTGGAGTGGGGCAGGGACGATTGTGGCAGATTAGAGTGGAGTGTGGTAAATTGGGTCGATTGGAGTAGCGTAGATTGGAATGGAGTGAGATAAATTAGGGTGGGGTGGGTAAATAGGATTAGAGTGGGGTAAATTGGAGTGGGATAGATTGGAGTGGGATAGATTGGACTAGAGTAGTTTGGAGAGTGTAGATTGGGGTAGATTGGAGTGGGATAGATTAGAGTGAGGTGGTGCTTTCTCCCAGCCTGGAAGGTCATCACTTCAAAATAGCGGGTCCACAATTTGTAGAAACTGGTCACACCCTTCCCTTCCTTCAGGCTCCACCCCTTACTCCCCTACTGCCTCCTACCCCCTCTCCAGACCACCTGACCATAAAATAGAAAGTGGTGGCAGCCGTTCTACAAAAAGTAACAGTGGAGTTAGTGCCGAAACAGAAAAAGAGTCAGGGATGTTATATACGTTACTTACTGTGTCCCAGAAACACGTCTGTTTGCGCCCGATACTGGACATCAGGAAACTGAACTTTTTCCTCAAAAAGAAAGAGTTCAAGATGCTGACCCTAGTTTAAGTGTTACTGGTGTTGGAGCTTGGCGATTGAATGGTGACCTTTAACGTTCTGGATGCATACATCCACTTCCATATCCTGTGGTCACATCAGAAGTACTTTTTGTGGTGGGCTCTACTTGCTACCAATTTGCAGTACAACCCTTTGGCTTAACGTCGGCACCTCCACTCTTCACAAAGGTGATGGTGGTGATGGCTGCCCTTTCCAGAATGTCAGGTCGACAGCATCCCTGCTGCTTAGCCTGTGTTTTTTAGTCAATGAACCCAAATCCAACATGTGGCTCTCCCAATAACTCCAATTCATAGAGTCAGTGCTGGATACCACTGTGCTCTGCACATTCACGCCTCCTCAGAGTATCCATGGCCTTCCCAATGACTGCAGTTCATAGAGTCTGTGCTGGATACCACCATGCTCTACACCTTCATGCCTCCTCGGAGGATTCCCATCATCCATAAAATCTTTCCATCTCTCTAGCAAGGTATGTGAGTCCTAGTCCTGAAGGTCCTCATATTCCTTTGTCTGCTGGCTTCTTGCGTCCTCTTAGTCATGCATGCACGTTGGAACATGAGGGCCTTTCAGTGGTGCCTCTGCAGATTGTGGGTGATGGCTACAGTAAGAGGAAGACCTGTTAGATTCCATTGTTATCTACCTGAGTGCTGCGGCAAGAGTTTTGGTGGGGGACATAGGTGAACCTGATCTGCAGGATGACCTTCACTCCCCTTCCAACCATGGCTACAGTTGTGATGATTGCTTCCACCTTCGAGTGGAGAGCCCTCCTGGGGTAACTGGAGATCGAAGGCCTCTGGTCACCAGAAGAACAGGTTCTTCACATCAACCTGTTGGAACTGTGGGTGATTTGTCTGGCTCTTATGGCATCCCTCTCCTCCATCCAAGGTTGGTCCATCCTGACCTTGACAGGCAATATGACAGCCATGTGGTACGTCAACAAACAAGGAGGAGCAGGGTCTCACCTCCAGCAGCGGCCCATCTCCAGCCAAAGTGGCAGGACGGGCCGGAGGAGGGAGCTGGGGGGGAGGTTTCAGGGACAAAATTTGAGAGGAAAAAACCATACGTGATTGTTGCCGCCTTCTCCGCCATCCGCTCCTTCGCTCTCTTCCTGCTTCTGGGACAGGCTCCCAGACTGCACTGCGGCGAATCATGACGCTGCAGGAAAGGGGCATCAGGATTGGACTGAGCGCTATTATTTTGCGCTCCCAGGCCCCTGAAATGGGTGGCCAAACACCTCATGTGCAGTGAAGGGACAAGGGAGTGCACTACCACTCCCCCACCACAGTGCCATCCCCCTGGACCCGCCCCCAAGACTCGTCAAAGTCCTGGGGGCGGGTTCAGGAGTATTAAAAAAATTATTATAAAATAGGTTAAAATCCTGTTTTATTATCGTTTAATTTGTGGGTGGTGGCAGGCGGGGCGGCACTCCTCCACCCTAATGGAGAGGCCGCCCTTGCTCACCTTCTTACCTAGGATCATTTAGACATTGGCCTAGGGCACACCACTATGGGATCATGCTCACCGCCAATCACCTAGCTGGGCCGCTAAATGTCAGAGCTGGAAGACTGAGCCTGCGTTATCTTTCTGACCATGAGTGGCAATGGTAGACCAGAGGTAGTCCAGGACATCTTCGCCGTCTGGGGCACTCCTCATGCAGACTTGTTCATCTCCCCAGAAAAGGTTCAAAGCCAGCAGTTCTGAACCCTCCAGTATCATTTGAAGGGAGCTTTGTGGGACGTTTGAGTTGAGATGAAACTTTCAGCTGCATTACGCAATTCCCCCGATGCCCTTGTTTTGTCAGATTCAGAGCAAGATCCCCCAAGACCGGGCCCAAATCATTCTCATTGCCCTGGACAGAGAAGGATGTTGTGTGCAAACCTCCTGCACTTCTCGACAAATGCTCCCTGCTAAATCTTCCAGGCAAGACTGACCTTCTTACCCAGTCGGGAGATGGTTCTCCACCCCAATCTCCGAGGATTCTACCTACATGCTTGGAGATTGAATGGGGGCATCTCAGATCCTTCCATCTGCCACCGGGGGTGGTGGAAGTCATCTTGTCAGGCTGTCAACCTTCCAAAAAATCTGTTGACTCTGGTAGATGGAGCAACTTTGTTGCATGGGGTGCAGACATTAACATGGATCCCTTACAGGCCAAGCTGTCACATATGCGGCCATTATACACCTTCTCTTGCCCAGGGGGGTGTGCTAAATGCACTGTCAAGGGTATTTAGCCACATTGTCATAATTATTAATTCCTCTGCCAGACCAGGAATTCCTTTTGAAATCCCCCTTTGTTATGCCTTTTATAAAATGGGTTGCCTAATAAGTATCCTCCAACCCCATTTGTTGTGGCCCAGTGGGACGTCAATCTGGCTTTCACTTTTCTTATGGAACTGTGTTTGAGCCCATTCATAGCTGACCCTCAAGGATGTTGACTATCAATAGTGTATTTTTGGTCGCTATCACTTCAGCCAGGTGGGTGAATGCATTACAAGTGCCTTGTTCCAGTCCCCCTATTAAGTCCATTTACTCTGACAAATTGGTCTGCCTTCCTGCCCAGATTAGTGACCCCATTCCACCTTGATCAGCCAATCACCCATCCTTTTCTTTGTGCCCCCGCCCTTCCCACTAAGGGAGAGGAGCTGTAGCATAGTTTGGATCCTAGGCGAACCGTCAACTACAACCTGGAACTCACCAAGGAAATACAACTTGATGACTAGTTCTTTGTAGGGTACTGTGGTGCCAAAAAAGGGTAAATCTGTGCAGAAAAGAACTCTTTCAAGATGTATCTTTCTCTGCATGAAGACCTACAACAATTTGGCTAAGAAGGACCCTGTGGAAAGGATCAGAGCCCATTCCACCAGCGCCAAATCCACCACTTCTGTTCTCGCAAGAGACGTTCCGATCACAGAGATCTGCAGGGAGGCGACGTGGACAACTTAGCACTCCTTCTCTAAGCATTACTACATGGATTCGGAGGTGTGTAGGAATAGCATTTTACCAGATCTGTTTTGCGGGATTTCCTTGTACAACCATCCATCAACTCTCCTCCAGGGACAGTGTATTGCTCTGAAATACGTTCCACAGATGAGGAATCTGTAGGTTAAGTATTCATCAGAAGAAAAAGTTACTTACCTGTGGTAGCGATCATTCTGGTGGATATCTATCTACCTGCAGATCCCTCACCGACCTGCCTGCCCTCCTGTTTGATGGATGTGTCATAGGGAAAGTTAATAAGATTCCAGTTTATATTTTGGTTCTGTACTATTTAATTGTCAAGCCATTCGCTTGACTGGAAGGCTTTGAAAAAATGTATGGAAAGTGACATTGTTGCCCTTGGGTGGGCACTTTATGACTTTGTTGATGTCACCTGACACTACTCCTGGTGTCTTTACGATTCCAGCCGCCCTACCAGTGATGTGAGAGCTTTGAAGTTTTCCAGATCCAGTCTGAATACTGGAGTTTTTCTACAGGTGAGGAATCTGCAAATAGAAGAATCCATCAGAAAAACACCTTACAAAGTAAATATATTGCAAAGGATTATTAATTATGTGTCATTTATCAGAGACAACAGATGTTTAGTGTTAACCAAATTACAGGTACTAATTTTATCGACTTCAAAATGATTAAAGGCTGCTGAGTGACCCTGTTGAGATTCAAACCTGTGACTTTGATGTTAGGCATAAGTCCACTAAGCCATCAGACCCTGTCATCGTCTAGTAGTTTGTTGGTGGTTTACAAAAGATGTTGAATATTGGTAGAAATAATGGGGATCCCTAGGCCAGGGGTTCTGCTGATGCTTCACAGTGCTAAGAAATTCCTTCTAATCCTTGCAATAGCCATGGCCCACGTGAACTAAGTCAATAACCTATCTACTGCTCACCCTAGAATAGATCTAAAAATTTTTCAGAGAGATCAGAACTCAAACTTGCCATTTGTTTGCTTTAAAATAAAATGATCACATCTCACCGGCCCTGAATCCTTCCACTACCTCCTGTAAATGAACCAGCAGTGTTCATAAGGTGCTCCATAACCGGTCAACAAATTATTCCACAAGACTGTCCTGTATTATCCAAGCAGAAGACTCAGTCTATCCACCAGGGCCTATTGTAAACCCTGCTGTTTAGAATCAAGGGATAGAGTGATCAATCTTTTCACTCCCAGACTTCCCTATGAAACTCCCTTCCTCCGCAAATGACACGTTACTTCCTCCACTTCAGAAGGTCCTTATTGACACACGAATTTACCTTGACAGTCTAATGGCCATGCCTTCTTCACATCAGTTGTCGCTAGCTTAATCTCTATTCTATTCTGGTCTTAACCTAAGACTGGCCTCACATTCGAACCCAGGCTCCGGGGACATTTGCTCTGATTCAAGTTTTTCGGACCATGTCTGGAACATTATCACAACAGTTATCTTCCAGCACTTCTTGTATGATCGATTACCTGTCAATTACCTGACTATTAGAATACATCTTTACACTCCAGCACTTTCTCTTACATCTACACTACGTGAAAGCGTTCTGAAGACTCCACAGGGTGGAAAGAAGTGCTTTACAAAAAGACCAAATAAAAAACAGACATTTCAAAGTGGACTCACTCTCGCCCGATGCGTAATTTGTTAGAGGAAAACTGAAACCACCACAAATATTACAAACACACTGAGCAACAGTGCTAAAGGGGTTCAAAAGGATGGAGTGTTAAAAGTCACAGACAACCTGAGTGGGACCCTCATCAGCGATTGCTAGACAGGGCTGGGCTGACCACTGTGTCGCTCTCTGGCATTCCCAGTGGACAACAGCTGAGAGGGCAAATTTCAGAGCAGGACGGGCTGCTATGACCGACCCATGCCCTAAAGTTATAATTCTAGTCATGGCCTCTTGCATTGTGGGGCTGGTTTGAACATTTTGCAAGGGCTGATTTTGGTTTCCAATCCGGCTCTGCACTAGACTATTTTCACACCAGTTGTCTGTGAACAATGATGGGGAAGAATCTTCTATAGCCAGCTCTTTAGCCAACACCTTCTGGCTCTTTCATCTCTGTATCTCTCTTGTCTACCTGCCTAGGCACCAGCTGCACCTTCGTACCAGTGCTTAAATAGCACAAGTATAAGTGCCAGGGCCATCGTCAGGAGGCCACTTCCATTTGACCCAGCCATTGCTGCTGTCAGCTCTGCCAATTACAGTAACAACACAACTGCTAATCATCAAAGTCTTACACAGTGTGATAATTCTAACTATTCCAGGCCCCCAAAGCTTTAAGAATGGCTTTGTTGGCAGGTATTAGTCATTTTTAATATTTATTGATTTAATAAACAACTGTTGTTGTGCTAGTCTCAGAATTAGACAAACAGTGCAACCATGTGCCAGACTATCGTAAGTGGCAATGTGAACAATTAAGTGCCGGTACCGAGCACTGAAAACTACCGGCTTAAATTAAGCACTGCTTTGTACTGATGTAATCTTCTCATTTCTCCTTCTTACGTATCTGCCATTGCATTTCTGTACTCATTTTTAAAATTCCCAAAAAGCCAAATTTAGTATTGCTAGAACACACATAATGTTTAATGCTTGTGTCAGTACGATTTGATAGTTCAGCAATTGTTTATATATGTAATTAAAACAGTTGAAAATGTTTTACATTGCTTACTACTTGTAATTTAAGCAGCCAAAACTATTTCCTAGAATCTGAATTAGGTGAAGGGGCATGCAGATTGTTGTTTTTTATTTTTTATTTTATTTATTTTATGCTCAACAATAAATAGGGTAGAATACAATCTTAAACAGTCCACAATCAGAGTTACTTGATTACAAATAAACATGTGAACAAGAAGGGTCACAGATTGGATAGGTAGGTACAACATCTGATAAGAGGAACCCTTCTCCCTGTTCTCCCTACAGGCCCCTAAAAACCCTCCATGGGCCCCAAATTTTTCCCCATTTCGGTGGGCAACCTCTGGCTGGATATGGAGTTTGCTCTGCTTGCAGGCACCAATCTAAGTCGGCTTTCCACTCTACTATTTTGCCCCCAGTATTTTGCGTTGTTACGCTTGGCGATCATAGCCGCCAGTGTCAGCCACGTTTCGTATACCTGGGCAAGTCCTCCTCCCCTGTAATCGTCAATAAAAACTCTTTCGCCTCCAGCGAGACATCAACACCCGCCACTTTGGCCATATTGTCTCGTACTTTACTCCAATAGTTTTGTATCTCTGGGCATTCCCATAATGTGTTTATAAAGGACCCCTCCTGTTGGCTGCCCCTCTGACAGAGGCCATTTTCTGCCCGGACGATCTTGTAGAGTAATGACCTGGGATAGTAAACTCGATGTAGGATCTTCAATTGGATTAAATGGAATCTTGAGCAGATTGCTACCTCCCTCGGACCTTGAAGGGCGTCCGTCCATTCCTCATCATCAAATTGTCCTATGTCTCCCTCCCAAGCGAGTTTTAGTGTTGAGTAAGGATCGGGATAGTTATTGAGGATTTTTCTGTAGATTAGTGAGATGGCTTTGGAATGCATAGGCTCAGTGAGCAGGCGATCATCCAATGGCGAGGCTTCCACCAATGCTTCCCCTTCCCTTATGTGATGTTTAAGGGCATGGCCCAATTGAATGTACCTCAGCCATTCCCCTTGCCCTAATGTGAATTCTGTTTGCAATGTCTAGAGTGTAATATATGCCAGTCAGTGTATGAGGGGGTAGATCTCTCTGCTTTGGCTTATTATACAGGAGAAAGGGGTAGGCCCCAGCGCCCATTGCCTCTCTATCAACCCGGAATGCTGGATCCGATCTGTCAGTAAATACCCAGTCATTAACACACACCATCTGGGAGGCCCAGTAATGGGCCTTAATATCTGGTTTGGCTAATCCTCCCTCATAGACTACCCTGTTCAGTTTACGTAGGGCTATTCGTGGGGACCCCCATTCCAGATGAGTGTCCTCAGTTCCATATCCACTTTCTGAAAGAAAGCCTTAGGTATTTCGTAGGGTGTATTTTGAATTGTGTAAAGCAGCTGCCCGTCATCATTTTAAATAACGCCGCCCGGCCCATAAGTGTGAGAGGTAGCGAGCGCCAAAATTTGGCATCTATGAGAAATCGTGCTGACTGGGCCTCTGAATTTTTGGGTAGAATTTGCCTTTGTCCCTAGTTATATAAGTCCCTAAGTATTTAAAACAAGACGTTAAGAGCCGGCACCACCTGCCAATGGAAATAAAAGGGATTTATTCCAGTTTATGCAGTAACCAAATTATTCCCCAAAGATTCGAAGATTTGAAGGATTCTATCGATTTACTGTCTGGGTCTCTCCACATGCAGAAGTGCATCATTGGCATAGAGGGATATACGTTCCTCCCATTCCTCCCCAATTGGGATACCCCATATCAGGGGATCTTGCCTTATCCAGCTAATGGATCAACGGACAAGCAAACATGAGTGTGGAAAGAGGGCAACCCTATCTTGTCCACCTTTGTAGCTCGAAAAGTCTAGATGTCGAGGAATTAACTCTCACTCTCGCCAGTGGTTTATGATAGAGGAGCTTCACCCAACTCACGAATTTGGGGCCGAAGCCAAGGCGGCCCAAGACTGTGTATAAGTACTCCCATTTCACACAATCAAAAGCCATTCTGGCATCTAGCGATAATAAAGCTGACACGTTTGGGGCACGTTGTGACGTTATATGGAGTACCCCAAACAATCGATTGAGACAGATTGAGCCTGGTGCTTCTGTGGGGCATGAACCCAGTCTGATCTAAGTGGATGAGGGGAGCCACAACCCTATTAAGACGGAGTGAGAGAGCTTCAGCCAAGACTTTGGGTTCGTCATTAAGAAGCGAGAACGGACGATATGACTCGCACTTCGTCAGGGGTTTACCCTTTTTAGGCAGTACCACAATCAAGGCCGTTCTCTGATTCGATGGAATCGCCCTCCTCCTCCCGTGCCTCAACTTACATGTCATGTAAGTGTTCAGCCGTATGATCTAGTGTACATTTATATACCTCAAGTGGTAGGCTATTCGGCCCCCTGCCTTTCCTGACTGCAGCGAACGAGTCGCCTTTTTAAGTTCCTCTACCGAGAGGTCCTCTTCCAGGATCTCACTCTGCTCCGAGGACAACGATGTAAATTGTATGTCTTGGAGAACCTCGATACATTCTTCCTCTGAATTTCGATCCCTCTTGGAGTATAGGGACTCGTAATACGAGGCAACAGCCTCAGCTATCTCACTACTAGTAGTGTGATTCCGGCCCAGATCGTCTGTAATGCTCGGTACCCAGTTATGATTAGTTCTTCTTTTATCTAACCAGGCAAGGAGTTTGGATGCCTTCTCGCCTACTTCGTACAATCTATACTGCGTTGCCCTCGCCTGTAATCTGGCTTTATCCTCCATCAGGTCCCTTAATTCTCTCTGACGGAGCCCAACTTATGCTGTAGCTCCGTAACTTCGACCCCTCCCTTCACTACCTGTACCTCCAGCTGAGATATAATATCCTCTAGGGCCTGACATTGCATCTTATTTTCCTCTTTCTTTACCCCAATAAGTGCCTGGGTGTTACCCCTAATTATAGTTTTATAGGCATCCCAGAAAGTTAGTGGGGAAGTCACCGAGCCCTTGTTTTCATCAAAGAACTGTTTGTCCCCCTTCCTCACTGCTTTTTGGGTTTTGGGCTTTTTGAAATACCAGGGGTCAATTTTTGGGGGTAGTGTTCTCTCCCCCTGGGTACCCTGTAGAACCACCTCCACTGGGAAGTGGTTTGACACCCCCCACTGGCAATATGCGTCACGCCTTGGAATTCCCCCAGGCTGTGTGTCTGAGTAAGTATGTAGTCAAGTCTAGAAAGACTTTTGCAGGAGGTCGCGCTATATGTAAACTGCCGAGCGTGTGGATGCAGGTGCCGCCATATGTCTCCCAATCCCATAGTGCGGAGGAATTCCTGCAGTGGTCCCAATCATCACCCCGTTGCTGATCCACCCAGGACATCATAATCAAGCAACACAACATCGTTCATATCTCCTCCAATCACCCACCTCCCTTCTGGCAGGTCGACCAGCGTGGATCCTATGGCATCCAATGTCGTCGGTTGCAGCTGGGGGGGCATACAAGGAGCACATAAATAGCCTCTTGCCCTCCAACCTTCCACTTATAACCGTAAATGTCCCAAAGGGATCTGTCCACGAACCATCCATAAGAAAAAGGGAGGGGGTTCTTGTCCAAAATGCCCGTCCCTTGGACCCAGAGTTGTAGCCTGCATGTGCCAGGAGGGAGTATCCACATTTGTTCAAGGCTTTGCATTGGTTCCCCATTAAATGGGGGAGCCCCTGGCTTGAGCGGAGCAATCGATGTCCTGTGGGACCTCTCCACCGAGAAGAAAGTAGACAGTCTTGTGGGCTTCATGGGGTTCCGAATTAAATCCTCTAGGAACAGGTTCACGCTAGGGCCCTCCGCGCCCTCCGGGACCCCCACCACTCCATTTCTCCTCGTTCTTCCTTCTTGATCTTCAAGCTTAGCCGCCATGGTCGTGGGTCGTTGAGTTAATGATTGCACCTGGTCCTCTAGACATTTTGTTGTAGTTTGTAGTTGTGCAATATGTGTTTCGGCCACTGAAACCTTTTCCCTCAAATTAGACATATCTGCTCGGATCAGATTAACCTCCAGTGTAACCTTATCTATTTTGGGTTCAAGCGTGCCCTTCAAGTCTTTGATGGCTTCCGTTATGGCTCCCAATGATGGTTCCTCAGCCTCTTCAAAACTCGCCGGTCGGAAGTGTTTTGGAACAGTGTAGCTATCCATTTTATTCGATTGGGAGGACAAAACAGTGTTGGGCTTCACCCTTTTACCAGTGCCCTTGGAGGCATTACTTTTGTAGAAAACACCCTCTCCAATGAACCCTTTAGGGAGGGAGGGGCCCCGAATTGTTTCACAGGGAAGCTACTCGCTGGGGAATCCGACCACAGCGACTGGATGATGTAGCTCCACAGTGCATCACAGTCCCAACCTTCACCTCTTTACCTCCTCCTTTACGCAGTCCACGGTTTTCCCAGCACCCATATAGTGGTGCTTGTCCTGATTGTCCTGGCCTAGGCACTGCAATGCCTATGGTTGCTGACTCTAATGGGCAAAGGGTGAGGGGGATCGGGGGGAGACGCACCCACCTCCAGGCTTCACCCCCGGAGGGTCCGCTATACCCTGCGGACCGCGGCAGCTGTCCCTTGGCCCGGCTTCGCTCCACGTTTTCAAATGCTCCTTAATGAGCACTGTAAGGTCCTCTACGTTTTTTCCACCCTCCGGGCCGGTGCCCCTTTTCTTCCTTCTCAGTGCAGTATAAGGCCTCCCTGGCACCCATGTAGTGACACCTAATCTCGTTGGACTGGCCCTAGCATCGGGCTGCCTACAGTCGTCAATTTCAATAATCTGTGGGAGGGAGGGGGAGGAGATACGCCTATCTCCAGACTTTGCCCCCGAGATTTAGAGTGACGCTGGTGTTGAGATTGCTCTATACAGGAGTTGTTTTCCACCTAAAATTGAGAACTATCTAGAGTTCTGTGCTTCATTTTTTGCATAAGTTATGCATCAATCTATGCCTGAAAGGGTTTTGTTTTGACTTATACTGGGTGCTCCCTTGTGTCTGGGCAAAGCTATACCTATACCTATATGTATATATATGTTCACTGAAAAAACGGAAGGTTTCAGAGACGTTATAGTTAGGCTCAGGTTTAACTCATACAAAACTAGAGTAATTCAACAGTTACAGTTCACTGAACTAACTATAACTTGCACCCCCGCAATGAACTACTTATGACCTCACATATTACATCATTCATGACATGGTCAGGAACATCACTGATGATATCTCAAATGACATCACTGATGACATCATCCACAGAATCTCTGTTGCACCCACTCACACCCCAATATACCCTTTCATACACCCACTCCAACTTCCACACCTCCATTCTCAAAACCATTGACACACCCATACCAGTTCTTAAACACCCATTCACTGATTCATAGGTCTGCAAACACATCCACTCAGTCACCCCTAGAGCTACTCATATACCAACTCACTCACTAATACAGCCACTGATATATCCACTTATACACCTATACAGCCACACACACACTGTCAGTCACCCATAGAGCTATTCACACACCCATTCACTCACCCATAGAGTCAATCACACAACTACTTACTCACCTTTACAGTTATACACACACCCACTCACTTATTCATACAGATACTAACACATAGTCACTCACCTATACAGTCACTGACACAAGCACGGACTCACCCATACAGACACTCTCACACTCACTCACTCACACAGTCACTCATATATTCTACCACTCACCTATACTGCCTTTCACAGATGCAGTTACTCACCCATATACCACTGACATATCCATTCACTCACCAACACAGCCATACATACACTCAGTCACCCATATAGCCCCTCACAGATGCACTCACTAACCCATACAGCCACTAACTCACCCACCCGCTCACTCATCCATGCAGACAGTAACACAACCCTCCCTCACCCACACAAACACTCATACACCAATACAGGCACTCAGTCAACCAATCAATCACCCATACAGTCACTCACAGATCCACTTACGAACCCATACTGCCACTTAGTCACCAACTGACAGACTGATACAGACATTAGCACAACCTAGTCACTCACCCATACATTCACTGAGACACTTAATCACTCATTTATACAGTCAGTCACACACCAACCGAATCATCCATACAGGCACTCAAACAAGCACTGATTCACCAATAACCCTTTGTTTATATATTTAAAACTCATAAACTTTTATAAAACATTCACAGTCACTGGATGATGTCATCAGTGATGCCATTTCAGATGTCATGAGTGATATCACTGACCTTGTCATGAGTGATGTAATATGTGAGGCCATTAGCAATGCATTGCGGGGGCGCGAGTTATAGTTAGCTCTACTAACTATAACAGACGGATTTCTCTGGTTTTGTATGAGTGAAATATCCAACTAACTATAACGTCCCTGAAACCTATGGTTTTTCAGTGAATTTCTAAGGTTTTTTAAATGCTAATTTCTAACTATAACGTGCCTGAAACCTATGTTTTTTTTAGTGAATTTCAAAGGTTTTTTAAATGCTAATTTCTAACTATAACGTCCCTGAAACCTATGGTTTTTTAGTGAATTTCAAAGGTATTTTAAATGCTAATTTCTAACTATAACATAGCAGTTGCATTTGCAGAGTGGTGGAGAAAGGTGAGCGTGGCCTTCAAACCCCTTTTAGCAATTCCACTGTGTGGGATTTAATGGAGGTAACAGGAGGGATAGTAAGCCCCCAACGTCAACCTTGGGGGCCAACTACCCCATTTATTACCACCAGTAAGTCCCACACAGCAGGACTGCTAACTTGTTATATCAGACCCCACCCCCTCCCTACACCACTGTGCAAAGGCGCCCCTTGGTGCATTGTAAGTTGGGGGATTAAGTCCCCTTGAATCTTGAGGGTCCCTGGGGGCTAAATAGCCCACCAGGTACCTCCAGTAAGTGCCACAGAGCTGAGTTGCAGAGAGGTGTTCCGAGGATACTTCCCTTTTTACACCACGCTGCAAACGCGGCTTCCGGTGCACTGCTGCTCGGAGGATGAAGTCCATTTGTGTCCTGAGGTCCTCAGGACACAAGAGAACCTCATCGCCCCAACAGCAGTGCACCAGAAGCCGCATTTGCAGAGTGGTGTAAAAAAGGGCGTAGCCTCGGACCACCTCTCTGCAGGGGCCTGACCTGGTTCTTTTTTTTAAAATTATATTTCTGGGGAGGGGGCCGCGTAACCCCCCTCCCGGGCTACTCCTGGCCCCTAGGACCCCCTCCCCGGGGATGGCCCTTTGTGTTGGGGACCATGGGGGGAGCCCCAATGCCCCCAGGGTCCCGCAGGCTCCCCGGCTCCTGCGGGAGCCAGCATTGCTTTTGAGCAAGGGGAGCTGCTGACATGCAGCTCCCCTTGCTCATAAGCAATCCTGCTTTGCTTCATTGAAGCGAGAGCAGGATTTCCTGCTCTCGCTTCAATGAAGCAAAGCAGAGTTTGCTATGGGAGGGCGGGAGCTGCACGGCTCCCTCCCAGCCATAGCAAATGGCAATGTCCCGGGGGTAGGCACCCCGGGACATTGCAGGAGCTGTCCAGGGGTGGCGGTCCCCGGGGCCATCAAGGGCTCCTAGAGGGGGGCCACGCGGCTCCCCTCCCTTAATTTATATAGCCCCGGGGAGAGCCCCCCACAGATCTTTCAAAAATGAAAAAAATAAAAAATAGAGCCCCGCGGAGGTGGCGGTCCCCGGGGCTTCGGGGGTGCTGCGTGCCCCCTGCATCCAATTAAAAAAGCCACAGGAAGGTGGTGGTCCCCGGGGCTGCGGGGGCCCCCGTGGGCCCCGGCTATTTCTTTTGGCATTGTCCTGGGACCGGAGGAGCCCACGCTTCATTTTAAAAAAAAATGTTAGTGGGATTCGCGACCCCAATGCGAATTCGCAGTTTAAAAAAAATGAAAAATAATTCTTTTTTGGGTCCTGGGGGTCCTTGTGGGATCCCCTGAGCAGGCCTAGGGGGTCAGGGTGTTTCTACCCTGCCCCCTTTTTTTTAACCTCTTTTTCACTGTTTTCTTGTGACTCGGTTCTACAGAGTCACAAGATGGCTACCAACACTTCCTAGTTTGGAGCGTTGGCAGCAAATCAGAGTGAAACTCGTTCCCGGGAGGGTTCACGAACCCTCCTCGGTGCTCCGATATCGATATTTTATCTTTTTTTAATTTCTCAGGAACTACTGAACGGATTGACACCATTTAACAAAAAGGTTTCTTTCTGAACCAATGGCTACCTTTTTGCCACATTTGGTGTAATTCCGTTAGGCAGTTCGGGCTGTAGCCTGTTTCAATTTTTCCTATGGAAATTATCATGGGGAAAACTTGTTTTGGGACCCCCTTTTTTCTCGGCCCCCGCTTCACAAATCACCCCGAAATTTCGAGACAGGAGCTGACCGGAACGCCCCACTAGTTTTAAAAATTTCACAAAGATTCGGCAAACTGCGCCAAATATATTTGCAAATGAAAATACGCTATTTGACTAGAAACGTGGTCCTAACTTTAACTACCTACTGGCGATCCCCAGTGGGTAATATATATATATTAGCATATACTTCATCAGCAAATACGACCTCCTCGAGACAACGAATATATATATATATATATTCACTGAAAAAACCATAGGTTTCAGGGGCGTTATAGTTAGCTGGACTTTTCACTCGTACAAAACCATTGAAATTCCCCTGTTATAGTTCGTTCAGCTAACTATAACTCGCGCGCCCGCAATGCACTGCTGATGATGTCATATATTACATCACTCATGACATGGTCAGTGACATCACTCATGACATCACTGATGACATCTCAAATGACATCACTGATGACATCATCCTTGTGATAGAGTGGCAGACCTCCTCTCCCCCTAATATAACCTTTGATGCACACATTCAAAAATAGAAACTAAAATTTTCAAAACAATGGACATACCAATACCAGTTACAACAACCTATTCAGTAATTCTAAGACCCACATACACATCCACTCATTCACCAACAGTCCTATACAGTCACTCATACATGTACTCATACACCTATACATCCTGTTACACAACACCACTTATCCATAGAGTCACTCACACACATAGTCACTCATGCTAATAAAGAATCAAACATCCATTTACTTGCATATAGAGTTATACACACACCACCACACTAACTTCTACAGAAACTAACACATACTTAGCCTTTTAAGCAATCACTTATAGAAACACATACTTATTCATACAGGAACTCTTCCAATCTCTCACTCTCACATATACTCACTTGTATACACCAATAGTCACATATAATAGTTTAAAACATATGTAGTTACTCATAAAGACACTATTGAGACAGTCATTCACTCACTAACACACCCAAGCATACACGCATCCACCCATACAGTCCTGCACACATGCTGTCTTCAACACATACAAACAGTGAGTCACTCATTCATGCACCTATGTACTATGTAATACCCCCACCGAACCATACAGACACTCAGACACTCATACTGATACTCAAAAAACCAACTAATAATCTATATAGACACTCATGTAGCTACTCACCAACCCATGCAGCCACTTATACACAAAGTGAGAGACTGATACAGATATTTACATATTTAAACATTACTCACTAAGCCATGTATTCACTAAGATACACTTAATCAGTCAGTTATACAATAAATTTTTCAAAAACAAATCATCCATTTAGACACTTATATACCAATTTATTCTTCCATCGACCTTGAGATATATATATATAAAACATTTGTAATTTTCAGAAAAACACACATTCACTGGATGATGTCATCAGTGATGTCATTTGAGATGTCATCAGTGATGTCATGAGTGATGTCACTGACCATGTCATGAGTGATGTAATATGTGACGTCATCAGCAGTGCATTGCGGGCGCGCCAGTTATAGTTAGCTGAACTAACTATAACAGTGGAATTTCAATGGTTTTGTACAAGTGAAAAGTCCAGCTAACTATAACGCCCCTGAAACCTATGTTTTTTTCAGTGAATATATATATATATATATATATATATATATATATATATTCCCACATACCAGGTAGCACCAAAGGAGGGAGTCCACAGGAGGCTTGTGAGGTCAATCTTTTATTAATCGACACCCTGCCAGCTAGCACCTCGTCAGGATACAGGCATCGTAAATTCTTGGCCAGACGCGTTTCAGGAGTTGTACTCCTTTCTTCAGTGGCAGTGCAGAAGGGATGAAAGTCACGTAGATTGCGCACTTTTTTATTTCAACTACCTGCCTCAGTGGGCGTGGCTGTCAGCACAGCCTCATGGTTGCTGTAGTCCGCTAATCAAGTGTTCCCAAGTGGGTGCGCTTTCATTCCTCCAAAATTCACGCTAAAATATTACCCATGTGGGTTGGTGCACTGTTCTGCCATGGTGTCAGCCCTGCTTTGTAGGAGTCGATATGACCGTTATGTGAGCTGCAGCCCTGGACTGCAGCTGAACATCGCTTCCTCCCGAAAATTTCAGCTCCAGATTGGAGCCAGAACGGACCCGCTGTTTGCAGCAGTGGGCCTCACTCCGCGGCTGTGCAAAGCCGTAATATTCCAACATACCAGGTAGCACCAAAGGAGGGAGTCCACAGGAGGCTTGTGAGGTCAATCTTTTATTAATCGACACCCTGCCAGCTAGCACCTCGTCAGGATACAGGCATCGTAAATTCTTGGCCAGACGCGTTTCAGGAGTTGTACTCCTTTCTTCAGTGGCAGTGCAGAAGGGATGAAAGTCACGTAGATTGCGCACTTTTTTATTTCAACTACCTGCCTCAGTGGGCGTGGCTGTCAGCACAGCCTCATGGTTGCTGTAGTCCGCTAATCAAGTGTTCCCAAGTGGGTGCGCTTTCATTCCTCCAAAATTCACGCTAAAATATTACCCATGTGGGTTGGTGCACTGTTCTGCCATGGTGTCAGCCCTGCTTTGTAGGAGTCGATATGACCGTTATGTGAGCTGCAGCCCTGGACTGCAGCTGAACATCGCTTCCTCCCGAAAATTTCAGCTCCAGATTGGAGCCAGAACGGACCCGCTGTTTGCAGCAGTGGGCCTCACTCCGCGGCTGTGCAAAGCCGTAATATTCCAACATACCAGGTAGCACCAAAGGAGGGAGTCCACAGGAGGCTTGTGAGGTCAATCTTTTATTAATCGACACCCTGCCAGCTAGCACCTCGTCAGGATACAGGCATCGTAAATTCTTGGCCAGACGCGTTTCAGGAGTTGTACTCCTTTCTTCAGTGGCAGTGCAGAAGGGATGAAAGTCACGTAGATTGCGCACTTTTTTATTTCAACTACCTGCCTCAGTGGGCGTGGCTGTCAGCACAGCCTCATGGTTGCTGTAGTCCGCTAATCAAGTGTTCCCAAGTGGGTGCGCTTTCATTCCTCCAAAATTCACGCTAAAATATTACCCATGTGGGTTGGTGCACTGTTCTGCCATGGTGTCAGCCCTGCTTTGTAGGAGTCGATATGACTGTTATGTGAGCTGCAGCCCTGGACTGCAGCTGAACATCGCTTCCTCCCGAAAATTTCAGCTCCAGATTGGAGCCAGAACGGACCCGCTGTTTGCAGCAGTGGGCCTCACTCCGCGGCTGTGCAAAGCCGTAATATTCCAACATACCAGGTAGCACCAAAGGAGGGAGTCCACAGGAGGCTTGTGAGGTCAATCTTTTATTAATCGACACCCTGCCAGCTAGCACCTCGTCAGGATACAGGCATCGTAAATTCTTGGCCAGACGCGTTTCAGGAGTTGTACTCCTTTCTTCAGTGGCAGTGCAGAAGGGATGAAAGTCACGTAGATTGCGCACTTTTTTATTTCAACTACCTGCCTCAGTGGGCGTGGCTGTCAGCACAGCCTCATGGTTGCTGTAGTCCGCTAATCAAGTGTTCCCAAGTGGGTGCGCTTTCATTCCTCCAAAATTCACGCTAAAATATTACCCATGTGGGTTGGTGCACTGTACTGCCATGGTGTCAGCCCTGCTTTGTAGGAGTCGATATGACCGTTATGTGAGCTGCAGCCCTGGACTGCAGCTGAACATCGCTTCCTCCCGAAAATTTCAGCTCCAGATTGGAGCCAGAACGGACCCGCTGTTTGCAGCAGTGGGCCTCACTCCGCGGCTGTGCAAAGCCGTAATATTCCAACATACCAGGTAGCACCAAAGGAGGGAGTCCACAGGAGGCTTGTGAGGTCAATCTTTTATTAATCGACACCCTGCCAGCTAGCACCTCGTCAGGATACAGGCATCGTAAATTCTTGGCCAGACGCGTTTCAGGAGTTGTACTCCTTTCTTCAGTGGCAGTGCAGAAGGGATGAAAGTCACGTAGATTGCGCACTTTTTTATTTCAACTACCTGCCCCAGTGGGCGTGGCTGTCAGCACAGCCTCATGGTTGCTGTAGTCCGCTAATCAAGTGTTCCCAAGTGGGTGCGCTTTCATTCCTCCAAAATTCACGCTAAAATATTACCCATGTGGGTTGGTGCACTGTTCTGCCATGGTGTCAGCCCTGCTTTGTAGGAGTCGATATGACCGTTATGTGAGCTGCAGCCCTGGACTGCAGCTGAACATCGCTTCCTCCCGAAAATTTCAGCTCCAGATTGGAGCCAGAACGGACCCGCTGTTTGCAGCAGTGGGCCTCACTCCGCGGCTGTGCAAAGCCGTAATATTCCAACATACCAGGTAGCACCAAAGGAGGGAGTCCACAGGAGGCTTGTGAGGTCAATCTTTTATTAATCGACACCCTGCCAGCTAGCACCTCGTCAGGATACAGGCATCGTAAATTCTTGGCCAGACGCGTTTCAGGAGTTGTACTCCTTTCTTCAGTGGCAGTGCAGAAGGGATGAAAGTCACGTAGATTGCGCACTTTTTTATTTCAACTACCTGCCTCAGTGGGCGTGGCTGTCAGCACAGCCTCATGGTTGCTGTAGTCCGCTAATCAAGTGTTCCCAAGTGGGTGCGCTTTCATTCCTCCAAAATTCACGCTAAAATATTACCCATGTGGGTTGGTGCACTGTTCTGCCATGGTGTCAGCCCTGCTTTGTAGGAGTCGATATGACCGTTATGTGAGCTGCAGCCCTGGACTGCAGCTGAACATCGCTTCCTCCCGAAAATTTCAGCTCCAGATTGGAGCCAGAACGGACCCGCTGTTGGCAGCAGTGGGCCTCACTCCGCGGCTGTGCAAAGCCGTAATATTCCAACATACCAGGTAGCACCAAAGGAGGGAGTCCACAGGAGGCTTGTGAGGTCAATCTTTTATTAATCGACACCCTGCCAGCTAGCACCTCGTCAGGATACAGGCATCGTAAATTCTTGGCCAGACGCGTTTCAGGAGTTGTACTCCTTTCTTCAGTGGCAGTGCAGAAGGGATGAAAGTCACGTAGATTGCGCACTTTTTTATTTCAACTACCTGCCTCAGTGGGCGTGGCTGTCAGCACAGCCTCATGGTTGCTGTAGTCCGCTAATCAAGTGTTCCCAAGTGGGTGCGCTTTCATTCCTCCAAAATTCACGCTAAAATATTACCCATGTGGGTTGGTGCACTGTTCTGCCATGGTGTCAGCCCTGCTTTGTAGGAGTCGATATGACCGTTATGTGAGCTGCAGCCCTGGACTGCAGCTGAACATCGCTTCCTCCCGAAAATTTCAGCTCCAGATTGGAGCCAGAACGGACCCGCTGTTTGCAGCAGTGGGCCTCACTCCGCGGCTGTGCAAAGCCGTAATATTCCAACATACCAGGTAGCACCAAAGGAGGGAGTCCACAGGAGGCTTGTGAGGTCAATCTTTTATTAATCGACACCCTGCCAGCTAGCACCTCGTCAGGATACAGGCATCGTAAATTCTTGGCCAGACGCGTTTCAGGAGTTGTACTCCTTTCTTCAGTGGCAGTGCAGAAGGGATGAAAGTCACGTAGATTGCGCACTTTTTTATTTCACCTACCTGCCTGCTGTAGTCCGCTAATCAAGTGTTCCCAAGTGGGTGCGCTTTCATTCCTCCAAAATTCACGCTAAAATATTACCCATATTTTAGCGTGAATTTTGGAGGAATGAAAGCGCACCCACTTGGGAACACTTGATTAGCGGACTACAGCAACCATGAGGCTGTGCTGACAGCCACGCCCACTGAGGCAGGTAGTTGAAATAAAAAAGTGCGCAATCTACGTGACTTTCATCCCTTCTGCACTGCCACTGAAGAAAGGAGTACAACTCCTAAAACGCGTCTGGCCAAGAATTTACGATGCCTGTATCCTGACGAGGTGCTAGCTGGCAGGGTGTCGATTAATAAAAGATTGACCTCACAAGCCTCCTGTGGACTCCCTCCTTTGGTGCTACCTGGTATGTTGGAATATTACGGCTTTGCACAGCCGCGGAGTGAGGCCCACTGCTGCAAACAGCGGGTCCGTTCTGGCTCCAATCTGGAGCTGAAATTTTCGGGAGGAAGCGATGTTCAGCTGCAGTCCAGGGCTGCAGCTCACATAACGGTCATATCGACTCCTACAAAGCAGGGCTGACACCATGGCAGAACAGTGCACCAACCCACATGGGTAATATTTTAGCGTGAATTTTGGAGGAATGAAAGCGCACCCACTTGGGAACACTTGATTAGCGGACTACAGCAACCATGAGGCTGTGCTGACAGCCACGCCCACTGAGGCAGGTAGTTGAAATAAAAAAGTGCGCAATCTACGTGACTTTCATCCCTTCTGCACTGCCACTGAAGAAAGGAGTACAACTCCTGAAACGCGTCTGGCCAAGAATTTACGATGCCTGTATCCTGACGAGGTGCTAGCTGGCAGGGTGTCGATTAATAAAAGATTGACCTCACAAGCCTCCTGTGGACTCCCTCCTTTGGTGCTACCTGGTATGTTGGAATATTACGGCTTTGCACAGCCGCGGAGTGAGGCCCACTGCTGCAAACAGCGGGTCCGTTCTGGCTCCAATCTGGAGCTGAAATTTTCGGGAGGAAGCGATGTTCAGCTGCAGTCCAGGGCTGCAGCTCACATAACGGTCATATCGACTCCTACAAAGCAGGGCTGACACCATGGCAGAACAGTGCACCAACCCACATGGGTAATATTTTAGCGTGAATTTTGGCGGAATGAAAGCGCACCCACTTGGGAACACTTGATTAGCGGACTACAGCAACCATGAGGCTGTGCTGACAGCCACGCCCACTGAGGCAGGTAGTTGAAATAAAAAAGTGCGCAATCTACGTGACTTTCATCCCTTCTGCACTGCCACTGAAGAAAGGAGTACAACTCCTGAAACGCGTCTGGCCAAGAATTTACGATGCCTGTATCCTGACGAGGTGCTAGCTGGCAGGGTGTCGATTAATAAAAGATTGACCTCACAAGCCTCCTGTAGACTCCCTCCTTTGGTGCTACCTGGTATGTTGGAATATTACGGCTTTGCACAGCCGCGGAGTGAGGCCCACTGCTGCAAACAGCGGGTCCGTTCTGGCTCCAATCTGGAGCTGAAATTTTCGGGAGGAAGCGATGTTCAGCTGCAGTCCAGGGCTGCAGCTCACATAACGGTCATATCGACTCCTACAAAGCAGGGCTGACACCATGGCAGAACAGTGCACCAACCCACATGGGTAATATTTTAGCGTGAATTTTGGAGGAATGAAAGCGCACCCACTTGGGAACACTTGATTAGCGGACTACAGCAACCATGAGGCTGTGCTGACAGCCACGCCCACTGAGGCAGGTAGTTGAAATAAAAAAGTGCGCAATCTACGTGACTTTCATCCCTTCTGCACTGCCACTGAAGAAAGGAGTACAACTCCTGAAACGCGTCTGGCCAAGAATTTACGATGCCTGTATCCTGACGAGGTGCTAGCTGGCAGGGTGTCGATTAATAAAAGATTGACCTCACAAGCCTCCTGTGGACTCCCTCCTTTGGTGCTACCTGGTATGTTGGAATATTACGGCTTTGCACAGCCGCGGAGTGAGGCCCACTGCTGCAAACAGCGGGTCCGTTCTGGCTCCAATCTGGAGCTGAAATTTTCGGGAGGAAGCGATGTTCAGCTGCAGTCCAGGGCTGCAGCTCACATAACGGTCATATCGACTCCTACAAAGCAGGGCTGACACCATGGCAGAACAGTGCACCAACCCACATGGGTAATATTTTAGCGTGAATTTTGGAGGAATGAAAGCGCACCCACTTGGGAACACTTGATTAGCGGACTACAGCAACCATGAGGCTGTGCTGACAGCCACGCCCACTGAGGCAGGTAGTTGAAATAAAAAAGTGCGCAATCTACGTGACTTTCATCCCTTCTGCACTGCCATTGAAGAAAGGAGTACAACTCCTGAAACGCGGCTGGCCAAGAATTTACGATGCCTGTATCCTGACGAGGTGCTAGCTGGCAGGGTGTCGATTAATAAAAGATTGACCTCACAAGCCTCCTGTGGACTCCCTCCTTTGGTGCTACCTGGTATGTTGGAATATTACGGCTTTGCACAGCCGCGGAGTGAGGCCCACTGCTGCAAACAGCGGGTCCGTTCTGGCTCCAATCTGGAGCTGAAATTTTCGGGAGGAAGCGATGTTCAGCTGCAGTCCAGGGCTGCAGCTCACATAACGGTCATATCGACTCCTACAAAGCAGGGCTGACACCATGGCAGAACAGTGCACCAACCCACATGGGTAATATTTTAGCGTGAATTTTGGAGGAATGAAAGCGCACCCACTTGGGAACACTTGATTAGCGGACTACAGCAACCATGAGGCTGTGCTGACAGCCACGCCCACTGAGGCAGGTAGTTGAAATAAAAAAGTGCGCAATCTACGTGACTTTCATCCCTTCTGCACTGCCACTGAAGAAAGGAGTACAACTCCTGAAACGCGTCTGGCCAAGAATTTACGATGCCTGTATCCTGACGAGGTGCTAGCTGGCAGGGTGTCGATTAATAAAAGATTGACCTCACAAGCCTCCTGTGGACTCCCTCCTTTGGTGCTACCTGGTATGTTGGAATATTACGGCTTTGCACAGCCGCGGAGTGAGGCCCACTGCTGCAAACAGCGGGTCCGTTCTGGCTCCAATCTGGAGCTGAAATTTTCGGGAGGAAGCGATGTTCAGCTGCAGTCCAGGGCTGCAGCTCACATAACGGTCATATCGACTCCTACAAAGCAGGGCTGACACCATGGCAGAACAGTGCACCAACCCACATGGGTAATATTTTAGCGTGAATTTTGGAGGAATGAAAGCGCACCCACTTGGGAACACTTGATTAGCGGACTACAGCAACCATGAGGCTGTGCTGACAGCCACGCCCACTGAGGCAGGTAGTTGAAATAAAAAAGTGCGCAATCTACGTGACTTTCATCCCTTCTGCACTGCCACTGAAGAAAGGAGTACAACTCCTGAAACGCGTCTGGCCAAGAATTTACGATGCCTGTATCCTGACGAGGTGCTAGCTGGCAGGGTGTCGATTAATAAAAGATTGACCTCACAAGCCTCCTGTGGACTCCCTCCTTTGGTGCTACCTGGTATGTTGGAATATTACGGCTTTGCACAGCCGCGGAGTGAGGCCCACTGCTGCAAACAGCGGGTCCGTTCTGGCTCCAATCTGGAGCTGAAATTTTCGGGAGGAAGCGATGTTCAGCTGCAGTCCAGGGCTGCAGCTCACATAACGGTCATATCGACTCCTACAAAGCAGGGCTGACACCATGGCAGAACAGTGCACCAACCCACATGGGTAATATTTTAGCGTGAATTTTGGAGGAATGAAAGCGCACCCACTTGGGAACACTTGATTAGCGGACTACAGCAACCATGAGGCTGTGCTGACAGCCACGCCCACTGAGGCAGGTAGTTGAAATAAAAAAGTGCGCAATCTACGTGACTTTCATCCCTTCTGCACTGCCACTGAAGAAAGGAGTACAACTCCTGAAACGCGTCTGGCCAAGAATTTACGATGCCTGTATCCTGACGAGGTGCTAGCTGGCAGGGTGTCGATTAATAAAAGATTGACCTCACAAGCCTCCTGTGGACTCCCTCCTTTGGTGCTACCTGGTATGTTGGAATATTACGGCTTTGCACAGCCGCGGAGTGAGGCCCACTGCTGCAAACAGCGGGTCCGTTCTGGCTCCAATCTGGAGCTGAAATTTTCGGGAGGAAGCGATGTTCAGCTGCAGTCCAGGGCTGCAGCTCACATAACGGTCATATCGACTCCTACAAAGCAGGGCTGACACCATGGCAGAACAGTGCACCAACCCACATGGGTAATATTTTAGCGTGAATTTTGGAGGAATGAAAGCGCACCCACTTGGGAACACTTGATTAGCGGACTACAGCAACCATGAGGCTGTGCTGACAGCCACGCCCACTGAGGCAGGTAGTTGAAATAAAAAAGTGCGCAATCTACGTGACTTTCATCCCTTCTGCACTGCCACTGAAGAAAGGAGTACAACTCCTGAAACGCGTCTGGCCAAGAATTTACGATGCCTGTATCCTGACGAGGTGCTAGCTGGCAGGGTGTCGATTAATAAAAGATTGACCTCACAAGCCTCCTGTGGACTCCCTCCTTTGGTGCTACCTGGTATGTTGGAATATTACGGCTTTGCACAGCCGCGGAGTGAGGCCCACTGCTGCAAACAGCGGGTCCGTTCTGGCTCCAATCTGGAGCTGAAATTTTCGGGAGGAAGCGATGTTCAGCTGCAGTCCAGGGCTGCAGCTCACATAACGGTCATATCGACTCCTACAAAGCAGGGCTGACACCATGGCAGAACAGTGCACCAACCCACATGGGTAATATTTTAGCGTGAATTTTGGAGGAATGAAAGCGCACCCACTTGGGAACACTTGATTAGCGGACTACAGCAACCATGAGGCTGTGCTGACAGCCACGCCCACTGAGGCAGGTAGTTGAAATAAAAAAGTGCGCAATCTACGTGACTTTCATCCCTTCTGCACTGCCACTGAAGAAAGGAGTACAACTCCTGAAACGCGTCTGGCCAAGAATTTACGATGCCTGTATCCTGACGAGGTGCTAGCTGGCAGGGTGTCGATTAATAAAAGATTGACCTCACAAGCCTCCTGTGGACTCCCTCCTTTGGTGCTACCTGGTATGTTGGAATATATATATATATATATATATATATATTCCAAAAGCAAATGAAGAAAAACGCCGCACTCGCTCCAGTGTAGTCAGTTGGTGTTTATTGACTACATAGCTCTTCACCTACGCGTTTCAAGCTGGACACAGCTCCTGATCACGGTAGTTTTACAAGTCTTTTTTCAATTTCCTTATTTTATACCAAAATGTCACATGAGCTGATGGTGGTGCATTGTGGACTTGGTAGTCCGTCTAATGTTATAATAACATTTATTTTGTTGTATGGGTTCATTTATGTAATGGTTCATAATCAATTGTGATGGATGGTTCCTTATCAATTGAAAATTGATTAAATTAATTTAATTAAATCAATTAATTTAAATTGAATTAAATTAAATTAAATTGTTTGGCCTGAGTGGCCTAAAATGAGCAAAGGTTAGGTTTCCTAAATTACGGCATTTAGCATAGTTGCTATTGTCTGCTCGTATTATTGCTCATAGTTTTGGGGGCTAAGTGCCCTGTTATTACATAAAAAATGTTTTGAAACCAATCAACAAAGAAATGTGTTATACCAATAGCTTGACATGGACATCTAATCACTCCGAGAAAAAGAGAAATGAAAAAGAAGAAGGAGAGAAAGAATTATGAGGAAAAGATGGGAGTCAAAGATAAGAATAAGAAAGAGAGAAGGGAGAATAAGTAAGGAAACATGGTACGCAATGGAAGGGGAGAAGAGTTGAGATATGGCAGTCATTAAATTTCATTATGCTTATTTGTACAGAGATCTACAGATGTACATGCATCTCCTCATCCCCATTAAGTCCAAACGGATTCTTGGTTTTGAACCGTATTATAAGTTTGGATTCTAGTCGTCGTAGTTTTTGAGTTCTATTGCCTCCTCTTTCATGATTTGGTATTGATGCTAGACCTGAATATTTAATGTCTAACCAAGTTTTGCCCTGATGTTGCTGGATATGCTTTGCTATTGCGTAGGTGTTATCTTTATTTTGAATCGCTCGAATATGTTCCAATATGCGTTTTTTCAATGGACAAATTGTTGATCCTATGTATCGTTGGCCACAGCAACATTCAATTAGATATACGACAAATTGGGATTCACAGGTGATTGTGCCCTTGATTTCAAAAGTTTGGCCTTTGGGGTCTTTGATCGTTCGTAGATTTCTTCCCACTTTGCAAGCCTTGCATTTGAGGCATTTGGTGAATCCTGGTTGTCTTTTTTGAAGCCAAGTCTCTGTTTTTTTGGTCTCAAAATGGCTGTGAACCAGTGTGTCCTGAATTGAAGGTGCTTTTCTATAAGAAATCAATGGTTGGTTTCCTATTTTTGTTCCAATATCAGGAATATGAGCAATAATACGAGCAGACAATAGCAACTATGCTAAATGCCGTAATTTAGGAAACCTAACCTTTGCTCATTTTAGGCCACTCAGGCCAAACAATTTAATTTAATTTAATTCAATTTAAATTAATTGATTTAATTAAATTAATTTAATCAATTTTCAATTGATAAGGAACCATCCATCACAATTGATTATGAACCATTACATAAATGAACCCATACAACAAAATAAATGTTATTATAACATTAGACGGACTACCAAGTCCACAATGCACCACCATCAGCTCATGTGACATTTTGGTATAAAATAAGGAAATTGAAAAAAGACTTGTAAAACTACCGTGATCAGGAGCTGTGTCCAGCTTGAAACGGGTAGGTGAAGAGCTATGTAGTCAATAAACACCAACTGACTACACTGGAGCGAGTGCGGCGTTTTTCTTCATTTGCTTTTGGAATTTCAAACGAGGACGGGTCCTTTCCTCGACGCCGGCACCAGCACTAAAGTGTTCCCCTCATAAGGATATTATTGCTCATTATCTTCATAGAATCGGAGGGAGAACCCAGCGCTAACGGGGCCGTTGTGATCTACAAGCGAAATGACAGCTTCTCTTCGCATAAAAGTGCCAGTGAAATCCATTTGAGCACATTCAGGGAAATCGTGTGACTTTCTTGTAACGTGGAGAACTGTCTAATTGCATTTCACACGGCTCACAGTGATCGGACATCTGGACAGCAGGAAATACCAGGTAGAGCGCCAACGGGAGGGATCGGAGGATACCGCCACGTTTGGGAGTCTCCCCGGTGAGTGACATCACTTATTTCCTATTTGTTTGAAGGTCTCTCAGTATAGCGCTGCAGCGAGTGTGACAGCCCTGTTAAATCACTCAATTAAAGGGCTGTTTGAAAACGAAAAAAGTTCAACACTGCTCCAGTAAGAAAAGACTAAAAATAGAGTAACTCTACTGACTGTGTGGGGACATGTGTATTCATTCACAGTCCGACACCTTCAGCTCTCTTCCGTTTTAGCTTTACAAGCATCTACCAAGACGATTAGTGCTATCTAACCAGCATTGAACTGATTTAATTTTCTTTACATCATCATCAACTCACCCTGCCTGCTTGAAACATGGAACAGAGAGCAGCCAAACGTGCGCAAAAGGCAGAAAAAATGTTTACCAAAAATGTACCTAATACATCAGATAATACTGGCAACAACACCACGACCTCAGCAAAGCCAACAACAACTACTGTCAAACAATTATTCTCCCAACTAGAAAGATTACTGCGCAAAGAAATTTCACGCAGTTGGGAGATAATAACCCTAGAGAAGTATGTAGAATTTGAAAGAGTCCCACGCGGCCTTCGCATATTCACATTACCTAATCATCCTGATACCAGTCCAGACATGCTCGAAGAGTGGGGGAAAAACAATATGGATTGCTCCCGCACAATGATGCTAATTATCATCAAATATGCCAAAAAGAGTGTAGATGACTTACATACTCAAATAGACGCAATTGAACAACTTATCAAAGCATCAGGAGAGGATGAAGAAAACATAAACAAATTCCGTATGATAATGGAGAAAAACCTGGATAAACATGAAAATGAAGTGCAAGAAAGAAAACAACGTAAATTCAAACGCGACGAGTCAGATTATGAAAATGGGACCATCCTGACATTTGCAAAAAGATTTGACAACCTGAAACAACAATTTGAAAAGACAGCAGCTTCACAAGAACCGCCAGCAACCATACCAAGCAAAACGGAATCAGACATAAGTGATAATGAATATCAAGGCGCAGCCACAAAGAAGTTCTCTTTTTTAGAGGAGATGAAAATCCTCTATCAAGATCAACAAACCCCACAAACAAGAGAAAGAGGACGGGGGAGAGGACGAAGCAGAGGACGAGGTCGAGCCCAACATACCTATCGAGAAACCACCGGAAAACCAGAAGAAGCAGAAAAACAAAGATATCAGCTTCGCAATCGGACAGTAACAACAACAAAAAAATGAAGACCTTGATGAATGATACAAAGGAAACAAATCTAATAATCAACTTATCTCATCATCAACTGTCACCAGCCGAATACAGTGTACTGAATAAAGGGTTAACCTTTTGTCCAGAAAAACATCAAGACATAGTTGAAACCAAGATAGACGTATACAAATACGTTCGGAAACTAAAATTGAAGAAATTCTTCGAAAAAACAACTTGCAATACAGGCCAAATTGCAATAGTTGAAGACACCAATGTGACTCCAAACATGCAAGAATATACCATAGCTGATACCAATGGTTTAATAACAGCATACGAATTGGCTCATGAAGTGGACCAAGGTGACCTAACAGACACACAAGTATTAGAAGAATTGGGAATTCCAACAGATAATCATCCAAGGACCAATTTCAAGATAAAATCAACATTTTGTCCGATACTCCATCCTGGCAATCGGATAGAGACTTTCCATGACCTGGTTGTGGCAGAACTGGAGACCATGGAAAATACCAAACATGGCAATAGAAAAGAAAACCTATCAATACAAGAACGTCAAGCCTTAATAAAGCTAAAAAATAATCATTTAATTGAAATTAAGCCAGCGGATAAAGGTGGCAACATTGTCATCCTCAACAAACAGGATTATATTGATGAAGCCACACGCCAACTCAATGATCAGACCAACTACACCAGATTGACCAACAACCCCATTCCAAAAATGATCATAGAAATACAAGAACGGCTACTGCAATGGCACAAAAAGGGACTATTAAGCTTTGACGAAATGACCTTCCTAACCACAAACAATCCCGTAACACCAACTATATACTTTCTGCCTAAAGTGCATAAAACACTAAATAAACCTCCAGCACGCCCCATAATATCCAGTTGTGGATCCCTATACGAAAACATAGCATCCTATGTGGACCACTTTTTGGCACCCATAGTTCCAACATTAAGTTCCTATATTAAAGACACTGGGGACTTCTTGAGAATCCTGATGGAAACAGATTGGCACCCCGAATATTTGCTGGTAACCATTGATGTCGTGTCTTTGTACACTTCTATCAATCACAATATTGGGCTAGCTGCCATTGCCTACTTTCTGAAACAGAGACCTATTGGGGACCTACAGCATTCTACTATGCTACTAGAAATGATCGAAGTATGTCTAACCAATAATGTGTTTTTGTTCAATAAACACACGTACTCGCAGAAACGCGGAACTGCTATGGGAGTTTCCTTCTCTCCAAGCTACGCCAATCTCACCATGGGTTGGTGGGAGAAAAACGTGGCTTGGAGAGAGGAAAACGACCTATACACTGCCAATATAGCATTATGGCTGCGTTTCATTGATGATCTCTTCCTTCTTTGGAAGGGATCTAAAGACAAACTGATAGAGTACATAACAATACTAAATCAGAACGACGTTGGTCTAACATTCACCTTTAACATCCAACAGAAGGAAATTGAATTCTTGGACACCAAGGTGTATATAAAATGCAACAAGATACATACTACTCTATTTCGTAAAAAAACAGCTACGAATAGTATCCTCCATGGAAATAGCTTCCACCCAGAGAATTTAAAAAGAAGTATTCCTTACGGAGAATTTCTAAGAATGAAAAGAAATTGTTCCGAACCGGAAGAAATGGAGGCTAAATTTGAAGACACCAAAAAACGTTTTCTTCAAAGGGGATATAAACATAAGGATATTACAAATGGTGAGATCAAAGCTAGACAGAAATCAAGAGCCCAAACTTTAACTTGCAAAGACAAAAACAAAACCAAAGCATCGAATAATGATCCACCAAGACTCATCCTGACATATTCCAAAGAGAGTTTTAAAATTCGTAAAACAATAATGAAATATTGGAATATAATCAAAAAGGATCCTGATATTGGAACAAAAATAGGAAACCAACCATTGATTTCTTATAGAAAAGCACCTTCAATTCAGGACACACTGGTTCACAGCCATTTTGAGACCAAAAAAACAGAGACTTGGCTTCAAAAAAGACAACCAGGATTCACCAAATGCCTCAAATGCAAGGCTTGCAAAGTGGGAAGAAATCTACGAACGATCAAAGACCCCAAAGGCCAAACTTTTGAAATCAAGGGCACAATCACCTGTGAATCCCAATTTGTCGTATATCTAATTGAATGTTGCTGTGGCCAACGATACATAGGATCAACAATTTGTCCATTGAAAAAACGCATATTGGAACATATTCGAGCGATTCAAAATAAAGATAACACCTACGCAATAGCAAAGCATATCCAGCAACATCAGGGCAAAACTTGGTTAGACATTAAATATTCAGGTCTAGCATCAATACCAAATCATGAAAGAGGAGGCAATAGAACTCAAAAACTACGACGACTAGAATCCAAACTTATAATACGGTTCAAAACCAAGAATCCGTTTGGACTTAATGGGGATGAGGAGATGCATGTACATCTGTAGATCTCTGTACAAATAAGCATAATGAAATTTAATGACTGCCATATCTCAACTCTTCTCCCCTTCCATTGCGTACCATGTTTCCTTACTTATTCTCCCTTCTCTCTTTCTTATTCTTATCTTTGACTCCCATCTTTTCCTCATAATTCTTTCTCTCCTTCTTCTTTTTCATTTCTCTTTTTCTCGGAGTGATTAGATGTCCATGTCAAGCTATTGGTATAACACATTTCTTTGTTGATTGGTTTCAAAACATTTTTTATGTAATAACAGGGCACTCAGCCCCCAAAACTATGAGCAATAATACGAGCAGACAATAGCAACTATGCTAAATGCCGTAATTTAGGAAACCTAACCTTTGCTCATTTTAGGCCACTCAGGCCAAACAATTTAATTTAATTTAATTCAATTTAAATTAATTGATTTAATTAAATTAATTTAATCAATTTTCAATTGATAAGGAACCATCCATCACAATTGATTATGAACCATTACATAAATGAACCCATACAACAAAATAAATGTTATTATAACATTAGACGGACTACCAAGTCCACAATGCACCACCATCAGCTCATGTGACATTTTGGTATAAAATAAGGAAATTGAAAAAAGACTTGTAAAACTACCGTGATCAGGAGCTGTGTCCAGCTTGAAACGCGTAGGTGAAGAGCTATGTAGTCAATAAACACCAACTGACTACACTGGAGCGAGTGCGGCGTTTTTCTTCATTTGCTTTTGGAATTTCAAACGAGGACGGGTCCTTTCCTCGACGCCGGCACCAGCACTAAAGTGTTCCCCTCATAAGGATATTATTGCTCATTATATATATATATATATATATATATATATATATATATATATATATATATATATTCCCCCGTTATAGTTAGTGCAGGCAACTATAACTCACGCGACCGCAATCCTCTGCTGATGACGTCAGATATTACATCACTGTGTTTAGACACTTATTTACCCATGTCTTCTTCCATTAATTTTTAGCTCTACATATATTACAAATATATTTTTTTTCAGAAAGACACATATGTCATCAGTGATGTAATATCTGACGTCATCAGCAGAGGATTGCGGTCGCGTGAGTTATAGTTGCCTGCACTAACTATAACGGGGGAATTTTAATGGTTTTTCACGAGTGAAATGTCCAGCTAACTATGTGTGAAACCTATGGTTTTTTAAGTGAATTTGCAAGGTTTTTTAAATGCTAATTCCTAACTATAATGTGTGTGAAACCTATGGTTTTTTCAGTGAATTTGTACGGTTTTTTAAATGCTAAGTTATGTATTTATTTAATTTTTAAGGTATTTCACCGTGCGCGCAATGTGCGCGCGCTGTGGGCACACGGTGCCCTTCGCGCACCGCGCGCCCATGTTACGCAGTTCATGGAATTTTTCCGTTTCGACCATGCGCGCACGCTACGCGCACTCGGCGATTTTGCGTAAAAAAATTAAAAGAAATTTTGGCCCTTTGGGGTCCTTCTGGGACCCCCTGACAAAGGCTAGGGGGTCAGGAACTGTCCACCCTGCCCCCTTTTCACGTTCTCCACCTTTGTTTTTCACCCCCTCAGACTGCGAGAGACAAAATGGCAGCCGACACTTCCTGGTTTCGACCGATTCGAATGTTTACTGAGATCTAACAACCAATCAGAATCGCGCTCGCGCACGGCAGCGTGCGCGTACGGTAAGTTTTACCGTGCTCGCACGGTGCGCGCCTATAGATATATATATGCTTTTAAATGCTATTTTCTCAGGAAATACTGAACAGATTTACACCAGACCTGCAAAAGGCACATCCCTGACCTGAGGACTACCTCTCTGCCAAATTTCAAGTAATTCTGTTCAGCCGTTCGGGCTGTAGCTTGGACTAAAGGTCCTATGTAAAAATGCATGGGGAAAACGCGTTTTGGGACCCCCCCTTTTTCTCAGCCCCCACTTAACGAATCCCCCCGAGACTTTCAGGGAAGGAGCGGAGCGCCCCACCTATTTTGAAAATTTCGCGAGGATTCGTCAATCGGCGCCAAAGTTATTCCAAATATAATGTTGCGGATTTCCTATGGAAACACGATCCTAACTATAACTATCTACTGGCGACCGCCAGTAGATAATATATATATTCACTTAAAAAACCATAGGTTTCACACATGTTATAGTTAGGTGGATATTTCACTCGTAATAAAACAATGAAATTCCCCCGTTATAGTTAGTTCAGATAACTATAACTCACGCGCCCGCAATGCACTGCTGATGACGTCACATATTACATCACTCATGACATGGTCAGTGACATCACTCATGACATCACTGATGACATCATCCTTGTGATAGAGTGGCGGTCGCGCGAGTTATAGTTATCTGAACTAACTATAACGGGGGAATTTCATTGGTTTTTTACGAGTGAAATATCCACCTAACTATAACATGTGTGAAACCTATGGTTTTTTAAGTGAATTTGCAAGGTTTTTTAAATGCTAATTCCTAACTATAACGTGTATGAAACCTATGGTTTTTTCAGTGAATTTGTACGTTTTTTTAAATGCTAAGTTATGTATGTATTATTATTTTTTTATATATTTCTTTTACAATAAACTACGTATTAATTATAATTTTTTTTTGGGGTTTTTCACCGTGCGAGCACCCCCGCGATTTAAAAAAAAAAAAATTAAAAAAAAATTCTGCCTTCGGGGTCCTTCAGGGACCCCCTGACAAAGGCTAGGGGGTCAGGAACTCTCTACCCTGCCCCCTTTTCACGTTCGCCACCTTCCTTTTTCACTCTCGCACTGAAAACAAACAAAATGGCGACCGACACTTCCTGATTTCGACCGATTCGAACGTTGACTAACATGTAACCACCAATCAGAATTACGCTCGCGCACTTTAGGGTGCGCGCACGGTGCGCGCACGGTACGCGCTTATAGATATTTATATGCTTTTAAATGCTATTTTCTCAGGAACTACTGAACAGATTGACACTAGACCTGAAAAAGGCACTTCCCTGACCTGAGGACTACCTCTCTGCCAAATTTCAAGTATTTCTGTTCAGCCGTTCGGGCTGTACCTTCGACTAAAGGTCCTATGGGAAAATGCATGGGGAAAACGCATTTTGGGACCCCCCTTTTTTCTCGGCCCCCACTTGATGAATCGCCCCGAGACTTTCAGGGTAGGAGCTGAGCGGAGCGCCCCATTTGTTTTGAAAATTTCGCGAGGATTCGTCAACCCGCGCCAAAGTTATTCAAAATAGAATTTTCAGATTTCCTATGGAAACACGGTCCTACCTATAACTATCTACTGGCGACCGCCAGTAGATAATATATATATATATATATATATATATATATGTATATATATATATATATATACAAATGTGTTTTTATCACTTGGACTGTCATGCCAGTAGGTTTATTGCAAAGTAATTTCTATATTTATATTTATTATATATTTATTATATATATTATATAGATATATATATTTATATATATATATATATATATATAATATTTATTTCTCCTAGTTACTTCCTCTGTCCACGTGTTGCATTCTGCAGCACACATAGAAGGCAGAATATGCCCCAAAGGATTGTTATTGTGGATGTTATTGCGGACTGTCATGCCAGTAGGTTTATTGCAAAGTAATTTCTATATTTATATTTATTATAATTATTTCACCTAGTTACTTCCTCTGTCCATGTATTGCATTCAACAGTGCACGTAGAAGGCAGAATATGTCCCAAAGGATTGTTATTGTGGATGAAGGTATTGCTTCATGCACAAAATCAATCAGCCGCATAACACAGGCACCCTCGCATTACGGTACAAGAGTGCTTGCATTGGTGCTAGGCAACACACAGTGCCCCAGTGCAAGTAGAGATACGTTCCCTTGCTGCGTCGCGTTGCATGAAATAATAGTAAATGTGCCCCTTTGTGTCTAGGGACTACACTGCCTCCTCATAATGGGCTCAAAATAGGTTTCCACACAACATGTCAGAACCAAAATGCTTATATATAAATTGTGAACGGTTTTAAGCTCTTCTCTGTCTCTAAACAATGTCATTTGCGTTTATCTCATAACAATTATCCGACAAGTGCCTTGAGACATGAGAAAATAAAATTTGTACCCTTGACCTATAATCTTGCTCACCAAGAATCTGTCCTTATGGCCACCAAGCTGCTTCTTAGCCTACAAAAAGACGACAACAGGTCAGGCATCAAACTGCAGAGCACATCCTCATATCATAAATAAGGCTGCTGGGAAATTTCTAAGCATTGATTAGTGGTAAAAGCAACAAAATGCACCCGCCATTTTTTAAAGTAACGTGTAAGAATTGACATTCTGGAAAGCATAATGTTAATCATTGTGTAAATAAAACTGGAACACTCACCCTTACAGTGGCATGTTTCTTAGATCAATCAAAAACTATTTAGAATTACCTGAAAACAATAGTAAAGTCTTATACACTATACTTATAAATAAAAAGAACAAATATTTAATTAATGTACCACTAAGTAGGTCTAGAGTTGTAAATAGTGATTGTAAAAAAATTGGGTCATTAGTTGAGTGAGGTGAGACTCCAAGTAATGTAATAATAACAGTTTGTGTCAGCAGTAAAATCAGAACACAACAAAAGAAAAATCCTAAACCAATGTAGACAAATAGAGAATATGTTTAATTAATAAAATGACATAAAAATGGCCAAAATCCAATAACGGGATCTGGAGATGTGAATTCTTAAAGTTTGCAAAAATAAATAGCCCCAAAAAACATTTACCATCAACCAGTCACCTGGTTGTGCTTGACTGATACTAAGATGAAAGTTAAGGCCGCCTGCAATGGAGTGCTGGTTGGATACAGGGACCAGGTCTGCCCTGATCAAAAAGTTACCTTCACCTTTACCTGGAGTTGAGAGAAGGGTCTCAATGTAGATGGATCCTGTCTGTCATGAGGACAGAGTCTTGGTGAAGCTGCTGGTTTAGAGGGAAAAAGCTCAGAGAGGGAAAGTTCAAGTTTCTCATCCCAGAGATATTCAGTGTTGTTCAGATCGCCTTTGACAATGGTGCAGGTGAGGCTTCCTGCATCAGACTGAAAGAAATTGTTTGAGAGTGTGGATTTCCTCAGCAAAGCCTGACTGAGGGCTAAAGCAGAAGAGAGCTCGGCGTCAATGGATTCTGATGCCAAGAGAAGAATGTAGCAGGGGCTATGGTGAAGTCAGTACCAGCTGTGATACACTCTCATAGGATCGACTGGGTAGGTTGGTCAACTTTATAGGACCCAGATTTTAGGGTTAGGCAGGAGGAGTGCACCTTGACACAAGCCTAGGGTTCAGGCCCTTGAAGATAGCACTAGGGGGTCAAAAATCACTTCTGCAGAGGCTAGCAACAGGGTCCTGGGCAGATCCTCTTGGAACTGGTCAGCTGGGAATGCAGTAAAAGGCCTCTTGTAGGTTTGTCGTGTCTCTGTAGCTTATATAAGAGGCCAGCCTCATGACCCTCAGAGTCAATTTTGGGGTTCTCGGTACAAGGAAAACAGATCCATTCTTCTCAGGTCTTCAGACAGCATAGCAGTCCTCGTATTCGTTTTTTTCAGGTCCACCGGTGTTCTGAGGAGGGTACTGAGGATGCCAACTTTATGTCAGTGCCAGCCTTTCGGTGTGTGCACCTCCTGGCCTCTCCTTAACCATTGAGGTAAATGTTCCCAAGGGTGACCCTACCCATTTTTGCAGCAGGCCCTGTGTGTTTTACTGTAAACTATCCCACAGTGCCCTTCTCTCGCTTTAAATCCAACATGGCAAAACCTTGCTTCCCCAGATAAGATCTCCCTCTACTGACCTAGAGAGTACAGCTATAGAAATGTTCAACTCCTCCCCTGTGGTCACTCTAAACCAGTTCTGGTACTGCTCTCCCTCCCATAGGGATTTGTGTCAGCTTGACTAGGAGGCCAATAGAGGGGGCAGGCCCATGTGTGAGCTACATGCCTGTGATAGGGCAGGCCTCCTTTGAAGTAAACCAAGTGCCTGGGCACAACCTAAAGGCCGACCTGTTAAGGACAACCCTGTCCCACAATCAAGACCCTTGGTCATCCCAGGAGAGCCATAAGCCGCAAGGTGCCAGTCTCCAGATTACAGTTGGAATACATACAAAAAGGCCATGGAAGCTTTAAGCAGGGAAAAGGTGACTTTCCTAAATTACTTCTTCCTTAATAGGTAGATAAAATTTAACTTTACGATAAAACTAGATTTTGTCTAACTATGAAAATGTGTCCTGAAAATAGTTTCTCTTTTCCTTCACTGGAAATGCGCCTAAAATTTGGAACTCCATTCCAGTCCATATCAGGACTAACCCCTCCTTCATAAACTTCAAAAGCCAGCTCAAAGACCTCTTCCTCAACCAAACTCATCTGAATGGATAGCAGCCGCTTATCGAGGAATCTTGCCCAGCGCAATATATAATCACTTCGATAAGAAGGCTGTTACATCACCTGCCTTTTGACTCTCTCCCTTGTCCCCCCCACCGTAAACAGGATTGGTGACAAGTTAATGTTGTGTATTGAAATACTTTTTGTTCGATTGCATCACGAAAAATGTTGTAAAGCGCTCTGATACCTTCGGGTCTGGCCAGTGCTATATAAAACTCTTAAGTAATAAATAAATAATAATAATACGTTTCTAGCTGTTACCAAACAGAACCTAGTATTATAATCTGCAATAATATAATCCAGTGTTTCGCTATGGAAGCAGCCAGCCTTGTCCTACCGAATATAGCTTTTAGGCTTTTTCACTGTAAGGACATGTCCTACTTTTAAATACCATGCGCCCTGCTTTTATGAGCACTATTCCCTGCCTTGGGGGTGATGTATTAGTATTTAAAAGGAAGGTTTAGGCGTGTCATGTTTTTTTTTTCACAGGTCGAATTGGTAGTTTAAAAACACAGTGGTCGGCCTGGGGTCAGATTGGTTGTGTGACTGCAATTGTTGGCACAATGTTTGCTGCAGCTCATTGGTGAAATTTAACTTATAGGCCCTGGGTACACTTGGTACCATATACTAGGGACCTGTAGGTAGGTTAAATGTGCCAATCGGAGCGTAACAATTTCATCATGTTTGAAGGGGGAGCACAAGCACTTTGCCACTGGTTAGCAGAGGTAAAGTGACCAGAGTTCTATGACCAACAAAACCAGTCAAGGTCAAATTCTGGGTCAATTGCACTCACAAGATGGTAATTTCCAACTGTGATTGTGACAAAAAACACCAGCTAGAGCAATGGTAACAAACAACAAACTAGAAAGAAATCAAGATATCAAGATATTCCTGTATTTTGAAAGACTTGAAATGTCCCTAATATTTGTCAACAAAGGGATCATTTAGAGACAATCAATTAGGCACAACAAGGGAAGAGTGGGGGAAAATGGTAACAAGTTGAGGCTTGTATCAGAAAAACACAGCAGATTGTCTGGATATGACTGACACTTACTATATTAAAGAATATGAAACAAAATTAGAGGCCACTGCAATCTGGTGTGGAAAGTTTTCTGAATGTCCACTTTGATATTCTTTGGCCCCAATGTTATAGAAAGTGTAACCTCACCATCATGATAGACTTTAACTTGCCCTTTAGCTGAATGAACAAAGTCAGACCATGTAATCTTTTGCTGCTGTAGTTATAAAAAAAATTACAAAATACTTTTGTAACCCATGACAGCAAGATAGGCACCAACTATGTAAGAGATTCATCCAATAAATGGAAACAGAATGGCTTGAGGCGGGGCCAGGCCTGTCAGGGGTGAGTTTTCACCACATATCAGATCCTGCCTCTGAGATAAATAAATAGCAGAAACAAAAGAAAAACTGTTTTAATGGCACAGGTTGCCTTAATATTTTGACTAAAATCCTCATTCCAAACGGTCATAAAGTAAAGAGGTGGGTCAAAGAGTTCAATTAAATAAACAAAACAAGCATCTCAGCTATGACCACAAATGGTCTCTAATAACCATGACATCTGAGCAACACTGTGTTAAAAAGAACTCTTTCCCCTTTTTGAGTAACCTTCTAGATATCTTCTAGATTTACTCCCGCAACTGAGTATACATCTTGAGTGGCGTTGTAGGAACCTGGGAAATCTAGAGCTGCAGTGAAGCACAAGTTGATAATGTTAAGAAACCTGCTCGGATTTAGATGAAAACAGTGCTTAATTAGTAAAAGAATAAGTTTCTGCTCAGAAACCCATAGCACGAAATGTCCTAATATATATATATATATATATATATTCACTGAAAAAACCATGGGTTTCACACACGTTATAGTTAGGAATTAGCATTTAAAAAACCTTAGAAATTCACTGAAAAAACCATAGGTTTCACACACGTTATAGTTAGGAATTAGCATTTAAAAAACCTTAGAAATTCAGTGAAAAAACCATAGGTTTCACACATGTTATAGTTAGCTGGACATTTTACTCGTAAAAAACCAATGAAATTGCCCCGTTATAGTTAGTTCAGCTAACTATAACTCGCGCGCCCGCAATGCACTGCTGATGACGTCACATATTACATCACTCATGACATGGTCAGTGACATCACTCATGACATCACTGATGACATCTCAAATGACATCACTGATGACATCACTGATGACATCATCCAGTGAATGTGTGTTTTTCTGAAAATTAAATATGTTTTATATATGTATATCTCAAGGTTGATAGAAGAATAAATGGGTATATTACTGTCTAAATGGATGATTTCTTTTTGAAAAATTGATTGTGTAACTGACTGATTAAGTGTATCATAGTGAATACATGGCTTAGTGAGTAATATTTAAATATGTAAATATCTGTATCATTTTTTCACTTTGTGTATAAGTGGCTGCATGGGTTGGTGAGTAGCTACATGGGTGTCTATATAGGTTATTAGTTGGTTTTTTTGAGTATTAGTCTGAGTGTCTGCATGGTTCGGTGGGGGGTATGACGTAGTGCATAGGTGCATGAATGAGTGACTCACTGTTTGTATGTGTTGAACAGAGCATGTGTGCAGGACTGCATGGGTGGATGCGTGTGTGTATTGGTGTGTTAGTGAGTGAATGACTGTCTCAATAGTGTCTTTATGAGTAACTACATATGTTTTAAACTAGTATATGTGACTATTGGTGTATATATGTGAGTATATGTGAGAGGGAGAGATTGAAAGAGTTCCTGTATGAATAAGTATGTGTTTCTATAAGTGATTGTTTAAAAGACTAAGTATGTGTAAGTTTCCGTAGAAGTAAGTGTGGTGGTGTGTGTATAACTGTATATGCAGGTGAATGTATGTTTGATTCTTTACTAGCATGAGTGACTATGTGTGTGAGTAACTCTATGGATGAGTGGCATTATGTAACAGGATGTATAGGTGTATGAGTACATATGATGAGTGAGTACATGTATGAGTGACTGTATAGGACTGTTGGTGAATGAGTGGATGTGTATGTTGATCTTAGAATTACTGAAGAGGTTGTTGTAACTGGTATTGGTATGTCCATTGTTTTGAAAATTTTAGTCTCTATTTTTGAATGTGTGTATCAAAGCTTATATTAAGGTGAGAGGAGGTCTGCCACTCTATCACAAGGATGATGTCATCAGTGATGTCATCAGTGATGTCATTTGAGATGTCATCAGTGATGTCATGAGTGATGTCACTGACCATGTCATGAGTGATGTAATATGTGACGTCATCAGCAGTGCATTGCGGGCGCGCGAGTTATAGTTAGCTGAACTAACTATAACGGGGCAATTTCATTGGTTTTTTACGAGTAAAATGTCCAGCTAACTATAACATGTGTGAAACCTATGGTTTTTTCACTGAATTTCTAAGGGTTTTTAAATGCTAATTCCTAACTATAACGTGTGTGAAACCTATGGTTTTTTCAGTGAATTTCTAAGGTTTTTTAAATGCTAATTCCTAACTATAACGTGTGTGAAACCCATGGTTTTTTCAGTGAATTTGCAAGGTTTTTTAAATGCTATTTTTTTTTTTTATTCTTCATTTTTTTCAAACATATTTTTAATTTAATTTTCTTACCTTTTATAAAGACTATGCTTAAATTTTTAAAATCATTAAATATTTATTTTATATAAATTTTTTAAAATAAACATGTAAAATTTATTTCCAGTTTTTTTTTTTTTTTTATAGTACGCGTACCGTAAGCTCACGGTAAGCGTACGGTTTACGCAACGCCCGTAATCTATCTACGCTGCTTGCGTATAGTTACGTACTTTGCGTAGCCGCGCGTACTGCGCGTGGGTCGCGTGCGCGCTTACGCCACACGCGCACGTTACGCGGAAGTGCCGGGGAGTGACTGTTATGCGCATGCGCGCAAGCGCGTGTCTTTTTTACGCGCATGCGTACTTTTTGCCGTAAGGGCACCGTAAGCGTACCGTAAGCGTACGGTAGGTCATGTGATCATGAAACACAACTTTTGATTGGTTGAAAGTACTTTCAGTTCTAGAACTCTCCTACACCACACCCATTCCCCTCATTTCTGCTTGTGATCCCTTGGGAGAAGGAGCTGGTTTGTCTTTGGGATACGATGGCAGAACAGCAGAGCTCTTCTGAGAGTGAGGCTAGCACCAGCAGCACTGTCTTGAGGCAGAGAGCGAGGAAAGTAAAGCCTTCTTATGTTTGGGATTATTTTACTTTTCCAGAAGGCCAGCAAAAGGTGAATGCACCCTTAGTTACTTGCAAGCTGTGTAAGCGTGTACTTTCTAGAGGTAATCCTAACAGGAAGTATTCCTTTGGGAATCACACCATGAAGAGACACCTCCAGGATGTACACAGAAGGACACATGGTCATCTTTTTGGAGGTAACTCTTCAGAAAGACGAGCCAGTACATCCACAGCAGCTCAGCCTGGACCATCACCTGCAGGGCTTACTCCTTCTTCTGCAGGTCAGGTGAGCCCTTCATCTGTGGGGGGAGAATCTCCTTTTGCTGGCCCTCTGGAAATGAACCTTCGATTTCGGAAGGTTGATATTCATTGCACATTTTGTAAAGGTCTAATTTGTCATAGGGAGACCAGTGTTTCCCTAGTAAACAACAAAATAGATCAGCACATTTGTAGCTTTGAATGATTTTCCCATGCTTCCTTTCCTCTGTCCCTGCATGAACACAACGGTTCTTTTAAGAGCCAACCTTATCTTCCATCTTTTTTTTACTTGTTTTTAAAAACTTTTTTTTTTTTTTTTTTACCGTACGCGTACGGTAAGCGTACCTTTTTTTTATTTTTTTAAAAAAAACACTAAAAATCATTTATCACATTATAAAGTCCTTGAGAGACTACAATTTTTATTATTGACTTACCATACTCACTCAAAAAAATATTTATTCATTTGTTTTTTTTAAAAATAGTTTTTAAAATGGTTGTAGTTTCCGAAAATTTTCTATATCGATCTGAAAATAAAGAAAAAAGTATTAATATTTTTAAACCATTTAATAATACAGTACACATATTTACATTTTTTACCAAAAAATATTTTTGCCTTATTTTTGCTGTTTTCAGAATAAATTGCATTTCACTATTAATTGTGAAAGCAATTGCATTCATCATTTTACAGCGGGCAAAAAAAATTAACAATCACAAAGATTGTATTAAAAAAGCCCAGAATCTCTTCTCACTTAAACTTATCATTACAGAAATGCATATTATTCTAAAAAAATATCATCTAAAAACAATACTTTTTTCTTTAAAATACCGTCTGATATGTTTGTTTGAGAAGTATAATCACAATATTATATCTCAAATAACTCCAAAATACATCTGATTTTATTTCCTTTAGGCCAAATAGTATTTTTTTTTTTTTTCCTGGAATAAATTTCCAAGGGAAATCCATTAAAATTCTAAAGTTTAATCTGTCCAGATCTCACCGATTCTCTGTAACATTTTGGTTCACGAAAATTTTTTGAATAATTTATTTAGTCCACAATAGAATTGCTTACTTTTCCACATGGCCAAATAGTAATTTTTTAAATCATTTTTGAAAAAAATTTCCAATGGCAGTTCAATAGCATTCCAAAATTTAAAATGTGCAGAAGTTACCGATTATCTCTAAATTATTGTTTTTTCAAAATTGCATTAAAAATTAAAAAAGTCCACATTACAATTGGTTATCTTTCCTTTAGGCCAAATGATAATTTTAAAAATATTTTTTCTACAAAATTGCAATGGTAATCCAGTAAAATGGTAAAATTATTTTGTCCAGATCTTGCCAAGTCTCTCTAAAATTTAGGTTTCAGGAAGATTAGATAGGAATTTGCTAAATCAAAAGGCAAACGTTGTTTGAAAATCAATTGGGAATCATTACACAGTGTCCAGCCTTTTTCACATTTTAGATAAACTGTGTAATGTCCAGAAGTAACAGTAGGTCCATCATGGAAAATTATTGCAACAGTTACAAAAGTTTTTCCTGAAATTGATAATTGCTGTCCTGTAAACTTCTTTATTAAAGTATCCAATTTTGATCCATCAGCTCTACATCGTTGCATCATTAAAATTACATACTGTCCGTATTCCCTTAAAATTAATGTTGATAACATGTCAGAATTACACTCACCACATTTCATGCTATGATTAGCATCTTTAACTAATTTTGCAAAAGTGACTGTTTTACTCTCTGGCAATGTCAAATAAATAAACCTTTCATTATCAACAATAGAGCCACATATATTATAACAATTATCACAACTATGTTCCCATTTATAAGAGAGACCAAAAAAAATGTCAATGGGAACTCCTTCTTCTTCCACTACCTGAAGAAAATACATCAAAAATTCGTGTGCATCTTGCTGTTCATTTTGAGAAAACTGTGTTCGTCCTGAACATACATCTAAAAGTTTTCTAATGTCAGTAGCACTTTCTATTTGAGTTTTATCTTTACTCAGCTTTTGAAAAAGGAGACTCAGCTCTGAACAGAATCTTTTTCCCTGATTTACTATTATCTGCTCTTGCAAACTTTCCAGATAAAATGCAACATTCAGCACTACATTTGCATAGCAGTTGACACCAGAGCTATTTTCAAAATGACATCCTACAACCTGTTCTTCATTTTCCTTTTTCTTTTTGCTTGCAATTACATCACTCCTCTTTTTTTTCCTCTTCTCTATATCTTCATTACAGATATTCTCATTTCTCCTTTTACGAGAAACTACACGTTTCTCCAACACAGGATACTGACCTAAATGAGGAGCATAGCTTCTTCTTAATCTATTATACTCCTTTACACAGTTTGTATCAGCACTAACTTTTGAGTCATCAAAGTCTATCATGAATAAACCTGATAATGTTTTGACTCGTGACAAAGCTACATATGCCATACCTTCTTTGAACACAGTTGAACCAATGTTCACAAATGCACAATCTACAGTCAATCCTTGAGACTTGTGAATAGTTACAGCATATGCTAGAGAAAACGGAAACTGCTTCCTACGTACATATAAGTCTTTCACAAGCATAAAACGAACTGTACAACGACAAATATCTTTAACTTCTTCTATCTGATCAAATTTTATTTTTAAACATTCAATTCCTTCTTTTTTCTGATAATTAATAAAACCCACAACTCTTCCCATTGCTCCATTCACTAAGCCTTTCTCAACATCCAAATTTCTCCTTAAAAACACTCTACAGTTCATGCAAACATATAGATTTTTTTCTAATCCTGCTGTTTTGGAGATGTTCTTCTCTAGTGAGTCCAATTTATTTTTCAGTTTGCCTGTTACTGTGACAGTAATTCTTCCATCCTCAATTTTGTCCACTGCTTCCAATTTCCTGATGTCTTCCTTTTCCAATTTCAAAAGCTCCTCATTAAATATTGAGCATTCACGTAGAGTTGGCATTAAGCAGATGACACTTTTGTTTTCTGCAATATTCTTGTATATTTTCTCTGCAACTATTTCTTCCTTTGGAAATAAATTATGTAGCAGCCGACTCTGTAATGCTTTTTTCCCAACTTCTGTGAGTATTCCAATCCTGATATCTTTCAGAATACTTCCATATTCTTCATCGTTTGCTTGCCTCATATTAGTTGTAAGTTCCTTGTACTCAAAGAAGGACCAAATATTTGTATTTCCAATGCTTCCCAATGACTTCTTCGTGTCTTCATGTGTCACAGTATTAAACACTGGTTGTCCTTTAACTGGAGTAAGTTGCAAAAGATCCCCAAAAACTATGACGTGTTTTCCACCAAATAACACGTCATAGTCTGTCTTCAAAATTTGCTGCATTCTTAAATGCACAAAGGCAAGCATTAAGTTCGATACCATGCTCACCTCATCAATAATGAGAACTTGCATCTTCTTCAATACTCTTGAAACTTCCAAGGATGCTTCTCCAGTTAGCTTGTTGAATTGTATTTTGTTCTCATGCTCCACTGGTAACATTAGCAAACGATGTAAGGTGATTCCTTTTATGTTATATGCTGCTAACCCAGTTGGAGCAGTAACCACACAAGACAAAGTAGAATCCGTTTTTTGCTTTAGGTAGCTTCTGATGACTTTAATTAGGAAACTTTTTCCAGTGCCAGCTTGTCCGCTTACATACATCCTGATTGGATGAAATGATGTGCATGAGCACTCTTTTTTGATATGTAGAAATCCGTGATCAATTTTGTTTTTGATCTCTTCATAAATTTGTTGCTGCTCTTGATTCAGTTGTCTTTCCAAATTTTCTAAGTCTATAAATTCTTCTTGACCTTGATTCATAGCCGTTTCCACTTCATTCATGGCTATTGATGCTTCATTTTCAACGATTGGTTGTCCTAGGGGATCTTGACTGTATGTTCCTGAACTTTGGCTGTCCTGAGAACTGTCTCTAGCTATTTCTGCTGCAATTGTAGTTTCCTGTTCAATTTCTTCATTTAACATTTGCAGATAAGTTGAGAATGTACTGCATTGTATGCTGTCTTTACAAGCATTAAAAGAATCTTCATAGCTCTGGAATTCTCCCAGTAGTTCATCCTCTGTACGCCATGGTTTAAACAACTGTAAAAGAGCCAAGTAGTAAAATTCTTTCTTGTCGGTAGTGTCGCAACTCAGCTTCCGGTGATTTATCAAACTTCCTTTGGTTTGCTTCACCAAACATCCTTCTTCACCAACAACTTTATATTTTCCACTGTTGATGTCTTCTGCAGCTTTCCGTGAATAAATGTAGTTCTGTAACACTTCATAGAGACACATGTTCTCCAGATGATGACTTCTCTTGGGATAATATGTGTCCAACATGTTTGTTTTCAATATATCTGTACTTTCTGGGTCATTCTCAGCCAAATATTCAATTTCTCCAACAGATTTCAGTACCCGATTTCTCATTGCTGCAAGGCCTAAACTTGCCCAAATTATTCTTCTTGACTTCGAGTAGAGACTTGCAGAAGATAACCTATCTGAACATTCGTAGGATCCAATTTCTCGATGCGATAACATCTTCAAACTGAAACTGTACAGCTTCTTACTGACAGTCTTCTCGTGAGAAATCTCTTCCCACATTTCCTTCAATTCTGTTTTTTCTGATTTCGTAATGTAAGACGTTACATATCGAGCAACAGCAATGGAATTGTCAGCAACATACTGTATATCCATGTTAGCGTTCCACATGGATAAAATGACTGGGTTGTAGTCATTTATATTTTTAGATTCTTCTTTTCTTTTAAGGTTGTAGGTATTCTTAGGTGATTTTCTTGTGATAGTATATCTCACAGCTGACATAAAACTGTTGACTCTTCCATTTGAAAGAACAGGTCTAGGAAATCCAAATCGACATTTAGTGTAGTATTTTTCTTTGCTCTTGTATTTCCGTCGACAGTATTTTCCACACCGATGACTTTGGAAACGTAGAACTTGCTCCTTTAACTTGTTCTCTTCTGTGCTTTTTGGTATAGCACATGTTGCATATTCTTCAATGTAAGATAACACTGCTTCATCAGTATCTGTTCCAAACTTTGGGGCATCCTTGATCCACAGCAGCATATGAATATGAGGAGCACCTCTTGCCTGGTACTCTTTTCTCCAAAAGAAATCCACTACTTCTCCAAGGGGTGGATTTTTTTTTATTGCAGATGAAGGACATCATAGCCTCAAATCTATGATTGAAATATCTGCAAACATTAACCGGATCCAATGAGCACAGTTCTCCTGCTGTCTTGTATTCGATGTTTTTAATGTTTGAATTGGCCTCTCGTAGAAAATCCAGTAAATCATCCCAAGCGTACTCGGCACAGCTTAGGGTAAGGAACCATGTTGGTGTTCCTAAATTGCGTAACATGCATTTTAGTTCACCATGGCGTCGGTACCAATATTCATTTGTCCCACGCTGACAAGCCATCAGATTGATCAGTTGTGTTTCCAAATGATCATCTCGGTGCTGCACTTTCTCCATAAAATCCTTAGCAGACACATTTTGTAAATGTACTCCACTTTTTAAAATGTGATTTACTGCATAAGACAGTGCAGACAAGTCGCTTTCAAATAAAAGATGGAACAAATAAGGAATACTTTGTCGAAATCTGGGATCTTCAGCATATAGTCTTGTAGTTCGATACTCTGAAGCTGGAATCTGTTCTGGACGTTCATCGTATCGTCCTCCTTTTCCTTTAGGAAACAGCTGGGGAAAACATCGAGCTTCCAAGCTCTCCTCCCATACACTCACGGGATTTCCTTTTGCTTTCTTCATCTGAAAGAGATCAATATTGTCTCCCATAACTTCTTTCGAATGGAGAGGATGTATGCTAAAATGTTCATAAATTTCTTCTTCCTTTGACTTGTCCACTTTTTCAATTTGTCCAGTTGGTGTTTCTGTGTCTCCTTGTAAATCTTCTTCTTCTTCTTCTTCTTCTATATAAATTGATTCATACCATTTGTTATTTTTTTTCAAATACAAATTTGCTCTTTGTACTTTCCGCACATCTACCAGCTCCTGCCAAATCTTCTTATTCTTTGTAGGTACACCATTAACCAGAATAATTAATGGTTCAGTTTCCAAAGTATCCGCATCAATAGTTTCCATATTTTTTTTCAAATCCAAGGGCAAATACACCACTCTACCTTTTAAACCTCTCAGTAAATCTGAAGGAGGTAATTTACCAGTTTTGGGCTCCATACGTACTATGGTCTGGAACGGATGAACACATTGAATGAGTATAGACTCATATGTATTTAATTCAGAAAGTTCAGCAGGAATAGCATCCAATTCTAAATTATTATGTACAGCTCTGGTCGGCATTCTATTTTCCTCTAACTTGTTATAACAGTATTTACAAATACGCTGATCTTCACCCAATTCAAAACAATTTTCTAGAAATATATATGTGGCAAAATCCTTCCACTTATAATTATCTTCATTTTCACTCTTTCTGTAGAGATCAACATTCCTAGTTTGTTTTCTATAATGAGTTCTGCGGCAACAAATACAAGTAAAATTTGGTCTTTCATTAGAGACTATTGCAAATTTTGTTATGTGATCATTAAATGTGTTACTTACAGAGGGTTCTACATTCTCTTCCACTTCTTCCTCATTTACTGTGTCCTTCTCTGCACTGTTTTGTTCAGGACCAAAGTAACAAAACTGAATTTCATCAACAACCTTCTCTACATCTGATACCGTTCCTCGGAACAGAGCCCTATTCAATTCATTTAACTTTATTGCTGGACTTTTGGCAAAATACAACCGTCTCACAAACTTTCTCATTTCAGTATGATGAACAGCCAGCATCCTAAAATGATGGAAAACACTATTGCACACTTTTCTAGATAGACAAGCAAGAGAATGACCCTGCAAACCAGTATTCTCTCTCACTCTGCATGGATCCAGACTTTGAAGCACCTTAATCTTTTGTTTTACACTTTTTTTACTATATTCTCTTAGAAACTCTCGAAATCTGTCAATAGATTCCTGACGCACAGTGCAAATACTACTACAATTCCAAGTGTACACTGGGGCTTTAGGACGTCTCCCCATTGCCTCATCTGCCATCACTTGTACCTCATCTCTTGGAACCATTATCTCCTTCTCCATTATGCAACCATTTTTTACTTCGTATGAACGACCTCTGGTGTCAACTGCATGCAGCAAACTATTACTTTGAAAATAGCTTTCTTCATTAAAAAAAGGTTCACTACTTGAACTATGCATCCACTTGCCTAAAAACACTTTACAAAAGTTTGTTCTGTTCACTACTCTTTTCCTTTTGCTATGTGATTTCAGTACATTAACCATTTTGTCTAATGTACGCATCCTATTCAAAATTAATATGAATAGTTTCCTTTTTAATTCTAATGCTTTTGCTGCAATGGCTTCAATTTCTTTTTTTCTCTTGTAATATTTAGCCTTTTGCTTATATTTCTTTATATCCTTTATCAAATTGGACATAACTCTTCTCTGAAACATTTTTCTACGTATCTCTTTAAATGCTGTTTTTCTGTTTATGTTAAACTTTTCAATTGCAGAAGGTATATTTGCATTAACTAAATTCTCAATTTTTTGCTGTTCTCTATGTTTTGTTACATTTTTCCGAGAACAGACATTTTGTACATTTTTCTTTGTTTTAAATATTTTGTTTAGGAATTGTTTTTTTTGCTTACCAGAAGATTTTTTCTTTTTCCCAACATCAGCATCTTCTACTAACTTTGGTCCTCCAGTTGTCTTCAAATATAGTTTTTTTTTTAGCGTTTTTTGAACTCGAGATTTTGTAGGCATCTTAAATTTTGTTCACTGTTCTTCAGCAATACCTGAAAAAAACTAAAAAAAAAATCTGTTATTGTATTTAAATATATTACTACATTTCTTTTCACAATAGTCACAAAACGAAATTTCTTTGCCAATTTGAATGCACACAAACTGCTCTTTTTTTTGGGCAAGTGAAAATCTCTTTTACAAACTGTCACATTATGAAACCACTTTTCAGATTTTTTAAAAAGCCCATGTCCACAGTGCTACACTCCACCAAGGGCAACCAGCCTTAGTGATGCTGAATGTATTTGCATTACAGACTTAAACCTGAAAACCCCACTGGCTTGTAAATACTGTGCATGACTATACACGGCAAGGACATGGGTGTGTGCTAAGCCTCTGCTTCTTCCCCCAATAATTCGCTCCCCCTTTCCATCTAATGCAACTGTGAAATCACCAGAGCAAGACGCAATAAATCTCTGCCTATAATTCTTCTATGCACACAGAGTCATGTTTTCACATTAGTCCCAAAACGAAATTTCTTTGCCAATTTGAAAGCACACTTACTGCTCTTTTTTTTTCGGGCCAAGTGAAAATCTCTTTTTACAATTTGAAATCACTTTTACAGATTGACACATTATGAAACCACTATTTTTGATTTATTTAATTGCACGTGTCCAAGCTGTTTTTTCAGACCACCACCATGTGTATTCTCTGTGACTGCCTACACTCCAGCAAGGGCAACCAGCCTTAGTGATGCTGAATGTATTTGCATTACAGACTTAAACCTGAAAACCCCACTGGCTTGTAAATACTGTGCATGACTATACACGGCAAGGACATGGGTGTGTGCTAAGCCTCTGCTTCTTCCCCCAAAAATTCGCTCCCCCTTTCCATCTAATGCAACTGTGAAATCACCAGAGCAAGACGCAATAAATCTCTGCCTATAATTCTTCTATGCACACAGAGTCATGTTTTCACATTAGTGCCAAAACGAAATTTCTTTGCCAATTTCAAAGCACACTTACTGCTCTTTTTTTTTCGGGCCAAGTGAAAATCTCTTTTTACAATTTGAAATCACTTTTACAGACTGACACATTATGAAACCACTATTTTTGATTTATTTAATTGGACGTGTCCAAGCTGTTTTTTTTTCAGACCAACACCATGTGCATTCTCTGTGACTGCCTACACTCCACCAAGGGCAACCAGCCTTAGTGATGCTGAATGTATTTGCATTACAGACTTAAACCTGAAAACCCCACTGGCTTGTAAATACTGTGCATGACTATACACGGCAAGGACATGGGTGTGTGCTAAGCCTCTGCTTCTTCCCCCAAAAATTCGCTCCCCCTTTCCATCTAATGCAACTGTGAAATCACCAGAGCAAGACGCAATAAATCTCTGCCTATAATTCTTCTATGCACACAGAGTCATGTTTTCACATTAGTGCCAAAACGAAATTTCTTTGCCAATTTGAAAGCACACTTACTGCTCTTTTTTTTTCGGGCCAAGTGAAAATCTCTTTTTACAATTTGAAATCACTTTTACAGACTGACACATTATGAAACCACTATTTTTGATTTATTTAATTGCACGTGTCCAAGCTGTTTTTTTTTCAGACCACCACCATGTGCATTCTCTGTGACTGCCTACACTCCACCAAGGGCAACCAGCCTTAGTGATGCTGAATGTATTTGCATTACAGACTTAAACCTGAAAACCCCACTGGCTTGTAAATACTGTGCATGACTATACACGGCAAAGACATGGGTGTGTGCTAAGCCTCTGCTTCTTCCCCCAAAAATTCGCTCCCCCTTTCCATCTAATGCAACTGTGAAATCACCAGAGCAAGACGCAATAAATCTCTGCCTATAATTCTTCTATGCACACAGAGTCATGTTTTCACATTAGCGCCAAAACGAAATTTCTTTGCCAATTTGAAAGCACACTTACTGCTCTTTTTTTTTCGGGCCAAGTGAAAATATCTTTTTACAATTTGAAATCACTTTTACAGACTGACACATTATGAAACCACTATTTTTGATTTATTTAATTGCACGTGTCCAAGCTGTTTTTTTTTCAGACCACCACCATGTGCATTCTCTGTGACTGCCTACACTCCACCAAGGGCAACCAGCCTTAGTGATGCTGAATGTATTTGCATTACAGACTTAAACCTGAAAACCCCACTGGCTTGTAAATACTGTGCATGACTACACACGGCAAGGACATGGGTGTGTGCTAAGCCTCTGCTTCTTCCCCCAATAATTCGCTCCCCCTTTCCATCTAATGCAACTGTGAAATCACCAGAGCAAGACGCAATAAATCTCTGCCTATAATTCTTCTATGCACACAGAGTCATGTTTTCACATTAGTGCCAAAACGAAATTTCTTTGCCAATTTCAAAGCACACTTACTGCTCTTTTTTTTTCGGGCCAAGTGAAAATCTCTTTTTACAATTTGAAATCACTTTTACAGACTGACACATTATGAAACCACTATTTTTGATTTATTTAATTGCACGTGTCCAAGCTGTTTTTTTTTCAGACCACCACCATGTGCATTCTCTGTGACTGCCTACACTCCAGCAAGGGCAACCAGCCTTAGTGATGCTGAATGTATTTGCATTACAGACTTAAACCTGAAAACCCCACTGGCTTGTAAATACTGTGCATGACTATACACGGCAAGGACATGGGTGTGTGCTAAGCCTCTGCTTCTTCCCCCAAAAATTCGCTCCCCCTTTCCATCTAATGCAACTGTGAAATCACCAGAGCAAGACGCAATAAATCTCTGCCTATAATTCTTCTATGCACACAGAGTCATGTTTTCACATTAGTGCCAAAACGAAATTTCTTTGCCAATTTGAAAGCACACTTACTGCTCTTTTTTTTTCGGGCCAAGTGAAAATCTCTTTTTACAATTTGAAATCACTTTTACAGACTGACACATTATGAAACCACTATTTTTGATTTATTTAATTGCACGTGTCCAAGCTGCTTTTTTTTCAGACCACCACCATGTGCATTCTCTGTGACTGCCTACACTCCAGCAAGGGCAACCAGCCTTAGTGATGCTGAATGTATTTGCATTACAGACTTAAACCTGAAAACCCCACTGCCTTGTAAATACTGTGCATGACTATACACGGCAAGGACATGGGTGTGTGCTAAGCCTCTGCTTCTTCCCCCAATAATTCGCTCCCCCTTTCCATCTAATGCAACTGTGAAATCACCAGAGCAAGACGCAATAAATCTCTGCCTATAATTCTTCTATGCACACAGAGTCATGTTTTCACATTAGTGCCAAAACGAAATTTCTTTGCCAATTTCAAAGCACACTTACTGCTCTTTTTTTTTCGGGCCAAGTGAAAATCTCTTTTTACAATTTGAAATCACTTTTACAGACTGACACATTATGAAACCACTATTTTTGATTTATTTAATTGCACGTGTCCAAGCTGTTTTTTTTTCAGACCACCACCATGTGCATTCTCTGTGACTGCCTACACTCCAGCAAGGGCAACCAGCCTTAGTGATGCTGAATGTATTTGCATTACAGACTTAAACCTGAAAACCCCACTGGCTTGTAAATACTGTGCATGACTATACACGGCAAGGACATGGGTGTGTGCTAAGCCTCTGCTTCTTCCCCCAATAATTCGCTCCCCCTTTCCATCTAATGCAACTGTGAAATCACCAGAGCAAGACGCAATAAATCTCTGCCTATAATTCTTCTATGCACACAGAGTCATGTTTTCACATTAGTCCCACAACGAAATTTCTTTGCCAATTTGAAAGCACACTTACTGCTCTTTTTTTTTTCGGGCCAAGTGAAAATCTCTTTTTACAATTTGAAATCACTTTTACAGACTGACACATTATGAAACCACTATTTTTGATTTATTTAATTGCACGTGTCCAAGCTGTTTTTTTTTCAGACCACCACCATGTGCATTCTCTGTGACTGCCTACACTCCACCAAGGGCAACCAGCCTTAGTGATGCTGAATGTATTTGCATTACAGACTTAAACCTGAAAACCCCACTGGCTTGTAAATACTGTGCATGACTATACACGGCAAGGACATGGGTGTGTGCTAAGCCTCTGCTTCTTCCCCAAAAAATTCGCTCCCCCTTTCCATCTAATGCAACTGTGAAATCACCAGAGCAAGACGCAATAAATCTCTGCCTATAATTCTTCTATGCACACAGAGTCATGTTTTCACATTAGTGCCAAAACGAAATTTCTTTGCCATTTTTAAAGCACACTTACTGCTCTTTTTTTTTTCGGGGCAAGTGAAAATCACTTTTTACAATTGGAAATCACTTTTACAGACTGACACATTATGAAACCACTATTTTTGATTTATTTAATTGGACGTGTCCAAGCTGTTTTTTTTTCAGACCAACACCATGTGCATTCTCTGTGACTGCCTACACTCCAGCAAGGGCAACCAGCCTTAGTGATGCTGAATGTATTTGCATTACAGACTTAAACCTGAAAACCCCACTGGCTTCTAAATACTGTGCATGACTATACACGGCAAGCACATGGGTGTGTGCTAAGACTCTGCTTCTTCCCCCAAAAATTCGCTCCCCCTTTCCATCTAATGCAACTGTGAAATCACCAGAGCAAGACGCAATAAATCTCTGCCTATAATTCTTCTATGCACACAGAGTCATGTTTTCACATTAGTGCCAAAACGAAATTTCTTTGCCAATTTGAAAGCACACTTACTGCTCTTTTTTTTTCGGGCCAAGTGAAAATCTCTTTTTACAATTTGAAATCACTTTTACAGACTGACACATTATGAAACCACTATTTTTGATTTATTTAATTGCACGTGTCCAAGCTGTTTTTTTTTCAGACCACCACCATGTGCATTCTCTGTGACTGCCTACACTCCACCAAGGGCAACCAGCCTTAGTGATGCTGAATGTATTTGCATTACAGACTGAAACCTGAAAACCCCACTCGCTTGTAAATACTGTGCATGACTATACACGGCAAGGACATGGGTGTGTGCTAAGCCTCTGCTTCTTCCCCCAAAAATTCGCTCCCCCTTTCCATCTAATGCAACTGTGAAATCACCAGAGCAAGACGCAATAAATCTCTGCTTATAATTCTTCTATGCACACAGAGTCATGTTTTCACATTAGTGCCAAAACGAAATTTCTTTGCCAATTTGAAAGCACACTTACTGCTCTTTTTTTTTTTCGGGGCAAGTGTAAATCACTTTTACACACTGACACATTATGAAACCACCATGTGTAACTACAACAAAAACAATTCCCATTTCTATTATTCATTTCTTAAGTTACCACATACATCCCCTCTCAAACTGTAAACTCACCTTTAAAATTAGTTAGTTGTGAAAGAAATGTGACACTCAAACAGCAGATTATCAGAGCCAGGATCTCTGTTCTGTTCACCTCTCTCCTCTCAGCAGAACCAGATAATGGCAAACTTTCCCTCTATTTTTCCACACATATACATGTAAGTTTCAAATCTCAGTGCTTCCCCCTTTTTTTCACATGTATTCACACATTTCTATTGGTTGAAAACCAACCCTTTTCCAAAAGTACCCTGCCCCCAACTTGACTTCTGCCTAGTACCCTTCCCCCAACTTGACTTCTGCCTGCTACCATAGCAACAGCTCATGGAACACTGCTGTGTGCAGTTAGGTCAGAAGTTCGACACACAATGTTTCAATTCCACAGAGCAAGAGTGCTTGACTTTTCAAACCTTACAGCAAATCCATAGTACTGTTCTTTGGTTACACATTTTTTTGTACCAATACAAAACATGCTTCTATTAATTTTCACATACAGCCTAGTTTTTATTCTAGAATGGTATGAAACAGCCAATCAGTTCTTTTTGTTTTAAAAAAATATGTATGCCTCCATTTCCAAACTGTCTTTCTTTTCTTATTGCCATTCTACTGAAAGACACCTCCTGAGTGCATCCAGTTCTCCTTTGAAGATGTTCACAGTGTGGATTGTAGGGCACAGCTATGTCTTCTGGAGTGAAAAGTTTGCAGAGAAAACAGATATGGTGAGAGACCTTGCTTTGCCAAATGTAGACATTAAATGGATTGGTCAGAGAGGGTTAAAGTGGCACCAATTGATGCCATTGGTGAAATCCTTCATTCAAATCCAACACCCTGACCTCATAATAGTGCACTGTGGTGGCAATGACCTAGGCACTTTGACTGGGGTAGGTCTGGAAATGCTTATGAAGGACACCTTTGCACAACTGTTTACACTTTTCCCTAAAACTGCCTTTGTGTTTTCCAACATATGCCAAAGGCAAAAATGGAACTGGTCCAATCATTTCTGTCCACAGATTGACAAAGCAAGAAAGCACGTCAACAAATCTGTTTCTGCTTTCCTCCGTGACTATGGTATGGGTGCCATTTACCACAACAACTTGCGTTATGACATGCAAGACATTTATAGAGGAGATGGTGTGCACTTCAATGATGAAGGGAACAGAGTCTTCCTCTTGAACCTTAGACTCTGCATCGGTACTTACTTGTAGGTACCACTAAAAAAATGACTTCATAAACACAACAGCTCTTTTTAGAGCTCCCTAATTTCTAAACTCTTAAATCTGCTTTTCATTTATCTTTTTTTTTTTTTTTTTACCGTACGCTTACCGTAAGCTTACCGTACGCGTACCCCGTGATTTTTTTTTAAATCAATAAATGTTTTTTTTGTACTTTTCTGTCCTTCTTTGACCCCCTTACAAATGTTAGGGGGTCTGTAACTCTCCTCATTGCCCCCTTTCCTTGTTTTCACTCTTTTTTTTCAGAGTGAAATACACAAAATGGCGGCCGCCGCTTCCTGGTTTCGACCGATTCGAATGTTCACTAAGATCTAAGAGCCAATCAGAATCGCGCTCGCGCACGCCGCCGTACGCTTACCGTAAGCGTACGGTAAGCGTACCGTAAGCGGGCTCAGATATATATATTGATTTAAAGGCTATTTTCTCAGAATCTACTGAACAGATTTACACCAAACCTACAAAAGGCACTTCCTTGACCTGAGGACTACCTCTCTGCCAAATTTCAAGTAATTCTGTTCAGCCGTTCGGGCTGTAGCTCGTTCTAAAGGTCCTATGGAAAAATGCATGGGAAAAACGCGTTTTGGGACCCCCCTTTTATCTCAGCCCCCGCTTGACGAATCCCCCCGAGACTTTCAGGGTAGGAGCGGAGCGTAGCGCCCCACCTATTTTGAGAAATTCGCGAGGATTCGTCGACCGGCGCCAAAGTTATTCAAAATAGAATGTTGAGGTTTTCCTATGGAAACGTGGTCCTAACTATAACTACCTACTGGCGACCGCCAGTAGGTAATATATATATATATATATATATATATATTTCCGAAAACAGGCTCCAGCACGTTTGGGTTCACTCAAAGCAGACTTTAATTGTGGCTCTGGTGATGCGTTTCGACCGTCAACGAGGTCTTTCTCGCAGAAACTATAAGTGGCCATTTTTACCTTTTAAAACCCATGGGTCTGAACTTTCATTTAAAGTGACAGTGCTCAAAAACTCACAAATTGTACATAATGACCCGGTACATCTCATTACACCGTATCACATCTATGTGAGCAAATCTTTAAAATAACAATCATAGTCTGACAATAAAATAAAATTAATAATTTGGGATGGTCCAGCAGTGTTATTGCTAAATTCTAATCCCATAACACCATTGCACAGACTAGTCTGATACCAGTAAATATACCAGCTCACACACTATAGATCAGGGTCTTGCAGAGCCCCTCTTGCAGTCACAGACGTTAAAATAACAGATGAGTGTCACAGGCAAGTACCTTTTCACTCTGAAGTGCGATGTGCATGTTCAGATTGCCACACTGTATAAAAATGCAATTGGTGCAAACTGCTGCATAATGTTGTGTAAAACTAAGCATAGAGTGCAAAATCCTTCCTGTATTAATACCAAATTACACATCCTGTGTTGCCATAAGGCTCCATTCAGACAGAGAGCACCCAATCAACATCCAAGCACAGAGATTGAAGAGCAAGTGCCCGTTTTCAAAAAGTGCACAGTGCATGTGGTAAATTGGCATAATATATACACAAAAATCTAGATTGCAAATATTCAAATTAAAAAAGACTATCCTGGGGGAGGAGCCTAGCGCTTGACCAAGATGGCCGCGTGAGCCTTGAGCTCCCGCGACCCTCGCGCCCTCCTGCAATTATCCTGTCCTAAATCCTGTTTTTCATGCACGGAATCCTGCAGATGAGTCACAGCTGGGGCGATTGACGTTGTCCGGGCCAAGATCGCCCACCGGGAACCGAAGTTGTGCATGGCGGAAGATTGCGGCCTACCTCCGAAGGATGCCAGGGGCTCGCGTTGGCAGGATGCCCGGCCACTAATTGAACAACAGCGGCCTTGGGAGGTGTGAACCGGCGGACGGGTGCCGCTGCACTTTCACTTTCGCTTTCTCGCCCTTTGCTTGCTCTGGCCCGGGAGTGCTTCATGCCGATCCCCTGATATCTGGAGGACCTGCACTCGACCCTGGCTGGCTGTTGAAGTTCTGGTCGACCCTGTTTCCTCTGGCTGAGCGAGGGACGTCTTTTTGTAACTGACCGCTCTGCTGTTCGAGATGTCGGCCAAATCGGAGGTGGACAAGCCGAAGTCTAAGGCTACCAGGCGGGGAGGCTATACCCAATCCAACAATATGGATCGCTAAGCCCAGCAGAAGGGGTCGCCTGGTGGATCGGGACAGTCGCGGGAAGCACAGAAGGCCGATCCATCCCCAGCCTCGGAGTTATCATTGCAGGATATCAAGGGGGCGATTGAGGGGATGCAATCATCGATTGGGCGACAGTTCGAGACCCTGGCGCACAAGGTGGACATGATTTTGGTTGATGTCAACTTGATTCGCGCGGACCTGGGCAAAACCAATGAGCGGGTCAAGTCCCTGGATCTCAAGACCACTGGCCTCGCGGATGATGTCTCGGAGCTCCAGGTTGAGGTTCGCAAGTTACGGACCGCGAATGACCTCTCCGCCCGCCGGCTCGAGGATTTTGAAGGTCGGGCCCGGCGCAACAATGTGCGCCTTATTGGGGTCCCGGAAACTTCGGAGGAGCTCTCCGTGGATTTACTCGTCGAGGACTTGGTGGTGAACCATCTTGCACCTAAGGGCCTCGGCAAGTTCTTTGCGGTTGAGCGGGCTCACCGAGTGCCTGGCGGAAGGCCTAAGGTGGGAGCCCCCCCGCGACCGATTGTCGCCCGGATCTTTAATTTTCGAGACCGAGACGCTATCCTGCAAGCATCGAGGGTGACAGGCCCGGTGCCTTTTCAGAATGCCTCTGTGAGCCTTTATCCTGACTTCACCCAGATGGTGCAGAAGCAAAGGCAGAGTTTCCTGGGGGTGAAGAGGTGGCTTAGGGAGATGGACCTGAAATATGCCATGCTTTTCCCCGCCAGGCTACGTGTGGTGTATGAGGATCGGACTTTCTTCTTCGAATCGCCGGACATGGCAAGGGACTGGTTGGATGCGCTCCCTCGGCGACAGCCCGGCGGGGACCGCGTGGTTGGAGCGGAAGGCGACCGGGATGGACAGGAGTGATACCTCCGGTGTCGGTCTGTTTTGACTCAGCCCCGGACAGTGACTAGCACTCTACTGCAGTAATGGGAGGGCGGCGGGGGGAAGATAGGAGCTCTTTCCTCCCTTGGGGTACTTTTTGTAGATTTGTTTTTGATAGGGCGACAGGCACACTGCAAGTTGGGGGGGCTTTGCAAGCTGACGCAGGGGTGCAGGGAGGGGGGGGATTTGGGATGTTGGGGTTGTTGTTGGGGTTTTTTTTCTTGCAAGGCGTAGTAATTGTTGTCAGCATTGTCCGATTGTGGTTCTCCGGGGGGGTGGAGGTCTCTTTGTGTTTGGGGATGGGGGGTAGGGGCTTAAACATAATTAGCTGGAATGTTAATGGCTTAGGGGATCGTATTAAATGGGGAATAGTCCTACAATTCTTGAAACGGACCTCGCCAGATGTGGTCCTTTTGCAGGAGACCCACCTTATAGGGAATATGTGTTATGCACTTAATAGAAAGGGTTATAAATGTATTGCTCACTCTGGGTTCTCCTCGGGCTCCAGGGGTGCGGGCATACTTGTTAGAGCTTCCCTACCATTAGAGGTTGACTCCACCATTGCTGATGATAGGGGGCGCTTTGTGGCTGTGGCGGGGAGGTGGGAGGGCAGAACGTTGGTATTGGTTTCTGTTTATGTCCCCCCTGCCCTGCAGGCCTCCACGTTTGCTGATCTGGGCAAGGCCTTGTTGGAATTCCCTGAAGGGATGCTGGTGGTGGGAGGAGACTTCAATGCGGTTGGATCTGGATTGCTCGATAGGTACCCGCCCAGGGACACCGGGGGGGCTCAGAAGTGGCTTCCCGACTTTATAGATACTTTTGGCCTGGTAGACTGTTGGAGGCTACGGCACCCCACTCAGAGACAATATACCTTTCACTCCGGGGCCCACGGTAGTCTCTCTCGGATTGATTACTTGCTCACTCTGGCTGCGCACGCCTCATTGGTATCTGAGGCTAGGCACATGGCACGGGGTATATCCGATCACTCGCCGGTGTGGGCCCGTCTGGATATTGGCCGGGTAGTGGGGGGCAGGGTGGCTGCCATTAACCCCTGGTACTTTTGTGACCCCAAGCTGCGCAGTGCGTTGCTGAAGGCAGTTGATCACTACTTTCAGGATAATCAGGGTTCAGTTGAATCTGCGGTGTCCTTGTGGGAAGCGTTTAAGACCGTACTGAGAGGGGAGGCCCTTTCCTTGGTAGTGGCCGCCAAGCGGCGGAGAGACGCCGAGGTGGCACAAGTTGAGGACGAGATTGCGGCTTTAGACGTGGCCTTGGAGGAGGAGGTTGCAGCGGCCACACTGCATAATTTGAGCTTGAAGCAATTGGAATACAGGGATCTGGTGACGAACGCTGCCAATAGGGAGCAGCAGGGTCGATTGTACGATGTCGGTGATAAGGCCGGGAAACTGTTGGCGTGGTTGGATAAAAAAGAGCGTGTTAATCGAGTGGTGCCGGAGTTGTCGATGGATGGGGGAGAGGTTGTCACTGACCCCGATGGTATAGTCCAGTGTTTCTCGGACTATTTTCGTACGGTATACACCTCGGTTTCGGACAGGCCGACTGAGGACTCGTGCGACCTTTTGCGTGATATTGCTCTGCCCTGCCTTTCTGCCATAGATAGGGATGACCTCGATGGAGATATAACTGTTGACGAAGTGGTGTGTGCTATCCGTGCGTTGCGCTCGGGTAAGGCCTCGGGCCCAAATGGGTTGCCGATTGAGTTGTATAAGCTCCGTCCGGATAAGTTGGCTCCTCACCTGCGCGCCATGTTCGTGGAGGCGCGGGTGAATGGGTTTCTTCCGCTCGATCAACGAATGGCGACGATTGTGGTAATACACAAAGACGGTAAGCCCCGGGATAAGTGTGGTTCCTATCGGCCGATATCACTTCTCAACGCCGAGCCGAAAATCCTTGCCAAGATCCTTGCTAACCGCCTGGTCCGGGTGCTTGGAGATTTGATCCACCCGGACCAGTCGGGCTTTATCCCGCACCGTAACACTGCACTGAATCTTAGACGCCTTCATGGAGTGATTGCTAGGACGGGCACGATGCGAGAGCCGGCCATTGTGGCGGCCCTCGATGCCACGATGGCTTTCGATACGGTGGAGTGGGCATACCTGTGGGCTGTGCTAGCCAAGTTCGGCTTCGGGCCTGGCTTTGTAAGCTGGGTGAGGTTGCTTTATGAGGGGCCCATTGCTAGCGTTGTGGTGAACGGGCGGGCGTCGACACCGTTCGAGCTCGGGAGGGGCACCCGGCAGGGCTGTCCCCTGTCGCCGTTGTTGTTTGCCCTTGCTCTTGAACCTCTGGCGGCGTGGATACGATGGCACCCGGATATACGTGGGATTCGTTGGTCGCCTGACCACGAGGACCGTATTTCGCTTTACGCCGACGATATTCTGTTATACCTCACCTCGCCTAAGAAATCTCTTATAGTGGTTTGTGACGTCTTGACTTCTTTCGGTAGGAACTCTGGTCTTGTTATTAATTGGGGAAAGTCATACTTGTATGTCCTGTGTGGTGATGTCCCGCCTGTCCCGCGAAACTGCTCGATCCAGATCGCCCGGCAGGGCTTTCTGTATTTAGGGATCTATATTTCCACTGACCCCACTTTACGATACGAGAAAAACTTGCTCCCTCCCTTGGCACGTTTGCGGCGGGACGTGGCGGGCTGTCGGCGGTTGCCGCTTTCCCTCCTTGGCCGCGCCGCCCTGTTTAAAATGATGTCTCTTCCCCGTTTCCTCTATGCCTTGCAGAATACCCTTGAATTGGTCCCGGCCAGTTATTTCCGAGAGGTCGAAAGTCTCCAGCGCGCGCTATTGTGGGAAGGGCGACCGCACATAGCGATTGCTAAGTTGACGCTTCCGTGGTATGACGGGGGTATCGCGCTTCCAGACATTCGACATTATTATTGGGCCACTCAGTTGAGCGCGATTAACCATGGTGTCTATGGTCCGGCGCTGAGCCCCGGCTACGCCATGGACCGGTGGTTGCTGCGCGGTGGTAATTACCACAGAGCGTTGTACTCGAAGTCGTTGGACTTAACCCTTACGGGGCCCACCAGGGTGGCCGTGCACGTGTGGAAGGTGGCGACAGATTCACTGGGCTGGAAGGGTAAGCTTACCCTTGCCACCCCGTTGTTTGACTCCGATATTCTGGGAAAGCTTTGGCATACAAAAGGGTTTGGGAAATGGGACCTGATCGGTATATCCAGGGTTGGAGACCTTTTGGTTAAGGGTAGGGTGAAGTCATTCGAGGAGCTGCAGAAGGAGTATGAGCTAGGGAGCACGGAGTTCTTCCGATACGCTCAAGTGTGTCACGCCTTGCGGTCAGTCCTTGTAGAGGGGGAGACGGTGCCTGAGTCCTCTCCGTTAGAGGACCGGATCCTGGATGGCTATATGCCAGAGAGTACGATCTCTCTCATTTATAAGAAACTAATTAATGTTCGGGCAGATCTTCTTCTAGGGTTGCGCGATCAATGGACTAGGGATGGCCTCGAATTAGATGATGAGGATTGGCAGTATGCAGTTTCTTCTACCAAAGAGGTCGCGATCCCAGCGCGCCTGCGGCTGGTGCAGCTTTAAATACTCCATAGAGTTTACGTGACAGGGCCTAGGCTGGTCCATATGGGTTTCTCTGAGGAGAGCTTATGTAAGAGAGGCTGTGGTATGGTGGGCACCTTCCTACATATTATTTGGGAATGCGGTGCGATCATGGAGTTCTGGAAGCGAATCCACGATGTGATGGGGGAGGTGACGGGCATCGCCATGCAGCCGGAGGTGCGGTGTTGTCTCCTGAATATTTGGGGTCCTACTGACCACGACGCGGCACAGACTCAGTGGGTGACCCTAGGGAACATGGTAGCTAAGCGCGACATCGCTCGCCTGTGGGGCTCTGCTAGGCCTCCTACATTGACAGCGTGGATGGAAAACATGGATTGGAGCATGTTTAGGGAGAAGACAGTGTATTGTGCTCGAGGGCGCCCCCGGAAATGGCACACCGTATGGGGGCGATGGAACCAGTACAGAAGGGGCATATGCCTGCCCCCAGACCCGGACCTGCCTGAGGAGCAGCTCTCCCCTTAGCATTCTTTCCGGCTTTGTATTCTTTGCTGGTATGTGTTTGCCTTCTTGAGTCTCTGCCTTCCCCTCCTTCCCTTACTATAGACCTGTGTCTGATGGACGAAATGGGGCTCGCTCCCCCCGATGGGAACCCTTTTTGTGCTTTAAGTACTTATCGCCTTGCTTGTGTTTAGGTTTGGGTTTGTGTTTATTTAAAACAGAACCTTTTGATTCTTCTCTCTGTGAAAAGTGGACGCTCGCTTGTGTTGTGTTTCTAAAGCTGCCGTACCTCCGGGTTGTCGGCTGAATAGCTGTGTCCCTGACTTAAAAGAATAAAGGTTTTTTTAAAAAAATAAATAAAAAAAAAAAAGACTATCCTACATAGAAAATTTGCACGTTTATAGGAAGGACCATAACACAACAATGGATGTAATCACTACTAAGTCCTGCTGCAATCTTGATCCATACATATTGTCATAATCTAATAAAGTGACTTCAAAAGACCATCAGTTCAACATTACTAAAGTTATCAGATCTTAAAAACCCCATTTAAATAGAAATTGAATGCACGCAATGTTACTCAGTTTGGCTAAAATGCATAAATTCATTGTAGATCATTATTCACTATTTTATAGATGAATATAGAGATCTCCATCTATATTCAACCTTGCCGGAACTTTAGTATATAATCTGAGGATATGTTTAGACTCCAATTGCCTGAGGCAGTGTTAGACCTGGCATCTTTGGCGTGGTTACCCCTGACTTTTTGCCTCTACCTCCTGTATTTTTGATGCTATGCTGGATTTCGTTTTTGCTGGTTTAGATGCTTTGGGCACTTTGCCACTGCTGATCAGTGTCAAAGTGCAAGTGCTCCCTTGGTAAATTGTCATATTGATTGGTTATCCATGATTGGTATATTTGTTTCACCTGTTAGCCCCTAGTAAAGTGCACTGAGTGTGCCAGGGCTGGTGATTCAAATGCTACTAGTGGGCTGCAGCACTGATTGTGCCACCCACAGGAGTAGCGCTAAAATGATGTCTTAGGCCTGCTTGCAGTGCCTATGTGCAGTCCAGGACTGCCATGTCGACCTGGCCAGTGCACCCACTGACCAGGCCTTATCCTTCCCTTTCTGTACATGTCAGGCATCCCTATGGTGGCCCTAGGTACCCCCCTGGGCTGGGTGCAGTGTATCTGAAAGGTAGGGCATGTACTGAGGTGTGTAACATGCCCTGGTAGTGAATTACAGCCATTTTCGTTTTTCACTGCTGAGAGGCTATCTTGCCCATAGGATAGAATGGGGAAGGCTGTTTACATGCCTATCTTCCCATAAGGGCAAGATAGAAATTCCAAGTTTGGTATCTTTGTGTTCAGAAGTTAATTATACATCTTTTTAGCACGATGGTTTTTAAATTCACTGGGTGAGAATAGCACTTTTTAGAAAGTAGCTATTCTCCTGTTTAACCTTCCTGTGTGCCTGTGTGCTGGTTGGCTGACTGGTGTCATGTGATGAGCTAGGTGGCTCCAGGAGCCTGGATGAGTCAGCAGCAGGGTGAATAGGGAGATCTGCTTTAGATGGGTGGGAGGAGTAGTCCCTGGGTTTGAATAGGGCTGTCCCTGCCAAACACAATGCTGGCTCCACCCCCTGCTGGCCAGGCTGAGGACTCTGCTGGCACAAAGAAGGCTCCACCTCCTGCTGAGCGTCTAACGACCCTGCCCCTCACTCTGAAAGGAACCAGGTGCTCCAGAGCAGAGCATACCCAGGAACCGGTTTGAGCAGGGGAATCCCCCACTGGAACAAAGAGAGACAAAGACTTGGAGGGGTATAAGAAGAGGACTCCAGACACCTAAACTTTAGATCACTTTGGAACTAAGAAGAAACCTCTGCCAAGGAGAATGCTGAAAAGGACTGAAGAGGAGAAGACTGCCTGCTTGCTGTTTTGCTTTGCTGCCAAGGAGAGGGGAAGGACTTTGCTGTGTCCCCTTCTTTTGATTCTGATCTCCAAGGGCCTGAGAAGAGCTGGCTCCCTGTTAAGAAGTCCCAGGAACAAAAGGACTTCACCACCAGCTCCCCTGGAACTCTGCTGAGAGAGTTCTGACCTGCCTTGGAGTGCTTGCCCAGTCTTGGGGCCTCAGGAGGTCGTTTTGCTGTGTTTGGGAGCTGGGAAGCAGAAGCGTGAACAAGAGTGACTGGTACCCACCGCATCACCCGATTGCGTGTCGCAAGACCGAGAGTGCGTGGAAAATTTCATCGCGGCACCATCGCAACATGCAGGGTCCCCGCATCGCCGAGTGCATCGAGCATCGTCCCGAAGCGTGAAGATTCCTGGCATTGCGAGGGTCGTCGCAGAACCAGTTTGTGAACCGCACCACTGCCGGTGCGTGAAAGTCTCCAGTCGCTGCGTGCGTCGACGCAGAGTCCCGTTCCGTGGCACATCGAGAGTTGCGGCGCCGGAAGGCAACGCTGTGCCACGCATCGCACCACATCAAAGAGTGTCGCATCGAACCTGTGCGTGAAGCTTCCCCCTAAGAAACCTACGCAACGAAGGCCAAAGTCATCGCATCCTCCCCTTACAGATCGGAGCCGGCGCATCCACCTCTGCTGCGTGAAGCAGGGCTGCTGCAAAGCCTCCCCAGGATCTCAGGAGTATCGCATCGCCTTTGCAAGCTTCCTTGTTATAGCTTTTGGGAACCTTATCGCAACTACAGGTACTGTTGGGCACGAGAGTGTCGCATTTTGTGCATTGAGAGTCGCATTGTGCAGGACACTGATTTTGACATCCTGGAGTACTTTCTGCAAACTCTTGAACTATCTTTAAAGTAACCTTTTTAATTGTATGTTGGTTTTTCTGTAGTATTTGGTCTTGTGAAGTTTTTAGTAAAGATACCTTATTTTTCTAAAACTGGTGTGCAGTAAATCTGTGGTGTTTTCACTGTGTTACTGTGAGTGTTGGTACAAATACTTTACACATTGCCTTTGATAGCCTAGACTGCTCAGGCCAAGCTACCAAGAGGGTGAGCAGGGGTTATCTTAACAGTGTATCCCCCTTTCCCTGACTAGAAGCAAGGGTCCCTACTTGGACAGTGGTACCTACCCTGCCAACTAGAGACCCCCAGATCTAACATTGGTGGTCAGCGGTGAGGATTGAACTTGTATTTGTACTTGACCCACAGTAATTGGTGTACATCACTAGTTTAAGTGCAGACCAATAGACAACCACATACTATATTTTTTATTCTATTTTTGAGTAACTCTTCAAGAGCATCATGTCTCAGGTGGCAACAAGTGAGAAGGCAGAATTGGAGTTTTCCATCGCGGATTTGTATTCGTTCGGAGTTGTAGAGCTCAAGCGATTCTGCAAAGACCGTGGTTGCCCTTTTAAAAGTGGAGCTAGAAAGGATGAGCTCCAAAAAGTCTTGAAGGCCTGGTGGGAGGCCCAAGAGGAGGATGATGCAGATGAAGAGGATGGTTTTGTTCCCCAAGATCTGCCCGTGGGCAGAACAGTCTAAAGGGCTGGCAGCTCCCATTCCAGTAGGGGGCTCACTCCAGAGGAGTTGGAGGAGAATCAAAGGGTGAGAGACCATGAAATGGAAAAAATGAAAATGAAAATGGAAATGGCAAAGGAGGAGAAAAAGAATGCCCTTGCTTTTGAGGAAAGAAAATTGCTTTTGGCTCATGAGTTGAGCATGAAGGAGCTGGACATCAAAGCCAAGCAGGTGGAGTCCGGTTCAAATGGTGGCAGCGCACAGCCGGTGCAGGGGGGTAAAGTATATATCCCCAAAGATTTAGTGCAGAATTATAACAGGAGTGAGGATATCTATGCCTGGTTCAAATCGTATGAAATTGCATTGAGGATGAATGGTGTGCCTGAACAGCATTGGGGGGCGGGCCTGTGGAAACATTTTGAGGCTTCTGGGAGGAGTGCTCTAGAGCCCTTAGAATTAGCAGGTACCATGACCTATCCCAATATGAAGGAGGCCCTATGTCTCAGGTATGAACTTACTCCAGAGCAGTATAGACTGCAGTTTAGGAATTCCAAGAAGAAAGAGTCTGAGACTTGGATGGAGTGTGTGAATCTGTACTCACGGGCACTGGAAGGTTGGATGAAGGGCAGCAAGGTAACTGATTATAAGGGGTTGTTACATTTAATTAGTTGGGAGCACTTCAGTAGTCTATGTGTTCCAGAGCTGGGCCAGCATCTTTTAGATAGCAAGTTGACGGACCCCATTGAGCTTGCTAAGGAGGCGGACCGCTGGACCAGTACCAGGGTCCACCGAGGAATTGTGGGTACCATTGCCAAAGGTGGGCAGGGTCCCCAGCAGAAGAGTGGGGGGGACAAGGGTAACCAAAAGGAGTTCTCACAAGGGCCCCAAAATAGTTCCCAGGGTAACCAGTCCCAGCCCCCCAAGTCAAAACCCAAACCAAACTGGCCCCCTAAGGGCAGGTCGGATAACAAGGGTCCCATTAGGTGTTATCTCTGTCAGGAATTGGGTCACAAAGCTCCTGTGTATCCCAAGAAATCCCAGGCACCCACTGGTGCTCCAACACCGGGTATAGCTAAGGTAGCTTTTGGGGGGGATTTAATTTCTAGTGATTTGGAGGGTTTAGCAGTTATGTCCCTTGTCTCTTTAGGAGACACAGAGATGGTCCAGGAAACCCCTGTCCCTGATAACACTAAGAAGTACAGGCAGTGGGTGACCATCAATGGGAGGAGGGTGGAGGCTCTCAGGGACACTGGAGCCAGTGTGACTACGGTCAGGTGTCAGTGGGTCCCTGAGGAGCTGATCATTCCAGACGTACTTCATCCTGTAGTGTCAGCTGACAACTCTGTGCGCCTTTGCAAGGTAGCACATGTTCCCTTTGAGTGGGGGGGGGGTCTCAGGTCCTCTCAGAGTTGTTGTGAGTCCATCCATGCCGGTAGACTGTCTGCTAGGTAATGACCTGGAGAGTTCCCCATGGAAGGAGGTGGAACGCCAGGCTCATTTGGAGATGTTGGGTTTGCCTGAGTGGGTCTGTGTGACCACTCGGTCCATGGCTGCCAGACAGGGTTGTGAAGCAGACCTGGAGCCTGAAACAGTGGCCCAGGTCCCTGCCAGAAAGAGGAAGGGCAAGGGGCATGGTGCGTCCACCCCCACTGTTCCCACGGTCCAGGAAGGAGCAGAACCTCCGGGGGATACCCTGGAGCCTACAGGGGAACAAGTCGCTGAGCTGGGAGACATACCTGAGCTGACCCATTGGCAGCAAGAGGGTGGTCCCTCCAGAGAGGAGTTCTGCCGTGCGCAGAAGACATGCCCTACTCTTGAAGGTCTGCGGCACCAGGCTGCAGACCAGGCAGCAGGTGCTGATCCGAAGAACTTTTTTCTCTACTGGGAGAATGACTAGTTGTACAGTGAGCCTAGGTTTGCTGAGCCCAGTGGATCACGTACCCTGGTGGTACCCGCAGGGTTCAGAGACTTCCTACTGGGTCTGGCTCACGATGTGCCGCTTGCAGGACATCTCGGGCAGGACAAGACCCGACAAAGGCTTGCCACCCACTTTTACTGGCCCGGGATGAAGACGGACGTCGCTTCCTTTTGTAAATCATGCCAGACTTGCCAGGCAAGTGGCAAGGCTGGAGGAAAATGCAAAGGCCCTCTCCAGCCTTTTCCTGTAGTGAGCACCCCTTTCGAGCGGGTGGGGATAGATATTGTGGGGCCACTGGACCCCAGGACAGCCTTAGGCAACAGGTTCATCCTGGTCCTGGTGGATCATGCCACCCGGTACCCGGAGGCTATCCCTCTCAGGACAACCACAGCCCCGGTGGTGGGCCGTGCGTTGATGGGGATCATTTCCCGTGTGGGTTTCCCCAAAGAGGTGGTATCTGACCGGGGTACCAACTTCCTCTCCAGGTATATGAAGTCTCTGTGGGAGGAGTGTGGGGTAACTTATAAGTTCACCACTCCTTACCACCCTCAAGGAAATGGGTTGGTTGAAAGGTTCAACTGGACCCTGAAGGGCATGATCATGGGGCTGACGGAGCCCATGAGACGGAAGTGGGACGTCTTTTTGCCATGCCTATTATTTGCCTACAGGGAGGTACCACAAAAGTCTCTGGGGTTCAGTCCCTTTGAGCTTTTGTACGGGCACCCTGTTAGAGGACCTCTCAGTCTGGTGAAGGAGGGTTGGGAGAAATCCCCTGGGAAAACCCCCCAGGATGTGTTCAGCTATGTGCTGGCCATCCGCAACCAGACACAGCGCTTCCGGGCCCTCGCTCAGGCGAACCTGGAAGCCAGCCAGGATGAGATGAAGAGGTGGTATGACCAGCATACCACTCTGATGCGCGCTCCAAGACAAGTGGACTGGGCCATATGAGGTGGTGGAGCGCAAGAGTGAGGTGACCTACCTGGTCAACTTGCGATCTCCCAGGAACCCCATGAGGGTCCTACACGTGAACCGTCTCAAACCCCATTTTGAGAGGTCTGAAATAACAATGCTACTTGCTACAGATGCAGGGATGGAGGAGGATAGCGATCCTCTTCCTGACCTCCTGGAAGCTAAGGAGCAAGATGGGTCAGTGGATGGAGTGGTCCTCTCGCCCACCCTGACCCCAGAACAGCAGAGGGACTGTCACCATGTGCTGGGTCAGTTTGCATCTCTGTTCTCCCTGACCCCCGGTATCACCAACTGGTGTGTTCATGACGTGGACACGGGAGATAGCATGCCTGTGAAACAGAAGTTTTACCGGGTGGCTGACAAGGTCAGGGCCAGCATCAAGAAAGAGGCTTCTAAGATGTTGGAGCTAGGGGTGATTGAGCCCTCCAGCAGCCCCTGGGCTAGCCCAGTGGTACTTGTACCGAAAGCTGCTGCGCCAGGTGCCACTCCAGAACTTAGGTTTTGTGTGGACTACCGTGGGCTCAATGCGGTCACGAAGACTGACGCACACCCCATCCCCAGAGCTGATGAGCTCGTGGATCGGTTGGGAGCTGCCAACTACCTCAGTACGTTTGATTTAACTTCTGGGTACTGGCAGATTGCCTTAACTGATGGGGCCAAGGAGAGGTCTGCGTTTTCAATGCCAGAGGGGCACTTCCAGTTCCGTGTCATGCCCTTTGGGTTGAAGAACGCCCCTGCCACATTCCAGAGACTGGTCAACCAGGTACTGTCCGAGCTGGAGCAATTCAGCGCCGCATATCTGGATGACATTGCTGTGTTCAGCTCCACTTGGGAAGAACACTTGCAACACCTCTGCGCAGTGTTGAAGGCTCTGCATAGTGCAGGCCTCACTATCAAGGCCAGTAAGTGCCAGATAGGGCAGGGTTCGGTGGTGTATTTGGGACACCAGGTAGGAAGCGGCCAGGTGGCGCCCCTACAAGCCAAGATAGATACCATCCGGGCTTGGGAACCCCCCAAAACCCAGACAGCGGTGAGAGCCTTCTTAGGACTCACCGGGTACTATCGCCGTTTTGTCAAGGGATATGGCACCATTGTTGCTCCCTTGACAGAACTAACTTCAAAGAAGTTACCGAAGAAAGTGATTTGGACCAGTGCCTGCCAAGAAGCTTTTGATGCCCTGAAGGAGGCCATGTGTACAGCACCTGTACTCAAGGCGCCTGACTTCTCCAAGGAATTCATAGTGCAGACAGACGCTTCTGAGCATGGAGTGGGAGCGGTGCTCTCACAACTAAATGATGAGGACTTGGACCAACCTGTAGCTTTCATTAGCAGGAGGCTACTTCCCAGGGAACAGAGGTGGAGTGCGATTGAAAGGGAAGCTTTTGCTGTGGTCTGGGCGCTGAAGAAGCTGAGACCCTACTTGTTTGGGACTCACTTCCGGGTTCAGACGGACCACAGGCCCCTCAGATGGTTGATGCAGAAGAGGGGTGAGAATCCTAAGCTGTTGAGGTGGTCCATTTCCTTACAGGGGATGGACTTTACGGTGGAACACCGCCCCGGTACAGAACACGCCAATGCTGATGGTTTGTCCAGGTTTTTCCGCCTTAGCGATGAGAACTCCCAAGAGGGTGGGTAGTTCTCCCCACTTTCAGCTGGAGGGGACACGTGTTAGACCTGGCATCTTTGGCGTGGTTACCCCTGACTTTTTGCCTCTACCTCCTGTATTTTTGATGCTATGCTGGATTTTGTTTTTGCTGGTTTAGATGCTTTGGGCACTTTGCCACTGCTGATCAGTGTCAAAGTGCAAGTGCTCCCTTGGTAAATTGTCATATTGATTGTTTATCCATGATTGGTATATTTGTTTCACCTGTTAGCCCCTAGTAAAGTGCACTGAGTGTGCCAGGGCTGGTGATTCAAATGCCACTAGTGGGCTGCAGCACTGATTGTGCCACCCACAGGAGTAGCGCTAAAATGATGTCTTAGGCCTGCTTGCAGTGCCTATGTGCAGTCCAGGACTGCCATGTCGACCTGGCCAGTGCACCCACTGACCAGGCCTTATCCTTCCCTTTCTGTACATGTCAGGCATCCCTATGGTGGCCCTAGGTACCCCCCTGGGCTGGGTGCAGTGTATCTGAAAGGTAGGGCATGTACTGAGGTGTGTAATATGCCCTGGTAGTGAATTACAGCCCTTTTCGTTTTTCACTGCTGAGAGGCTATCTTGCCCATAGGATAGAATGGGGAAGGCTGTTTACATGCCTATCTTCCCATAAGGGCAAGATAGAAATTCCAAGTTTGGTATCTTTGTGTTCAGAATTTAATTATACATCTTTTTAGCAAGATGGTTTTTAAATTCACTGGGTGAGAATAGCACTTTTTAGAAAGTAGCTATTCTCCTGTTTAACCTTCCTGTGTGCCTGTGTGCTGGTTGGCTGACTGGTGTCATGTGATGGGCTAGGTGGCTCCAGGAGCCTGGATGAGTCAGCAGCAGGGTGAATAGGGAGATCTGCTTTAGATGGGTGGGAGGAGTAGTCCCTGGGTTTGAATAGGGCTGTCCCTGCCAAACACAATGCTGGCTCCACCCCCTGCTGGCCAGGCTGAGGACTCTGCCTCTGCTGGCACAAAGAAGGCTCCACCTCCTGCTGAGCGTCTAACGACCCTGCCCCTCACTCTGAAAGGAACCAGGTGCTCCAGAGCAGAGCACACCCAGGAACCGGTTTGAGCAGGGGAATCCCCCACTGGAACAAAGAGAGACAAAGACTTGGAGGGGTATAAGAAGAGGACCCCAGACACCTAAACTTTAGATCACTTTGGAACTAAGAAGAAACCTCTGCCAAGGAGAAAGCTGAAAAGGACTGAAGAGGAGAAGACTGCCTGCTTGCTGTTTTGCTTTGCTGCCAAGGAGAGGGGAAGGACTTTGCTGTGTCCCCTTCTTTTGATTCTGATCTCCAAGGGCCTGAGAAGAGCTGGCTCCCTGTTAAGAAGTCCCAGGAACAAAAGGACTTCACCACCAGCTCCCCTGGAACTCTGCTGAGAGAGTTCTGACCTGCCTTGGAGTGCTTGCCCAGTGTTGGGGCCTCAGGAGGTCGTTTTGCTGTGTTTGGGAGCTGGGAAGCAGAAGCGTGAACAAGAGTGACTGGTACCCACCGCATCATCCGATTGCGTGTCGCAAGACCGAGAGTGCGTGGAAAATTTCATCGCGGCACCATCGCAACACGCAGGGTCCCCGCATCGCCGAGTGCGTCGAGCATCGTCCCGAAGCGTGAAGATTCCTGGCATTGCGAGGGTCGTCGCAGAACCAGTTTGCGAACCGCACCACTGCCGGTGCGTGAAAGTCTCCAGTCGCTGCGTGCGTCGACGCAGAGTCCCGTTCCGTGGCGCATCGAGAGTTGCGGCGCCGGAAGGCAACGCTGCGCCACGCATCGCACCACATCGAAGAGTGTCGCATCGAACCTGTGCGTGAAGCTTCCCCCTAAGAAACCTACACAACGAAGGCCAAAGTCATCGCATCCTCCCCTTACAGATCGGAGCCGGCGCATCCACCTCTGCTGCGTGAAGCAGGGCTGCTGCAAAGCCTCCCCAGGATCTCAGGAGTATCGCATCGCCTTTGCAAGCTTCCTTGTTATAGCTTTTGGGAACCTTATCGCAACTACAGGTACTGTTGGGCACGAGAGTGTCGCATTTTGTGCATTGAGAGTCGCATTGTGCAGGACACTGATTTTGACATCCTGGAGTACTTTCTGCAAACTCTTGAACTATCTTTAAAGTAACCTTTTTAATTGTATGTTGGTTTTTCTGTAGTATTTGGTCTTGTGAAGTTTTTAGTAAAGATACCTTATTTTTCTAAAACTGGTGTGGAGTAAATCTGTGGTGTTTTCACTGTGTTACTGTGAGTGTTGGTACAAATACTTTACACATTGCCTTTGATAGCCTAGACTGCTCAGGCCAAGCTACCTAGAGGGTGAGCAGGGGTTATCTTAACAGTGTATCCCCCTTTCCCTGACTAGAAGCAAGGGTCCCTACTTGGACAGTGGTACCTACCCTGCCAACTAGAGACCCCCAGATCTAACAGGCAGCGTCATCTGTTGCCACCTCTAATTCTGCTTGGCACTTGGTCTAATACAAAGTAACTCATATCCTCTATTCTGCTCTTGTGTACTGCTTCGAAATGTCTAGCTACAAGATATGTCTGTCCTTATGTTTGATAGCTCTGACATGCTGCAAAATACGTTGATGGACGTTTAAAATTGTACTGCCTATGTGCGATTTAGAGCAAGTACACCTAAGCATGTAAACAACAAACTCACTGTTGCATTGTAATGCTTGCTTGATTTTCCAAACTCAATCTGTAAAAATGTAAGGCCAATTGTGAGGTGTTAACTCAATGTTTGCAGGCCTTGCATTTATTACACTTCCTAAAGACACCTCTGCCCATAAACCACGTCCTTCATTGTTACATTGCTGGACTACTAACCACAAGATCGTCTTTCAAAGCTTCAATCTCCTGTAGAAGTGCTTGACGGTCTATAACAGCATATTTAATTAATATTGCCAACATGTGTTTTGATTACTCCACACTGTTCTCTGCCCACACGCGTAGCATGTCCGGATTAGGATTTTCATAAATTAGTGCAATAAGTATCCGCAGGCCACTTGGTACGTGACCAACATCCAGGTGTCACTGGAGAGACCTGCTCTTCCACCACTTTGATATTTCCCTTTTCATAAATTTTTCGAGTCTTGTCACTCTGCTGATTGGTCTGGTCCTTGCCTAATACCAGAAATGCCTGAGTATTCCTCAGCATCAACATCGCTGTATTATTTTTCAGCTGCATTCTCTCTCTCTTTTAGCCAATCCATGTTCATTGCTCCGTTACAGTTTTCCACATAGTCTCGCGAAATTTAGCGTCACACTTTGCAGATAAATGCTGCTCTCCTCTCTCCCCCCTGCCTCTCCCACAAGCGCCTCAACTTACCGTACTCCTGGGCGTCCTCCGACTTCCGTATCTCAGCTGCTGAGTCGATATTGCGCTGCTCTGGCTGGGGGGGCTTGCAGCTGTGTACGCAGTACAGTCTTCCTTGTGCGCCACTGTCTGCGGTGCTCCAGACTGAGGCGGAATGCCCGATTTCAACACTGGACCTTCGAACATATATTTCAACATGCCCGTCCCCACTTCGAAAAAATATATATATATATTCACTGAAAAAAACAAAGGTTACAGGAACATTGTAGTTAGGCTCACATTTCACTTGTACAAAACCACAGAAATTCAGCAGTTATAGTTACCTGAGCTAACTGTAACTTACGCCCCAACAATGCACTGCTTATGACCTCACAGATGACATCACTCATGACATGGTTTGTGACATCATTGATTACATCATTGATGACATCACTCATGATATCATCAAATGAGTGTAAATGTTTTTAAGAGTTTGTGGGTGTTAAATATATATACTAACCGATTACAAAAGTTACATGCATATACTAGTTGTACTACTAATGAGTGATACTATGTTTAACATGAGTGATCTGAGTGGGTGTGTGATTGTTTATCAGCGTGTGAGTTGGTGCATGATTGTTTGTATGGGTGAATAAGTAGGTATGTGGATAACTGCATGGGTGAGTGATTGGGTGTGTGAGTGAGTATGCTGGTGAGTGAGTGAGTGTGTGTGGGTCTATGGGTAAGTGAGTGGCTGTACGAGTGACTGTATTGGTGAGTGGCTGTGTGAGTGGGTATCTGAATGGGTGTATTAGTGAGTGACTGACTGAGTGTGACTGAGTGTGTAACTGGCTGTTTGGTAAGTGGGTTTTTGAGTAAGTGTTTTGTTAAGTGGGTTTGTGTGTAAGTGGTTGTATTGGAGAGTGAGTGTCTGTATGAATGACTGTATGGCTGAGTGAGCAGATATGGTTGTTTCTTGTATGGATGTGTGAGTGGCCATGTGAGTGGCTGTATGAATGTGGGTGTGTGAATGGGTGTGTGAGTGAGTATGTTGGTGAGTGAATGGGTGTGTGAGTGGCTGAATGGGTATATAAGTGGGTGACTGAGAAGCAGTGTGGATGAGCAAATGGCAGCATGACTGGCTCTATTGGTGAGTGAGTGGGTGTGCCAGTAGGTGCATGGGTGGGTGAGTGGGTGTGTGAGTGATTGTATGGGTAATTGGGTGTCTGAATAGCTATATGAGTAAGTGACAAGGTATGTAAGTGTGCTATATGGGTGAGTGAGTGGCTCTTTGAGTGCGAGTTTGGTAAAGTGTTTTGGTGTGTAAGTGGCTGTATTGAAGTGTATGTGTCTGTGTAAATGGCTGTATGGGTAAGTAAACTGATGTGTGAACTGAGTACTTGTATAAATGTGTGAATTGGTATGTAAGTGCGTGTGTGAGTGAGTGTGAGATTGTTTGTATGGGTGAGTGAGTGACTATGTTGAGAGTCTGTATAGGTGTGTGATTGAATAAGTGGGTGTGTGAGCAGCTGTATAGGCGAGTGTGTGGCTGTGTAAGGGGTTGCATGGGTGAGTGAATGGTTGTATGAGTAGTTTTATGGGTGAGTGAGTGGTTGTGTGAGTGACTGTATGAGTCAGTGAGTGGATGTTGCTCTATGGATGAGTGAGTGGCTGTATGAGTACTTGTATGGGTCTGTGAAAGGGTATGTGGGTGATTGTGTGGGAAATAACAAATTGTTGTATTCTAAAACACATAATAAATCCATGATGCAACCCTATAATACAGCCATGTGGTCATGGTACTCCTACCCTGACCCCTTGTATCTTTTTAACATTTAGAACGACCATGCGGGACCGGCTCCCACCTCATAAAATGGTTTTCAAAACTTTCTTTAAAATTTATTTTGGCGAGGTTCGCTCCACCATTGCGATGTTACACAGGGGTGCAGAACTGAGCGTTGCGATGTGGTCACAACTCCTTCCACATGGAGAAAAAAACTATTTGCGATAATGAACTCATAACAAATCCATTACACATCACTACAATACACTCATGGGGTCAGGGTACTCCTATCCTGACCCCTTCCATGTTTTTTAATGTTTAGATACATCCCCCAGGATTGACTCTGTTTCATGAAATGGTGCCCCCAACAATTTAGACAGCTTGCAGCCAACCAATTACAGCACTCCTCCTTTCGCCAGGGTTCCCGTAGCACCGTATCTGAGCTGCTGATCCTTTGCGTCCCGATATATACAAATTTATATTTAGGATAATATTTCTAAAACTACTGAACAGATTTACACCAAATCACAAAAAGTCACTTTCTTGAACCAACATCTACCTTCCTGTCAAATTTGGTATAATTCCATTGAGCAGTTCAGGCTGCCATGTCTAAAATTCCTATGGGAATTCACATGGGCAAAATGTGTTTTTGGACCCCCTCCCTTTTCTCGGGCCTTACTTTGTGGATCACAATAAAACTTTCAAGACAGCAGCTGGAGTGAATGTCATACTAGTTTTTAAAAAATAAGCATGGCCAAAGTTATTGCCAAATGAAAAAACTTTCTTACTATGGAAACGACATCCTAACTATATCTACCTACTAGTGATTGCCAGTAGGTAAAACATTTATGTATATACTTTCACACTATTCCTATAGCAGTACTGCAAGGAAGTTCGGCACTCTGGAGGCGGGTACATCAAGTTTATTTCATTTTTGGCAACAGCATATTGTCTCCCAGATGTGTTTCAGCAATTCTTTGTCTTTGTCAGTGAGTGGGTGTGTGAGTACTTGTATGACTCTATATATAGGTTTGTGAATGGTTGTGTGGAATGGGTGTATGTGAGGTTGTGTAGGTGTGTGAATGGGTGTGTTAGTGGTTCTGTCGGTGATGTTATCAGTGATGTCATTTGGGATATCATCAGTGATGTCACTGACCATGTCATGAGTGATGTAACATGTGAGGTCATAAGCAGTGCATTGCAGGGGACATACGTTATAGTTAGCTCCAGTAACTATAACTGCTGAAATTCACTGGTTTTGCACAAGTGAAATGTGGGCCTAAATATAACATCCCTGTGACCTTTGTTTTTCTTTCTACTGAATTACTAAGGTTTTTTAAATTCTATTTCCTAGCTATAATGTCCGTGTGACCTTTGTTTTTTTCAGTGAATTTCTAAGGTTATTTAAATTCTTTTTCCTAACTATGATGTCTCTGTAACCTTTGTTTTTTTTCAGTGAAATTCCAAGGTGTTATAAATTTGATTTCCTAACTGTAAACTGTAACCTTTGAAAATTAGTGTGTGAGTGGTGCCAGAGTGCCTCAGTGGGTGTGTGACTGAGTGCCAAGTGTCTCAATCGGTGTGTGACTGGCTGTATATGTGTTGGAGTGGGTCTGGGACTTCCTGCATACTTGTCTCATTGGGTGTCTGAGTGGGTGCTTCACAGTCTGAGTGAGTGTCTGTTTGAGTAGATGTCTAAGTGGGTGCATCACTGTCTGAGTGGGACAGTGACTGGGTGGGCAAGGTTTTAAGTGGATTTGACACCTGAGAAAGAGCTATAACATGCCATGTGAAGCTTGCAGTGAGAGAACGCAAACAGGGCCTTCACTAGCAGCCCTGACCCATGATTAAAGGACTATTTCTGTACATGGTTGAGAAGGTTGTGCAGTACTTGCCTACATATCTGAGAGAGAGAGTACACCTCCATCAGTGCCATGAGATGTTTAAGTAAATGTGCTGGTATGAAATCAGCCTGCTATAATGCCTCTATGGCTGTCTAAATGTGTATGTAAGTGGCTGCACATATACTTCAGTACATGTGTTAGGCAAGAATGAACTATGCAGGTGTCACTGAAACTAACTTTGAGTCTGTTGCATTTATAAATAGTTTCTGATAAGTGACTGAATGTATAAGTGCTTCTGTAGTTGTCTCTGTAACTAAAAGAGATGCTCTGTTCTTTTGTGAACATGTATGTCAATCGTTTTAGGGATGGCATATTCTATGTTGTACTTGGCATAGAGTAACTTATTCAACTCAAAAGGACATCTCTCAATCTATTAAGCACAAAACATCATCCTTCCTTGCATACCTGCAGCAAATCTTAGAAGTGAAGACCTGTAACATGACATGTGAAGCTAGGAGTAAGAATACACTGACAGAGTCTGCACTAGTAGCCATCACCCATGATTCACAAACTATGTCTTTGCATGGTTCAGAAGGTTGTGTCAGTATTTTCCTACATATATAAGTGAGTGTAGCAGTACACATGTATGAGTGCCATAAGATGTTTAAGTAAATGTGCTGTATAGGACTGTGTGATTTAATAGCTCTATGGCTGTCTAAATGTATATGTAAGTGGGTGCACAAATACTTCAGTACCTCTGTGAGGGAATAGAGAGCTATGACCATGTGACTGCAACTACCTTTGAATCTGTTGCAGGCATAAGTAGTTTCTAGTAAGTGACTGAATGTATATGTGCTTGTGTAGGTGTTTGATTAGGTTGCAGAGAGGGTCTATGCTTTTGTGAACATGTATATATGTTGCCTTAGGGGTGCAAACTCTATGTACTACTTTGATTAGTGGCCTACAAGTGCTCAAGTAACATGTTCAACTCAAAGAACACCTGTTAATCTCTAAAGCACAAAGCAGCATCCTTTATGGCATACATACAGCATATGTTAGAAGTGTGTTATGCACACTAAAACAAGGGTTTGACACTTCGCAAACACCTATAACACGACGAGTGACGCTTGCAGTGACAGTGCACAGACATGATCTGCACTAGTAGCCATTGTCCATTTTGAAATACTATTTCTCTGCATGGTTGAGAAGATTGTGTCAGTCCTTACCTTCATATTTGAGAGAGAGTGTATAAGTACACCTCTATCAGTGCCATGAGATATTTAAGTAAATGTTCTGATATGTAACTGCCTGCTACAATACCTCTATGGCTGTCTAAATGTGTATGTAAGTGGCTGCAGAAATACTTCAGTGTCTGAGTTAGTCAGTACAGAGCTATGTCGGTGTGACTGCAACTACCTTTGAGCCTGCTGCATGTGTTATTCGTTTCTGGTGACTGACTGAATCTATACGTGCTTCTGTAGCTGTCTTTATAGCTGAAATAAAGGCTTAATGTTTTTCTGAACATGTATGTCAATTGCATTAGGGATAGCAAACTTTGTATAGTACTTGGCATAGGCGCATGCAAGTGCACAAGTAATTTAGTGAACTGAAAAGAACATCTCTCATCTCTTAAGCCCAAACCAGCATGCTTTATAGCATACCTACAGCATCTCTCACATGTGACTTATTTATACTGAAACTTGGATTTAAAACTTTACATACACCTTTTACATTGCAAATCAAGCTACACGTGAAAGTGTACACGCAGGACCAGCACTACCAAGCATCAGCCATGTTTGAAAGAGTATTTCTCTACATGAATGAGAAGGTTGTTTCAGTACTTTCCAATATATCTGAGAACTTTTAGGAGTACACCTGAAGCAGTGCCATGAGATGTTTAAGAAAATGTCTATGTAAGTGGCTATAAACAAATACCTCAGTGCCTGGGTTGTGGAAAAGAGAGCTATAAAGATGTTACTACAACTATGTTTGAATCTGCTGCATGCACGGTTTGTTTCTGGGTAAGTTGTTGAATGTATATGTTCTTCTGCAGCTGTCTGACAAAGCAGTGTAACAGAACTACAACACCCAAAATTCAAAGAAAACACTCTTTGAGAATAGCACATCATATAAACACATGTAAATATTTCCACAGCTAAAAGTTTAACTCTTAATCTACTGTTTTTTTACTACCAATTACACCATGTAGTAAGCAGCAAATGTAAAACATACTAATTTAAAGCAACAGATTGTACACCAACTTCTCACACACCTAGTCTGCTAATCAGACAAACTGTCACATTCTCATACACTCATAATGAGTCTTACTCACTTGTTAGTAAAGATACAAAGCCACTCACAAAACCATACATATCTTACCTCATATAGTTCCAATATTTTCTCAAAAATATTTGATACCTTCTTATAACATGCTCACATACACATAAACTTGTTCAATGATTTCTTTTTCCAAATTAAATGCAAATCACATAGCTAAAAATCGAGTTAGTTGATCAAATATTATTCTTTGGTCTTATCAGATAGATACAATACTGTCAGGAAATGTGAAAACTAAGCATACGAATGGCACACCACCCTCACACAAAGCAACCATTATTGGCAGCATTTTCAACTTTGCACCCTCTGATAGTGCAGCAAATAAAAACATATCTTTCATTTTTTTTATTTTGTCACTCTATTCCTTAATGGTTAGTAAGTGTTAACCCTTTCATGCTCTTTTATAAAGAAGCCCGATATTTGTGGGGATTTTGCACACTTCTGACTTTGGGCTATACTTAGGCTACATTTGGGTGATATTTGTGCTATATTTGTGCTCTTTTCTCTCTGGTGGTCATCTTGGGAGACCTACTTGTTATGAAGCTCCCTAATCTCCTCATTTACTGCAGTATCCTCAGTAGAAAATGCTTTAAGTTTTCCACGTCAATTCCATCAAGATGGCGGTCAGATGTGCCACACATTTGGCATAAATTCAGACTATTAGCACTCTAGTTGCTCATCAGAACACTGTAGTAAATACCTGATCACCAGAGAGTTAACTGGCAACCTGCTGCTGGTGTTGAAAGTGCATGTTTCAGTCTAAGTGTCAGAATGTTTTAATGAAATAGAAGAGGAAGATATTTGAGAACTCACTTAAAACGTGCCCGCATTTTTCTTTCTACAACACTAACCATAATTTCTATGACAAAATAAAACCCCTCATTGTGTTTCTTGCTAAATTACATTTTTTAAGTTTTACCAGTTTGATTCAATCCAGACGGCCTCAGGTGTGCCATACTTTATTCATAAGTAAGACTGTTAAGGCTGCAGTAGAACACATAGGAGTCGGCTGATAGGCTGCTCCTGTTGGAGGTAAATATTTTACTGAGCATGTCAGACTTCATTCTCATATGGCCTGTGATACATGGTGTGAATTTAATGCTCTGTTTTTAGATTCTGGAGAACCTTCTATAACCTCAATGGAAAACTGTTTTCTCTCTAACATGACCAATGTACTCCCAGCAGAAGGCTTTTTCACAGGGTAAAATCACCTTCGAACACACCACAATTCCTAAAGTTAGTATGGTACCATCAACAAATGATTTCTCGTTTTTGAGACACTCAAAATCTGTAATTCACTACAATGCATTTCAATGGGGTGCTATCATGTATATTGGTCCCAAGATGGCTGCCAGCACTTTCTGGTTGAAATTCTGCCAGCCAAACAGATGTCACCATGCGATCTGTGCTTAGACTCCACACAGATATCCTTATTTGCTTTCCCTTAAATTGCTCAACAGCTACTGAACGGATTTCCACAAAATAACTGGAAGAGTGATCTGCGAACCAAAATCTACCTTCCTTCCAAATATGGTGTAATTCAATTCAGCGTTTTGGGCTGTAGTCGTGTTCAAAGCTCCTAAGAGAATTAACATGGGAAATCATATATATTGTATATATGTATATATATATTCACTGCAAAATCAAAGGTTATAGGGACGTTATAGTTAGAAAATAGAATTAAAAAAACCTTAGCAAATCACTACAAAACTCCGGCATATGGATGTATGGAGTTAAGTAAATAAATAAATAAATATAACAATTTACATTGCGTGCGCTGCATCGCAAACTCAGCGATGCAGCGCATGCAATGTAAATTGTTGTATTTATTTATTTATTTACTTAACTCCGTACCTCCGTATGCCAGAGTTTACTACCCCCCACCCTGCCCCTCCCCCGCCTCACTGCCCCGCAGCACTCCCTAGGCGAGCTGCCACTGCTGGGGACCCCATCGCCCAGGTTTCGGCCATCAAAACCGATGGGGAAGGGGACATCCTGAAGATCCGCAGCCTGGACTGTCTGACCTCTTTCTGAAAAGCTATTAAGAACTTTCTCTTCCCTATGGCTTAATCATTCTTCCTCTGGAGACTGCTACTAGCGCCGGGGCACCCCTTCGTTGGGGCAGCTGTGCACTTTATAAATGATTTTAACATAACATAACATGTGACCCCCTCCCCAGGCAAATTTGGATTCAGGAACCCCAACCCCTGAGCTCTTTACATTTATGATTCAGGAGGGGGGGACACAGCCCCCCTCCCATGGCCAATATCTGCTCCAGGAACCCCATCCCCCAAGGCCTGAGGTATTACTGAAAGGGGAGAGGGGTTGTGTGGCTCCCCTCGAAAGGCTTATTTCAGCCACAGGGATCACATCTCCCAGTGTCTGGCCACTCAATGGTGGGTGCCATGGCAACACCCAGGGCACCCAGTTTCTTTTTGTATGGGTCTCTGCTGGGTCCCCATCTCCCAGCAGAAGCCAGCATTGATCCCGCAGGCAGGGAGCAGCAAAAAATGCTACTCCCTGTGTGTGGGAGCACTTTTTCCATCTGTTTCCATCTGTTTCCTTGCCCGCTTCACAGTGGGCAGGGAAACAGATGAAAAGTCCGCTCCCAGCGAGCTAGAGCATTTTTCCCTATCCCGCCCGCTGGAAGTGGACTTACTGTTTGCTCTCGTTTGGCAGGAGCTTTAAATAACTCCTGCCAAATGTGAGCAAAGAGAATGTTCCCTGCTTGCACTAGTGCGACCAGGAAAACTGATGTGTCCGGGGGGGGGTAGGCACCATAGGACATAACAGGAGCCTAGCCCTGAATTAATGGCTCCTGGAGGGGCGCTGCTAGATCCCTCTCCCTTTGCATAGGATGGCCGGACCCAGGGTGATGGTGATCACCAAGGCTGAACACGGCCTGCAGATGGGAGCCACGAGGCCTGCCTTCCCGTATTGCATTTTGGCCGTGCCCCAGGGGATGAAGTCCCCAGGGCTGACATTGGCCTGGGATAGGGGCTCCCATTCTCACATTCGGCCAGGCCACAGGGAAAGGGGTCCCCAGGGACAAAATCAGCATGGGAGGGGAGGCCGCTTGGCCCAAAGTCCCAGTGTTTACTATCGCCCAAGCACCGGGGGGGGGTGATACTCTATGGAGTCATAATTGACCTACGGAGGGGGGCCACATGCGCCCCTTCCCCTATATAATAAATTAGTTTTCTCCCAGGACCTGGCCAAGGAGACGGCAAATTAAAAAACAAGTGCTGCAGACCTCAATTGTTGTTTTTTAAAAAATGTTGACGTGGATTTGCAGATCCTCCACAAATTTGCGGCAAAAAAATATTTATGTATTTTTGGGCCCGAGAGGGGCCTGTGGTACACCACGATCTGGCCTAGGAGGTCAGGGTATTCCTACTCGGCCCCCTTCTGTTTTATTTATTACTTTTTTTTGGGACTCAGCTGAATCCGAATCGCAAGATGGCTGCCATCACTTCCTAGTTGAAGGGGTGACAGCTAATCAGATCTAATTTCGGGAGTGAGTTGGTGTCCATCCTGACGTAGGATATTGAGCCAGAAATGAAAAGGCAGCCAACTTGAATGAAGAATTATAGGGATACTAAACAAACCAAGCAATACTAGTAGACATGTTCAGACGTGCCCAGAACGCATAATCAAGGCATGGAAAAATAGTGGCTATTGCTAAAGTTAAACCTATGCAGTGAAAGTAAAATGTGAAAGGTGAGAAGCAGCATCACAAATACAGTTTATCTTGACCCCATGCATAAGCATGATGGAAAATTATATTTGAACGATTCTTCCTTGTTTTGACATGACAGATTCACATTATTATGGGTCTCAACAGGGATACAAATATTGATGATTTGATGGAGGCTAAAGATACCTCAACGACCAATCACAGGGTTCTCATGGTCTTTATCATCCTCCTCAGGATCGACACATTGGGGAAATGGTGTGTATGCTATGTACCATTGCTAGCCAGAGAAGTTACTGCTGAGTATTTCAGAATCATCTATAATTTAAAAGGTTCCATTCCTGAAGTGCATAGTGAATTGAACAACAGCGTAATTCAATGAAATATGTGTACCGGTATAAGCTTACACTACTCTATGGTATACTTTAAGATACAATTCACTAACTAAAAAGAGGGATAAAAGATACATTGTGAGTCATCAGGATCCAGTTAAGACCTTCTGAGCTTCAGCAAGTAACACCAACAAGTCATCATCAGTGTCATCTACAATTTGATTGACGAAGCAAGGGAATGTTCGAACAACTATATAGCAAAGCAGTTATTCTTAAAAGACTAGGAATAGTTTGTCTTTGTTAAGTTTAGAAAACAACACTGACAATTCAGTCAATAGTTTGTGGTTCAAGCATGTTTTTTAGCCATTGCGTAGAGCTTCCTTAGTTCATTTCATATTCTGATCATCATGGGGGCGATATTTTCCTTTCTTGTTCATTAGAACAAAGCATTACCTGTCCCTCCTGTCCTTGTCCCATTCATTACAAGTGAAGATAATCATATCCCGACAGAAAAAAAGAACAGAGGAATGCTGGGACCCTAACCCCAACCCCTCCCACTGGGAGTACATAAGCAGTTCTGGCTGTCGACAGGAATGGGACGAGGTGCTGGTGCTGCTCCTGCTGGTTTGGAGGGGCGTTCCTCTTTGATCCCTGTCTGGCTGCCTGGCTGTTCTGGACGGCGTTTCTTCTGTGCTGCCTCCTGGACTGCCGGGCTTACCAGGAGGCTTGGGTGTTTCTGGCCGGCCGGCCCTTTGTGGCTGATGCGCCAGCTTCCCAGTCGTTTCTGGTTTGGAGGGCGCATCTTCCTATGGCCTGGCCAAGTGGAAGCCGTGCCGCGGTCGATGGTTCCCATGCCTTTATGCCTCTCTGGCAGTACCTCCTGCTGTTGTCTGGAGCCTTGGAGGCTGTGAGACTGCCTCGGGATGCCAATTTGCTGTGAGTACGGCGGTCTTGTTGCCCCTGGAGTGCCTAGCGACCGGGCTGCTTACTTTCTTCCAGCCCGGGTGTGGATGCTGGTGGCACGCCCTGGGCTGGCTGGAGGAAGGGGATCCTTGTTCGGGTTTGGGGTGTCCCCCGCCCTCCCTGGTTGAGTCCAACATAGCGGTTTGCCTTTTTCCTTCCTCTCTGCATTTCCCAGTACTTTGGGCTGGCTGTTGTAAATGCTAAATGTCCACCTGGGGGCCTGACCCTTTGGTGTGTGTGTAGCAGCCTACGGCCATACCACATGCACACTCCTGTTCTCATCTGTTCTCAGGGAATGTGCTGTGCTGGGATTGGTTTGTATGTGCTTGGGTGCTTGCCTGGGACTTCAAGATGCTTTGGACTTTCAGTCCCTGTTTGGGAACCCGCCTGTGACAGCCCTGTGCTGGTGGGTTTTCTTTTACAGGTGTTGGGCTGTGAGAGTTGGGTGTTTACTCCCCTTGCCCTTTGCTCCTCCTTCCTTGGACCTTTCTTTGTGGCCTGCGGCCTTGTCACCTTGTTTGCCTCTGGTCCTGTCACCTATCGGGAGCTGCGCTGGGTCAGGCCTTTTTCATGCCTGTTTGGGGGCCCATCTGGGATTGCCTGGTGCTGTGTGCTTCTTACTGTCCTTTACCTTGTTGTGCTTTGGCTGCTCTGTGGCGCGGCCCTGTGACTGTTGGGGTCCCAGGTCCCTCTATTGCCTTGTTTTGGTTCCCCCTGTGTTGCGCCGCTGTGAGTGTTCTTCTTTCTTGTCCCTTCTGTGGTTGGCAGTCTGAGGGCTGTTCTCCGGTTGCCCCTGGAGGGACGGCTTGCGGTTGATTCGGCTTCGCCTTCGGCCTTTCCACCTGGGTGGCGCTGGCTCTCTTCTGCTCTCTGTGGTTCAGCATGTTTTGGCCTGGTTGCTGCCTGGTTGGGTGTCCGCCTGGGAGTCCGGGTGCAGTGTGCTCTGTGTTGCCCAGACGCTCGCTTGGGGTGCTCCTGGGCTGCCTGGTGGGGCTGTGTTTGAGATTGGCTCTGTTGTGGGGATTGTGCCGGCTCTGAGGTGTGTTCCGTCTGGCGTCCCCCCCCTTTTTTCGTGTGTGTGAGGCCTGCCCATTTCTGTGGTTTTGTGGGGGTGACCTGGGGTCTCTGACTTGCGTGTTCTCAGCCTTATGGGTGGCTGGTCCCGGTCCTTGCTGGGGTGGGGTGTTCCTGTCATTTGGGGCCTCAGCCCATGGTTCCGGCTGGGCTGATCCTTGCCTGTCCACTCGCTCCTGTCTTCCCTGCGTGCATCCCCTTGGCCTGCTCCCATTGGGGATGTCTGTCGGATGGTGTGCCCCTTCTCTCCCTGTCAGGGGCTGCGGACCTGTGGTGTTTTGTCTTGCCACTTTGGGTGTCGGCCCGCCTTGCTGCTGGTTGTCCAGGGGCTTGGCTCTGTGGTTTGGGTGGAATCTTGTGCCTCTGGCTTTTCTGCTCCCTTGGGCTGTTGTTCCTCAGCTAGCGGCTCTGTTCTCTGGGTCGGTGTTTTGCTGTTTTGGGCTCTTCCTGCTTTTGGTTGTGTTTTTGGTGCTGTCCCTCTTTCGGGTCCATTTTGCTCCCATTCTGGTTGTGGGGCTTTGGCTGTTGCCTCTGTTTTGTATTCAGCCGGGTTGTTCTGTTATCGGCTCCTGCTGGTCTGGGCCGTCGGGCTGGTGCCTTGTTTGTGTTTTAGTTCTGCGTGTTCCGGCGGTTCTGTGCCAGGGGTCTCTGTCGGCCTCCCTGCCCTTTGCTTTTGCCTGTGCTCTGCATGGGCCTTCCCCAGATGAAGGTTGGCCCGCAAGGTCCTCCTGCCCGGGAGGGACGCTTGGCTTCGATCCTGGCTTCCCAGACGCTTTTGTGCTCTGTTGCTTTGGTTGTGGCTGCCTTTATTGTATTTTGTCCTGGGGGTTTTCTCCCCTGCTCCTGCCCTCCCTTAGTGCGTGCTGGGCCCTGGAGTTTGTGTGCCTGTGCTGTCTGCTTGCCTTCCACCCTGGCTTCTGTTGCCTCTGTGACTTGGTTGGTTTCAATGGTTTTTTTTCTCTCCCCTCGGAGGGTGAGGATTTTGGGGTTGTGGCTGTTGGCCCTGTCCCACCCCTTCCGGGCTTGTGTGGCTCCCGCATTTCTTTGCTGGGCTGTCTGTGGTTTGGTCGCCTGGCTGCCTACACCCTTTGGGTGCGTCTCTGGCTGGCTTGGTCTTTCTGTCATTTCTGATCTTGCCTCTTCTGTTGCTGGTGTTGGGGCTCGCTTGGGGTGTTCCCAGGCTGAGGTCATAGGGTTCTCTGGGCTGCTTGGTCAGCTGGCTGTTCGGTTGGGGGACCAGTTGAGCCTCTTCTCCGGTGGTCGGTATGTGCCTTCTCCAGGGCTGTGGTTTCCTACTCCGGTCTCCCCCAGGTTTGCAGTTGGGGTGTCCTCCTGGGGCTATGTTGTTTGGGGCAGGGTCTTTCCTGTTGTTCCCCTTTTTTCTTTGGTTTGCCTTGGTCTTGGTGGCCTTGGTGCCTCGCCTGCCCATGCTGATCAGGCCTTTCCTTTGGTTGGGCTCTGTTGCTGGCTTTGTTCCTTGTGGGGTGTTTGGCCTCCTGAGGTTCTGGTCTCTGGCTCTTCCCCTGTTCTTTCCGGTTCAGTTGGGGTCTGGCTGTCTGGTCCTCCTGGTTCATCTTTTGATCTTTCGGAGGCTGGTTTTCTTTTGGGTGCTTGGGCCTGCTCCCTTCTGGCTCTAGGGGTCTTGTGGGGAAATGTTCTGCGGGTTGTGTTCGTGTTTCCTTGGCTTTCTTGTGTGTGCCGTGGCACCGTATCCCGGGCTGGGTGCTTGGTGGTTGTTGTTTGTCAGCTTTGGTGGTGGGTGCGGGCCGTTCTTCCCTGGGGCCAGGTCTTCCTCTGTGGGGTTTTGGTGGAGATGTCCTCTGGGCTCTCTAGGGGGCTGCGTCATTCTGGTTGGAGGGGCTGGTGCCTGGCCGGTGCTTCCCCGCTTCCTGGTTTGGTCTGGGTGGTCCTGCCCTTGGTTGTTCCTATGGTTTGTGCCTTTGCGCTGTTGGCTGGCTCTTTCCTCTTTCCTTTTTGGGTTGGTCTCCAGTGGGACTGCCCGGTGGAGTTAGGGTTTGTCCTGTGGTTGGCCCTTTTCGCCCTTCGTGCCCGGTTGCAGCGGGGGCTGTGGGGCCTTCCTTTCTTCCCCTCGTCTTTCTTTGGGATTACTTGTGTGTCCGTTTGGCTGTCGGGGCTTCCCTTCTGTCTGTGCTACTGCCGGGTCGGTGTGGCAGTCTGGTGGTGCTGGGCTTGTCGGCCTTTTGTCCGGTGAGCGCCAATAGGGTTTTTTTGTGTCCTGTTGGGGCTTTGTCTTCTCTGGTCCACCGTGTTCCGGTGATGTTGGTTGCTGCTTTGGCCCTTATTTACCTTTTGGGGCTTTGCCTTTGGGGTCTCTGTGGGGTGCCTCCTTTTCGGCCTGGGTTGCTTGGCCTGGCCGCCTTTGTGGCATGCTCGCTTCTGCTTGTTGGTTTGGGGTTTACCCTTTGTTGGCGCCTCGGTGCTCTGTTTCTCGTTTCTCTGGTTGGCTGCCTCCTTGGTGTCGCTGTCTCCTTCTGTTTTCCTTGGTCCTGGTTTCCGGTCCTTGGTTGTGTCCCTGATGACCTGTTTCTGGCTTGCTGGTTGGTATGGCCGCTTGGGGTCTTCTTTCATGTGTGACCTCCTCGCTGTCCTTCTGTTGTTGGCAGCCTCTGGTAGTTTTGTTTTGTTGGGCTATCCTCCTCCCTTGTGGTGTACTGGCATAATTTGGGGAAGTTCACGTACAAAGGATAATGCAAAATTCCTGCAATTACACAAATCATGTCACCATAATTTAAATTTCTCCCTGCCTAAATTATTGCAATGCATAACTGTAACATAACATTAACCTTTTTAACATAAGGTAAAATCTAATTATCTAATAGACACTTCAAGCTTCAGATTCCTTACCTTCGATTATTCCCCAGGCATCAGACTGAATCTGGAAAATCTTGAGCAGTACCACTACACACAGTAGGTGGCGCTCATTTGCTCCACGCCGGCGGTGTCCACGCTTGATGTGTTGTGCGCAATGCCTACATTAGAACCACCCCAGTGCACTGACATCATTTTTTTTTCTGTTTGTGCATCCAGTGCAGATCTGGAGAGAGCAACCTCAGTCCATTTTGTGACTATTTTGTTGATGTTTGCTTGAATTCTTTGAGCTTTTGCTGCAAGTGTGCGAATAGGTATGCCCCCTAAAAAACTTATGGGGTCTAAACCCTGTGTTTTCTGTTACATGCAAATGTCTGTAATAGATCCCCATCTGGTTTGTCTCTGGTGCCTGGAGCTGGGCCACGACTCCAAGAACGGCCCGAGTGTCGAGCCATGTACCCTGAAGCAGTTAGAAAGCTTTCCATGAAGCTCCTGGTCGCCTGATGCCAGTCGACTCTGTGACACACAAGGCCCCACCCACATGGAAGGTCCAAGGCCCACTCGTGGAGCCGTTCCCAGCACTCATCACCGCGCTCAAAGTCATCATTGAGTAAGTCGCATACCAAATCCAAAAAGTCTAAGGAGTCAAAGCACTCTGACTTCGTAGTGCCAGTCCAAGCCTTCAGACAAGGCGCAGGAATGATGCCACAAATCTAGGCCCTTCTTCCACTTGTCAGCTGTGGAACTTGAGTCTGGGTCTGCTCCGAGCCCCCCAGAATTTTTCAGAGCCGGAGCGAATCCCACCCGGTTGAAGGCGTTTTATGACATGCACCTCATATTTAGGAAAGCCACCCCACTGGTGTGCCTTTGGTACCCATTGGTTCCATAAGTGCCCCCACTGGATTGATGCTGGCTGGTTTGCCCTTGGTGCCATTCGGGCCCTTTAGAACCCTTCCTGGATCTGGATCAGCCCTGGTCGTGACAGCACGTCCTTCTCCTGGGCTCATTTCAGTGGCACTACCTGGCGCTGCCAACGCCTCACGGCTGCGCCAACCCCATTTTTATATCTCACTCTGACACAGAGCTAGATCGGTGTTGCCTGATGTTGACTCCGGTTCGGGCCTGAACACAACCCTCTGACTTGGAGACAGTGCCTCCTTACACTGATAGGCCCTGTGGGGAATACGATTGGAGGGGATATGAGCATCCTCATGGTTATCTCGACCTCATGGGAGAGCCCGAAGGTAACTAGTATAAGGAACTGGCAGAATCCAGTGGTCTAGACACCTGTCCAGACACTGCCCTAGTCTCTCCTTCTAGTGTGGTTATGGAGGAAAGGGCTTCATTTGCCATGGTGGTGAGGAGGGTGTCTTAGGTCCTGGACTTCACCCTGCCCTCAATGGCAGTCAAGACAAACGTCTTGACAAAGCTGCTTCAACCCAGAGTTGCCCTCACAGAACTTCTTCTTCTTCCCTTTAATGGAGCCCTCACTGATGTCCTGCTTGGGGCATGGGCCAAGCCCTGCACAGGGGCTCCTGTGCACAGGACAATTGCCAGCCACAATCGTCCAATTTCTGGGGAACCAGCTTTCCTCACACAGCACTCTATACCAGAGACCCTGGCTGTTCAGGCCCCTATGTCCAAAGTCAACTCTGGCACGTTCCCTACCAAGGCACTGGATAGGGAATCCAACAGTCTGGGCATCTTCAGTAAGTTCTCTTCCACCAATCTTGCACTGCAGTCACTGAACAACATGTGCCTCTTGAGGCCGATATTACCGCACAGTTTGGGATTCGGTTGCATAAGTACTGCCCATGGTCTCGAAGGAAACCCAAGCCATCCTGTCCCAAGCTTTGTGGGACCCAATGCTAGAGATCAGCCCAGTTTGCCACAACCTCGGAAGCTGAAGCCTCCAACCCCTTTAATATGCCATCCTACCATCATGGGCAACCAGTCAGCGGCAGGATCAAGCACCACCTGCCCCTATCACCTCGGACAAATGGTTGCTTCAAATTGTTCAACGGGGTTACACCTGTCCATTCATAGAAACTCTGCAGCACATGCCACCACACTCAGACTGTCTGACGGAGGACCATATCTCTCTGCTGCTTCTGGATGTGCTGGTTCTTTTGACCAAAGGTGACCATAAGAGTGTACCTACATAGGAAATAGGTAATGGGTGCTATTCCCACTACTTTCTGGTGCCAAAAAAGAACAGAGGACTTCACTCTATACTAGATTTCTGCCCTCTCAACTACTTCCAGAAGAAGGAGAAATTCAAATGGCTCATGTTGGCTCAGGTCCTGTCTGTCTGGGACCTTGGAGACTGGATCAGTAGCGTTGGACTTGCTGGACGCCTATCTTAACATACCAGTCCTGCTGGCCCACAGATGTAACCTGGGGTTCAGGGTGGGCCAAGAGCACTTTTTCAGATTGCTGTACTCCCATTTGGTCTTACCAGCGCCCCTCAGGTGTGCAGAAAAGTGATGGTGGAGGTCAGGGGCTCCAGTCTTCCCCTACCTCAACACTGGCTGCTGAAGGCAGGCTCGCCCCAGTCAGTCGTCACCCACCTCCAGACTACGGTGGACTTCTTGCATTCACTATGATTTACTATCGACGTGCAAAAGTCACACCTGACTTCCTCGCAGACGCTCCCTTTCATCTGAGCCATTCTGAACAAAGTGCAGTTTTGGGCATATTCTCTTGAAAGGTGAGTCCAGGATATTCAGTCTATAATAGCAAAGTTATGGCCTTTATCCTGGATTTCAGTGAGACTGACTCGGAGGCTGCTGGGCCTCATGACCTCCTGCACCCTAGTGGTCACACATATGCAGGCTCTGCATTGGGACCTGGGCATCAGGAAATTTCTCTTACCTGGTCCAGATATCAAAGGAAACATCAGAAGATTTGCAGTGGTGATTGATGAACTGCGATTGGGTCAGCGGCAGACCCCTCCCCCTCCCAAAGCTCACAGTGGGGACACTTGCTACCCTTCTCGGTTGGGGCGGCCATCTGATGGTCTTATTGAATACCAGGATGGAAGAACTCAGCTGTCGATGTCTAGCGGACCATGAATGATGTCTCCATCTGGAGGTGTTGCATTGGCCCCTTCCACAACTGGGGAGATCCTTGGTTATATCTGTTCACCATTGCTGAGATTGTCAGCCCTTCTTTGGGCTGGAATTTCCAAGGCTGGTGAAACTCAGGGCTCCTGTGTGCCTTTCAACTAATACCACTCCTGTTCAGAGTTCTCAAGAAGATCAGGAAACACCAGGCCCAAGTCATTCTTGTGGCTCTGTATTGGGCATGCAGAGTATGGTATCCCAAATTCCTGAGCATGACCATCGGTCCTCTGATTAGGCCTAACTCTTCAGAGGATGTCATGTGTAGCAACAGGGCAGGGTTCTGCACCAGAACCTGTGCACGCTCTGCCTTCATGCATGGAGATTGAGCGGCGGCAGCTGACAGTCTTTGACCTACCTTCAGAAGTCTGGCAAGTTGTTCTGGCAGCCAGACATCTCTCAACTCAGACTAAATTTGTCTGCTTTTGGGACATATTTTTGACTTGGTGCACTAACGAACATGTCGATCCCCTCTCTGTACCTTTGTCCGAGGTATTGCCTGCTGAGGCTTTGCTTTGGGCACAGTTAAAGGGTGTCTATCAGCATATCAGGCTTTCTTATGGTTGTTGGATCAGCCCTCCATATTCAAGTCACCAGTTGTAAAACATTTTCTAAAAGAACTTTAGCGCGTTCCCTCCAAAACCCTTCATTATGCCCCAATGGGACCTTAATTTGGTTTTAACATTTCTGATGCATTTGTCGTACAAGCCTATGCATAGTTGTTCTCTAATAGGCACATGCATCAAACTAATATCAGTTCTCAAAATTTGCGAATCGCAAAATAAGCCTGTTTGCGATCGCAAATCCCTGTAATCCAATGCATGAACCCAAAATCTGCATAAACCCAAAAAATCTCAATTAGCGATTCTCAATTAAGGAATCGCAATCATATGCATGAAAATTCGCAAATAGCGTTTCTTCAGAAATTCGCAATTTAGCAAGTGCAATTTCAGAAGGATCACAACCAAGTGGTAACCATGAGTGAAAATACCATACATCTGAAATTCAACAGAAACCTGCTTAAACACACCCAGAATGCCTCAGACCCATTCACAATGGCAGCGCTTTACCTGATGGCGAGGAGGATGAGGCTCCAGGCAGCAGCACACAGAAGGAGGAGAATACAGGAGCGCATCTTCAGAGTCCACATTACATTGCTAGGAAAAACAGATGAGGAAATATACAACAAGTATAGGCTGAATGGTGCCATGATCCTTGAATGAATGAAATGCAACTTATAGAGCGCTAACTAAGCCCAAGGGCATCTAGGCGCTAAATACAGAAACAATAAGCAGATAGACGAGGAAACGCTCAATCCAGCCCCACAGGGAACAACCAGGTCTTTAAAGACTTTCGGAAAAGAGTATGTGATCTTTGGCCCGAGAGTTCATGAGGAAGAGAGTTCCATAAGCTGGCTGCGGCAGTTGAAAAAGCTCACCCACCCCATCTCAACCTTTTCAACCTCGGGACAATGAGGAGATTCTTACTTGCAGACCTAAGATTCCTCAAGGGGACATAATGCTGGAATAAGGTCTTAATACCCATTGGGCCAATGCCATAATAGGCATTATGAGTGAGGCAAAGAGCCTTAAACATGATTCTGCGCTCCATAGGGAGCTAATGTAGCGAAAGAAGGGAAGCTGAGAAATAGGACGAAAGTTTTTAAGTTCCGTCGGATCCAATGAGGGGTTTTTTAACAGTGGCCTGACCACTGCCGCCTTCCATGCCAGGGGATATTTTCCCTGACTTGTCCTTGACTTAATAGAAGAATTGGATCCCATATTGCGGCGTCAGATTCGTAGGAGCAATGCAATACCAACTAATGTGCAGGTCCTATGCTGCCTGCACCTACTTGTGTCAGGCAGTTTTCAGGGGTAGTAGCGGTAGCTGGAGGGGTGTCACAAAGTGCCCTTTCACGTTTCTTTACATCATTCCTACATGCCATGATGTCAAGGATCAACTACCACATTAGCTTTCCCACAACCACACATGAACTGAATAAGACCAAACAGGAATTCTATCAGCTAGCCCGCTTCCCACATGTATTAGGTTTTATTGATTGTACCCATGTAGCAATCTGTCCACCAGCAGTTAATGAATATATATTTAGGAATCGGAAATGCTTTAATTCGCTAAACATACAGTCAGTCTGCAATGCAAAATATATCATGACATTGTGGCTCAATACCCGGGAAGCGCCCATGATTCCTACATATTTCGCCAGAGTGGCATACACACTAGTCTGCTCAGGGGTGAATTCGGAGAGGGACATCTGCTTGGTAAACGTGTTATGATTTCACACAGACATTGTACGTATGCCAATGCATTACCGTCACTGACCCTTTGCTTACTTCACTGTAGGTGACAGTACATACGCCGTGCGTAACTACATTATGACGCCATACCTCAAACCAACAACCCCCAATGAGCAGAGGTACAATGCTGCGCACATCTCCACCCGGAACATCATTGAGCGCACCTTTGGGCTGTTAAAGAGCCGCTTCAGATCCCTACACAAGACAGGAGGAGCATTACAGTACAAACCCGACCAATGCTGCAGGATTGTGACTGCATGTGCCATGTTACACAACATTGCCACAAGGAGAGGCATTCTCATTGAGGTGTCTGACAGCGAGTCCGACGACGACAACCAGGAAGGGACACAACAACGTGCAGCACATGGGGCAAGCGCAGCAGAAGGGCGCAGGAGACGTACAGAAATCACACAAAATTATTTCTGATGTGAGTAATGACGACACAATACACAGCTTTTTTGACTTAACTATATTTTTCTCAAATTAAATATCTTGTAGTGTTGAGGCAAATATCAGGTGCACAGTAGCACATGGATAGCATTACTGACAAATTATACAAAGACATACACATTTGACTTGAAAGTCAGTCACTAGTATTGTCTTTGGCAATGGTTAACTCACCACCCAGACACCTTTTGCCTGATTCTCCTCCATCCCTCATGTTGGATACGGAGGGTGTTGTGCTGCGAGTGTTGTGCCTCCTTCAAGTGGTGACAGGCATTGACAAACTACTGAGGCTTTAGGCCTCCTCACTCCCCTCGTCTCCTGTCATGTTGTTAGCCCCAACAGTGGCAGCATGCATTTGTTCCACTGCATTTGTCACCTGGTCCAGTGCCTTGGCCACATCCCCACTACAATGGGACATCTCAATCTGCATGTTAACTGACCGACGGGCCAGCAGTGCAGTGCTGGTGCTCAGGCGATTGCTTGCTTGTGTATAGCCGTGCAAGCACTGCATCAACTGGCGATGGTGTCTCGTCTGTGTCACTTGTCTCTCCTTCATCACCCTGAGCAGCTCCTGCCTCTGCCTGTTGCCCTCCACCACAGCTGTAGTGAGTTCTCTCACGCAATCAGCCAGTCCAGTGATGTTACCTGACATCTTGCTGATTTGTGCCTGCACCAACAGCATGTTTCTTGCCTGCAGGCACTGCACCCGGAGCATCCGGGCCTCCAGACCACCCCAGACATCCGTAAGACATCAGTAGATTGTACCTCCTGCAGTGTGGCGCGTGACCTTGCTCTGCGCCTCTGGCTTTGGAGTGTGCTATTCCGGACCTGTGCTTGGAGTGTCAGCGTGGGTGTACCTTGAGCCTGACTTGTCTCTGGCATTCTCTGGGACTCATCCTCAGTCTCCATGGTCTGCAGTGGTGCAACTGTTGCCCTGCGTGTAGCGGGAGCACGGGCTGTTGTCTGTGGGACCAAAGGTGTGTCTACTTCATCCATAGCCATAGTATCCTGGGTGTCCATGCAGTCACTGTCCTCAGCCTCTCCTTCGTCTGCATCTGTGATGTTAAACTGCGCAAATCTCAATTATTTCTGTGTGTGATGTCATGTCACATTAAGCACAACACACAAGATGATGGATGGAATATTGCACATTGGCAAAACATTCACCCCCAGTCACAGATCTGGGTTTAATCCATCGTTATTTTGCTCACCACACCACCCTAGTTCAGACATGGCCATATGCAAATCAGTCTTGACCCTGTGCCTCATGGGAACAGTCCAGCCCGAACTGCCAAGCCATGTCTTCCCTGGACCGGAACCAAGCATCCTAGGACCAGTTTCGGGGTTTCACCCCTCTTCAGCCAGGATAGCTTGACTCCAGTGGCGTAGTGAGCACATTAAGCATCATTTTGCTCAAAATAAATTAATGACTGTCACACATTGTTCACGTGTTCTGACTTCTCATTATGTGTTTGCCTACGAACCTGCCTAACCTGCCTGTGTCTCCCATAATGCACTTGGTTGTGGCTGGAAAATGTGGACTGGAGTTTCTTTCTATACACTTGTGCTGAACTGAGGTGATGTGCTAATTTTAATGTCTCTTGTAATGGTCACTTGCATGCATCTTACCTTGAGATGTGTTGGCCGCTCCAGATGTGTCCAGCTGCATCACTCCCACCACAGCTTCAGGCTGGAGTGTGGACTCCACCAGGTCCTCCAGGCTGTGTTGGTGGTCCCCCTCCGGTCTTCTTGGCTTCCTTCAGCCTCTCAGCAATCCTTTCTTTTGCCCGACTGCACAGGTCGTACCAACGCTTCTTCAGTTCATCAATTGAGCGGTGTGTGACCCCCACTGCATTTACTTTATTCTGGATCCTGAGCCAGATTTTTCTTTTTTTGCCACTGGGACCTTCAGTGAAAGTTTTCCAAAGAGCTTGTCATGGCTTATGACTACATCCTCTATGAGTGTGTCAATGTCCTTTTCACTGACTTTTAGTTTGCGTTTCCTACCTGGTGTACTCTCCCCTGATGTAGTTGGATCCATTTTTGACAAGGGACAGGTCTGCAAACAGAGTTGTTGGATGTGCTGTCCTGCTCCTGCACTCAGCTTCCTCCTCTCACAGAAACTGAGCACTGAATAAAGCATGGGCTGGCTGACTTCCTGGTTGTGATGTCATCACTATGCATCAAAAAGCGACCTCACAAGTTGCGATTTTGCTATTAGCGATTTCGCTATTAGCGATTTTGCTATTTGCATGAACGCAATTAGGTTTTCTTTACTTGCGGGTTTATTAGGTTATATCGCAATTAGCGATTGCGATTTTTTGCGATTCACAGATTAATCGCTAATACTTTCATGATAGCGATTTTTCTTTGCGATTCCTTAAATGTTGCAAATAAGGAATCGCTATTTTCAAGTTTGATGCATGTGCCTGTTTGACTCTTGACCATCAAAACAGTCTTATTAGTGGCCATCACATCAGCCAGAGGGGTTAGTGAGCCTCAGGAGCTTTATGTGCACCGTCCATACACCGACTTCTTCCTCGAGAAACTGGTTTGCTGCACCTGTGCCTCTTTCCTGTCAAAGGTGGCTGCGCCTCTCCATGTCAGCCAAAATATTGCACTGCCGACTTTCTTCACTATGCCACATCCTTCCAAAGAGGATAGACTTAATTGCCTGGATCCAAAAAGAGCATTGTTTATAAACTCGGGCGTAGTATTCCGCTTTGCCCACAAAGTGTATGTAGCGCTGCCTGCTTCGCGGTTTACGAAGTAGGTGTAGCAGGCAGAGCTACGCACACGCCAGGGCGAAGCAGAGCTGCCTGCCGCCCGCCGCCCGCCTCCCGCCCGCCCTCCTTTTAAAATAAGGTAAACTATGATAAAAAAATAAAATAAAATGCCTTACCTGCAGCGCGGCGTCCCGGGGCTCCCTCTTCCTCATTGACGACAACTTTCCTTTCACAAATGCGCATGCGCGGACGCCCACGCATGCGCATTTCTCGCAGCCCTGAAATTACCTATTGGGTACTTGCAAATTGCGCACGCTATTCCCATTCATTGGAAGCCATTCCTTATTTGCAACTCGTAATTTGCGAGTCGCAAATAAGGAATGCATAGGAATCGATAAATATTAGCAGATTCCTACCTGCATAGCAGTTTGCGAGTTCTTAATAGCGATTCGCAAAAAATCGCTATTAAGGACTCGCAAACTTGTACTTTGATACATGTGCCCAAAAGTTACTATAACTTGCGCCCTCGCTATGCACAGTGTAGTCATCAATCAAATTTCAGATGTCATCAGTGACGTTAATAATGATGCCATAAAATGTCATGAGTGACATTATATGTGAGGTCATATGGAATGCATGACGAGGGCGCACCATGGTACCATGGCATGGTACTACACATTTTCTTTTCTTGATTTTGGCACCTGGGGAAGGCGGGTCACTCTGGGCCCCCCCACTCCCCACAAGGACTTGCAGGGCAATGTTTACCTAGTCTGCCCCTATATATTATTTCTTTTTTTCTTCCTATGACATGGGTAGTCCAGTTTCCTATAATGGCTACGAAACATCTTTGTTGATGTTTTCAGTGGCCATACAGGTAATTATCTTTTGATCTGCCTTTCCCACAGGAGCAAAGCCGCCAGAAACACATATATTAATATTCTTAATTTTTTCAAAAATTACTGAACGAATTTACACCAAATCACAAAAAGAACACTTTCTGGGCAGAGATCCATTCAAGGTGGTAGCATGACAATGATTCGTGGTACCATGACCATCCGGTTTTAGGTTGTTGATTGTATCAACAATTTTGCTATGCGCAGTCTACTCAAAAACATAGTAAAACAAGCATTTGCAATGCAATAGGTCTCGCATTATTAAAGTTTGAGCTATTGGCATTGCTAAATAATGCAACACCAATAGCTCATACTTTAATAATGTGAGACCTATTGCATTGCAAATGCTTGTTAGAATTGCTGGTGCTGTGCACCGGCAGGACCCGGCCCACTTAAAGCCCTGATTATGAGTTACCGAAACCATCTTGAACTTCATTCACCGGGTTGGAATGGTCCCTTTCGCTGGAATTCTCCATGCCTCGTTAAAGCTCCTCCGGGAGTGCTGACTCCTCCAAGCGCTGGAATGGGCGTGCTCATATTTGTTCCTTCTTGCCACCGTGATGCACACGTCCAGAAATGCACACAGCCGGTGGGACGATTCCTTGCTTGCAACTTATTGAAACTCCTACAAACTGCAATTATCACAATGCAATTCAGTGGCCGGGAGCTCGCTCAGCGTCAAGTGGTTTCAGAGCAGCGAGACGCACACGCCTGTGATCCGGCGCTTTTGCTGGAAAATCTGTAGAGATCAATTTTACTTCGTCAGTCAGAAGAGGGGAACACGAATGCGACGGTAAAATTCTTGTGGATTTTCTAGGTACACATTAAACAGCTAAATGCACAAAACATTAACGCAGAAGAGCCGGGAGGAAACCGTGATGTCTCCCAGCAGCCCTCCCCGCGCTTCACTCGGCGTCTCTCCCCCTCTTCAAGGCGCTCATTGCCCCCTGGCCGTAAAATAAAATTCACGCAAAAATGTGTAAACATATGCAAATAATGAGGGGGGAAACAGAGAGACATGAAAGAGAGGACTGGAGCGACAGGTAGAGGGAACAGGAAGAAAGAGGTCCGACCGAAAGACAAAGGAACACATGATTGTTAACAATAGAACGGGGAGGGGGAGTACAGGGGGGAGTGAGGTGGGGGGAGGGATGGGCATGCCAGGACGTGGAATGAGACGCAGGAACAAAAAACAAGACGCGCGGACGCCATTGTTTACTTGTAAAGAGTGCAAAGTCAGAGACATATGTTATAGCAAGCAAAACAGAAAGCAGCTCCACACCCGGGCTGGGGGGGAGACCTGGGAGGGCGAGGGCTGCCCGCACATGCGCGGTACCTGTCACTTTCACGTGCCCAGTGGCGGCGCGTGCAGCCAGTGCAGACAGCGCCTGTCCCCTTCCGGGGCTCCCGTGGTGAAGAGGGAGCCCTGGCGCCACAGAGGAAGTGCAGGAGCTGAAGTCCCGGGTTCCAGGAGGGGGGCCGGGTGAAGAGCGGCAGATAGCAGTGCGGGGCTCCCATACTTACGGAGAGAGCCCCGCGTCGTGCTGGCAGTAGTGGAGCTGGAGTGCTCTGGAAGCACCGCAGCCAGCCGCCGTTCAGGAGGATTCCCCCCGCAGACCAGGTGAGTGGGGGATTCTCTATTTGTCCAGTGGTTGTGCCGATGAAGGCACAGTGTCAAGAAAGGGAGAGTTTAAAAAAAAAAAAAAAGCGAAAGTGAAACTGCATGCTGGCTTGCGAGGGAACGGGGACAGGAGATGTGCACGCCGCGTGGCTGTAAGCGCGTACACAGGCTCCAATCCGCCAAAAGCCTGCACGTGCCCATCTCCTGTCCCACTTCCGAGGCAAGTCAGCAACAATAGAGCACGCTGGCGACAGCAGCGCTTTGCGCTGCGTTCGCCAGGCGAGACCTAAAAATAAGTAGACAATACATTTTCAACAGTGTTGTCAAACTAACCTGACATTATATTAGATTCTGTTAATTCAGTAGCCGAAAATGTAATTGCCAGTTTTCGATCTTCTACAAAAATGTACCAAACTCCTTTAAGTTGGAAATGTATTCAGGTCGCCAGTAGTGGAATTCAGATATTTTGCACAGCAGTTTCAGTCTCGCAGCTTCAATGTACATTATTCCATAAGAGTATATTTATAGCACACTATAGTTAAATTATATTTGGATTTGAAATTATATTTGGATGACAAAATATTTATGACAGAACTCATAAATGTTAGTTTAAAATTAGTTTGAACCCAGTGATCACCATGTTATTGTGTTATTGTGTCGCAAATTAATTTGTTACACAATATCGCGCTTGTTCAGAGAATGCTCTTTTAAGTCAAAATGCCTTTCAAAAGTTCATGTAACTTTTAATCTTTTTCATTTTCCAAAATTCTAAAAAAACTCATTCCATATATTTCATTGTCAGCCGATCCGTTTGATCCCCATTAGGACTTTCTCACTGCATTTGTTTTACTGATATCTCATTCTTTCCTTCATACTTTCAAATTTTGTTCAAATTTTGCTGTATCGATTTACTAATATGAGTTCTAATTTTCTGTGGGGTGAAACTCCAAGCACATTTACTGGTGTTTATACGCAACTTATATGAAAGTCAATACAGCGAAAATTCGACAAAAATTGGAATTGAGGTGCATTACAAGTAGGGCACACGCTGCTATTGTAAATTATTTGAATACTCATACATGTTCCTCTACAACATCTCCTATAATAAGATGTTTTACTGTAATGCTATTGGCTGTTTTGGCAAATCATTTGCAGGGTTAAGTTTCAATTTTACGTGCATGCAGAAGTACACTCTTGGGTAACTTCTCATGAAATAATACAATACAGTATGTTTCACAGTTAAATATTCCTTAATTTGGGGGTGTACTGCAAAGGTTCTAATGTGTAAATATTTGAAAAATGATTTCACAGTGCATTATGTTTAAAATATATTTCTTCAAATGATAGGAAAAACCACTTTTTCAGTCAATTTCCCTTTGCATGGACTATGTGCAACTTAAATATAAGGAAAATATGAAAGAATAGCCTATATAAGGTGTTTCCAATTTCATTATATTAGGGTCTGAGTAATAAACATACTTAATTGCAACCATGTATAACTGTTTTACCAGAGCAGCCAAGAAATAGCATCTGACATCTTGGAATATGTTTATTTGAATACAATCAATTTTTCATGGGAAAGAAAAAGTAATGAATCTAATATTTCTAGTGATGTAATGCAAAGATTTCTGAAATCCCTCAGGAGTTGGTGATACCAGAGTTTGCAAAAGTCTCCGAGATCGCTGAGGTGATAATGGAACCTAGATATCTGGCCTTTGTTACAGTTTGGTTCAAAATGAAACTTCTCAAATGTTACAGAGCAGTGATGCTTTGAAGTTATTGTAAAGAAAAATCCAGCATTCCATTAGGGTTACGGAGGCAAAGAATTACTCTTTTCTCCTTTTCTTTTCTTCTGATAGTAACTTTTCTAGAACCAAATTTAATTCCAACTGTAGTAGGAGAAATCTTGGGTCAGCTACCAATTCCAAACATGTGTTAAACAAGCCAATTCAACCATGCAAATGACTATGATTTCTGCGCTCTTCTTTGCTCTGCCTTTCTTTCCAATTATGTCACTCGTGCCTTGTGTTTGACGCTTTTATTTCTCAGATTCAAAATCTCCATGTCATCGATTTATTCTTGTTTTCCTATCATCTTTTACAACTTAGATCTTACAACAAATACATCTTCTAATTACCTCAACATATCAGTAGAGTCATAATATAAACATTTAACATCTTATTGTAAATCTTCTTTATTGATTTTGCTTTATTTACGGCCTAGGTGGATTAATCCTCACCCTTGTGTTCTTCGAAAAATTATTTCTTTTCTGTATACAATAGCTAGGAATATTAGCATTGTATGTCAGAATGAGGAGGCAACCATTAGGTATCACCCACATAGCCATGTCGTCTCGCGCTTTGCCCCCAGAGCCTCCTGTGCATGACATGATGCTGGAGGGTTGTAAGGACCATGCAAAGAGAATAGCCTTTTGATTTTAGAGCCCAGGGCAGTGGACTTTGAGGAAACTAAGCAGAGGGCATGGATGACTGATGCATTTTGCATCCAAAGCCCACTTGTCATGGTGTGGAAGGGGGCGAGCCCTGGATGTATAATCCACTGCTCATAACTGACTGAAGGCTATATGAAGAAGATTCTGGGGCCATGAGAAGTAGGCATAGGACTTGAGTGTATGCCACACCTCTATTAAGGGCCTACTTTGGACAGGCTTAGACCTTGTACAGTGGGCTCTGAAGCCAAGGGGACAAGGCACAGGGCATGGCCTGTAGCCTTGCCTTTAATCCAGAGCCTAACGCGCCTAACTGAAGTGTGTGCACAGCTGGCTCTGTGGCTAAGAAGTCGGCAAAGGGCATGGCGGCAGACCTTGCAGCCTTTGTCATTGTGAGGACATGGTGAAAAGGGCATAGCCAAAGGTGATGTTCTGTAACCATAGCGAACTGCACATGGAAGCAGGCTGTGTGCAGAATGCTCTGGGGCTGAGGGGTCTGGTTAGAGCCTGCAGCCAAGGTCAATGGTTGTGTGCTGTGGTTACTAGGACTAGGGATCTCGGTTGTGGGCATAGTGAAATTTCAAGCTTTGTGTACAGAATCCGCTTCTTATGGCTGAAGGTCATGCAAAGTGGGCCTTGGGACAATGGTGAGTGGCTGCAGAACATGGCAACGTCAAGCTGTGCATCTTTATCCAGCCGTGTACACGCTTAGGCCATACCCTGGACCATAGCCAGCAGTTCATGGTTGAATGTAGCCTGCCAGGTTGTCTTGTATCGTCAGCCGAAGCTGATGATGTAGGCAAGTCCTGTGCACCTGTGTCCTTGTAATCAGTAGTTTCCATTCCTCTTTGAAGCAGAAGACATTTCTGTATAATCTGGAGCCCACAGATGCTGTCCTGCATTTCTAACTCAGCAAGAGTGGGATGACCTCTTAAGTGAGAATGAGAACTCATTTTTCAAGAGCCACAGTATGGTGATCTTCCGACATTTATGTGATATTGTAAACCTCCACTTCTAGGTCATGCATCTAGAAGTATTTATTACGAACATGATTTCATGCAAGCCCTTAATGGAGCAGGACAATTCTCGAACATGAATGCATGTTTCTCACTCACGTTTCCCAAAGGTGTATACACGTTCAAGAAGTGTTACTGAAGATGTGAATTATAGAATTTCACTATACCTAGACGACGTGCTGGTGTACGTGAGAGGTCTGTAATGGAGAGTAACCAAGCTGATGGTTACGTTTTGGGAATTTGGATGGCACTTTGGGTTGCAACTCATCTGGGGAAACTTTATCTTCTATCCACTCTGGGGGCAAGAAGGCCATCCCCTATCGGTGTATATTTAGAATAGAGAGCATCATATTTGGTTATCTAGGTACAATAGTGGCAATGAGAGAGGCCCACTTAATTGTGCACGATCTAGAAGTTTTGGGGCGAGATTCAAGGAGGATGCCAGGAACTGGAGGTGCTTACAGTTCTCCCTTGTGGGCAGAACACCACATTTTAAAATGCTCCCACTCCCTCAGTTTCAAAGCATAATAGAAAGCACTCTATTAAGGAGGTCTAAGGTTTATTTCAAGGGGGTGGAAAGTGATACTAGAAAATTCTTGTGGAGAAATAAGACATGCGGAATATCCCAGGAAACACTTTATAGAAGTCTGTTTGAGGGAAACAGGTCTGAAAAACTAGGAACAACTTCAGAGGCTCAAAGGTGGCTGTGGAACATAATTCACTATGCCTACTACAGACAAACCCATTATTTCACTGCATAAGGGTTGATGAGTCAGAAAACAAGCCACCTTGTGCGATATATGGGATAACTGAGTGAGAGAGCTCCAAAGACCACACAGACAGCAACAAGGGAAGAAAGCTCTAAAGATGACTCAGTGGGAAGGAGTGCTTACGAGTGAGGTCAGTCATGTGCAGTGGAGGTTGGCTGCAGGGCTTGGTCTTTAACCAGAGTCTGGACTCAAATTCCCATAAACACCCTACACCATATCCAGGTAGGGTTGGCTGCAGTACCTACCCTTCGATGAGGTGTGCTTTTTGTTTTTTAGGTCTCGCCTGAGCCAGCGCATGTGCTGCACGGCGAGACATTTAGTGTGTGGGCTTTTAAAAGTTCGACCACACGCTTTTGGCTGGCACAGAGCGTGCGGTTACGCGCACAATGACGAGCAGAGGCGCCATCTGGCTTTCCTCTCTTGTCATGGTGCGCGCACATCGCACACCACTCGCCAGCCTGCTTTTGCCGTTTGCCTTTTTTTGTTTTTACCAGCATACTTCTGTGCCACATGCCTTGTCCCAAACGGATGCAGTTTGCCAAAGCTGGTCTTCTTTAAGAATAAGCAATTTCTCAGGATATCCCCACATTGCGCAAACCACCCCATGCTCCCACTTTTCCTCCCGTCATTTTTTATCTTCTCCTTTTGGAATTGTAACTCCGCCCAAAAAAGAATTTTGATGCTATTTATTTCTGAATTTGAACGCATCTAGTGGAAAACAACGCTCAACTGCTGTCCCATATCAATTTACGTACTTCTTTTGTGTCCTACCAAACAGGCTTTTTTTTTTATTATTTAAGCTAAAAAACAAACATCTTAAATTATGAACACACTACACAGCACTTTCATCATCTTGTCAGGTGTTGGTCACGATCAAACTACACTTAAACCATTAGGTACGACGAGATATCGCCGTTCGTTCACATTTATTTTCTCTTCATATTTTCAGTCTACATCAAACAAAGTGACTTAGTCAAACTTCCATTTTGGAATCTTGGCTGCATACTGCAATTCATTGGGTTTAGACTGCATAATGTCTACTTTTGTAGATCTATAGTTTAGAAACAATTACAATTGTCGAGTCAAGTACGCGCTATATAAAACTCCGTAAAATAATAAAACTAGATGGCATACATATTCGGTCAAACTATAGACCTAATTGACTGACCGTTTAGAAATGGCATGCTGTACTTTAATAAGTACATTCCACTAACTGAATCCCCCTGTAATTTAAGGTGTACTATTTACTTGTGCTGTTCGTTTTTTTAGATCCGAGGATTGTTGTAGGAACGATGAGCTGCGCTGACCAGCTATGAACATTCATTAACTTATGCATGCCCCTGGGTCAATTCACTGCGTTGGACCTTTGAATTGTAGAAGAAAATGATGTGCTGCAATATTCTGCATCGAACTTGTCAGGCCTGGGATAGGATTTCAGCGTTCAGCGTGCAGTAACCCTCTGCATCGGGCCTCATTGCAATACTCGGTTTCATTTAGAGGGCAGTGATTGCTGTGGTACGCTTTTCATTTCCCATCTGCAAGCCTCTGATAGCAGATGTGAGTTTGAGGTAAAGGGCTTAATGTTCCCGTCTTCTAGTGCATTATAGATGTTTTTATAGTTACATGACTCCGTACTCGGGGTTATTGTGGAGATGTGATTTAAAAGTACAAGACTTAAACCCTGAGTGACATGCTGCAGTCCTCCCACAATCTTTGATATGATCTTAGGAACAATGATCACATGCCCCTTGGCTGTTTTTATTTATTTATTTATTTCTCATGACCTATTGTCCGTGTTCGATTGAAGATATCGGTTACAAAGAGGGCCTTGTGTCACGACAGAACTGTGATAACGAAATGAATCTCGGTTGCTGCATTTACCTCCCGTTACCATGTTATTAGAGACATGTGACTAAAAGCAGTCGAACCTTCGACGTGCCCTCTGAATTACTTTCTTGGGTTCCCTTCGATTTAGGGTGAGGGCATGTTCCAATGTTCTGGACCCCTGGTTTGCTGATAAGATTAATGTACTGAAATGATGACTAAGCCACGTTTTATGGCAACACAGTTAAAATGAGTTCAGTCTTCAGGTTGAAATCTAGATCTGATGTTCTGGGCAAGCGGAGTACTTGTGTGTGCCTACACCTACACATCTTGATGTGCCTGTCAGGTCTTGGTCATGTGTGAACATGCAGCATGAGTTACCATGGGCAGGTCTGTCATTGAATATTGGGTGTACAATTGCTCCACTGATTTTCAAAACTGTTAATGCTCGTGAATCATACATTCTTGCTCTTGTAGACTGAGTATTCCGTGAACCCAGAACAGTTAATCAGCTTTGTCATGTTGAGTGCCCTGAAATTAATGTTCTCCTGGGTTGTGCTTTCACTTTTTTTGTGTGGCTTGGGGAGTACTTTGGCTTTTATCCACTCTTTTTATTTACGCTCTGACTTGTAAGCACTGAATGAATCAAGATCTCATTCTAACAATACATTTGAACCACATAATTGACAAATGTAGACTTAGAATATATCCAAAGTTTGTTTTGTTGCACATTTCGTAGAAATCTCCACTACCTTGACTGTCCCTGATTTTATTTACACTTGATTTTTCCTGTCTTATTTTTCTTTATGAACGGTAATTAAGTTTTCTAATGGCCGTTAAGAGCTGTATGTTAGGCCATCGTTTCCGCCGTTTGGGATGTTCCTGCCATTTTAAATCTTTTGTCTGGCAGGAAAGGTAGGTTTCACTTTGTCTGTGCCAGTAAAAGTAGAAATTGTCTTCCTTTATTTAATGGTCTTTTTTTTCTTTTCTTTTTTGGGTGCTTTCTCAGAGCTCCAAATGCGTTTGGAGATGGCGGTGATGCAAGACGGGATCGATCACCTCTTCGTACCAGCCCAAGAAGAGATGCTAGAGATATTCGTGGTGGTAGAGAGGTGCGAGACCTCCATGATCCTAGAGATGGCCGAGACCTTCGGGATCCCAGAGACCTAATTGACCATAGAGATATAAGAGACATGAGGAGCCTGAAAAGTCTTAGGAACCCTCTTGATATGCGTGACCTACATGACCCTCAAAATCTGAGAGACCCACTTTTTATAGATATCGGGATCTGAGAGAGCCACAGGACCCTCTCTACAGGTATGGTTGTATATACCGTGTTTTTGGGAGATACATTGAAACACAATCATCCCTATCTTTGTGCGACTGAGCATATTGTGCACTTATATTTCACTCAGTCAATCCTAGCTTATTTGCTGAAATGTTATGGTCTACCAGTTTTGTGATGTGTTGCAGTATGACAACTTGCTGAAATTAATGTAAACTTTTTGGGGGTATTTGCTGTATTTAAAAGCTTGCATATGTTGTGACGAGGGTGCACACAACTGTAAAAATCAAATGGTAACGAATGTTATACCAAAGTTCGACATTTTGTAAATCAGAAGTACCATAGATATTGTATTCTCTCATGATTTCTTTGCCAATCTCCTATTGGTGCAGCGATATTTTTGCACAAGGCCAGTGTAATTGATTTTGTGAGCAGTGCTGGGTGTTTGAGCCATAATGTAGACTGGCAACTGTGTTCTTGAATGTACACATTGGCTCGTGTTTGGTATACTTTGGTATCTTCAAAGGCATATTTTATTTTTTTCCAGATCTGATATGCACATTTCAATTCATCTGTAGTTTGAGTACACAATGTAGCAAGTATATATTGAAAAACAATCTTAATGTAGTTTTAACCCCTACTAAACGAACAAGCATTTGCAATGCAATAGGTCTCGCATTTACACGAGTTTAAGCTATTGGAGTTGTAAATGACAATGCCTTTTATTTATGTTTTAAAAACGAAAACAAAAATAAAAGGCATTGTTAGTTGCAATGTCAATAGCTCAAACTCACGTACATGCGAGACCTATTGCATTGCAAATGCTTGTTGTATGAGTTGTGGATCCTGTGCTGTATTTGGGAATCCTAAAACCTCCAGGATAATCTGCAATCCGATTGTGCTTTTTTCGTTTTGAAATGGATCTTCGAATCCTCCATAGTTTTACAAATCCACACATACATAATTCAGGAATTAACAGTTGAGATATTTCTAAAATGACTCATTTGAAGCCTGTTCGACACCTTTTTATAAAATTCATAAAGGATTAACGTCAAACCAAGCAAAGGCTCTTTTTGAGCAAAGAGAGTTTGTGATCGTTATGCTTAACTCCTGGTAAAACTAGAAAAGTGTAAAATAAAAAGCCATACCCTTATGATAGACTACTTTTGAAAAAAGTGCATTGCAAAATACAAGTTCATATCATGTTATGTTATGTTATGTTATGTTAATTTATTTCTTCTATAGCGCTCGGCTACTCCGAGGAGCATCCCGGCGCTTTAATGAAGAATATCGGCAGACAAAACAAGACATAACAGCTAAAAAAACAGACAAAAGAAAAGAATCAAATTTAGTAGTAGAAATATTTATTTAGTAAAAAGCCACGTTTTAAGCTCTTTTCTAAAAGCAAGGAGATTGGGAGCCTGTCTAAGAGAAAGTGGTAGCTCATTCCACTCCTTCGGGGCTAGGTAGTGGAACGATCGGCCTCCCACCCTTGCACGCCTGATAACCGGGACTATCATTTTGGATAGAAAGGATGATCTCAGAGACCTGCAAGGTACATATCGAGAGAGACGTTTCCTTATGTACTTAGGGCCAGATCCTTGTAAAGCCTTGAAGGCAAAAGTCAGGCACTTAAAAAGAATTCTTTTAGCGATCGGTAGCCAGTGTAAAGAATTCAGTAAAGCCGTGGCACCTACTCTTCTCGGGAGCCCGTAAATAGCACGGGCAGCAGAGTTCTGTACCACTTGCAAACGGGTCAAAAGATATTTTGGTAGACCCAAAAAAAGTGCGTTTGCGTAATCCAGTCGGGATCCGATCAAAGCCTGAACAATAATCTTCCTATGCTGGAAAGACACTAGAGGAAGAAACTTCCTCAGCATCCGTAAAATGCCAAAGCATGTGCCTGAAAGGCACGAAACATATGGCCCAAAGGACAATTCACTGTCCACAATAACTCCCAAATTTTTAGCCTTAAGAGACACATTGTCAGGTGGAAACAGATCTCGTGGCCACCAAGCTTTCCAATCTGGTTCACAGGTGCAACCAAAGAAGAGCAGCTCCGACTTATCGGAATTGCACTTTAATCCATTACACCTGAACCACTCAAAAACCGCACCAAGGCAATCCCTGATCTGTACGCCGTCAAATGACCCGCCCTTATCACAAGTGAACAGGAGTTGGGTGTCATCGGCGTAAGATACGATCTGGGCGCCAAAAGACTCCGCGACTACCGCCAGGGGGGCCATAAAGATGTTAAATAGCATAGGGCTAAGGATGGAACCCTGCGGTACCCCTACCTCTAGTGGAGCCATATCAGCGGAGAAAGGAGGCGCCCAGATCGTTTGCCGGCGGCCGGCCAGAAAGGATTTAAGCCAATTCCACACCGTTCCCCGAATGCCGCTCTCCCAGAGTCTTACAAGGAGGCGATCATGAGGGACGGTGTCGAAGGCCGCCGACAGATCTAACATTACCAACATGGCCCTTCCTCCGGAATCGAGAACTTCCCTGATGGCATCCGTGACCTCGAGAAGAGCCGACTCCGTGCTAAAATTTGCACGGAACCCAGATTGCGTATCATGCAACAGGTCGTTTCCTTCGATGAAATTGGAAATCGTCCGATGTGCAAATTTCTCGGCCACTTTCGCCAGGGCAGGGAGAAGGGAAATAGGCCTATAGTTGGCATGGATGAGGGGGTCCAAGGAAGGCTTCTTGATCAATGGCAGGATCAAAGCATGTTTCCATGCCTGCGGGACCACTCCCGTTGACAGCGAAGAATTCAGAAGGGGGTTCAGCAAGGCATTTAAGGCGGGTGCCACCTTCCCCAGAAATTTAGCCGGGCACGGATCAAGTGGAGAACCTGATTTCAAGCTTGACAAAAGCTCAAGAGAAGTGTCAAGGCATAGATGTGGAAACTGTAAGAGAGTAGGGCCTAGACCCTCCCTACATGAAGGGGGGGATGAGGGACCCACGACCAACTGAGAGCTAGGGTGAAAAAGAGAGGCTTGAATGGTTGGATTTTACTGGTAAAGAAGGTTGCAAGCTGTTTTATCCATACTTCTGAATGAGTATGAGATGATGAACAGATAGCTGGAGAGGTGAATTCCAGAACAACTTTAAAAATTTCTTTACAGCTATTTTCAGCCTCATCAATACGACGCTCAAGGTAGGCCTTTTTTTCCTTCCAGATTGACTGGTGGTAGGCTTTAGTTATTACTCGAAGTTTCAATTTCTCCGTAATATCATAGGTCCGTCTCCAAACTCTCTCAGCCCTTTTACAACCCTGCCGCTGCTCCCTTAACTGGGGAGTGAACCATGGAGCCGACGCTCTGCGTTCGCCTGATTTAAGCTTTTTTTCGGGGATTAAGGCCTGAAGTCTGGCTGTCAGCCAATTCTGAAAGAGACTGAGATTCTCTTCCAAATTGCCCAAAAGAGGACATGGAACGGTGGTAAGGGCCTCAGATAACATATCCACCGAAAGCAGATGGAAAGGGCGTGAAGTTCGCGTGGACTCCATTGATTCTCTCACCCGGGTAAGGGCAGTGGCAGGCACAAAAAAGGAGATCAAAAAATGATCAGACCATAATACTGGTTGTATAGACGTTATTGTAATAGATTTTGTTGAGAAAATCTGGTCAAGAGTATGGCCTTTGTTGTGCGTTGGTTTCTGCAGAAACGGAGTCAATCCTAATGGAACTGTGATGTCACTAAGTTTCATTGCATCGAGGTCCACAGTATTGTCCATGTGAACATTGAGGTCCCCAAGAAGAATGCAATGCTCAGATCTGAGACAAGGGACTGATAGAGCTACTTGTAGTTCATCAAAGAACGGCCCTGCAAGTCCCGGGGCTCTGTACAGGAGAATCCCGGTACAAGCCTGGAGGGGGGAGAGCTGAAGGGTGAAACCCAAGGCTTCACATCCCTGAATATTCTCTACCGGGAAGGTTGAGCAGGGAATGTTTTTATTTACCACAAGAGCTACACCTCCCCCTCTGCCTGATATTCTATCCCTCCTAAACATGTTATATTCCGGAGGGATGGCGTTGGCTAAATCAGGAGCAGAGCAATCACTCAGCCAGGTCTCAGTAAGAAATAAGCATGATATATTGGAATTCTGTAATAAATTCCAGATATCTAGGGAGTGACAGGTCAAAGATCTAGTATTAAGAAGAAGGCATTGATAAGGGGCCGGACTTTTATCAAGCGCAGTTCCGATAGACGTTGAGAGGCGCCAACCGCAAGTAGAACAACCTTTTCTTAAGGCCCGGCTGCCAGGAAAGAAAGAATGACATTGGCCACTTGGGGGGCGTAAGGCAAGTAAGTCTGCCGACATATAGCAAATCATATCAGTGAAGTAACAACAATGGGCAACCCACCATCCCGCTCCGGCCGCTGCCGAGACGCTGACGGGCGCAGACGGGCAAGACTCTGGCCCGACTCAGGCATGAGTCAGGCGCCACCGCTGCGCGTCACCGCTGCGCGATCCAATGCTCGCCTTAAGTACTGACTCCCCTCTCCTCCGTCTGAGCACTAGAGCGCTCAGCGTGGTGGCGCTACGAGGGTTTCCAAGATGGCATCGCCAACACAGGTAAGACTACCAATTCTGACCGCTAAAGCAGCGGTGGGGTCACAATTTAAGTGCGAGTGTGTGGGCAGTGAGTATCTTTAAAAACAGGGAATAATACTAAAGGAAAACCAACCAAGATACAAAATAGGATGTAGCGTTAAAAACACACAGATACGTTCGTAATTACGCTCGCTCGCTAAGCGCAAGCTAGATATGCAGCGCTGCGGCCAGTAAAATCTACTGTTTCCTCGCCAACGCTGACCAATGCTCGCCTTAAGTACTGACTCCCCTCTCCTCCATCTGAGCACTAGAGCGCTCAGCGTGGTGGCGCTACGAGGGTTGACTACTTGTGAAAATTAATATGTCACCTGAGATGTTCGGCACTGGGTGAAAGTTGGGGTTCATATCTCTCCAGGATTATGCCGATGACACAGGTTAAGACTAGCTGTTGGTTCATGTTCTTCTCCAGCAGCAGGAATTCTGCTTTGTTCAGATTAAGCTTTAGGTAGGTGCAGAGTATCCAGGTCTGAATCAATTGTGAGCAAATTGTAGGCATTGGATATCTGGAGCAGAGGAGACCTTCTATTACAGTTTTGTGTCAACAGCATATTGGTGAATTTTGAAGTTGTTGTTTATGAGTTGAGCCCCAAGGTGCCTAAAAAACTGTTTAAGTGGATTTTTGTTTGAAAATTGCAACTGAAAAACACTGAAAGTCACAAGTTATGGTTAGGAAAAAATCCATAATGCATGAATAAAGCGTAATGCAGGCATGCAAAAACGAGTATTTTTTTCAAGCCCACCTTGTACATTTTTCTAATGCTTATTTCTCAAAAACTACTGAACGGATTTCCACCTACCCAACAAAAGCACGTTTCTGAGTTCTAAGTTTTTCTGTCATGCCAAGTTTGGTGTAAAGCTGTTGAGTTGTTTTTTTGGTAGGCGTGAGCAAAAATTCCTATGGGAGGTAAACTGGGGAAAATACGTCTATTCACCACGCCCTTTAACTTATTTTCATCTCCACAGAAGTGCATTCAATTTGACATAGTGAGCATTAGGTTATTATGCTGTTCAATTACCAAATTTCATGCAGAGCCGTCCATGGAAAGCACTGCTATAGGCAAATCAAAAAATGTCTTTTCAGTGCAAAATGCATGTACCACTGTAGTGAGGACATGGGATTCATCGCGTACATTGCTAAGTTAGCATAAGTTAGTATAAGCTCGGCTGCCATGTTGCCGCTTTTGCACACGTTTCTACATGACATTGTTTTCGCAAATCCTCTGCTTGTGCTCGCTCACATGGGAACCGTGTACCTTTCACGTTTCTTGCTGTGCTCTTTAGTCTTCGTATGCACAGCGTTTTCAAAGTAGAAAAGCAATGTGCTCTGTTAATCTGCTTTGGTCAGTCCCATGCATGTTAGACATAATACTACCACAGCTGTACTACTGAAAATCGAGTGCTTTTAATATGGCATTGCAAGCATGTTAGGCACTTGGATAAAACCTTTCCGAAGAGAAGAGCTGTGTTTGTCCGGAGATGTAAATCTTTGAATCTAAATCTGGAGGTATGGGGTCCCCCTGACAAAGCCCAGAGGTCTTCTATAATTATTATAAACTAGTTCCTAGCACGGGGAGGGTGGCAAGGCACATAAGGGCTTTTTTTCCATTAGCTTTATAAAATGATATCCCCGTTCATATTTTATGCTCACTATATTGAGTTTATGCATTTTGCTGCTAGTATTGGCTTGTGTACTGCATTATAGAGCACATTAGCTAAAAGAAACATTTTAAACTAAACTGTGTCTCTGATTACTTATGTTGTGGACAAGTATGAGTGAGTTAGCGAAAGAGTGTTCTTGCTTCCGCGATTACTGAGAGAGTCTGAGTTACATGTTCTAGGATGTCTAAGCTTTGCTGTAGTATGGAGAACGAATTAGACACTATAGCTAGTCAGATTGGGGTTCTGGGCACTGAAGTGGGTTGTTGGTACACCACTATACACTGTGGTCCTGGTTTCTTGTGTGTAGTTCTGTATATGTGCAGAATCCCTGCAACTCCACCTTACCATAACTGCCCAATGGCAACTGAAACTATATAATACATACTTATACATTGGACACCTGCAGCAGTTAGGATGCCAACCCCACTGAGCACAGCTGAAGGCCCAGGGTTTAGGGATAAGATTTTTTAAAAAAAGGGAAATTCACTAAAAAATACTCAAACTTGCAAAACCACTGAAATTTGACAGTTATGGTATGCAATGCACACTATAACTCCTGTTGCCCTCAAGGCACAAAATACACCCAAAAGGCACTTGGAAGAAAGGTAATCAAGCAAGAGTTAAATATCTTGCGTCGTGTATGTTCTATACAGTAACCAGCAAATTGACTTGGTTTACAAAATGAGGTGGCAAATTACGTGGCAATTGCGGTAAATTCATAATTATGGTGTAAATGCTGTAGCCACATAATCACTTAAATCGACTGGCCTTCATCACTGCCTATTGTTTTATCGAAAATGTAATCATGAATGATAAGCAAATATTCTAATACCAATCAGTGCCCAATGCTAAATGCGTTTTGAAGAAAACAGGTTTATCAAGCTAACTAACCCAAAATAAACTTGTAATGTAACAAAATGCATCACCAGCAGCAGTGTACTATCATCCAATAGCACCATCAAAGGTATCCTGTGACATCATAAGTGAAGGGACCAATGTTCAAGTGGTTTGTAAAGGTCACTACAATCCTTCAATGGTAACAGTCTACAGTGTTAGATGGGCAAACATTATCATTGAGGAGTGCTGGTGACATCATAAACTACAAGTCCCCAGGCCGAGAGGTTTGTAAATATCACTAGAACCCCAAGATGACAATATAGGACTATATTAGGCATTCTATAGCAGTGATCTTACCAGTGGTTGAGAGTCCTGTATCCAAACAGCATTGCACATGGCCAATGAAATTCACTGAAAAAACATAATTAAAGTGATGTTATGGTTCCACATCAGAACTGTGAATTCCTTCCGATTTGTATGGTATGCAACACACCATAACTCATGCCCTACCATGATAACCATAACATTCCACCTAATTGGCCCCACAGGAATGCTGGGCCATCTTCTTCGCAACTCCCATTTACAGTAGCTACTTGTCTTGCAGGCTCTGTCATTGTGAAAGGCATGCTCAGATTGTAGTACAAAGCCTCAAACATGTAAATGGCACAGCTCAGTGCAATGACTAGCTAGCAGTGATTTGTACATGTACACGTACATATCTGAATTTTCACTATAGGAACTGCACATATGGAGACTGAAAGCAAAAACACCTGGTGGCCCACCGCCCTCGGAGGCCCACCTACCCCTGCTAAAAACCTTGGCATCATACTTGATTCATCACTCGCCATGAACTGACAGGTCACCTCCAGCTGCTTCAACACCCTCCGCATCATTCGAAAGACCTTCAAATGGATCCACCCGAGTCAAGGAAGACAGTCACCCATGCATTCATCACCAGCAAACTGGACTATGGAAATGCTCTCTACGCCGGCATCAACAAGTCCCTACTCCGCAAACTCCAGACAATACAGAACACTGTGTGTCCAGACTCATCCTCGGTATCCACCGGCACAAACACATCAGCCAGCACCTGTGGAGACTCCACTGGCTCCCTGTGGAGAAGAGAGTCGCCTTCAAAATCCTCACCCACGCCTACAAATGCCTACACAACAACGGACCCAAATACCTCAACGACAGAATAAACTTCCACGTACCAAAAGAAACCTCCGATCTGCCAACCTCGCACTAGCTGAAACCCTGCACATCCATAGAACCAGAGCAGGTGGAAGATCGTTCTCTCACATTGCAGCCAAAACCTGGAACGAGCTACTGACAGACATCAGACGCGCCACCCCCCTGAACACCTTCAGGAAGACCCTCAAGACCTGGCTATTCAGCTGAACTGACCTGCGTACCCCCTCCCCCCCGTGCCTTGAGACCCTCACGGGTGAGTAGCGCGCTTACAATTCCCTGATTGATTGATTGATTGATTGATTTAACTGATGAGTTAAAACATGTCTTTTGAAATTGACTAAAATGTAATATTCAAGCAAACAATGTTGAATGTTCATGTACATAAGTATTATATTAAGAAACATTATACACATTCTTTATTTAAAAAGTTACATTTAGATAAGATAATGTGTTCATGAAGGGGTAACCCTTAAAATACCCTTTGGGCTTGGTGGAGAGATTTCAGTGCTAGCGGCTAACTAGCATGACTGACAGCACTACACAAATAGATAGCATTACAAAAATCAGTAAAACACCATCTCTGCATGGGTGGCCACCACACATCAGTGTCAAGTTTTGAACTTTTCTCCTACAAATCATTATTTTCAAATGTGTTAGTCTAATTAGTTCAGTGGAAGTAAAACAACCCCCAGAGTGCATTAGGCTATCCCACAATAGTCCAGGACTGAAAACAGTCTCCATAATAACCTGCAGGAAGGTGGTCACTCTAATCTGTGCAAAACAGATCTGAATTGTCATATCTCATACTGCCTTTGGAAATACTACCAAATAGGTAATCTCCAATACAGCCATTAGTGAAGAGTCACTATGGAAGTTGGGCAATGTATGAAATAATAAAGGGACCGATTCACAAAGGCAAACTTAGATGTTTGGTCTAAACTTAGACCAAACGTATAAGTTTACGACTTTGGGAATTCACATTGTATTTATTGTTTGCAGTCTTAAAAAAGCCAAAGTGACAAAACCCATGTCGGCTACCTTGTCTTTTGATTTGTACCATAGAATGAAGATTTGGAGAAATTTGGAGAATAAAACAAAAATCTTGATCAACCCTACATCTTGGAATTTGTCCTTGGACTCACAGATCATTCAGACTTAATTTATATGTGTGCTTCGGTAGGCAGACTATATTAACTTGCCCCTCTAAATTCTCATAAATTATGTAATTTATTACAGAGGTGTGAGTCACCACTGTGTAGTTATTATACGGACTGTGTTTCCATAAAAAATTGATTTTTTGGTTTGCTAACAACCTTGGCGTCATTTGACGAATCTTCACAAAACATTTGTAAAAAAAGGTTAATTCACCTCAGCTTTTTCCTGGAAAGTTTTGGGGTGAGCCTTCAAGTGTGGACTGGAGACAAAGGGGGGCCCAAAACAATTTTTTCACAACCAATTTCCCTTAGGAAAATTGAACAGCATTACAGCTAAAATGGCTGAATGGAATTACACCAAATTTGGCAAAAGCCAAAATGCCTGAACGGAATTACACAAACATTATCAAAAATCTAGATTATTACCTGGAAAGCATGGTTTTTTGATTTGGTGAACTTTTGTTCAGTAGTTTTGTAGAAACTAGGGGGTCAAAATGTATAGATATTTGAGGTTGTGATAGTACCAGACGACTGGCAGATCAAAAGATAAGATTTTAGTGAGTCAAATGCGCACTCCGAGACCGATATGTGTAGTTAAATATTCAGTGTATCACCCATACTGCAAATTAGATACTTATTGAGAACAGGATTGAGCCACTCATACATCTAGTGTCACAAAGACAGAACTATTTATACACCCACTTACTCTCCCATAGAGCACTTATGTATCTACTGGTAACAGAGCTCCTTGTTCTTATAGTTACACATCCCTAAAGGCACTAACACAGCCAGTAAACAATCCATACAGTGACTGTCTTCCTTTTAGGCGCCTTGTAAGTCAAAACACATTGCTTAGCCTTAAACTCTTTTTCTACTACATATTTGTCACCCCTAAGATAGACTGTAGGTAGGCCATAAGGCAGGGAGCTTTGAGATAAGACAGGTTGTTTTAAGTTTGAATGATTTGCTTGCGCACTTGCAGACCCATATGTTCAATTATAGATCCAGTCTCCTAACCATACTGAAACTCACACACCTATGTATAAAAGGATAGAGTCACTAATACACATAGTCACACAGCGACAGAGGCACTTAAATATTCACTCACACACACCTACAGCTCTTTTTTATACAGCAGTAATGGAGGCAGTTGTACAGACAGCTAAATACCCCAAAACTCACTAACATAGCCAGCAAGCAATGCATGCAGCTTGTTACATATACATTGAGAAAAACATAGAGTAACATAATTACTTACATATCCAATGACACATCCACATAGGGACTGAGACACTCATTCTGATATGTTCTGAAAAAGTGTCACTAACAAGTCATCCATCCAGACAAGTAGGCATATAAACATGCCTCGGGCCTGCTACAGTAGAGCACGTGTTTAGAGTTTCCCTGTTAGGCCGAGTTGACATTCAAAACATATTGGTAAGCCTTAAAGTCCTTTTCTAACACATACAAGTCACTCCTGAGAAAGGCTGTAAGTAGGCCATAAGGCCGAGAGCTATGAGCTTAAAAGAGAAGACACGCTGTTTCAAGTTTGATTGAATTATGGCACTTGCAGATCCATATCTCTAGTTATAAATAAAGTATTCTACTGATAGTGGTACTCACATACCTATCTGTAAAAGGAAGAGCCACTAATACACTTCTGCCACACAGTGACAGAGGCATTTAAACATTCATTCACACACATACAACTCTTATGTATCCAGCAGTAACAGAGGCAGTTGCACACACAATAAATAGCTCAAAATTCACTAACATAGCCAGCAAGCAATCCATGGTGCTCATTACATACAGATTGAGAATTCAATACAGTATCTAACAGACCCAGACATATGTCAACATGGTTACTTACATATTCAATGACACACCCATATAGGCACTGAGACCCTCATTCATGTATGCAGTGAAGAGGTGACACTAACAAGTCATCCATCCAGACAAATAGGCCTTTAAACATGTCTCTGGCCTGCTACAGTAGAGCGTGTGTACACAGTTTTCATGCTAGTCAAGCCATAAAGTCCTTTACTTCTACATACAAGTCAGTCCTAAGCTAGGAGATAGGTAGGCCATAGGGCAGAGAGCTATGAGCTTAAAAGAAAAGACATGTTGTTTCAAGTTTGATTGTGTTGCATGCGCACTTACAGAGCATACATATCACCAGTTATAGATGCAGTTTCCTACCGATAGTGGTACTCACATGCCTTTGTATAAAAGAATGGACCCATTAATACACCTAGTGACACAGTGACAGAGGCAGTTAAAAATTAATTCACACTCATATACAGCTCTTATGTATTCAGTAGTAATGGAGGCAGCTGCCCTCAAGATAAATATTCCAAAACTCACTAACACAGCCAAGAAGCAATTCATGGAGCTCCTAACATACAGATGATTGAGAGTCCCATACAGTAACTAACAAATCAAGACATATATCAACATACTTACTTACATATCCAATGACACACCCATATAGGCACTGAGACACTCTTCAGGTATCTAGTGAAGAAGTTATACTAACAAGTCATTGATCCAGACAAATAGGCCTTTAACATGTTTCAGGCCTGCTGCAATAGAGTGTGTGTACATAGTTTTCCTGCTAGGCTGAGTTGACATTCAAAACATGTTGGTAAGCCTTAAACTTCTTTTCTACTACATTCAACTCACTCCTGAGATAGACTGTAGGTAGGCCATAGGGCAGTGAGGTATCATTTGAAAAGATAATTCATGTTGTTTCAAGTTTGATTGAGTTACATGTGCACTTTGAGTCCCATATCTCTAGTTTTAGATGCAGTCTCCTATCCATTGTGAAACTCACATAACTATAAAAAAAAGGATAGAGCCACTAATACACCTAGTCACACTGTGACAGAGGCTTTTAAACATTCACTCATATACATCTATAGCTCTTATGTATCCAGCAGTAATTGCACACACAGTTAAATACTCCAATACTCACTAACACAGCCACCAAGCCATCCATCCAGGTCCTTACATAGAGATTAAGATTCCCAAACAGTAAGTAACAGTCCCAGACATATATCAACATACTTACATATCCAAATGACACGCCCATATAGGCACTGAGACCCTGATTCAGATTTCTAGTGAACAAATGACACTAACAAGTCATCCATCCAGACAAATATGCATTTAAACATGTCTCGGGCCTGCTACAGTAGAGCCTGTGTACACAGTTTTCCAGCTAGGCTGAGTTTGCATTCAAAACATGTTGGTAAGCCTTAACCTTCCCTTCTACTACATATATGTCATCCCTAAGGTATGCCATGGGTAATCCACACGGCAGGGTGCTATGTGCTTAAAAAGTAAAACGTCTTAACTTTCACTAGGTTACACGTGCACTCGCAGTCACTTACTCCCCAGTTCTAAATCCAGTCTTCAACCCATACTGCAAGCTACATACGTATTTACAAAAGCATAGAGGCACTCACCCACCCAGTCAGTCAGAGACATTCAGTTACATGTCCTTACTGCACTTATGTATCCAGTAGTAACAGAGTAAGTTTCACACACAGTTATATACCCCAATACTCAGAAACAGAGCCAGTAAGTAATAACAATACAACCAGTTACATGCACATATTCAGACCTATAGAGATACTAAGATAGCAAGTCATATAGCTATATAGTTACTTACACATCCAGCGACATGCCCAAGAGCTAGCGATGCACTTATTTAGATTCGTACTCAAGTAGTGACTTTCCAAGGTACCTATCCAGACAAATAGCTCTTTAAACATGTGTCAGCCTGCTACTCCACAGCCTGTTGAGTAGGCATTTAAAACCATTTGCCAACACTTAAACTTCCTTTTTCCACATATAAGTGACCTCTAATGTAGGCCGTAGGTAGACTTACATTGATGCATACAGCAACATACCCAGACACACTCTAATGCATCTCACAGCACACCCAGGTACACAATGATGCATACACTAATGCACTGAAACACTCACTCATATGTACACTAACACACCCAGGCACACACTGATGCATACAGTAACACATCCAGGAACACATTTATGCATGCACTGACACAACCAGGCACACTCTGATGCATGCATGGACACCCCAAGGCACACAGTGATCCATACACTAACTCACCCAGGCACACACTTATGCATACACTGACACACCCAGGCACATACTTATACATACACTAACACACCCAGGTACACTCTGATGCACATAGTTATACAGCCACACATATACTAATGCATACACTGACACACCCAGGCAAACACTGATGCACACACTAACACGCCCAGTCACCCACTGACCCATACAATAAGACATCCAGGCACACACTGATGCATACAGTGACACACCAAGATACATGCTGATGGATACACTGACACACCCCAGGCACACATGTATGCTTACACTAACACACCCAGGTACACTCTGATGCATAAAGTGACACATCAACACATGCACTAATGCATGCACTGAGACACCCAGACACACTGATGGACACAATAACACACCCAATCACTCACTGACCCACACACTAAGACACCCAGGCACTGACATGTCCAGGCAGGCAGTGATGCATATGCTGACACACCCATATACATCCTGATGTATAGAGTAGCACACCCTGGCAGACACTGATATATACACATACACACCCAAGCAGACAGTGATAGATACACTGAGATATCTAGGTACACACTCATGCATACATTCACACATCAGATGACACATGTATGCATACACACTCAATCACACACTGACCCATATTCTAAGACACCCTAGCAGACACTTATACATACAGTGATCACCTCAGGCACACACTGATGCATATGCTGACACACCCAGGTGCACAATTATGCAATATGCTAACACACCCAGGCAACCACTGATGCATACACTGATACACCCAGCCACATGCTCATGCATACTATAAGACAGGCAGGTAGACATTGATATACACACTAACACACCCAGTGACACACTGACACATTCAGTAAGAAACCCAGGTAGAGACTGATGTAGATGCTGACAGACCCATGTATGATCTGATGCAGTAGTACTCCCAGGTGCACAGAGATATATACACATGCACACCCAAGCAGACAGTGTTGGATACACTGAGATATCCAGGTACACACTCATGCATACACTGACACTCCAAATGACACACTTATGAATACACTGACAGACCCAGTAACACACTTTTCCATATAGTACCTTGGCACACACTGACACATATGCCTAGACACCCGTGGATACACTGATGCATATGGTGGTATACCCAGGCACACACTGATGCACTGACACAGGCAGAGACACACAGATATAAACTTGATAATTAATAGAGTTTGAGTGGTTATAATAAAGTAGCATAACTGTTTATGTCAGCAGTTAAATGCTTGAAATATGTAATTTAAGAGTAGATAATGAAAGGCCAAATGTGTTCATTTGCTTTTTTCCCATACATCTACTTCTACTTAAAAACAGACAGTTACAATGTAGAAAAAAAGAAAGAAGGAAGAAACAGAAGGAAGGATACATTACAACAGAGAAACAAAAGGGACATAATGTGGACAATGTGGTTAAAAAGAAAAGAGCTGCTGGTAAGAAAACTAAAAGGTTTCTTAAAAATAGTATGTGGAAAACTGCAAAGTGAGCAAAAGCAAGTCAATAAGAAGCAAGGTTTTCAAATCAGCTAAGAAAGGACAAAAGTAAGTGACATTAAGAGTACTAAATAGTATAAGAATAGCAGATAGGTTAACAAGACGACAGAGACAGTACAATGAAATAAGAGTCAGAATGATTCGTAATAGGGTAATTCAGAATTTCATACAAATTATGAAGCAGTTTAAAAGGAGAAGAAAAGCAGTCAAACAACAGGAATGTATTGAGGCTGTAGTTGATTAGGCATTTTCCCTGAAGTAGAAGCTGTTTTATTATTATTCAAGCATATTTCGAATACTGGATGAAACAGTGCTGTTTATAAAGAGAAGAAGCCAGAAGAAAAGACTTGTGAATAGAAGTAATTTCTGTAAATTTTCCGTAGAGAATGGAAGCATACTTTCAATAATGAGCATTTCTTTGATGAAGAAAGCAACTTTCAAGAGAACACATTAGTGCATACAGTTGAAACAACTGGTCGATGTTGTGAGTTGAAGGATGGTACTCCCCTTCCAAAAGAGTAGATGGTTCCTAGGAATGTTGATAAAAGTGATAGCTGAAGAGGTACTGGAAAGGCGTAGACAGGCCCCTGTATACAAATGAAATTGTAGCTGTATTTGCAGTGTTCGGCACGAATCTATTGATACATTGAGAGCTTTCCTATGTAAGTTTCCATGCAGAAGTCTGACAGAAAATTGGGATTTTGCATGCATTATATCCATGCAAAGTAAGGAAGTATACTATTTTACAGGGACATTCACTAGCATGTCTATCAAAGAATGTGTGCCAAAGCACCTTTCATCCCTTCAGACTGTTCATCACTCTAACATTCAAAAAATAGTTATGAGGCTTTACTATGTGAAAAGTCCTGCCTTATGTTTGGGAGAAATGAATAGACCTCTATGGCTTGGTACAGTAGCAGAGGTAAAAAAAGATTATGAAGATATCCAGTTTTGTTTCTTTGCTCCTGGACAGGAGTCTAGCGAAAATGAAGAGTTGGTTACTTGAGGTATAGAGGAACAGGACACAGGCATTAGTATTGATAACTTTACACAAGAGATTGCAAAGTTTAGCACAGATTCTTCAGAAAAAACAAATTGTCGATGCACTTACTTCAAAAGCCAAACTCGCAATGTTGTTATTCACTCAAAAAATGAACAGAGAACAGAGATAAGTGGCAGGAATTTGCTATGGAGGTATTTGTAAAGGAACGCTTTGATTTGTCCACACGGCTATTGTATTGAAGCATTGCTGATGAGGGGTGATGCCCCGAAAACCTGTCCCAGGATGCTTCTTTATGGTCTAGGGAGGACCTGGCTTGGCAGTTCAGGCTGGACTGTTCCCATGAGGCAAAGGGTCAAGACTGATTTGCATATGGCTGCGTCTAAACTGGGGTGGCATGGTGAGCAAAAGAACAATGGATTTAACTCAGATCTATTGTCTTGGGGTGAATGTTTGATTTGCTCTGCATTCTGTCCATCATCCGTGTGTCTTTTGGCAAAACAATGGAATAAATAATTGTTTTAAAAAATATATATATTTTATTGAGTGAGAAAACAGAGAAAAAACAATACAATCAAATTATATCTCACTCCCACACATTTCTTTTTCAAATATCGCCCGTGCTCAAACCACCCGCCACCCTTCCCCCAGTTTGTCCTACCAATTTTCATGTGGGTTTTTATTACATTTGGGTTTCTTATTCATACTAGATCAAAGATTATAGATCAGATACAATTCCCTTGTCCAATGCCATGTCTTATACATACAGATTTCTGTTTCCTGGTCCCATTTAACTAAAAGTACATTTTCTATCAGCATCTTTGAGTTATCACAGTCTAGTCAAAAGCCCTCCATAAAGTGCATATGCATATCTTGTTAGCGACTTACCCATCACTCTAATACAGTGCCAAATTTTTAATGTGCATACATGGTCTATCTAAGCCAACCAAAAAGTGCATGTGCATACGTTGTTAACTGTATTAGCAGCCTGACAAATAAAGTGTGGCGTATCAAAAGTGCTTACATAAGACCTCTAAAAGCTTTCAGCTGTCTTACAAATGTTTCTAATTTCATATTTGTTCAATATTCTAAAATATAAAATAATATACACTTCCCATATTCAATACCAGTTTTAACACATATCTCAATTTTCTAGTACAATTAGCTTAGAGTACTTTTAACCACGGCCCAATCCAGTTATCACCATATAGTCGTCGGCCCTTCATAAAGTGCATATGCATATCTTGTTAATATATTTACCCAGCCTTCTAAAAGAGTACAAAATAAATTTTTTCCTAAAGTACATCCAAGGCCTGAGCCAACCATAAAGTGCATGTGCATACGTTGTAAACAATATTAGCAGCCTGGTTATTAAAGTGCAACATTTCATAAAGTGCATACATACAGTTTATAAAAGCATTTGACTGTTTTCAAAAATATTTCTGATTTCATATTCGCAAAGTATTCTGGAATCTAAAATAACAAACAATTTCCATATCCTGAACCAGTTTTAACACACATCTTTGTAACTGGTACAGCTAGCTTAGCATGCATTTTACCACAGCCACTTCCACTTATCAGAGTGCACTCGACTGCTAAAAACATCACCCCCTGACTTGTAAGACATGTATGACTTACCCATCCACTTGATCCCTCCAATTAGCAAAATGCTGCCATATTTCTACCCCTTTCTTTTTGGCCTTATATCCCCTCCACTTATAAATAGCTTTCTCGAGGCTATGTGTTCTCAACAAGCAAACTAGCCATTGATTAAATACTGGCGGATTAGCATCCAACCATGCTGACACTATGCATATTCTGTATACTGGCATTTCAATGCAGATAAAAGCCCCACCTTTTTCTTTTCCCAGGTTATTTATACCAAGCATAATCACCTGGGGGGTGACTTTCACCTGTAACACAACTTCTCTTGGAAGAACACCTCTATTTCTCTTATAAGCGGGACAAGCTCACTGCAAGTAGCAAACATATGCATTAAATCTGCCTTATAAGGCGCACACTGTGGGCAGAACACTCCTTTCCCCTCCCCCATTTGGCAATCCGATATGGGGTATAATATAGTTCAAAGCATGTTTTATAGAACTGTGTTTGAAGATTTGTATGCAATCACTAAGGTATTTGAAAAGTTGTCTTGGAAGTCTACATCTGATTTCCCAGCATCCCTTGCCACTTTGATGAGAATTTTCCCAAATGATCTTTCATATAGTTGTTCAATAATTCATATAAAAGACCAATCCTTGGTACCTCAGGTCGCCTTAATCCATCCACTAACTCACAACTCTCAAATTTCTCTTTCCCTCCTCTCTTTTTAAGTAAAAAATCCCTGACTTGTAAATATTTAAAGAATTCTCTATTAGTTAGATCGAATTTCCCTCTCAACTCTTCAAATGACATTAAGCCACCCGAGGAGAAAAGGCATCCGACCTGAGTTATACCAGCCTTTATCCACTTCTCAAAATAGCGGTCATTAAAAATACCAGAAAGGTCTTTATTCTGTACAAAGGGTGTATAATAATTTAATTTCCCTAGCCCTAACAAGCGTCGTACAGAAGACCATACCTTAAAAGCTGTGTGTAATGTCTTAAAGCGTACCCTTTTGTAGTATCCAAAACTGAGCCGATGCCATAAACACCCTCTTACATCATGGCTATTCACTTGTACATAGGGGTAGATATCACTAGTTATCCCCATCCCAGGACTCGCATTTAAAAAAGCTATATAATGTTTAATAGAGGCTGCCCACCAATATAATTTAAGGTTGGGTAAGGCCAGGCCACCACGCTCTTCGGGCAAGGATAAATATTTGATCACTCTTCTAGGTCTAGAGTACGCCCATATGAACTGTGCAAAAAACCTTTAAAAATTTTTAAACCAGGAATTCATAAAAATCAGGGGAATTGCTCTTAAAAAGTATAAAACCTTGGGGAAACATACTATCTTAACTATATTCACTTTACCAATCAATGTGAGGTGCAAATTATACATTTTTTAAAGCACTTTTTTCATTTCTCCAGCACACAGCTCCAGATTTTCTTTAACTATCTCATCGATTTCAGCCGTTATCACCACCCCCAAATATGTTTTTTTTGCCAACTCTTTTATCTATATTTGGTGCAAATTCCTTAACAACTATTTGTGTTTTGTCCCTATTTAGGGCATAGCCAGACACTAAGCCGAATCTCTGGGCTTCCTTTTCAATTGCTCTCATTGCCGTCTCGGAATGTGATGTGACTAATGGGACAACGTCAGCATATGCCAACACCTTATCTGCATGCTCCATTTCAAATAGTGGGGGAATATCTGCTGAGTACTCTAAGTATTTAATAAAAGGGTATATATAGATGGCGAACAATAAAGGAGAGCAAGGGCACCCTTGACGAGTACCTCTCGTTATCTTAAATGCCTCGGTCAGTCCCCCATTGACCCATACTCTAGCCTCAGGTTCTTTATACAAAGATTTCACTACACCAATGAACTGTTCCCCTATCCCTTTCCATTGCATAGACGCCTTTAGAAACTGCCAGGTGACCCTATCAAAAGCCTTTTCAGCGTTTAAAGAAAATTGCGGCCAGTATCTCCTGCCACTTGCCTCATGTCAAACAGCGGGATGATCTTTCTGATATGTTCTATGGTGCCTCTACCCGGAATAAAACCATGTTGATTCTGGGAAACAATTTTATGTATCACTAGTGACAGGCGGGAGGCTAGAGTTTTAGAGTACATTTTCACATCTCCATTGATAAGGGTTATTGGCCGATAGGAACCTAGTTCCTCACTAGGTTTACTTATTTTTGGAAAGATGATAATCTTTGCCATAGCCCATGATGCCTGTGGGTTCATCCCCTCTGTGATTTGTAAGAACAAAGTCGTTATGATTTCTTTCAATTGTTCTTGAAAGACTTTATAAAATTCAGTAGAAATCAAATCAGGTCCCGTCACTTTTCCTCTTGGTAAACTAGCAAGGGCAACTATAATCTTGTTCTATGTTAGTGGTTGGTCTAGCTGGTCCCTCTCTTCTTTTTTTTATATTTATATAGCGCGAATTCGACCCGAAGGTATTGGAGCGCTTTACATAGCACCGTATTTACATTACACATTCAGGCACGGGGAGATTAAGTGATTTGCCCAGAATCACAGGATGTGGACGCGACCTTGAGGCTCGAACCCTGGTTTCCTGCACCAGAGGCGGCAGCGCAGCCGACGGACCACATAGGAGCACCTCAGCAGGCTGCTCCAGATATTCCACTATCCGTTCTTCCCTCTGACTTTCCCCCACCCGGTCCTCTGTATATATAGTCCGATAAAAATTGCAGAAAGCAGCTCGGATTTCACTTACATCTGACCTCAAGCCTACCATAGGATCTCTTATTTCCTTAATTTCATTTTGAGTAATTTCTTGCCTTGTCTTTACCGCAAGAAGATGACCAACCCTTTCACTGCACTCGTACATCTCTTTGTGATGCACAGTTGCTTTGTCAATAGCTTTTTTGATTGTTTCTCCCCTATTACAGCTTTATTTACTGCGACCCCTAGGCAAGCATCCTCTATACTTTCCTTATGTTGTATAGCCTTAATTAAATTGCCTTCAGCCTGGGCCAGACCGATTTGCAAGGAGTGCAGTTCCTCCTTTTCCACTTTGTATTTCCTTATTGCATATTGCATTGTTTCCCCTGTATCACTGCTTTTAGTGTATCCCAAACTGTGCCAAGAGAGGCCGTTCCAAGATTCCTACCCAGAAATTCCGGAATCCATTTCTTCATGTACTCCACATAGGCCTCATCAACCAGTAATGCTCTTTCAAATGTCCATGAAGAAAAAGATTTCTCCTGATAGCTCTCCCCCTGCACCTGAAGTACCAGAGGATTATGGTCTGCAAGATATCTGGGGGCCTTTTCAATTGTACTTTTCTGCCCGATCGAGTGCGAGACAAAAAAATTAATCTAGCCTTGCATGCTTCTGGAGGGGAGCAGAGTAATACGTAAAACCTTGTTCCTTAGTCCTCAATTTAGCCCAGACAACGCACAAGCCATGCTCTTGACACATAGTGCATAAAGCTTGGTAAACTTTAGGTTTCTTGCCGATATATGGTACCCCCTGATCCCAGTCACTGACAAGATTAATATTGACATCCCCGCACATCACTAGAGGCAATTGCCAGTGCGATAATTCATTCGACAGTCATCCCAATAGAGCGGGATCATCAACGTTGCGGGAAATTTGATCTAACTAATAGAGAATTCTTTAAATATTTACAAGTCAGGGAGGAGGAAAGAGAAATTTGAGAGTTGTGAGTTAGTGGATATATTAAAGCGACCTGAGGTACCAAGGATTGGGCTGTTATATGAATTATTGAACAACTATATGAAAGATGATTTGGGAAAATGCTCATCAAAGTGACAAGGGATGCTGGATCATATGCTACCATATTGGGAGCATATCGTAAAATTAGAAAAACCGGTGGCACTGCAACTAGCGATGTCCCAACACCCGGCTGTATCGGCCTTAACTGAGAAAAAATGGATAGCTTTGTTGCGGGCCAAAATTGCTACCCCCGTGTGCCTTGGGTTGTCGCTCCTACAATACTACATCCCAAGTATTTTAAAAGGCTCCATTCTATGTGAGTTTCTTGAAGGCATACTATATCAGCCAGTAGCAATTTTAACCCTTGGGATACTGTTTGCCTTTTTCTACATCATTCAGACCCCATATATTGACCGTTGCGATCCTTAACTTACCCATCTTTGAATCCTTTACTTTACCCCACCTTGATTTTTTTTTGCTTCATTGTTACCCACCATACTATCCCTGTGGAGCTTCCCATATACAAAACCCACAGTGAACCACCCCTGTCTACCTCCCCCTCCCCGCAGCAGTGCCCCCCTCTCCCACCCTCACCCTCTCTCACCCACCGCACCCCCCAAATACCTAGGCAATCAGGCATGGACCGAGAAGAGATGCAAGATGGCGTGTGATTGACTGCAGTGAGCTACCGTCTCCCCTGAATGGATCGATGCTGCAACCAGCAACTGTCTGGACTTTTGAGTCAGAGGACGGACGTGGCGAGCTGGGTGCTGGACATTTTGCTGCTGTTGCTGCTAATTGTTTGACTGCTCACGGCTCATGCTCCTGCCGTGTGATACTGACAGGCTGCAGTTTCCGAAAGTAGTGCCGGCGGGCACGCGGAAATCAGATGATGGCGGTGAGAGGCTGCAAAACAGTGAAGACCCGAACTGCGGGCTCCGCAGGAGGCAGTCCCACATGCCGGTGGCTTCCAACTTGAACGGGGCGAACAGGAGCTCTGCGGTACGAAGCAACGTGCTGGCACGGGCAGAGGAAAGAGAGAGCCCGGTATTAACAAACCAGCACTGAAACCAGGAAGGCAGATAGAGGAGGATCTGGTGCAGCCCATGCTCACGGCAATGTTTTCCAACCTCTCTGTATCAGAAAAAACACAAGTAAGAACCAAGTACTTCCCCCACCCAGGGCAAGGGAAATTTTGACCTGAGGGGGAGGAGGGGTCACAAAACCTGTGAAGATCCATACAGAAGCTGATATCCTCCCAAAAATATTGTCCATCTGCTCAGAGATGCTAGAGGAAGGGGATAAAGAAGAAGAAATGATGGACAAAAAGCTGTTGTGCACAGAGGGGGCCAAAGCATTAGGTCTGAGAGGTGAAATACCAACCCAAAGCAGGGAGGATCTAGAAGGAGAAAAACATGGAGAAAAACATGAAAGCCTGGCAGGAGAGGGGCCCCAAATGTGGCGCTACGGTGTGAAGGGGAGCTATCGCCTGATTTAATAGGCAAGCGCTTTTTTTCTTTAACCGACTAATCGGATCCCTCCGGGAAGGAAGGTTACTCTACCAGCAATGAGGGGTTCTTGGAGTCGGATAGCACCTCCTCAGGAGACCAGCTGCAAACTACTCAGAGGAAGAAGATCACAGGGGGAAGCAAAAGGAAAAATAGCCAGAAATGGCATGTTGGTAAAGTGGGATTATTTGGATACGCGGCCTGTACGCCAGACAAAAGGACCAAAAGAGGGCCCAATTGAAGAGGTAGAGATGGACTCACAAGAAAAAGAACCTACTCTAACCACGATATTTTGATCTATTCAGCAAATGCAAGAAGAAGTGAGGGCGGATGGGCACAGAGCTAAAGTGGCAAATAAAAAAGTACAAGCCAGGATCGGAAAATAAATTAGAAATGTGGAGATATCATAGAAAGACTGACATCTGTGGAGACGCGGACAGAGACTCTCTAGGTGGAAATTGAATCATTGAAAGAGCAGAACTCTGGTCAGGGGAGTGCTCTGTCGGATGTCATGCTCAAGCTGGAAGAGCAGGAAAACAGACAGCTTAGAAACACCCTGCACTTCTTGGGGTTCCAGGAGGGGGTGGAAAGCAGCAATCTTAGACTATACATTGTCAACTTGCTGAAAAATACCTTCCCCGAACAAGCGAAGCTGGATTGGGACAGCGAGATCCAATGTGCCCACTGGGTACCCCTAATGATGAGGAAAGAGCCCTAAGAAAGACGAAATGCTTTTTTTGTATTTTTGGGAAATTTCCTGCTGCGACAACTTGTGTATGACCAAGCCCGACCTAACTCTCCAAAGTCGTATGATGGGGTTTCTTTTTTTGTCAAGCCGGATTTTGCCCTCGCAACTGCCGAACGGCGTTGGCGGCTAAAACAGCTAATAACACCATTGCAAAAAGCAGGGGCAGAGGTGTTCTCACAAAACCCGGCTAGACTGAAAGTTAAATTTAAAGGAACCTCTCTTATGGTTTTATCTGAGATTTTAGCGCTGGGCTTTTTGGACGAAATAACAAGAAAGGAAAAAGGAGGAGAAACCTCGAAGTTATGAGGGGTAATGACCTATGAGACCAGTCTGCAGAGCAATGATGAATAGTCGTTAATGATTTAGCTTGTTGTGACTTCTCAGGGGGATGGTGGGGCAGTTTATTAGACGCACATCACTCAGGCTATGCCTGATTGCCTAGGTATGGATTAAATAATTGTAGTTAGAGCAATGCACTGTGTCACTTATTTGTAGTGATATGCTGTGCAGTTTTGACTTTTTTTCTACAATCTATGCAATTATTTCGCCACTATTCATAGATGAATTCTCATAAAGTACAACATTTATGGTGCACAAGTATAAAAGCTGAGAACCAAAAAAAACTAAAATTAAATGTTTTACTTTAATATGATATACTGTTACAGTATAGGAAATGTGTACTGTTTTGTTTCTGGAATTTTGAAACTATAATACTAATTTATATTTATCTTTTTCTTTTTCAACAGTGGTTGGAGTTATACATCTTTAGATGTGTCAACATACTTGTAGTGCCACTCGAATATTTCTAAGACGCACCCCTGGAGAGGATCTTGATGCATAAAAAGCACATCATGTGAGTCCTTTGTTTTTCCCACAGGTCTTCGCACTGATAGTCCACGGTATCAATAATACTAGGAACACACTACAGTCACTTTGTGGTTGTTTCACTGTTTTTAACCAGTATCTTTCCACAGATCTCGAGTGTTTGCGCCTGGGAAAGCGCTATTAATTGTACTTTCTCTTCCAGATTAACACATACATGATACTAGTGGTTATCATATTAAGTGCATAAATTGCATGCATTTCATTTCATTTTTCTTTATTTTTTCAGTTTTGTATATAGCACACCCATTGGGGATATTCAACATAGTGAGTACTGAGGGGATCTTTCAGTCCTGATGAAGAAGCCTTTGCTTCGAAACATGTTGACTTTATAGGAGTATCAGCACATTATAGGTAGGACACCTCCGCATCACTTTTTTAACAGGTCCAGCCTCGACGACCTATTAAAGTTTTTTAAGTCAATGAGGCCAGGTCCTTTTTAATCACTTTATCCCATACTCACTCCCGACCTCTCCTCTCACTACCCAATCACCACACATAGTGTTGTTCAACAGTGCTCCCGCGTAGTCGTTGGTCGTCGCACGCCCCGTCCCGCAGTGGGGCGGGAAGACCCCTATGTTGAAGCATGGCACCCTTTTGGTGTGTGAGGGGTATTTAAGCAAACACTGTGTGCCTCCTCATCTGGATGAGCGACACATTTCCTAGAAACATTTCCCTTGAACACTGTCCGATCTATATGGTGGATCCTTTTGATTTAATGACTTAATACTAGAGGAGGACGTATCCGCCCTAGTGTCCACGTACGACACTACCTCTTCACTCCCTCGCCTTGTTATATGAAGCATAAAAAGCACTTCACATGCTTTGCCACCACTTTCTTTTCCCCGGACAGGATAATGAAAAGCAGCAATGCAATTGATTGCTGCTTTGCCGGGGGTTGCTCCATAGAAGAACTGTGTTCCACAGGTATGGCTGCTGCTGATTTAGACCCTCGTGGGTGAGTAGCCAAACTCCTGGTTGATTTATTGATTGATTCACTCTGCCACCAGATCCTATTTGATTTCTAAATGATTTTTAAAAAACACTAAATTTGAGTTTACAAGAAGAAAACAGCAGTTTCTTAACTGAGAACAGTTTTGTTTCCTAATATCTTTATGATTGTATTCCCCACTGTTCAAGGATGAATCTTTATACAGTACATTATTTATGATGTTCAAATACAAAAGCGAAAAACTGTAAAAAAAAAAAGGTAAAAGGAAATGCCTTACTATAATGTGAAATACTACTACTGCCTACAGTATTGTGTAGAATATTGAACTTATGCATTGCTGAAATTAAAAGCAAATGAATGACACCATATTTTGGAGTAAAGTAATTTCCTAAATACTTCTTTCTCTGTAGTTCAACAAATTTACTGATACAGCCATTGAGACATCCAGACACACCTATACATTCACTTACATACCCAGTCACTCTCCTATGTAACCACTGACATACCTAATCACTCACCCATACAGTTACAAACACATCCACTTCCTCACCCAGTAATGCATACACCCAGTTAGTCACCAATACAGCTACCAACACAGCCAGTCAGACTCCCATACAGCTAGAAGCACGCACACTCACTCTCTCATATAGTCATTGAAACAGTCACTCATTCACCTGTACAGGCACTCACTCACCCTCTCACTCACCCATACATATGCTCATGCACTGACTGACTTACCTGTACAGTCACTCATACATCCACTCAGTCACCTACACAATCACTAACATACCTAGTTACTCTCCTATGTAACCACTGATACACTTAAACACTCACCCATACAATTACAGACACATTCACTCACTCATCTAAACAGTCACTCATACACCCACTCAGTCACCTAACACAGCCTATAAGTCACCCATAGAGCTAGTGACACATACACTCAGACTCTCATCCAGTCACTGACACAGGCACTCATTCACCCATACAGGTACTCAAATGCCCACTCACTCACCCATACAGTCACCCATGCATCCACTTAGTCACCCATACAATCACTAACATGCCCATGTAACCACTGACACACCAATCACTACCCATACAGTTAGAAACACATTCACTCACTCAACCAGTCACTCATACACCCACTCGGTCACCTATACAGCTACTAACATAACGAGTCAGTCATCAATACAGCTAGTGACACACACACTCAGTGCCTCATAGAGTCAGTTACACACCCGCTTACTCACCCATACAGATACTAACACCCCCACTCACTCACCCATACAGTCACTCATACATCCACGCAGCCACTTATACAATCACTAACATACCCAGTCACTCTCCCATGTAACCACTGATACACCCCAACACTCACCCATACAGACACTCACACATCCATTTACTCACCCATACACCTACTCATGCACCCTCTCATTTACCATTCACAGCCACTAACACACCCACTCACTTACCATCATCATCATCAGTCTTTATTCGATTTTAAAAGATCATAAAAGACACAAATATAGAACAAGGCATAACATCTGATTCCCAGAAAAATTATTAAAAAATCCATCAATTAATACTTAAAAGGTTTTTAAAAAAAAGCATTAAACAAATCAGAAAGACTGGAAAAATACAATTGCATGGTTAAAAAAGCAACTAAATCTACTACAATATGTAAGTATATCAATGAATAAGATTCATGTTGTGATACAAGAGGGAAAACCCAAGCCCCAAATTTTAAGTATTTTAATTAGAGGACTTCAGGGGTTTACTTAGTTGCTTTATTCCTTAAAATCCACGCCCAACCCAAGAATTTGGCTAATGCTATAGAAATGATTGGTAAAGTGCTTGTGCGTAAAATTCTTAGTGCAACAGCACTACTCCTAGTACCTAAAGTCTTGCACATTGGAGTCAACCAGACTCGTCTTGGAGTAGCAAGTACAGGGCAGACAAATAGGAAGTGGGCGGTTGATTCTACTTGTAACCCACAAGCGGGACATATTTCCTCGCGTACACTAGACCATCTTCCTGTCAGAGACCTAAGTGGTAAAGAACCAGCTCTAAACTGAAAATAAAGTTTCCTATCTCCGGGTTTTGTGACCAGGTCCCAGTACGGTTCTAGAGCAGGTGTAATTTTTGCCTCCAAATAACATCCAGACATCCCGAGGAATTTGCACTACTCCATTCATGATATTCAACTCTTTCCCAGTATGTCATTTTAAGAGATCTCTTTGAGGGGAACAGAGCAGCCACCGGGTCACTCCATAGCCCCTCCATGCCCAAATCAATCAAGGTCTCATGGAGGTTCTTCAACCATCCAATCTTATGGAACACATCTAGTTTTATGATGTCCATGAGACCTTTGGCATAATGGGAAAGCTCAGGAGTGGTCCAGAGTCTCCGCCAGTATAAAACCGGCCGAAGTTTTGCTATATCCGTAATGGCATTCCTACCTAGTTCATATCTTAAAGGTACCAAAGGGGTACTCTGGGGAAGACCAGTTATGCTTCGAAAACATTTATTTTCAACTCCGATTAAGGAAGCTAGCTGGTCAAACCCCCATAGCTCTGCCCCGTACAACACAGAACTTAGGGCCTTAGCCTCATAAACTTGAAGCACAGGTTTTATTGGTTTGGTAAAAGATTTTTTATGCTCCCTGATTAGGGCTCCCGATATTTGTCTAAATTTCAGGGCGGCCATCTCTATGTGCTTGCTCCATTTATTATCTTTTGCTACGTGCATGCCTAAGTACACAAAATTATTAACCATCTCTAGTGGTTGCCTCTATAGCTTGGGTGGGGGAGCAACCTTTACAATGCAACTTTTACAACGCACTACACTTACAACGCAATTTTTACAACGCAACATCCACTACAACGCATTCCATTACATCGCATGACACTACAACGCATTTTTAAAAACTACCTTTACAACGCATTCCATTACATCGCATACTACCTTTACAACGCATACCATTACAACGCATAATATTACACTACACTATCCAACACTTACCCTACTGTTGCACCCCCTGGAGTTAGAATAGTAATTTTTACCCCTATACTATCCAACACTTACCCTACTGTTGCACCCCCTGGAGTTAGAATAGTAATTTTTACCCCTATACTATCCAACACTTACCCTACTGTTGCACCCCCTGGAGTTAGAATAGTAATTTTTACCCCTATACTATCCAACACTTACCCTACTGTTGCACCCCCTGGAGTTAGAATAGTAATTTTTACCCCTATACTATCCAACACTTACCCTACTGTTGCACCCCCTGGAGTTAGAATAGTAATTTTTACCCCTATACTATCCAACACTTACCCTACTGTTGCACCCCCTGGAGTAAGAATAGTAATTTTTATCCCTATACTATCCAACACTTACCCTGCTGTTGCACCCCCTGGAGTTAGAATAGTCATTTTTACCCCTATACTATCCAACACTTACCCTACTGTTGCACCCCCTGGAGTTAGAATAGTAATTTTTACCCCTATACTATCCAATACTTACCTTAAATGCAATGTAATATTATGCGTTGTAATTGTATGCGTTGTAAAGGTAGTATGCGTTGTAATGGAATGCGTTGTAAAGGTAGTTTTTAAAAATGCGTTGTAGTGTCATGCGATGTAATGGAATGCGTTGTAGTGGATGTTGCGTTGTAAAAATTGCATTGTAAGTGCATGCGTTGTAAAAGTATGCGTTGTAACGTCATACATCCGCTTGGGTGTGGATTAAAACCCATAAGTTTCGTTTTAGCCACATTTACCTCCAGACCATGACCAAGACAAAAATCTTCAAACACAAGCAAAGCTCTTTGCAAGCCACTCGGAGTTTTTGATACAATAAGCATATCATCCGCAAACATCAATATTGGAGTAGTGACTCCAGCCAACTTTGGGGCATCAGTGTTGGCGCTGAGCATACAATCGACTATCCCATTGATATATAGTGAAAAGAGCGTGGGGGCCATGGTGCAACCTTGGCGCACACCGCGCTCTACCGGGAACTCAGGGGTAACATCACCAGGCCCTCCCCACTGTATTTTGGCGAAGTTAGTCTCGTGTAGCCTCATTACCAAGGTCAAAATTTCTACGGGGAGACCTAATTTTTCTAACACTGCCCACAACCGTAGACGAGGCACAATATCAAAGGCAGCTCTCAAATCCACGAAAGCGGCATAGAGACTGCCTTTTCCCAGAGTAACTACCTTCCAGTGGAGCTGAACAAAACGAAAAACCTGGTCCACTGTACTGGTTAGCTTACGGAAGCCAGCTTGGAAGGGGGACAGAATCTTATTGTCTTCGATCCACTCTAATATCTGGTTCAAAACCATCCTCCCTATGACCTTCTGAATAGAGTCTATCAGACTAATTGGCCTGTAGGTACCTGGGAGTGCCTTATCTCCCTTCTTAAACACAGGGATTATGACTGCACCCCCCCATGATTTAGGGACTGGCGCACCTTCGGCCACAGCATTTGCCAATAATGTAATGTGCTTGCTCCAGCAAGCTTTATTGTGGAGAAAGACATCAGGTGGGACCCCGTCTGGTCCCGGAGCTCGCCCACTTGCAACAGATCCCAGGGCCATTAAGGCATCTTTACTGCTAAAAGGGCCCTGGGAATAAAAAAACATAAATTATAGCCCAAGTGGGATTAGTTTTGGGATGACAAGCATATTGTGGTTTAAAATATTTTAACCATTCGTTTTGAGTGACATGGTTTGAGGGTCTATCAGGCAGCCCTCCTCTATCCCACTTGATAATGTTCCAGAATAATCTGGAATCCCTAGCATAACATGCTCCCTTCAAATCTAGCCAATAGAGCTCATCCCATTTCTTTTTGGCCTGCCTTACGCATTTTTTATATATTTGTCTAGTCTTTCGGACGCGATCATTGTGTCCACTAGAAAGGGCTGCAGCCAGATCAGCTCTGGCTCTCCTACAATCGCCATCATACCATCGTAACCGCTTGGGTCGGGCCTTTTTGGGTTTTCTTACTGATTTCATAAAATACAAACTTATTCCCTCAAACAGTGTTTCATGAAATCCAGTAGCTAGAATGCTACCTGCCTTGGTGGCCAAAGCACTCTCAAGGTCCGATATCGCTTTGGCTAATTTATTGTCAATATTAGCAGTGACCTTATCATTAGTCTTGACCTCGCGCCACTTGAGTCTGCGCATGTTGTTGGAGGGGACAGCTTCAGGTGGCTTAAATTCCATCACCTCTTCTTCTGTTTGGCTACTCTTCCACCATCAATGCGTTACGCATATAGGATTATGGTCGCTCTCAACTCTTAATTCGACCACCATGTCCTTTATAGATTGCCATAGCTTCAAACTACAAAGGACATAATCGATCCTGCTTGTGTGGTGGCCATTGTCAAATGTATTGGCCCCTGACTTATCACCCGGCGTCCTACCATTCAATGCTCTGTCCTCGCTCATAACAAAGAGCATTGACCTGGACTACGGCCTCTGTCCACCTTTTAATTGGTTCGAGGTCGAGTCCAGGTATACCCCAAAACTGGTCTTCCTCAGGATCAAGACCCCAGTCAGAGTCTGGATCCAAGAGGGGTTCAAAAGTTACATTCAGATCCCCGGCGACGAGCACTCCCCTCTCACTCGAGTGCTGGTCTATAAGGGAATACAAATTAGCCAGGACCCGTGATCTAGTCCCCTTGGTCCCTCTTAGATACAGGTTATAAATATCCAGGTCACCCGAGGGGCCCAGTGATAGCCTGACTAGTTGGATATCAGGGGACCCAGTTGGTATTTCAGTAACCGTCAAAAATAAATCTGGGCAAACCCAAGTTGTTAGGTCACCCATAGGGCGCCCTTTAGGTCCCTTTGTTGCTGGAACATAAAGATTCAGATATCCCAGCATAAGCTGGGGCTCACAGGACCAAGTCTCCTGAAAAAGGCAAACATCGAAACTACCGATGAATTCAACCCATTCAGGAGAATCCATTTTTGCCTTCAGGCCAGCAACATTCCAAGAAATCATTGAACCCGCCCCTAATCCAAACTTTTTAACCTGACGGGAAATATTAGAACTTACTTCATATTCCCTCAGGTTCTCCCTATTCGGCCTTGAATTTTGGACCCCTTTTGAATTAGACGTCCTGGATGGTACAGGATAAACTACATCTACTCCACCCGTGGGCGCAACTTCAGCGATGCTTACATTACTAGACGCTGTTAGAATCAGCCCCTCTGTCACCGGTCAGGCCAAATCGGCTGGATTACACATACCGTTGGATTGCTCAAAGGGGGGAATGATGAACCCAAAATTTGATCCTCTCCTTACCTGGTCCTGTCTAGTACTTCCGTCTGAATTAGGGGCTGAGTTATAAAAGTAACTTAGATCGTGCACCCCAATCCCCGGCCAGTCCCCAGGGGATGGATTATCACAGATAAAGCGCGCTATGCGCCTATCTTTGAAATTAACAATAATAGAGTCACCCAGAACTACTTTTGATCTGGATCCCACCCAGCTGACCCTTCTAACAAATAAGATCTTTCCATTCATGTAGTTGGGGATAGGTCTGTTCTTATTTAACCAGAATGTTACTTTGTTTTTAAGTTCTTGGTAAGATTCGGGTTTGCCGCCTTTTAGTTCGGGGACACCAGTTAATACGACAACATACGGAAGGGAATCTGGTGGAAGATGGATGTGAACCATGGGAGATTTAATAGATTTATCACGAGTCTCTCTGTTTACATCTTCTCTCACACCCTTGCTTTCCTTGTTAATATTAACGTTGCCCCCAAAATCGTTAATTTTTTGGCCTACCTCTGAGTTGGTAGGGTTGGCTTTGGCTAGAACCTTATGTGGGACAGTTCCTGGGATAACCTTGGTTGTCACAACAGGGTCGACAGTAGGAATAGATACAGGAATCGTGGATGCACCAGAGGGCATGGGGTTAAATTTTGCTCTATCATTGGTAGCTAATTTTATAAAAAAATTTAATGAGCAAAAATTATCAAGGATCGTTTGTTCTAGGCGTTCAACTCTCTCATTAACCAGTTTTACCCTTTCTAAAAGGGGGAGTATTAATGATCGCACCACCTGCTCAATCTGGGGGATCATTTCTCCTGTTTGAGACTGGTCAGAAAGGCGTTTGTTTGCCTCGCCCAGAATCAGTCGATCATCAGCTGGTATAACACCAGGCACTCTGGATGCATTTTTCAAAACATTGGGAATTTTCGACTTCCTCCCACCTTGAGTATCCCCATCTCTTTTCCTCTTCAAGTTGGAAGATCTTGTTACTTTTTTACTGGCCCTTGTCTGGGGATAGGCTACCTCAGACTTTGAAGAACCTTCAGTTATAGAAACGGCCTCACCGAAGGCCTCCATGTTCTTCCCACTATCCTGTAAAATAATAGGGCTACCCACAACGTCCCCCTGCTGAAACAAGTCGCTAGTACCATGCCCTGCTAACCTAGTAGGGGATTTTGCTAATGCTAATGGCCCAATAGATGAGCGTCTAGCATACATAGGCTCGGTAGAAAGGCGCCGCTCAGTTATAGCGATTTCATGTTCTAGGACCGAGACGGCCCTAGTTATAAACTGATCCAAGGTACCAGATACTGTCCCACCACCCCCTGTGCGCTTCCCTTTCCCTGTCATTTCGTAAAAAACACACCAAGGTCCAGTGTCGTAGTTTTATACGCCTCCGGGCGTGATAACAGCGATACAGGGAAGCAGGACAGCAGAACAGACTGCACAATGACCAACTATAGCAACAGGAGGGAGGTCCGTAATGACGAAAGGACACAGGTAGTACTTGATTACGTTGTCCCCAACAGCATCAACAGCACAACAGTACCTTATGAGCACAGGCGAGGAGTCGACGTTAGGGGGGTAGCCCACCCTGCCTATTCCTGTCAATGACGGGCGAGGGACGGGCCCGCCCTTGGCCCAGGCTTTGCCCGGGCAAGCCCGCGCGCATCCCGCGCTGCGGGAGGCGCTCCCAGCTTAAGAGGGCTTCCAATGCCCTCAGGTGATGTGCGCTGGTGGTGCTAAGGCCTCTGGGGTTTGTGGTCCGGATTGGCCACAATGTTGATGCCGTTCCCCTCATGGCTTGGAAGTAAGCGGACCCAGGCGGTTGGTGGAAGGCAAGCAGCCGTTCCCCTCACGGCGAGTGAAGAAAACAAAGCTTCGCGTCCCGTGCTGCGGGAGGCGCTCCCAGCTTAAGAGGGCTTCCAACGCCCTCAGGTGACATGCGCTGGTGGCGCTAAGGCCTCTGGGGTTTGTGGTCCGGATTGGCCACAATGTTGGTGCCGTTCCCCTCACGGCTTGGAAGTAAGCGGACCCAGGCGGTTGGTGGAAGGTAAGCAGCCGTTCCCCTCACGGCGAGTGAAGAAAACAAAGCTTTGCATCCCCACTCACTTACCTATACAAACACTCACACACATTCACAAATCCATAAAGTCACTCACACACCTATTCAGACACACATACATGTACTTGTGTACCCACTCAGTCACCCATACAGGCACTCATGCATCCACTCACTCACCACACAGCCACTCATGCACCTATTCATGCACCCATACACCCACTCATACCCCCCTCACTCACCAATACAGCCATTCATGCACCCATGCACTTACCCATACAAACATTCACATCCTAGTTCATGAACCCATACAGCCACTGTCACATCCACTTACTAACCCACATACCCACTCACTCAAACACTTACACATCCAGTTACTCTCTCATGCACCACGTATTCACTCACTATCACATACACTCACTCACTAATACTCTTTCTTATACATACACACACATACAGTTTATCTTCTTTTAAACCAAGAAAGGTGGTTCTAATGACGTTTGTAATTTTTGTGATTGTTCAGAACCTTATTTTGTTTCTTAAGATTTCTTTTTTTTTAACAACTAAAATGGAAACTGGAAAAGTATTAACTGAAAAAAGCTCAAAACTGGGGATACAAGTGTCATTCTAGAAAAAAAAACCAATTTTTTAGCACTTGTGGTGTTTTGCTGCCTCCAGAATTACCTCAACCAATTGTACCCTACAGTGAGGACTTTTTTGCAGTCCAAACAAAATGTCCCATTCCTTAGCAGCTCCAGGGACCTCTCAGGGGGACGTTGCTCAACCTCATTAGGTATAGGGTCCCCTGGTACAATGGGTGTTGCACCTGACATTGATGCATCTGCTGCACTGTTCTCCCTCTGTCCTCTGGTGAAGTGCTTGGAATGGTCTGTCTTCAGCTGGGTGAGCATACTTGTTGTGCCACACAAATATTTCTTTTACATACCCCTGGAGAGGGTCTTCTTACAAAAAGAGCACTTCACGTGCTATGCCACTGTTTTATTTTACCCAGAGGGGATGGTGAAAAATTCCAAAGCAATAGATTGGTGCTTCACGGGGGTTTCTCTTCTGATAACTTTTCCTCCACAGGATGTGGCTCCTGTTTTCCACTGCCAGCAGATGCCATTTAATTTTTTTAAAGAACAACAAAAAACTTCAAATGATTTTCCAATATTGGAAAACAACAGGTGCTGGAATATGAACCTCAAATCTAAGTTCTGGAAGTGTAAAGAAATGAAAATCTGGAGGGGACTTCCTTTCTAGAATAATGGAGTGTCTTGTCCAATGAAATTCCTTTCTTCCTTAGTCATGTGATATTCGTAAACAAACATTGACGTAGTCGCGAAAACAGGAAATAGAATAAAACAGTGCTGAACCATAAAATTATTTATACAAAATCTCAGTTTATATGTTACATTAATAAATTACTGACCACAAACATTAATTACCATTGGCCCGATTCACAAAGGTAAAGTTAGACGAAAGTCTTTACTTTACAACTTTCGGTATTCACAAAGTTACTAATCGTAAATGTCCTTTATGAATGCCGAAAGGGCATTTACTACTTGTAAATGCCTTTTGTGAATACCGAAAGTCGAACTTTATGACTTTCAGTATTGACAAAGGGCATTTACGAGTAGTAAATGCCATTTGTGAATACCGAAAGTCGCAAAGTTAGACTTTTCTTTCACCTTACCTTTGTGTATCGGACTCAATATGTTTATATATGTTTTTTACACTTACTAAAAATCATGCCGATTTCACGAATAAATGTGGTACCGGAATATACATATTAGAACTTCTCGCAATGAATTTGCGAATATTGAAAACATTTGAAAAAAAGTAATACCTTCAAGACACATCTGTTTCTTACAAGATACAGATCGTTGTAAACATATCATTCATCTATCACAGTGCAAATTGTAGTGACTGTGACAAGTACATTGTTTCTTGTCCTCTTCTGGTGGTAGGGTAATAACTGGTTCACTCTTAATATTTTTACAAATATATAAATATAGAAAAACAACAGAAAGTATCTGCCGTTTGGTGCTGCCCCAAAAGGCTGATTAGAACATTTTCCTTCTTTTGTTTGTGTATTTGATGCCAAAGAATATGATGACATCGCCACCAAACAAAGATGCACTTAGTTTATGTAGTTGAGATGATGTACCCTTGTTTGAGGGCAAAACACCTCTTTGTACTCTCGTTTTCTTCTCTTATAGGAAAATTCATGTTATCACATGTTTCAGGATAAAGATGTATGAAGAAAAATCTCATTGCTGAAATTCACATCAGGTAACTGGAGACATTTCATCTTGGTCCATTACACAAATGTACTGTAGATAATGCACTACACATTTATCTAACCAGATAGCACTTACTAATTATATAGTTGAAAGTACTCCAGTTGGGTACACATGTGCAAAGCTGTAGACTCTTCTTGAATAACGGAACAGGTAAGTTTTCATTCTCCTCCAATCACTTACAGAGTTACTGATGAACCCACTCAGGGCCCGATTCACAGAACTAACTTAAGACAAAATCCTAAACTTACTACCATTTTGGTATTCACAGAAGGCACTTACTCATTTTGGTATTCACAGAAGGCACTTACTCATTTCGATATTCACAGAAGTTAGGAGTCCTAACTTTAGGACTCCTAAATGCCTTCTGTGAATACCGAAAGTCTTAAAATTAGGATTTTTCTCAGTTTAGTAGTAGTATAGTTAGGACTCCTAACTTTAGGACTCCTAAATGCCTTCTGTGAATACCGAAAGTCTTAAAATTAGGATTTTTCTCAATTTAGTAGTCCTAAGTTTAGGACTCCTAACTTTAGGACTCCTAAATGCCTTCTGTGAATACCGAAAGCCTTAAAATTAGGATTTTTCTCAGTTTAGTAGTAGTATAGTTAGGACTCCTAACTTTAGGACTCCTAAATGCCTTCTGTGAATACCGAAAGTCTTAAAATTAGGATTTTTCTCAATTTAGGAGTCCTTAGACTTAGGACTACTAAATTGAGAAAAATCCTAATTTTAAGACTTTCGGTATTCACAGAAGGCATTTAGGAGTCCTAAAGTTAGGAGTCCTAACTATACTGCTACTAAACTGAGAAAAATCCTAATTTTAAGGCTTTCGGTATTCACAGAAGGCATTTAGGAGTCCTAAAGTTAGGACTCCTAACTTCTGTGAATACCGAAATGAGTAAGTGCGTTCTGTGAATACCAAAATGGTAGTAAGTTTAAGATTTTGTCTTAAGTTAGTTCTGTGAATCGGGCCCTCAGACACTAAGACAACTACATATGCACTCTCACTGTGACATGCACTCACAGATCCTCACATCTATTCACAAATTCACTCCGCTGCCCATTCAGTCACTCACACACCCACTCGCAAATGTTACACGATATAGTTAGTAACTAAAACTTCAAAACACTTAAAAAATCAAACATTACAGGGATGTTTTAGATTAGAAACAGAATATTTAAAAACGTAGAAATTCACTGAAAAAACAAAGGTTACAGGGACATTATAGTTAAGAAATAGAATATAAAAATTAAGCCTGGGCGTAGTTCGCGTAGCGGTGCTACGCGGAATTCTGATAAGTTGTAAAAAATTCTGTGAGCTACGCAGAGTTCTGCGAGCGTACAGAGTTGCTTGCTCCACCCGTTCTTGATGTTCAGATACACGTATTGCGTGTTCGGGAACGCAAACTTCACCACACAGATTCATGGGCGTGGCCATCTTGTTTTTCATGTTTGCTATGGTTCTGGGCCTGTTTTTATATCCTTCCTATATCTATTCAATCCTTTGTTTCTAAAACTTTTTTCTGATCTTTTTTATTTATTATCTTCCCTCTCTATTCCTGAGTGTATATTTTGATTTTTCCTACTTTTTGCTTGTTTTTTGTGTGCGTTTTTTCTATTACTTGCTTTTCATTTGTTTTACTTCCTTTCTTTACTTCCTACATTTTCTTTTCCGCCCCCCAGCCCGATGGCTAAGAAGACAACTAAGCAGGGGAAGAGGAAGAGTGAGAGCCGTGGCCGCGTTGCTCGGAAGGGGTGCAGGCACAGGCCTTATTTTCCGAGGTGGAGGTGGCTACACTAGGTTTTTTTTGTGCAGCGCCACCTCCCCTTAACCCTGGCAGCAGGCGGCAGGCCTGGGTCCGAGCTCCAGGAGCGTCACCATTGGTGGGAGAGGGTACGCCGGGCAGTATTTTGCTGCTCTGGGGTCAGGCGTACCCCTAACCAACTGACACACCGGTGGTCTGACATCCTGGACTGGGAGCAGGACCTGCTGGACCTGCTAGGTGTTGAGGTCCCGGGGCTTGGTGAGTAGCTAATTATATTACTATTGTATTCTGTTCTGTGTTATTGTGAATATTATTTTTTTCTCAAATAGAAAGAATGCTCCTCCTGCTTACATGCAGGTAAGTTACGTTTAAAAATCTTATATTATGTGATTGTTATTCTTCTAGACAGGTTCTCGGCGCTACTAATCGTACTTGTTTGCAACTTTGCGCTTGCTTCGGCTGGTTATGTAAGAGAGGTTAGAGAACTTAAGTTAGGTAATGCAGACTAGAAAGACTCCTTTCCTTTGTCCTGTCAGGCTGTCCTGTCACTAAGATAGTGGTTTTTAGTTAGTTAGTTAGTTAGCATTATTAGGTAATTTAGCGGCCTGCATGACGCATCCTCTCACATGACTTCAGTCCTAGTAGAACCTTTTGTAGTTCGTATAGTGAGTGAATAGCAACTAACCAATTTGGTGTATGCAATATGCATGTGTCCATCTATGCATTTAAGAAGACTAAATGCAGACTTAGTGAATTTGCCCGTCAAAGGGGGTTGAGAGATGATTGCGAATAAGATCGGAACTTAGAAGTGATGGAGCAAGGTTTATTATTTAAAGGAACTTGCTTGTATGCAATCCTCTCAAATAACATGTAACCATGTAACCAACACGTTTTGTAAATACTAATATTGCATTATACACGACATACTGTATCTAAGGGAAGCTTTCCTATGTGTATTACTAAGGGGCCGATTCCGGACGCAAATCGTACCTACCGACACGGCCCCGGAACGGAGACCGACTGACATGTGCAGTACAATCCAACGCGTGTGAATTACAACCGTATGACCGAGCCGTAGGGAAAACAGTGATTCGCCCAGAAAACGGACGTGATTAGCACCAACCAACACGCACCAGGAATGAACCCGACCGACATGTACCCGCGATGTCCGATCCGCACAGTACGATGCAATGCGTGTAAAACCAGACCGACTCGCACGGAGCCCAAGCCGCATGACCAACACGCACAGAAAGCAGGAGCCTCAAGCAATAGAGATCACCGCGACCGACGCATATGAAACACAGAAGAAAGTCAGCTTGAATGACCCGGAGAAGCCCGCACGAGCCAACATCAGCGTCCGTCTCGGTCAGAAGGACGTCTCCTTCATGCCTAGAAAACCCAAAGGAAAAAATACAAAAAAAGGACCAAACAAGCAATTACAAAGTCAGTATATATCAACAAAAAAAATCTCTGAACAAAGACACACCCACAACTGCACCTATATAAAGGACACCAATCACTACCATGATCCTTTGCAAATTGAATACAACAGCCAGCAGAGAACACCATCACACAGCAACCACAGACACACTCACAACTCACCCATCACACAACTTTCACACCATTAGCACCTCACCAAAAGCACTCACACATACACATAGCAAAACTAACACTCACCTACCCTCACTTGCACCCTCACACACACATCACTCACCACCACCACCCATCACCATGCCCCAACAGAAGAATCCAAAGTTCACAAATAGTGAGTTAGAAGTGCTGGTAGATGAGATCATCAGAGTAGAGCCACATTTGTTTGGTACATTGGTCCAAAGGACCCCCATGTCACAGAAAACAAAGATGTGGGCGAGGATTGTGGACAAGTTGAACGCACAAGCACCAACGTTGCACACAAACGATAATATCCAGAACAGGTGGTATGACGTGCGCAGGAGGGTCAAGGAACTCATCGAGAAAGATCACGCCTTGAGTCAGCGCACTGGCGGTGGCCCTCCTGCAAAACCAGTATACTTCAGGTCCTGGGAGGAGAAGGTGCAGGACATCCTACCACCAGAGAGCGTCCATGGTCTGGCAGACATACCAGAGCCTGGTGAGTACACAACCAACATACTCAATATTGTGTGGCAAGGGGACAGTGAAACCATGCACAGTTAGCAAAGCCACAGTAACCAATAGATAATCATCCCAGGATGTGTATGCCAGTCAGACAAACACAATACCTGCCATCTCATAGTGACTTGTAACTGTGTCATGACATGTACAAACCTACCAACAAATAGAGCAAGGCAGTGGCACAAAGCTAAATAAACGCCGTCAGACAGTTTGCCACCACAAACACACTACCTCACAGTGAAGCTGACTGACAGGAAGGAATAGTAGGTATGCAGGTGAAGTGAGTGTATCCAAAGCATGATGGGGTTTGTAGTCACAGATAGTGCTCGCCCTCAAAATTGGCCCATCAAGACCTCAATGAACCATGCCCACATCACAGGGAGTGGAAAATGACTGACAAGATGGCTGACACTGGGTCCTGCTGTGGGGAGCACAAGGCCCTGGTAGGGCTTGTGTGCAAATCAGAAGCAGGACACCACTGCTTGACAGCCTGAAAGACAACTTGCACGCTCTCCTATGGAAGCACGTTTCATGGTGGGATGTCTGGCCGGGCGGGAAGGAGGACTGACAGCTCTGACCATACTTACCAACATATGGAGACACACACACCCCTCAACACAAACTCCACACAACTCACCGGGTAGAATGCATTGACTCACACTGTAGTGAAATATCACCCAAAGATACACCGCACTGGGTGCTGCTGTGTGAAGCACAGGGGCTCTCTTTGGACTTGTAGCCAAACAAACATCAGGACTTCACAGTCAGCCATCTTGCCATTGCTGTCACATCCCCTCACAGGGAAGCAGAGTCAAAAGGAAGGAAGTATGGGCATGCTGGGAAGGGGGTGTAGCCAAAAGCATGATGGGAGTTGCAGGCACAAACATTCCCCACCCACCCACATGGCCCAGCAAGCTCACACGGAACCATGTTCGCCTCACAGGGAGTGGGAATGGACTGACAAGATGTCTGACACTGGGCTCTGTTGTGGGGAGCACAAGGCCATGCGGGGAACTGGGCACTAACAAACATCAGGACTGCACTGACTGACATCCTGAAAGTTAACCTGCACCCACTGCAATGCTTCATGATGGGATAGCTGGCCTGGTGGAGAAGGAGGTCCTGACTTGAAAACAAATAACACCGATGCTGGCCATACACACACCTTCTATGCTAAAACACATTCCACACGTGGTACCAGTCACTCACAAAGATGATGCCCGAGCTAGATGTCTGACACATGGGCCTGATGAATGATGTGGATGTAAATCACACATTTGCACTGGCCAAACAAAACACAGTCGCACACACAGCCATTGCAACCATATGTTCAAAATCACTGTCTGGGGATGCAGTGTGCAGGGGTGCCCCCTGGCCTGGCTGTGGAGGTGTGTCTTGCAGATGGCAAGTGTGGAGAGCCATATATAGTACATTGCACAAAACACACAGGAGCTCACATGTACATCATTGACAGGAGACAGCTGATAGTGAATGGAATGGACACACCAATATAGCTGACGCCATAGCATGGTCTCATTCACACTCGGTGCTGTTGTGATCTGCATTCCACTCCTACATTGTGCTGAAACATATGCATCCTTCACACAACACACCATTCACTGACATAGACACTGTAGACACAAGGTCTAACCTGGACTGTATTGGAGGAGACATGCTACTCACAGCAGCCAAACCGCAACACACACACCACCGGCTCTCACTGTCATTAGCATTGAAAAGCCAGAGTGCTACCTTGCCCAATCCATGTCACCATGGAGAACATTGACAAGTCAAATCACATATGCACGTACAAAACTCAGCACCAGATTCATTAACGATGGTGACGTCATCACTTGTATGTAATGAGATGGGAACTAGGAACACTGTAAAAAAGCACTTTCTCCCAAGAGATCACAGGCATATTGGACTGTGACCATGTTGGAACAATACACCAATGTGACACACAAAGACTAGCAAAATATGCTAACACACATGCCCCAATCTTACAAGATATCCTCAGTGGAATTGCACGTATGTCCTTGTTAAAGCTCAAATGTGTATAGGGATGACACACCTGTGTCAGCAACATGATTGCCCTTGAGTAATAAGGGCCATGTAAAGCCAAATCTATACATGAGCTGGGCATGCACACACTTCGACATGCACATTGAAATGTTTCATTTTGGCTGGGCAATGTGCCACAACAATATCAATCTCTGTCCGTGACAACCTTGGACAAAGCAATGTACAGGCACGCATCCTGACGTACAGTAGAAAATGTCATGTATGTGAACTGTTGATGCCTATAGAAACATGACTTACATTGTGTGTCTCTTCCAAACACAGGTGGTGCTGGGTGCTGAAGAGGAGTCCCTGTCCCAGACTCTGGTGGACCCTCAGCTCTCTGGTGTGGATCCGTCTCTGTCCTCTTCGGATGACGACGAACAACCTGGCACCTCCGGTGTGAGTCATCATGCAGCACCAGCAGTACCAACATCTGCACCCCCTGTACCCATGCCTCCAGCATCTGGCAACAGACAGGGCACCCCAGCCAACACGGACAGACCAAGGCCACAGAATACTGACAGCACAGGGACACAGGACCCCCCGGAAGCTACGGACAACACCACCAGCAACAAAACCCAAGGGGGCCCAGTGTCACCTGTGCGTGCCACCGCAGGTCCTGCCCGTGTGGATAGGGGTGCTGGGAGGGGTGGTAGGCAGAGGGCGCGCCTTGCAGAGGGGTCTGGACTGCATTATGACCCCCAACTGGCACGCATCATAGATGCGTACCAGGATAGCACCGGAGGATTCAGCCAGGTAGTGGGGATCCTCAAGGATATTCAACAGGAGCAGGCTGCCCATCATGCCCGCATGGAGGCAAAGTGGGATGCACTTACTGCGGTGCATCGGGACATACTCCAATGCCTCCGCCAGGTAAGCACCAACATGTCCACATCTCCCTGTGTGGCCACAACATATGTTGCCGTACAATCTGCCAGTGCCACAGGGAGGGGGGAGGACTCTGGCGGAGAGTCCTCTGCACCGCAGACGCCTGCACCTGAGGAACCCCCCCCCCCCTCCAAGAAGAAGAGAGGTCGTCCGAAGAAGGACAAGTGAGACGTAGATGTCCATGCACATCCCCCAGGGCCTCTAAACCTGTTCTGGACAATGTTCTTTGTGTGCAAACCGTTCACCTTGTCGTATCTAACACAATTTGCCTATATGACATGGGGGTTCATGTTGGTCCAATGTAGCAGATGACTGGGGACTTTACTCTGGACATTTCAGCTACCAACACTTCCAACTCTACTGTGAACTTTGGATTCAAAACCCAATGTACAGCACCCACCATCCTGTGTACTATCCTCACACATGTTTGTAAATAAACTCACCAGTACACTATACTTGCCTCTGTTGTGATTCCAACTTGTCATGTGTCATGGAAATGTTGATCTGCTAAACAACACAGTGCATGCCAAATACTACAACAAGGTGATGTGACACATGTGAGGGAGACACACCACTATGGCACCACAACACATACTCACCATGGCCATGTAACTCATCCCACACTATGATGTTGACCTGAAATACATTGGAATGCACAGACACCACACCTATCCACAGTCAGTGGTAACAATCCCACAGGTGAGGTAAGCAAATGTCAGTCAGATGTGGGAAGACAGACAACTCATCTAACAAAGCATAGCACAGGTTCATTACACATCAGCAACATGTTTATTCCACAATAGTTGCAAGGTGATTGTACGTTACAGTGGACACACGGTCATAAAGTGTTGGAGAATTGAAGTCCAGGGGTGTGTGGCACATCACTTGATGGGAATTGACAACTTCCATACTGGTGTTGGATTCTGGGTGTTGGGGGTCATTGTTGACCAAACAACAGGCAAAGTACCCTGGGAAGGACAGACACAATACACAGTCAAAAGCGCAGCAGAACAGGAGAGAAATGCAATACACATGCACAAAACATGTAAAAATATACCTACACAGAAACAAGTTAGCAGTTTGACACTATTGTGGAGTACAGACCACCTGAAAGGACACATGACTGCATGCATCCAGTCAAGTGGCACACAGACACACTCAAACAGCAACAGAGCAGCCCCAACACGTTTCAGGCTAACTCAATACATTGACATAACAACCCTGTAAACTCACATTCAGGTGAAGAAGTTGTTGATGAGCTGTGTGTGGACATCACCCTTATCATCATCATCACTGGCATCGTAGCCCAGGCCTGGATCCTCCACAGGTGGCGGAGGTAGGTCATCGTCATCCTGGATGAGAGGCAACTTCTTCCGTACTGCCATGTTGTGTAGCATGCAGCATACAAGGATAATTTTGCACACCTTTGCAGGTCATATGGGAGGGCCACTCCAGCCTTGTCCAGGCAGCGGAAGCGGCTTTTTTTTCAGGAGACCAAATGTCCGCTCAATCACCCTCCTGCTCCGACCATGTGCCTCATTGTAGCGCATCTCTGCTGGTGTCATAGGGTTCCTGAGGGGTGTCAGCAATCACAGCATGTTGGGGTATCCGGAGTCACCTACATACAAACAATTGAACAATTAGCTGAGTTTTGAAAGAGGGTTGAATACAACATAGCCAAACACACACAATGGTAAACAGTCAGTACACACCGACAAGTCAGGCACGCTGGTCTGGCATCTGTGACATCAGCATTGCAATGCGACTACTCCTCATGATGTTGGCATCGTGCGCAGAACCTAGGAAACGGACACACACATGTGTGATACACATGTCTGCAAGACATACCACCAGAGCATTGATGGAGTGGAAATGTTTCCTGTTCCGGTATGCCTGCTCATGTGCCCGTGGTGGTACCAGGGCCAAATGTGTACCATCAATAGATCCAATGACGTTCGGCATCCTCCCCAGTGTATAAAAAGCATCCTTTATTTCAGTGAGTTGACCTGGGCTAGTAAACTTGATGTACAGGTCAAGGAAATGCAACATCCCCTCCAAGACATCGCATAGCACACGACTGAACATAGTTTGCGACATACCACTAGCAGTAGCCACAGTGTACAGGAAGGTACCAGTAGCAAAGAAGTGCAGGGTTGACATCACCTTCACCTCTGGGGTCAGTGCTGTAGGGTATGTCCGGCCAGGTAGCAGATGTGGCGCCAACTGCTCCGCCAACTCCTCAATCAGTGGCCTGGTGAAGCGGTACCGTCGGATGCAGTCGCGTTCCTGCATGGTTTGAAGGTCTGGGAACGGTCTATGGACAGCTGGTGCCCTGTAGTACAGAGATGAACAAAGGAAGATTGTCGATTCATCCACCCATGTGGCTATGACCAAGCAAATTATCACATGATACATCATGACAATACACAATGTACCAAGGTGTGTGCTGTTGGGTACGGACACATATGTCACCTATATGCACATCACCTCACATCTGAAGTCCACATGTCTACATACGTTCCATGTAGTGCAATGGCCAATCATTGGGCTGTGTCACAGTACCTATGTACTGCTGTCACATTACAAACACACACCACAGTGACAAGTGAGGCCTGATGTCTCCCAGGCATCACAGCTCTTTGACATGCAGATACCCAGGGTCCCTGTATTGACACATGGACACTGGCATGCCATGGCGTATCATGTACACGCCACAAAACAACTGTGAGTCCCACAGGTAGTGGCCACTGTTGTCTCTGCAGGCCCTACATGGACGTCTCGTAGACACACACGCACACCATCAATGTTGATGCACAAACCTCATGGATGTTGAGACTGTCCCCCATTGGGCACATTTGATCATCCACATCTGAGACACAACATGCACACAGACTGTGGGTGTACATCAGAATTGGGGCTATAGGTCTCACTGTGACGTACATACAATCACACCCAGGACTCAGGGTGTATGTGACATATCCTAGACATATCCAACCTGCAACTGTGTCCATGACTCATGACCATAACTGTACAGTTGCACATCACAGTGGTAATGTGCATAACACACAAAGGATTCTGTCCCCATGAACATGTGCACAGCCTGGGAGTGGCTTCACAAAAGTGCCACACAACCAACCAAATTTTTCACAAGCAAAACACACAGGTAATGCAGCCTAACATGCCATGGGACACAGTGTGGCACATGCTGTAGTGTGGTAGGTGTGCACCTGAGTCCCTGGCAAGTGATTGTGTGTATTAGCCTTCAAAAAGTAACACCAATGTCAACCGATGCGGGTGACTATCATGCGTACGCATTGCACAGTTCTGGACCGAGCCGTGCATACGCTTAGCCATTGACTGCAATGAGAACTGACGCGGGTGACTATGCATACGCATTGCACAGTTCATGACCGAGCCGTGCGTATGCTTAGCCATTGACTGCAATGAGAACCGACGCGGGTGACTATGCGTACGCATTGCACAGTTCAGGACCGAGCCGTGAGTATGCTTAGCCATTGGCTGCAATGAGAACCGACGTGTGTGACCATGCGTACGCATTGCACAGTTCCAGATCAAGCCGTGCGTACGCTTAGCCATTGACTGTAATGAGAACCGACGCGGGTGACTATCATGCGTACGCGTCGTGCAGGCAGGGACCAAGCTGTGCGCACGCCTTGGCCATTGAATCGTATGGAGATGGGTGCGTGTGTATTTTCAAAATATGCGTTGTACAGTCAGTTGACCGAGCCGTACGCACCCAGTGGGTCTGGACTGTCATGGAGATGGATGCGGATTCAAAACTTGTACGAGTTGTGCGCTGGAAATTCAGTTGGATGCCTACAACAATGCTGCAATTTCTAGCGTTTTATGAAGGTGAAGATTTGAATGATGCGGAAGATGTGTACGAGTTGTACAATTCCATGGATTAGCCAGATTCATAGAATGCAACCATGTTGGACCTATCACTTGGGACACATGGCACAGATTCTGCCTCTGCAGCACAGATATAAGTCTGGCTGGCCCACAGGGAGCTCACTTGCCTGCACTACATGCTACTGGACCACATCCCTGCTACCTCTGCTGCTGTCTCTGCATCCTCTGGCTCCTGCTATGGCACGTACTCTGGAGAGGGCCCCAGCCTTCACTGAGGAGGAGAACCAGGCCCTGCTGGACGGGCTCCTTCCACAGTACAGCAAGCTGTATGGGAAACCAGGGGAGCAGGTGAGTGTGCAGTCCACTGCCTTCCTAATTGTGCATGTTGTCTGACTAGCAGTACTAGCAGTGTGTACACCAGTGGCAAGTGTACTCACTGAGTACGTTCATCCCCCAAAGTGTGTAGGTACATGTAATGAACAGGTGTTCTGCAGCAAATGTGCATTTGTGCAAGCTTCAACTTCCCAGGCAAGGTTAACATGTCAGACATGCAGGGCATTTGTCCATTTCCATGGGTGAACTACCTGTGTAACTCATTTCCCTTTGTGATGATGACATGTATATCCAACTGTGTGCAGAACAAATATGGGGCATGTGTGTTAAGGGATTTTAACTTTGACATCCTCACAGGTTGATGCCCACCAGAAGCAGGAGATCTGGCTGACCATTGCCCGGGCAGTTCGATCAGTGGGGGTCTACAAGCGCTGGTTCCGCAACTGCCAGAAGAGGTGGCAGGACCTTCGTGCCTGGAACCGGAGGATCGCAAGGGTCCAGCTGAAGCTGTCGCCTCCTCGCAGGAGGGGCAGACACGGACCCTGACTCCCCACATGCTCCGGGTACTGGCGGTGCTCTTCCCGAACCTGGATGGGCAGCTGAAGGCCAGGCAGCAACAAAGAGGGGGTAAGTCCATGCCTAATCTGTGTACTATGTCTGACATGCTATTTGCAGTCTTGTGTCCTGGTCACACTTCCACATTATGTAGGTCTTGTAGTCCAGGACTCATGTCCATCAATTGTGTGATGCACCCTCCTCATCTGATCCATAGGTGTTGTCAGGTTTCCAGAGCTCCTCAGGATCCGGGCGATGCTATATATGTCCACCTCCTGATATCCCCGGACTCCAACCAAAGGTCACAGAGCCCAGAGGGGATCAGGCGAGGGAAAGGATGGGGGAAGGGTCAGCAGGGACAAGAACCTGGAAAGACAAAGAATACATTTACATACATGATTCGTATAAACAGTCTACTCTCATAAGGTCTCACTAGAAAAGCCTCAATACCTGTAATTCCCTTATGCCAAGTACAATGCCAGAGATCCAGCTCTCCGCCTTACTCAATCATGACCCCTTAAACACGCTCTTCCCGAGCAGTCACCAGACTCACACGCCATCTGGGACAATGTTAGTCAACCTTCAGAGAGGAACAACGGTCTTACGTCAGACCAATACTTCCATATGGTTAAATTCCCCCTTTCAACATAAACAACAGTAAAAGCAACTTAGGAGGGCTTCCACGGTGACTACACCGCCACCCTTTTATACACACGATGTAGCGCTCCTTCACGAGGGTGAGGATCAACACGCTATGGTCCCTATATTCGTAGAAGGGTTGTTGTGGTACTATCTCCGCCGAGACAGTCACATTTACCCTACCATGTGGAGTTTCTCCGAGTAAGTTTCTCTGGGTGCCTGGTATGAACGTTTGGACTCCGATTAGCCCGCGCTTGTGCTGGGTTGGATGTGATCCCCACCAAGCCATTCCTGATCTCCGTGCTCCTCCGAGCACTGCCTGTAAAGTTAAGCTCCTTCGAGCGCGTCCAGAACTTCCTGAGATTAGTGCTACACAGAGCACTTTACTTGCCACCATACGAAGACGACTCGTCCGAGCTGTTGGAAATTCCAAAGGGGAGAGGCTAGCGCTTGTAGAATGGTCGCGGCAGCGGTGGGGGTATTTACGAGGTTCCCGCTCAGCCGAGCGTACCAGGAACCGCTCACCTGATCACACTCCTTCCGCCTCGCTCTCAGCTCCTCTTGGTATCTCTATTTTCCTCCGGGACGCTGTGGCCGATATTCACGGTGATTTCTTCAGCTACGATGATTCAAAATAATGCACGCCTTCTGCCGCGCTTGACTTCCTGATATAGACGCCAACTTCCTGGTTCTAGGGCTGATGGGACATGTAGTCCCTAGACGCTGGGTAGGCGCCGCGGACCTTGATTCCTCACAGTAGGTCCCCTCCCCAAGCGCCTCCTAGCTCCAGGTTTCCCCGGATTCCTGGCGTAGAACCTTTTCACCGCCGCCGGTGCGTACACCACATCCGATGGCTCCCATGAATCATCCTCCGCGGCGTAGCCTTTCCAGGAGACCAGGAACCACAACTTGCCCCTCTGAAATCGGGCATCGAGGATGCTCCTGACCTCATATTCCAAACCCTCGTCACCCCATATCGGTGCCGGGGCTCTCCTTCTGGTGGCCCCCGCCGGCTTCAGTAGACTGCAGTGGAAAACTGGGTATATCCTAAGAGAGCCAGGCAGCTTGAGTTTGTACGCCACAGGATTGATCCGCCGCACCACCTCGTATGGCCCAATGTACCTGGGGTGGAACACGCTACGCAACTTGAAACAGATGTGTCTGGTGGACAACCAGACTCTATCCCCCACGGCGTATGTAGGGCCAGTGATTCTCTTCCGGTCTTCCCACCTCTTGTACGTTTGTTTGGCCTTCTGTAGGGCTCGATGTGTTTTCCGGTGAAGCACCTGCAGTTCCCGCAACCTGTTTTGGACCGTGGGTTGGTTACACACATCCTCCGAGAGAACCACAGGGAGAGTTTTGGCGTTGTACCCATAATTAGCCATGAACGGGGACACCCCTATTGAACTATGCAGCGCGGCGTTGTAAGACAGTTCTGCCATCCATAACAGGGAAACCCACGACTCCTGGGACTGTGACACATAACACCTCAGGTATTGTTTTAGTGTTTGATTGAGGCGTTCGGTCTGTCCATCTGTTTGTGGATGGAAGCTGGTGGACGTCGCGGACTCGATCTGCAATGCTTTGCACCAGGTCTTCCAGAAGCTCGCTATAAACTGAGGTCCCCTATCCGAAACTATCACCTCCAGTAATCCGTGTAATTGTACCACATGTGCCAGCAATAACTGAGCGGTCTGTCCTGCGGTAGGTAGATTCCGGCAGGGGATGAAATGACCCATTTTGGTCAGGCTGTCCACCACTACCAGGAACGCTGAGCAACCACTATCGACCGGCAGCCCTGTGACGTAATCCAAGCTTATGTTTTGCCATGGTGTTTGCGGAGTGGGTAGAGGAAGCAACTTCTCTTTTTTCTTACAGCACTCCCCCTTGTTTCGGGCGCACACTTCACAAGCGTTAACCCATAGACGGATGTCTTTGTGCAGGGTGTTCCACCAAAAATGCCTGGTCATGGCCTCCGTCGTCTTTCGGATCCCTGGATGACCAGCCAAAGGAGAGACATGGCACCATTGAAACGCCAGTGTGCGTAACCTCTTTGTCGGAAGGAACAACCGGTTTCTGTAAAAAGGAAGACCACTCTGGATGGCATGTACCATCTCCTTGTCGGCCCATCGTTTCCAATCCTCTGTGGATCGGCTGATTCGTATCTCATCCAAGAATTTGTCTGCTCGCAAGGTACAGATCACTTTGGAGGGGTTGATGATTGCTACCGGTGCCGGTGTTATGGCCCCTTCCCTCGTGGACTGTCTAGATAAGGCGTCTGCCTTTCGGTTGTCGGTGCCTGGCCTGAAGGTGATACAAAAATCGAACTCCGCAAAAAAAAGTGTCCATCTCATTTGTCTTGGTGTTAGATGACACGCGGTTTTCATGTATAGCAGATTCCGATGATCTGAGTATACCGTTACCGGGTGTTGCGCCCCCCACAGATAGTGGCGCCATTCCTGGAATGCTCTCTTTATCGACAGGAGTTCTTTCTCCGCAATGGTATAATTCAGCTCTGCTTTGTCTAATTTCTTGGATAGATAGGCTACCGGGTGTAGCTGACCGGTGCTTTTGTCCCTTTGAGAGAGAACGGCTCCTATAGCGTCTTCGGGCGCGTCGGCCTCCACTATGAACGGGACATCTGTCTGCGGATGACGAAGTATGGGAGCAGATGTAAATTTCGTTTTCAGAAGTTCAAATGCTGCCGTGGCCTCCGTCAACCAAGTGAAAGGCACTCCTTTACGAAGCAGCCGGGTTATGGGTACCGCAATGTGGGAGAAGTCCTGTATGAACCGGCGGTAGTAATTAGCAAATCCTAAAAAACATTGAACCTCCCGCACCGAACGTGGAGTGGGCCCCTCATGGATCGCCTGCACCTTCCTTTCGGACATGCCTAATCCCTCTGGATTCAGAATCACCCCCAAAAACTCAACCGTGGTAACCCCAAACTCACATTTGCTGAACTTACAAAACAAACGGTTGGCCCTTAATTTCTCGAATACCAAGATAACATGACGTGTGTGTTCCTCCACTGCTGATGAGTATATCAATATATCATCGATGTAGACTACTACAAAGATGTCCATATACTCCCTCAGCACCTCATTTAAAAAGAACTGGAAAGCCGCCGGGGCATTACAAAGCCCGAACGGCATCACCAGGTATTCATACAGCCCAAAACGGGTCTTAAACGCCGTTTTCCATTCGTCCCCCTGTCTGACCCTCACTAAGTGACATGCCCCACGGAGGTCTAGTCGGGTGTAGATAACCGCCCCTCGCACTTGATCCAACAGGACACTGATTAGTGGCAAAGGATACCTGTTCCTTACGGTGTTTTTATTTAACATCCTATAATCGCAACACGCCCTCAATTCCCCGTTGGCTTTTGCTATAAAAAAGAGCGGCGATGCCGCAGGGGAGCGTGAAGGTCTAATGAACCCCAGGGCCAAGTACCGATCCAGATACTCTCTTAGGTGGAGAGTCTCGGGTTCCGACAACGCATATACTCTGCAGGTGGGGATGACCGCCCCGTCCACCAGGTCGATCCGGCAATCAAAAGGCCTATGCGGGGGAGCTATTCCGCCTGCGTCTTGTTGAAGACATCGGCATACCCGGTATATTCCTTCGGTAACTCTGTACCTCTTTTTCAGCGGCCGTGGCTATGCAAAATGGAAATGACAGAGCAAGCGCCTGTGATTGATGAACCCGCAGGCACTGTTCTGCACAACCTCCCGAAAGGAACCTCACCGTTCTGTCCTGCCAATCCACTGTTGGATTGTGACACACAAACCAAGGCATCCCTAGGATGACTTCCTATTGCGGTGCCTCTATGACGTTAAACTCAATCACCTCCAGATGTTGTCGATTACCGTCTTGTATGGTCATTTTCAGGTTCTCGGTGTGGAGAGTGATCCTCCCAGATTTCAGGGGCTCACCGTCCACCGCCAGAACCTCCTCTGGGGATTCCCTAGGCACTACACCCATTGATAGCAAACTTACCAGCCCGCTATCAATGAAGTTGCCTGTGGCTCCCGAATCCAACATAGCTAGTACCTGGTGTACTTGAGTACCTACTTCTAGTCCTGCGTGTAACACTATATGAGCTGCGGTATCTGAAGACCGAGACATAGCTAGGGAAGGTATCTTCCACACCGTGGTCTCAGGGTTCAAAGGCGAAACGGCCTCGAGGGTATTCCCTTCTTTTCCCACAGTAGACACAGCTGCTCTTTTTCCTCTATACGTCCCTGAGGGGGGTTTTGGCTTGGATGGGCATTCATGCACGAAATGCCCTCTTTTTCCGCAGTACATACATAGCCCTAGGGTGCGGCGGCTTTCCCTTTCTGCTCGAGATAAAGGAGCTCTGAGGGCCCCTACCTCCATGGGTTCACTAGCGAGGGGCATTGGGGTCTGCTCTTTCCGGGTATACCTAGAAGTACCCCCGCTCCCTTTGTACCTGTCTCCCCCTCTTACTGCCATGCGACCATCCAGTCGCAAAACCAAATTCATCAACGCAACGCAGGAGGTAGGTTGGGGATCTATCTGTGCCACCACATCCTTTAGTTCTTCACATAACCCCTGATAAAACAAGGACATACGTTTTTCTTCTGGCAACGCAGCCTCGGCTACTAACCGGTTAAATGAGGTGAGATATGTCACCAGATCGTTCTTACCTTGCCTCAAAGAGAGCAGCTCTTTGTCTGTGCTAAAAGTAGTTGTTCGCCTATCGAAGACCCCTTCGAAAGCTGTTCTGAATACGTCCCAATCCGACAGGATAGCGTCGTTATTCCTAACCAACGGGACTGCCCAGGACGCTGCATCTTCCACCAGGTATGAAATAGCGAAAGCTACTCTAGAGTGATTGGTAGGAAAAGAAGAGGGCTTGCATGAAAAATGCAGCATGACCTGGGTCAAAAATATTTGAATCTTTTGTGGGTCCCCCGCATATCTCTCAGGGCTCGCCAAAGGTATAGGCGGAGGCACTGTCACATGAATCTGTTGGCCATTTGACGCAGAAGCATCAAAGGGTTACGGGTCAACCTATCCACCCTGTCTCTCAATGATGCCGTCTCGAGTCGCCATGCCACCAGTTCCTGCTGGACTAAGGCCAGTGCCTGCACTACATCCTCTAAGTAGGCCATACCCTACATCCCCGGACCGGGAGGAGCACCTAACGTGGGTGCGTTATTCTGTCAGGTTTCCAGAGCCCCTCAGGATCCGGGCGATGCTATATATGTCCACCTCCTGATATCCCCGGACTGCAACCAAAGGTCACAGAGCCCAGAGGCGATCAGGCGAGGGAAAGGATGGGGGAAGGGTCAGCAGGGACAAGAACCTGGAAAGACAAAGAATACATTTACATACTTGATTCATATAAACAGTCTACTCTCATAAGGTCTCACTAGAAAAGTCTCAATACCTGTAATTCCCTTATGCCAAGTACAATACCAGAGATCCAGCTCTCCGCCTTACTCAATCATGACCCCTTAAACACGCTCTTCCCGAGCAGTCACCAGACTCACACGCCATCTGGGACAATGTTAGTCAACCTTCAGAGAGGAACAACGGTCTTACGTCAGACCAATACTTCCATATGGTTAAATTCCCCCTTTCAACATAAACGACAGTAAAAGTAACATAGGAGGGCTTCCAGGGCGACTACACCACCACCCTTTTATACACACGATGTAGCGCTCCTTCACGAGGGTGAGGATGAACACGCTATGGTCCCTATATCCGTAGAAGGGTTGTTATGGTTCTATCTCCGCCGAGACAGTCACATTTACCCTACCAGATGGAGTTTCTCCGAGTAAGTTTCTCTGGGTGCCTGGTATGAACGTTTGGACTCCGATTAGCCCGCGCTTGTGCCGGGTTGGATGTGAGCCCCACCAAGCCTTTCCTGATCTCCGTGCTCCTCCGAGCACTGCCTGTAAAGTTAAGCTCCTTCTAGCGCGTCCAGAACTTCCTGAGATTCGTGCTACACAGAGCACTTTACTTGCCACCATACGAAGACGACTCGTCCGAGCCGTTGGAGATTCCAAAGGGGAGAGGCTAGCGCTTGTAGAATGGTCGCAGCAGCGGTGGGGGTATTTACGAGGTTCCCGCTCAGCCGAGCGTACCAGGAACCGCTCACCTGATCACACTCCTTCCGCCTCGCTCTCAGCTCCTCTTGGTATCTCTATTTTTCTCCGGGACGCTGTGGCCGATATTCACGGTGATTTCTTCAGCTACTATGATTCAAAATAACGCACGCCTTCTGCCGCGCTTGACTTCCTGATATAGACGCCCACTTCCTGGTTCTAGGGCTGATGGGACATGTAGTCCCTATACGCTGTTTAGGCTCCGCGGACCTTGATTCCTCACAGGTGTGGCCCCTACAGTCTGTGGTTTGTGTCACTAGGGCACTGTGTCCCTGCAGTCAGATATACTTCAGGTTCCGGACAGCATCTGTTACCGTGACTCTGTTGTGTGTTTCATGGGTGGGTCAATTGTTTACACAATGCCTGAGATCTGACATATGATCTGTGTGTGCCCTTGATATGTGTTCCTATTGCTGGTCTGACTCGCCACATGTGCTGGGGTATTTCAAACACACCCATGCAGCAGGGGACTCCAAATTGTGGGCCTCAGGAGTATGTATATCAAGTGTGTCACACTTGCTTAGCCACCTGACTACTGTCCAGGGCTAAACACTTTTTCACATAGACATGGGCAGTCGTGCCTACTCAAGGGCATTTACAAACACTCTGTAATCCCACTTCTGTGTATCAATTTACAGGTTGTGCTTAGTGACATTTGCCTTCAGGTGTCTGCCTCTGTGTCATTGTGGTGTGGCTTCCTTTTCAGGCCAACTGGGGTGTTCATGAGTTTGAGGGTCAGCAGGACATCTAAGATGTGACTATAAGAGACAAGTCCTGTGTGACATAGAGGTGTGTGATCACTTGACAGTGCACAATGGTGTATGCAACTGTGAACTTCAGGCAGCAGTGTTTCATGCACAGCAGACTGTGATGTGCTCATGTACAGGGAGTTGTGTTCACAGAGACTCATATGTCTGTTTTGTATGATGTGGGGTCATCTGGGTCTGGGATATGTCATTTGCAGGGGATGGACAGGTGCACTTGTCAGCTGCAGAGTTTGCTTTACCCATGACCTATGATTGTGACACAGTGCATACTGTTGTTGTCTAGCTGCCCTGCCCCAGTGACAGGAGACAGTGATGACTGACTTTGCAGGCATGCCAGTGCCATGAAATTTAACTTGCTATGAGTGATCCTGCATTGGGCTCAGATGTGCTCCATGCACCCCGTTGTGGCATTGACTATCAGGACATGATAACATCATAGTGTGTGTTGCTGGTATGCATCACAAGCATGTGAAATGAGACTCTGGCCATCCCTTCATCCTGACAACTGTACTGAGTCAGTGGCAAGAGATGTGATGTGTGTATAGTGACATACTCCTACATGTCCACTTGCATGTCCAACAAATGTATAGGTGGTGCATGTCTGCACATTGGGGTATTAGCATCCAACATGCAACAGACATATGTGTGCAAGTCCAGGAGGGATAGGAGTGCCATGGTTGATGGTGAGACTGACAATTGGCTTATTCTAAACAGTGTGAGCTCTTTGAGCAGTGTTCAGCCGATGATGCCAAGACTTGCCCTGTGATGTGCTGTACTCACTGTGGTGTGTGCGGTCAGTGCAGGTGACTGATGTTGTTCTCTTTTTTCCTAATTCTATCCAGATACATCCACGGCCACAGGAGGGGACAGCTCCACGGACAAGGAGGAGCCACAGAGCCTGACTGGGACAGAAGGCGAGGAGTCGGAGGGACCCAGTGGCACGGAGGGCGAGTGGAGCCACACGAGGAGTCCGCAGCACCATCTACCACAGCTGAGGATCACAGCAGCTCGGAGGATGACTCCCTTGTGAAGTCGGGTGTCAGCAGCCACTAAACCTCAGCTAGTGAGGCTGTCCCTGCCACCGCCCCCACCACCACCATCACCACCCTCCCATTGGCTCCCATCCCAGAGGTCCGTGGAGGCTCCCGTGTTCGGGAGCATGTCTCCTTTGTGCCAGGCACCGCAACCCCTGCCCCTGTGTCCCCTGCTGCTCTGACTGTGGAGTCTGTGGACTTGCTTCGACAGATCCATGTAGGGCAGACATCAATGCTGAGTGTCCTCCATGCACACACCAGTCTGTTGACAAAACTGGTGTCATTCATGGAGGGTATTTCATCGGGCATGTCTGCCCTACAGAGGACCAATCAGTGCATGGCCTCCTCCCTGACGGCAGCGGTGTCCCTCCTCCAACAGTCCTCACTCCTTCTACCCCTGCCCCATCCACGATTCCTAGCACCCTACCTGTCCCAAGCACACACACACCAGCACATTCACCCAAACCCACAGACACGGGCAGCACACAAACACCCAAACCAATGGCTAGACGTGCACACAAGCAAACTCAGCGGACTGAAACTACACTCACAGGGGATGGTTTGCAAACACACACACAGGCATCCACAACCACTCCGCAGTCTTCCGATACCTCTCCCTCCCAGCCCCTTTCCCTTGCCTCACCTGCAACCCCATCTCCCCAGAAGCTCGTCCTCTGTGACCTTGGCCTCTTCCCCAACCGACCCAGCAGATCCAGCTTACAAGGGGGAGAGGAAGTCCCCACACACAGAGGGGAATGCCCCTTACACCCAGACACCCTCCCCCAGGCGCAGTCAGACTGAAGCCCCCACCCACAAGTCCCCCCGGAGCTGGAAGAGCAAGACCCCACCCCGCCCCGCAGCTCCACAACGAAGTCTCCGTCCTCCATCCCCCAGGCCACCACTCTACAGGTTCCCCCGCCACACCCTGCCCCAGGTTCTCCCACCTACAGATACACCATCCCCAAAATGCTCAGGCCGTCCCCCCCTACCACTTGCTCTTCCACCCCCACCCCCCCAGTCAGACAGTTTGTGCCACTGATGTGGAAATCGTGTCCCCCCCTCTGTCCTGCCGACCTCACCTGAACCCCATTCCGCTACCAATGAGTTAGGCACTGCAGTGGAGTCCACGACCACACCGTCTGATTTGGGCACTGCAGTGGGGACCCAGTCCAGTCCATCTGACCTGCCCACTGCACTTGTGCCGGCACCCACCCCATCTGAATTGTGCCCCACAGTTGTAACTGCACCCACTACTTCAGTCAGCTCCACTGCAGTTGCCAGAGACTCTCCTGCATCCACCACCCCTTCACTGCCTCCTTCTGCTGAGCCCTGATCCTGTCTCTGCGGTGCCTGGCCTGCCCCCATGTATGCCCCTCCGAGGGGATGTCCCCTGTCCTTACCAGTGCAGGCAAGCAACGTGTGACAGTTGTCACTCAAGTTAACTTTTTGACACTTGGATATGGACTGGCCATTGGCCTTCGTTTTGAAAGGACTTTGCATTTAAACATTGCTGAATAAAGCATTTTTCTTTATCCTTGTGAATTTGATTTAGCTGTACATTATGTTGATGATGTTTAGCATGAACTTGCAGTTGTAATGCTGGTTTTCCAATCTTGAATACTGAGGCGTTGATGTGAGGTACTCCATGTGGTCCATGAGATATGTATCCTATTTTGGTCGGTATCCATGTCATCCTTTCTAGCTAACTGGGTGTGTCATGATTAACAATTTTGGAACATCTCTGTAAACATTTCATTTGCATGGTCACATCTGTGGCTTGCACACATGCACATATGATGTGCTTCCCATTGTCCAATTTGTCCATTTCCCTGACTGTGGGCGCATCTGCACTGGACATGTAGGTGTGGGCATCATTGGTGTAGGAGCAACTGGGTCCTCTGTGCAGCTTGCTGGACATATGTATTGAGTATGTGCAGATGACTTAAGGGACACTCCCGTACCCAGGCTGTTGTGACCAGAGCATTCTATGTGTGGTAACTAATGGCTGACTGACCAACTGTTCTGCTGACATGACTGAGACCTGCTGGGACTATGTTTGGCACAGCTGAGCTTCCACAGGAGTTGAGTCCCCTCAAGTAAGTGTGTTGTTCCGTGACATTGCCCGGGCCCATGGTGTGTGTTGTGTGAGCATGTGTGTGTGTGTCCACATCCCTTTTCATACACAGGCAGTGTTCCCTTGATATGTTCCTGTTGTTGATGCTTGCTGAGTTGTACTGTGTTCATCCCACATCTTTGCCATGGGCTACCAGATGTGTGGGTGCATGACACGCTACTGTTAATTGGTGTTTCATCATTGGGATTTGTCAGTTCTGAGTGGTGATGATGTGGTCAGACGCAGATAGGACACCGTCAGGGGTCCCCAAGGCACTTCTTTGTTCGCAATATCATGTAGATGTCCCTAGGTGGTACCTTTCAGTGATTAAAACATGTGTATGTATGTGTGACTGCTCCCACTTGTCAGATTCAGGGCTGCAATGTTGGCAGGTGTCAGCATGTGTGCCTTGTGGTTCTCCTTGGCTTCTGCATTGTCCTGGGACTGTGGCAGGTATTCCAAAGGTCACGGGAGCTTTGACGTCTTCGCCATGTACCGCATACTGTGCAGTATGTCTGTCATTCACCAGGGTTTGTAGACTGTCCTTGTTTGATGAGTCTGTGCACCTTAGTTCCTCCCAACATTACTGTGTTTGTCATGGGTGCATATGCAATGTCACCTGTCCATGTGGGCTTCACAGATGCACATTGGTGCAGTTCAGGGTGTGTGGTGTTGAGGGTAGACTGATGTAAATCTTTGCATGGATGTGCCCCTAGCTTCCTTTTGTTCATGGATGACGGGCCATGCTGAGTGATTTGTATTTGTGTAGGTGTGATGTACGTTTGTGGCACAGGACACATGTCTGGGTTTCACAGTTTGTACGACATCTACCTTTGTCACCACAGTCGACGTATCATGCATGCTTGTGTCACCCCAATGTCTGGTCCCTGGGGGTAGTGCTGTTGTGTGTCAGTCTCTTGCTGTGTTAGTTGCTGTTCATTCTAGCTTGTGTCACATGTGTCTTTTGTGCTCCCTCTCATCTCACAATGCCTGATTGCCCACTATGGTGGGCCCATTGGTGGGTTACTTTTGTATGGCACTGTGTCCACATCTGTCTCACTGTGTTTCAACCCCCCTCATGTGTTGTGTAGTTGCCTGGGGATACTGAGACACACACATGTTGTGTCAGTTGTGCAGTATGAGGTTGCCTGTTTGTGTTTGTGCATCTTCACCATTGCATTGGTATTGCTGTTGTGGGCCATTGTCTGGATGTTGTTTTTGTGATTTACCCTGCTGTCCCTGTGAGTCATATCACATCATTCTGCACATTCATCCTGGTTGTTAGGTCCCATTGCTGGCATGGAATGGGAGTTTGTGACCTGACACCTACAGTCTACACATAATGTTTTGATTTGTGTGTCTATTTTCGAGATGTGTGTATGCTTTGTGATCTTCACTTCTGCTTTTGTGTCATTGTACACTGTATGCATTGTCAGCCCCCATGGGTGGTGCTTGTCTGCACATGGCCGAGAGTATGTTAGGGTTTCACAGCACTGTTAGCCTCACCACATCTCTGTGGGTATGGGACACAACCACTACTTTGCCCCAAAAGTGTTTCATGTGTTGGGACCAGGAATCATACATGCTGTTTGGCATTTGCAGCTTTGACCATGATGACACTTACCTTTTGGTCACTGTGATGAGGGGGGTTTTGGACCCCATCACCACAATGCTCAACATTTGCTGCAGTTTGGAACCACACACTTAACTTTTGTTCTACACAGTGAGGGGGTGTTAGTTTTACATTGACACAGTGCTATATTGATGCTTGCCTTATGTAGGCCACACTCAGTTTTTTGTCACACATGTGATGGTAGTTACATTGTATGTTCGAAGTCATAATCACTGTTGTGGGCATTTGTCACAGACTACACACTGTTGTCATGATGTGCCCTATGAGTGGGGGTGGCAGTAGTGATGGGCAGCAGGTCCCCTATGGGTGGGGGTGGCAGTAGTGATGGGCAACAGGTCCCCTATGGGTGGGGGTGGCAGGGGTGATGGGCAACAGAAGCCCTATGAGTGGGGGTGGCAGGAGTGATGGGCAACAGGTCCCCTATGAGTGGGGGTGGCAGAAGTGATGGGCAACAGGTCCCCTGTGGGAGGGGGTGGGGGTGGCAGGAGTGATGGGCAACATAAGCCCTATGGGTGGGGGTGGCAGTAGTGATGGACAACAGGTCCCCTATGGGTGGGGGTGGCAGGGGTGATGGGCAACATAAGCCCTATGAGTGGTGGTGGCAGGAGTGATGGGCAACAGGTTCCCTATGGGTGGGGGTGGCAGGAGTGATGGGCAACAGATCCCCTATGGGTGGGGGTGGCAGTAGTGATGGGCAACAGGTCCCCTATGGGTGGGGGAGGCAGTAGAGATTGGCAACAGGTCCCCTATGGGTAGGGGTGGCAGGGGTGATGGGCAATATAAGCCCTATGAGTGGGGGTGGCAGGAGTGATGGGCAACAGGTCCCCTATGAGTGGGGGTGGCAGTAGTGATGGGCAACAGGTCCCCTATGGGTGGGGGTGCAGGAGTGATGGGCAACATAAGCCCTATGGGTGGGGGTGGCAGTAGTGATGGGCAACAGGTCCCATATGGCTGGGGGTGGCAGGGGTGATGGGCAACATAATCCCTATGAGTGGGGGTGGCAGGAGTGATGGCCAACATACCCCATATGGGTGGGGGTGGCAGGAGTGATGGGCAACAGGTCCCCTATGGGTGGGGTGGCAGTAGTGATGGGCAACAGGTCCTCTATGAGTGGGGGTGGCAGTGGTGCTGGCCATGCAACCCCTATGGTGGCCTGTTGCTAGTGGACAGGATATGGATCCCCTGGGTGTGTGTGACATTTGGCGGGTATGTGTTGTTTGTTTGTGTGGTGGGTGTCTGACTTACCGTCTGCGCCGTCCGCGTCTGTTCCTGATCCGGTCATAGATGTACAGTACTGGTATGACCTGCACGATGGGATTCATGATGTGTTCGTCTCGTACACGCTGCTTGTTGCTCCGTCTCATTGCTAAATGGTCCGTCTTGTAGCCGTGGATTGTGTTCTGGCGCGAACCGTACCTGATATGCTTCTTTTCCGGATGCTGTGACGTCCCGTCCGCCGCGTATGATTTGCGCATCCTACTTGTCAGGCTGGAAACTGCTGTGGATACTGCTTCCGGGCGACTCTTTTCGGCGTTCGGAGGTATGGCTGGGACGGAGAATGATGCTTGAATCACAGCCTACGTGTCGGTCGGAATTGTGTCAGTTATCCGCATCGTTCTTCCTCTCCCGGACGGACCGGCTCCGGGTTCGAGTCGGTCGCAAGGTAAGGCTACGGACAGCTCTGGGAGAGCTGTCCGACCCGGACCGGAATTGACCCCTAACAAGTAACCCGAGTGTCTTAAAAATGGCCACCAAAAACGTGGGATTTCTATTGTGCATGCGTCTACGTAGTATGACGTATTCTGTCGCTTGGTGGGAAAACTTTGCAGCTGTGCAATAGCTTTAAACTCACATGTTAACGCACATGCTACTGCTTGAACTAAAACTTGCAAGTTCCATTAAACACTAATGCAAAAGATTAAAATAAGTAAATGGGGATAGGGTAGAGATAAGTGGTATACAGTGAAATCATTTATTGTTACATTCTAACGTGTCTTTTTCTGACTTTATTATTAGTTCCCGTTTGGGCCTCGGAGGGTGACTGAAATCCCTACCACTCATGATCCGAGCGCATGCGCATAGAAACTTGCGGGAAACTCGTATGACACACTTGAATCACAGCCAAGGCCAAAATAGGGGAAGACGCCTGGGAAAGTAAACCCCTGAACTGGACGAAAGCAACAATTTCGAATAAAATGTATAACTTGTAATGATCATAATGTGAAATGCGGGTGGGAATAAAGCTATGGGAAAGTAAATTAAGGGGCGGAAACGTAGAACAATAGTCCACAGTAAAATTATTACTTTTAATATGGTGTGATGAACTCACCTCCTCGCCCGACCAATCAGAATAGGGAAAAACACGAATATTGCAATTTCTGGGGGTGGTACACGAATACAGAATAGTATAATTGAGGTAAGTTAGCTAGAGACTTTGTCAGACTTGTCAGATCCGTCACTCTGGCTCGTCACCGACCCAACACGTATGCTGCTACAGACTCTGTCCGAGACGCTGTCTCAGACCCTGCTGCTGCCAGAAACTCTGCTCGAGAAACTGAGATACTGATCGCTAATCTAATCATCTAGAAGGGGATTTCGGAAGAGGGACTCCCGAGGAGAGTAGTATCAGAGAGGGGTGTGACACTGGTGTGGCACTTAGAAGCGGTCACCTTCCCTGTCCAATCCTCTGTCTGCATCCTGTCCTGGCAGATTCTATCTGGCCTATCTTCAAAGAGTTGGGTTCATCTATCACCTTAGGTAAATATAATTGTGTGAAAACTGTCATTGTACCTGCTCTCTCTCTTTCCTTTTTCCAGGTACCGTCTTCATTGATCATTATTATGACTTTGTTTTTATTTGATTTTAATCTGCCTCTTGGAAGAATGTGTTTGAGCAGTAGTTGATTCTGACTCACAAAATTATTGATTTAGATAAAGTTTTTAAACTTTTTGAGTTTGTGGTTATTTCAAGTCTTTTAAGTTAAATGTAATTTTCTACCTTAAACTATCTCAGAAACCTGATTCATCGAGAAAGGAATTATTAAGGAGATCAAATTGGTATGACTTGGTAATGTGAAATTAAATTACAGGTAAACTCAAAAATTGATATCAGCGGGGTTTGCTAGCTCATTTGTGTGAATGGTCTGGGCCCAGGTGAGTATTTAGGTATGTGTGTGTTTTACCCGAGCTGGTGACCCGTGCTCTATCAGTTTTGCTTTGGTAGCAGAGGCATGGTTAAGTTCCAGTTAGTTAGGTAGAAAATATTGTGGATTGAATTATCTGATTTATGCATTAACAACCGCTATTCGTTAATTGTTATGTATTGTTTCATGTTGTCTGGAATTTCCCGGGAATATTGAATAGTGGGTGGCGAATGGAAGTGCAGTGAGGTTACTTGTCTGGATCAGGAAAGTGCTGAAAGTTACGCAGGACTAGAAGTACTGATGTTAGGGACTATTTTTCTTTCGTATAAAAGTGAGAGTAATTTTTTTGCAATTCATTCCAAAGTCTTTGGAATAGGCGGGCTAGGTAGGTTTAGGATTCAGGAAAGGAACTGTGGAATAATACAGATAGGATGGTCCATGACTGCGATTCTAGTCTACTATTAGTCAATCTGTTTTAGGATAGGTCAATGTTATTGCAATTGCTGTTTCCTGTCAAGAAATCTTTTTGGAGTGAATATTTCATGTTTGTTTGTTTAATACCAATAATTTTTTATCTCTTTAATTATGTCTTACATGATCAGCATCCAGGAGCAAGAAGAAGACTGGATCTACTGAGGCAGGTGCGAGAGCCGGAGGGGCCTCCCAGGGGTTGGAAGCGGCCTCAGATGCAGATGGCTCTGTTGGCCCCAGTAAGTCCTCCTGTTGTTTTTTCCCAACTCTTCTTCGATCTATCGGTTTCTAAATTCTTGTTATTGCTACATTACCTACTAACATTGTTATTTATATTTCTAGTGTCTGTTTTTTTGATCAAATCAAACTGCCTCTGACTCTGTATTAGCCTGTCTGTAGCTTGCTTTCTTCTGGTTTTCCGCTCAGCTTTCCCTCTCCCCTAATATATTTTGTGGATTGCCCAGTGGTGGTACTGTAAGACTCAGAGAACCCATTGGTCTTACTACTAGTACTAGTAAGGACCCCTTACTACTACTAGTACTAGTAGTAGTACTAATCTGCTGTGCAGATTGCAAGCCCAAGTAAGGTATTCTACGCAAGTTTGTGGAGATGAGAAGGCTTTATTTTACTGTCTCATGCTCAATCAGTAAATGATGGTCACTCAGGTTGGACACCCCAAAGTGGTGCATTTTAATTTTTCTCGTCTAGGCCTAGTACTTTTTTTATTAGGAGCATTTGATGGTAAACACTGAACAACTGATTACCGTGCACCATGGCTGGAAGGAAGCATGAGGAGGAGGAATGCATAATTACTTTCCAACCAAGAGAGACCTCATGTCTGATTGTCCTCTCAGTTGGCCACTCTTTTTCTTCTTTTCAAAAAATCAGATGCACCAATAGCTCTAGCCACTGAGTTCAGTCCTTTGGATTGTCTCCTTCTTGAGAGGCTTTTCAAAAATTGCCCCCAACAAAATGCCCAAACGGATATATATATACTTTTTTAAACAGGTTTTTTAAATTACATTTTCGAACGAGCATAGAGGCAATGCATAGCACATAATAACACATAAATGTACAGTACATGTGATGGGGAATATCAATACAATTGTCTTGCAGTCTTGCAATGTCAACATTAGTTCTCAGCACACACCTGTTTACAGATTGTTGGTTATGCACTGGGTCTCCTTGCTTGCAAATACATCGTGCCACATATGACAGAATTTCCCCACTAATACATGAGCCCCCTCCTGTTGCCAGGGCCCAAACGCACTCTCTGACCCCCCCCCCCCCACCGGGAGACATCCCTCTGTGGATCTTCCCATGCGGCCAACCAGATATGCACATTTTCAATCTGAATGTTCACGTAGGTACTCCACCATGGGCTCCCAAATGTCTCTAGGCCGAGATGGGGCAGGCAGAAGATCTGCATAAGTCGTAAGCTGATCCTTGCAATATATGAAATCTGTAAGCCAATCTTTGAATTTGGGGGCCCGCCCATCTGTAAGCCACCCTCCGCTTGGCCAGCAGTAGTCCCAATGCTGCAAATTTCCTATTCGGTTTCTGTATGCCAGCCATATAGCCCAGGAGCGCAAGCAAGGGGGATCGCGGGACAGGGGTGCTAATCATTATGGACAGTGCGTCTAACACCTCCCGCTAGTACTCCTGAACCTCGCTGCAATGCCACGCTAGGTGCAGGAAGTCTGCTCCCTCCCGCCGTCAGCACAGGCAGCGGTCATCATTTCTCAGTTTGTATTTGCATAGCTGTACAGGAGTATAGTAGGTTCTGTGCAGGAACTTGAAATGAATAATTCGCAGTCGGCTGCTCGCCGTGATGGCTTCTGTCCATGAGCAACAGTAGGTCCACTGCTCGCCCGTCAGTGGCGTTTTCAAATCGTTACACCACTCTTCCCTAACCCAATATGTCAACTGTGGCCGTTCTGTCAGGGTAGATCGATATATGTGGGACACAGCGTGCGCCTGTCATGACATTTTCAACACTGTGTGCAGAACCTCTAATGTGGGAGGCCCCACTGGGAATCCTGGGATATTGGCCCTAATCTCATGCTTCAGCCTTATGTACAGAAACACCTCCAGTGGGGTGGTCCTGTCTCCAGACAAAAGCTCCTGTTGGTCTTTAAACTTTCCCTCCCGGTACAGATCTTCCCATACAAAAAGGCTCCTTTTACGAAGCATCTCCCGACATGCAACCTCTTGAGTGACAGGAGTGTACTGTAGATGCGGAAGTGGCATTAGCGGGGAATATAGCAAAGGTTTGTCCGTTATTCTAGCCAAGCGCTTCCACACATGATTGGTGCAGTTTACCGCGTGGTGGGAAACTCCCTCACCGGGGACCAGAGTTCCCAGGAAGGAATTTAGGGGCGTGGGCACCAGGTATCCCTGCTCAATGGCCAGGTGTGGCATATAAAGTGATGGCTGGAGCCAGTATACGGCATAATGGGCTTGTGCGCTGAGGTAATATAGTTCCATATTTGGAGCCTCAAATCCCCCCCAGAGAATGGCAGTGTCATGATCCTCCACCCCACCAGGGGTTGCTTCCCCCCCACGCCGGCTTGATAAGTAAAGATCGAAGAGTATTAAAGAAGGGTTGTTCTGGATTGTAGGGTATGTTGATGAATAGGTTTAGGAGTTTGGGCAGAATATTCATCTTCATCAATGCCACCCTGCCGGCCAAGGAGAGAGGCAGTGTGACTCAACGGTCCACCCAGTTGCTAATAGTTTCAACTGCAGTACCATAGTTGGCACAAAGAGTTTCCTCTCTGTCCCTCGTTTTGGTCACGGTCAGATATTTTATTTCATTTTGACACCAGCTCAATGGAAATTCCATGGGCAAATTTGGCAGTGTGGGGCGTGAGCGGGAAGATCTGTGATGTACTCCAATTAAGTCTTATTCTGGAAAGGTCGCCAGACCTGATAAACTTCCGAAGGATCGGATTGAGGCTAGTGCTTGGGTCTCGTGAATAAAGGGTAATATCATCGGCATAAAATGATATAAATATCTGACGAGAGGGGTATTGTATTGAATAGCCTCTGTGATGTTGCCTTATTTTGGCGGCCAGGGGTTCGACGGCCAGGGCAAAGAGCAGCAGGGATAATGGACATCCCTGCCACGTGCCTCTCGTAATGTGGACAGGAGTGGAGTATAGACCGTTAACCTGAACTATAGCCTCAGGCTGGGAGTAGAACAGTCTTATCCACGCTAGGAATGGCTGGAAAGGCCCATTCTGCCCAGTATGGTAAACATGTAGTCCCACTCAAGGGAATCAAAAGCTTTTGTGGAGTCTAAAAAGATCCCAGCCGCTGAAATGTCTGGATCAATGTCATGTTGTAGCGCAAATGTTGTTCGCAGATTTTACGAGGTTGCCCTGCCTGGTATAAAGCCCCCCTGGTCTGGGAGGACTAACTCATCCATCAGCAGGGTCAACCTGTTGGCGAAGACTTTAGCCAGACTCTTGGTGTCGCAATTGATCAGCTACAGGGGTCTATATGACTCGCAGTTGTTGGCCTCCTTGCCTGACTTAAGCAGGGATATGATCATGGCTTGGCGCATTGACATGGGAAGGGTCCCGATCTCTCTAGCTTCCTCAAAGACTTGCTTGAGTAAGGGCGTCAGCTGTTCGTGCCTTACCCACGCGCAAGCCCAATATTACGGCCCGAATTTCATCTTCCTCAAAATCAGCAGCTAAAAATTCTCTGCGAGAGTCATTGATCCACCCGAGGGCAGTATCTTCAAAATACGATGCTATGTCTGGTGGGTCAAGGCCTCGTGTGTGATAGTGTGCTGTGTAATATTTAGAGAAGACCTTGAGGATCTCCCGTGAGTCTGTATGCCTATTGCCCTCCTCATCAAGTATTTCTAGGACCTGATTAGTGAATCTGGGGACTCTAGTTACGACGACTAAGGCTTTGCCAGGGCGCTCTCCCTCCCCATAGGACCTAGCCATGTGGTATTTTGACCGGAAGTTAGATTCACGTTCTGCCTCAAGTGACTATTCAGTGAGTAGCTCTTTGAGCTTCACCTTTAGATGTGGGTAGAGGAGGAGGCAAGTTGCTCCTCAGACTCTTTGATGCCTTTCTCTAATCTGTGTAGGGTACCTCTAATGGAGCGAAGGACCCCCCGCTCTTGGCCATATATAATCCCCTCATTGTTACCTTGCAACTCTCCCACACACAAGCAAGCATTGAAACACTGGCTATGTTGCAAGGGAAGAACTCGAGGATTTCTTGGCATATCTCTTCACGAAAGGCAGCATCTAGCAAGGCTGTGGGCTGGAGCCTCCAGGATCGATATGGGGATTCGCTACCTGGCGGCGATATCTGCATAAGCACTGGGGAATGGACCGAGAGGGTGCGCGCCAGGTGCGACACCTCTCCAAAGCCACGTATTCAGTCCCGCCGATAGTAGCCAATAGTCTAACCTCGACCAGCTAGAGTGTATACTGTAAAAGAAAGTGCCCTCCCTCTGCGTTGGGTGGAGGACCCTCCATGAATCGAAAAGCTGGTGGTCAGCCATGATACTTGAAAGATGTTTAGTCGCCTGAGGATGCGAATGTGAGTGAGTGGGAGAGCGATCAGTGAGAGGATCTAGTGCCAAATTGAAGTCTCCTCCCCACATAATAAAGGTGGAGCCTATTTCCAAAATGTGACCCTATAGCTGATCAAAGTAACCCGCATCGTCAATGTTGGGTGCATAGCAGTTCACCAGCATAACCGTGTGCCCAGTCAGTCTGCCCCACATAACACTGAATCTGCCCTGAGTGTCCTGTAAAGTTCCTAACGGATAGTATCGCAGGCCAGACTTGACAAGAATTGCTGTGCCTCATGCGTACGTTGAATAGGAAGAGAAGCAGCTATGTGCCACCCATTTCCTTCCAAAATTGGTTGGCGCTTTAGGATCTAGATGGATCTCCTGTGGCATAGCCACCTGGACTTGGTGCCAGTCTAAATAGCTTAGGACCTCTCTGCGCTTGCGTGGGTCCCAGATCCCACATACATTCCATGTCTGACAATGAATAATGGGGGTTTTAACTGGACCCAGTTTCGCCATGGCCTCTTTGGTGACTCAGGAGAAACAGACGTGCGCTGGTGCTATCATTTTGAGACTGCATAGCATGGTGTGTGTGTACTCATATATATGCACAAATTATAGGTTGTGCAATGCAATGCCGCTGCGTACAACTATAACAAACCTATCCCAACCCCTCCCACACCTACGACCCAAACCCGTAGGCGCATTGTATTCCACCCAGCCCTTCCGGTATTTGACATATTTAAGGCCCGTTTCAAGTCCCAGTGCCAGTAACTCCCGGACCGCAAAGAGATGGTGGTGAATCGCGAAGGGGGTGCAGCCCACGAGAAGCCGCGAGCTGATAGAGCGTTAGCAGGCAACAAACAACAACCAGTGATAATATATTAGCAATACAGAACATTTTTCAGGGGGGTTCCCGCTGGGGAAGTGCGCTAGAGGGGCTGTCAGCGCACCTCGCAGATGCGAGGGAGCGCCGGGAAAACATTATTACATGGCAGTCTCAGCAGGGCTAATGACAACCTCATAGGGATGAACCATTTTGTACAAAGTTGGATCCGCCCATGCTCTCTGCTATCATGCAATTTATCAGAATGCATAGCCTTACCAGTCTTAAATGTAGTCTACCATTATTCCTCTTCTGGAGCCGGTGAGGATCGACTGGAGCTTGGGTCCCCGTCTCGGGGTGTGGGCTAGCGTCTCAGAGCGGTTTCTGGGAAGGCCTGTTATTTTTGATAGGACCTATTGTCTACTCTACTCTAGTACCCGAATTGTAGTGATGTGTGTAGTGTATGTATTATATTTTCAATCTTGCTAATTGAAAAAATTAATAGGGGAGACATATGGCATCTAAAAAATCAATCAATCAATCAATCAATATGAACTTTATTCGGATAAAAACAACATATCCATAAAAGTACAGCATAAAATAATGTACAAAAGTTACTAAAAACATAAAAACTGTTACATAATTAAAAGGTCAGTTAATCAGGGTGCATAGAGTTACGTATACGCATCGCTGTTTTTAAAAATAATCCAACTCTAAAACATAATTCATCATCGGCAATAGCTAACACCTTCTCATAAGCCACCTTGTAGTCCGTAATGTGGCGAAATTTGAAATATGGGATCAAGAGTTTTTTAGTGGGGGCTGAGTAGTAACTGCAGAAGAACAAGAAATTTAACATTGATTGCTTTTGAATGTTATCACAGGGGCACAATACTGAATTAAAATTATGTGTGAACCCAATGGGGAATGACAACAGATATTTCATGGTGTCCGTCCTTAGCCTGAAAAATAGACCTCTTTCCCAGCAATTAATGGGGTTAACAAGATATCTCGGCATCGCAGGGGACATTTCTATTTGCATATATCTGGCAACTGAGGTTTTGCAGCACTCAGTTGATGCTCGTACTTCATTAAAAAGATTATACAAAGTCTTTTCCAGTTTTTTGATGTTAACAGAATCATGCTGCAAAGGGTTTAAAAAGAGATGTTCCATATTCAGGCTATTTAAACTTTTCCGGACCCCTGCTAACCATGGTATATCCATCCCTTTGTCACATTTTAGGCAGTCACTGATTATTTCCCTTGTCAAATGTGCAGCTGGGTTTCTCCAGATTCTTAGCCAGAACAAGACAGGGCGAGCCTTAATAAAGTCCTCAACGTATGGTAAATGAAGTTCTCTGTGAGTAGCAAACGTTGGGGAGAAAAAAGGTGCGCCTAAAATCTTGCGGCAGAATCTATTCTCTTCACGTTGTATAGGCGTACTAATTGTGTGCCCCCAAACCTCCGCCCCATATGTTACTGTTGGTGTGCATTGCAGTCTATACATTTTGATGATGGAAGGCACAACCTCTATATTCTTTGGCTTCGGTAACCTAAGTATGGTATTAATAGAGTTGATAAATTTTCGTTTACAATATGCAATGTGATCATTCCATAATCCGTTTGATGCAAAGAGCAGACCAAGATACGGGAAGGTACATGTGCTCAATAACTGGTTAGAGTTTATTGCTATTGTAAAGTTGGAGTATTTCTTAGACCCACACGACATTAAAAAAGATTTCTTGAAATTTGTGCACAAATCCAAACTTGCCATAAACTTTACAAAATCATGGACCAGGGTGCGTAAAGCTTTAGGAGTACGCCCCATTAAAACTGCATCGTCAGCATATAACAAAGCAGGGATCTTATGCCCACCAATCAATGGGACGTCTACATTTGAGATCAGCAGAGATTTTGTTAGATCATTAATATATAAAATAAATAGGAGGGGGGCCAGTACACAACCTTGTCTGACCCCTCTACCTACTTCAATAGCTTTAGAGATCTCGCCATTCATGCTAATGCGCACCCTAGCTTTTAGGTCTCTGTGCAGATAGGCCAAAAAAGAAACTAAAGAATCGTCTAGCCCAAGATCCAACAAAATTTGCCACAATCGTGATCTATTTACAAAATCGAAGGCCGACGTAAGATCCATGAATGCCAGGTACATGGGGGCTTTTTTTGCTATGGTGTATTTAGCAATAATTAGGTTAAGGTTAAGGCACTGTTCCACAGTGCCGACCTTAATCCTAAACCCCAGCTGACAAGGATGTAGTACTTTAGAATCCTCGGCCCAAGAACTGATCTTGTTGAACAACACCCTTCCCAAAATTTTAAGGGTGTTGTCGATCAACGATATAGGCCTGTAGCAACTCGGGTTAGAACGATCGCCCTTCTTGAAGATTGGAACAATGGTGCTACAGGACCAGGTTTCAGGGATGGATGAATTAGTTAGATTATTAAAAACATTCGTGAGTAATGGTGCCCAAAATTCAGGGTGGCTCTTAATAAGATCGATCGGGAGGCCGTCTGGGCCGGGGGCTTTACCTCCCAGACTTTGACTAATGGCTTCTTCGACTTCGGATAGGTCAAATGAAATATTTGCATTATATGTAAACTCCCTAGGATCCCGAATAATGGGGGCAGCATAAATTTTACTGAAATGAGCCTCCCATGACTCGCTAGAGATATTACAGCTAATCGGTGTAGATATATTTCCCACAAGTTTGATATCTTTGACTGCTTTCCAAAAGTTCTTGCCATTTTTTAGTTCATTTGCACGCAACAGTTTAGTCCAGTGATCATTAGTGATTGCCTCCTTCCTGCGTGTGATAGCCTTCTTGTAATTGTTTCTCAATATTGGCACAAGAAGGCTATCTCTTGGTTTAGTTATAAGTGCCTTTCTTAGTGCTCTGTTGGCCGCAGAACAATCTGCGTCAAACCACCTTGGATCTGGGTTTATATTCTTAATTGGCTTGGACAGTATTTTTTTTATGCCAAAACAGAGTTCGGAGAAGGCACCAACAACCTCTGTATCACTGTCTCTGTATGACAGGCAAACGTTGATCAGATTCTGATGCGATTTGATCATGGTTTGGAATAATTCAATATTATCAATACCGCGCCACACAAGTCGAAGGTTATCAGTTGACACCATTAGGTCACTGGCTCCCGGCGTACGTTTGTACGTTGGGCGGCATGTAAAACTTAGGGTAGTACTAATGGGATTGTGGTCACCATATATTGTTGGAATAACTTCCGCCTTTATCACGTAATTTGTAAGGGGAGCAGTCACAAAAATATAATCAATAATGGAATTAGAACTCCGACTTCTGTAGGTGGGGATAGTGTGTCGATCAGTGGCTGCAATTTCCATGATGTCTAAAAAATTTTGCAAGTTTAAATGGTTCATTAACTGCTCACCTCTTTTACATAGCGGGCCGGTAATATTTAATCGAGTATCTTGATTAATGGCTCTGGGGAGTCTAACATTAAAATCACCACCTAGGCATATACCTTTATTTAGGGCGCCATATTCTTTTTCCAGTTTTGAAATAAAATCAAACAACTTTAAAAAGTTCACATTGGGAATATTTTTAAAATCGTTATTATAAAAATTAATTATATAGAGTGAAGCCCCCCGAGTGTAAAGGGACGCTTGAAATACATCGCTGTATGTGGGCACAGTCCTGGTACGGCCGCCTGCCTTGATGTTTATCCAAGTGGAAAGGCCACCAACGGGCCTACCTGAAGTGGGGATTGGGGACAGAGTGTTGAAACATTCAAAACCCTCCATAGACAGTTCCTGGGTTGCCCAGGTCTCCTGGAACATTACAATGTCATGGCTGCTTATTAACTCCCTCCAATCTGATATATTTAACTTAGATGCCAGACCGGCCACATTCCAGCTTAGAATTTTAAGTGTCGATTCAGCTCTCATTGTGGCCGGTGCATCCTGTCTACTGTCCTGAGTGCATATATCAGTCAGTTCTAGTGCTGGTGCGTCCCTCAATGTTTCACTTGTTAATGGGGGTGACAGTCAGTCTTGACAATCCAAGCTTGACAGCAAAGTGAATCTATTATGGGTTGGGATAGTATTATGGGGGTTAGGAGAGGTAATTTCAAATGTTGGTTTGTAGAAATAACCTAAAGGTAATGCCCATATACTAGTACCGTAGTTAACCACTTCCCTCTGCGGTGTTAGAATGGCTTTCGCCACTGAGTGTCTACGGAAATTGATGACTATACAGTCCCCTTTAATGGATTTGGGAGATGTTCCAAGCCAGCCCACACGTCGTACCATGATGATATTTTCGATCAACGATGGTCTAAATCGCTTGTGCTTGGAAAGCCAATCAACGCATTTGCATCGTAGTTGCTCCCAAGATTCTTTCTGGTCCTTCCTTAGAAAGGGAACACCAGCTAGAACCACGACATATGGGCAGGCCTGTGGGGGTAGATCAAGTAGCACATCATTTCCCTCAGTAAAAGTCTTGGGAATTGAATCCGTCACAGCATTATGCTCAGTATTATCTTGAGTGTTAGCTACACCGTCACTGGTATATATGGGGATATGCACCTTAGGGGGAATTTGCGAATTATTTGGTTGGTTAACAACATTTTTTACCTCCGTAATTCCCTTCTTGTCTAGACATGAGCGGATTTTATTACATGTCATACAATCACTAGGTTTCATATTTGAAATAGGAGGGGCAACAATATTTTGGCAATTGATGGTAGCTTCATTTTGAGCCAGCTCTGTAACATTTATCAGAGTTGGTGGGTTAGGGGCAACAGGGGGAACAGCATCAGAGATCTGAGCTATCGACCGAGGGTTTGAAATGGACTGAGCATCAGAAATACAATCTTTCACAGTAGATAAAAAGTTATTAAATAGAGGTTTGATGCAATCAGTTATCAACCCAAGCAAGTTATTCATATCAATAGCTCTAAGGTGGTTTTCACTGTCCGTGACAATTGGGAACAAAAAATCAGTCTCAGTCTGAGTTCCAGTTGAGTGTAAGCATATTTTAGTCAGCGGGGCATGCGTGGGCAAAGGAGCATGCACTAAGGCCTCTATGGATGTTTGGTTCACGGAGGAACGAATCCATGAATTTAGGGTTGTGCGAGTGGAGCATGGGCGAGTTGGTTGTTTTCTTTTCGCACAAATAGGCTTCCCAATTTTCCTCTTGCGTTTTGCCCCTGAAGTCGGAACGTTGGGTGTTACAAGATTTGGTTCCGGCGAGTCTGATATAATGGTATCGCTTGCCTCTTCTCTAACCACAGCAGGGGCATTAGCGTTAGCATTGTGCGCAGTAGTATCAGTGGTATCAGTGATCAGCGCAGAGGATAGCAAGGATTGTCCTAAACCAAGGGATAAGCGTCTCTCTGTAAGTTCAATCTCGTTGCTTACAATACTGACAGCTCTTTCCAGCATATTCTCGATGCTTGTAGTGGCAGATTTCATAACAGGTGGAGTAATTCGTTTCCCCATTGTTTGGGCTGTTGAAGCTAGATAAACAGCTACACAGGTATAGAGTACTAAATTAGTGTCTTTCGCTCACCTTATTTAGATCCCAGGAATTACCAGGAATGACAGAGGGGTGGCCCAGTCCAGTCTCCTCCGGGCGATGACGGGCAAGGACGGGCCCGCCCTTGGCCCGGGCTTCGCCCGGGCGCCGCCCGCGCGCGTCCCGCGCGCGTCCCGCGCAGCGGTGTCTCCCTGGCGCTTAAGTAGCGCTCGTCCAGCAGTGCAGCAGTAGCTCCGCCCTCACACAGCAGAGGTATCTGGGACTGGTAGTCCCCTCCTGCAGCGACAGCGTTCTCCAGGCGTTGGTCAGCGCGTCCCGCGCAGCGGTGTCTCCCTGGCGCTTAAGTAGCGCTCGTCCAGCAGTGCAGCAGTAGCTCCGCCCTCACACAGCAGAGGTATCTGGGACTGGTAGTCCCCTCCTGCAGCGGCAGCGTTCTCCAGGCGTTGGTCAGCGCGTCCCGCGCAGCAGTGTCTCCCTGGCGCTTAAGTAGCGCTCGTCCAGCAGTGCAGCAGTAGCTCCGCCCTCACACAGCAGAGGTATCTGGGACTGGTAGTCCCCTCCTGCAGCGACAGCGTTCTCCAGGCGTTGGTCAGCGCGTCCCGCGCAGCGGTGTCTCCCTGGCGCTTAAGTAGCGCTCGTCCAGCAGTGCAGCAGTAGCTCCGCCCTCACACAGCAGAGGTATCTGGGACTGGTAGTCCCCTCCTGCAGCGACAGCGTTCTCCAGGCGTTGGTCAGCGCATCTAAAAAATGTGAAATGTTTTTTCCAGGCGTACCTACCACCAGTGCCAGCGCCAGCGGCGAAGGCGATGCCACTCTGGAGGGAGTGGATGCCACGGCTGCAGGGGGTGAGCCAGCAGCACTGGCGGGCGGTGGTAAGTCATATTCCTTACTTATTGACAATGATAAATACACTCGCTGAAAGGGTGTACTGTACACTGCTGCTGAGACTAAGTTGTTGTGAACAGTTGAAGAAGACACCCTTTAATTAACATTAGCATTGGCGGGAGTTGAGTAACTAATAGCCTCTTCTATTCTATCTTCAACTCAGCAGAGAAAGTTTTATGATGAAGACAAAGAGTCTGACGACATGTAATATATGACTGGCAGAGAAGAATGCGTGGGTGAAGGAAGGGGCCCCAGGAAGCATATAGGTGGCTGATAGGATGCATGGGTGGTTGAAGGATGGGTGAAAGATGAAAGAAAGGATGCCTGCCTGGGTGGGTGAAACTGTAAGGGTGAAAGGAATTCTCTGGGGGGTTTGATGGGTCAAACTCAAAGGCAAGCAAGGACGCATGGGTGGTGGTTAAATGACAAATGTATGTTGTTGGTGAAAGATATTTTGAGATTGAGAATGATAGCCATGTTTGGATGAATGGATGCCTGGATGGTATCATAGGTAAATAGTCAGACTGGATGAAGAGAATGTAAAAGAAAATTAAACCCAGGAAGTGAGGATACCAGAAATGTTATGTACTGTTAGTGCTGTGTGTTGCTGTTTTCTTCTTCTTCTTTATCTTTATTTCGATCACTTAAGATCACAAAAGACAATTTACAGTAAAAAAGCGCTCTTCCCCACCATTAAAAAGATACAAAATCTTATTATAATATATGGGTATATAAAATTAATGTACAATCATTCTAAAGTTCCAAACATTAAAAGTTTCAAATGATTGGCTAAAAAACATTAAAATTCATATTAGTATAAAAAGACATAAAAACAAGTCTACAATACGATTTACCTTTCTAAACACGAAAGAGAACCTTGGATTGCACAATCATGGGTAGGCACAAATCAGGTGCAGGCTTTGTCAAATGTACACCAATTTTATTCAAAAAGTGCGTTTGAAAGTATTGAAGGAAAACACCACCTTTTGTTAGAATGATAACCAAGTTCCGGCATGGTACCAGCCTACCCAATTCTACATCATTTGATTTCCATTACAATCTTTAGGTTGGATAGACTTAACAACCTTTGTTGTTTTACTTTACCGAATTGTCCACATCCAACTCAGGAATCTGGCAACAGCTATTACACATGGTACATTGGTGTCGGTCAGCAGTATTCTCATTGCAATAGCACTACTCCTACGACCCATATTCTTACATAATGGCTGCAACCATTTTTTCCGTGGAGCCTGGTATGCCGGGCAGACAAATAAAACATGCGAGTAAGTTTCCTCATGTTCCAAACACAGCTTACACTATTTGTGTGTAAATGCATTTACAGGTAATGAGCCTACCCGAAATTGAAAATAAAGACGTCTATCCCTTGGTTTGGTAATAACATCCCAATAATGCTCATACTGTGGGCGGGGCTTGAACTCTAAAAATGTACTCATCAGTGATGTTGATTCTGCGGTAATTATATTGTTATTCGCCACCATGGACCAATAGAGCCTTTTCATCTCTTTTTTTGGGGCAAATTGTTGGCTCTCTGGCTCATCCCACAAATGTCGCAATCCCATACTAATCAGTGTTGTTTTTACATTTTGCAGCCACTTGATTTTGCATGAGGTATCTAAATCCCAGACATCTTTTACAGCAGCTGCATACTGTGATAACTCAGGGGTAGTCCATAGTCTCCGCCAGTATGCAATTGGACGAAACTTAGCAACCTCATCCAGTCTACTGCAATCTAAGTCGTAGAAAACTGTCTTTAATGGAGTGCTCTGTGGTAGGCCAATAACACTTCTCACAAATTTGTTCTGTGCTAAGACTAAAGGCTTTAGATCATTAAAACCCCAGAGTTCGGCGCCATAAGTTACAGAGGCTATAACTTTGGTATTATAGATCTTAAGTAGGGGGTGCATGGGTTGAGTATGTGAGGACTTATATTCCTTCAGCAAAACACCAGCTAAATGACAATGCTTTAGGGCCATGGTATCTATCTGGGGATTCCAATTAAGTTTGTTCCCCAACGTAATCCCCAGATAATTAAAGATATGAGTTTGCTCCAAAAGTTCACCATTTAGGGACACCCTACCCTTGATTGCTCGGTGTTCATGGAGGACCATACATTTTGTTCTATCTGCATTTATCACCAACCCACGATCTTTACAAAAACCCTCAAACCTTATTAAGGCCCTCTGCAAACCACTCTGTGTCTAGGAGATTATTAAAGTATCGTCTGCAAACATAAGTATGGGAATTTTAAGGCCTACAAGGGACGGTGCGTCAGTTGGAAAAGCAGGAAAGTAATCTACAACCTCATTAATAAACAGTGAAAATAGAGTTGGTGCCATAACGCACCCTTGAAGCATCGCTTTAGATACTGGGAATGGGTATGTTTTATTACCCTGGGCACTCCAACAAACTTGTGCATAGTTCCCAGCATGTAGATGGTCCACAATAGATAGCATTCCTGCAGGCATACCCAGATCCTTGCAGACCCTCCAAAGTTTGCTACGAGAACCCAAGTCAAAAGTGGATTTTAGGTCCACAAAGGCTGCGTAAATGGTACCACCAGCCAGCACAACAACGAGCCATTAGATCAGAACAAACCTGAAGACCTGATCTATAGTGCTCACATTACTACGAAATCCTGCCTGCAGAGGGGTTAATATATCCTTATCAGCAATCCAATCTTGTATCCTATTTAGTACCATTCTACCCATCATTTTTGAATGGCATCTATGAGACTGATTGGTCTGTAATTATATGGGCACGAGAGATCACCTTTTTTGAATATTGGCAAACTCTCAGCACCCTTCCACGTTTCTGGAATAGCTGCACCGGTAGCTATTGTGTTCACTAGCAAGAGTATATACTCTTGCCAGATAACCCTATCATTCTGAAACAATTCGGCCGGGACGCCGTCAGGACCAGGAGCTCTACCATTGGCAACTGAACCCAGCGCTATTTCTACTTTCCCTATGTCAAAATTCAATACTATGTCAGAAGACGGAGTGGTGTGTACCTCCTCATTTTCGCCCCCTGCCTCCAAAGCAAATTGCGTTGCAAGATGGGAGACTCACATCTCTGGGGCTACATGATTATGATCTGCCGGAGCTTGCCCCTTTCTTCCCCATTTTACTTGCTGCCAAAAAAACTGGGAGTTCCTTTCTTTGTTGGCCTGATAAAGGTCTGCCCACCTCTGTTCGTCCCAGTCCGTTTTGGCATTATTTAATACAGATTTATATTTTTGTCGGTGAGCTTGACTGCAGTATGGTCATTCTGCTTAATGGCTGCAGCCGATGACTTATAGACTACCCTGCAATCCTTATTATACCAATTAGCGTCTTTGCACTTCCGCTTACTCAAACTGCAAACTGGTTTTAAAAAGACGGTACTAATGTTACTAAACAGATCCTCATGCAGCTTTGAGATTCTATTATTTAACTCGGCTTGTGTTGCAATAGCTCATAGCTCTTTTAGAGACTGCAGCCCTTATATCTTTAAGTGTTTGTTCACTGGTCACTACGTTGTCCCATTTTACCCTCCTCATACTGCTACAAAGCTGAGCCTCTCTAGTCGAGTGTGGCAATGGTGGAATTGGCAGATGCGTTGGGCCCTTAGTTTTCATTTTTAATGAAAGAGGATTATGATCACTTTCAACTTTTTCCAAAACCTCCATGTCACAAAATAGGGACTAATGTCCCAAGTTAATGAGTATATAATCAATCCGACTTGAACTCACACCATTATTATAAGTGTTGGCTCCCTGCTTATCAGAGGGTGAACCACCATTTACTGCCTTAAGCCCCCCCTCCATACACAATGCCTTAAGTTGGAGTGCTGCCTCAGACCATCGCCTAATGGGGCGCAGCTCTAAAGTGGGGACACTCCATAACGCATCTTCTTCTTTGGTCAATTTAGAATCCTCATTACCAAGGGGTTCAAAGGTGGTATTAAAATCCCCTGCGATAACTAGTTTGGGGACACCAGAAAATCCACCCAGGAAGCCCTCTAGATTCTCAACTGTGCTAGATAGTCTTCCCCCAGTAAGACCCTTTGCGAAAACATTTACAATGATTATCTGAGTATTAGGGTTAGCCTGTAAGCGTAAGGCCATAATATCTGGACTATCAATGGGGATTTACACATGGTAAAACCCAAATTCTGCTTGACCCAAATAGTTAGCCCCCTGAAGGTCTGCCCTTGAATTGCAGGTTTGTAAAAATTAAGATATCCCAACCGATATAGAGGTTTGGTAGACCACGTCTCCTGAAATACGCAGATGTCATAATGCTCTATTAATTCCTGCCAATCCTGGGACTCCAATTTGGACTGCAGTCCTGCGACATTCCAGGAAATGTAAGATATCAGTACGGGATTAGATTGTTTCGACAGATCTAGGCTGCTAGTATGGTTACTTTATGGATCATTATTACTCCCCTTATCTAAATGTAGGGTTTGATAACTAGCTGGCCCTTTGTTACTTTGTAAATTTGAATGCTCTTCAGGCGTTAGTCAATCACAAAAATCCAAACCACTGAGGGGGGCAAATCTGTTCTTTATATTTACTCCCATACCACCAGGGTTCCCTAAGACACCATGTTTTGGTCCCTTCCCCCTGTAGGCACACCAATACCACCAGTTCCACTACCCCACATATTTGATGACTTAAAAAAGAACGCATAGGGCAGTGCTCTAATTTGGGTACAGTTGGTCTACAAGAACTCGTGGCGTAATTCGGTTGTTGCAATTTAAAACCACACAATCACCCCCCCAATGTTTTTTGGGCTGGTCCAAGCCATTCTACTCTTCTAGCCATTATAACTTGATTACCAAGTGAGTTCCCCCGAATCCCCTTTGCGATTAATTGATGGGTCAACCAGTGCAGAGATGTATTCATTAGTTGGGCTGTGGACTCAGTCTGCTCCTCTCTCAAGGGTGGGACATTACCCAGGATTAATACAAGTGGGGATGATGCCTCTGGCAGGTATAGTGACTGGGGCACGGTGTGGGATTGCCATGAATCCACACCTTGCTGCAATGCGCCAGCCTCCTTTTCAACCACCTTCAATGGTTGTCCAGTATTAGTAACCTGACCTGCTGTGTTGGCTAAAAAGTGTGAACCGGGGTTTGGTTTGAAATTTATATTAGTATTTGTATTTCCACCCATGTTCCCATTTGTTGCTAATATGTCAGAGTTATCCACACATGTACTTGAGCCCTCTGTGGTGGGTATCCCTAACAAGGGCCCTCTAATACAAGTGGTTTGGAGCCCTCAGAGACTACTGCTGAATTGGGGTCTAGATATTTACAGTGGCATGTCCCTAACCTTTCTATTTGCAGCAGTTTCTCCTCGATTAATCATAGTTTACTTAATAAAGGGTTCAGTAGAACAGTAACCAAAGTCTCCAGTCGTTTCCACTGATCAGAGTCACAGTCGAAGTCCGGTGGGATATGAGTACTATCGTTGGACTTAGTTAGAAATATTGGTCCTTGATCGTTTTCTGAAACCATTATTTTGGTATTTTTTGATTTAGTGATTTGCTGCTTCGGTTTGGGCTTATGCTTTTGTAGAGTGCCCCCCCCCGACTCCGTTTAGCGGGTGGTTCATTGTTAATTGCGTTAGGCGGCCTTGACGAATCACCCCTCAGGGACTTCTTGGATCTGGTGGAAACCTCACTACACTTAAGATTGCATGCCACTGGCAAGGTGGGGGGTACAAAGATTACAGAAAGTTCCAAGGATGTGGCCAATAGCGAAGAAGGGACTTCCGACAATAATGATACATCATGACTCTTCAAATCATAATCTGTACCAATAGATTCTTCTATAATGGTAGAGACAAGACCTATTGATGCTGGTGTAGGGTCTGTTGACTCCCCAGCCACCGTCATGCTTACGGTATTAGCAAGCTGGCGCTCAACTCGCGAGGACACAGGTGATTTAGCCATATTTATGCCTCCTAACGGGGAGCGCTTCTGGATAGCAAGGGTATCCAGGGAGAGTCGCCTTGCTGTTAGCTGAATTTCTTTAGCTAGGACCGACTCTGCCCTATTAAAAAAAGCATCTAAGGTCCCCGCAATTCAACCCCCGAGAGTGCGCATGTTTCTTTTCGCTTGACCATGATTCCGTAGCTTTAGTGTCTCAGGGGACGTAGAAAATATAAACCCAGTACCTTGAGTATATGATTCCCGATGCCTCGATCCAGACGTCAGAGGATAAGCCCAGCCCGGCGTCTTCTGGGCTCTGAAGGGTGCAGACGGGCCCGCCCTTTGCCCGTGGGCACCCCTGTCCGCGTCCCACGCTGCAGGAGCCCGGTCCGCGCTTAAGAGCGCCGCGGCCCTGATGACGCGTGTGGCTCCTGCCGCGGTGTGCTGTGGACCTCAGAGTCCCTCCATCCTTCCTCTATGGCACAGCAGCAAACAAGCTTCAAATGACAAAGTTACAATTATCTTTTTTCTTTCTTGATATAGCTACTCCTTCCCAACACGCCACCAGGCAGGAGTTAGCAGCCAGGTCACGGGAATGGTTGCTGGAGGCCATCCGGGCCAAATATCGCTGGCTGTTTGTCCTGGCAGAGGAGGAGGCAGCAGCCGCAGCTTCCTCCAATACCCCGGGCTCCAGCCAGGCCCTCGTGCCTCCGGTGGTACGGCGCCATGTTCTGGCAGCCGCCCGCCGCAACTCATCCTCTTCAACCACTGCTGCCCACCCCTGTCGTTCCTTCAGGAACTTTTGGCGCTGCATGCTCCTCCGGATGGCGCGCCTAGAGGCCAGGCTGGAGGAGGTCGTGGAGCGCACTAGCCTTCACACCCGCCGCTAGACCTCAGTCTTCTTGACCCTTGCCCATTTTTTAATCTTTTGTTTGGTGGGTGGGATGTGTTGGGGAGAGGGTGGGAATGTTGAAAGGTGGGGAAAATGTTGCTGTTGTTCTTTTTGTTATGGACATTTACTGGACATTGGTTGGGGTTGGGGAGAGAGGTGGGTCAGGTGTCGTGGGTTTCTTCTAGTTTATTTGTTAGAGTAATACATTGTTTATAGTTTTACAATACATATGATGTCAATCTTTTCTGGGGGGTTACTCTTTAACTTTGCCTTGTTTCCTCCTTTTGAAATCTGGCGATAGTGTAGCACACCAACAGATAGATGCGGTTCCCTCACTTGTCCTACTACTGTCCAGACCCCCCAGGATATTGCGGCATGGATTAGCAAATTTAGCGGCACAAATAAGGAAATTTAGCGGCACAAATATGGAAATTTAGCGGCATTTTTGCGGCACCTTATTTTACTCATAATCATTCATTTTCAGCCTTAAATCAATGGAAACTGTTTTAGCAGAGTATTCCACTTTGAATCGGCAACCTGGGATATGGAACAGAGGAAGCAGCCCACAGGTGAAGGCTGTTATCCCTTGGAAATGCAATCCTCCATTTGCTTTAGTATAGGTTGGTAGCAGTTATCACACCTTTTGACACATCGCGGGACCGGTGTTTGGCATATCCTTAACCCTTTCCTCGCTTGAGAGTCTGAGGGCGGCTGGACACCGCTTTCGTGGACAGGCCATGGCCTGTTGAACAGGTCCGAGAAGGCCCACTGTGAGAAAAATAACTGCCTTTATTAGTGTGCAAACCTTTTGAAATCCTACCGCTGCCCATTTATTTTAAAGCTCGTAATATTTCTGGTTTCTTCTTCCCACATCCCAAAGCTTACTTCCTGATTTGCAGAAGGGAAGAATATTTGTAAAAAATCCTGTCACGTTTGCCTCAATTTGTAACAAGCGAATATACAGAATTTAGCACACAATCTCTGGTAACCCCTAGTTTTACGGCAGAATAATTAAAGACACATGTTAACTCTGCCCAGAAATTATATTTCTCTTAAGCAGAGGTGAGCGAGCCAATAAATTAACCACTAGCCGAGCTAAGGGTCAGGTTTGGCTTGAAGAGTCCATGCACGAGCCGATTCTTGAAAATGTTTGGCATCTCACTGTATTGTAATCCCATTTGTAGAGCACTTACTACCCCTGACGAGGTGGTGCATTCTCCCGTTTCCCTGTGCATTGTTTACTGAAACCACGGGTGGCCTTTGTCAGTCAAGCGTTTATCTATCAGTATCTCCTGGAATAAACCGTGACGCCCGGCGGCAGGCTTCAGGCGGTCTGTGAGACTCGTCACCAGTTGGTTTAGATTCAGACCCAGCAATCCCTCACAGTGGAAAGAGGTCCAGGGGTTGTACATTGCCGATTTAGCGGGCACTTTTGTAAAAATTATTGCGGCATTTTTACAAAAGTGCCGATTTCGTGGCAAACCGCAAAATCGCGAAATCGCGAAATCCTGGAGGGTCTGACTGTCAGTCTCTCCTCCTAGTCTATGCAGTCTGCAACTAAAACCTCTATCTACTCAGAAGCATGTGGATATGTGAATTTATTAATGTCCATAGTATATACATTATTGCCTCCCCCACACTTCTTCTCTTACCTGTGATTGATGTTTAGGCGAAGCGATGGCTGCATGGTGATGGTTTGGTTTCCCAAGGTGCCATGGTGGTAGGGTTGCAGTAGTAGTCAGTAGCATAAAAAACAAAAAGGAAACAGACAGCCACCTGGGAGGGACTAGGGAACGAGTAGTAGAAGTACAGTACACAAGAAGAAGACTGCCAAACAAGAAACCATGATGATGATGAGAAATGCTGAAGTAAAATAAAACAGAATGGTGGCGGGGATAGCCTAGCACAAGTTACAAACTGAAGTTGACTCGACCTTTAAGTGGACAAGCGTAACCTTTAGTGCTGGAAGGATGATGAATCAATGCCGGCAATTATTATGATGGATTATGTTCCTCTGGAAAAAGAAATAACATGGAATACAGTGCATGGGTGGGCAATCTAGTCTATATGTTGCCAGCGTGGACTACCCAAGCCCTGCCTTGAGTTAGTGTTTCTTTCACCACATCCGCCCCAGCAAGTGTGTGATCAATTATTGGTGTAAATTTAATCTAGTCACACATCAATATAAATCACACAGCCCGGGGGAAGAGGGTTCGGGTTTGATGAATGGTTGGGAAGGGGGATTTGTGGGAAAGGTTTGACAAATACAAACACTACACATGGACAACACATTCATCTTGTCAGCTGACCATCATAAATCTGTTAAGAGAGAAAAAGGAAATTCATGCATGATGAGGAGTAGTACTAGAGTAGTACAGGGCAGTATGTTAATTATGCAATTGCCTGTCTGCCCCCGGAGAGACCCAAAGTACATACATAAATTATGTTCTGTTGTAGCGGGCTTCCTTTGAAAGATAGCAAACAAAGGTAAAAAATCTGTAGGAGTAAAATATAAGCAAAGATAAACAACACACACAGCCGTAATGATTGAAGAGAAAAAAAACTAAATGAATCAAATGAAGAAGATACTGTTACTGTATTATATTATTGCCAAATTTGGGGTTGCATTTACGCATTTCTCTTGGTCCTTCCTTGGACTCTCCGTCTGTCAATTTTGGGTGCCTGGCTGATACGGTTTGGTAAGGTAAGTGTGAGTTATTTTTCCCAGTATGGCACAGGTTAAGGGCCTGTAGATGGGAAAACAAAATGGATATTGAAAAATCAAGGAGATAAGGTAAACTGCATAATTATGGAGGAGTGCAACAAGAAGACTTTCAGAGGTGGCATGGCTAAATCATGTCTATTTCTGGCAGTTAGTTACCTCCAACACCTGGAACAGGACCCCCACCCAACCTCTACTTAGCTTCGAATTTGAGCTAGACAGCAGTAGCACTGAGCACACACACACAGCAACATAGCATTTTCCAAATTAAGTAAATAATTCAATGCACCACTGTCAATCACACCACCACCACTCCACAGACATGTAGGTCTGGTGATGTTGTTTACCTTGGTGCCACTTCACACCCTGAGTTAATCATTCAATCAATCATCTCTGATCCTCCTGCTTCTGACTGCGAGTATGGTATGGTGTCCAAATCTGTACCAACAGTGTCCTTACTCCCGAGTGAGTCCTCCAGACTCCAGACTCGTCTCGACTCAAAAATGCAATGGAACGGCCTGCAGTAGTACAATTTTAATAATGAACAACAAGAAGGGAACAATTGATTTGAGTCACATTTTTGTGTGTAGATTCAGAAAAGTAGACATCATGCACAACAAACAACAAGCATTTACCTCTTTTCCCGGGGCAGTCCCTCTATGCTCGGAAAGGATATATATAGTCAGGGCCCAGGTTTGGAGGCAGGCACATATTTCACATTTGTTGTATTATCCATCCAATGTCTGGCATGAGGGAAATGGCTTTAGGGAGAGTCAGGAGCGGACTAGTTACTTTTTCACTGACTGTACCAATCCGGTAATAAAAGAGTAAGATGGTTGGGATGGATTTGTGAACCAGAAAGACAGTGACACACACAAATAATAAAGTAAATGATGTTCCTCGGCTATATGGTTTTTTTGGGGGCTTCAAAAAGGAAGAAAGAAAGTAACTTGAGTCGACTCGAAAGCCTAGTTGTCAGGGTAGTAGAGCTCACCCTCAAACTCTGGTGGTTCTCCCAGAAGTAGGCCACCTAACACACTACTTCCATGACCTGAGTCGCCGTCATCGTCTTCCTGCTGTGCTACTTCAGGTATGGTGTAATCCTGTGGTATAAAGTGCTGATTCATTTTGATCATGGTTAACCTCTCCATGTTTTGGGGCATGAGACTGGTCCTTCTCACTGTCAGAACGGCACCAGCAGCACTGAAAACACACGCAGAAGAGACACTTGCGACAAGGCATGCCAGATAGTTTATCGCCAACCTGCTGAGCACTGGCATTGATGCCTTTTCCCATACCAATACAGCAATTGGGTTTTGATCAAAGCAGACCTCAGTTGGGTCATCCAGATAGGCCTGGACCATCCACGCAATGCTCATGGGTGCTCCGCTTTGCTCATCCTCTTTTGCCTTTGCCTCAGCACTGGACTTGAGCCCTTGCTGTAGAAACTATTCCTGTGCCAATTTTGGGGCTGATGCTCCTGTTCTTGTTGTTGTTAATGTTGTTTTTGGTGTTGTTGGTGGTTTTGGCTGCAGTGAGTTAACTGCACTGCCCTCAGGCTCTGCAGTTGAACTTGAATCCAGCTGCCCTGCAGTATTTGTTGTGCCCTGGAGGAGCGGGCCTCTAATTTCCAGCCGTTCTTTTTCTAGCTGACTGGCTTCCCCAGCTATCCAAGTTTGGTAGCTGGCAACATCCCCATCTGAAAAAGGAATGAAAGTCTGCAGTAATGGCTTGTACAGTGGAACCAGAATTGTGGCACAAATGTAATGGTTGGATGACACAATTCCTCTTTGCACCCTTTTTTTTCAGATAAACGGAGGGTTAAGCTCTCCACCAACTCATATGCTTCTTTTTTTCCCTCCACTCCTGCGTACATTACAGACACCCCTTCAGCTGTTCCTGTAGCATGTGCAACAATGGGATAGCTTGGCCCATAGTACGTCCTCCTTGCTGACTTCACATGTGAAGTCCTCGAAAGGAAGTAGCATCTCTGTCAGGCATTTAACAAGGACCCATTGGTCCATCTCAATAATCATACCTTTCGCAGTAGCATCCCCACTTTGCATGACATATTCATTGGTTGGTCTGTACTGCTCAAACAGACGTTCAAGCATGTAATAAGTTGAGTTCCAACTTGTTGGCACCTCCTGGATGAGTGCTTTAACTGGCATTCTATTATCACGTTGAACGATCCTCAGCCGCTTCAGGGATTTAAAAGAATGGCTGAAATGTGTGCAGATTCTTCTGCATTTGGTCAGTAAGTTCCTGACTCGGTCCTCTTTTTTCAGAAAGACTTGAACAATGATGTTAATGCAGTGCGCCAAACACAGGCCCATGAAATAGCCACCATCGGCCGTGGCCTAACTATATTACTGCCATTGTCCGTGGCAACAAAACCAATGCTAAGCCCTCTTAGTCGCAGCCATTCAAAGACCTTGTTGTCAAAGTCTTCCAAAATGTTTGCAGCAATATGAGATTACTTCATGGTGAACATGGCTACAGTTGCATGTTTCTGAGCGGCATTAAAAATCACAGTAGTGTCGACACCTGCAGATATCTTTTCTCTAACCCCTACAAAAGAGATTCAGTGTGCAGTCACGCACATGTAATCAGTGGCTTGGCAACTGGTCCACATGCCTGTTGTCAGGTGGATAATGTGAACAGCACTCTGCTGCACGGCTTGTCCAAGCAATTCCAGCATGTCATGATGTAGTGCTGGAACAGCAACTCTGGCGAAACAGGACCGGCTGGGGACATTCCATTTCGGGGAGATGGCTGCCATGAATTCGAGAAAACCCACCCCTTCCACAAAAGAAAAAGGGAGGAGGTCCAGCACTAACAATTTAGCCATCTTTGTGTTGTACAAACGTGCCATTGGGTGGTTACGTTCGTACTGCCCCTCCTACCTAAACATGCTGAGAATGGTAGCCTGGATTTTATTCTTTTCTGGTGCCACTGATGCAGATGACTTCTTAACACCAGATGTTAGGCTCAATGCACGTGTTTTTGTTGCGGTACTCTCTTTCCTTGGAACCCTTGGTGTCTGAGCCTGACTCTTGTGCCATTGCGATGTTGCTGTTGATGTGGGTGGTACCACGGCACTGCTGGAGACAGGGCCGCTTTGTGTAACAGAGAAAATGTCTCCCTCTTGTTCACCTTCCACCGTGATCGGCTCTTCTTCTTCATCCCCACCAACACGTGCAGTTTTTTGGCCGCTAAGGTGCATCTCCCACTGGATCAAGAGGTGTTTTCTCAGATGGGTTATTTGGCCTCCGGTACCATAGTTTGTACCAAGCTTACCCTGACTAACACCTTGTCCTCAAATGGAGCATTGTTAGATTTGGGGGTCTCTAGTTGGCAGAGGTAGATACCTTAGTAAAAATAGGGGCCCTTGCGTCTAGTCAGGGTAATAGGGTACACTCCTAAAATAACCCCTGCTCAACCCCTTGGTAGCTTGGCACGAGCAGACAGGCTTATCTCAGAGGCAGTGTGTAAAGCATGTGTGAACACATACAGTAACCCAGTGACAATGCTGGAGTGAGGTTTTCCCTAAGAATCGTATACCTACTCCATTTGTCATTTTGAATTAAAAAAGAATAACTGATTAATGTTAATAGTATTAATGGTTTGCTGTGTTTGATTAATCAACATTACTAATTAGAGAATACACGTGGGAAACGCATTTGCATGGCTGATTGATACGTAAACTAATTTTGTACGCATATTAATGTCAGATATATAGAATTTGCATGTTATATGTTGCTTTTGTGATGTGATTTGTGAATCGTGCTTTAAATTGTGAGTATAAACCACAATGCGTGTTGCTTTTGCTAGATAAATACACACACATAGAGGGTTTAGTAAGGGAATAACATTTTAATAGTCATTTCCATGTATTAATTACGTTTTGTATCTCTTTGCTTAAGTTGACCTTTCTGGAGTGGCCACAAAATGGCTGCCATCCCTATTTTGACGGACAGACGAGATACAGAAGTCACTGAGTGAAGTGCGCCTGCGCTAAAAGATGAGCAACAATAACCTCGTCCTGACCCCAGGCAGACTGTACTCGTGAAGGTCGCACCGGGAGGAGTGCCAATCCTCAAACAATGAACTTCCCTAAACTAAGAACTGTTATAATTGATGACACCATGGACACAAACCCGCATGGGAATCAACATGCCCTGAATGGACTAGAAACTGTTGCAATTTTATTAATAAATTGAGAACTACATCTAATGAAACATTGAATGTATGAGAATCAGGAAGAATGATCCTGGTTCAACCAATCGGATTTGTCCTAAAACATGTATTGTAACATTTTGTTGTTGATTTTACTATAAAAGAAGTAGACTAGAGAGGGTCGGTAGGCTCACTTTACCAGATTTCCTGACGTTATGCTGACGGAGAGGACGGTGACACTGCTGGACAGCTGCTTGCCAGAGACTCTGATGGACTGATCAGATGCCCAATTAATTTACGAACTGATTGATGATTTATGGGCATAGAGACGAAAGATCTGAATTTGACATAGAGGACGCCATTTAGCCAGATTAGGTAAAAATGAGAATTTAAATATTGAATGCTTTATGATTTCCTTATGCTTTAATTAGAGAAACATTTCAATTCATTTAAGAACTGTGTCAGGTTATTATTGAAGTATATTGATGTATATTGTTTAGAAGAATTAGGTGTCGCTTTTCCCAGCAACTAAGCTGATCCATGGCCTATAGTATGGGAGGAACTGCTAGGTTATAAAGGTATTGAGACCCTGGTGAGGTAGGGATGAATAGGTGAATTTGTTATTACTCATCAGGTGATTGGTGCAAATCTTCCTCCCATCATTTCCAGCGCATGGAATAAGAGAGAAAAGAAATTTCCCCTCTCTCTCTCTCTCGAGGACCATTGATCTAAAAAGTAGAATGAATGATTGGTGTTATGGGCCCCACCAGTGAATGAGTGAATGAATGTGGTTGTTGAAGAAGATCTGTGGTCTGTGACGTAGCAAGGGGATTTTTGGTTTCAGCGCTGGAGCAGTTTTTCTGGTAGCAGAATGATGGTTAGCTATTGTTTTGGGTTTAGCGACGATTGCTTGTAAATAGCTTATTGATTATTGATTGGTATTGGTTTATGTACTAACACTCTATGTTGAGTCGCGTCAAGTTATATGTTGTTTGCACTGCTTCTGGGATGTAGGAAGTCGGAAGTTTGTAGCAGTTTCGTAGTAGAGCAGAGGTAAGCGCTGCTCTTGAGAAAGACGGGATTGTTGTAGCCCTGTAGGTACACAGGGGAAACGTGTGACAAGTGAAGTCGCATGGCGCATTGTCTGGGTTCGATTCGGCGGCATTGTCGTGTGTTGCCATTAGAAATATTCTTGGTGTAAGAGAAGTGTGCATGATAGCGAAGGTTACCTGTGAAATTTTGGTCTTTAAGTACCAGGAAACCAATTGGCATACCGATAACGCTTAACACTGAAAAGGTAGCAGGTGTTCTCTGAGCTTGTTAGAAGGACAAAGTAGAGGGAAGCGCTGCTTTGTTAACGAGTGTCATAATTCTGTAGTAGGGCAGACTGTTCGATGTTCTCGGGAAAGACAGCATTCTGTGCGTATGTACTACATTTTCCTGTATGAACGAGTGTGAATGAAAAGGCATTCGGGTTGATTGCAAAACTCTAGGTTATTTCTAAAATACCAGAGAAACAATTAGCTAATGCTTGCTAGAAGGGTGAAGTAGAGGGATGTGCTACTTTATCAACGAAAGTACTAATTCCGTAGTAGGACAGAGGTACGCGCTGTTCTCGAGAAAGACGGAATTCTCGTGAGAAAGATCTTTTTCTGTTCTTTGGCTAGCGAATCAGACAATGGAGATGTTTTAGTGTTGTTACCAATCGAATCGTAAAAGTTACAGTGAGAGTTCACGGAGCGGTCTTGTAAAGGAGGGGTAGACGAGAGCAGAGCAGAGCTGCCGCAGCGGCTGCTGACGTCAGAATGACCGCGCTGGGATTGGACAGTAGATTGGAGGCGTAAAACCAGTGGCGGTGCGTCCACTAAGGGCGTTGGGGCGTTGCCCCACCCACAGCATGGCCACATTCTTCCTCGTTAACATAAACGAGGAAGATTGCGTCCTCACTCGAATTCGGCCGGCCGGAGTCAGAATGCGTCACTGAAGGGGGTGGGGCAGCACTGCAGGGTGTGGTTGTTGTTGACTGACAGCAGCAGCAGGGCAGGCCCAGTGCGCATGTTCAGGTTTGGGCTAGTCATTTTTCGCAAAAACCCGAACCTGCGCACTAGTTAGCCTGCAGTGCTGCTGCTGCACATTAGGAGAGCGAGCGAGGGCTGCTACTGGCCAGTGGCCGCAGCCCCCGGTCTCCTATGGGCGGGGACAGTCCCTGCTTGAGCCAATCCTGGTGCTGCTGGAGCAGCGTCTGGATTGGCTGAGAGGGGCTGCCGTTGTCACTTGCCACTCAACCGAAGGCGCCAACCTGTACCCGGGCCCAGGAGCACACAGCAAAAGCAGCACGGTCTGACCCGGCGGTCAGGTAAGTTTTCATTTTTTTTAAACTTTATTTTTAAACCCCTGACCCCTCACCCCAGCGCGACCCCCCCGCGTGAACTCCCCCCCCTGCAACTGCAAGTATTGCGAGCCGCGACTGACTATTTTGTGCCGGCGGGTAGATTCTCGCTGCGCAGTGTGCACTGGTGCGTGTTATATACGTCCTCGCGTGTTCCTTTAGCCTCCTGTAGTGTCGATGGTCGCTCTTGTTATTCCAGCGTGTGTGCCGGTATTCCTCAAAGTTGCCCATACTTGTCACATCGATACTTGTGCTTTTTTTCTGGTAAATGCCCATACCTCGTGTGTGCGCTGCTTTTCCCAACAGATTCATGGATTTGTTACATATGTGTGTTTATTGTTAATTCTCCTGGATGATTGCTCTTGTTACTTCAGTATGTGTGTGAGATGCTGTGTTTTGTAGATTATCACTCTGGTCATCGTCATATGTGTGTTGGTATTTTCCGATGATGCTCCCCCGTGCTACCCGGTGTGCTCGGTACTGTAGTACCTCTTTCGTTGATGCTCACTCTTGTTAGCTTGTGATTGTGCTGATACTTTTCGTAGGTTCACTCTTGCACGCTGAGCGTGTGTGATTCTATTTGTGTAGGTTCACTCTAGCTTGGAGCGCGTCATGGTAATATCCATAAAAGCACCTGCCCACGGATTTGCGACCTTTCAAGTGGGCCCAGAGAGCGGGGTCCCCGGGGGGTGAGGGGTATTATTGTTGAGTCTCGTGGTATGCACGAGGCGCCCACTCAACTGGAAATATTTCCTTTATTTCAACTCTGATAGAAAGGATGCACGTCGCCAGACAGGCACATTCATTTGCAGCGTTGTAGAACATATGGTACTGTGGCACTGTGCAGATCATTAGTTATGTGTTCTGTTCATTAAATGAGAAGCTTTGAAGGATTTAGCTTGCGCGTGACTGCAAACTATTTTTATACAGGACAGGGTGAACAAAGTCAAAGTCCTTCTTTTTCTTCATTGTCCAAATGAAAGCACCTTCAAATTCCTGTGTTACAAATTCCAGCTGTACAAAAATATATTGGGTTTGTTTTAAAAGACATGTTCCATTATCTTCAAGAACCTGGAACACATACAGGGTGCATGTGACAACGGTTTCACCTCCTAGTTCACTAATGGCACTTTCCCTAGGGTGGGGGCAGAGTGGTTGTAAGTTCATGCATAAACACTATCGCTTTTAATAAGTACTTCTCAGTGTAGTGCTTTAACGCATATATTAATGTATTAAACAGCATCCAGCTGCCGATAAGAAAGCTTTAAGCAGATGATAATCGGTGTATTTAGCTGGATTTCAAACATTGCGCAGCTTAATCATTTATTTTTATGCACGGGCATTCTGTCAGCCAATCAGAGGCTGAGGTGAAGGCGCTGGTACCCTGGGCCCAGAGGCAGCGAGAGAGAGTGAGTGAGCGCGAAAGAACCTCAGGGAGAGCTGGGCCGGAGGGAGTTTGGGCCACTGAGGGCGACGGGGAGCAGGAACGAGAAGCAAGTATGAAACAGTGTGCACGAGGTACACTAGGAGCTTGAGACGAGTGTGAAGCGGTGTGCACGAAGTAGGAGCGAGAGAAAGGGAAAGTGAGGCATAGAGACAGAAAGAGAAGGGGGCAAGAGAAAGAGAGGGAGTAAGAGAAAGAGGGAGGGAGGATTTCACTTGCAATCCCCTGCAAGAGAAATGAAAACACATCTTAATTGCCATTACGGAAAGAGGTTAAATACAAGCTGGGTAAGCTGCTAAGTACTAGCGAACAGATTAGAGGAGAGACCACAGCTAAAGCACAGGTGGCTCCCAAGAACGTAAAGTAAACAGGGTTTATGTGTCGCTGAACGCGAGGGCACTGGGTGCATTCCTGCGTCTTCGGGTAATAGTGAATGTAGCTCAACTGACACTTTGCTTTTGCTTTTTAATATAAAATGCAACATTTACTAAAGAGGCCATTATTATAAAAATCTGATTAAGAAACACAATAAAAACAAAGGACGATGTAATTTTTCTTTCTTTCTGCTGTCTCTGCGGCTTTTATTGGTTTGCAAAGCACATGCTTGTTTACTTTCTAGAGTTCCTGTTTGAACATTGCGACATCATGGCAGGGCGCACGTGGAGCCTTTCTCAGAGTCTCTTTATATTATCCGACTACGTCGGCACGTCTTAATCATTGTGAACTTTGTGGAGTAGCCAGTTGTGGTAGTTTTAAACACATGGCCGTCTCTCAAGTTTTGCTGCGGAGGACGTGACAGTATATCAAGGAGTGCCATTAGCGAGGATGTGTCTTTGGCATCCATGAAGTGTGGAAACGAATTTTGCAGCATTGTCTGGCTACTCCCAGAGATGTGTTTGCCAAGCCACCTCTTTCTCAAATTTGCATGAAAATGCACCATTTGCCCACTCGTTTTTCAAGATTTTCTCAGGTGGTTCAGGCTCGCGCGCTTCGCACGCTCGCCACAGTGCAATATTTACGCCCACCACTTTCAAATGTCACCAGCCGCCACTGCGTAAAACGCTCTGGATTGGTGCGTTAGTGTAAAGCCGCGCTAAGAGTGGAGAAATACAGAGTGACGTAAACGCTCCCTGATTGGTGCGTTAGTAAGAGTCGCGCTGTGAGTGGATAGAATAGCGGTACCATTGTAAGAAGCCTAAACGGTACACGAAAATCGAGAAAATGTATTACCAACCACCAGAAAAGAAGAAATCGTGGTTTGGGATAATTAAAAGATGGTTCAAGAAAGATAAAATAGTTGAGACTAGGGAAGGACAGTTACTTCCTCCACCGAAAACACCCGCATCTACAATGATTGCGAAATATGGGTATCATACTTGTATTTGGTTGGATAATTGGGTAAAATACACCAAGGACGATGGAGTCCTGGCGTTTCCAGAACATGGTTCCTTTAATTTGGCTGTTTTGAGAAATCTCCGAGACAAAATGATGGACTTAGAACCAAGACCTAGAACGACGCAGTTTGAGGCATTGACGGAATGGGAAGACGAAATGCATGAACAAGAAAAACAGAGAAGTGGTAGGGGTTGTCGATACATGTTTGGTAGATCATACGGACATGAGACACATGATGACAGGATGAAAAGGTGGCGGAAAGCAAGTATGACTGAGGGTATGTATCCTGTGAGAATGGTAGGAGAGAATGAAGGGAGAAAATGCACCGAGAAAAGGCGTAATATGGATTTGAGTGGGTATGAAGTGAGTGAATCAGAAGATGATGTTCTTGATGAGGTGTTTTATAAAAACCCACCACCGTATCGACCAGAACCAGAAGCATTGTCACCAAGTGCCCCAATGAGAGAAACATTATGAATAATTAAAACAGAGACTATGTCACCAGAGTTAGGGAAAAGTAACTCCGCAAGAGAGATAGAAAAACAGACAGAAAGTAGGGTAAATGATGAGAATTCAGTAGAACTGGCCAAAACTACCCTAGAATTAACCGAGAAAATAAGAAAATTGACCAAAAATCTAGAAGCTGTAACAGTTCCAGTAACGATAGGTCCAGTAATGCCCATATTTGAAAAACAAAAAGATACTCAACATTGTTTGACAGTGCCGCACAGAAGCCAAAATCTAATTGAAAATGCTGAACTGAGTCAAATTGACAATCCGTGGGGACCGACGATAAATATGTTTGAACCGAGCGTTTCAAATAATCCATTTGTAAATCAAATCTATGCTGAGAAGAGCAGGATGACAATGGAAACATTATTAGAACCACAAAAGGCCCCAGAACAAAATAATGTAGACAACCCAGCAGGACCTTCCGTAGAAGAATTAAGCGAATGGCTCAGAGAGTTACAGAAAAAGGATCAAGAATCCCAGTCAATAGATGTAGCCAAATTACGAATGGTATTAGAAGAATTAATAGTAGGAACTATCCCTACTGAAAAATTGAAAAACTATCAGGATGAGGAATTGTTGTTTCTCTGCAAGAGTGCAACCTGGAGAGCGAAAAACTTGCATGAAAGATTAGAGGAAATTGCAAGTGAAATGGGAATAGATTTTGACAAAGTAAAAGCACTGCAAAAATCTTATCGAGTTGATTTCACTGAGAAGGATATAGAGAACATGAATACTACAGGAAGGATAGGTCAAATTAAGGACATAATCAGTTTGTTGAGAAAATGGGGAGATGTGGACAGATGGAGAAGTAAGTGGTGTAGAAGACGCGATAATATCACAGAAAAGACAGTTTCAGCATTTCCCGTTAGAGAGAAAGAAAAGGTAACGACAGAATACCCCATGAGAGAGATTCCAGGAGGAGGGTATGTACATGTTCCATGGACAAGACAGGACATTTTGTCTTTCACAAATTATTTCCCTCGACTACGCGAAAAGCCCATCGAGTAGTACCGGCAGGTAGACAGATTTGTAAAATTGGCAATGGTATTATGGATAGATTTGAATAGTCTATTTGATATAATAGTACCAGCAGATTTGTGGACAGAGTGCAATCTGATGATAAATTGGCCCACTCAAGAGTATCCTAGGGACCCTAAGACGGGAGCTCCCGACCCAGAAGTAATGAAGAAATATGAGCAGGTTATGGCATTTCTGAAAAATAAGGTACCCCTAAAGAGACTGATTGGGTAAAAATTGACAGAACCCAACAGGAAAGCAAGGAGTCAGTACATGCATATTATGAGAGACTAATTCAGGCTTTTAAACAGTTCAGTGGAGATGAGAACCTGATTGATAAAGATTTGAGTCATTTCGTATACAGGTTTGTATATGGTTTACGCCCAGAAATTGGTGATATGATAAAGCAGCATACAGTTGATTGGCAAAACAAGAAAATAGATGAAGTTTTGAGACATGCAAAATATTTCAGCGATGAGATTGAGGCAAAACAGCGAAAACTGAAAGAAAAGGCAATGTGGGCACAGGTAAAGGTAGCCGAACGACAGGAAGCTCAGTTGGTAGAACAAGCGAACAATCCAGGAGTAAGACCAAGATTTGGTACAGGGAAAGGGAAAGGTAATATAGAAGAAGCCAAAAAGAAACTCCCATGTCACAATTGCGGTGAGTTAGGGCATTGGAAATCCGAGTGTAAGAACCCTCCAAATACTAATAATGAAAATCGATCGTTGAATCCACAGGTGCAGAAAGAGGTGGGTGGTCAACTGCAGCAACAGCAGCAGGTGGTTACTTCCCAGAATGAGGTGCCAAAACCACCTTTTCCACAGAACAGGAGCTCACAGAAGTATAGTAAGGAATCGGGATTCTACAATGAAGAACAGGTAAATAAACCATCACGCGCTCGCACTGTTTCGCAGTATTGGCTGCAACATGATGAGAGTGATTCAGAAATGGATTATTGACGGTGCCGAAGAGAGGAAGAAGAGTGCGTACTTGGCGCAACTCTAGAAGTAGACCAGACAGGACCATTTGTAGATGGGAAGATTAATGATGATAACATTATTTTCCTAGTGGACACTGGCGCTACTCGATCTACTGTTAGATCAGCTGATGTTAGGAATCTTCCTCTTTCGGATGAAACAATCCAAGTAGATGGTGTATCTAACCAACAGTTAAAAACATACCTTACAGAACCCGTAAAGGTTAGTATAGGGAAATTTTCTGGAATGCACCGATTTGTGGTGTGTGACACCAGTCCTGTGAACTTGCTAGGTAGGGACCTGTTGTGCAAGATGAATTGCACTATATTTTGTACTCCAGATGGAATAGCTTTTGAAACACCAGATGAGGATGTATTGTATAAAATGACCATAGCTAACAGAGAATGTGAGAATATTGGAACATATGCAGTATTTAATCCAGATGAACTGCCTAAAGAATTGAAACTGTCTGTAAAAGCAGAAGTTTGGGATTTCACCGGAGAAGATATAGGGCTAATGAGAAACGTAGACCCAGTAAAAATTACTTTCAAAGATGGAGTTAGTTATCCAAACATTCCTCAGTATAGATTGACACCTGAAATAATTGAAGGAGTAACTCCAATAATTGAGAACATGATCAAGCAAGGAATTCTGAGAGAAATATTGAGCAGTCCATGTAACTCACCCATAATGGGCCTGAAAAAGCCAAATGGGAAGTTCAGAATAGTGCAAGACCTGAGAAAGGTAAACAAAATCGTTGTACCATGCTGTCCCATTGTGCCAAATCCATCAGTGATTTTGTATCAGATTCCCCATGATGCAGAATGGTATACAGTAATTGATTTGTGCCATGCGTTCTTTTCCATTCCATTGCATCACGACAGTCAGCAAATTTTTGCATTTCGGTTTGGAGACCGTATTTTGGCATGGTGCCGAATCCCACAGGGGTATACAGAAAGCCCCTCAATATTTAATCAATTGTTGAAAAAGTCATTGGAAAGTCTGCAAATGCCCGAGAGTTCAGTACTAGTGCAGTATATCGACGACCTCCTTGTGACGTCGAAAACTCATGAAGCTTGTGAAGTAGACACTATAGCTTTACTAAATCACCTGGCAGATGGAGGACTAAAAGTGTCCCCAGCCAAACTGCAGTATTGTAAGAAGGAAGTACAGTATTTGGGACATAACATTGAAAAAGGATTGAGGAAAATAATAATAGACAGAATCAGAATCATAAAAGGAATGAGAGCCCCCATGACTCAAAGAGAAGTGAGAATGTTTCTGGGAATGGTAGGGTACTGCCGCCAGTGGATCAGCAACTTTTCGCTGATTGCAAAACCTCTGGTACGGCTAACAAGGAGGGATGTAAAAGATCCCCTTGAATTGAACAAGGAAGAATTAGCAGCATTCAAACGATTGAAAGATGTATTGTGTGAAGCCCCAGCATTGGGTATGCCAGATTATGAAAAAGAATTTGAGTTATATTGTAGTGAAAGAAATGGATGTGCACTTTCTGTGTTAATCCAGAAGCATGGAAGATTGAGGAGACCGATTGCATATTATTCATTGATGCTTGATCCAGTGGCTGTAGGCTTACCTGGTTGTCTGAAAGCAGTAGCTGCAACATGTCGAAGTTTGGAGCCGAGTGAAGGAATCGTGATGGGATATCCTTTGAAAGTGTTTGTACCTCATGATGTGGCGATTCTTTTAACAAGGAGTCGTACTCAGTATATGACACATAGTCGGCTGACTAAGTATGAGAAAGTCATATTAGGTGCAACGAATGTGAGCCTTGCAAGATGTGTGAAAGTGAATCCAGCAACGTTGTTACCAGATGGTGAGAATGTGGAAGTGAGAGATGAAGCAGATCATGATTGTTTGGATGTGCTTGAGTATTGTACGAAACCACGACCAGACCTAAAAGATGTACCTTTGGCAGAAAATGATTATGTAATGTTTGTTGATGGGTCATGTTTGAGAACAGAAGAAGGGATGTTGAGTGCAGCATATGCAGTGTGCACAGTTTCAGCAGTGATGGAAGCATCCTATCTAAAAGGAGTAAAATCTGCTCAAGTAGCAGAACTAGTGGCTCTGACTCGAGCATGCAAGATTGGGAAAGGTGTGAGAGTGACTGTGATAACTGACAGCCAGTATGGCTTCGGAGTTGTCCATGATTTTGGCCAGTTGTGGCTACAAAGAGGTTTCCTAACCTCAAGTGGAACTCCTATAAAGAATGCTGAAGTGGTTGGAAAGTTGATTGAGGCGATACAGCTGCCTAAACAAATGGCTGTGGTGAAATGTGCTGCCCATAACCAAGGGGAGGATTATGTTACTGTCGGCAACCGTTATGCCAATGACATGGCACAGTACTGTGCCAGAAATCAGTATTCAGTCAATCAGGCAAAGGAGAAAGAAATGACTTCCTATTCCTTAATGTTTACTAACGTTGTAGGGACAAGGGAAGAAGTGAGACAATTGCAGGAGGAAGCAGGAGATGAGGAAACAAGGTAGTGGGTAAAAGCAGGATGTGCACCAAGGCAAAAGGATCATGTGTGGGTCTATCGAGATGGAAGACCAGTCATGGCTGATAGCATGTTGTCTACCATGGCACGGATGTATCATGGCCAGGGACACATAGGGAGAGATGCTATGATCAGGTCGTTTAAGCAGACCTGGTACAACCCAAAATTCAGAATTATATCAGAAAGTCTATGTCAGAGATGCTTAATTTGTCAGCAGTACAATCCTGGGAGAAAGACAGTGGTGAGCCTAGGAACTATAGGCCGAGAAGGAGGGCCTTTTACCAGAATGCAAATAGATTTCATTGAGCTGCCAACATGTAACAGATTGAGGTACGTTCTGGTCATAGTCTGCCTATTCTCCAGGTGGGTAGAGAATTCATCCCCAGGTTTGGGTTCCCAGTGACCCTTGAATCAGACAGAGGAGGGCATTTCTATAATGAGATTGTGAAATTGGTCAGTGAAGCATTAAATGTACAACAGAAACTGCACTGTGCCTACCGACCAGAGGCTTCTGGTGTGGTTGAGCAAATGAATGGTACAATCAAGAACAGAATTGGGAACATGTGTTTAGCCACAGGAATGAAATGACCTGATGTCTTGCCTCTAGTTTTGATGACCATACGTGCAAACCCAGATAGAACTACAGGGTTAAGTCCTCATGAAATAATCATGGGACGTGCGATGAGGCATGCTTACATACCAGTCAACAAACTGATGACGATTTCTGATGACATGGTGTTGGAGTACTGTAAAGGCCTGGCTGACGCAGTTCATTCTGTGTTTCATCAGGTTAGAGCGGATGCCACCACCCTTGAAAAGAAGCCAGCCCATGATCTAAGCCCAGGAGATTGGGTAAGGATAAAGGTCCACAGAAGAACAAACTGTTTGGTTCCCAGGTGGGGAAAACCAAGACAAGTCATTCTGACCACGACAACAGCTGTGAAGTGTGCTGGACTGAAAAACTGGATCCATGCCAGCCATACCTTGAGAATACCAAATCTAGTGGTTTGCAAGGAGAAAGAGTACTATGACGAATCAGAGTCAAGTTCTGAATCAGACCACAAAGAACCAAAAACACGAGAAAATCCTGAAAGGGGGGGAAAACTAACCAAAACAGATTCTAGTCCCCAGAAGTGTCTCTCTGAGAAGAAGACTGCAGATTTCTGACAGCTCAGATTCTGAAGACGAGCAGAGAAAGAAAGGTCCTAGAAAAGAACCTAAAAAGAAGGAAGGAAAAGACAAAGAAGAAGCAGCAAAAGAAAGTCAAAGAGAACAAATCCCAGATGAAAAATTGAGAGAAATTCCACCTGAATTAATAGATTTGAATGAAGATGGGACAATTACAGAGAGAGAGGGACAGATTGAGGAAGACCCCCGAGGAGGTGTAGGGAACTGCAACATCAAGCTAGGTGAAGGGACAAGTAGTCAGCAGGAAGATTGCGTGTCGGAGATCCGAGGAGGGAAAGAAGTAGGGAAACCAGAACAAGTGGTGGATAAAGAAACTGGTGAAAAGGAAAAGCAAGTTGGGACAGAATCAGAAGAGAGGGAGAACGAAATACCTGAAGGTGGAGTTCTGAGAAAGAGAGCATGGAGAGAAGAAAAGAATGAAAAGAATGTCAAAGAAAGTATATTGAGAAGAACTGTAAAACCAGAAGTTTGGCCAAACAAAATAAAGAGACTAAGATATCGATTGTCTCGAGTGAAATCACCAAGAGCTGAACAAGTGAATGAAGTCACGAGTCAGGAAAAATCAAAGGAGAAAGAAACAGTCGTAACAAAAGGGTCTGGAAGAACAAGAAAACCTAACCAGAAGTATAAGTCTCCGGAATAGACGTATGTGGCCCTGCCTGAAGAATCCCAAGAGGCAGATAGTCAAGGAAATCCAGGGGAGGCTTTAATGAAAGTGGTTAAAGAAGAATCAGAAATCCTGAGAGTTCTCTCGTCCGACATTGGAGAAGAAGAAGCGGAGATTCAGGAAATTCTGTATCCTGATTGGGAGAAGGAGGCAAAGGACGATGAAATGCCAAACTGAATAAGCAAAGAAGCTGTTGATGTGATAATAAAAGAGAAGAAGTAGAAAACTAGTAGAACCAAGTAGAAGCTTAGAAGCTTTGGGGTAGAAACTGGTCACAAAGTAGAAGAGGCTAAGTCAAAAGACACGGTCTATTTAGTAAAAATGGCTAACACAGATGGTAGTAAAAGGAGATGTACATTCATGAAAAGGTGGTGTAAAACATGTTGCTGTTGTACAGGATTATTAATGCTTTTGTGGCGCATCCTAGCTCTTGTAATATCATTTAAAGTCACAATAGATACAATAGAAGGAAATGGTCAAAACAAGACTAACATAGGTAAAATTTCAAAGGTAGTACCGACTGTAGAAACGAACATTCATTTGCATAACGATAGGTCTATTAACGATTTCTCTAATAATGTATTTTCAAAATGATTGTATGAATATGTAAAGACTATGGATGTAAGGGACTGCTACGTCTGCATGCAGTTACCTGCGTCTGTGGCAGAGGGAGTGACTTATCATCACCTTCCAGCTACTTATGGAATAACATGTAGTGTAATGGCTAGCTTATTTTATGAGTTAGGGAAATTAGAGTATTATTTTTCAGATGTAGATAACATTTTTGCATTAGTGCCTGCTAATAATAAGCTAAATAAGGTGAGACCTGCTAAAGTTTTAGGTGAATTTTTCCTAGAGACTAGTGAACTAACATTAGAAGCTGTGTTTGAAAATAATTTGACATGCAGTTTGCAGAAAGAAGAAAAGACCTTTTTGAATATGGTTGAGGAAAGAAGGCATAAGATGCACAAAAAGGTATCAGAAGGAAAGGTTGAGAAAACAGCTTGGGACATAGAAATGGAGAAACACCTGACAAAAGGAGAGTCAACACCAACAATAGCTTTAGATAGGCCTCAGAAAGGAAAACTTTGTATAAGAAGGAATCAAACTGCATATGATAACCTGTTTGTAGGTAATAGTGAGTGCCATGATACATACCGAATCATGGGTGGATGGGGATTCAAAGGTGGAAGAGATCCAGTATTTCCTGGAATATATTTTATCTGTGGGAACAGGGCATATTATCGTTTGCCAGACCATTGGTATGGCACATGTTATGTAGGCCTAGCATTTCCCAAAATCGTTCACATGGTCAGAGAAGAGGGTGTAAATAGTTTAAATAGTCATTTAGGGGCATATGCATCAACATTAGCATTTGCGATTCCTTATTAGCGAAAAATAAGGAATCGCTAATAAGGAATAGCAAAAGGCTATGCATGTAGGAATCGCTATTCAAATAGCGATTCCTTAACATTCCTTATTACCGAATCGGTAATACCGAATCGGTAATAAGGAATACCTACCCATTCATTCCTATGGGCTTGGAGGCCCATAGGAATGAATGTAAAGCCATTCTGTATTAGCGATTCGGTATTACCGAATCGCTAATAGCTGGAGCACTTTCAAGGGTGCCAGGGTGTCAAAAGGACACCCTGTTGCACCCCTGAAAATGATATGTGCACATATGTTGCACACACACATGCTCTAAGGGCATGTGTGTGCGCAACATGACACTTTGAAAAATGCACAAAAGTGCATTTTTCAAAGTTTTTGCAAATTACCATGCAGTTCATCTTCATGGTAATTTGCTCCCCTTATTAGCGAAATCGCTAATTTTTTAACTTTGATGCATTGCATTTAAGGAATCTCACTTTGGGATTCCTTAAATGCAATCGCTATTTAAGGAATCGGTATTTAAGGAATCCCTATTTAAAGAATCGCTATTTAAGGATTCCTTAAATACCGATTTCTGCTTTTGGGTTGATGCATTGGGATTGGGAATTTTTTACTTAATACCGGGAGCTAATAAGGAATCGGTATTTTACCGACTGGATTTTGGCTTGATGCATAAGGGTGTTAGTACGTAGAAAGAGAGAATCTTGGGCAGAAATTGTGGATGACATCTTTTGTTCATTGATACCGGCAGTGGGAATAACTCTGTATGCAAATAAAATTAGAAGATTATCTACAGTAGTGGATCGCTTGTCAACAAGCACTGCTCATGGATTTTTATTGGTTAATACTGAAATGGTTGCCATGCGTGCTATGGTAATGCAAAATCGACTTGCCCTTGACATTCTATTGGCAAAAGAGGGTGGAGTCTGTGGAATGCTAAAAGTTCAACATTGTTGCACTTACATTCCAGACGAAAGTAAAGATCTAAAGGTTTACATTAAAAATATTACTGAATTGCACGATGAACTTGTACCACTGGAGGTTGAAGATGTATGGACGAGAATGGGAAAGAAAATAGCTGCTATTAAACATTTCTTAGCTAAAATAGGTAGTACTGTTATAGGTAAAATCCTGTTTCCATTAACATGTGTGATAGTTGCATGATTAGTGATAAGATTAGGGTGTATGTGTTGCAGGAAAAAGAAAACAAATAATAAAATAAATAGAGATAAACTTAAGAGAAAAGGAAAAGATCCAGAAAAGGATTTTGAAGAGATAGCCTTAGGTGAATGGAAAGACAATATGTATAAGAAAGTAAAAAGAGATGAATATGAAGAAACTGAATTTTGAGCTATGAGTAAGAAGTCATTTCAAATTTCCGTAAAAGGGTACTAAATTTGGGTGTTTTGTGGTGATAAAATCACCAAAGGGGGGATTGCTGGAGTGAGGTTTTCCCTAAGAATCGTATACCTCCTCCATTTGTCATTATGAATTAAAAAAGAATAACTGATTAATATTAATAGTATTAATGGTTTGCTGTGTTTGATTAATCAACATTACTAATTAGAGAATACACATGGGAAACGCATTTGCATGGCTGATTGATACGTAAACTAATTTTGTACGCATATTAATGTCAGATATTTAGAATTTGCATGTTATATGTTGCTTTTGTGATGTGATTTGTGAATCGTGCTTTAAATTGTGAGTATTAACCGCAATGCGTGTTGCTTTTGCTAGATAAATACACACACATAGAGGGTTTAGTAAGGGAATAACATTTTAATAGTCATTTCCATGTATTAATTACGTTTTGTATCTCTTTGCTTAAGTTGACCTTTCTGGAGTGGCCACAAAATGGCTGCCATCCCTATTTTGACAGACAGACGAGATACAGAAGTCACTGAGTGAAGTGCGCCTGCGCTAAAAGATGAGCAACAATAACCTCGTCCTGACCCCAGGCAGACTGTACTCGTGAAGGTCGCACCGGGAGGAGTGCCAATCCTCAAACAATGAACTTCCCTGAACTAAGAACTGTTATAATTGATGACACCATGGACACAAACCCGCATGGGAATCAACATGCCCTGAATGGACTAGAAACTGTTGCAATTTTATTAATAAATTGAGAACTACATCTAATGAAACATTGAATGTATGAGAATCAGGAAGAATGATCCTGGTTCAACCAATCGGATTTGTCCTAAAACATGTATTGTAACATTTTGTTGTTGATTTTACTATAAAAGAAGTAGACTAGAGAGGGTCGGTAGGTTCACTTTACCAGATTTCCTGACGTTATGCTGACGGAGAGGACGGTGACACTGCTGGACAGCTGCTTGCCAGAGACTCTGATGGACTGATCAGATGCCCAATTAATTTACGAACCTATTGATCGATTTATGGGCATAGAGACGAAAGATCTGAATTTGACATAGAGGACGCCATTTAGCCAGATTAGGTAAATATGAGAATCAAAATATTGAATGCTTTATGATTTCCTTATGCTTTAATTAGATAAACATTTCGATTCATTTAAGAACTGTGTCGGGTTATTATTGAAGTATATTGATGTATATTGTTTAGAAGAATTAGGTGTCACTTTTCCCAGCAACTAAGCTGATCCATGGCCTATAGTATGGGAGGAACTGCTAGGTTATAAAGGTATTGAGACCCTGGTGAGGTAGGGATGAATAGGTCAATTTGTTATTACTCATCAGGTGATTGGTGCAAATCTTCCTCCCATCATTTCCAGCGCATGGAATAAGAGAGAAAAGAAGTTTCCCCTCTCTCTCTCTAGGACCATTGATCTAAAAAGTAGAATGAATGATTGGTGTTATGGGCCCCACCAGTGAATGAGTGAATGAATGTGGTTGTTGAAGAAGATCTGTGGTCTGTGACGTAGCAAGGGGATTTTTGGTATTCAGCGCTGGAGCAACAACACTACAGATGGACACCACACAAGTTTTAAATAAAAAATAAGTATTCTTTATATAGACTTATCACAAGACCACAAACTACAAAAATCCACAATACTGCATTTAAAATGGTAGAATTAGCTTAGTTCTCTTTAGATGTTAAAATGCAACACTTTGAGTTCAATGTACCTCAAGATGCGTAATGCAATACAACGAACGTGTTGCAAGGAAGGTGATGCGCCGGTTCCTTACACGCAAGAGCAGTGATGCATCGGGTCCCTACTGCTGCGTAGGGGATGCGCCAGTTCTTCTCTGCGAGGGGAGGTGATGCGTCGGTTTCTTACTGTGCTTCCGTGGTGATGCGGCACCCAACGCCGTGATGCGATGAAGATCCGGTGCAATGAAACAAAGATGGCATCTTTTCTTGATGCGACACGATGCGGACCGTGACAGGCCCTGCGACATGCTTCCCAGTGATGCGGCGGCGTCTGATGCGACGTCGATCCTCTTCTCCAGCGTTGCGAGACGCTTCGGCAACGATGCGAGAAGCGACAGGCCCTGCGACACGCTTCCCGGTGATGCGGCGGCATCTGATGCGATGCCGATCCTCTTCTCCGGTGATGCAAGGTGCTTCGGCAATGATGCGAGCCGCGACAGGCCCTGTGACACGCTTCCCGATGATGCGGCAGCGTCTGATGCGACGTCAATTCTCTTCTCCGACGATGTGAGGCACTTCGGTGACCCTGCGATGACTCAACGGTTCTTCTGGGTCGCGACAGGCCCTGCGACACGCTTCCCGGTGATGCGGCAGCGTCTGCTGCAATGTCGATCCTCTTCTCCGGCGATGCGAGGTGCTTTCTCATTGTGAAGCGATAGCAGCAGTGCGGCGACACACTTCTTGCTCATGAGTGGCGCTTCCAGCTCCTTGCGACACGCAGTCCCTCAGAAAGCCTCGCAAAACAGCAGGCACTTCCAAAGATCTCTTGGGGAGCTGGTGGGTGAAGTCTGTTGTCCCTGCGACTTCAGCAGGAGGCAAGCTCTTTTCTCAAGCCCTTGGAGATCCTTCACAAGTTGAATAAAGTACACAGTCCTTTCTCCTCTTTGGCAGTCAGGCAACCACTGCAGGCCAATCCCTCAAGCTTAGGGATAGTCTCTCCTCAGTCTCTCTGGTTCCGCTCCTCAGCAAAGGTTTCTTCTTGTTTCCCAAAGTGATCTGAAGTTCTTGGGTTTGGGTCCCAATATTTATACTCAGTTTCTCTTTGTTCTCTGAAGGCAGAGAGGCATTTGCCTAGTCCAAACCAGTTCTGGTCAGTCCTGGAGCACTTTGTTTACATGACTCCTTCTTTCCTTTCACAGTGCAGGGCAGAGACATCAGACGCACCACAGGAGGTAGAGCCAGCATTGTGGAGGGAAGGCACAGCCCTATTTAGGTCCCAGGTGCAACTCCTCCCACCCATCTGCATGCAGATCTCTCTATTCAGTCCTGTGCTGACTCACCCTGTCTCCCGGAATCCCCCAGCCCCTGTCACTCAAACTCCAGACATGGAATACACAACCTAGCAGAGGCAGGCTTGGATGGTTAGACAAGAAAATACCTACTTTCTAAAAGTGGTATTTTCAAACACAGAATGTTAAAACCAACTTCACTAAAAGATGTATTTTATCATTCTGAGTTCAGGCATACTAAACTCGAATTTCTACCTAGTTCCCTGAGTCAGTTAGGATTATATGATGTAATAATCAAACTGCCCATTCTGGCCTATAGGGAACAGGTAGCCTTGCAATAGTGAAAAACGAAAATGGCTGTAATTCACTATTAGGACATGCCACACACACCAGGGCATGTCCTACCTTATACTTACAATGCACCATGGCGTTGAGCCTACCATAGGGCTGACTAATGTACAGAAAAGGGAAGGTTTAGGGACTGGCAAGTGGGTGCACTTGCCCAGTCAGTATGGGAGTACCAGACTGCACACAGGCTCTGAAATGGCAGACCTGAGACACAGTTTTACAGTCTGCTTCTGTGGGTGGCACAACCAGTGCTGCAAGCCCACCAGCAGCATTTGTTTACAAGCCCTGGGCACTCCTGGGGCACTGTACTAGGGTCTGACAAGTAAACCAAATCAGCCAATCATGGAATCCCTAATCCATACATCAATTTACCATAGGGAGAGCATATGCACTTTAGCACTGATCAGCAGTGGTAAAGTGCCCAGAGTCATAAAACCAACAAAAACAGGTCAGATAAAATACAGGAGGAAGGCAAAAAGTTCAGGGATGACCCTGCAAAAATGGCCGAGTCCAACAAGCATATAGCAATGTTCACCTCCTTCTTGCTAACTGAAAAACGGCCCAAACTGGGGAGGTCATTTTCTGGCGGTGCTGGTGCCACTTGCAATGTCGGATTAACTGGTAGGTGGGCGTGCCATTTAACTCTCTGCAGTACCTACTGAGGTGGTTGTGGTGGATGTAGGTCGCTGCCGGGCCTTTGCAAATATGGAAGCTGGAGGTGGTGTTGGTGGTATCCATGCCACATCCCTCACAGCAATTTAGGATGGGTAATGTCAGTCTCCACTTGGGCGGGACTAATGTCCATGAGGACTGACTCATCATCATCCTCCTCTTTGACATCTACCTCTATAACTCTTAGGCTTCCCGGAGCCTTCCTTTTCCCTAGCCTTATCTCATGGGTGTGGCGTGTCTCACTCTCAGACTGAGGCGGGATCCAAGTGGTGTCTAGATCATTAGAAGGGGGGCTTGGATGGACTAACCCTCCTTTTCCTTGCTGGGGATCTGGACGCCAATGGATTTTCTGTAAGAGTGGCTTTCTCTTTTTCTTCCTCTGCACGAAGGTTGATCTCCTAAACTGCCCATACTTTGGGAGGAACAACTACTATTGGGGGTGGTTGTGCCTGTTGTTGCCCACTTATCTGAGTTTCCACTTATCTGAGTTTCCTGCATACTTTGCAATAACGATAAGTCAATTTCAACACTACTGCTTGCTGGCGTTGTAATGATTAGACAGGCTGCCTCTGTAACAGACATGGGCCTGGGCCTAGGTTGGTGGGGTGGGTCCACTGAAGCGGGGATGCTGCTCCCAGCTTGCTCCCTGGACACCGCTGCTGCAGGAACCAGAAACAGTTATTTCATGCACCCATGAGTAGCTTTGGGCCTACTGGCTGAAAGTCCTATTGGCAGACTACTGGGCTAGTGAATTAAATAAATATTGCAAATTGATTTCAAAAGTTACAGAAAATGTGAACTGTGCAATATGTTTCCTTAATGAAAGAAGAAAAAATACTTACAAAGAAACAACAAGGTCACCCACCAGAATAAATTTTTAAAAAACGATGAAAAGTATTAAAAAATCTCAGTGCGTTGCCTCAATCAAACAAGCAACACCAATTTTCCAACTTACTTGTGAAATCTCAAATTCTAAAATCCAATGATATATGATGCAGCAGACACAGAGAGTGATCCTTCCAGGTCCAAATCCAAATGAAAAGTGAACAGGAGATTGGCAAAGCACTGGTAGAATTTTGGGCACTTCCTTACTCTTAAAAAAAAAAGTTTTTAAAAAAAGACTCCTTGCATATAAAAGTACAGCCAAATGTCAATCTGAGGCATTTTTTTAATCCAAGTCGTCATTTTGAAAAAATATTGATGCTGCTTTGGAGAGAACCTTCTCCAGATTGCAGATTATGTGTGTTCAGGATTGCGACCTTCACAAAACCCCCACCGGAAGTCCGCTGGCACGCTCTAATGATGTGTTCGTGATCGCAAACTCTCGCTGGACCATGCGGCCAGCTAGCCCATTTCGTACCGATCGCCAGCGGCTCGAGAAGTCTCATCAGTGATCGCAGGCACCCGGTAAGTCGCTCCCACGTGCGTGAACATGCATTTTGGGTGCGTGGACACAAAAAAAAATCACTGCTCCGTTGCGGAGTGCGGAGTTTTCCGGCAACTCCGTGTTCTATGCGGAACGCGGAGTTGCCAAAAATCCGCAAACTCCGTGAGGGGAGGGGAGTTTTACGCCCAGTGTTTACAAATACCATAGAAATTCACTGAAAAAAACCAAAGATCACAGGGACGTTATAGTTAGGAAACAGAATACAAACCCCATAGAAATTCACTGAAAAAAACAAAGGTTACATGGACTTTATAGTTAGGCTCAGACTTCACTAATACAAAACCATTGAAATGCAGCAGTTATAGTTACCTGAGCTAACTATAACGTATGCCTCTGCAATGCACTGCTTATGATTTCACATATTACATCACTCATCACATGGTTGGCAAAACTCTGCAAACTCCGCTGGCAGAGCGGAGTTCATTGCCCACCCTTAATATCACCCCCTTCTCACAGTCAGGTACAAAGTCTCTGGGTAAATGGACTCTTTATTCTGCACTGGACACAGTAGTTTTGCTCCCACCATGTCTGCCAGATCTAATAGCTATTTGTACGTTGAAACCCACCTTCTTGACAGTCACTTCATGAGCCAACAAGGCACTTTTCTTCTCACAGGTTTCCCAGCCTCAGCTTTTCTCTCCTCGGCAGCAACCTGGGCCAGCTGCAGCCTCAGCCTGTCCATCCTTGAGCTCCTCAGGGGGCTGAGTTTGGGAGGAGACATCACTTCCTGCATCAAATCTAATGGGGAACTCTCTCTCTGGGGGATTTATTTGTTATTTAATTTATTTCCATAGGATTCCCTTTCGCCTATGGAACCTTTGCCCAGTCATTTCTATACTCATTTCCTTTCTTCTCAGAGCAAGTACCCTTGGGGGTCTTGAATCTAAGGTCAACTACAGTCAGGGGTTTCCCTTCTCAAGAGTGGTGAAGTAGTCCTCTTAAAACTTTTCCTGTGGTGCAGATTGCAGTCTGTGGATGTCCTCCCAGACTGTAAGGGCAAACTAGCACTCTAACATGGATGTACAGGTGAGTAAATGGGTGTGTGAATGGTCCTATGGGTTTGTGAGTGAGTGTGGCAGTCACTGTATGGCCATATGTGTGATGGGTAAAGAAGTGCTTTTACCAACTCCTCTTTCTCCTTTCCTGCTCAATGTATTTTTAGTTAATATTCTCATTTAGGCACCCTTCTATTTTCCCTTCAAGTGTAGGGTCTAGAACTACACATTTTCTTTCAGCTTACATATACTCTCTTTTTTTCCAAATGTACTTTTATGTTCTGCAACCTAATTAACATACCTGTAAAAGATCTTTGCTGTTCTCTTAGTTGAATTTCTATGTCTGGTAGCATCTGTTTTCATGTGAAATCTACAGTCAGAACTCATGTAAACCATCTCCTCTCCCAGTAGAAAAGCAGGTAAAATGGCAACCTCTGTTCATGTGCTCTTACTTATGGTGCTCAAGTTAACAAACCACAGGCTTCCTTTCATCTTTCTATTTTGTTGTACCACTTATAACTGGTCACTATTTCTTTAACCCTTTCCATGTTTCCTACGAAGAAGCACAATTTGGAAGTTTTTGTCCATGAATCTTCTGCCACGCTCAGCACGGCCCCCTATGTAACTTTGCAGTGGATTTGCAAATCAATGCGGTAGTCTGAGAAAAAATTTAACATTATACTACTATAGGTTTGCACCTACATTTAACTTTATAAGATAATACTGATTTAGAAAATAACTCCTCCATAATAAGGAATGTGTCTAAACCACTTTACCTTTATGTTTGAAAGTACAGTCTCTTCAGAGCTCGTCCCTCCCCACACTGCCTTCACTTAGTTTCCTAGCAACCGCCTTTGGAACACTCTCTTTTACCAATATCTCAAATGTTCAGCATACTAGCTTCAAATTCAACTATAGCAGGAGTGGTTGACTGTTTGGAAATATAAGCATATCCCAAATAGCATAACATTTTTTTTTAAAATCCACAGCCAATCACAGATCTAATTACTTTTTTCTCCAACTTGCGACCTAATTTTAGTTACCTTACACTCACTGGTTGATGTCATCAGTAATGTCATTTGAGATGTCATCAGTGGTGTCACTGACCATGTCATGAGTGATGTAATATGTGAGATCATAAGCTGTGCATTGTCGGGGCTTAAGTTATAATTATCTCAAGTAACTATAACTGCTGAATATCTCTTGTTTTGAATGAGTGAAATGTGAGCCTAACTATAACGTCCCTTGAACCTTTGTTTTTTTCAGTGAATTTCAAGTTTTTTTTCTTCAAATTCTGTTTGCTAACTATAACGTCCCTGTAACCTTTGCCTTTTTCAGTGAATTTCTAGATTTTTTAAATCCTATTTCCTAACTATAACATCCTGGTAATCTTTGTTTTTTCAGTGAATTTCGAAGATTTTAAAATTTTTATTTCCTAATTGTAACCTGTAATCTTTGAGAATGGGTATATACTATAATATAATATATAATATAATGTAATATAATGTATAAAATATAATATAATGGCTGTATAGGTAAGTTAGTGTGTGTGTGAGTCTCTGAGAGGGTAAGTGAGTGGATGTGTGAATGTCTGAATGGGTCTGTGAGTGGTTGTGTGAGTGAGAGAGTGGGTCTGTGAGTGGGTTCTTAAGTGTCTGAGTGGGTTTGTGAGTGGGTGCATGAGTCTCTGAGTGGGTCTGTGAATGGTAACTAGGGGTGGGCAGTAAACTCCACGCCACCGGCGGAGTTTGCAGAGATTTTGCCACTACGCGCTCGGAAGTTGCTTAGAATGCGAAGATCAGCAAAAACTCCACCAAACCACTAGTGAGGTTAAGTTTACCGCACGCTCACCCCTAGTCTCAGCAATCTCGCTGTGGGGGACTTACTTGTTGCAACAATAGGGGTTCTTGGCCTCCAACAAAGTCTCAGCAATTCCAGTTTCTGAACTTTATTTTTCCTCTTTCTGCTCATTTCTGACCTTTGTTCTGACTCTTTCTGCTCATTTCAACTCTCACCTTTATTATCCCCATTTCTGCTCATTTCTGACCTCTAATCTGCCTCTTTCTGCTCATTTCTCACTGTTATCTTGCTTCTTCCAGCTCGTTGCTGACCTTCATTTTTTCTCTTTCTGCTAATTTATGACCTTTATTCTCCCTCTTTCTGCTGGTTTCTTACCTTTATCTTGCCTCTTTCTGCTCATTTCTGACCTTTGTTCTGCCTCTTTCTGCTTGTTTCCGACTTCTATTTTGCCTTTCTGCTACTTTCTGACCTTTATTTTGCCTTTTCTACTCATTTCTCAACTTTATTCTGCCTCTTACCGCTTGTTACTGACCTTTATTCTGCCTCTTTCTGACCTTTATTTTGCCTCTTTCTGCTGGTTGCTGACCTTTATTCTGCCTGTTTCTGGTCATTGCTGACTTCGATTTCCCCTCTTTCTGCTCATTGCTGATCTTTATTCTGTCTGTTTCTGCTTGTTTCTCACCTCTATGTTGCCTCCCTTCTCACCTTACCCGGGACTGTGGGGGGAGCCTGAATGTTCCCGTGGTCCCTGCTGGCTCTCCAAATCCTGCAGGAGCCGGCATTGCTCTCACAGACAGTGAACTGCTAAATATGCAGCTCTCTGTCTCTGAGACCAATCCCTTTGTTTGTTTCCCTGCCTGCTTGAGAGGGGGCAGGGAAATAGATGAAACCTCCGCTTCCAGCAAGCGAAAGCATTTTCATAGTTCTCGCTTGCTGGAACCAGAGAGTTTGCTCTGACTTGGTGGGAGCTGTAATAGCCCTTCTGTTACCTTCAGTAAGTCCCACACAGCGGGATTGCTATGAGGTCTTAGGAGGCCATGCCCAGTTTCCCCACCACTCTGCAAACATGCCTCTTGGTGCACTACTAGTTGGTCTCTCAGCACTCTGGCTGTGTGGGACCTACTGGATGGCTTATTGACCCCCAAGGACCCTCAGCATCCAAGAACCCTCTGGACAAAAGGGGACTCCATTCCCAACCAGCAGTGCACCAGAAGGCGCATTTGCAGAATGGTAGAGAAGGAGGGCAGTGCCTCCGGCGTCTTGCTGGTATTTATTTTTTTGCTCTATTCAGAGAGAGGAGCCACTTGGCTCCCCTTCCCTGGACCAATTTGTGCCCCAGGGATCCCATCCCCCGAGCCAGGCCTATTTATAGTTGGGGTGGGCGGCTGGCCATTTAAAAAAAATCCTCTTTCATCTCCGTCTTCTCAGATTTTGTTATATATGAAGTAACATAACAAGCAACAGCTATTGTCACGTTGCCTGGCTAGAAAAGATGCCATCTTTATGCTCATGTATCTTAAGTTGCCTTCTTTCTGTGACCCAGTGACTTTTCACATATGTTTGTGTACGTGTCAAGGCAGGATGGGATTCTCTGAAAATGTATTTGCTTACATTTCAACTTTGTAGGCTCACTATCATGACACCTTGAACATTCAGTACGATGTATAGTGTTCACTGCACAAATGTTACGGCTTATTGTTGCCCAAAAGACGACAAAGCTATCCAGCTAACATAAACAATTGAGCCTGACAAAGACTTCAGCATGCCTGCATGGGCACTGGTTATTGTATATACATATATACTTCCTTGTTAAAAACAGAGGACCACTCTACTGACACTTCAAGTGTGCAGAATGCCGAATTGATAAAAAACCGAGAAGGGAAACATTCATCCCAAAAACAAAAAATAATGAAAATAAAGAACAAGGGGCACCCAGATTTGTTACCACATAATGTAAAGAAAGTGGAAGAATCGTGAACAAAATCAAAAAATATTGGCATCTAATTTCGGGAGACCCAGGCATAGGGAAGGTTTTGGGGTCAAAATCGATGGTCACCTACAGAAAAACGAAATCCCTGAAGAACTTACTTGTCAAAAGCCACTTTCAAGAAGGACAACAAACAAATTGGCTAACAGATCAGCAGAAGGGCTTTAGAAAATGTAACCTATGTAAAGCCTGTAAAATAGGTAAAAATGTGGCAACGATCATGGAGCCAAATGGAAATATAATAATCATTGATCAAAATATCTCCTGCACATATAGGTTTGTCATCTATATAATACAGTGCAATTGTGGAATGAAGTATATTGGCAGCACAACCTGTATGCTTAAAAACGTATCCTCAAGCACATTTGTGCAGTAAAAAATGAGGATATGACATATGCTACAGCTAAGCACATGACAAAATGCGAAAAGAAGAATGGAGAGCAATGAACTATTATGGAATCAAAATGATTCCTCAAGGAGAACGGGGAGGAGACAGAATTAAAAAACTGTGCCGAATGGAATCACGGTTTATCATAAGACTCAGAACTAAGACCCCCAGAGGCATCAATAATGATGAGGAACTTTATGTACATCTTGAATGAACTCTAGCACTGTTAAACTAGGAATTGAATTGAACTGTGATGTTACACCTTAAAAATGCATTTCTTTCACATGGGTACTATACCATATATGAGAGATGGATGAGGTGGATCCATGGCTTATAATAATCAAGGACACTGTTGCATTAAATATTATTTACAATTATAAATTATGTATTAGGCCAATATTGCATTAACTATGGACAAACAGGTACTATACCCGTAAATATATTAGTTATAATTAAAACAAAAAGAAGCAGCCTGAAACAGCAGAAAGCGATGGAACGCAAACAAATGGATTACGTAACATGTTGATGACAGATGTAAATACTTGACAAAATGCGCATGGTCTTCTGTGTAAATAACATGAATAAAGTTTTTCTTTTTTTAAATGTTTTGAAAACACTACATTTCCCACAATGCCGCATCAAGTGGGTATAAATAGTGTAACTAAAGAAGGACTCACTAACCATGAAAACATCCGTGGGAGGGCGGAAACACGTTGATTGGAGTGTTGTATTAAGATTAAATTGAGCATAAGCCAGCTCTGAGTGCCGTGTCCTTTGTAATACAAAATTGAATCAGAGCCAGGATCTGGCCCCCATGCAGAGCACCCACAGAGTAGCGCACC